>NC_133899.1:88323009-89530509 GCF_964199755.1 Larus michahellis | reverse complement strand
TGTAGAGGCAGAAATCCGGAACGAGCTAATAGCTTTGATTAAAGACGTTACCCACCCTCTGAGAAACCGATACTCCCAGTGGGTCTGCCTCTGGTAAATATGGTTTGTAGAACAAAGCCTTTCTTGGATAATTTGCATTAGCTTGTGCTGAATTGTTTTTCACTAGTGATTTTTAGCTTCCCAAGTACTGTAGAAGTGCTCTGATTACATGGTAATAAACTAGATCTGAATGTCCAAATGAATACAGATGTTCAGCCACTAGTCTTGCATCTTATCCAAGAAAAAAATTCAGCAATAGCTCTCAAAAAGGAAAGCTTTTTATGGCAGAAATAAAGGCTGTCTGAGAACACAACGCAGAGAGTGAGAATGCAGTTTGCAATAGTGGCATCAAAGAATATGAGTGGAATTGCTTGAAAAAGAATCTTAAAATACATGGAGCGTTTGTGTGCGGTCCATCCTATTCAAAGGGCTTTTTTCATGGCAGTAGTCACTATTTTTTATTGCTTTAGTAATAAAATGGGAAACACTTAAATTGATAAGCAAAAGCAAAAAATGTTGATACTGCCCGCAGTAAAAATGATTTTTTTAAAAGGCCATTTTATCAAAAACATGATGTTCAAAGTACTTTTAACTAAATAGTACCTGATGAAAAACACATTTTGTAGACACTAAAATAGAAACAAATCGTCTGCGCTAACAAGTAAATATTCTTTAAATGAAAATTCTTGTTCCACGTGTTTGATAAACTCCGAGTAGGAGAGGATTTATGTCTCTATAGTGTAAGCCAACCTGGGTTTTGCAAGGCTGCAGTTCTGCTTGTGGGATGATATATAGGCAGGTAAATACCTATTTTAGATATATCTAACAGCAACTTTGGAAATGGCTTTAAAAATGGCTTTTTCTCCTAACTGCAGGCTGGACTTCCTCTGACACTAGGACAGGGCCCATACCAGGCATGGGAGTGTTAAACGCCATTGGAGATGATATGTTTCAAACAATAAATACTTAGGTTGCAGCCTGCGGGGTTATTAAAGACCATATCACACCCATCACCCCCCATCAAATAAATGAATTGTGTCTACCTAATTACTTCTTAAGTGAAATCTTTATTTTGCTGATGCTTTGGTTGACTTGTTCAGGATTTTATCCTGTATGGGAGTAGCTCTACGTTCTTTCAGTGAGAGACCCTTTTTGCAGCTCGGATAGCCTCAGGTGCCGGCGTGACAGACGTATTATATGGAAAGTGTTTCTCTCAATCCAACTGAGTTTAGTAGGATCAGAGGTGACAGGCAGGAAATACGTTCATGCTTACACTTTTATATTGTGACATTAATATTATTGTAAAGTTTCTCAAGCTACCCACACAGGTTAAGGATTAAACCTTCGGGATTAAACTTTCCTGAATCATTTCAGAAAAAAAAGTAATTATATTTTATGCATCAGTGAGTTGATAGCAAAATGCCTTTTGAAGCTTGGATTGTTTTAGTATGGGCATTTTAGTATTTATTGCCTTTCTTTAGAGAAATTGCTCTTTTTTTCATTCACCTCAGATGAAAACTAACTCCATAACAAGAATGATATTTATAAAATTAATCACATCCTCCCCCATTCTCCCCAAACTCATTGAAAGAAAAGAGGAAAACACCCTTATTTGAGTGAAAGTAGAAAAGAATCTAGAAGTCCTTGAGGTCCATAACAGTGTTGCAAAGAGGGCAGAATATGGCCTTTATATAAGCTAAACTCTGTGGCTTTGTGCTTGCCGTTGCACAGAAGTGTACAAAGAATGTGTGTGTGAAGGGTGTAACTGTTTTGAGGTTTGACGTCTGTGATGGCGAGTTAAGCTGTCCCCATTTCTGTTCTATGATGCAGCAAAATCTTGCTGGCCCAGAACTTGATGTAAATCGAGATAAAACTACCTCTGTCCTCCTAAGGTCTGAATTTTGCTCTACGGTCCACCTTTTCTAAATACAGAATCCAGTAGTGATAGGGACAGAGCAAGAAGAGGTGCAAGAGAAGGGCCAAGGTCAGGAAGAGAAAGGAATGGGGATAAACACAAAGCTTCCACATTGCTTTGGGTTTAAATTAAACTCAGCAATCCCCGCTTTCTTACCTGTAAGTCTTCCATCTCGCTCCCAAGGCCCTGTGAGTTTCTTTGAACCTAGTCCTGCACACACATGGAGAGACAGCCTTCATATGGTAAAGAGGTGTCAAGTAACTACTTGCTTCTCCAAATCGAAGGAGAATTGGGCCCTGCTGGGCCTCCTTCCCTTCGAAATAAAAAGTGATGGATGTGGGTACACAAACACATGCGTGCAGGCCTTCTGCATCCTGCTTCGTCAGCATTTGGCTTATTAATACAGCTCCTGGTGGCCTCAGCATCCTTCAGTCAAGACCAAGGAAAGCTGTGAAATACAGAGCTGAATGTTTTTTTCACTTGTGCATGCTGTAATGCAGGAGAAATTACGGTTACAACAACAGAGACAAGATACGAACTTCCTTCTGTTGGTTCATTATGTTATTACAACTTTTTTTTTTAAAAAAAGGAACTGCAGAAAATAGATTAAGACTATTTATCTCTTCTCTGTAGTTGATTCTTGTGTGATACCGAGAAACGGCAAGAGCAATAGTTGACGCTTAGAGAAGAATCTCTTTTGACTTAGAGATATCAAAATACTTTGTGTTCACTATCATTCTTTTCAGGGTCACTCCAAGCCTTAGAAGAATTGCCACTTTTGCAGTCAAATCCAAGTAACATCTGCTCTATGCAACCAGTCAATATTGTGGAAAAGTTCAAAGAATGAAGATCATTAGTAGTGTCAGCTTTACAACCAGAAGGTAATGGCATTAAAGTGAGCAAGTATAATACCCAACAATACCAGGCTCATTAACCAGTGATTTATCATGATGAAAAGACCTGTTTAACCTTTAGTCTTCACATGCTTTCTGTTTTTAACAAAAAGACCTATTATTTCTAGTTGTCAAGTGATAATTTGTGGGTTGTTAAAGGGATGTATTAAATTATACTTTAAACGATTATACACAATTACACAAATATTGCATTTGCAATGGGATAAATTGAAGCAAATATGATTTTCCCCCCTCTCCTCTTTTAATTTTGTTAATCCATTCGGAAAGTAAAATGAAGGCATTATATATATTAAGGATACAAGTATGTGGCTTTTAAGCACGTTAAACTGGGTTTGATGTGTGCAGCAAGTGACAACGTCGTTTCACAGAAGCAGCAAAATCCACAAAAAATATTTTGAGGGTTATATATACCAGTGCAGAAAGCTTGTTCTTGCCTCTGAATAAACACGTTCGTGTAGCTGACTGTCCTATAAAACTATGTTTCTTTTATCTGTATGCTGGGATGTTTCATTAATTTAATTCTTTTTTTTTTTTCTCGGAAAGGAAGCACTGTTGAGTCTAGACAGCTTTTGATAGTTGCCGTGTAACCTCGTCTACAGCAGATCAGCCAACAAAACTTATTCTGACCTACAGCTGCCTTGCCAGCAGTAAACCTCTCTGAAAATCTCAGTTCTGTCAAGCTGTGCCAAACTGTATGGTGGCTTTTGTGATGTAGACAAATGTCCATCGAGGATCGGAAAGACCATGAGGCTCATTTCAGATCTAATTAGATCATTTGTGATCCCATCCAGATTTACACTGCAGATTGCTAGGAGCACCGTGTCTAGTTTCACATTTTTTCTGTCAATCTATTTGCTTCTTTGTCTATCCTTAGTATGACATAAGGATAAATTTATAACTGATTTGGTAATTCTCCAAGTATTTCTGTAGACAAAGAGATTCTAGACACACAAACTAACCTGCATGAGCAGATAAAATAGAATGATTGTGGACTTCACACCTGTTTTTCACACGTACCTTTCAAATGTCATACATTCAAATGTATTGATGTTTCACATCCAAAGTTGAGAAAAGTTAGTCAGCACTTAAGAAGTTGGTAGGAACAAACCAATATTGTTAAATGTGGTAGTAGAGAGATCATGTGTACAATATTCAAAATGAACAATCCGGAAGAATTTTCTAATCTATGAGTAGATTTTGTGATTTTACATTTGGAAGGCATTTTGGTAATTCACAGATAACGCAGTATTTGTGACAGAGTTCTTCTGAAGTAGGTATATCATTGTAATACCTTTGAAATGAACAGAGATGTAAACCGTTTTATTTCCCTCAAGCTTTATTAACACAGATTTACACCTATTATTGAGAAAATGGCTAGGTACACTTTTTAAATTACAGAGGCTCCAGATCTCTGTGGCTATCCTCTTTCTCTGCTTACCTACAATACTAAAATATTGATCTCTGTTTTCTGCTGTGAAAGTGTTACATAAATTTTGGGGGAAAACACTGAGAATGTTTAATTCTTGGTGATGCTGACGCGCATCTCCTTGGTGATCATTTCTAGGTCTGGATAAACTTTTGGGGATGTACTGCTACCTACGAATTTTGCTGTCTTGGTTGCCAAGAAAATATTTTAAATTCTTGCTGCATTTGAGGAGAAGTCTGGACTGAAAATAAGTGATCCCTTTTTACCCAGTATTGTCGCAATAGCGTATTTGTTCATATTTTTGGAGTGCTAGTTCGAGTTTTCTCCTCAATCCAGGCAAAACGAAATCTTTGTCTCCCTTCTGCGCGGTGACTGCCCTGAGCACCATGGCATAAAACACTGGAGAGGGTGATGTGGGCTTCTCTTCTGTCTTGTAGGTGGTGCTTCACTATGTAGTAAATAAATATTCAGTGAGATAAGAAATGTAAAATAAGACTCGAAGAACCTCATGATTAGGAGACTTGTCCTGGAGAAAAGATACTTCTGGTGCTGCCTTCAAAGATCATTGACTCTTTATGCACAACGGAATTGCAGTAATATGAGAGACTGGCAAACATATAGCATCCACGTCATCATACATCCTGGTGGGTTTAGTGCTTTCTGTAGAAGCCCTTCAGATCCTTTCAAGAAAAGGAAGGACTGAAACCAAGTCTTCTGAGTTGAGTGATCTAACCCCCAGGCTCCTGAAGGGACTACGGACGTATGTCAGTCTGGATTTCTCTGAACATACACTTTCTCTTTCCTGTTTTCCTTCTTTTTTATTTATTTTTTCTTTTTTACATATGCTCAATTCCCAAGCATTTATTTTTTAGCTCTGAATGTTTTTTTGATGTTTTTATGCTTTTTTTGATCAGGAAGCTAAGGACCCCCATAAATCTGACCTGTACTCTTTATAGCAGTTGAACTGAAGTCAGTTACTTGCATATTTGAATAAAATCAGGCTCTTAACAGAAAACAGTGCTTTTAGTGGGATTAATTCTCCATACTTTCCCAATGATCTAGTAACAAATGTAGATCCTTCCTTCTTTAGGCAACGGTCACTGATTTTTGCAGTTGCTGCAAGACTTGTCAGTTTGGGTGAAATTCTGGCCTCATAGGAATTTTGCCATTGACTGCTTTAGGAGTGGGGTCTCAGCTTTTGTCCTTCCACTGCAGTCTGATGGCGGGGGGGGCGGCAGGAAGACAGACGAGTCTCTGAAGGAAAGAAAAGAGAAGCCAACTTTTTTTCCTGTACAGGTATCAGATTTGAGCGATTGACTGCAACATCCTCAAAAACGGGCAGGGATTTCTGTCTCCTGGTTTGCAATTTTGCCTGAAATAGAACTTTCAATACATTTTTGCCTGTGGAAAAAAAGCTTCTGGGGCAATATGTGAATATTCATAAACTTGTCATTATCCTTTGAAAATGTGGAAAACACCCAAATCTTGTGTTTGGCTTTGAAAAAATTTGTGAATGATCTAGTTTGTGAATTCTCACAGGGAGGAGGCAAAAAAGCAAAGGAGAATTTGGTAGGTTCAGGTTTTGTATGCAAGTGTTTGTAGCACTCCGGTGGCGATATCAGATTAGTTTCACAGCTGTGAAAATATTTGCTCTTTCTGGGCTCCATTTTGTGAGTTCCCAAATATTCTGTCTCTCATGGACCGGACTGTTTCAGGGTATGTTATCTCAGAGATAACCCATGTGTACAAGTGCTTTCCTACATCTGGGTTGAAATACACACCACCGAACCCTGTGAGGAAATACTGTGTTAGGAGATCAGAAGCAGCGTGGTGCCCGTGGTAGGATGGCTCATGCACTGGAATGTGGTTGAAACATCACCTGGACTTTTCTTTGGGGATGTCTATCTAGTTAGATGGATTTATAATAATTTTGCAACCCTGAAAAATGGATACCCTATTCTTCTTGAGAAAAAACCTGTTATAAGAGTTTTTATTTGGTTGTTTTCAGCCTTACTTGCTTTAATAAACCAAAATTGTACCATAAACAGTAGTAAAGGAAAATGAGTAGAAGACTCCAAGAAAATGAAAAAGATGGATGTATTTGAAATGTGCAACTGCTTTCAAAGAGAGCTTAAAAGCAGTGCAGAAATACAGAGCGTGCGAGCTCCGCGGCTTGGCACATCGCGTAGTGTATATCTACATACGCATTAAAATGCACTCGGGCTCAGGCTTTCTCCACTCCCTCTACCCCTCTCTCCCCCCCCCCATTCTGCACTGCCTAACAAAAGATTTTCAACAAAAGAAATTCTTCCTGGTTTGTAAAACAGTTGTGTAAAACTTGGACTGTAAAGCCACAGTTGACTGCTTTAATGTGGAACAGTTGGGAGGGTGGGGAATCGCTGGCAGGTTGGGACAGGACACAGCAATGGTGCCCCTATTCTGTCGAGGGTCTACTTAGTCACACCACCTGCTCCCCCTATTCTTTCAAAGGCAAACCAGTCATGACAGTATGAACAGACGGATGTTTAGCCTCAATACCTTGGACACACGGCACCAGACGGAGCAAGGGGAGTTAAGAAAAGATAAATTAAGTGATCAATAAAGATAAGGGACCTGTTCAGCAGTAAATGGTGGGGACAGAGCAGACAGAACAAGGGGTGAACGTGTGTTAAATAATGCAAGTGTGTGTTCAGCTAAACTCAAACTTTTCAAATCCATGTATTGTTCCCCAAAAAGCCTTTTTTCCCCAGCGCCGGTTAATTGTGTTTTAGGTAGATGTAAAGTGCCTGTAGGCACATACGGGCTCCCCGGTATAAGTCTCTTCAGAGTCAGCTGTGCTGCTTGGTACTTGGCTGGAGTGTGAGGAAGAGGAAGGGGTCTGCATCTGGGTTGAGTCAATGACCTACTTGCACCTCCCACCTTTGCGATACAAGGCAAAGTATAGGAAGAAGCAATGAAGTTCTGACAGAGAATAACTAACAGTGCTTTGACAGCTAATTGACAGTTAAGTGATCCAAAACTGTGGGATTATTTTAACTGGCTATCGCACTCTTTGTTTCAAGGGCACTCTTCTTGTTCTGTCCTTCTGCCTAACATAGCAAAGGACTTGACTTCAGGCTTAGTCTTCTAGCCCTCCTGTAGTTAAATAAGAAAATATAAAAATCAACCTACAGTCTTGCTTCACCTTCAGTGTAAAAAAAGCTTGCAGTTGCGTAGCTGTAGAAAAATTGCGTACTTTTACGTACTGGTAGTCTGCATCACGAAGAAGGTTCTTCTACCTGTTGACGGTTACAAAAGAAGCGTCTTTGCAGTATCTGAAGGGGGCCTACAAGAAAGCTGGAGAGGGACTTTTTACAAGGGCATGTGGCAATAGGACGAGGGGTAATGGCTTCGATCTGGAAGAGGGTAGATTTAGATTAGATGTTAGGAAGAAATTTTTCACTCTGAGGGTGGTGAGACACTGGCCCAGGTTTCCCAGAGAAGCTGTGGCTGCCCCATCCCTGGAGGGGTTCAAGGCCAGGTTGGATGGAGCTTTGAGAAACCTGGGCGTGGTGGGAGGTGTTTCTGCCCATCATGGCGAGGTTGGAGCTTTAAGGTCCCTTCCAACCTAAACCATTCTATGATTCTAAGCTACCGATATAAATGATCATGCCCAGCACAAATGAGAGTTGTTTTTTAATATGAGCATGTCTTTTGCTCTCCTCTAATGCCCCAAACAGGAGCTGCTTTTCTCTCTGGAAGATTCAGAGTTGAGGCAATTAAACCCATTCCTGTGATATAACTGATGGTGTGCCTGACTGTGCCTCATCTGCTCTGTGGTAGCAGCATACAAGGGAGAAGCTACTTGGTGGTCAGCAAGGGGGAACCCTGGAATAAGTGTAGGCATAGAGAAGGGTGATGGGCATTGCAAGTTTATAACTTTGCCAAGACACCGTCTTGTGTTTAGTCCACCAGTATCACCCACTCATTCAGGAACTTGCACTTTAAGTACTACTAATCTTAGAATAGAGTAGTTCAGTAGGAAGGGACTTAAAACTATCATGTAGTCCAACTGCCTGAGCGTCAGCAAGCAACACGTTCAGTGGAGGAGGACCTTGTGGTGCTCTCAGCTCTCATGTTCTTTGGTTCAAAAACCAAGGAATAAAATGACTTTTTTGTTCCAGTCCATTAAGTTGGTTAACCTTTTCCGATTGTTGTTATCCCAGTATGATTAAAGACATCTAATTGCCAGACCACATTAAATAGGCTCTCTTGATTGCACTTCATCTAGTAGATCATATAGGTCCCATGGCCTCAGCTCCCATCCTTTCTATTATTTTTTGTGTACTTGTGTCACGCTAAAACAATGATGCTGTACAATAAACAGTGAAGTACTGTGAGGTTTTAAGGTGTCACTCATCAAAATATCCCAGGATGTGAAAACTGAATTGTAGTGGTGCAAGGGGGCACAAAATTGATTTCTGTGTTATAAAAGTATATAAAAGTCTATTCCTTTTCACTAGGCAGAGGAAACTGCAAAGCCCTAGAAGGTAGGTACCACTGACACGTAGACTTAAAGGACAGGGAGAAAGCGTTGATTAAAAAAAAAAATAATAATTTAATCAGCCTTGGTGACTTGGTAATGGCTTGTAAGTGCGGCTTAGCCTCAGCTGTTCTCTGTAGTGTCATCCTGAACCAACACTTTGATTTTCCTTTTAGAGCTGAAATGATTCTCACCGAGTGTCCTCCACAGCTGATCCTGCACAGCTGTGGGGACTTGGGCAGTGGAAACCTGTTTCCTGAGGGGAGCGGGGCCAGCACAGCTGCATGGAGACAGCTGGTAGGGTCGGGTGGTTCTCATCACTGTGAAGACGGAGGTGCCCTCCACAAAACATCCCAGCTTTTCATGTCACAACAATATGCCTTCAGCCACCCTGCCCTGTTCCACAGCAAACCATTCATGAAAACCATTTCCACAAGATTGTGGCAATATTGGCTAGCTCAGATTGGGAAGCTTCCTACACTCCAGACAGGGCTCCTGCAGCCTTTCTCTGATGGCCACATCAGGCAGTACAGGCTCCAACATGAGCTCATTGTTTAAAGGCCCTGCATGGTGCAGGATCCCTTTATTTTTGTTGTACATGGGCTTCATTGATTAGGACAATTCCAAGATAGGGATGAAAAATGAGGACAACCTGGAGAATGAGCCTTCCACCCATTTTAGACATGAGCTACAGGTTGCTGGTTATGTGCAGTATTGACGGAAAGCTGGATCAGTGCTTGGGATTACTGCAGCACTTGTGGGAGTTAATGGTTCTGGACCACTGTCCTTGATGGTGGTTCTTTGTCCTTATGCAGCTAAATGTTTTATTTCCCTGTTAATGAGACAGTGGAGGTTTTTTCCAACGTGTGTTTCTTGGTGCCCAGAATCCCGGGGCTCAGCTGTGCTTCAGAGACCTGCCTAGGTTGGAGTTTGTAATGGTATTTCCCCACTTGTATTTTTCATGGGGGTTTTTTTTGAGGGTGGCAGTGGTGGTAGAGGAGAAGGTATGAAATAAAGAGAGTGGGGAGTGAGGGATACGAATGACTTCTTGCAGTGTTGTTAAACCCCAGTGCTATGTCACAGTAATGCTTGGGGATTGGTGGGTGAAAAATGGGATGGTGACGCTGACTAGGAACAAAATAAATTGCTAAAGCTGTCAGAAATTAATAGTATTAGCAAATAATGCAAAATGCTTCTACTTTTTAAAGTATTTCAGTCTTCATACACAAAGGTTTGAAGCGAGGAGAAATAAAACCCCTTCCCTCATTCTGTACTTTAGTCTGTCATTATTTGCAAGGAACACAATCTGTGGCAAAACCCAGGATTAGAATTTCCTAAAACAAGGTTTCTTCCACACTGTTGAGATGAATTAAACAGACAAATAGACACCAGCTCTGTGTGAGTCAGGATCTTCTCCTGATTTCAGAATTGGGCCCTGTTAATTATAAGCATGCAATGAGGATTTTTTTGGTTCTCTTTCAAATCAGCAGCAGTGTTGAGATGTCTGCCTGTATGCTAAATAAAAGCGACAGGCAAATGTTCTGTGCAGGCGGTACGTTAACAGTGCTATAATGAACGTGGGTTGGCTGAACGCTGTTGTTTTATTAGGACCCGATCCTTGTGGGCACAGGGTGACTTCAGCAGCAGGGAACTGCTGTTCGCTTTGTGCGAAAAGAACGTAATCTAACCACATACCCACAGAATCCATAAAACAGATCCCTGGCTTGGTAATTACCTTGATACATTCTGTGATTAATGATTTGCATCTGTGGGATTATTATTCATGAGCCTGGCAATAAAGCTGTTTATTTTTATGAGATGTTTTATAATTCCAGCTCCAAGAATGGCACGGTACATTAGTGTTGGTACATCAGCTAAACGCGCGTGCAGCATCATAAGAGGATTCAAACAAACAACTGGGAGCATTATTATGTGCTCTGGAATTCACCACAGTGCAGGCACAGCATGATTCATTTGGCAGCCTGCTCCTACAGCTCATTGCAGTCATTTTAGAAGACTGTGGGTCTTTTTCCACATAAAGTCAGCTTCGTAGTAAGATATATCCCACAGATCAAGTGTGTGATCCTTAATAATAAGCTACTCCAAAGTCATTGTGAATTATTAACAAAAAATGTTAGGCTGAGGAGGGGCTGAACTGCCTTCACTTTGGGACACAAAGTGTCCCTTGTTTTCCGCAAAGTAATTTCATTAATTTAAATATTTTGTTTTCCTGAACTCCATGAAGTGTGCATTCTGGATTTCAGTTTTTATTTTTCTGGAAAGGCACAGCCCTGGGGTGGCTTGAGCACTTTCTTCCAGTGAGAGGACTATGGGACCCCTTGCTGTCTGTCCTCTGCAGACTGTGTCCTGTTCCTCAGGCGATTTCTGAAGGTATCAAGTACTTCTGTATTAACCTCTCTTGCTAGAGCTCTCTATATTTTTCACAGCCTGCTGATTTAATTCTTCTACTTTCTACTACCTCACTTAGAACAACCCAGGTTGAAAGGGACCTTAAAAGATCCTCTGGTCCAACCTTTCATGGGAAAGAGAGCCTAAATGAGATTATCTAGCACCCTTTCCAAAAGCATCTGGAAAAACTCCATAGATGGGGACTCTACCACATCCCTGGGGAGGTTGTTCCAGTGAATTACTGTTCTTACTGTAAAAAATGTCTTTCTTATGTTGACATGAAACATCTCCTGGTGCTACTTGTACCTGTTGCCCCTTGTCTTCTCCATGTAGCTCCTTGTGAAGAGAGCATGAGTGCTCTTGGGCTCAGTGAGTTGGATCAAGGCACTGATCCATGGAAATCTAAACAAACCCCATCCTTCAAATCCCCAGATCTTCTTGGAGCTGGATGGGTTCCTCGATCCAGCTGGACATGTAAGTTCAAGTGCCAGAAGCTGGAGGAGTGCAATTCAAGGAGTGAATTGGCATGAGAGCTGAAGTGTACTGCAGTTAGTTGGTTTAAGCCGGTGGGACCACAGGTGTCCATGGTGAGCTCCGCTGTCTCTCTGGTTATTTGTGAGCTCAGACGTAATGGTTGAGCTTTTTCTCTTGTTCCAAATCCAGATTCTTGGGAGACATTTCACCCAAGTTGTAGTCATCTTCTTTGTCTGAAGGTGGATCCGCTGGAATAGAAATCTCATGATCCAAGCCTGGAGGCGTCTAGGCCATGGGACTAGGAGACACAGAAATAGAGGCCATGAGAGTAGAGTTCATATGAGTAGGAGGCCCTGAGCCCACAGGCTGTGGGATGTGACCCAAGGAGCCAAGGGCATGGGAATTGAAGCTCAGGAACCAGATGCCACAGGAGTGGAGACTGTAGGACTGAGTGCCATAGGATCAGAGGCTGTGGAATCCAAGGCCATGGAAATGGAGAACATGTGAGTTGAGGTAGCGGGAGTGGAGACCACAGGACTGGAGGCCATGGGACAGGTGGCCACATGACCAAATTCTGTAGGAGCAGAGGACATGGGAACAGAGGACACGGGATGGTAGTCTGCCCGAATTCTCTGCTCTCAGCAGAGGTGTGTGCCTGCCATAAATGAGAAGTGGGTAAAGGTATGGTGAATCGCTTGTTTCTAACGGCAGATAGGGTTTACTTAAAGCAGGGAGTAGACAGGGCACTACTGTGATACCTCCTAGAGATACCTGTGTGCAAACGCTTCTTAAGCAGTGTAATTCCAAAATTAATCTTTTTGTGGGGAAAAATAGGACAAGAATTTGGATGTAGTTTTTTATTTGGTCTCTTGGCTGCTATGAACGCTGTTTTAAATGAGAAACGGGCAGAGCAGGACTCCTCGTTTATAGCTCAAGCCCACAGCACATATAGAGAAGGAATATTTCACACAATGCAGTTGTCATTCACTGGAGGCAGTGAAGGTCACTGAGTGCAGATACTCAGCTCCTTGGCCTCCAGGAATCTTCAGCTGTCAGTACTGTATCTCACAGCATCCAGTTTAAGAGTGTTTGAATCCGAGGATTAGACTCAGCTGTAGGAATACAAAGCTCCGCAGTCTCTGTGTCCTGCTGTCACCCAAAGATGACAGAGCCAATGCACCCCTAGTTTATGTCACCTTCCAGAGAACCCTTCCAGCGCTTAGGGCTGGGGATGTTCCTGGGGACAAAAGCTGTAGCTGGAGAGCTGTCGTTCCCGTCTGGATTTCAGGGGCTCCAGCAGCCAGGCAGGTCGGTTGTGCCTGTCCTTGTCCTCTAATGGCCTGGGAGAAAGAAGATGCAAAGCTATTTTTGGTGCATATCTTCTCACACCCCTGAGCTGCCTCATCAGGTCGGCTCACAGCCTGCTGCAGGCATTAATCAAGTCTATATAATTCAGATATGGAATTATGGAGTAAACGTTGGGCTGTCTCTAATATAAACATTCCCCTTTTCATCCATTTGTAAACACAGCATAGTCTTTTCCCTTTGTAAAATGGAAATGGTTTCGGGTGAAAAGCAATAAATGACCATAGCGTCAGTAAAATGCATGTAACTATATTGACCATACAGAGAGCCAGTAACACAGATTCACTCGCTGATTAATAATTAGGGACTGTGTCATTATAGTTTCATGCTGATAAAGCTGTTCCAGTGAGGAAAACCTGGGGTAACACAAGGGCAAATCACACCTTGTTCCTTAGCGTTGCACTGCCACTGTGCATTTGGTTGTTCTAAAATTTATTTATTCATAAAGACCAAAATATTTTCAGTTTTCTCACATGTCTAACTAAAGGAACTTTTAGGTTGTCTTATTTCACAAACAGCTGCCATTGTTTAGGATAAAAAACACAAAATAAAGAGGCAATAAAAAACAAATTGAGATTTTACTACCAAAATTCAGGCAAGCGTAATTAACAGAATGATGGTGTTAAGCTTTGGGGACAAAAAAAAAAAATTTTTAAAAATTGAAAAACTATGCTGCCTGTGGGTGTTGCTTCTATTATTATTGTTATATTTGAATAGTCCCATCTTCTATTGTGCCTCACAGTTTCATTTATGTAGTCATTTTTCAAATGGTAAGCTGTCCCGAACGGAAGAAAGCATTCTCCAAATTGTTGCTGAAATGATGTGGCCATCTTAGAATGTCTAAACTATTCCCCAGAAAAACCACCGGGTTTCTAATCAATGTCTATTGTGCATAATTGTGCCTTCGCATCCTGCCAAGCCTGTCTTTGGCATCGGGCTTTCCTGAACTGTTTAGTATGTTTTCTTCTTGCTGTCGCCAAAGGTGCATTGTTGGCACGATGGGAGAGACAATCTTGCAAATTATTTTATTTTTTTTTTCCTACATCATCGGTCACACGGCATGATTGCTCCAGCTGTACAAATAATGTAGGAAATGGATTTTTTTTGCATTAGAATTATGCAAGTCCAGCAAATACTCTCAACAATTGCTCCTTAAGTCAGTGAAATTTCAAGCCATTCAGTTTTCTTGTAAGGAGCTCACGGCTTCTTTGATGATGAGGCTTGTTAAGCCCAAATGTGGAGAACTAATAAAATAATAAAAAGGCTCCAGAGGTGTTTATAGATTTCAATTATCTCTTGCTTTCTCTCCCAGGATTGGGCTAGGCAGGATTGTGCTGCCCTCAAGTAGTACTTGAGTCTAGGCTGCATTTTATGTTGGCTGTCTCCGAGGTTTCTTCTTTGTGGCTGAATCGCCTTAGCGTGGGTAGTGTACAGAGGTGCTAAGGGCTCGCCGAGACAAAGCAGCCATGCTTCACAAAAGCAAAGGAGCAAAAGGAAGCAAAATTGAATCTCTAGCACCCAGCTCCTGGGCAAACAGACAAAACTAATGGATCCAGTCTTGCTCCTCCCATCCAATTACTGTGATCCAGTAGAGAGAATATGGCAACATCGGTTCACACAAACTCTAATACTCTTAATCCCTTCCATACATATAAACCTCACATTCACCACCCTTACTTCATTATCGAGCCACCCAGGCAGCCGGAGCGTCGGAATGGACCCACCGGCTGCAAAAACCTGCCTCCTTCAGGTTTTAATCAGCTAATGAGGGATATGCAAATGACAAGCTTATGGGATTATGCCTTGTCTAACAGCAGTCCTCCCCACAGTGATACAGTACTAATACAGGTGTTAGTAAACTGGTTATTAGGCGCTGGCTAATTTAGGCCCATTCACGCTGGCATTGTGCTGGCAGCCCTGCCATTTGTACTGGTGTTTGCGGCCCAGTAGGAGATCTATTAGGGCTGTGGTGGGTCTGACACAAACTCCTCGCCGCTAGATATGAAGTTAATAATCTGGTTGGTTTGGTCTTTAGCCGTACACAACAACCCATGACAGAAATGGGGCTTTCCCCCTCCACCCCAGCGGCCTGGGAAATTGCCACGGGAGGGCAAAGGGGGAGTTTAATTAACAGTTACTTAACATTTATATGAAGTTTTCACATACTTTTGACTAAAGTGTAAAGCATGGCAGTATGATTAACCTGTACTGTCTCTTGGTCACAACTAGCCAACTCTCTTTTCCATGAAAGAACATGCAGTTTATGGTTGCAACTTTCTGCCAACTTTCTGCTTTTTAATTTTTCTTATTTGGTGATATTTCTTCAAAAAGTTCCTTCACCATGCAAGGAATTCTACATTGCAGTGCATTTACTCACCGTGTCGGAGGAGAAAAGTGGAGTGACACCAGTAAGGTATGCCCTAGACCCAGGCATATGATGCGAACAATTTGTTAGCTGGCACCCCTGCTATTTGGTTGTCTAAAATTTCCTGAAGTCTACTCATTTCATAAACAGCAAATATTCCACACACATAAATATATGATGCCAAATCTATAGCAATTTGCAATATTTCCCTGAAGGACTTTGGTGCCAGCTTATCCAAGCCTGCAGTATAAATTAAGATAGGATTAGCAAATCGTTTTAAAGATCTCTGCTTTGTGAGCAATGAGATACAGAAGCGTAGCTATTTCCATGGATGGGGGTCCCCACATATAGCAGAAATCCACAAGTGCATCATCCAAGAAGTGTCAAAATTAAATAGAAGATGCCCAATGAACGGCAACTTTTATCCTCTCCAGTCAGCAAAGGAAAGGAGGTATTTTAAAGTAAATCTTAGTTTAAGGTCCATTTGAGGATTTTGCTAAAAAGGATGTGATGTTGTGAGGTTTTGTTTTTATTACAACAGTAATACCGCCAATTACTCTTTCCTTCCTTTAAATATTATTTAAAAGTCAAGGACCTCACTAGATTGTTGAGCTGTCCTTGGAGAAGCCAGAAATTTGTAGGGGCAGATAGCCTTTAATGAGTTCAAAGCTTTGATTTCATCTTTAAAATGAGTGAGTTGGAATTGTCATCATCATACATGGGGAGATTGAGACAAAGATTTAAAGGGTAAAGTGTTTAAAAGCAGGTCCACAAATGTAAATACGCAAAGCCTCTTAGATTTAATGCATACATATCTATTGTTCATCTGTTTGCTCTGACTGACCCTAACTAAACGTATATCTTTAGAAGAAGGTTCTGCATCTGAACTTTTCTTGTTTCCACTTTAAAGCATTTGAAAATCAAACACGGGTCCAAAATTTGCAAATTCAGATCAGTGATCAATCTCTTGAACCTAAGGATTCTGGATAAATGAGGCTGGCTCATCTGCGTATATGGCACTTCTATTAAGGTTGCCTCGCTCTCCTGGTCCATAAACTGGAACCTGAGGTGGTGTGTGGACACTGTCTTTTTCAGGTTGTGCTTGGGATAACCTATGTGCAATGAATTTGCAAATGATGCACTGGATCTTGTATAAGCCAAAAGACATTGACTAATGGACGGGGAAAAGCCAGACGCGGTGGAATGGTTTAAATAGAGCATGTATTTTTGGTTTCTTCACTGTTCTGTCATCCTGCTCTTTGTTCACCTCTAAAATAACCTGGAGGAAATGATAAGGAGAATTTGAATCACATTGATTACAGTCCAGTGGAGTCCCAGTGGCAAAATGTTGTGCTATTTGTAGATAAGAGAGGGACCACTGTCCATTTATCTTTATGCTTTGTATCTGTGTGCTGTTGCTTTGAATATTGAGAAGGTGAAGAAAGTTTATCCAGGTTGGACCTATTCAAAATCCCAGGAGCCAGCATCCCTGAATGTTCACAAAGAGCATAAATCCTCAGAAAGATTAAGGAACTCTTTAGAACAAGGAAAAAAGATTTTTCTTTTAATAAATATTTCAGTGAAGCAACAACATTTCTAAATGCTGGTGACTCTATTTTACTTGAGAGCTGAGATGGTGAAGGAATTGAATTTATGAAATGCAACAGACTTGAGTCAATGCAAAAAACATGGCAGAAAAAAGCCTACTTGGAGAGAACAGATCAGAAATATTGTGGAAACTTTAAAGAAAAAAAATCTCATTTGATAACAGCATTGGCAACAGTTGCTATAAATGGGAGCGAAAGAATAATTTCTAAGAGTGCAGTTACAAAATAAATGTGCTGTGTGCTTCCTTCTTTTTCTTTTTTTAACACAAGTATGATTACTTCTGGCAGTTTGAGGAGAGTGCATACTGCATCCAAGAAAAAGGTTACTCCTTGATTTGGTAAAGAAAGTATACCAATATCGTGTTCAAAAGTAAATGTGTGTTTGAAAAAGTGTCCAGGTTCCAGTACAGAGAAACACATGGGCTCTAAGAATGAATACATGTTGAGGGTTGAAACTCTGACAGTAAATATTAAATTAAAATTTAATTAAATTAAATTAAGAACCAACCCATGCTGAGTTCCACTGGATGACAAAACCAGCTGCCAGGTGATGTGCCGTCAGCAGTGCACTGCTGGAAAAGACGGGCGATGGGAGTTCGTGACGTTCTGAGGCTGGTACAAGCAAAAAGACCATCAAACATGAAAGAGGAAAGCTGAACTCTGTGGAAGTCTTTTGTAAAAACAATCTTTCTGACTTTGCTGGGATCAGAATTTCACTCCAAGTCATTAAAGGGCAAAATAATGACTGCCATGCAGTGTTTCTTGTTTACTGAACATGTATATGTCCTTTCAAATGTGAGTCTGAGAAACTTTGTTATACAAATGTGATTGAATTCCAGCCTGCTGCTGTATGTGTTCCTCAGCAGGGTCTGTTTTCCTCTGTGATTCAGCCTTTCAGGCTTTCCCCCCAGTCAGACCCTCCAGATCATCTTCATGATTCAACACGTAGCGATCACTTGTGGTAAGTTAGTTTTTTACTTAGCAGTCCTACTTTGCAAACAAACCCGGTACTGGTATGAGGACCTTAGGCAGCTGCCAGTCTTGCACGCCGGAGGAGTAAGTCTTAGAGGTTGGAAAAGAAAGGACTACGTGCCTCATCTTCTGTCCAGGGACTCTCATCAGCCTAGCAGCAGTTTAATTTGTCAGGTACTGTTCATTTGTCTTTTGGAAGTGAACCCTTCAAACGCTAAGCATCCTTGACTTCCACATACATCGTAACCAATGGACTGCTGATATTGCAACTTCAGGAATTCCATTTTAGCCTGCTTTATTGAAAATGCTCTTCGAAATCCACTGCTTTGGTTCTAAACCAGAAACGGCACAATGATATTGCCAGAGTTCATAGTAGTTTTAGTTTAAACAGTATCCTCTTCTAGATTTCAGGAAAAAAGTTTTTCAGCCTGCCGTTTTACTTATGCTTTAGATAACAGCTCTCTCCTTGGTCACCCTTGAAGTAATATTTTTTTGCCAATAGAAGTTGGGCGTTAGATGAATCATGCATCTGTTTTCAGGAACTCACTGTAGAACATTTCTTTCCCATATCTGCAGAGTAAATAACAAAGCCCCCCACCTTTATAACCAGGATGCATAGCTTTTTATGAATCAGACTCCGTGAGAGTTTCAGTTTGAGTTTCAGATGCTGGGATGTATCTAGAGGTGCTGGCTTTTCTGAGTCATTTTAATACTTCATGGAAACAGACATTTTCATAGAAAAAATAATCCATTTTTGACCTCCTTAACTTTGAAGCTAGTCCTCTGCAGTGCTAAAGAGAATATATTATTCCCAGGCTACCGAAATATCTTTAAGAGATTCTACTTTGTAGGACCATCAGCAAGCAATTGTACATTGCTTAAAGAAAATCCTATATTCTGCTGACTAACATTCAAATATTTCTGACAAGAAGAGATGCCTAATCAAGAGATGGGGTTAAGATAACATTCAAGATCCACATTATGAATCTAGTCTGAGACAACTGAGTTTTGTCCTGACCAGTGTCTCATGAGGTATCCGTAAGCAGGTGGTAGAGAAGCGTCTGTGGAGTAGCTTACCTGCTCCAGGATCTTCTACGCTTCCAGCTATCCCACTGTGCTTTGGCCTCATCCCATAGAATCATAGAATTGTCTAGGTTGGAAGGGACCTTTAAGATCATCGAGTCTAACCATTAACCTAGCACTGCCAAGTTACCACTTAAACCATGTCCCTCAGCACTATGTTTACCCATCTTCTAAATACCTCCAGGGATGGTGATTCAGCCACTTCCCTGGCAGCCTGTTCCAATGTTTGATAACCCTTTCTGTGAAGAAATTTTTCCCAATATCCAATCTAAACCTCCCCTGGTGCAACCTGAGGCCATTTCCTCTTGTCCTATCACTTGTTACTTGGCAGAAGAGACCAACCTCCACCTCACTACAACCTCCTTTCAGGTAGTTGTAGAGAGCGAGAAGGTCTCCCCTCAGCCTCCTTTTCTCCAGGCTGCCATGTTCAGGCATGATCCCTTAGAGCTGGACATGTGATAATGCACATACGATCTAGTCCCCTAGACCTTCCTATGTGCACATACGCTGCCTGGACACTTAATGTGGTCCTGCTTTGGCCATTCCCCAGCCTGTCTTGTGTTCTCTATATGTTTCAAGTCAGCAAGGAGGTCTGGGTTCAACCGTTGCTGGTGTCTATTTACCTGCTGAAGCATTTCTATATGCAAAGGAATTCTCCACATGACTGATGACTTCCTAAATCCACTGAAATCAGGAGGTAAGTTTCTAGTAAATTCAAGGTCAGGAATTCACTTCTGGTTTCAACAGAGTGGTTGGAAATGCAGTTAAAGAGAAGGTGCGACCAAAATATATTGCAGTGTTGATGGTATTTTCTAATAAGGAGTACCAGAGGGAAGCTGTAACTCCATCATAGGTTGTAACTTAGTTTCTATACAGCCCACAGCTCCTTCTCGGCACTCTTGCAACCTAGACGCGAGATAACTGCTAAGTCTGACTTCTTGTCTTATTCCAAGACACTCTTATGTGGTATGGTAGAAGTAGAATTGCTGCTTTTTCAAGCAAGTTTCCTTACCTGTCCGCAACAGTTGTATTCTGCATATTTGTCCTAGGCGGTCATTTTCTATTACATAAAAATGTTAGGGCATCTGTCTGCATTATACGGGTTTCTTTTTAATGCATAAGGCAGATCTATACCTAGTTTTTCACCTTTCCCAGTGAACGATTTCTGGTCCCTTGGGATAACTCTACTATCAGAAAGACCGGTTGTCAAAGACAGCTTATGTCCCCCATCCCACGGAAAGTAAATACGGCTTCATTCTTAGGCACTTTTGAATCCTAAATTGTTTGCAACTTTTTCTGGAAAGAATTCTCAGTTCCCTCACTGCTAAATGGGAACACTAAATGGCAAAAAAAAATAAAATAATGCACCATGAAAAGTAAGTTTGTTTGGGTGGTTGTTTAAGGAATTATTTGTAAATGCCAAGAGATGTGAGAAAATTACAGCCAAAAGTTACCTTCAGAAAATCCTGAGGTCAAATAGCCTTAATGCTACTCCTTGTGTATCTTTACAATGAGAATTTTAAGCGGATTCCTCCTGCGTGGCAGTACATAGGGTTAAAGGTTAACAACTGATCAATTCCTTGGACAAGGTGTTATTCAAAATCAGGTACTTAAGACATTTGCTAGAGGACTTAGCCATTATAGCTGTTTGGAATCAGTGCATTTTCTAGCAGGGAAAGTATTTAGGGGAACAAAAAGAGTGCAGAGTCGGGGAATTCCAGAAAGCCCGTCGCCATATAAACTAAAAACCACCATTAGAAGCTGAGTTTTCTTTACAAAAATCTGACAGTATCCAAATAGGTGGTGTGGAAATCATGGTGGCTAGAGAGAGATGAGAGCATTCTCCGCAAATACTTTAGCTTGGCTCTATTTAAGCCCTGTTTCCAATGTACACACGACTTTTCTCTTCCATGTTGCTTTCCTTTGATGTAGTTATTTCTCTGAAGATCTGACTTCTTTTTTGGAGCTTGTAAAGTAAGTGCTAATTTTTCAGTCAGATCTGAATTAAAGGAAAAAGCTGTTGGAGGCTTGCAGTGTCCAAAGCAGTATCTCATCAGGGTTTGGAGTTTACTTGGGGGAATCCTGAAATAATAAAACCACCTCAGGTTATATTGTCCTATGTTGAAGAAGAGTTTATAATGTAGGTGGCCATAAATATTCCTATTGTTTAAGCAGTGAGTAGAGCTGTTGGATCTTCTGGGTTTTGAAGTGGTTGGCTGTTATGGACAACACGGCTATCTGCTTTGTTGGATATGAAAATGTCCACAGTGGTTTTGAGCAAGATTTAGAGAAGAAAAGATGGGCACTTATACAGCCTTAAAGGCTAATACACTTCTCAGGACTAAAACTTTGTGTGTGCATAAAGGTGAACATAGTGAATAAATCTTGGATTCCACTGCTGTCATGGGGGAGAAGACGTTCGTTCCACCTTCTGCTAAATCACTGGTTCGATTCAGGGAGATAAACAGCTGGTGTCCTACTAGCTGCATTTTGGATTTTCTGTGGCAGATCTATGTCACAGCCTCCCGGTGTATAAAATAGCTTTTAGCTACAAGGCAATTATAACGCTTAATTAAAGGCATCATGTTTGTAAGGAAGACTAGGAATTGTTATATTTAGATACATTTGGACAAAAAGCAACACTAGATAGCAAGGCAACACGTACAATTTGGAGAACTGAATTTAGAATTAAGTGGATTCTTTAATGTGTTTGCTTTAAGGAATACTTTCATACTTAGAGGAATTTTGAAACCTCAATCAAAACAGTTGCATCTCTAAACAGAATACAGTAAGAAGATTTAAGCTCAAGCATGATTCAAAAACTAACTAAACAATGATAGCTTTGTGTAGCTTTCAAAATATTTTAATTCTTTTTTTTTGTCTCAGACTGTTCTCATTGTAGAAATAAAATTCTCAATACACATTTCAATGAGACTCTTTTAACCTTCTTATCTCTTCTGCCTGCAGATGTGATAAAATTGATAGAATGCCAGTCTCAGATATGACAGTTGGGAGCTAGTGTTGTCCCACTGGACATTTCTCAGTAGCCTTTGGTTCCATCCAGTTTTGAAATGCATGCTATCCATTTTAAAAAGAATAATACAATAAAAGATAGAGTGAATGTTTTAAAAAAAAAAAGATTTGTGGGAGCACTCGTAATGATATTTAGCTTCATTTGCTTAAACGCATTTTGCAAAACAGGACATTCAAACAAAGAAACAAAGGAAATGGTAGAGACGCAATTTACAGAAAGTCATATAAATATATATCTATAAGTAGCAAACCTGGCGCCAGGTACAATAGTTTGGTTTGACAATCTGTAACTTACTCCTTGTCTGAACAGTTATTAATGGTGTCGAATAAGATCAGCGTGCCCAGTCTAACCGAGCACAGCAGAACAAGCAGGGGGAACGTTTGTGGAGAAAAGATAAAAAGAAACTTCACATAACAAGTATAAATGCTTTTAACCTACGAAATAGGTCTGGATATTCCAGCTCCCCAAATCTGGACGAAGTTTTGGGCTCTATCATATAAAAGCTTTTTATTTATTCTGTTATAATGACCTGTAATTTGGTCGAGGTTTATCTTACTTTCTTATAGCCAAAGAATGACCACATGGAGGATGAGGACTTAGAAACAGGGTTTTTTAATCTCTTTTTACTACTTGAGTTATGAAGATGGTTTGGTGGGAGTTCTGGCCTATAGTAAAGCCTGACAGCATCAGGTTAAGTAGAATTTCTTCCAGAGTGTAGCTAAGATTGTAAAAGGTCTGTTTTTCATCTAAGGTAGAGGACAGATGCTCCTGGGTTAATGGTTTTGCTGTTGACTTCAAAGGGCTAATGTGCATGAAATAATTTTTACTCAAGTGTTATTATCCCAGCCTAACTCAAATTGTAGGTAAAACATAGGAATTACAACAACTGTGCCATCCTCCTAGAGGAGAAGAGATCACTCCAAGAGAAACAGGGATTGCACCACTCGTATTTGTCTTGCAATGTATTTCCTTTTCCCGTGTGACAGCTGGTCTAGCCTGAGAGCGTGGTTGGAGAAAGGGTAGGCCAAACTGTGGAAAGAGAGCGATGCCTCCTGTTGCCAGCTGCAGGGAAAAGGGATGTAACACGTTCAGCCCCCAAATGTGTGAGCTTATATGGCTATGTCATATATCATCTAAACGCCTATTCCACTGATAGATGCCTTCCCAGATGAACTGCTCCCTTCACAAAGTAATGCTATTGCTGTTGTATATTTACGACAATATAGACATAGACATATAAGGTAGACAGGTAAGATAGAAAATAATTGCCTATGTGTAGAAGAGAAACTAACAAAAAGTAAGAATTATATCCCTGTTCTCATCAGACTGAGATTCTGATATCACTTGCTTCAGTAAGAAATCTCCAGGGCTTTAATTTGTGTGAATATCATTCAAGATTCAGGATTTAGCTCTCCTTCAGATCACCCATGGCAGTCATACATTTATCTTTCAAAAGTGAACAGGAGGAAAAACTCTGCATTATATAAGCTCTGTCAGGAGCAGTTGTGTCCTCACCCCATGAAGATATCCATCGTTATAAGGCACAGAGCGTGGCCTTTCTCTTACTCTGTCACTTTAATCTAAACAACAAGCAAGAAGCTCCACAGCCACTTGCAGGGACGGTTTAGGCATTATTGGAGCACGTAGCTGTGGAGGCAACACTTCAAAACCACACAAATGGGCAACCTTGCTCGACATGCAGGTGCTTCTGCGTCTCTTCTTAACTCCCACTGACGTTTCAAAGTGCTTAAATACCTTAAAAATTTGAGTAGGAGACCAGATCCTCACAGACCTAATCTTATCATAGAATCATAGAATCTTCCTGGTTGGAAAGGACCTTTAAGATCATCGAGTCCAACCAAACAACCTACAATCTCTGCCACTAGAATGATCTTGTGGTCATTGACATCAGTTTCAAAAGACTGGTTATGCGAATAAATGGGAGATACTGCTTTTGGAGATAGGGCCAGATACCACGCAACCTGTGCAAGTTCTGTCTCCGAAGTCAAGCGGTGACCTCCTCGATCAGCCTGGGCTTCCCTCCGAGTCCTGCACAGTCCCGAGCATTTTGGTTTTGCCCAGACAATGAAATATTTCCAATTTGCTTATTATCAACGCTATAACAAGACATTTCTTTAAGACCGTCCTTATGAGCAAATGCCTTCATTTTGTACTAAAAGCAGTGAAATGAATAAAGCAAAGTCAGTTTTCACCAGTTGGGTCTTGCAGGTATTTTGCCTACTTTCTCCATTGTTCTTCCATATTATGAGAGGTAATAAATCAAGTTGGTGGTTTTTTTTCCTCCGTCAGCTCCCCTGCTCCCTGACAGAGCTACTAAAATTATGTATTCTTTACTGCTTTCTAAGAAGATTACTAAATCAGCTGACCCAAACAGCAGTGGCACCAATTAGACATCATTCAAAATTAATAACCACTATGATGATAACAAATCAAAAGATTGCTTCTTCTGATGGGAGCATCATTTTAATTAATTTAATCCTTGTTGAAAGATCAGCTGTGCACAGTCCTGCTCACCAGTGGGGCCCATTTGTCCCTGTCTGTCCCCGTCACCTAAAGCCAGTGAATATGATCCGTAGCCAGCACTTAGGGAACAATAAGAAACAGATTGTACTGTCAGGCTTCATTAAAGATCATCATTAGTATTCCAATTTGGAAACAGTCAATCTATCCTAACCTTTTACCAATTCTTTTCGGGCCGCTTTTGTGAAGTTTGGTTCAGCTGCTAAACGTAAAAACGCTGCGCAGGCTGTTTTAAAAAAGCAGGCTGGATCTCGCTGATGCCTGTCAGGCTGCGGCTTGGGGACAAAGCTCGGGGGAAATACGTGTTAGGCAAGCGGGCTCTAAATGATATCATGTGCAGCTGCTTATGATCTGAGCATTTATGGGCAATGAAACTTTCTTAAACTTGAAGCTTAACAATGATGAATGGAAATGAAATTGATATGGCACTTTCTTTCATCCCGCTGCTGGGATTTATTCTTTTTTTTTTTTTTTTTGGGTCCCCAGGGTGTTTTTGCAGAGCCAGCGCTGGCTGGGCTCTCCCGCTCCTCTCTGGCGAGCTGCAGAGGGCATTTTGAGCATGTTGATGAGGGAGATGGAATTTGAGGTTTGTTTGCAGTTCACTTTATCTTTTCTACTGAGGTCAGATTGCTTTGTTTATTTGTTCTTGATTCCGGTGGCTGGAAATAGTTATGGACAAACGGCTTATAGGATTTTGGGGTATATTTCTATACGGTCATCGCTTTATCTCAGTCATATCCTCTGGCTGCACAGGAGATGTATCTTGGATCTTAGTTTTCAAAACAGTTTGTCTGCCAGGCAATGATCTCATAATTTTAATATTCTTGACATTTATTATTTGCTAACCTTCACAGTTGTCCTACCAGCTTCCTGAAGATGGTGGGAGGGCACGGGTTGTTCAGGAATGCTCTGCCTGAAATACCAAAGGAAAAATACAATCCTGTCACTTTGAATAATCTCTTAGAAAAGTGCTTTAAAAAAAGCATCTCTATGAGTTTGGTTTTTTTCTGATGTATCAGGAGAGGCTTCACAGAGATTACAAACGAGAGCTGAATTAGACCAGTGAAACCGGGGAGTGAAAGATGAGTTTTCAATTTCCTTTTTACAAAAAAAGAACAGCACGCTCTCCAAATTACACTAACAACTAAAAATGTTGTTTTGATTACCGTAACACAATGACACAAAAAAAAACCCAACCAAAAAAAAAAGTATGAATTAATGTAGCCTCTCTGTAAAAGCTCAAATAATTTTCTACAGTTTAGTGCTACATTGTTTTCCGAGTGTTTTATAAAGTTCAGAAACCCACTTGGAGACAATTATTTGCAAAAACCAGTTGCTCGTTGCATCCTCGTGAAGATTTCTACCATTTGATTCCATGAATAAGTGGGTTTTTCTATAAACAAAAATTGTCACAATAAAAGTAGTTACTTCATAATGATGATCAAGCCCAAAATCTAGTCCTGCCACACTGCTGTCTTTAAAGCTTTCCAAAACCATCCCAGTTACAGTGAAAACATTATTTTTTCACAGTCAGCTGCATTAATATGGAAGAAAATCCTTTAGTAGATAATTGCAGCTGAAACCAATGTTAGCGAAGATTCTGTGTGAACCCGACCAAATTTCCTTTACTTTTATGCGGAAAAAAAAAAAAAGCTCGGAGGCATCATTATTTTTCTCTCTGAGAAAATATGAAAACTTAATTTGCTGAAAAAATACAATACCGCGGTAATCGAATTTCAAATATTTTGCTGTATGCTTTTTGGAGGGTGTAAGTCCTTGTCTTGTTTTTCTCTCTGACTGGATGGCTTTAGTCAAAACTGCAAAGGAATTATTGCTTTTATAGGTTAGTACTTATTAATTGCAATGGTATTGGCTACGTAACTAGCTGCATATGTTACATTAATTAGCAGCATATATTGCAGTGGTGAGTAACACGTATATTGATATGAATGCAGATTAAAAAATTCGAGCATCTCACAGAGGACTCTTTCGAACTACTAATATTCTGTGGTTCCTTCCTTTTTAAAATTTATTTATCATTTTCCGGTGGCTGCCTTGATTATTTTGTTAGCTTTGCACATGACAAACCTGTTGCCAAAGGAAAGGCAGACGGAGCTGCTCCACATTTTATACCAGTGCAACTGAGTTCCGAAGTATCGCCTTCGTAAATGTTTTTATGCTTTTTAGTATTTTGTTTTGATGTCCATTTTCTCAATTTCAGTCATCTTTTTTTTTTTCTTGATTTTGCTGTGATTTTTCTTTTACCGCTTGACTTTTAGCCATTTCTTCCCTTTTTTATGTCACATACACCGTCGTTGGAAAAGTATGCCTTCAGAAGAAGGTACATACACTGTGTTATTATCCTGGTATTTTCAAATTAATTTCTTTTAGTGGATCTCGTGTTTTTTGGAGGACTTATAAGCAAGTGGCCCCAGTGAAAGGCCATCAGAGCGCTGTGACTCCCTTGAATTCAGTGGAAGTCGGTCTCTGGTTATGGCCTCAGATTTACAGCAGTCCAAACTGAGCCCTCCTGTACCAGGATGCTTTAGCCACGTACCGAAGCAGCGCAGAGACCAACCTGGCTGAGCCATTTTTGCAGGTTTAGTTTTGAGATGAATCAGGTTTTCATTTATATAGGAATATCTGCGGGTGTGGTAGGAGTGTGAAACCAGAAACAGAAGCAGACTACCTCCTCTTTTGTCAGAAGCGTTTTTATCAGTACCTTATTATTATTTCTTATGAGGTGTTTGTAAAGGTGACTAGTATGTCTTCTATTCGTTATTTTTTTACCTGATTGGCATAACTACTTGCAACTACTCGATTTATTTTTTTTAACTGCCTTTAGTGAATCATAATGTTGCTTCATACCGGAGATGAACCAAGGAGTCAAATTAACTGTGTCAAATTAATACTTAGGAAGCTGAAATTTGAAATACAGAACAAGGAAAGGCAGAATTATCAGTTATATCAGATAATACAGCAGATATCGGATAATATATCAAGATACAATGCATCTCCCTAAAATATTAGCTAGAAATGCTCGGAAAATAACAATATAATATAATGGCCACAGGTATCATCAATGATTTGTAAAATTTCTGTGTATCTCTCTCTGAGTATATATATTCCCAAGGAACAAAATCACCCATGAAAAGGATCAAACAGAAAAAGTCTAGGAAGTGCCACAAATGGATGACTTACAGAATTTAATGAAACATTTTCCCGACGAAGATCTATTTCAGCACAAAATCTTCTCCACTGGTGTGGCTACAAATTTATTGCCCCAAAGTATTCATTTACTTCAGTGACTATTTTGTTAGGGTGGAATTAGTCCTTTACTTTGCAAAATGCCTTTTCACTAGGGTATTCAGTTGGAAGAACCACTGTGAAATAAATACACTAAAATAAACAGAATGTGACAGTGGAAATATGTTTTACAGAGAGAATTTGAAGGAGGAGGCTGACCTAGTGGAAGGGATCGGAACAATTCTGCTGAAAGAGTTACCAGGAAAAAATAATCACTAACCTTTTTTAAATCTTATTAAGTGGTTATTTCCTTTCCCTATTTCACACATTTTAAAAACCATCCAGCTACTGTTTCTACCTCCAGTAGGATTTCTAAGATATATTTAGAGGTGTACACGAGTTGTCATCCTGACTTGACTTTTTTTGATGTCTTTGAGTCCAGCAGCTTGTTTACATGCACTACAGGTAATGCAACGCACCCAAGGGGTTCACCAGCACTTCCAGAGCCAGCCGGACCAAAGAAGCCCGAGGAGAAAGTTACGGGGAGAAATCAAAAGCCATCACAGATGGCTTTTGATACAAAATCAGTGAAACCAGAGTTTGCCTGTGGAAATTTCCCCTCTTTTTCAGTTTAGTTTACAAGTTGCAGTTTTGGCTTTTTGATCCATAATAGGATCATTTAATTCCCTGTTAAAGACAACCTTAAATTGTGGGCAGGACTTCTAGTTTTCATTTCCAGTTAGCAATTAATTCCATTAGCAATGACATTTTGCTCCCTCCACCAGCCCCCCCCCCAAAAAAAATATTTCAGTACACTGGCATCCTCTAGCACTGCCTTTTTATTACAGACTTAAAGGCTCTTGGTAGGCTCTGCCTATCGCGGGTTATACAGTTGTTTTTAAGATGCTGAGACATGTAAGAAAGCAACTCTATTTATTTCATTTTAATCTCAAACCCCTTTTAATCTCAAAACCATGAACTACGTCAATTCATACGGGAGTTATAACTAACTGCCTTGCTGAAATTGGTATTCAGCGTATTGGTTAATACCGACTGTAGTCTGGAAGAAGTTCCAACGAGCTTTACCTTGCAGAGCCGTTACTCGGTGCCCTTGGAAAGATCAATTTCAGACACGCTTGATCTGCTTTTCAGTACAGCCCAGGGAGGCCCGAGCACTTAGAGGTGGCACAGGACCCCAGAGCGACTGCGGGTGATCAGCACCTTCCAGGATTTGGTCCCCAGTAGTACCGATAGAGCCACTTCCTTACACTTAGGGAATATTTGATGCCTTCACCCTCCCTCCCCTTTTTTTCCCTGTTCCCACCTTTTTCCCGCTTTTTCCCTCCTTTTTTTCCCTTTTTTTCCCCCTTTTATTTTCCTTTTTTTTTTTCTTCCCCCCCCCGCCGTGGCAGTACAGATATTCGCTGCGCATGCAGAGGTTGAGGAAGGTATTTTTATTTTAAATAGCATAACCACAGGTGGGTTGCCAAGTGTAATAATGAAGGAAAGCGTAGAAGCTAGGCTTTAACTGGGAGGGAGGCTTTGCTGGGACTTGGGCTGAGCTTGCTTTATGTCCATCTGCTTCATAGGTGTTTGAATGCAACTTAGAACTGCACTGCCCTCCTGCGTCCACAGCCGAAAAACCATGTGTGAAAAGGGAAAGGTTCCGGGAAAATAACATTCCCGGTACAGAGGAAGCGTCTAGTTTTTGTACCATGAATGTTAACAAAAAGAACAACTGGATTCCTGTGCTCGGCTACCTAGAATTGCATACAACCACATTAATTTAGCCTGTTTAGGACAGATTCTGCTCTCAGTTTCACCTACAACATAGAGAAAAAAAAAGTCCAATCTGTTTGGAGTGTTTTTTCCAGCTACGCATTCATTGCCTTAGCATTTTGGAAGTTTTGCAGGATGCTCTGCTTTTACAGGCAGCCAGTTCAGGCTCCAGAGAAGCCTTCTGTAAAGACTTTAGGGATCCTGACCATTTTTTAGCTGTTTGGATTTTAAAGCCATCACTGAAGGTATATCCAGTGGTAGAAAGCTCCTAAGGCAGATGGGAGGTTGCTCAGTTGTTCCTTCTCACTGCCCCAAATGCTGGGTTCATCAAATTCAGACACTTCTGAAGGGCAGAAAGGAAGGCCTCAGGCTGAAACCCCTGAAAAACAGAACATATAACACAGCGATGTCCGTGCAGCCTTCGTATGACTGCTGCCAGAGCTGGCAAGGACAGCCCACAGGATTGCCAACGCACTCCAGCGGCATTGGCTGTGTCAGGTACAGCTACCTTAAATGTCCCGGTGGCTAGTTCGGAGGGCTTGGCAGAGCTGGCCGGGGACATGCAATGCTGGGGAGCAGAGTGTGTCCCCAGGTCACGGCTGGGTGAGTGTGCCAGCAGCCCCTTCCCCTCGTCCTGCTTGCAGCAGAGCGGGCTTGCGGGCTCCTGGAGCAGCAAAAGCTGTGACCTGTCCTGCCCCTCTGCCTCTGGACCTGCACGGCAGCTCCATCCATCTGCTAGTTTAGAAATAAAAATGTTCCCGAGCATTAGAAAAAATGAGGTCTAGAACAGTCTTTTCATGAAAGGAATAAGAAGAGCAACTAATTTTAAAATGAGAGATGGGGTGTTTAAAAGGAAACGTAGGGGCTTGCAAGAATAAGTAACTAGGATGGGAAAATCTATGTGAATATATAGCAAGTTGTTGCTTGCTATGGAGTGCCCTCTGGTGTGTATACAAATCAGGGGTTCACTGGAGGGTCAGGCACTTTCTCATTTAAGTAGCTGAAGCCACATATTGAGTAGGGCTTTCCTCCCTCTATTATGCCACTATATTTTGGTAACGTCTCTTCAAAGCGAGTTGGTTCCCAGAAGGCAAGCCCAGAGACCTGTACCTAACGGAACAGAAATAAAGCATGCAGGCAATGGAGGCGGGAAACAGGAGACCGAACACAGAACTTCACGGGATAAACAGGACAGCTGCTGGGGAGGACAGATTTGGGATAAAATAGCAAAGTATTAGTTCAATAGAGTTGCACCAGCTTTACTGTAATGGTAAGATAAAAATGGTAATTCTCATTTTGTGGTAATTCTCAATTTGAAGACAGAGTTTTTCATGTTTTGCAATCGCAGATTTCTTCTGGGGGACACAAGTGAAAATAATATTAACAGAAGAATTATATATTGCCAGATATTTCTAAGCATGGAAGCTGAAAGTCAAAATAAGCCGCTACCTTTAAAGCCATTGAGACTCTATTAAAAATAGAGTCAAATTAAAATCAATTTGACTGAATGACTGTATATCCAGATGAATCTGCTTGGGAATTACATTCCCTGTTGGCTCAAATTCTACCCTGGATCTGGGTCTAGATTTGGTCTCGAGCTTCTGTGAGTGTCACATTGTTCAGTTTTGGGGTTTTAAAGTTCAGAAAACAGAACCTTCAGCATACAAATTATATGGCCATTAAAGAAACCAAGTCATAGCTACACAAAACCGTGGCTAAGAAACAAAAATGCCTGATCAATTAATAGCAAAACTGCATCACTGCTGTCTCCAGTGTGCTCTGAATGTTGCCAAAGAAATGAACCACTGGCTTGGAGAACTTCAGCAAAGCAATAAATCTCCTTCCTGCTCATGTAACGTGGACAACAGCTGCTGAGCATCTGCCTTGGCTTCCAGCTGTATGATTTGGCTACCAGTCAAAAAGTTCCAGTAAACAAGTTGGGTGACCGAAATCTTGTGCCAGTGCACGAGCATCAATGAATACGAACTGTCAGTTTGCAGAGGCAGGTGATCTCTAGCACCAGGTGAAACATCAGAGGGATGACACTAAACTGTGACAATTCGTAGTGATTCACAGGGATTATTCCTCTGGGGAAGAACTCTGGAACAATAGCGGTCTCAGCATGACAGCAAAAATGTTATGTTTACATTAGTCAGTGGTTTCTTAGGAGCAGATCAATAAACAGAAGCAAGAGATGCACAAGCTCTTACAGACCCGTTGGAGCGGGTCCCAGAGGAGGGCCAAAAAACTGATCAGAGGGCTGGAGCACCTCTGCTACGAGGACAGGCTGGGAGAGTTGGGGTTGTTCAGCCTGGAGAAGAGACGCCTTCTAGCCCCTTCCAGTACCTAAAGCGGGCTTATAAGAAAGATGGCAACAGATTTTTCAGTAGGACCTGTTGCAACAGACATATTAATGACTAAATATAAAGAAGACATTTTTTGCACTGAGGGTGGTGAAGCACTGGCCCAGGTTGCCCAGAGAGGTGGTAGATGCCCCGTCCCCGGAAACATTCAAGGTCAGGTTGGACGGGGCTCTGAGAAACTTGATCTAGTTGAAGGTGTCCCTGCGTGTTGCAGGCAGGTTAGATGATCTTTGGAGGTTCCTTCCAACCCAAACCATCCTATTATTCTAAGTTCAAGAGGTTTGTACACCAGACCAGATTTAGTCTGGTCCCCTGGATTCACTGTCTGCACCACACCTGTGGTTTGGAGCTGTATGAACAAGCAGTTGTTGGTTCAGATGTTCAGTTCTGCTGAGGGAGCATATTTGCTGTTCACCTGGCGTGGAGATTCTGGTTTAGTGTCTTCTGAAAGAATCTGCTGTGTGTCCACTAGAAGTGGTCTGCAGATCTAAATGACAAATCAGAAATGGGAATCTCTTCAAAACCATAACACTGCTCCAACACAAACCTTGCTTTAGTAGATGCAGCCACTGCAGCCTTGACATGCAGTTGAGGCTGTAACCCAGCATTAAAACAGGCTACACTACTTGCAAATTTGTGTCTTCTGCTTTCCTGAATAAATCAGTGAATATTATTTTTCCTGTAGAAAACACTGCATTAAAAGCAAAACATTACAGAACTTCTAAGACAAGTACTCTGAGCAAGAACTGAAAAGCTATCTGTCCGTGGTGTATTAGGGTAAATTAAAGAATGTAGAGTTTTGTGTTGCTCTGGACAGACTCCTTTCGATATCTTGTCTCGACTGCCGCAGTCTGGCCTGTGGGACATACCCAGACCTCACAGGGCTGCAAGGACTCTCCGATTTTCAGTCTTTAGCACCTCTTTGTGATCATGATGGGTTTCTTACTGTGCTGTCAAAGAAAATCTTTCAGGTTGCATTCCCTATGTGTTTTTAGGTGTTCAAATATTCTTACAGAATGACGAGGTGAAGGTTAAGATATCAATGGCATTTTTTCCCCATTATTACATAAAAATTATTTTATGAAAATACAGCAAACTCTTCTGTTTCAAACAGTGCATGCTGTTGCACAATACATCTGCAGGTGTAATTATGATTTTTTTAAATATGAGCTACATGATTGTTGCTGTGCAGAATAGCCAGCTTGAGAACACACGGAAACCTTGTAAAATGTTTGATGCAAAGTTCATATTGCTTTACCCTAGAATTCAAGAGCAGCAGAGAATTGTTCAAATTTTGAATCAGCAATCGTTTTCTAAAGTTACTATCACTGGCCTTAGAAATACAGGTTTTGGAGAGGAATTGTAAACTACAGTAAGTACTTACTATAGTGACTGAATGAGTGTTAGTTCTAATATTGTCTTTTGTTAATTCTTATTGTTAAGAATACAAGACTGAAAAACATTCGTCAATATTTTAGGCCCATTTTTACCACTGGTAAATGCAACAGGGGTCATGCGGAGTAGCCAAAGAAAGAGTAACAAAAAGTTGCTGCTTTATTTGGCTTGGCAGAAGCTTGCATGTTCTGTTTAAAATGTCAACCTTTTTTTAAAATTATGAGTACGTGTACTTTTTGCCAGTATGTTCCAGTGTTTTGATGAATATTTTTGATAGGATAGATGTTTCTCCTAACAGGAAAATTGGCTGAAAGAAGCGTTTGAGATAAGCCCATAAAAGACCTGAGCTTATACGAAAGAGCTAATTAAAACAGCTACTGAATAGTCAAATTTGGAGCAGATTAGTTCGCAGTAATTGTGCCAAGATTGCGCCAACTCTTGGAAGTTACTGATTTGAAATGTTGCCTGTGAAACTTTAATTTTACAGTCTGTTTCAGAACTGGGACTCTGCTGTCAAGGCTGATGACTTAGGAAATCTGTGTTTCGTCTCAGTAGACATCCCAGAGGATTGTATCAGCTGAACTAACTTTTCCCCTTCTATTTAACACACAATTTGGGTACGTTCAGTCCACCGAAAGCATAAAATGTGTGTTTAGTCCATTTTGGTTTTTAGTTAACTTAGCTCAACAAGAATTTTACTGGAGTTAACTTTCTTGTACTGAAGAGCAAACACCATCCATTTCAAGATTTGTTTCAGGCGGGGTATGTGCAACGTTTCATAGGCATCATCCCAGCAACAACCCTTCTCTCTCTCTTGTAGAGGGCGCACACTCTACAGGAACAAGGATTCAGCAGGGACATGCAGAGAATAACCCAGACTTGCGAAGCCAGCTAACCAGGCCTTGAAAGTCAGTGTCTTGTTTCTGGGAGCTTCATGCACTCAGTGCATGCCTACCAATACTGCCTGTCTGCCTTGACCTGGCGATGGACCACACCTGTGAGGGCCACAAAGATGATCAGAGGGCTGGAGACCCTCCCTGATGAGGACAGGCTGAGGGAGTTGGGGTTTTTCAGCCTGGAGAAGAGGAGGCTCCTTCTCCTCTTAGAGAGGGAGACCTTAGAGCCCCTTCCAGAACCTAAAGTGGGCCTACAGGAAAGCAGGGGAGGGACTATTTAACAGGGAGTGCAGCGACAAGACAAGGGGTGATGGTTTTAAACTGAAAGTGGGGAAATTTAGATTAGATATTAGGACGAAATTCTTTACTGTGAGGTGATGAGACACTGGCCCAGGTTGCCCAGAGAGGTTGTGCTTGCCCCATCCCCAGGAGTGTTCAAGGCCAGGTTGGATGAGGCTCTGGGCAACCTGGTCTGGTGGGAGGTGTCCCTGACCATGGCAGGGGGGTTGGAACTAGGTGATCTTTAAGGTCCCTTCCAACCCAAACCATTGTATGTTTTATACTATGTCACATAAATGAACTATCATTATATTATCAGCTATCATGATCAACACCTCCAGGGCAAAGGCAGGCAGACAGTAGGTGTAGGCAAGGATGGGTAAGTGCAAGAGGAAGTGTGTTTGCAGTGCCGTTCCCCTTGTGCCTCATGGAACATATATCCATGACCCAACGCGCAAACAAAGGGATCATCAGAGTGTACCAGGCGTGCCCAAGCGTTTTGTCTGTGACTGGGACATGAATGGTACATCATTCAATAGTGCAACGACTAGCTTTGTTAGCGTTTTATATATTGTAAATCAAAGAAGCTTATTTCTCTCTTTCTCTGGCTCCTTAGTCCCCCAGCCCACAGACTAAGCAAGAATTTACCATATTGCTGTAAAAGAAAAGGGAAGGCTCAGAAGCTCTCTTATTTTTAAGTTTCAAACTGATGGACAGAAAGTGGAGGAGCTAGGAAATCTGATGAGGGTTTGGTGGCACAGGCTTGATCATGTTTAAACTGCAAAACTTTGACATTTTAAAACATCCAGTTAAAGGCAACATTAAAGACAACAGAGCTCTTTTGCTTTTGTGGCTTTGCTTACCAGCTACAATGTCCCATATCAGAGCGGGAGGGTTGGGAGGAGAGGAGAAAATCCATCTGAAATTTAGCAGCTTTAAAAAAAAAAAACCACAACCCAAATGTTTCTAATCAGCTTGAGAGCTCAGTGGATTTGTGAAATCGTTTGGGATTAACAGGCTATTGATTGCTAATAAAACAATATTTAGCTTTGTCTGATGAACAGCAATGGAAAAAGGTGTGGGCACCTTGTCAAACAAGACCCATTGAGGCCGGATGATGGGTTAAGTGTGGGGGTCTGAGTGGCAGCGTGGGTGCCCGGTCTTCAAGGAGGACTTGTCAGTTGTTAGTAAGGCTGGTGAAAGGAAGGACGCCAGCGCCTGATGGCTGGGGTAGTATTGATGCAAGTTAGCTGACTAATCAGATTGAAAAAGTCCCATGGTATTTATGTCACTTTAATTTTCATCAAACAATTGGAGACGACAGCACTCTATTAAGAAGAGGTTGATCCAGAACTAAAGCTAAATAAATTAGGGTCTCAGTTTAATCAAATTATCCCTCTACTGGCCTTGGATTAACCGAGGGAGACAGCGTCGGTCTAGGCACTTTTCATTGGCTGATTTATTTTTTTTTTTTTTAAAGAAGCTGGTTCAAAGAATGGGAGATTTAACACACATAGCTACTACTCATAATACCTCAAACAAGCACCTTTTAAAAAAAGCGGGAATTAATATTTATCAGGAGAATTTGCAGTTTTACTGAAGGACACTTCCATTTTTACGTTAGTTTTGTTCAGTGAAATAAACTGAAAATGAGGCAAAAATCTGTCAACAGAAAAGCTAAAATGAAAAAACTTGAAAAAAGCTGGCACAAAAATCAAAACTCTAGCCTAATGCGACTTAACGACTTCTTGTTTGATTCACAATAGATAATTTAGTTTACCTGCTTTAAATATCGTTTGATTGCACATTTACATTTTACTACTGTTTACTTACATTATTTGTGCAGGATAAGTCATTCTTTTTCCTGCTTTCTACGTTCTTTAGACCTCTGGGAGAAGCCTTTGGGTAGCTAAATTGTCTCTGAGAAAATAACCTCCCCAAGCTGGCTGGTATCTTCTCCTGCAAAGTGCTTTTATTAGAAGTTTACAGCAGAAGATGGTAACTATTTTTTCAATACTAATAATACGAACAACTCCTGTGTTTATAGCTCCTCTACAAAGATTTAACTAAACTGTTGCAAGGTCTTTTGGACCTTGAACTCCTGAAATACTCCCAATCTGTGTGTTATCAAAATCATTGTATAAGTCTCTCTGGTTTTCTAAATATAGAAATGAAAGTAAAATAGTACATCCTTTGCTGGAAGCAACTAACTGAATTCATCCCAGTTAGCTGTGAAATTTATTTTTGAAAAATGCAACATGACGGCTACTCCCTTCCATCTTTGTTGGAAAAGTAAAAATTATTTTGCAAGAAAAGTAGTGTCAATGGATGTGGTCTTGTGCCTGATTCTACTTTTTGATTTTTATCTCTTTCTCTGACTTCAAACTTGTTTTTGTCTGCTCATGATGATCAATGTTGTTCCTCAGTCTGCTGGGGCAGTCACAACTTAGGGAAAGTGGGGCTGAACAAAGAAATACAGTATTTTTGTTACATCCATCAAAATGGAGAGACTGGTCTGGGCTGTGACCTAATGCACACTAAGGTAAATTGTTTACACTGTATATATATGTAAAGACATGAGAAGTACAGCGGTATTATGTGGGTCCCTCTTACCGTGTAATCTACAAAATTACACACTCTTTCTCTACTTGCATTTCAGTTCTGCTCTTGAAGACATCCTTATCAAGCCCTGCCAATCTAGGCACCAGATTCCTTAAATAGCTATGAAAATATGTACCAATGCTCTTTTCATTTATGATTTCTAATTTTTTCTTCAGCTATGAAGAACTTTTCTTCAGCCTATTTAGGGCTCAAACAATTTGATCCTCTCTTTCTTTTGGCACAGATCAAGTTTCCACTGTCTTCGGTCTGTTACTTCTCACGAGCGTGGACCAGCGCTGGTTCCAGTGGACTTGATGTTCTCAGATGCTCAGCCTCTCACAAGAAGGGCTTCAGTTTCAAAAGTAACTCATGTAAGAATTTACATTCGAAGTTTTCTAAATGCTTAACATCCACTATTGTGACACTAAATATCTTGTAGATATTTTTAAAAAACATTATGTCCCAAATCATTGCTTTTGAGAGTTTGTTTTAATGCACAGCTCTCCTAGTTCCACTAGTGTGACCTGTTAGCTGATCCGAACGCCACCGAATGCCTGTCCTCACTTGTTTTCTTGCTGTGAATGAATACAGATCGTATATTTTCACGGTAAATACACGGTCTAAGGTAAACACTTCATTTTACTTCAGATGAGGATAGGATTTCTTTTGTAGTTTACCCTTAAGATGATCACAAGTACTTTTATCTGCATGTCATTCCACAGTGAACGTAGCTCTGAAGATCAGTGATTTTCTAAGCCTCTAAGTATTTTATTATGTTTTTTAACATTATCTGATTGGAGCTACCTCAGATGGATCCCAGTGGTCTGTAGTACCCAGAATTGCAATTTCCCTGCCCAGAGCAGGGCGCTTGGAACTAGATGATCTTTAAGGTCCCTTCCAACCCAAACCATTCTATGATTCTATAATTGTCCTGTGTTGCTCAAGCTGCTGCGCAATGCATGTCTTATGGAGGCACTGCTGGAGATGCATAAATATATTTTATCTCAAGGTAGTATCGCTCCTTTTTCTACACTGCAGATTTGCCCTAATTGCAGCAGCACCTGGTTTTGCTCAATCCCTCATTGAAAATGGTCACTAGAGGTACTTGTATGAACAGTGTCACGCTTCTGGCTGTACATTCCTGCTATTTGTGGTTCCTCAAAGCTGCTGACTGAGTAGCACCGAAATGCACTGGTGTTTAACAAGCTTGTATGATAGGGACTAAACATGGGAGGAAAAAAACCAGCCCATCTGATCAGTTTGCTGATCTGATGCAAGAAAGTGGCGGAGAATGTGATATTTGTATTTGCCTTTCTGACAGGTTGAGAAATGCTGCTTTAATGTCAAAGCGAAGAAAACAGAGAAAGAATGCAGGGGACTGAAAATTATCTGTGTAACATAGCGAGCCCCATACATCGTAACATAACCCTAACCCTAGCTCCAGGGTGAGGTTTTGTTAAAAACAAAACAAAACAAACACCAAATCCCCAAACCAAACCCCTTAAATAACAAAAAAAGTCCCAACAAACCAAAACCTGCCCAGATGAAAACATTCTGTTTTGCAGCCCCCACTTCCCTTTAGCAGCCCCTTCCTGTCCCAATTCAGCTGCAGATCCAGGCTTGCTTTCTCTCTCAAGCTTAAACCGAACCCTGCCTTCAGGGCGAGCGCTACACAGGGTCCCCTGGGCTTTGCCCAGATGAACAATATCTCAGTCAGTTACCTTAGTTCAGAATTATATTAAGGGGAATATGGCCATCATTTAATGAAATTTATAAACTGTCTGAGCATGCAAATCCAGATTAGCAATTCTGCTTTCAATATCACTCATTTTTTCCTGATGACAGGAATAAAAGTTACTTTTTGACTACAGCTTATTCCCTCGGTATGCTAACTGGCACTCAAATTTTCTGATTTATGTTTCGTGCAAATCTTTCCAAGCTCTTAATTATTTTAACAGAGTCTAAATTCACCTTTCAGCTGAGAGGGTGATAAAGGTGTAAAGATGTCACAGGCATTAATGGTGTTTTACTCGCAGTGATGCCCCATTGCAAAACGTGAGGTTTCTGTACCTCTTTCTGTCACACCTATCGCTGCTGCAGATGCATTTTTCATTGCTGTGCAGTGTTGGGAAGCAACAGCTTTGTGAGAACCTCTTCATTGCTGCACATCTTAAAGACTTACTGAAAAAGCCGCTATCTGCTTTTAGACTGCTTGCCACAAGGAGTACACATCATTAATTTAATGAAAAATGCAACAAACTGGGATGGGAGGACCGAGCTTAAGAGTATTTGCGACCATACTCTGTGCAGGCTGGGTTTAGTATTCAGGGAGTGTAGTACAAAATTTCAGATGATTTGGACTTTATAGATAGAAAATGCTTTTGAAAAATCGTCTTCAGTCTTGAGCTTCATGGTTCTGCGCAGTTGTGTGCTCTGTTGGAGATCTGGAGTGGTTAAAATTGAAAAAATCTAACTCTGACTACATGAATGACTAAGAAGTAATTTGCTTTCCTATAATAATTTCTTAAAACATTTTCTCTCTCTTTTTTTTCACATCTATTTTATACGGGGTAAGGTCACAGCCATTTAATAACAGTTTGCTCAGAAATGTCTCGTTTCCTGCACAATTTCTATTAACATCCTTTCTTTGCCTTTGAATAATGACAAGCACTGCGGTCACAAAACAGTGATGGAAGTAGAGAATAAAGATAAACATGCTTGGAAATCCAGATGAAACAAAGCCCATGAGTGATATACTAATACCATATTTTGTGTGCGAACACCCTCTAACAGCCTCCCCCGTGTTGCGATTCCAGATCTGGAAAAAAGTTTGAAATGCAGTAAAAAATTGTAGATATTTGAAGTTTCTTCCCCTTGGCCCGGATTATGAAATAGTAATCCATTACATTGTAAATCTTCCTGTACCATGCAAATCCCTTTACAAGGATTAGGAGATTGTAACAAAGATGATCATATTTCAAGAGGTGCCGGTGTTAGTTAGATACTGGTGCTGCAGGATTTCATAGCCATCACCCAACATGTTATATACACTGACCCAAACGCACAGGTGCTTTACATTTATTGAGAATCTTAATTCAAGCAATAATAAAAAAGAAGATTCGGTTACAAGGCTGCGCGGCACATTCAGTCTGTTGCTCTCCGAGTGGACTCAACAATAGCTGAGGGTGTGCAATGGAGCAAAGACTATGCAATCAGTGACCCCTTGCCCCTTCGGTGGGGGAGAATTTCAGTAAAACACAAAGAAGCTGCTGTTTCTGCTTTTGCTGCTATCAGCCCGGGCACTACTTACAGAGCAGTGGCTGTTAAATCTATTTCTGCGATTAGCTGCTTGAGCAAGAGTAGAGAAAAAGTATGTTTTCTCATTCTGTATCACTTCTGTTTCTTTCATGGGAATCAGACCCTACTGTGGGAGAAAAATGTAGAAGCGTCTGACTTGCCTAGGTTTCTCTGCACATTAAGGGTATGCAGTATTTTGCCAGCATTTTGTGCTAATTTTAGTTTAATGAGTAGTACTGGGGTGCTATGTAAGGGAAAAAAAATCCATGAGAAGCACTGGTTTGTACCACCAAGTAGTGTTTGCAGAATCAGTGTTATCTTGTCGTACCTACAGAAGTAATTCTGAATGGATATGGAATTTAAAAACTGAAAACACAAACCAGAATTCGTGAAGGAGCTGGATTTAGTAGCTCTTGATCCTTTTTCAAACTTGTCATTCTGGTCATATCTAAAAGCAGTTTTCCATATTTAGATTTTACATGTCCCTTTGGATTTGCCTATAACTAGGCAAGCCTAATCTCTTTAATTAGTACCATACTTAAAAGCCTTCTTTTGTTCACTTTGAGAGATAAGGGTCTAAGTGAAAGGGAAAATTAAGCTGCGTGGGACACATTTACAAGTACAGATTAGAAATCAGAGATTGTAACCCAGACAAGTAAATTCAGATTTTCAGGTTTCCCTCTTGAATTCTGCACACACACACCCATTTGTTTGTGGGGTTTTTTTTGGCCTACTGATCAATTCAAATCTCTATACTTTTATATTAATCAAAAAAGAATGAATTTGCACTAATAAGACTAAATAAGTCTAGAATCTGACCCTTGGTTCAGTCCCTCTAGAATGGCCAAAATCTGGGATTGTGGTGATTAATGCCGGTGTCCCCTCTGTTGAGCAACAAGTGACTATCATGTACTAACCAGCAGTTGGTACCTCCAATTATGCCGAGTGCTGCATATTGAGTGTTGAGTGCTGTTGCAGATTAAGCCTTCGTAAAATAAATACAATGCAGAATAGCTTCTTATGAAAAACAAGATTGGAGGTGAAAAGGGAGGAGACTATTGGCATGTCTGCCCTGGCAAGCAGTGTGGTACAGCAAGTGTAGCAAAACCTTTGGTGCTGAACACCTGGCACCTGGATGCTTCGAGATTTTAATTTTGGGCTAGGAGCTGCAGTTTGTTCCGGTGACCTGCAGCAGTTTCGTTTGAAAAAGGAACCCATTTGATGTGTTGTAAGACCACGCTGTGATGTGGACCAAACGATGGAAAGTTGGGGAGTTTGGCAAATCAGCTTTTGAAGGACACGTTGGATCTCCTGAACTGAAGTGCCAAGGTACAGGCACTCTAGCTTTGCTAACGGAATGGGTGAAGAAAAAAAGGATTATTTTTAGTCTCCTCACAGATATCTGATTTTATCAAAAATTAGAAGGTGTTATTTAAAAATGACTATAACTTTTCGCAAGGCTAGATAACTTGACATATATAAACCCATGTATGACACCTAAGGAGATGCAGTCGTCTAACAGCAGTGACGAGATACAGGAGATTTCTTAAGTATGTGATACGAGGAAATAGGCTGTAACCTTGTTCGGTTATGAGATGCCACACAAATACCGTATTTAGCCATCTGAGTCAGACTAGTGCTATTAGGATGCACAGCATACCTCTGTTCTAGCAATTAGTAGTCATACAAGGCAGTCAGGTTCAAGGCAAAACAGTAATTACATTATTTTGGGAAATATTTGTATTAGCACGATCTGAATTTATACACTTCGAGGGTACAAATTGGAAAAATTCTAGCTTTGACATTTCCTCCACCACGTGCTACTGAGAAGCATCACACGAACCAGTGGAAAGCCACTGTTTGGTTCTGAACAGATGTGTGTTTCTGTCAGGCACAAAATGAAGACAGAAAATGAAGGAGATTTGGTAACCCATCTAGAATGTCAAATACTATCTTCTTCAGCCGATGAGCCTCAAGCTTTATCTGTTTTCTTTTTTTAAGCCACTTTCAACTGCTGCATTTGAACGAGGCCCTCAGTTATAAAAGTCTGTTGCTAAACTTTGTTGAAAAGCCACTACGTGTGTGTTATTTCCTTTAACTCTCCTATTGCAGCCACACTATTTATAAGAAACAGAAACCCGCTTGCCAGCCGCCTGTCACGCACGCAAAGGATTCCACCTCCAAACCGAAATAATCTCTTATATTTTAGGCTGGCTGAGGGCGCAATCCTTTATCTCTCTCGCTGGTTTTCCCTTCCCTGAGGCGGCCAGGCACTAAGAGCGGCGGGTGCCTCGGTGCGGGTGGAAGCGGAGCTGACGGGGCCGGCCCCCCCCAACAAGATGGCGCCGGCCGCCCCCTCACAGCGCCGCTCGAGCGCGGGCGTTTGAAAGATAACGGCCGGCGCCCTCTCCCCGTGTCCGGAGGGCCCCGCCAGGGGGCGCGCTCACCCCCTCGGGCCCGCCCCTCCGCGCTGACGTCACCCGGAAGCGGCGCACGTGGGGCAGCGGCGGCGGGGGGCGGCTATGGGCTCCCGGGCGGCTCCCGCAGGTTGGTACCTGGGCGTGAGCCTTCCTCTTCCTCCTCTTCTTCCTCCCTTCCCCCTCCCTTACTGCCCCCCCCCCTTCCCCCGCCGGTGCGTAACGGTTCGCTGCTGTGGGCTCCACAGGGCCCGGCGGGCCGCCCGCTGAGGAGGAGATGCCCGAGCTGTCCGACGGCGAGGAGGCCTGGGAGGAGGAGGAGGAGGAGGAAGAAGGCGCCACCGAGGGTCTGTGGACCCGCTGCCTCTTCTGCGACAGGTGTGGCGGGGTGTGTGTGTGTGTGTGTGTGTGTGTGTGTGTGTGTGTGCGCTGTTCCTGCGCTGTCCTCGAGGGACCGCCTGAGGCCCCTTGGGGTGGGTGGGGTTGTGCCAGCGCCCAGACCCGGCCTGCGGCGGGCGGCCACCTCCGAAAAATCAACAATGTGTGGTTTGTAACAGTGCTCTGGAGCTTGTTCGTCTTGTGTATGGCCTCTCTAGAGCCAAAGGTTTCGTAAATCCAGATTAAAGGAGAGAGAAGTAATATGGGAAGCCCGTAATTTTCCTCTCCTTGTCCTGAAGCAGTATGGAAGTTTATCTCTTGGATTCTCTCTGTCATCTTTTCTTATTTTCAGTAAATAGATGAGAATTTTTATTTTGTTGCTGCAGATCTAGATGTCAAAATCACCTTATATGTGTCATTCTTATATTTGTGGTTTAATGCTGTCTTTGCTCTCAAGGAGTTTTTGAAAGTTAACAGGGTTCATGGTTTTGTTAAAGTTTTTGCATTTGTTACCCTTTGTTGCAAAATGTTTAGCAAACAAGGTGGAAGCTTCTTTGTGAGGTATGTGAGTAAGCAGGCACTTGTTTGTCCTGTAGCAAAAGCAAAAATGGTGTGTTCTGAACACATTGCCTGTCAGGTCAGCATTAAAGCTCACATAAAACTCATAGTAGCGTTACATCTTTTAAACATGTTAATACTGTATATTTAATAATTATTTATTTACAGGTTGTTTAATTCTCCTGAAGATGTCTTCTCCCACTGCAAAACAGAGCATCAGTTTAATGTTTGTGATGTGATCAAGAAACATGGTAAGTTTTTTTCATGACTTGTCATTTCCTTTTGTGTATCAGCATCTCATTTAAAATAAATTGTGAAGATTAGGTTGTTTCTAACGTGTTTCCTGGTTGTAGCTGAAGATTCTAAGATTGAACAAGAAAAGCTATTGTAGAAAAATGCTTATGTGTTGCAGATAAAATATTTATATATTCCCTTGTGTGGTTGCAGGAAGGCATGCACTCCAGTGTCTGTTTAATTCTTTCCAAGTGAAGTTGGCTTTTACTTGAAGCTGTTGTATTTAGGCCAAGATGGTTACTTCAGTCACATACATATAGGAAGATGTACGTGAAGTGTGTGGGGGGGCTTTGAAAGCGTTAACTAAGTGATGAACTACTGAGTCTGAAATCCGTATCTTAGAATCATAGAATGGTTTGGCTTGGAAGGGACCTTAAAGATCATCCAGTTCCAACCCCCCTGCGATGGGCAGGGACACCTCCCACCAGACCAGGCTGCTCAAAGCCCCGTCCAGCCTGGCCTTGAACGCCTTCAGGGATGGGGCATCTGCAACCTTCCTGGGCAACCTTACTGCATATAGAGCAAAACTGGAAAGCAGGGGAAGGGGAACGGTGTTGGAGAAACACAGTGTTAAGAGTGTGCACTAAAAAGGAGAGAGACTTAAGGGGATGGGAACCACACAAAGCATTTAGAAATCTGCATGTAAAATTCTAAGATCTGGTCTGTTTTCTGTCTAAAATCCAATGGAAAGTATTTTGAGTTTATGCAGTATCCTTACTGTTGTTGTGGAAAGCACATAATTATATTTAAATTACTGTTATTTCTGAGCAAGGTGGCAATTTTGAATCAATATTGGTATCTATTCTTGATGAGTAGGACTAATTTACGTTTTATTAAGCAGAACGCTAAAAATATGAACAAAGGAGCACAACAGCATAAAAGATCAGTAAGGTAGCTAGGGAGATAAATGTGGTTGTGGTGATGTAGTTGCCTGCTAAATGAGTGAAATCCCTGTTTATAATTCACATTTTCATATGTTCCATCGTAATTTGTGGTAAATGTATTTGTCCTGAGGGTGAGAATTTCCTGGTTTGGTCCTGAAGAGAAGAAAAATGTAGATGGTAAACTTAAGATAGGAAGACAGCAGTAGGTAATGGTGTACACCCCAAGGGGAAGCTGGCCAATGGAACAAGTAATTAGTATTCATGTCATTGTAAATTGCATGTGGGGTTTCTGTAATGCAAGCTCTCTTTTTTTTCTCCTTTATTTCTTTTCAGGACTTGATTTTTATGGATACATTAAACTAATAAACTTTGTTAGATCAAAGGTAGGTGTGCCACATACTACTACTTCTGTATTCTATGTCTGGAGAATGGGAAATCAAGATGCTGTGCTTTCAATTTGCCCTTTTTAAATAACTGTATGGAATTTTGTATTATATTTTTAGAAATAAGAAATCACGGGAATTAAAGTAGCTATTGATTGGTTTATTTACATGTGAAGTTGTTTTCATTTTAAATACGTTTAATTAACGTGGGTTTTATTGTTTCTAGAAGAGGATAATCAAACTTGCAAAAAGCCCACGCTATGCAGTACCATGTTTTGTTAATTCATCTTGGCCTTTGACTCTACTGTCTCGCTCCAGTAATGGGTTCACTTCTTGATAACTGAAGTTTCTCAGTCCTTGCACACGTGTTGGTGCGAAGAGTCTTTCCTGGGAATGTGAGCTGGCCAGACCCCTACTGCACTGTTAATAGGGACAACATGTCATCCATTAGGTCACAGAACCAAAAATTAATCTCTGCTAAAATGATACCAGAATCAGGAAAGCTGGTGGGAACCTACAGTTTTAAGTTAGGCCTGGGTATTTTTGTGTGTTCTGTGCCTTTGAAGTAGGTTCTTTCGTTGTTCCCTAAAAGTTTAAGTTTAGACTTAATACGATCTTATGTAATTAAGTATTAATTAATTTAATTTAATTATAATTTAAGAATTAAATCTTCAAATCTTAAATCCTCAAATAGTTATTTAAGGTATAACCAGCTATGCAGAGTAAACACAGAAATGGAAAAACTGAGGTCCAGAATCTGACCTCTAGTTCCTGGCAAACTATTAACTGGCCGGATGGAAATAGGAGAGAATGTGGCATTTCTGACACCTGTCCTTATAGCGCTGTTCACGTAAAAACACTTTGCACGATTAGTATCTTGGCTTTGTTGATTAATCCTGTTGTAAGCTATGGGTCTGACACAGTCAAACACCCGAGAAACTTGGTTCCTGGTAGCAGTGGAATCCTGCAAGTGTCCTTTAATGTCTATCAATCTGCTGTGCTTTACTGCTTGTACTGAATTCCATGATCCTGTAGCCTCCTGTGTTTTGGACCCAGACTAACTCATAGGTGTAGTTTTATGCTATTCTCTGGTCACCATGGTTGTAGTCTCAGTATGCTCAGGTGAGTGCTTGTCAGAGCCAGTATAGAAGCCAGAAGTTCATTTCTTCACTGTTCTCACTAGTCATGCTTCAAAGTAGTGTCTTTCTCAGCCTTTGCTACAACGCTACTTTAATAATATCTTAATGGGCAGAAGAACAGATCTTTGCCTTATTTTAATGTTTTTGAAAAAAAACTTTGCTTATATGCTCTTCTCTTGCTGTCTAGAAACCAACAGCAGCATATTTGAGTTCTCTCAGCAGCCCGCTGCCTTGGGAAGGAGAGGAATATTTGAAACCAGAGCTAGAAGATGATCTCCTACTTCAGTTTGGTAAATAAATAAGTGTTGTACTGTGATATTGGCAGAATTCGTGTCATGTGAAACATCATCGTTATTGTTGACTCTTACGTACATGAGAAAGTCCACATTCTAGCTTGAAGTCATGACATTAAATCATGCTCTGAAGTTTTTACCATACGTTATGTGTTGGTTGTTAATGACTGAGATTTCCACAGCCCTGTTTTATTATTTGCATTCACTTATTGTAGATCTGATGTTAACAGCAGAGTTGCTGTGTGTAGTGATTAAGCAGGTCAAAGAGGCACTCCACACAAGACTTATGAATGGAAGATTTATGAAGCTTTTAAAGCTTCTACTTATAGGTATTTAAAATCAGATTCTTTAATTCAAAAATATATGCTATAAGCCAGGAGCAAGTAATTTGCCGTGTCAAAATCTGTTCATCTTTTGTACAGGTTCTATTTTGGACCAACCCAGTGTAGTATACTACAGTTGCACAGAAGTAGTCCCATGCTTTAATGGTTCTAGCAATCACTACAAGCAGCTTTAGCTTCTCTCTCATGACAGTTCATTAGGTGGCATTGAGAGAATTCAGTTTGACTTTTAATCTTATTTTTGCTGCCTGTGATCCTCCCACTCTCTTCCAAATTTGTACTTGATTGTACATCTATCTTTCACCTAAAACCATAAGGTTCTTGGGGCTTGTGAATTTTTTTTCTTTTCCATACAGTCTGGAATGCAGTATTGCCCTATTCTTAGCAAGCCCTGCTGCATGATAGCAGAGATAATGTGTGGTAGAGAACATGGGTTGGTTACTACAGGGTTTTCACATTTTGCTTTCTTGTCTCCTGCCTGATGTGTGCTCTTTACCCAAGCTATAGACTTTTGAGATGCTTTGAGCTGCTGTTGCAATTGCTAAAGGGTTATGGGGGTGATCTGAACTTCTGAAGTCTTATTTTAATCATCGGTGCTTCATTTCAGTCCCATGGGCCAAATAGTTGGTCTTCCATGATTAAAAGGAATAGATACATTTTTATTTTTTTTTAATGAAGTCTGTTGTCCAGTAAGCTGGCAGTAACTTCTTACTATATCCAAAACCACAGTAGCCCTGTTTTTTTATCCAGTGATATCTGCTGAAGTCACCAGCTGAATTCAGCAAGAGGTGAATGGGAACTAGTGCTGAGTCCGAGTTTTGGTAGTTAAAAAGCGATGTTTCATCTAGATTCATTCTGCTTATACTCTTGTGAGGTTTGTGTGTTCATAAGCTCTATAAAAGCCAGAGGAATTGGATTGAAAACTAAGAGTCACTGTCTAATTATTAAGAAATTTTTAATTTATATACCTTCTTACCTCTTACCACTACCATTAACAGCCCTTTTATCTTTAGAATAATGCAACTGGAAAACTAGAGGATAGGGCTGTAATTAACTTAATTACAGTTTAAACCTAAAGTCTCTTTTATCAATAATCAAACACTGGTATTTAAAGAAGCCTGAATTCTGGATTTATTGCTTTGGTATAAGCTTGTTTCTGGCATACTTGGTTTTACTGAGTAGTATTGTGTTCTGTGGTTAGTCCTGTCAAATTCAGTGATTCCATACTAAAATACTAAAACAGACTGCTTTTACAAATCATCCAAAGACGGAAGTAGCAACGCTGAAAACATCGTGTGTTTATGAGCTGCTTTGAAGCAACATGTGACTGGTTGGTGGTTTTTTTCTCCCCATTTCATTAGATATAGAAGATCTTTGTCAACCTGCAAACATTTTGCCTTCTAATGGTTTAAATGATACCATGATGCTCCTTGAACAATTAAAACATGCAGAACACAGAGCAAGACTTGCAGAAGCAGCCTTGGCTAGAGCACAAGATGATCTTCAAAAAATGAAGTAAGCATTTGAACTGAAGCTTTGGGTTGCTTTTTTTTTTTTTTATTTGATGTGCTTTAGGTGAGATGAGATGTTCATGTTTAAAGACCAATGGAAATTCAAAAAAGTGGTAGAATGTTACTACCATTACATTGGTTACAAGTCCTGACTTGTGTTGGGACTGTAGGTTTGGCTTTTATCTAATACATGATTAGTAAAAACTGCACAACGCTTGCACAAAATGAAAGAGCAGAGTACGCTGAGGAAAGCTAAATAAGCCCATGGCCCAGAAACATGTATTTTGCTTCAGGCCACTCTTTGTTTTTCAGACACTTTCCCATTAGTCCTTTAGATAATGAGTTTAAATATTGAAGATGTACACAATGGAGAAGAGGGCGGTGTCGACAAGTTAAATATGTGACTAACCATTTTCAGAGATGGCTCCAAACAATAATTAGTAGTAGTATAATTCAGTTATGGGTTGGAGAAACCTTCAGTGAAATTAATAAACCAACTTTTTAGCTATTTTATTTTCAGTCTCAGGTGTGGGTTCTGTTATTAAGAATACTCAGTGCATCGCAATCAGGACATCCCCATAGCTGTACATGCTACTTCTAAATCTTGAGGTCTCCAGAACATGAATTGATGATGCTCATGGATAAAATGGTAACATAAACTTCTTTTTTGGGTCACATAGGATTAAATCCTGTACAAACATATAATTTCAAGATCACGCTGATTGGGCACTGAAGAACTGAAATTGTATTTAAGAAACTTGAAAAAATAATTCATGGCCTTTTGTGGAAAAGTGGAAAAAAACTCATTTTGTAAAATACGTATGAAGGTTTGTTGTATGTTTTGAGAGTACACACTTGATGTTATTAGTAACTAAGAATACCAAGATAAATTCATGTATTCTGAGCCTATCAGCTGTGAACAATTAACATGTCAAAAATGAACAATTTTGTCTTCAGCTGTGTTTAACTTTTGCGAATTGTACTTTATAGCTATACAGCACTTTTCTGATATCTCTGTGTACATTGTGCATTAATTCATCATAATAAGAATGAAAGAAATTTATCACTGTACTTGGAAAACTTGGGGTGGTTTTCTGTGTGTCTTGTCTTATTCTTCCCTTCTTTTTAATTTGAAAGAAAGAAAAACCTTTTCAGGTCGTCAGTTGCAATTTCTTTTCAGCTTTCTGAATTTCAGTCAGGCTTGTATAGATTTCTTTTTGAGCTTAGTTTATCAAAGTATCTGCTGTTGTAAAAGGGAGCCTTTAATTTTTCTTTGTCAACGCAGGCTCTTCAATTCGGCAGGGATCGGCTGGCAGCAAAAATTAGCCAGATGTAGATCTGATGAAGCAGCGCAGTTTTAAATCATAGACAGATGAACCAGTTGCATTGTAGTGGCCTATATGCTGTAATTCATGGTGATACTGGAGGTTACTCCACTGAAAGAGACGATCTACAGATGTTTCCTTTCAGGTAAACCTTTGTGAAATAAAGGTAACTTGGAATTCTGATGTGGAGCAAGAATAGCATGCAGGACCTTAACCTACAGTGACTTGTTTTCTATTTTTTTTGTCACGGAAATAGGTTTATACTGGTATTTAGCAGGCTGGATGTCTGACTTCTGGAGTAAAAAAAGCAAGATCCAGGAGCTTTCTCATGCTATAGAGAGACTTCTTTGGGAGACTAATTAACTCTAGTTTCTTTCAGTTACAACATGACTGCAATTATGCAGGTCTTGCTTTCTAAGGCGTGGAAAAAATACTTCAGGTTTTTTAATGACTTTTAATGACTCTTCAGGATCGGTCATGGAGCTCCCTAGAGATTGTTGCGTCCTGAGCCCAGGAATAATAGTAAGAGGACACCCACTAATTGAGTAACAATTTCTGCAGAAATGTTTTTCCGAGTTTGCTAGACTGAGTAGACTTGCAGAATTACGAGAATTGAAAGGGCCACAAAGCAAAGACAGGTAGCAGGAGGCGTAGTGACCTTTTGTTTTCCTCCCGCAAATGGCAACAGCTCTATAAATGAGGTTACCTTTAGCATATGATGTAACTTAGATTTAAGAGCATGGCTTGTGTATCCTGAGTTTTTTTCATCTTTTCCCTGTTTAGAGATCATGGCTTTTGTTTTTACTTACCTTCTTTTTTTTTTTTCTTGAATTAAAAAGACAAGAGGGCAGCTCTGTCTCTAGAGTTTGTTTGCAGTAAGAAACATAGATGCATAGAATAGTTAGAGTTGGAAGGGACCTTAAAAATGATCTAGTCCAACCCCCCTGCCATGGACAGGGACACCTCCCACTAGACCAGGTTGCTCAAAGCCCCATCCGGCCTGGTCTTGTGCTGCTGGAGAAACCGTTCGCTGAATCCGTTCTAAATAACTTTCAATTTAAATTTTAAATCTTACAAAATGCTAATTTTACTTAATTGTGTGTTATGGAATCTATTTTTTGTAAGTTTCCATTTTTACCATTTTGATATTTATCTAAAAATAAGGAAAACGCAAACTGCCATGGTAAAGAGCAATATCAAAAATAAGATCCCGACGTTACCTGTATGTCAGCAAATACAGGAAGTTTATGATGTTGACGAGCTTCTAATACAAATTCCCTTACCACCTTCTCTTCCTCGTCCAAACTAGCTATGCAGAGAAGTATTTGACACGTCAGGGCTGAATTTGGTTTTGTTGTTCTATAAGGCTGGTACTGGTAATGAGATGTTACCTACAGCTTTTATACATTAAGTCCCTGTTTAAGAAAAGTGTGACCACTGTTGAAGGTGAGTTTTCGCTGCTTTGGAGTGGTCTAGGATGCAAGTTTTGATGTTGGACTATAGACCTTCGAGGAATATTCTGGATATAGTATGAGCAGTTTGCTTGTCAACTTTTAATATGTTTTCATGATAAACCCCTTGATTTGTGTATTTTGTCATCAAAACTGCTTTGAGAAATGAGAAGAGAACAATGCATATTAGGAATGCAAGGCTATGGAGGAGGAAGAAGAAGCAGCATTAAATTAAAGTAATAAATTGAATTTTACGCTCTGGTTTGTTTCTACCCAAATGCTTCGGTTCTGAAGTACTTTCTTCTACCTTCCGCTAGTCCTGTAGTGTTGTATGGTTTGTATTTCTTATGCTGTTTGTTGGATTGAGTCCGTGTCTGCATTACACAGCCTAAAACGCATGTTATTCCCCTGTCGACTTTGACCGCTGTGCTTTTGTACTAGCGAGCACAAAATACATAAATCCTCCTTAAAAGCAGAAATGAAGTCCGAATGTTTCGTTACTGCTACTTGCTGGTTGCAAGCAGAAAGTAGCCACTGCAGGAGGGTGATGGTCGGAGAATGGTGGTGCAGCAGCCTGGAGGAGCCGGCAGAGGGAGGTTCTGCACACTTAAAACCGGTCCCATTGTTGTAAAAAAAAAAAAAAAAAAAAAAACACAAAAAAAAAAAACCCTGTGCAGGCTGGATTTCTTACCTCTTTCAAGCCCCTTCTCCCCCCCCTACCCCCGCCTCCCTTTCGTGGTCCCATAAACATGTCTCAAGGGTATATTTCAAATTGATTACAGACAATTTGCACAGGATTTTGTGATGAACGCAGATGTCAGGAGCAGCTCATCATCCAGCGCCATTGCAGACCTTCAGGAGGATGAGGATGGTGTTTACTTCAGCTCCTATGGGCATTATGGGATACACGAAGAGATGCTAAAGGTTAGAAAGTCATCTCAACTGCATCTTAGTAGGACTAAAGAGGAAGGATGGAATGAAGTGGGCTGTGTGCCCATAAATATACTGCAGAGCAGCTGCATTTTTAACCCTTTCTATACGTGATAGTTTTTTGCTAGGAGTTGGGTTGAGAGATATTTTCCCAGTTGTATTTCCTTTGTATAAATTCTGTTAAAGGGGAAGCATTAGTAACATAAAATCATTTACTCTACAGATATGCTTGAAGTTATATTACGATATCTACACCACAACCTTACCTTGTCAAAAGCAGCTTTTTCCTGGGTGCTTAAATGGTAAAGGATAAAACACGGTACAGACACTGAATATTTTTCTTTAGTTTATATTTTCCTTAGAATTGAAATTTGTTAGGAAAAAGCATTTGTCAAATATTGTGGTTTGCTGTTGCATTAGGTAAACAGAAATTGTTGGTATTTGTGCACAGTCCAGGGTATCCATAAAATGACATTGAACAGCTGGAAAAAGTGTATGCTTCCTTATATGATAAAGATAAAAAAATAATGCTTAAAACTCTTCAAAGGCAAACCTGTGTATGCCCTTGTAACTTAAAAAAAACCTAATACAAAACCCAACAACTTAAAATTGACGTGTAAATCAAAATCTCTTAATGCTTCCTTTCGGAGAAGGTATCATGGTTGTGAAAGTCAGAAACAGTTTTATTTTAAGGCAGAAATAAATACAATTCCTGCCTAACGTAGAGATAGAATACAGTGTTGTGAATTGACTTTGTCCATACAGGTAGCATACAAAGTTTGCCACTTTGTAAATCATTTAGTGGCCCTAACGTAGAAATACACATGAATCTGCGTTAAGATTAGTGTAAGCATGAGGTTAATTATTAAGGGGGGGGGAATTTTATGGAAGACCAGAGATGTCTGCAGAAATAGAATATTCTCTGAAATGTATAGTCTAGAGAAATATAGTTTAAGTTTTCAAGATAAATAAAAATGATAGAAGTTGGGTTTGCCGTTGTATAAAGGTGTTGAGAAGTTATAGGCTGTAGGATGAGGTAGCCTTTCTATTTGCTAATGAAGTTTATAATAATTCTGCATCTCTGCCCAAGGAGATTGGTACAATTTTATTGGTTTCAGGGACTATTTGTCAGAATGCCTTTGAGAAGACTTTTGACTTTACTAAACTAAGGAAAAGAATTGCTTTTTATCATGCGTGCATATAATTTTTTCCTATATGCTAGGCATTCACTTTGATTTTTTTCTTTGTATGTCTGCCTTATTTTTGTGTATATATATAGTGGCTTGCTACATTGAAATTTTTGAGACAGGAGTCTTGCTGTCCGAATTTTAAGTCTGTTTCTGACACTATTCCATTTTAAAACCTTTTTTTTCGTATGCTTGGTAGTGGTAGAATGAAGTTTCAGGTTTTTGGTTTTGTTTTTTTTTTTTTTTTTTTTTGCTGCAAATACTTCAGAGACGGGGGAAGAGTATTGTTGCTTTACACTGGCCAAACGGCTAGTGTTTCCCTTGCTGTATTTTTTTGCTCGAGAATTTCTTGACTATCATCTAATAAATTTCCCTACCATTTTATTTAAATACAAAGCAAAAGCATTACATTGAAATGGTGAGTGAGAGAATGGAATTGATGAATAGAGGGATGTGAAGTGAGTGACCGTGGCTTACTCGAGCAGCAGTGCATGCAGCAGCGACAGCAGCTAGAATTGTATTGATTAAGTTGGGGCACTGCTGAGGCAATGTGAGTGGGCAGGATGCAAGGCTGAAAGCTTTCCAGCTGACTGCTTTCTTGATTGATGCAGAACCTTCCGATTTTTTTTATTTTTTTAAACTTTTTTGGTCATTTCAGCAAATCCTATTATATACTGCAATAGAGGTGAAGTACTGAAAATAGTTGCTCTGAATATAACGTTACAGTAAACCAATATCATAACAAAGGATTCCAATATTTTTTTAATTCATGTTAATTATGTATAATTTTAAAGTACGATTTTCTAAAATCATCCCTAATTGTTTCTTTGGGCTCCGTGTGTGATAATCCTCCTAAACTTAAAACTGGGCCTCAAAATAATTTGTTTTGTCTCCAGAATTTTTATGAACATATCTTTTGTTCTCAGTCTCTGGTTTTGATCTTATTTTTCTAATAAAATAGACTTTATTCTTTCTCAGTAGAGAAAATGTCTTTAGTTTCCATTTTGTTTCTAAAAATATCCTACTTGCCATAGTAGAAAAATGTGAACTTAAATATAAGTAGTTGGATTTTATATTTCAGTTTTATTTATGGACTCGTCTTTATGAGATAAAAATTGCTTAAAATTTTTCTTTTACTTTGCTCTAACCCTTGAACTGCAACAGCAATTCCAGACCCTATACTTGGCTGTCAATTTGTGTACCTGCTGATGCATATTAAGAGAATCAATGTTTAATAGATTACCTTGCTGCTAGATTGAGCTATACTGCTAGCTTTCATATACTAAGATACTATAAATGTTTAGTTACATGCTTGAAAACATTCCAGCTTCTTGTGTCATGATGCATTACAGTTAAGTTTATTTTTTTATTATATTGGGCTTTCCTAGAATGGGCTGTACGGCTTTAATTAATAGTTTGTCTTAGGGTTTGCAAATTTGCAGTTTGTTCAGAAATAGAAAACGTTAATCTGATCCATAATTCTTTTTTGAAGGAATCTGTGTGTCATAAGAGTGTCAGAGAATAAAATGATAGAATATGTTTTATGAGCTCTTGACTCAAATTTTTACTGTTGTACAGAAGGTTGTTATGTAAAGTCAGTGCAGTATTGCCACTCTATTACTGCTGTTCCTGGAAGGTGGGGAAAAGGTATTACGAACTTTGAAACATCCAAAATCAAAGGCAGCAGGCAGGTCATAAAAGTGCGAGATAATCTCTTATTTTTCCTGCAAAGGGTCAGCTGTCTTGATTTGCAAAGACAGCAAATTCTGGAAGAATATCGTATGGGAATTATCATGATTGCAGAGCCCTTTTAAGTGCAGTAGTCACAAAACATCTTTAGGACAAGTTGAAAAGCAAGTTTTTCATTATTTTTAAATGATACGCTGTACCTGAGTAAAAAAGTGAACACTTCTTTATTCTTTAAATCATAGGATAAAGTGCGTACAGAAAGCTATCGTGACTTCATCTATCAAAACCCACATATCTTCAAGGACAAGGTAGGTAAAACAGCTCAGAAAATACAATGATTTCTGCACTTTATTTTTTCTCAAGTGGTAGAAATCCTTCAGGTTGGCTACTCTGTAGCGTTGGGAATGGAATATCGCACTGACAGGATTTGATTTAATGTACTCTGGCTTTATTAGGTGGTAGAGTGCCATTCAGCTGCTGGAGGGTGCAAAGTGCTGATAACAGAAGTGCTGATCGCTATTGTCATTGTTCTGTGTGCCATGTCAGGATGTTCATTAATTATTTTGGCGGGGTTAAGTTGAGCCTTTCTTGTCCAGTATATTAAGTGGAATCTATCTTAGAGGGCCTCTTTACCAGGATTTAAGTGAATTTCAAGTTGTGTCTGATACAGTCAAAACATCCTAGAAACCCTGTGTAATTAGAATTGGGGAAGAATTCATATGCAACTGATTCATCAAATTAGTGTTATTTAGCCTCTCCAGATAAGGTTATCGTTAAGGGACTTAAAACCAGGAATTAGTATTTCACTTGCAGCGTGGAGAGATTGCACCGATGTTTGTTTATGATCTTATTGTGGCTATGACCGCTGCACAGTTGTGATCCTCCTCTCCTGTTTCTGCCGAGTTAGTTGTGTTCTGAGTTATGCCTTGCAGCCTTCTGTTCTGGATTAGCTTTCCTCTACTTCATACTTACCGTTCTTAAGTTGTATATGGATATTTCTTAATGTGAAGCCACGATATCTAGGTTTATGGAAGGTAATGACTGTTGATTTTTGTTTTGATTTATTTCGACCTTGTTAATAACTGATAATACAAGGCTTCAGAATAGTTGTGGAAGTCATAAAAGTGTACACATCTGATAGCTCCTGACTTGGAAATGGTGCTAGAGATGTTTTTGTTTTGGGCTAGGCAGGAGGTATTTCAAGGTAGCGCATACTCTTTGTATGCCTTACCTTAGTTTCCTTTTGGCAACCACAGCAGAAAAATATTAGGAAAAGAGTTTTATTCCTTTTTGCTTCAATCCATGTCACGAGCTCGTTTCTATTAAATGTTTCTAAGTTAGTTACAATGAGAGAAGAAGCAAAAGTGTTGTAGAAACATACTGCCATCCACTTAAGGTGTGAGTGTCTGCATAGCTGGGCGGCTCACCCAACAACAAAGAAAGATCAATAAAGGAAAGAAAGCTTTCTTGGGAGAAATTTAGTTTCACAGATACCCCTAAAATTGATAACTGCAGATTTTCATAGGGTAAGACTGATCTTATGTTACATGGAATGTGTGTCCTAGTGGGACAGTAATTTTTCTGGATTGGTTGTATTTCTTCTCTGTTGTATGGAAGTATTGTTAAAATTCGAAACAAAACATGGATGAATTGTTATAAGTAACATTGGTTCAACCCCAGCTGTAGCTGCACTTGCTCAGAAATCAGCTCGAAAACGTGTGCTTACTCTGTGTGTTTTAATTCACATGAAAGCATTCAACTTCTACAGAAAAGCTTATCTATTATCACAACATCTACAAACTGGTTTCTGAATTGGGTGTTTTACAGCAGTTTTTTGATCAAGATACTCTTAGCTCAAATTCATAGCATATCCAAACCCGTCATAGTGTGTTGAAGTTGAATGGAAAGAAAGATTCTCAACTGTTTTGAGTTCCCAACCAGGTGACCAGTGCCCCACTTAACTTCTGTGTCTGACTATATGTTGATGTTGCTTTCGCTTGGAATGCTGTTATGAAGAATATATGGGATTTTTTTTCAGAGATGTAGCTTTGAAGTGACATCTGTTACAGACTTCTGCTGAAGGAGCTCTTACCATGTTTTGCTTAACTTACGTATTATATGATGCTCTCAGAACCATATTAATGAATGAAACTTCCAACTTGAGGAAATAGGCTATTTTCCCTTAAAGTTTGATTAAAACTTTAAAAAAATCTGAGTAAATGTCAGATACTGTATTTCCTAGATCTTCTATATGGTATTCCTCCCTAAAAAATACATAGTGATGCTTTTTGTTGTTTCTGAAAGGACACCTGTGAAGTGGGTTGGGAGGAGCTTGTCAAAGAGCTTAATTGGTCATACTAGCTCTTGATGCAAAGCCATAGCATCCCAAAGAGGTGCGATTGCACGGTAACAGATGATAACAGAATACGTATGTTTGTTTATTAGGCTTACTTTATTCAGAACAAGCCAATTTGTTTGTTGTGTCTCAGCTTTTGAAAGAAATTATTAAAACTTGAATGAATCCTGTTTGCTGCCTTTATTTTCAACCTATTAGATGTACTTGAGATGAGAATAGGACAATTTAAATTACCTAGCAGGAGTAGCTAAGGTGGTTTTACTCAGTAAAAGGAAATGTGATCCATTTTACAGTGAGAGTATTTTCTGGTGGAAAAATAATTGGTTAGAAAAGCACTACTGCCATGGTTAGCTTTTGTTGTAGATAGAAGTCTGAGGCAGGCATTGATGCCATATTGAGGGGAAAAAATGAGTTTTTAAACATTGTTCCTACTAAAAGTTCGTTGATGGAATTAATTTAATTGGCCAAATTACCTGACCTCCTGTTTTTCTGAATTTGAAGTATGTTTTTTCTGTTATTAGAAGTAGAGTATTAGTTTTGATTAGACCGCAGAGAAGGATGTGATGCTGCAGTATATTGCGGTATAGTCAAATGGCCAATCCAGCTGCTCCAGATCTCTGGTGAGAGGCCATATGTGATCACCGCAAGAATGCATTAGCTGTAGACCCTTGTCCTTAGGCTAATTGGTGATCATCCTGCTTGTCTTTCTGTTCCAGCTTGTATATTTTCTCTCCTGTGCCTTTTTCTCCACCCCCATCCCCTGCCTAAGGCTAGATGAGTTCCATCTGGGTTTTTAAGTGACCAGGGCAGCTGTCCAAAGTGGTGTCTGTTTTGATTTTTTTCCAATTTGTCGTGATTGCTCTCTTTCATGCAACTGTACATCAATATCATTCTTTCACAGAGGTTTATTTTTGGCTCTGACTTCCAGCTCTCATGGCTCAGCAATTTTGTTAACTACCACGGGTAAAGTGTTAGAATAGATGATATTAGGGGATGTGAGATTCCAGCAGCTGCAAGAACATTGATTTTTTTACTTTCTATTCCCATCTCCAGAAGACTTCAGCCTAGGGATTTCTGTAGCCATTACATACTCACATGTAACTTGTGAAGGAGTTGTAGAATTGAGTCCTATTGGAACATAGCTGCAAAGAGTTCCAAGTGGAAAAAGTAACTCTGTCCACAACTTCTGTGCCCAGCCTCTACACAAGATGCTGAAAAAACCTCATCAGGCTAATGTTTTCTGGTCTGATTCCAGACTGTAAGGTGCACTATGAAGACAGGTGGCAGTCAACTCTTGAGTCATTTCTTCCCAGTACACCACAGCAGAAGCTCATTATATAGCTGGTAAATGGCTATTTTTATTCATGCTGACTTCAGAATAATTGCTCTGTACCCGTCATCAAAACATAGAGTTGTATGCAAGGCAAGCAAACTTAAAGTGCAGAGTGTTCAAGTACTTACTTTGATACTATTTGTCAGGTGAAGTTGAAAAGTGCACATGCAAGTTTTTGTTGTGCCAAAGCAAGAATGCTCAATAGCTCATAAGCTAGGAAGTTTGTCAGTAGGGTGCATCATTGCCTTGAGAATTACTGCTCCATTTTACAAAATATTTCAAGTGTGGGATTGATTACTGAGTGATTTGGCGCTTTATTTGGAAAAAAATTAACGTCATGAAAGCTGTGAGGACACCTTTTACAACACTGGATGCTGTGCTAAGGAAAGACAGTGAGATAAGTTAATTTTTCTTTCTAATAAATGATTTTTATGACTAGTAATTCTCAGACTCAGTGTTCCTGTTAGCTTAAAAGTGTTTTAGTAACTTGTGCTTACTGTCTTGTTTAGGTGTGAGAAAGGAAGTCTGTCTTTACAGTTCTCATTCTTTTAATGCTCAAATGCTGTGCATGGTACAAGTGACTGTACACAGTGTTTAGATGACTTTTTGATTTTCAGATTTCAGAATGTTTTGGGGTTTAGTGCTTAGAATTTTTTAACACCATTAGTAAAGTTTAACTATATTAAGTAGAAGTCTAACAGTAAGACCGCAGATGATCTGGCCAATGCAACAGAATGCACCCTCAACGAGTTTGCAGATGATGCAAAACTGGGAGGAGTGCTTGATATGTGGCGTGGTTGTGCTGCTGTTCAGAAGGATCTCTGTAGGCTGGAGAAATGGGCCAACGGGGGTCCTGTGCAAAGGGCTTGGGGCAATCGAAGGGCAATGCAAAATCCTACAGCTGGGAAAGGAAGAATAACCCCACACTCAACAGAGACTGGGGGGCTACAGGCTAGAAAGCAACTTTGCAGAGAAGAATTTGGGGATCCTGGTCAACACCAAGTTGACTGTGAGCCAGCAACACGCACTCTCATGGTAAAGGCAGCCAACCAGCCTCCTGGGGTGCATTAGGAAGAAGACTTGTCACCAGCAGGTCGAGAGATGTGCCTTTTCTTGTACCTCAGGGAGATGACTTCTGGAGTGCTGTGCCCAGTCCTGGGTTCCCCAGTGCAAGAGTGAATGAGTGTCCTAGAGTGAGTCCAGTGAAAGACTGCAAAGGTGATGAAGGGACTGGAGCATCTGTGATATAGGGAGAGCCTGAAAGAGCTGGGCTTGTTTTGTCTGGAGAAGAGATGGGTTAGAGGAGATTTTAGTGTGTCTAAATGCCTGATGGTGAGGGGGAGTAAAGGAGGTGGATCCAGACTCTTCTCGGTGGTGCTCAAGGACAGGACAAAAGCAGTGGGCACAGGTTGAACTCCAGGCAATTGTATAAACACTTTTTTACTGTGAGGTCAATTGAACAGTGGCACAGATTGCCCAGAGAGGTTGTGGAGCTTCCATCCTTGGAGATATTCAGAAGCCATCTGAATGTGGTCTTGAGCAACCTGCTCTAGACCCTGCTTTTGGACTGTGATCTCTGCAGGTTCCTTTCAACCTCAACAATTCTGTGTTTCTGTGAAAACATCAACTGTGAAACTCCATAGCTTAAAAATCTTCTATAACACATTCAAGATTAAAAGTAGTATTTTTTAAGCTGTTGAGAAGTTTCCAGCAGTTAGAAGGATTATATTATTATGATATGCAGGGCTGAACAAGGCTATTTGATAAAATCTCTGCTTTATGAAGTTCAACACTGCTGGCAGCTCAGCTCTGCTTATAAGTATATTTGGTACTGTTTTCTTAGTTGCTTCGTGTTTTTAAACTTTTCAATCTTCCTACAGTAGCTAATACATGAGAGATTAAACCCAAGCATTTGCAGGAGTCTTATTGCTATGTTGAGTGTACTTCTTTCAAGTGTAGTGCTGAAGTTTATTTTTCTTTCATGAAAATTCAGGGATCCCATCTTCCTGGATTTTTTGGTCCTATTTTGATTATAAATACTGTTAGACAGAAAACATTTCTAGGTGTTAAAACTGTCAGCCATCTTTTTGAAATTTAGTCACCTTGAGCGATGGCTGTTTTGAGGCCATTTCTAGCAGAGGATTCCTAAATAAAGTTTCTAAATAGACTCTTAATGAGAAACTGTAGTTAGAATATATTTTTTTCAGTGCCAGTGCTAAATTCTGTTGTTATTGATTCACTGATTAAAATTGCTCAGGCTCTAATTTCCTGTTTCTCCTGTTCATGTAACTTTGTAGCTGTTGCCCAAATAATTGCTAGTGAGTGTTTCCCATGTGGATGAGTTCATCTGTGGTTGGAGCTGGTCTGCTTCGTTGTCTATCTGTACGGGGTAGTAGAGCGTGTGGAGTTAGCACTGTGGTTTGACTTGGATATCTCTGAATGTAAGACTTGGTGCTACCATTTGTTCCTTCTGTTAGAACGTGGCATCTCACTGATGTAGAAAGATGTGTAGAAAAATTGTAGCAAGGGAAATAGATGGAGGTAAAAAAAAAACCCAAACATCCTATTTGTTTCAGGTGGTTTTGGATGTTGGCTGCGGAACTGGAATACTCTCCATGTTTGCCGCCAAAGCAGGTGCGAAGAAAGTGATTGGAGTCGACCAGTCTGAAATCGTCTATCAAGCCATGGACATCGTTAGGTAGGAAAAGTTCTGAGAAAAGCATGCTAAATGTTGCTGTAAAAAGTTATTAAAAATCTGTTACAAGTTAATGATCAGCTGTCACTCAGCAAGTCTTTTACTGAAGTCCTTCTTTGTCCTAAGGATTAACACAGGTTTTGATGTGGAGTCGTTTGTTCGCCTCGTAGAGGTAATTAAAACAGGGCTGTAGTTAAGGCAGGTTGTTTCCCAGACCTTCCTCCTAACATTAGCATATGGCCAGTGCTGCCTTGCACTAGACCCCCCGCAACTGACTGCTGACAGTCCATTGTCTGTTCTTACGCTTTAAATAAATGTTGCTACTGGTAAAATTGTAAATTTTTAGACAAAAAACAAAGTTGAGACACTGGATCTCTGTGGTTCCCGCCAGACCATTTCTACAGTCTGAGGTCCCTCTAAATAACACCCTTACCCTTTAGCATGTGAACTGCTCCCCCCTAGTTTGGCGTTATCCACAAACTTGCTGAGGGTGCTTTCTGTCCTATTAGGTCACTAATAAAGGTGTTAATTAGAATCAGAACTAGCATTGAACCCTAAGGGACACCTCTGGTACCCAGCTTGCCAGGCTTTGTACTCCTTCTCTCACCTCTTGGAACTTCACGGTCTAGACAGCTTTCCACCCATCTAATGGTTCATTTATCCACTACACGTTTTGCTAATTTACCTGTTGAGGATATTATGTGAGACTGTGAGTATATGTAAAATTGAAGCAATGGCATCTTAAGACTTAAAAAGTATTTCCTAGCATGAGGTAGGAGAAATGTAGGTGAAAATGCGTACTCTTGATACTGAGGTGTGTAGGTTTTTTGGGTTTGGTTGTTTTTGTAAGAGCAACTGTTGAAAAGAAAGTCAAGGTAGGTATTGAGGAATTTGGGATTGACGTTTTTTGTGCAAGCTTAAATTGTACAGAAGTAAGGTTGTCTAGGCAGAAGTTTTAGGTTAGATACCACTTCACACATTGGAAGTGCAACGCTACACACTTGGATGCTGTAAAATTAATTCTATTAAATAAACGTCTGTCGAAAACTACTATTCTAAGCATTAGGTGCAACTTTGACCAAAATCCTTTTATGGCACAAGAACTTGTTCTCTAAAGAGAACTTTTCCCAGGCGTCCTTGTCGTCTTCAGAGTGGTTACAAATTTGAAATGGTGTTTTATTTCTAATGTACTAGATGACAAATGTAGGATTGTTCTTTCAGCAAGTGCACACAAAGTCCTTTAGGTGTTATTTATACTTAAAGGAGGATAGAAGTATCAGCCAACACATATCACCTTTGGTGAGGAGAAGGGAAAGCCTTTAAGAAAAACAACAAATCAAAACCTTTAAACTCTCTGGAGAGTGATGAATTGCCACTTGAAGTACACAATGAACCATCGCTAAGGCTGCACATTTATAGATACCTTCTGCTATAAAATGTTCAATTCCCATTAAAGTTTTCAATTCACATCAAAACAATTTATATTTGTCTTGTTAAACCTCCTTTTCCTAGAAGAAAAAAGCTGACAAACTTGTAATGGATTAACAAATATTTATTGAAATGCTAAACAACTCTGTGTAGCTTAAAAATGACTACTGCAGTGTGCGTCCACCTGTGATGAAAGTACGTGCTTGAGTGCTTTTGTCCCTCCCAGAATTCAGGTTTGTGAATTCTAGCATGCTAAGTACTAGCAAGAGTGCAACCCTCGTGTGTAAGTGAACTGGAGTAAGTGGCCTGTGTGTGGCATGAGTCTTTCCCAAGGTTATGTCGTAAACTTCCTTTTAACTAAATGTTTGTCTGCTCTTTTTCTTTCTGGGAATAGCTGCCCCTAAAATTTCTAGTGCAGTGAATTACTTGATTTTTGTCATTCGTCACTGTTACGCTAGAATAGAAAGTTGAAGTATACTTCCTAAACAGCATCTTTTTCCTACAACATGTAACCTACGTTATTTTGTTGGTTTTTTTTTTTTATACCTTACAACTGAAAACAAGTATGTAATGAATTAATCTTTTTCCTCTCTTTTGTTGTAAATCATGTCCTTGTATGTGGTCATTTAGGAAGTTATCCTTAGATCTCTTCTTGTCCTTCTTGAAATATTGTTGCAGGTGATAGCTCTTTAGCATTTTTTTTCTCACTTTGAACTTCTGGGTTTACTTCTGTTTGCAGGATTAATTATGACACTAGTGATGAACTGCTACTCTTCTAATAGAAGACTGTTGTGCATAGAGTATTTAATTGATCTTTCCAAAAGCCCACATGTTCAAGTAGCCCTTTGACCCTCTCCTTTCTCTCCCTTCATTCTGATCTTTCTCCCATTATCTTTTAGATTGAATTTTTAATGTGATTACTGGTCTGCATTGAAAGCCAGACAGAATGGAAGAGTAAGATATCAGGACAGGGAGGGAAGGGGCAGAGATAAGAACAGCAGTGGAAAGATAAATTTCTTTGGTGGGAATACTTTTCTGCCCTCTATAAGAACAGGTATGGTAATAATGGTATGTGCAAGAAAGACTAATATAGTTTGCCAAGAAGAAAAAGACTAAATTTCAAGGATTTATCTATTTAGTAGTTTCATTGTCATGCAGTTTTTATTTCAACAACTGTAGTCATGTCACAGTACCTTCCTCCTGACGCAGGACGGTTGTATTTACGTGCACATGAGGTAATTCCTGATTACTGCAGTTACTAAATATTGCAGATGATTTTGGACAAAATCACAGCGGGGAGGATGCCTTTATTGTGGAGTAACTGTAATACTCATCCAGAGGGAGAATGTTTGTTCTCCGTGACTTTGCAGCTACTTTTGTTGAATAAAAAACCAAGTCGTGCAAAACAGCTTTGTAAGGAAGTTAATTTTCATTGCCATCCTAGTGTGATGAGTAGGCTCTAATCACTGTAGACTTATGCTACAGGGGTCAAAGAAGGAGAACTGGGAACAAGCAGCTCTAAGTAAGGAGGAGCATCATTTTAAATTGTCCTTTTCTCTGTTTTCCGGGTTTCTGAAGCTTACAAATTTGCATGCACAGCACATTGGAGGTATACCGATCTACTGCTATCTTTGACTGACACTTAATCTGGTACAGTTTTTGGATACTCAGAAACATTCCCTCTGAAATATCACTGAGGAATATTACATTTTAGTGCTTTCTTAATTAGTTAAAAAACAATTATTGGGTGGAAAAATGCAAAATATAGACATCAGTATATCTCTCTTGGTGGCATAAATTGGAAATACAAACTAATTTGTTTATGTTGTGACTTGCAGATTAAACAAACTTGAAAATATCATTACATTAGTCAAAGGAAGAATCGAAGACGTAGATCTGCCTTTGGAAAAAGTGGATGTAATTATATCTGAATGGATGGTAAGGTGCATGAATATTCTTTTCAAGACGTAGTTATTTTCAGGAAAAAATGTGTTGGTTTATTTCATTTGAAAAATGATTCTTAAAGCAATGCTATTTTTGTAACCAAAAATTTATCATGCTTGCAACGTTGTCTTTGACGATGTGGGAGATGGGATGATGGCCCTGATTGTGTCATACGCAGATACAATTCCGGATCCCTCTTGTTCACGCTCTTTTCAAGTCAAGACTCTCTACAGTTGAGCTGGTTTGGGTACAGCAGTAATTTTGTTACGTACTTAGCGTGCAAATCTACAGAAGTACTCTGTATTCCTGAATGATACCATTATAGCTGCTCAAGTGAAAGTAACGGAGAAATATTGTATTAGTCATCTAGCTAGATCGTTCTGATGAGTACAATACCTTTAGTCCACAAAGATGGCTAAAGACTATGGTGACTGAGTGGGAAGCGTGGTGAGGAGCATACACACGCTGGGAAACCTGCAGAAAGAGAGAGTTTGAAAACAACTTCACTAATCATTGTAGTTTTTTAGTGTAAGTATAAAATAACTGATTTTAGAAGTACATAATACAGATGATGGCCAACAGGAAATGCAGTATGCAGGGTGTAAATGAACCTTTTCTTGAAATCCACTGGATTTTAGCCATTGGCCTATTGTCTTTTATTCATGTCCTTACTGACTGATGACTGTTGTCATGCTGGTGACACAGTTGTGCCTGCTACCTGCCATTGATCCTAATAAAGAAATTTGTGTGACAGGACCCAGTGCCGGTCTGAATTCATAGCAACTGAGTAAGTCTTCCTTATCAAAAATGTGGCAAGAAACACCCCTTGTGACTTTTTTGTGGACTATTCAGTCTCCTCATACCGTAGACCTTGAAAAAGCACTTCAAAATACAGGTTTTCTTCATGCTAGTTCCCACTGTTTGGACTTAAAGAAAAATTCTTTTGTCCTTCAAATTTAAGATCAATAATGAAAACTTATATTCAAAGTTACTTGATTTGGGTTTTGGTTGGGTTTTTTGGTTTGTTTTTTTTTTTGTGTGTGTGTTTTGTTTTGGTTTTTTCGGTTGTTTTGTTTGTTTGTTTTTGTTTGGTTTTTTTACAAATTCTGGCTATTCTACTATAGACAGGGGCCTTTGGGAGAGAGGTCACATGTTCACTATGGATCCATATGTATCTAACTGTTTTCCAGGTAAAGGTGGAAATAAATAGTTTTGGTTTTTCTGTGTTAGGGTCTTTTTTTTTTTTTAATATTACATATTTCAGTGAGCTGGAAATTGCGGATGTTTTTCCTCCACTGCTGTAATGAACGTTATTTGAAACAAGAGCTTAATTTAGTGTTGAGGTCACTAGTTTGAAGTAAGGTTTAAGGCGTTGGCTTAAACTAGTGGTTTAAAAACAGCGCTGTATGGTTGCTGATTTCTGACAGTATAATGACTTCACTAGAAATGTAATTACAGTTCTTTCAGGGAAACTTCTGATCAGGTGCATAATATGTGCACCAAGAATAATGTTCCCAAAATACATTTCTCGTTCTGGAGCCCAAGATTTGGTTTTGAAAGGAACTTGGGCGCTTAAGCTCTTAAGTCATGTGCCTCTAATGTGAAGTAAAGGATTTTGAAAAGCAGCTCTTGTAAGAAATAAAGTATTGAATGTTCCATGTTTCCCATTTGTGTGCTAATTTACCTCTTAATGTCATAATTATATAGCCATGTGCATTTCACTTAATTAGGTGTTCTAAATATTTAGGAATGTTGGCGTTTTTATAGGTTGCTGCAATACAGCGATAAAGAGGACAATACCCTGGAAGTAAGATTGATAGCGGGACGGTGTATGCACTGTTCCAATACTGTCCAGAAAGGAACATTATGTTGCCTAGATGCAAATGAAGATTCCTCTTTGTCTGGCTTGCTTGTGTGAATTTGCTTTTTCTGTTCCTTCACTACATGATACTAACCAGTGTGAAATCTTTTGTTAATATGTGAATGTAAGTGCTTGAAAATGTTGGAAATGCAAAGCATGGGAGCAAAAAGGCATTCAGTATATGCCAGTTTTCAGCTTTCAGCTCTTTATTTAGAGAATCTGTATGGACTCGCAGGAATATTCTAATGGTAACTGTGTTTTTTCTTTGTAACAAAAATATGAAAAGTTGCTATTCTGTTTATAAAACAAACAGCTTTTAGACTAGTAAACATCAAAACCTTTTGCAGAGCCATAACTTTATTTTCCTTGGTACAGAACAGTGCTTAAGACCAGTGCACTATAAGCTTTTTTAGAGCTATACATAGAGCATCAGGAAATTAAAAACAAGTGTGAATCAACAGAACAGGGGCTAGGGAGAGGAAAAGTGCTGCATCCCCCAGGAATGTTTCTAGAACAGCCTTTCTGAGAAAGATGGCATGTAGAACAGTCTATTGTAAAAGGTACAGTGTTGCATGACAAGCATCTCCAATGTAATGTCTTCTGTTGATCATTCTCTTAATTGTGTAAGTGACCTGTGACTTCCACAAACTGCTTGTTAGTCCTACTTCTCTTTCATTTTTAAAGTCGTTCCCTTAAAATATGCAGAAATAGGAGAAGCATCTTAAGTACTACACAGTGGGTAGGGGTTTGTGAGTGTGTGCATATATATATATGTAGCCAAATTGTATTTCAAATGTATGTTTGCTATCTTCCAAAATAATACATTTCAGTTTAAAATTCGTCTGGATATGGTTTTGTCATGTTCCAGGTTAGGAGGCTGAATGATGAGCAGCTGTCTCTTCAGTGTCTTTATTTAAGCCTATGAAGGAAACTAGCAGTGATCTTGCTTATGTCAAGACTAAATGCCTTGTTTGCAACTTCTAAAGTGTGCGTGTTTGACATTGTTAAAATCAGACCATAAGCAGGGCATCTGTGTGATTGTGTTTGACTAAAACTGATGTGTAAAGACAGTGGAAGGTGATGAGCTGTTCTGTTGGTGTCCAAAAGGCAGATTGCTGAAGATGGATGGCCTGTTGGACTACTGAAGACCCAGATAAAGCCATCTATTTAGACTTTTTCACTCTGAAGGTAGCTAAGCTTTCCTTTTGGCAAAACGTAGGTGAAGTACGCAGCCTGACACAAGGACTTCTTGTGTGCTGTGACCCAGGAGTACAAGAGGAGAGCAGGTGGACTGAAGAGCCACTTCACCCAATAAACCGTGTTGCCTTAAGAAAGAATACAAGAATGGCCAAGTAATGGCCTGTTCGGCTAACCAAACTGATTCTATGAGGAGAAATCTTCCAGTTCTTAGAGAAGGGTTATTTGAATGTAAGAATGGGTGAATCTTATATAAGATCTCACTGCTGGCTTTGTTCTGTAGAGGTTTCCCTGCGCAGGGTCATTTCATACTCCATAGCAGGGCTGTAAGCTTCTGATGCACCATCCTGCTTGGTTGCCTGGAGCTCTGATATGTGAAACTTCTGGAAGCCTTAATTTGTGAAACTATGAATTATTGTCCCTGCCCATGGCAGGGGGGTTGCAATGAGATGATCTTTACGGTCCCTTCCAACACAAACCATTCCACGATTCCATGATTGTTGGTGGTTACAGGTACCAGCCTTTAACATTTTTTTTACTTGTCTGCTTGTACCATAAGGCACCTACAAGCAAATCTCTTATTATAGAACCATAGAATACCAGGTTGGAAGGGATGTCAAGGATCATCTGGTCCAACCTTATCTTCATATTCAAGCTGTGGATTTATATGAATTATATTTCTAAGCAAAGGTACAACTAATAGAGGAGTGTCTGTGTGCACTGCCTAGTGGCAATCTGCTGCAAATAATTTCCGAACACATATCAGTGATTTGTTTGCATCTTGGTGTAATGACTGAAAACGCTTGTCAGTCAGTGACTAGACCTGAAAGTTTGCAAATGCTCAAATTTCATCAGAAGTATAGAATTTTGACTTGAATGTGCTGCTGTTTGTACGAGTGGTGGGAAAGTATTTATGAGTTGTCTAATCCATAGACTTGCTCTCAGCCAGGATCACATTTATGTGTTTTCCCGAGAGCTACCAAATTTTAAGAAACAGTGATGTTTTACTGTAATTAGAGTAATTTTACATTCAATATGTGAGTTTGAAGTGAGAGATGCTGTGCAAAGTGCTGAAGCTCGATTTTTCATTAAATTGAATGCTGGGCAGGAGAAGATTTGCTATCAACATCCAAAGCTTCTGATCAATCCAAAGGTGTCTGTGTTATTACATACGTGGATTTTGGTAGTGTAATTGTAAACTTCCTAGGCTGCTTATTGAAAGGATGAGTGCAGAAAGAAACACGTATGTAATGTTTTTCTGGAATGTTCTCATCCAGCTGCATCTGTGTACAGATTTTTTTTTCTCTTAGTATGCTTTTAGTTCCTTTCTTTAGCTAAGATTATAAAGGTAGAGGCTGAGAGTTTTATTCACTCGAAAAATACCTACATTTCTTGTTTGTAAGGGGTTTTACTGTGAGAGACAATTGTCTGAGACGGTTGTCTCAAGTACGGCGTTAGAGCACAGTGCGGTCTCATAAACTGCTGGTTTATGCGGTGCTTTATGGTACTGAATATGCAATAGAGCTTTACGCAAGGAAAAACTGGGGAAGGCGTGGACTCTTAAGTTAGAATAAACCAAGGATAGAATCCACTAGTCTCGTCTCGTAGCTCAGGTAGCTAGTGTCTTTTTTTCTTTTATTTTCTTCCCCCCCCTTTTTTTTTTTTGTTAGATAACTTTGAAGTGGTATCAGGATGGGGCTGTGAATGGGAGGTGTTCAAGATCTGGGGAAAAGGACTAGGAAGTGAGTGTGTCTGAGACACTGGAAACCATCTTTTCTCTCCTTCCTCCTTTCCCCCATTTTTATGGTGGATATACAGTAATGGTGCATTTTTAACACTTAACTATTCTTTCTGTAGTCTTAATGTTCCCTATGGTTGCTGTTAGTATTTGGAGGTGCGTTAATACACGTGCTCTATTTCTTTAACACAGTAATAATTTATAATTTTACCTAAGAATTGAGCTTTTCTTTTTTTGTGTTTTTAATAATGCTGTGTAAAGAGCATACTAAGTAGTGGAATGTTTTGATTTCTTTACGGTAAAATGGTTTTTATAAAGGAATTATATTTCCTTGCATGAAAATATTGAAATTTTTTTTGCCAATACCAGTAATGGGCATCACTTTTCAGCTCTTCAGATCTTCCCATTTGGTGTTCTCATGCATTTTATATTTGTTTAAGGGCGCAACAGGGTGCGTATAATAAGAAAGTCAAGCTGTGCTTTTGAAATATGTGGGCTTGCTCTGTCAGTAATGAATTATTTCCTTTTTCTTAAAATTAAATCCTACCTGAGAGATCGGCATTGAAGGCTGACGTAGTGTGAGGGAAATGGTGCTGCAGCAGAGCATGCAGAAGAATTTACGTGGAGCTGCTGCTTCTCTTTTCAATGCGCCACAGGTTTTTGGGGATTTTGTCAAGTAAAAAGTCATTTTTCCCAAAATTGAGTGGGCCGCGTCAGTGTTGTGCATCTGTTAAATCAAGGTTACATTTTATTTTATAAATCAGGGTCCGTTGTCCAATCTGTTTTACATACCCTCTGTGACTTGTTTTACTCTGCAGTCCAATGGAAACCTTGTAGTTAGAAACTTCAGATTAAGAAAATAATGCACTTTTTTTATACTGATAGGGATTTAAAAAAAAAAACAACCAAACAAAAAAACCCCCCACTCTTTGTATCAGTGATTGGTAGCTGCTTTTCATCTGATTAAATATTCAACATTGGGCCCTGCTGAATCTGGGGTATCAGACCAGGTTTAGTTATGGTACAGAAAATAATAAAATGGTTCTTTGATAGAAGGTGGGAGGGGAAACACGATGCTTATTCAAGTAGTTAAATGTTTCTTCTCAGTTCTGTCTTTACGTGGTTTTTCTGCTGTACTAGAAATTCTGCAAATTCTTGCTGTTGTAAACATGCCAATACCACTTTTTGAAATATATATGGCTTTCACCGATAAGCAGAAAATAAGTGAAGACAAAACACAAGTTCCACCAATGTATTTTATAGGAACAGATAAGGGAAGTGTACATGAAGGGGCATTTTTAATCTGAAGTAATTTGTGTTTTAAACCAAGCATTCTCTACACAATGAGGTATAGTTTAGAATTCAGTGGTGTTCTTGTGTCTTGATGCTTTTAAAGAGCTTAATCTCTTTTTCTCAATGAAGATTATCACGATAAATACTGAAGCACTAATGTTAAAAGAACTTCCTGTACTTAATATTTTGATCAGTTGGCAAAATATTTTTATGTAGCTTGGAATTAAAATGAAAATAAACATTAGAGTCCTGTAATGTATTTGAATAATAGAGTGGAAATTTAACAATGCAGGGTATTAAGCCGTCAAAGTTTTGTGAGCCTTTTATAATTCTGTGACAAACACAAAATACAGATATAAAGGATATTTAAGAAATACAGTGACAGTCACATTCCTCTGAATTCAGATTTGTCGGTGGGCTTGTGTATTTTTGATAGCTGATTTCTTGGACAGACGTGATGTAGGACAGATGCTTGCATGGAGTAACTCCATAGTGCTGTGTATTTCTATCCTGTCCAAGTCTGTTTATATGTGTGGGAGGGTGTTTGTTTTTTTTTTTATTAGCTGGAGAACAACTGTTTCATTTCAGCTTTGAAAACAGAAAAATAAGGAACTTCATGTTCATTTTGAGAAAGAAATGCCCAGCTTTTTAGTAGAAAATGTGTAATGTGACAGCTTAACATTTAAGATGTGCCGTGTATTCGGATTACCTTTACCAGAGAACCTGTCACCTTTTATGTGGCTTAGTTTAGCCACTATCAAGATTGAATTATTAACATGCAGCTTGCAGATTTGTATCCTAGAGATCTCTTCACAGTAATTCATTCTGAGCATGCAAATACCCACTTTAGAAAAAATAAAGCCCTGAACATTCTTGGGGTGAAAGCAAGAGTGTCCCACAGCATCACGGGGAAAAGACGTCAGGTATAATTCTCTTTCCAGATGGCACCCCTACAGGTGAGGCAGCAGCCTGTGAAATTACATTCTAAATTACACTACCGATGAGCACAGCACACTGAGCAAAACGCTTCGGTATAAGTAATAAATGACTTGATTCAGTACCATTGACAGTTTATGTAACTTACAGGAACGCCATAATGAATTGGGGGGAAGAACTGGGAGTAGGGGGGTGAACCAGCAGTGCCAGAGTGGAAAGGTTGGGGAAAGGACAGTGAGAATTTGACTGTTATTTCTCATGAGAAGGTGTGTTTTCAAGCTGTACTTCCTGTGTTTGTTTGGCAGACATTGTAGGTGATGGGCATTTTAGGCAGGAAGTAGTAAGTGAAGAGCTGATCCATAAAAATGTCGCTTTGTACCCCTTGCTGGTAACTAGTCTTAAGATATGTCCTAGAGGACACATTTAAAATACTGTGGAAACAACTCATTTTCAATTAAAAGCATCTGAAAAGAATTTTTATGAACTATACATGTTCTATTTTTAAAACTGCGAGAGTAAGAATCGAAAAAAGAAAACTCGGGTTCCATTATGTGCCTTTGGCTTGCCATAGGCATAAAACCATCTCTGCCTGATGCAATTGGAGCTGCTGGCCTTTCCAACCGTTTTGCAAAGCTTACTAAAAATCATATTGCTCACAAAGTAGTAGTTGTCGTTCTGGGACTTAATTCTAAGGACTTCATAGAAGTTAGGCAGTGAAACGGAAGAACAGGCAACATTTGGAAGAAAAGTGTCCAGTAGAGCACTGTGGGGTTACCAGGATAAACAGGTTGAGAAAAGGGCATTTCTATTGTTGAATACAACTACATCATGCTTCAAGTTTCTGATTTTCTAGTTTTGTTTTTAGTTCTGAAGGCTACAATGTGGATGGTGATGCTTGTAAGCAATTCTGAACTTGCACTATTATTTTTTTTTTTTCTAAGAGCCTTAGGCAAAATAAACATCCAAGGTGGCATAAACTTGAAGTAAACGTGGTACCTTAGCGGTGCAGTTCCCATGCAATGCTGTCTGTCTTCAGTAGCGTGGTATGATGACTTCAAAAAAATAAAATAAAATAAATCCCTATGATGACTGTACAAATATGGAAGGGCAAGAAAAATGAAGGAAAAAATGTTTGATTACTGCTGACTGTGCTTGTAGGACTGCAGGTCCAAAGTCAGGACTTCCAGTTTTTGTTCTTTCCTACTGGCAGTCAGGGTATAAATCAAACCATATGGCTAAGCTGTGTTTTAAACAAAATGAGAATTAGGACACTAAGGGAAAATGCAAAATGTATGCTGGTAGGATTTGCCTTAATAGATTTGTTGTCATAAGAATGTGTATGTGGATGAAATGTGTTATAGTATTTAGTAAAAATAAGGATCATACTCAAACTTGGAAGATAGGAAGGGAATAAAATCACTAAATCAATTGGAAAACAAAGGGCTAAATCTAGCTCTAACCATTTTTGTCCTGAGAATTTTTTAAGTTCAGGTGCTGCTAAATGATGTAGAACATCCGGAGAACCCACGTCTTTGGTGTATGATTTATTTCCTCCTGTCTTAGTGAGCATTGCCTAAGCTGGTACAGGGCACCATGAGGTTACAAATGTGAAGTGGCAAAGATGCATTCCATTTGGTGTTTCTCTGACAATAATTTTAATGTTACTTGCAGTACTAAGTGGAAAGAGATTTTCTTGGTTGTTATCTTTTTGTGCGTGTGTGTGGTCCCTCAGAGTTATTACTAAAAAAAATCAATATGTACAGCTTTTCACATGGCTTGAGTTGAATTTGATTTTGATTTGAATGTGATTTGATGTTGTAGGACTCTATCAGGTAATTGTTGGAGTAGGTTGGATATTTGTTGCCTGTAGTTTATTAATTTAGTAGGTGCTGGATACTTGCAGTTTGGGAAATTAAAGATGGTACTTTATATAACTAAAGTTTTGAAGTGATACTGCTATTGTTGAGAAATTCACTGGGTACTAGCTCTCATTGAAATGTATGGGCATATAAAGTCCTTAAAACTGTGTTGATAAAGCCTATCTGTAGATTGATTAAGTAGGCTACATAAGAAGCACAATGATTTCTGAATTCTTTCCCTTTTCTATAAACAGGGTTATTTTCTTCTCTTTGAGTCAATGCTGGATTCTGTCATCTACGCAAAGAACACGTACCTGGCAGAGGGAGGCTCAGGTTGGTGCACGTAATTCTTTTAATAAATTTAGCTCTGGGGGGAAACTAAATGAACTCAGAGACTTAGAATAAGCTATGCATGGGTGAGAAAGTTGCCAGTCTACATGAAAAATGTTTCCATTAGTATGAGCTTCAAGGCATTAATTTACTATATGGGCAATAGAAGAACATTGGATGGGGTATCAAGGTCTCAAGTTAATGGTGTTTTTAAGAATAGAGGGGGTTATTTATTCTTAAGTACAATCTAAATTTTTCCTCCCTACTTCTTCCCCTACATGTGGGCATTTGTTTTCCCCTGTCTGAATCCCATTTACTGCATAAATACAGAGGAAAATACGTTCTGTTCTGTAAGATGTGATACTGTTTGAGTAAGCTATGATGAATTAGTGCGAGAGTGGAGAGGATGTTCTCCTGGAGCAGGGAAGTTGTCTGGGGAGGTCATAGTTTCAGGCACAAGAAGCCCCATGAAGTAACTAACAGAATTACATTGTTTCAGTTCAGCATATTTATTCTGTCCTGATGGGAATATATCCTTTTTCTTCATGGTCTGAGGGTAGGGAAGTGACAGAACAAAAAGGTTTTATTTTGCAGTAGAGTTCTTTTATCCTTTTAAGTAGCTTAGATAGTGTCATCTTAAGCAGTGTTTAAATGCCTGTAAATATTTATTCCTTGTGTGATGCAGTTTTCTGCACGAGTTCTGCATATGCTTTATTCCTTGCGCTTAATTCCTTTGTCGGTATTGTATTTCATATTGACCTTTTCAATCGTAGTCATCGGTCTGGGGTTTTTTTCCTCTTTTGTGCTAACCATGCACATAGTTAATTTCATTACACTGACTTAATGATTGGATTAATGACTCTGTAACAGTGCTCGCTGCAGTGTTTCCTTTTGATTGCAGTGAGCTTTTGTATGCTACAGAGTGCAGCAGGAAAGGGGAGGTTGTATGCAGTTGTCCAATATTTGGTCACAAAGCTGAATATACAAGCAAGAGATTACTATTCATGTGTTAAAACATTTAGAAGCCACTTGAACAACATGCCAGAATAAGAGCTTTTTTGTTTTCAGTAATGTAGGATAGCCCACAGTTGTGGTGTGCTCTGTATAGATACGTGCTGATAATTTTACATTGCAATATAATCAAATTTGGGGACATCCCCTAAATTTGCAAGGAATCATTTTATGTTTAGCTGCTACTTCCAAAACCTTCTGAAAAGGGTGAGAAATTTTTGACCTCTGTTGAAACTGCGATATTGTTTTCTTTTCAGTTTGCATTGCTGTAAGTTTACTAGTGGCTTGTGCCTCACAAGGCTTTTTTGAGAGACGGGGTATGCTGGTTCTGCAGTTATCCTTTGTGGTCTGAGAATGGTCTTGGGCCCTTACGTGGCTCTTCACAAAGCGTACAGTCTTGTACAGACGCCGATTGGTACGCCCAGATTTTAAATGGAATGCTGTTTCCTTTAGATGCTTCCAGTCACTGCTCTTCTGCCAGCTTGTATGGCAGGTAAGTGGCTGTGCCTGAGATTCCGGAGCAAGTTGCTCAGCAATCAGCTTAGCAAGACAGACACCTCTGTGGCCTAGACGAATAACAGCAGAACTGTGGGCACATCCAAATTCAGATGAGCCAAAACTAAGAGCTCGTTCTGAGGTGAAGTCTTACCAGAGAAATTCCTGGCTTTGCCATAAAGCTTAATTTTGTCTCAAGCCACTTTGTACTATTGAGCCCAAGATCGTTATTACAGGGACTGTTTGAAAGCTGAAAAAAGCAATAGAAGCAGCTGCGATTTGGCCAGATCTTTCAGTGATTGAGCTGGGAATAGAATCCAGATATCGAGATTTGTGTTCAGTCAGTCATATCGTCGTTATTTCAATTTAGCCTATTGGCACGCTGAAGTGGATTATGCCAAAATGTCTAGGGTAATGTGTACAGTATATAATAGCTTTATTTGGGAACATAAAATTCTTGCTGCCCAGGACCCATCTGTTTGTTCTTTAGAGCTATTACTTGGTTGAGTATAGATTTTTGCATACATTTGAGTACAGTGCACGTTGGCAAGGGGTGACATAGGTAAGGAAGGCATCATTCAAAACGTAATACCATTTGCTTGTTCACGTCAAAGGGATGATGTTATTCTCTTGGAATTATTTCCATTTATCTGGAGGATTGCTGCCTTACCCTTCAGCATCCTGAAGTTCGTGAGGCATTGCTAAGGGATAAAGGATTTCCCATCGTCTTCTGTTCACCACGTGAGCTGTTCCGAGTGACAGATGACTTCTGGGCACTGAGTCGAGAAGGACACAGATGGTCAAAGCGATGAATCTGTGAGAGCATTGAGGAGTATGTGCTTTTGTCCAATCAGCATTTTGTTCATTTCACCTGTGAGAAGGAATAATTGTTAAATTATAGGCTTAATCAGAAAAAAATGACAAGTCTGTCAGGATCGTACAGGGAAGTGTTAGAGGGTTGCAGAAAGAGCAGAGGATTTCTAGGGGGATGGAGGATAATGGGTGAAATAACAAATGCAATTTTAAGCAGATGCGTTTAAACATTTACAAAACTCCACGCTGTTTAGATGATTTAGGCTGATGGTTAGATAACATGCTTCCATTTCCAGTCAAATTTCAGTACAGCATATGCTTCTGGATATGGGTGGGTTTGAAAATTTGGAAGTTAATGTGTCGCCTGTGCCCTGTTGGTGGAACACGGATCTTTATTTTTTTTGTGAAATCTGAACAGGTGCTGTCTACTTTTTTGTGGCTATTGATAGACTAAACTGAAAATGCAGGTTAGATTACAATGTTAATGTTTACCTTTTTGCTTGCTCTTAAGCACTTTGTCTAATCAATCACGAGTTCCACTGCTGATGTAAGGATTTGCTGTGTGGGCAAAGAGATTTAATATAAACTGATTGTGGTCCCGCTCAAATATTTAATGCTTGATAGACAGGGTAAACTTTTGCCTGTTACCAGAATGTCCCGGAAATGTGGGCTAGTCCAAGGAAGGAAGGTTATAAAGTAGTTGATCACTTTTTGCTGTGGTTTTCAGTTTCGATTGCAGTATTGCTAGGATGCTCCTGTAAGTTACTTTATAACTAGGGACTTTCTGTCCCTTTTCGCCCTTCTCACCATACCCCTTGCATCCTCTGAAGAGCATTTCCCTTAAAAATATTCCCTTAGAGGCTGTAACTGCTTGCTTTTGTTGTCTGTTCCACACTGTCTTTTAATTTTTGGAGCATCGGTGGTGGCTCTTGAAGGTTTGAAATACTGAGAGGTAAAGCTGAATATATTGCAGGTGTCACACTAGTAAACAGCAATACGAAAGCCTCGAGAAATGGAAATCCCGTATTGACGGCTCCAGAAACTACTTGCAGATACTCCTGCCACCAGATGTTGATTTTTGTGCTTGCGTGACAGCTGTCAGGTGTGCTGGAACCGAAGGATTTGTTTCAGACAAGGCAGTTTGAATGCCTTCCTCTTCTGATTCTCATCAAACTGCCTTCTTACTGCTGAGTTAATTGTAGGCTGTTCCTGGAGAGACCTTCTGCTTTGAGTTCCTCATCTGCGAAGTAGGGATGATGATGGCTTACCAATGGGATTCCAATTTAAGCTTGCTGATATTTATTTATCTATTTATTCTGTTTTAAACAGTCAGAAAGTGAGAAAAATGACAGTGTGTTCATATTTTGTGTAAACTAGTCATTCCAAATGCGGAGGTGGTTGCTTTCTTTAATGTCTGTATATGAAAAAAAAAAAAGCTTCTTTAGAGAAGACTCTACATTAATATGTGTAAGATAATTTCCTTTTGGCTAAATCTACTCTCACTATATAAAAGGTTTAACTTCAGTTTGCTGTTTCTGTCTTCAGTATTTTACAAGGCAAAAAATACTGTTTTTCTGACTTATACCAGTGATTTCTCCGTACTCATTTTGATAAGCTACAATTTCAAGCAGAGCTGAAGACAAAATTAATTTTACAGTTCACCAGATTTTGGGGACGAAAGAGAAACTTAGCTTCAGTTTTATTAATGCTGCCACATTCACGTATCAATAAAAAATAAAATAAAATAAGGTGCTTATTAGTAGGTATTTTGCTCTGAAGCCAGATCAAGGATTCAACATTATGTGGCTTTAAAGGCTTTAAAATTCTAGAAAAAAACCATGGGAATTTCTTTGTGGAAAGAGTCCTAGCTAAATATCAGTTGAGCTTCTCTTACTATTGGATAGTGCTATAGACAGCCATGTTCATAGCAGCTGTTCTTTGTGTCTTTTCCAATCAGTAGTGGATAGAAATTGCCAAGAGATTGACTGGCTTTGCTATAGGCAGCTGTTAAAAAAGCAAATGTCAGTCTTCCACTACTACTTGGAAAAGCTATAAATAAGTACTTATTCTGAAGATATTCTTGGGAGAAGGGAGAGCACAAATGTGAAGATGGTGTAAGAATGATAGCTGTCATCTTAAAACTGAGGGTTGGGAATCGATGAGGAAGTTCTCTTCTGTCTGTCCGGTCACTTCCATGCTCTGCAGATGCAGACAGAAGAGTGGTTATTCTTTTTCCGTACCCAGAAATAACGTTTTAGGCTGTAAGGCAAATACCAGCCAAAGCTGATAATAAACAGGAATAAAACTCTTGAGTAAGAATATTTGCTCTTTTCTGGAAATAAGGTCTTTTCTCAGAGGTTTCTTGTTATTGCAAAGGCCTCCCCTGAATTTTTTCTTTGGGTATCTGCCTATGGTTATTAAATACATTTTAGGGCAGTCTCTCTATAGAAGCCAGAAAAGGATTTTCCGAATTATTTTCTTCAGACATCAAGTTTCCAGTCATTTCCTGGCAGTGGGATTCAACTACAGAGATATTTTCTCATGAACAGGAAATACTGTTACCAGACTAGTGTGCGAAAATTAAGTTCCAATGTCTAGTCTGTTCAGTGGACAAATGGGACTCCAGAAAATGAAGTAGCACATAAAGTGTCTTGTCCAAGAGCTGAAAAAAGTTCTTTTGTTTGTTCTTTCCAGATGTTAATCACATAAAAGAGGGGGGAAAAAAAAGTCTTCTTCATGTATGTCTAAAATAAAAATTAAAATTTCACTAATTTGTTTTTGTTGTTACAGTTTATCCCGACATTTGCACCATTAGTCTAGTAGCTGTGGGGGATATGAATAAGCACGTGGACAAGCTGCTCTTCTGGGAAGATGTGTATGGCTTTGACATGTCTTGCATGAAGAAGGCTGTAATTCCTGAAGCTGTTGTGGAGGTGCTGGATCCAAACACACTGATATCTACAGCCAGTGTCATTAAGGTACCATACTACACCAAAAAAAAAAAAAAAATAGAGGTTTTTCTTCTATTTTCCTTCCCTCCTCACCTCAGTCAGTGTACTAAGTTGTAAGTTGCAGGGAGGAGGGTGTTTATCTTTTCCTGTGTCAACCTAGCTGGCTTTAAAGATCTTTCATTGGAGGATCACTCGCTGTCACCCATAGCTTCATCCAACAGAACATCTGAAAAGGCAACAGTAGTTTCTGCAGAACTCATTGAATTAATGTTATGCTTACTTTTCTGTATTGTCTTTTTTATGACAGCTTTGTGATGAGGAATAGCAACAAAGCTGGTGGTGTTTCATATGAGAGAACACCTACGTGACGAGCTATAATTCCAGGACACTGACTAGTTTGAAATTTTGACCATCTTTGTGATTAGTTATATTTTGAACAGTTCAGATCACATGCGTATTAGGACGTTATGGACACATGGATATTATAAGCAAAGATTATTTTTTTTGTCACAATAGTATTCTAATTATTGTTCGTATAGTTACCTGTCTATGGTAAAACACTTAAGGCATTAATATTACTGTTCTTCAGTGGGAATTCCCTCTTTACTAAAGAGGTAATTTCTATTTAAATGTGTTCCTGTCCTATTTTTATATAGGAGTAAATGGGTTTACATAATTCATTGCTAACCTTGACACCATTACTGCGGGTAGTTCCAGTCTCTTCCAGCATAGAAATTACTTGCTGTGGTCAGTTGTCATCCTGCTCACGAAAGCAGTAACAGGTGAAGTGCAGTGTTGTAGTAAGGGTATCCTGATGCAAGTTATCGTTAGCTTTTCTTGTCTATAGCTTTATTACAGAGAAGATTAAAAACCAGTAGGTTTTTTTAAATTGGGTATTCAAATGTAATAAGTGCCGAGACTGATATTTCTTTAACTTGAATAACTGCTCCGGCCTTCTTGTGCGTATCTACTTTCTTCTTTTTTTTTTTTTTTTTGACTCAGAATTCTTTATTCATAGATGAGGAAGTCATTACAGGTGTGTTTTACATTTTATCCTCTGAGCTTGTTGACTAGACTCCCTCTAGAGTCAGTGAAATAAAATCCCTAAGGACACCTATAGTAAGTTGTGTGACTTGAGGCTTACAAGTGTCTTGAGCTTACAAGTGTTTCCTCGAGTGTAAGGAGAGGGCAGAGTCATCAACTCCGGTGTTGAAATATGTCGTTACAGGGAAGATACGTTCTACCCTTAGTGATCGAACGTGCACAAGACAGAGGTACTGGGGTCAAGAACTTGAGGCTGTAATTGTTAGGAGTGACTGACGGGTCTGACTGTGCAATGAGTGCGGCACAGGCACTTTTCTCACCTGCTGTGTTTTTATAATGTCCTTTCAAATATATACGGTCACAAGCATTCACTGTCCAGCTCAGGTGTATGTGCTTAGCAGAATTTTTCAGCATGCGGCGTTTCATATAACTGTTATGCTTAATGCTTTTATACTCGTTTGTTCTCAGTAACAATCATGGTTTTTAAAATAACCTGCAGTCAATGCGTGAGCTCATTTGCTGGAGTTACAGTTCAAAGTAGTAAAATTAATGAGTTGAGCCACAGTGGCATTATAGGTAAATAGTTTTAATCAATAGCCATTCCCCAAAACAAATGGACTATATTTTTGAGGGAAAGTTTAAAAATGTTCCAATTAATCATAGGATTATTACAGAAGATATTTTAGTGTGTTTTCTCAGATTAGCTGCTTCTTGTTTTAAATAGTTTATAATGTAACTTTTCAGCAAGAGAAACGTTCCCTAAAGAAAGATATACATTATTAATCAATATTAATTATTAATCAATTATTATTAATCAATACCCACCAAGCTGGGTGGGGTGGCTGACACACCAGAAGGCTGTGCCACCATACAGAGAGACCTGGACAGGTTGGAGATCTGGGCAGAGAGGAACCTTATGAAGTTCAACAAGGGCAAGTGTAGGGTGCTGCACCTGGGGAGGAACAACCCCATGCACCAGTACAGGTTGGGTGCTGACCTGCTGGAGAGCAGCTCTGTGGAAAGAGACCTGGGAGTCCTGGTGGACAACAGGATGACCATGAGCCAGCAATGTGCCCTTGTGGCCAAGAAGGCCAATGGCATCCTGGGATGCATCAAGAAGAGCGTGGCCAGCAGGTCGAGGGAGGTCATCCTCCCCCTCTACTCTGCCTTGGTGAGGCCGCACCTGGAGTACTGTGTCCAGTTCTGGGCTCCCCGGTTCAAGAGGGACAGGGAACTGCTGGAGAGGGTGCAGCAGAGAGCTACCAAGATGATTAGGGGACTGGAACACCTCTCTTATGAGGAAAGGCTGAGGGATTTGGGTCTCTTCAGTCTGGAAAAAAGACGTCTGAGGGGTGACCTTATCAACGCTTATAAATACTGAAAGGGTGGGTGTCAGGAGGATGGGGCCAGGCTCTTTTCAGTGGTGCCCGGGGACAGGACAAGAGGCAATGGGCACAAACTTGAACATAGGAAGTTCCACCTAAACATGAGGAGGAACTTCTTTACCCTGAGGGTGGCAGAGCCCTGGCACAGGCTGCCCAGAGAGGTGGTGGAGTCTCCAACTCTGGAGACATTCAAAACCCACCTGGACGTGTTCCTGTGTAACCTGCTCTAGGTGACCCTGCTCTGGCAGGGGGGTTGGACTAGATGATCTCCAGAGGTCTCTTCCAACCCTATGATTCTATGATTCTATGATTTCTTGACGTTGCCTCATGACATTTTATTTCAGCAGTATATGACATTCTTGGATAATGCATTTTAGCTGAGTCAACTAAAGAACTTCATATGGTGAAAAAATGTGGAATTTTTATGAACAAATGAAAATTGAAGCTTTTCACTCTTTAAGAACTCAGATTTTTCCTACAGCTGAAGTGACTTGGGAAATTGCAGCCCTGTAAACTAGTTGCTGCTGAGGAAATCTGTGTGGATGCCTGTGAAAGCTGCTTAATTGCAACAATGGGCAGCTGTCATCAAGAAGGTTACCCAAGAGCAACTTTCTTGAGCAGAGTGAGCTCCTATATCTAGTTCCAAACCGCTACTAGCCAAAGTGTCTGTTGACTTTGACATTTGGGGAGAGGGGGTTTACATGTTTTGTCAATGTGCAGACAGCATTAGGTGTGGGTTTTATAAGTCTTTTCCCTAGGAAAGTTGTCTCTTTATGGGAGCAACTGAGCAACCTTCATCCAAAGGAAGATCTTAAATTAAATTCTACACTGTTACTGACAGAATTGTATTATTGCTTTCAACAGCGTATCGACTGTAATACTGCATCCACTCCAGACTTAGAATTCTCTTCAGATTTCACCCTGACCATTGCAACAAGCACAAAGTGTACGGTAAGACAATTTTACTTTCTTCATATATGATCAGTATTGCATTGGACTAATAGTGCATTAATTAAGCTTCATTTATCATCAGTCCCTGCCTTGAAACATTTCATTTCTGCTACAGATGTGTAAAATGAGCCCTTTACATAAAGAGATGGATGGAAAACTCCAGTAATAGTGTTACGGTATAATGCAGGTAGATGAGGAGAGGGAAAGATGAGGAGCCTTAGCATTGGGGTGCTTCTGTTCTGTTCTCTAGCCCATTTTCTGGAATAAGAGTTTTCTGGTCAGACATGTTGTTACCATTATGCTCAAGAATGATCCAGTCGCTATTCTCACAAGAGATTTTCTAAGTTTAGTAAAAAGAGTGAAAAAGAAAAGAAATATGGGAAAGGTAGACTATAGCTCATGTAATAAACATGTAACAACTTATGTGGCAACCGGTTTCTCAAACAGGGAGGATCATGAAGCTTACATTGTGAAGACTGGGAGGGAACGAATGCATGGTTAAAATCTGAATCTGTTAAATCACTGGTTGATAACCAGGGTTTTTACTGCATCTGTTTAATTTATTGTATGTAAGTTAGTATTTTTACTTTATGTAAGCTAATATGACTTACATTCAAAGGAACAGCAATTCTAGAAGGGCTGTAGAATTTGGGTGGAAGGGAGTTCTAATTACAGCAAACCCCATAAGGCTATGGGGAGACCTTATCACCGCATTCCAGTATTTAAAGGGTGGCTACAAAGAAGATGGAGACTCCCTTTTTAGAAGGAGTCACATGGAAAAGAGGAGGGGTGATGGGTACAAGTTACTCCTGGAGACATTCTGATTCCACACGAGGACGATTGTCGACACGAGGACGATCAACCATTGGAATAATCTCCCCAGGGCAGTGGCGGATTCCCCAACATTGGACACTTTTAAGATTCAGCTGGATGGGGTGCTGGGCCAACTTCTCTAGACTGTGGCTTTGCCAAGAAAGGTTGGACGAGATAATCCTGAGGTCCCTTCCAACCTGGGATTCTGTGGTTCTTTGATAAGAATCTCCGGCAAATCTGAGTCTGTGATCTCACTCAATTGAGTATTATTTGTCTTATCAAACACTAGTCAATATGAAAAGGAAGAAAAGAGAAGAAAAAAAAAAAAGTCTGAGCTTTACAAATAAATGAAAACTCAGTATTAGGGCATCTTTCAAACACTTCTTTGAAGTTGTACCTACGTTGTTCAGAATGAATTTACATAAATACACGTTCATTTTGCTGCTTCTTTTTCTTGGTTATTCAGTATTTGCTAGTCATGAGAAAATAGAAACACTGATTGTTGGATTAATGAAAAATGTGACCTATTTTTTTATGCAAGTGTCCGTGCAATTTATGTAGTGTGTTTTGTGTTCCATTTTTGAAGTATAAGTCACAGAAGATACCTAAATATTTGTATTTTAACATACTTCATTTAAGGGTGTGAGTGACTTCTGAAATAAAGAGGTTATTAGTGTGCTTAAAGCTAAAACAAATAAGGTATTCCAATCTGAATAGTTAGAAATGTTTAGATTGGTACCTATGTGAAGATACTTTTTTGATTGTACGTAGTTATGATGCACAGCTTGCTTTCTTTGTTGGAATAGGGAAGAAAAGAATCAAATCAAAGATTTTTATTTTTTTTTTGTAGTGTTACCGTTGGGTGGGGCAGTTTTGGGGTAAAGATGAGGTACAGATAAAAAAGTCTGGTGGTGGCTTAGATTAATGTATTGAGGTTTTAAACACTAAATGATAAACAAAGACAGAACGCCCAAAGTTTTATCTTGTGTTTTTTTGATTAAGTGGAAATCTGTATATTTTATCATGCATTCGCAAAAAGAGAAATCTCCTGGTTTTAGTTGTCAGAATCATAGAACAATTCTTGTTGCCTCAGAGCAGGGTCAGCTTTGATTCCAGACCAAGCTCCAGTTGCAGCCCTGGGTTACTTTTCTTAATATGGCAACTTTTAAATAACTGATTGGTTTAACAGAAGTCTTTACAAAATCTTGGGGATCTTTTTGATGTTTGGGTAGAGTAAAATAGCTTATTTTGTAATCATCATTTTCCCTAGCACTAGACCTTTACGAAAAAAACTTCATTTCTGTTCTATGATTCTGTGGTATCCTTGACTTATAAATCAATATGTACACATGCATTTTATGACTTCCAGGGAGAAGGGGAGAGGAGTGGGGGAAGAGCAGTGTTTCTGAAATTCTGCAGTGAATGCGGGTTCTAAAAAATGATCAGAACTCTGTAAAGTATTTTGCACTTCATCATTTTAGGTGTATTGACACTTTGAGTGAAATTTCCAGTCTTTCTATGATGGATTGTAGAAGTTTAGTTGGGGGTTGACAGTTCATCCATCATATCAGGCTGCCTAACCTTGCAGTAAATGAACAATAAAAGTCCATTATTTATATTGAGAATTTTTGAGGAGATGCTTTAAGATTGCAATTTGTCCTTTGAAAATAACATTAGATGTTTTTCTTGTTTGCATCCGTGTTTTGTTGTTCTATTGCCTTTTCAGTTTTTGCACAAAAAAGAGGAAGCTGCTTATATTTCCCAAAATCCTAGCTTAATGTATGTGTCTGTTCTGATTTTTTCTGTTTTTAAAATATGAATATTTTAGAATAATTTTGGTTTAGTTGCAAAAAAAAAAATACTTCACAGAAATGACAGTTTGGAAATCCATCCTTATATGCTTGTATATATCAGGGTTTTTTTAGCTTACAACCTAAAGTTCATTTCAAAGCAGCTTTTTCTCAGCCCTTTCTATATCGTAAAAGTATGAAAACAGATTTGGTTGATCTTATAGTGTTGCCGTCAACAGCAAAGCTAACTTCAGACCAGGGTTACCATCAGAACTATGGCTCCCTTTAAGTGCTCTATCTTTAAAAACCAGACAAGTGGGAAGCTTAGGTGATATGTTAGTTGTTTTGTGGATCCTATTGTAGATCGGCTCCCAGTTTGCCCTGTCTCCTTGGGCTGGGGGGAGCAGGTTTCCATTCCAAGGCACTTCGTGGGTACGGAGGAGTAAAGTCAGACAACCTCACATGGAAACGCGTCAGAGAATCAGAATGGTTCAGGTTGGAAGGGACCTTAAAGATCATCTAGTTCCAACCACCCTGCCATGGGCAGGACACCTCCCACTCAACCAGGTTGCTCAAAGCCCCATCCAGCCTGGCCTTGAACATGGAACGCATGGTTGCTGTTGCTGAACTTGTTTTTGCAGAAACGTAGCACTGATGGGAAGTAATTTAGCAAGTACTTGGAGAAAACAGTTGTGGCCTCGTCTAGTTGGAATATGCCGCATAATGTTCATCATTGAAGAACTAAACTTTGAGCTGGCAGCTCTGGAGGCATTGGCCATGTTGGGGTCTGTTGCTTCCTCCTGTCAGCCTGTTCTCACGTCCTGTGGTAACAGGGCAGTAAGTTGTAAAAGCTGACAGGAATCAGAGCCATAATGCAGTCTTTTCACCAACTCATTACGATGGTTGCTTTGATTTTGACTTGGAATGTCCCCAGGACCCCTCGGGCAGGAGAGGCTGCACTTGTCATTTCTGCGGCAAGATGTTAAATACCTCCTGAACCTGGGTTTTAAACAGAAAGAGGGGAGATTTAGATTAGATATTAGGAAGAAATTCGTTACTGTGAGGGTGGTGAGCCCCTGGCCCAGGTTGCCCAGAGAAGCTGTGGCTGCCCCATCCCTGGAGGTGCCCAAGGCCAGGCTGGACGGGGCTTGGAGCAGCCTGGTCTGGTGGGAGGTGTCCCTGCCCAGGGCAGGGGGGGTTGGAACTAGATGATCTTTAAGGTCCATTCTAACTCTAACCACTCTATGATTCTAAAATCTGACCTTAGTTTTTCCTTAATTTCTTTTTTTTTTTTTCCCCTTTAGTAGATACTGTTTGAAGTTCGGTGTTTATATTCTGTGTTTATTTTCAGTCTCAACAGAGCAGTTGACCTTGTCTTGATTTCCCCACACTTTATTTCTGTTCTTGTAAATTGTTCTGGTAAATGTTTGCGGGAGGGTTTCCTAAACGCTGTGGGAAAGTTTCGCCTGGGAGACAGGTAGGAACAGGGCTTTTTTCCCTGTTCTTTGGCTGGAGGGAGCACAGAAGATTAGCCCCTCAAGCCTAATGCTAACCCTTTGGGACTTGCCACCCACCTCTTTCTCATCCTTTGATTTTTATTTTTTCCCCCTCCATTTCACTTTGTCATTTTTTAGTACAAACTTTTGACTTCCTGAAAACTGATAATGCAAGTGCTGAAGTAGGTATTTCTCTTCTTGCTCGATACTATCACTGTTCTTGCTCTCGGAAGGCTTTGTTGCTGACCTCTCAGCTAATTATCTGGTTGTATGATAGTGCCGCTTAATTGTACTAGAGTTTTTTTGAAAGCCGTGCAATTCAGTAGGCAATAGGCTGTTTTCTGTTTTTAAATAAATGGGCTAAGTCAGGACATAAATACCCAAACTTAGTGATGAGCTGGTGAGAAACAGAAAAACCGCACAGTTCCCCCAACTTAAGAGCATTGAAATATCCCTGATTTAAGTCCGTTCTTCCACCTGTAAATGATTTTAAATTACTCTCATACTTTTGTGTGACGAAAAACCCCCAACCTAGCAGAGTATTGAGTCATGCTCATAACAGATCAGCCTGATGTCTGTCTCTAGGTGTATCTTAAAGGTATATATAAAGAATAAAGATCCTATAATGCATTTTATATGCATTATATAGAAACAGTATATACTTTAAAAAAGTAGGTTTTTATTCCAGGTGTTCAAGCAATTAGGTAAGTCTTCAAGAAAAAAAAAATCCCAATAAACCTGAGAAATACGGAAAGATTGATCAAAATTAAGTATACTGGATGTGGTGCTTAGTTTTTCAGACATTTTTTGGAGGTGGGGAGAAGTCAAGGCACATATCAGAGCACATATTCTTCCTGTTGATTTTTCATCTTTTCCTCCTGTGGTTTGCTACCAAGTAATATATTTTCAGATTACGTTTATTTATCATTATTTTAGCTTTCAAAGACTGAAGATTCTCAAAGCATGAAACGGTTGCATGGAATCATTATATGAAATTGTTTCAAAGCACTTTTAGTGCAAGTTGACTTTATTTCAGTCTTGCAAAGATAATGGCCAAAAATAAATTTAATTAGCTTGCGAAAGTACATTTTCCTGGTAAAGAGCTAGGGTTTGTCACTGCTGATTTTAATGAGACATCTGGCTAATATCGGTTAGTAGATGCTGCTAGGAAAATATTCCATTAATTGTATTCTACGTTGATCACTGTGTGAGCTTTTGAGATAAAATATAATGGTGATTACCCTCGGTGTAGAAATCAATTGACAAACTTTCTCTTTTGTTTGCCAGCGTTTCCCTTGTGAGTCCATCAAGGTTGATCTCTCCTAGCTGAATAACAATATCCCCGGGGAGGAAAATGGCAGTATCTCTTCATTGCTCCCAGGAGATCTTGTCAAAGAGCAGGGGATGTGTATAAAAAGTAGGAGGGAGGAAGGGGGTGAAAGAGGGATAATGAACCAGAGGACGTGACTGATGTATTAAAACCTTTAGGAGGAAAAAAAGGAAGTTGAGTTGACTGGAGAAAATTATTTTGACTAAGGAAAAATCTTTGTGTGTTAAAATCTTCTTAAGTGTTCGACAGTTTCATTTTCTAATGCCCAATATTCCACTGGGGAGCCAACAATAAGTATTAGCATATAAGTCTTTAATTCCAACCTTAAATGAGAAACTAATTTTTTTTAAGCTAAAAGTCGGAAATCTGGCTTTGGGTACCACGGTGAAAACACACCTTGAATCCCTGATTGCTGTTGAAAGGAAAGACTGCTCTATCATGTTGCGAAGAAAGGTTTGTCCTTCTGATCTATTTAGTTATCAGTAGCCTTCTCTACAGTGATCTCCAGATACTTACTCTTTTTAAAAGAAAAATTGTTGGGTTTTAATAGCGAGGGATTTCTTTTCCCTGTGATAAAAATGCAGCAACTCTGCCGCATGGGTGACAAACATTCCATCTCCATGCTTGGATAAACTCCATCAAAAGCACATTATCTCCCACTTCTGTGGCCAGCTGTCTAATTGTATTTGTTGTAGCCACTCACTGTTGGAACATGATACTAGCGAAGAGCAAGAATGATAAATTACTCACTGTAGGTGATAGCAATGATGATAATTTTTAATTTCCTTGTTCCTAAGTGAATTGGTGAGGTTGCCTTTATGAGTTCACATAAGGAGTCGAGCAGTCTCATTTGTTTTATCCTGTTAAAATGCTGCATGTACAGCCAGCCATTTTCTTTAGAAAAAAGCCTTAGTATTCAGATAATACATGAATTAAAATGTAGACTCCTCTTCCCATTTCAGCTAAGCGCTTTAAGAGCATAAATAATATGTACTAATACTCATCTGTTAGATACATTGAGATCACTAAAAGCTTTAACGTATTTGGTACATGAATAAATGGGGGAAAATATGCTCAAAATAATTTATCTAGGAGAGAAAAAAAATTGTTGCAGACAAGTAAATCTTACTGGGAGGAATTGCTTCATTTACAGTTTTTCGTACGTTTGCATGAACACCTTAGAAACCCTCAGTAATGGATGAAGACCTTAAGCTACTTTACGTCTTCATCAAAACCAGTTTTGACAAAATCAGGTAGAATTTAGTGGCTGCTGTTGTGATTTCAGGAATATTTTATTCTTGGCTGTCGAGTGAACTCTTTGACTCTTATAGGATGGTGCTTTGCAGTCTCGGCAATGCACATCTATTCCTAAATATTTTCTTAGTTCTTTACTTAACCTTCTTAGTTCCCTGGGTAGACGTGAAGACTTTGTTCTGGAGTTGGAGTTTTTGTCCTCGTAGCTCTGCTTTTCTCCTGGCAATTTATTTGAGAACAGGAAGAATAATATTTCTGCAATGTTTCCTAATATTTAACATCCTTTGAGGCTAGAGCATGTGTCAGGCTAGAGTTGCAGTTATTTATTACCAGTTTAGAAGTCATTATTTTTGTTTTCCTCTTCCATGTATTCAGGAGACTGGCACTTGAAAGATTCTTCTGGAGGAGGTTTAAGTTCTTGCTGATTAGTCGTTGGTGAAGTTGTAAATGAGCTGTCAAAGGTGGTGCAAAAAGATGAGGAGAACTGCAGTGGAAGAAAAAACTGTTATTGTTATGCTTTAAAAAAAAAAAAAGCCAAGGCAGTAGTTGTAAAACAGAAGAATTTATGGGGACGTTATTTGCTTGTTCCTTTTCTTTGGTTTGCCTTCTTGTAAAAAAGATGCCACCGTTAATAAAAACCTGGCCGGCTCTGTATTGCATTTTAATATGCCCGTGTCTGTGATTGTTTCTAGTACGCCACTTGGAACTGGGTTTTTTCCTTATATTTTGATGTGTGTGTGTTAAATTTTACGACAAGAAGTGAGGACTTAATCTTCCTTCAAACTGTAAACATTGGTAATGTGTTCTTTGTAGTATTGCATTTTTAATAGAAGTTTGTGGTTGACTCTTTAAGCTACTGCAGTTTGTGTGATGTTCAAAAATGAAATGAGAAGAAATTTTGAACTTCATTTTACAGAATTATTTCAATGAAATGGTCTTAAATAAAAAAGATATGTATTGTGCATTTCAGCATAAAACCACTATCAAGTAATGAATAAAAAAGTTAGGTGTAAGGGAAGATAGAAATTCCTAAAAAGAAGATAGTAACCAAACCCACAGCTTCCAGCTAGTTTTGTATTATCGGGTGTTTCAGCTTTGATATGTGTAGATTTGATTTGTTATTTTTAGATTTGTGAGGTTTTGTTTTTAAATATACAGGACTAGTGATTGTATATAAAATTATAGAAAGCATCATCTGCGTGTATCTTCCTTCTGACCCTTTTTTCCCAAAAAACCCCATTAATGTGGGGTACCAGATCATTTGTGTAGTGGTGCAAGGCTCACGCTAATATACCTTAAGGGTGGGGATAGGGAGGTTGTTTTAGGTTAGGGGTTTTTTGCACTTGGAGTTTCAAGAGTGTTGAAACAGGCTTCTGTAACGCAATCAGGTTTTAGTTTTTCATAGCTCTTTCAAGGAAGCTGTCAACTTCTTTTCTGCTCTGAGGAAATCATTAAATTGGGTGTAAGGACCAAGGTTCCTCTTTGACATAGGCCCACTGCTTTTTAGACGAAGGTTTTCTAGATTAAGCAAATTCGAGGCTTCTCTTTCTCTTGGATTCTTTCTTTGCTTGCTTGCTTTCTACAAAAAGGTCTTGGAGCAACGCTGAGACCCTGCGTGCCCTCCCTCTATTTTAGCATGGAAACAGCCCAGCCTATTTCTTATGATACAGCTTTTAATTGAATGACCACTCTCATGCACAGATGTATTGGAATGGGTGGTATGAATTGCTAAAGGAAAGAGAGAAAACGGTATCCGTAGCTACCTACTTACCAGTTTAAAGTAAACTTGGGACCAATCTCATTATGACTGTCCTTACTGATTGCGTTTCTTGTTGTACAGAATTGTCTGGCGGGTTTTAGGAAGGACAGGTGTGCTCGTTTGAATGAGTGTCTGGGTATCCATGTAGCTGGCATGAGATCCCTTAGGCCTGGGGCAGATCAAATACGACAAAACAGCTCAAAAGCAGAAAGATTTCAAAAAGGCAACAGTATACTTAAAAATGCAAGCATAGCATAGCGTTTGGGTGAACGTATAAATGTACGTATACTATAAAGGACCATTTGGAGCAGCCCTTTTCTTGAGAACATCTGGTGAATTCAGTCATTCCTTTAACACGTCTGTTCAGAAATAAAACTCAATTTACTTTATGAAAATAATGTATAATTAGGATAAATGGAATGCCTTTTGAAGTGCCATGTTATTGGCAGGGGAACACATGCAATCTTCACCGTGAAATAAAGAATAGGAAAGGAAGAAGGTAGTTAATTCAGGCTGGAGTTACTGGGAGGCTTTGGGATAGACTTGACATTACGTTCATTACCTAGGTATATGCAAATAAATGTACGTCTGTTGAATTGCAGGTTTAAACTTTTGGTTTGGTTTCTTGTTTTACAGGGTAAGCCGCAGGCTGTGCGCATCAAAGCGGGATTAGATTTAATCTGTGCGTTTTCACTTTCTGTGTTTCCTCAACTGTAATTGGTTTGCAGAATAGCTGCCGTAGCGAATATCGAACAAAACTTGCAGCTGGTCACTAACTACTGGGTTTGGTATTAGACTTTTTGTTTTCCCAAAGATTGAAAATATGAGGGGAGGGATTTTTATCTGGAGATTAAATGCACTGTTGGAAACGGACTGATGGCAGGCTGCCTAAAAACATTTATAAAAATTACGTAGTTGTAACCAATTTCATAAGACAAATAGTCAAACCAAGTGTGTTTATGTTCTGTTGGTTTTTTTTTAGTTGGCTCAGAAATGGTTTGAAAATGTATTAATAGACGTTACATATTAGGTTTCTAAATTGCAATACGTGCTCTTACGGTTTGTTTTCAAAAACATCGTTGTAACTTGCTCCTGTATGTGTTTAACTTTAAGCATATAATTGGTATTTAGCTGTGCAGGACTGGGATCTGAACCTTGTCTGGTGACATACCTCACCAGAGAGTGTGTGTTTGGGTTTTGGGGTGCCCCCCCTGCCCGGTTTTAGCTGAAGGGCTGGAGACAATGTATCTGGAAAGGGATCTAGGCATTCAGTCAAGACTTGTCAGACAAATTTGAGGAATTTTGGGGTGTGCCTGGAGCTGTTCACAGGAGCTTGTCCTCAGGGACTTGAGGAATTTATTTGCTTAGAATGTTTTTTTTGTATTTTTTTTTTCTTTTGGCTCAACAATTATTTCAGTGTCAGTATTGAAGGACGTATCTCCATGTTAGAATGTAACACAAAGAATTTAATGGATCAATGTAGAGCTCGTTCTCTATAATCTCTTGAACACTGTAATCCTTGGAGCTCTGCATAAGGTGGTCTTTGTGATGTGTGATAATTACTGTTGCCACTTCTTGATTTAGATAGTCAAAGTCAATGTTTCAGGTTGTTTCAGTTAAGGAAATCATTGATGCTGTAAAGAATAAGGTGGTTATTTATCCTGGTCATTTCCAGAAGGTGTACAAATCCTGTTCCCTGAGCACAGGAGGCAGTAAATAGCAGGGGACAGTTTTTTTGCTTGTAATTGCAGTCTCCTTTCAGCCTGAACTTGATCCCCAAAAAACTGTTAATCTGGGGACACTTTTTCAGGGTAGCACGTAGGGTGTTTCTGTTACTTCTTGCTGCCAAATTTATAGATAACTGCATCCACCTTAGCAATGGTATGCCAGCTTGGAGTTCTTAGCTTTCTAGTCCAAAATGTAACTGGATTGTCTCGTTTTCTCTGGAAGCCGATTTTTTTTTTTTTCCTCCCTCAATTCTTAATGTCTTTTTGTTGTCTCACCTTTGTTTTCCTTTCTCCAGTAAGCATATCCTAGGTCTTATTTGTAAGCATATCAACAGTATTGACCTGATGATTGAAAAATATTTTTATGACTTAGTAGATCTCTGACTAATATCCAGAAAAGATTGCGCATCAATAAAAGTAGTCTGATGGATCAATAAAACTTTGCAAAACCTTCTCGATCTTTACTCAAAAAGGTGTATTAGAGACAAGGCTGTAATTCACTTGGGAATGAGATTCTCAGCATTGAGTGATGGGACTTAACCGAAGGGGATGGAAAAGTCACCGTTTCCGACATTTGGTGCTTATTTGTCACGAAGGTCCCTCAGTGTCTCCTTGGTTCTTTTTTTTTCTTTTTTTTTTTTTTAAGAATATTTGCCCACATTGGAATTTGGAACTTGCCAGGCTTCTCTGCAGTGCCTTTAGTTGAAAAGCCAACACAAGTGCTTTAACATAAGCTTACTTGCTTTAATACATTATATTCTCCACCACATTGGTGAAATCTGTTCTGGATTTAGACTAGAGAGGAAAAATACGAGAATGGTTTAGCTATCATTCAGATTACGTATTTCATAATGAGAAAGCCCTATGCCGTTTAGTTTGTTACCTTAATTTTGTAGGCATTTTTGACTTTTTTCCTTCACGATCTATCTCTGAGTCAACGTGAAGGACGTGCTGCAGAACTCGTCTTTCGTAACTGTTCAGAGCAACCAGTTTCCCAGACTTAGAGTAGGAGAAAAACACTGGTGCCTTGAGAGGAAAGTTGTAATCGGTCGTTTGCAGTGAGTTTTCATGCCACAGGCTTGCCATCATTGAATTGGTGTGTGTCTTGTTGGAACGTACCATAGCTGGTGTGGGGAGAGTCCCTTCCTGCTGTAGTTGGAGTTCCTCAAAAGCTCTGTTCTGGGTCATTTCTTCAGGCTGACGTACAGTAGAAAAGCATAACTGCCTTGGGCCCACGGTCTGATTTGCTTTACCCTTTTCATAGGAGACAGTAGAAAACAAATAAAGGTGAGCATGGACAGGATTTCAGAGGTAAAACTGGGGTGGATGATCTTTTATTGGCACCTTCCAGTTCTTTATTTGAGTTCTTTGAATTTCTGGGACTCTCACGAGGCTTTTTTTTTTCTTGTCAAAAAAAGCAGGCCACTATTAGAAGACTGTATAATTAATATTGCAGGTATACTGCTTTGTGTGTGGACATCTTGTATTTCTTTTTGTCTTCAAGCTGAAAGAAAAGTGCCACTAATGAATTACGCACTGAAGAGAGAGGCTCTTTTTGAGGCTAGGAATGGGGTGGCAGGAAGGACAGAAGTGATGTTCCGAGGAATACTATGGAGAGATACTATTAGAAAATATTAACTGCTGAAAAGGCCAGCATGAGGCATTTATGAATCTTTTCCTTATCTGTGTGTGTAGTAGAGGATGACAAATATTCCCTGCCAGGTTGCGCTCTGCCTCTGTTCACAGGGAGCTTTCATGGAATATAGTGTGAAGCTACATAAAGAGTGAACGCGTTATGCAGAATCCCTCGTACTGTGCGTATTTAGTGAGGGTCGTGGGAGCCGTAGAGGACAAGGACTGAATTTTATGCTTGTGGTTTTGCACATCTGAAAGGCTGTTTTCTCCAATGTAATTCTAGTTGCACTTAGGGCGTGTGAGTTATTTTGGAAACTCAGACTAAAATTTGATATGTAATAAAATGCAATTACAGTGGGCTGAATATTCTCAAGTAGAACAAAAGTGTGATGACAGCTCTTTTTTTTTTTTTTTTTACTTAGGATTTCTAGCATGCCTGAAAGCATAAATCTAAGCTTGTTCCTCCTAGTAAAGGCTTGAAAAGAAGTAGCAATCCCAATAAATGTATACATTAATGATATACATTTTTCTTGGGTGTCACTATTATTCCTTTATTATATTTGCATTTTCCTCTTTTTTTTTTTATAGGCAGTTGCTGGTTATTTTGATATATTTTTTGAGAAGAACTGTCACAAGAAGGTGAGTATTTGGGGTTATGCATTTTAAAAAAGTTTTGGAGAGATGAGGGTGTTCTTGTATTTCGTTCTGCCTCAAGGTGTTTGGCAGTGAATCTGTTTTGCTGTAGCAAACACTGCATGTGTATGTGCATTTGGTAATTGATTGATGTGGTGTGATATCAAAAATGTTGTTCTTAATCAAATTCTTGAACTCTTCCATTGCAGGTCTTGTTTTCAACTGGTCCCCAGTGTACCAAAACACACTGGAAACAGACAGTTTTTCTCCTGGAGAAACCAATTCCGGTAGAAGCAGGTATATTTAAATTCAGTTGTGGTGCAACAATGGTTGTGTTGCACTGTTATCGTTAAATTTGAATCTAAAATACTTCTAAAATTATGTAAGTCTTAAAAAGAACTAGTAAATAAATCTTTTGGCTGCTGTTAAGCAAATTTGTCTCAGCAAAGCACTGGGAAATAGAGCCATACTGTAATTTTGATGAGAGAACTTCTGTATCAAAGCATTTGTGAGGCAGAAAAATGTAAGACCAGAACACTGCTATTAATTTTCCCTTAATTTTTAACCTTAATAATGTTCTTAATTATTATATTTGTCAAGCGATTGCATAGGACTTTTTGTAGTGCTCCTGAACTGTGCTGTGTTTGTTAAAGGAATCGTGAGTATAGGCGTGGGTGTTGTACCTGGCACTGTGGGATTACTCTGTAAATTGAAAACAGTTTCAAAGAACTCACAACCATGAATTTGATCGGTTGAACTATGGAAAAAGTTACTTTGATACACTGTAATTTTTTATAAAAAAATGTAAGTACCGTAGTATGTTTCACCTCGAATTTGATGCAAGTAAAAAGGCTTTTGTTGTCATCAGGGAAAACCCAAAATTCAGATGATAAATTGTTTAAATCAGGTGTTGACTAAAGTGATGCCTGTTAGTGGTTTTAATTAGTTCTTTTTGGTGAGTCTTGAAAATGCAAGTAGTCAAATATTACTTGCCCTCTTATTCCTGTAGAACTGCACTTTCAGTCTCACCTAGTCTTTTTATAATCCAAGGAAACATAGTGGTTATATTTTTATGCTGTTTTATTATTTTTTATTTTTGGCCACTTAACCACTAGATATTTACTCACCGCTGTTGAACTCTTACCCAGTGGTGAATTAGTCATCTTTGAGGGCCATTTTTCATTACAGACAAGCAGGATCAAGGGAGGAACCTCAGGATGGGGCTTATTTCTGCTGGTCGGTTGATAAACTCATGGTAATATGTGGCCCTGACCTGAACCATTTATAAATAGATCGGACATATTGGGGAAAAGCATACAAAAATTTATGTGGGTGCTGCAAAAAACCCTGAGGTTGAGAGGCTTAGAGATGTTATAGAGAGGTATTGACTTAGATGGAATATTGTCTCTCTTAACAGACCAAATTATGAATGTACGATGGTGAAAGCATCATCTGCTCTCAGTTAAACTGCTTTTACAGTTGCCTCTTGCAGCTATCAGCTATGACAACTTTTTACCAGGAGCTTTTTTCCTAAAAGCACTGCAGTCTGTGTTGTCTGGCAAATCATTTGTCTTTCCTGCTTTGACTTTATATTCTTAAATAATTTTTATCTGCATATTCTTAGGTCCCGTCACTTTTTGGGATGCCAATAATCCTTGGTGCATTTTTACTTGGCTCGTGTTCTGTTCAGCTTCTCTTTCTAGACAAGGCTGGCTAAGGTCTCCTTGCTGCAACTCATTAAATTTCAATGTCGTAGAGTGTGAAGTGAAATTCTAAGTGCAATGACATTTGATAGAATATGCACATTATTTAATATTACATAGATCATTTGACATTTGGTAAATGTGTGAAATTACTGGGAGGTGTGCCTGGCTCCAGAATTCTAGTCTAGGTGCGGTGACTTTCTGAAGACAACTGCAGAAAGAGTGTGCTTTGAAGCAGTGAGCACAACCTAGCTGACCTTCAAGATCACTTTTGCTGTAACTCTTTCCTTTCTCTTTATTAGCTCATATTTCTTAAAATTATCTCTGTAACAAATCTTGTTACAGCTATGTTTCTCTTTTCTTGCTACCTGTCTCCTCTTCGTAATTATTTAAGTTCCCCTTTCCCATCCTTTTTACCCATTCTGTCTGCTTTTATATTTTATATAAAATTACCACTTTAATCTAGGATTCCTTACCTGTTATTTCTAGTGTTAGAGAAGGTTCTGAGAGAAACTCTTGATGCAATTTCCTTTTCTTTTGTAATCCCAGTTTTAATTTCAGTGGGATATTTGTTGTTTATGGATGACATAAGCCCATTAGGGCAGAAGGTACTTCCTGATATTTACATAAGAAAGTTGCATAATTTAGGTGACTTTTTTTAAAAAAAAACCATTCTGTCTGCCTTTGATCCTTCTCCTTCATTGTTCCAAAAATCTTTTCCCCAAGACATGTTACTATAAGTACAGATTTCCCTGTCTTCCTTCTTTTTCGTATTGTTTTTTATCCTTTCTAAAAACAGCGACTTGAATATTCATCTTGGTAATTAGTAGTTTACCATATTCTTTGATTTCTTCAGTCTTTCACTTTCCATTTTACCAGCTAAACAAGCTGCTCAAACTTCATTTGCAGTATATGTAAAGTTGTACTTTGAGCTGTTTCTCATCTGTCACTTGTTAATGAGTTAGCACTGCTTGTTACTGTTTTACCAAGCATTGTTTCTGCCTGGCTTGTTGAACTGAGCTCCGCTCCACTCCAAACTTAGCTTTTGGGGAAACTTTTTGTCTTCAAATCGACTTTTCTCGATGCAAGTTAACTGAACAAGACAGTAACTGTATCAGATTAAACACTTGTGCATCACTTGAAGGCCTGAGCCTTAATGTCCATCCCTGTGTTTACCAATATTCATCAATGCTCTGTATAAATTCTTAGAATAAGAAATGTATATATGGCACTGGGAGACACAGTGGAGAAGACCCACTTGTGACTAAATGTATTCATAGAATCACTTAGGTTGGAAAAGACCTTTTAAGCTCATTAAGTCCACCTGTTAACCTAGCACTGCCAGGTTACCACTAAACCATGTCCCTAAGTGACACGTCTGCCTGTTTTTTAAATACCTCCAGGGATGGTGACTCAACCACTTCCCTGGGCAGCCTGTTCCAATGCCTGACAACCCTTTCAGTGAAGAAATTTTTCCTGATATCTACTCTAAACCTCCCTTGGAGCAACTTGAGGCCATTTCCTCTTGTCCTATTGCCTGTTACTTGGGAGAAGAGACGGGACCCCACCTTGCTCCTTGCTCTGAGGTCTCCCCTCAGCCTCCTTTTCTCCAAGCTAAACAACCTCAGCTGCTCCTCATAAGACATGCTCTCTAGGCCCTTCACCAGCTTTGTTGCCATTCTCTGGACCTGTTCCAGCACCTCAGTGTCTTCCTTGTAGTGAGGGGCCCAAAACTGAACACAGTACTTGAGGTGTAGCTTTACCAGTGCCGAGTACAGGGGACAATCACTTCCCTAGTCCTGCTGGCCCCACTGTTTCTGATACAAGCCAGGGTGCTGTTGGCTTCCTTGGCCAGCTGGGCATCCCCAGGTCCTTTTCTGCTGGGCATCTTTCCAGCCACTCTTCCCCAAGCCTGTAGCGCTGTGTGGGGTTGTTGTGACTCAAGTGCAGGACCCGACACTTGGCCTTGTTGAACCTCATACCGTTGGCCTCAACCCATCGATGCGGCCTGTCCAGACCCCTCTGTAGAGCCTTCCTACCCTCAAACAGATCAACACTCCCACCCAATTTCCTCTCATCTGCAACATTGTTTGAGTCAGAACAAGCTCTTTTCCTAGTAAATATTGGAAAATAAATAGAAATAATATGATTTGAGTCTTGGAATTACTTGACCAGTGCACCCATGGTGGCATTTTCTTTCAGTATTTTAATAGGTTCTGAAAGACATAAAGTGTTTTCTTGTTTTGAAAGCATTTTTCAGACAGGGCAGTGGATTTCTTCCCCAGTAAAGAAAAATAGTTCCCTCAGTTTTCTAATTCTGAGTAAAATAGTGAGGCTGACTTAGTCTCTCTCAGATGCTTTATAGCTTTTGGGGATATGCCTGAAGTAGTTATAAGGCACTGATTGTATTTGGATTTGCTCTGTAACAGAGGTTGAGCTTACAGATATATGAACCTGGTGGGTATTTAACAGGAAAAGTCTCCTTTATGCCATGGCAAAACTGTTTTGTTCTGTGGCGTGAACTAGCTAATTTTCTCAGCTGTTTGATGCCAGGTTACTTGTTGTAAAAATAGATCTATTTTCTCAGCCGTAAAAAAGACTGAGTGTTTTGATCTCTATTCTAATGGTAAAAGAATCAAGCCCTTATAAGCCGAAGGATGGGGCTTGCAACTAATCCTCCCTCCTTTGCCATCCCTGCGCTCGGAGTGCAGTGTTTGCAGATTGTCTGGGATGAAATGGGAGAGCTTTAATCTAGATCCAAAGGTCTGGAGAGTGAGGCAATAAAAGTTACACCTAATTAATAATCCTGATTTGCCACTGATTTTCAGCTTGATACAGTAGACAGCTTTGTATATAGTTTTAATGGATAATTTCTGTTGATTTGGTTTAGATTTGATGTGTGAGTGAGGGATAGTCTCTTAGTACTCATGTATTCTGAAAAACTGGTTTTCCTTCTCACAGACTGTGACGAGAGACTTGAAGCTGATGTACAGTGAAGTAAAACAAAATAGTGTCAACGTGTTGGATATGCTTTAACCGCTTAGCATGTGGTAAAATTAAAGAAACTGGAGAAAGAAGCCAGATGATATTTTATTGACAGAAAAACTGGGGTTTCTCAGACAAGAGTATTGTATTGTAGACTCCCTACAGAGCACACACAAGGCTTCCCTTAGCAGTCCTTGTAATAGCTTGAAGATGTCTTTATTTCGAAAAGTGAAATTGAGGTGCCAAAGCAGTATCTTTTTTCTTATTAATGGTCCAAACATGAGTCTCTTCCTTTCATTGAAATACTCCTGCTAAGTTTCATAAACAAGAAAATATATACGGAATTTCATTCTCATTTGCTGGTCTCAAGCATTTGCTAAATAAAATGCTTAGAAAAATTATTTTAAAGGGCCCACAGAATCTTTTCAGTAACAGTGCGCTAAGTTAAAACCCAGATCCGTAGGCAAGCAAATTCTATTAGCAATAAAACAGGATATTGTCGGCATTTTGTGTTCTTGATATTGCGTTGCAGTGGAAATAAAACCTTGATTTGTTTTTCTGTGGTACTAAAAGGGGCTAACACAGCAAAACTGAAGTAGAACTCACATGACTAAGCCCCTATAAAATCCTTGATTATCTTTAACTCCCCAGTCTCCGTAATTGAGCTGCTGTTTGTAAATTTACAAACTGAAAAACGTTAATTTGTCTACCTAGAGAGTTTTGTTAAAAGTAGGAAAACAACACTGGCACAATTAATCTGTCTGAATGTTTTGATCTTATACTGAAATACTTCAATATTGTGTATCCCAGTTGGATAATTTGGTTCCCAATTAAGATTTTACTGTCTGTTTTGCCTGTCTACAGCTGCAACATAGTGTCTGTAGAACACTGTCACTTGTTTACTTACAAGTTATACCTCCAAAAATGATGCTCGCGTTTAAAATCTAGTAAACTGTTAAAACTTGGATTTTGAGGTCAGACTAAATCTTGCATGTCTTATGCCCTATCTTCTGAAACCTGCAGTTTAAAATCATCCTGATGACTTTTCAGAAACGTTTGTAAGTGTGTATTTGAGGCATTAAATTGAGAGAATCTCTTCCCGTGGCTGTTTTATCTCGTTGAAAGATAAAAGGAGTTTTGCAAGACAGGAAAGCATGGTTGGATTTCTTGTACTGTTCTCTGGGACACTTTTGCAAGTTCTGAGGCTGCAAGGGGGATGCGGCTCTTACAGCAACAGCAATCTAGTTTTCTCAGAATTTTGTCACAACTGCTGAGAGAGAAAGATTGGGACAAGACAAGTTTAGGATCTCTACTACAAAAAGTTATGAATTAAGACTAGTTCTAGGTGAGTGAGTTTGGCTACAGCAGCGATACTTTTTGGAGGACCGTGTATCTGGCCTTAGCCTTCGCAGTTCCCTGTGGCAACTATTTCTGGTACTTGAGCTACCTTGGGAACCTCTGTCACTTGCAGTGTGTGCACCTTATTTTCGGCAGCCATACCAAGCTCTCTTACCTTACTCAACTGGCTGTGTAGACTTCCGTGCAGCAGCCTCATTCATAGATTGTCTCGGGGAGTTGAACTGTACCAATTTAGAACAAAAACTTCAGGGGATGTACTCGGGGCATGAAAGGAAAAGGCAGAGCCTCAACATAATTACAGAAGAGGGCAAACAGTGATGTAACAGAAAGGAGTTGGTAAAACAGCTGCTCAGTTTATAAAAGTAACCAGCTGGTGGAAGAAGGGTGTCACAGATCAGATGGATGACAGCGAAAGGCAGTGATTGCTGCTCAGCGTAGACACTGCTCGTTGGGTCCCATTGGGTTGGGGATTCAGTGAGAGATGTGGCCAAATGGGAAGGTGGCAGTCTGTGTACAGCTGCGGGTGTCTGCAGTTTAAGATGAATGGGAGGATTAAGGGTAAGTTATTGAGTTCAAAGCAAGTGCTCTTGGTCCCACCACAAATGATTTCTGTCTTTCATTGTTCTGTTTCTTTTTCAGAAGGTAGATGGCATATGGAAACTACTTCCTAGCCAACTCTTCCAGAGTAATGCTTTTGAGACTTGCTGTTTTTCAGTTGCGTGCTAGACCTCAGTGTTGTATAAGACAATGGGTCCAGTTAGTCTAAACTAGAGTGAAAAACTAGATGATGTTTAAATTGTCGGCTTCAAGCAAGAACAACCTTGTCATGAAAAGCAGTGTCAAAGCTTACTGTTGTGTAACTGCGAAGGCACGTATGGCTACCTACCACTTGGAAGCTCGTGGTTATTGCACTGTAGGGGATTTGTAAAGATATTTCTCACCAGCAGTTTGGCAGTTAAGGTCTCTTTAGCCCAAATATACCCCGGTTTTCTAGCAGCTGTCTTTGAAACAATTCCAGTGAGATCTTTTGTAAGGTTCTTAAATTTTAATGGGGGTCAGAGTAAAGAATGCTTTTGAGTACCATGTCTCTCTGTTAGCTTCATAAAGCTCTTCCACGGGATGAAAAGAAGGAAACCTTGAAAGATGTTGATCGCTGGCTACCTTCAGTAACTCTCTCAATCTTTTTCGTAATCAGAGAGGACACTAAGTTGTATTGGAAGGCAGGGTAGTTCTTCACATCACAAGTTCATTGCCATGGATTGTTTTGAGCTTTAAATAGCGTTATGGATATGTATGCAGGAGGCTGCATGGAATCTTTGGGTTCAGTCAGGTCCTTTCAGATTAATCAAGTTATAGATTGAAAAAATATGGTTTGTTGGGCCTGAACACTCTTAGTGATAGGGCATAGGGCTCGTGCATGGAGAAGTACCTTCGCTCACAGACTGCAAGCTTGCCTGATGTATAATTGTATTGCACACACGTATGTGAAAGATACAGTTGTTTATAGTTTCACTGATGGTAAAAGTCAGAAGCAAAATAAACTATTTTGAGTGTTAATAGGGTGTACTGTAGAGCATTGTAATCAGATGTGTATTATTTGATCAGACGTGTATTATTTGTCAGTGGGTCAGTATGGACCTAGGGATGCATTTTTTTTCCTGTGCTAGCAAGCTTGTGAAGCACTATTTTTTAAATTTTTTTTTTTTTTTTTTTTTTTTTTACTTTTTGGGGACAAATTTCAGAGCTCCCCAAGGGATAATAAAAATGCAGGAAGGGGATCGTAATGGATTCAGTTTTGTCCTAATCAAACTGCAATGGCACTGTGTGGTTTACTTGCATTCAGCTGAGCATGATAAGAGCGAGGTGATGCAGCTGAGTCCCAGAGACGGCTTCCTCCAGGCAGCTCGTAGGGCAGCAGAATGGTGAAAAAACATCAGTCATTTTCTATCTACATGACATTGATTAATTGTTCAGAACTGCCTTTTTGTTAGTTGGTTGCACTGCTGTTGTTTGCTTCGGCCCTCGGAAAAGGCTTTAGAAAGGCAGATTTAATGTGGTTACTGCATGAGAAATAGCTGAGAAAAACGGAGTGCATCATTTCGTTAGCTGCCCCTACAAACAGAATCTCAGGGTTCTGTTCTGTGAAGTCAGCTGTGATCTATGAAATTATATTTAGATTTTTTTCCTTCATTTATTGTATTGCTTTGTTTTAAATGTTTTAAAGGGTAAGATTGCTGTCTGGATTGATTTAAGTAGCGGAATTTTTATTGTCTTAGAGGCTCTTTAGTCTTAACAATTTTTAAAACATTCAGTATTACAGGATGCTAAAATATATATCAAGTCATTCATTTTGCAGCAGTTCTGAAAATATGTGTTCTAACTAGGTTAAACTTCTTAGCTGGAAATAAGCTATAGCGCCCTTTTTCCTTTACCTTTTCCTTCTACCTGGCAAATCTGTCTCTGTTTAAGTAATCTGTGAAACCATTTTCACAGTTCTGTGCAAATTGTATTGTATTATGTCAGTCATTTGTGTCCACTGCCCAGGGAACATGGAATGTGCTGGCTTTTTGTTGGGGCGTGGGATGGTTGGAGGAAGCAGATGAAAGCTAATAAGAAAACTAAGTTCTCTTCAACGTCCTCCTGTACTGCCTTCTCAGTAAATTTGTGCTTAATACCCAAAAATATGAATATTTTTAATAAAAGTAGCTCCTTAAGTATCTGGAAATCAAGAATCTTGTTAAAAGCTTGGTCTTTCAAAACTGTTTTTTAAATAAAGCTTTCAAATAAGCTGATAGTAAACCCTTTGACTAGCTATGGATTTCACTTTGTGTGACTTTTACATGACAGACACAAACTTTATAGTCTTGTTTTAAATTTATATGGCATGGATCTGTTCCTGGAGCTCCTAATAGCTGTAAATCTAGTTTTCAGCTGTCTTCTTATTAGAAGGATCTTAGATGCGAGGGGAAAAGAAGTTGAGAACAGCTGTGTCTATAGAGAAATGGGCTAATTGGCCCTTCATTTAGTCCTGTATAAAGTTTTAGAAGGTTGCGTAGCTATAAAGACTTTTCACATTTTATCCATTGAGTACGTTTGCATTTTGCAGAATGGACTGTTACATCACGAAATTGGATTTATCCACAAATAATCTCCTATCTTGTGTGTGAAAAGTAAAACATCTCTTCTTAGAGAGTATGCACAAGTTCTTAAACCAGCACAGCAGGATTTTCTCCTCATTTATTTCAGAATCTGAAAGTGCTTTTAAAAGCTGAAACAGACTTTTCAATTATGTAAAGAATAAATGTGGAAGAACTTGATGTGCTGTGGGACTGTAGCTGCCATTGGGATGGAACCAGGCTTGATCGGCGCAGGCGAGGACAAAATGTTAAAACAGAAACATCGAAGTCTGGAGTTTTCCTAGGACAAAAGCTTTCACTTAAATTTAGTCCCACCAAAAGTGAGAGCTATGCCTCTCCGGAAGTCTCAGCTCTTTCCTCCTGGGTCAAAGCGTTCTCTCTGGTTTTAGCTGAAGCACGTATATGCCAAGTGTTATGATCAAGAAAGCCTGATAGTTTGTAAAACAAAACTTGCTGTTAATAATGTATATACTTGAAGTGCTGTGAAGATTTCTGTGTTAATGTCTCCTGCCAGATGAAAACATTGCTGAATTAGAGCTTAAATAAAATGCAGTGCCAAATACAAACCACACGGCATATGCAGTAGGAAGTGGAATGGGTTTTTTGTGGTTACTTGGTTTTACTCAAAGTTGATAGCAGTGATGCGCATAAATTAGGGAGCATGGCAAAGGAGCAGTGCAATATTAAATTTTGTGGACTAGCAATTTTGCTTTTTTATACTGTTTTATCACTGCTAATAATGTGCTCACTTCATGGATGGAAATCTGTGTTTGAGAATTTAAAGATGTTATGTATAATTTCATGAGAAAATGAGTTGATATTTGAAGCCCGGGGTGGGGGCTGTTTTCTTTATGCACAGCACTTAGTACTGTCCAGCTGAGACGTGGGCGTCCCTGGAAATGCTGGGTAGCGATGTGCAGACCCAACTCAGCCAGAGACAAAGGGAGGTTAATGTATCCAAGGAATACGGTGGCTTTTCCCCAATCACAAGTAAAATAATTGGCATTAGCAGCTCTTTTTGTGGGTCATCTGAGAAGTGAAGCATCAGACATAACTCAGCACCTCACTAGGTCTAACTGCAGTTAGTTTGACTTACGTTTGTTGCCAAGGCCATTGCTTAGAGCTTTGAAAACAAAAAGGAAACCATCGTAGACTTGTTTAATTCTGATTAATTTGGAACACCTCATGCAACATAAGGGTATGTAATGCATCTTTGCTGTTACTGTGCATGATTCAGTAATGTAAGCATAGTAATTTCCTTCTTACTTTTGCAGGGGAGGCCCTGAGAGGAAAGATAACGGTCCGCAAAAACAGAAAAGATCCACGGTCCCTCTTTATAACCCTTTCAGTGAAGGACACGCAGCAGACCTACAGCCTTCAGTGAAAATTCGGCGCGTGTAACTTTGGGAAATGTCAGATTTAACTGTTGGTAACTGTTTCTAAATATCCAGAAACGGTAAACTCCTGGATTTATGTATGTATACGCACATATAAGATTATGAAAAGTTTACCTAGAATTGAGAGAGTGCTGTTTGGATGCATTTGCACTGGGATGTGGAGGCTAATGACAAAATGGGATTCTGTTGTGTTTCACGTGATGTGGTGAAGGCCAGAAAGATGGTTTTGGGTTATGTGGGACTGCTAGGTGAGAAAAATCAGATTAAAGTCTTGCTGTGAGGAATAATAAATATGATCTCTCAATATTGGTTTATTCTCCAACTGGCCAAATCCTTTTGCAATTCTTTGATTTACAAAAGAAGCAGCTAAACAACGTGCCGGTGCACCTCAACAGTAAGTAGCTGGAAAATCCCGGTTAGGAATAAGTTTGGAATTCCAACTGCAGGATTGCAGCAACGAAGACTTTATTTTTATTACACTTCTGTAATTAAAAAGTTGTATCACATTTCAGTTACATTTATCTAAATAAATGAACCGAGTGTGTTATATAATGCAGTTGCCGGTTTCCTTGTTTTCTGTGTAATTGGAAATTTGTCTATCTATCCAGTGATGGCTCATTTATTTGCGGCTACAGTTTTTTCTGTAGTAGCCTAGTGGAGCATAGGTGGATGGAAGCGTATATTTTAGCAGCTTTAGGAAAAATACTATGAAGAAATAGCAGCAGTTGCTGAAACGGTGGATTTGGTTTGGTTGCTTGCAGAAACGGACTGCGAACAATCAGGGATGGATATGTGTGTGTTGTGACGTTTCAACACTTCAAACTGCAATAGAGGTGCAGCTAAGTGTAACACCAGGCAGTTTACGTGCTGGTATTGCGCACACATACTTGTGTTGAGAGTGGTTTCAAAAATAGTTTCAAGAGGCAAAGATAACAGTGTTTTCCTAGTGATCTCTGAACTGCTGTTAAAATAACGCTAGGACCCTTTTTTTAAAGGACTAAGACGAGAAGGAAATTCTTTCCCTTGGAGTCTGCTCAACAAAGTTTGGGTAATTATTTGTTTTATGATGGGGTGAAATACTTAGTCTTTTGCCTGTAACTAAAGAAGAGTGTTACCAGAGGTAATGCTAATTTGGCAGAAAAGTGGAAACTTATATTCCAAAAGCTGAAATTCTGCAACGCAGCGCTTGAATTCATCCAGTGAAGCGGGCATTCAATAGGAAGTGACAATTGCCGCAGTGCTACTATATTTTCAACTGAAAACAGACTTGTGAGCTTGTATTTTGTCTTGTTACTGCTTTTATCCTCGCTTGTGGAATCACGTGGTTTACTAATTTGCATGCAGATAATTTCCTTGGCTTGGGGAGGGGATTTTTCCTTTTGTGAAAGCTGTTGGATTACCTTTAGACCCGTAAATGTCCTGATTAACATCTGGATGTTCAAGAGCTCAGCTCACGGATGCAGCGTGATAAGAATGTTGGGTTAGTCTGGTTAACTCATTTTAATGGTCTAAAGGCGGGCTTGGCCACCCATATTGACGCCTTGGCTATTATGTTCACCTACTAGTAGGTACGAATTCATTGCTCACGCTGATTTTTAGGTCCCTCAATTTTATGCAAGCAGGACTGTACGGGGCTTATAAATTCTGCATATTTTCAGAATTTTGTTTTCAGGACAGGCTTTACTATAGAAACTTAATAACAAGTGAGACAATTACGCGCGCACACACACAAAAAAAAATCAAAGATGCAGGATTTATTTCACAGTAGTATCTGACAGGTATAAACGCTCTACAGTGATGTGTGTCTCGGTGATCCGCTGACATTTTTCTAGCTCGGTGACGTATATTGCTTTTGAAAATAAATTGATTATCGTTGATTTGTTAAAAGGTGTAACAAGGCACTGTAAAAAGGCACTGTAGAAATGCAGGATATTGACAGACTAAGCAAAATTCTCATACAGTCTTCTGAGTACTATGGCAACCAGAAGCTGGAAGAATACGCATCTGACTTAGGGCAACAAAGATGATTGAGGGGCTGGAGTATCTCCCTTATGAGGAAAGGCTGCGAGAGCTGGGACTCTTTAGCCTGGAGAAGAGAAGGCTGAGGGGAGACCTTATTATGGCATACAAGTATCTAAAGGGTGAGTTTAAGGAGGATGGAGCCAGACTCTTTTCAGTGGTTCCCAGTAACGGGACGAGGGGTAACGGGCACAAGCTGGAACGCAGGAAGTTCCGATCAAACATGAGAAAAAACTTCTTTACGGTGAGGGTGGCAGAGCACTGGAACAGGCTGCCCAGGGCGGGTGTGGAGTCCCCTTCTCGGGAGACTTTCAATACTCGCCTGGATGCAGCCCTGAGGGATGTGCTCTGGGCAATCCTGCTCTAGCAGGGGAGTTGGACTAGATGATCTCTAGAGGTCCCTTCCAACTCTGAAATTCTGTGATTCCGTGATTTTGATCATCTGATACGTAGTTAACTGTAGGAGCTTCACATGTTTTTAGTGTAACTAATAGTTTGAGATATTGGTGTTGGGGTAGATGATCTTGTTGAGGTCCCCTCCAAGTTTAATTTTTTCACTACTTCTGCGGATTTTCTAGAAATGCACATTATGTGTTGGTATAAATTTTCACATAGAAGGCAAGAAAGGAAGAAAAAGAATGCAAAGGCCTATATAGACTTAGAGTAGCCTTCAGTGACAGGGGACTACAAATGAAAAAATGATTGAAAATGTGTAAAAGAAAAGGAAATGCTAGTTGTTATTAAAAAACCAAACCAAAACAACAAACTGCATCGAGAAGAGAGGATTTGGTATCATTTAACCCATGTGTGCTCATGTACACACCCATACTGGAGGGTGTATATGAATTTGCATTGTGCATTTCCGAAATACCATATACTAATGATACGCTTTATAAATGCCTATTGTATTCATTCAATGTTTTGTGGTTAAACTAAATCTTTCTGCAAAAGTACACTTGTAGCTTAGTTATTATGATTGTGATCCTATTGAATTATCTTTAATATCCCTTAATTACTCTATTGAATGGGAAATCACTTAGAAAAAAATGCTGGTTTGCCTATAAATTATTTGGGGGGGAAGTATGTTTTTATTGTGCTTAATAATGAGGTCCAGGAGTTTTGAAGAACACTGAATGTATAGAAGTTTTTAATGTTTAATCCAATAGTTAACCTTTTTCGCAAGGGTTATTCTCAGCTATCAATTACCAGTCCTTATTCATGCTAAGATAATTTAGATTATACTTAGCCCGAGGTCAGAGGTGTTGAGTGACTAGTGACTCATAAAAGTTCTTTTAATGTTCAAGTAAAACTGCAGGTTGGCCTGCCTTCTCCCGCTTGCAAATCTGTGCCCAAAGTCTATGTACTTGAAGATAAATAACCCCACCTGAAAAGAGGATGGGCGCTCACAAGCTCCAGTTATTTAGGTGCTAAACTACAGGTTTTCCCCCTTTTTTTTGATCTGTTGCTTATTTAATCTTGTCTTCTGCAGTGCTTTTAATTGTCTAGCTAGCTAAGCTGTAAAACTTACCTTCCTGGCTCTCCCCTCCCCATCAGAGAGCAGCTAAGCAAGAAAGACAAACTTGGAAGCTCCTGGTCCTTCGTTACGCGATGTCTCTTTGGAGTGCATCATGCTGGGGTCTCTAATAGGATTCTTCTGTGCGCACCTTGGTTTGACCATCTAAATTCTCTCCTGTGGGGTGTGCTATAATGAGATAGATCCAGCTTCTGTGATCCAGATAAAAACAGAGCCTCAACGTCAAATAGATAAAGCTCTACAGAGGATTCGGAAAAGCTGGTTCGGGAGGTAGAGCTGCTAACTGCAAAAGGCAGGGTGCAAGTAAGTTTTTAAGACCTTTTTTTTTTTTTTTTTTTTTTAATTTCAAGGATGTTTCCCTGCTATCTGTTTAATAGTGCCTGAAGTTCCCTGTAGTAATGACGCTTAACATTTTCTGTCCCTGGTTTAAATTATTTGAAGAAAAAAAATGGCAGAAGCGTGTATCCGCCAAGGTTAGTGGAACGTCAGAGCCTAGCTATGTCTGACTTGCGGGAAGAAGTAGGAAGAGCCCACACCCTTACTGGAAGGGGAGTTGGAAGATCGAGAGTTGAAACTAAAGACTTGTATGAGGACTAAAGTGATGATAATTATATTTTTAGAAACCAGGTTTGGGAGGAAAATTTGCTTTTACAGCATTAATTAACTGCATAATGACGGCATTTAGGAGTTTTCAAAGGCAACCAAAAATAAAATCGTGGGCATATCTCTTAATATCCAAACTTTGAAAGAAATGCTGAAGAGATTGTATGCTATTCTGTTTATACAGGCATTGGCAGATGGTAATGCTGGAGAAACGGTGACAGCCGGTTAAAAGACAAATACTGCATTACGTGAGAAGGCGAGGAAAACCTAGAGAAAAGCTAGCATTTAATGTTATGACCACTGCAGCTAAATTTGCAGGAGGGCTTATGTGATTAAAGAGGTTTAAAAAGCAGTCAGTTTGAGTTACATTTATATAGTTGGACTATAGTTGGAACATGAAGTTGCTTCAGTTTTCCAGGTTTAGTAGAAGAGTTTAAGCACGTACCGTTTGATATATTTTTTTTGACCTTGTATAAAATTCATAGGCAGATAATTTACTTGACAGTCAAAAGCAGTATTTTTAACGGTATTGTTGAGCGGCAAAGGACAGAAGGGGCAAGGAGGAACCTTACTGCTTAGTGGGGTACTGTGCACATAGAAACGAGGTTTTGTTAATAGAGTATTTCAAAAGCTTGTGCTTTCCCAGTACGTGTATCTGTAAGTAACAGTCTGTCTCCTGATGTCTACCAACTGGTTCTGCATTTTTATCTACTATCAAAATGGAAAACAAACTTTATTTATATCCCTTTCTGAATGGCAGGAGTATTACCCAATTTCTTTGCCTTACTAATGCCTCTGGGTTCCAGCACTCTCTGGACTCCTCCATGATAATGAAAAAGACTCGCCCCATGGAAAAAACTGTACTATGAAACAATCAGCTTACAGATTTATAATGTTTCTGTTGCTGTTCCTGTAACAATTAGGCAAAGTAAAATAAAAGACTCTTAATGACAGCAATAACAAATTAAAGAGGAATAAAGCTTACTCAACACGTTAATTCTATTTTCCACTTGGGTACGACTTAAAACATCAGTGGAAACAATGAGAGCAAATATGTCCCATGGAAAAGCCACTAGCTGAAGTTAGCCTTTCACAAGTGAGAGCTACAACACAAATGAAATTATTCTCCTTGGATTCAATTGGCAGATGCTAAAATAATCCTGCTTTACATGGTGATCGAGAGACTTTTCAAATTTTTGGTTTCTTCTTCCCAAGAGAGCCAGGTGATGCCCATTTTCTTGTAGTTTGTTTTCTTGTTTCTTACCACTCTAGCACCTTGAGGTATGCTACGGTCTCTACAAAATATGGGGTAGATTTTTCCAAAGTGACTTGAATTAATTGGGGGAGATCACATCTGCACACAACGGTAACGTGCAGTGAGTAACAAGGATGTCGTTGATTCAAGTACGTAAGATACCCACGTTTGGGAAATTTCTCCTGGTATAAACCCATCTCATGGACATAATGCCACGTTACCAGAATGTAATCTGTGTTATGTAGGCTCTTCTCTGTACCAGCACACCTGGCTTAAATTTTTTTCCACTTTAGCAGGTGACATGCACAGTATATATTTAGTGACCTAATTAAAAAAAAAATAAATCTGTAAAATCAACACAGTTCATCCAGTACTATCCAAACAAATTAATACACGTTTGCTTAGCTCTTCAGTACCATCACTCTCCAGTACCGCTGTTTTGCAGTAGTTTTCATTAAAAAGTCAATCTGGCTAAGAATTACCAACTTCTACTGCCTTATATTTCCCTGAGCATTCCCTGGATGGAAGAAGGAGCTCCAGGGCGGCAGGAGGGAAAGGTGAGCTGATGGGAGACGTGACGGAGAACTACAGGTCCTGGGTGGCACGTACCACAAAGAGAGCTCCCTTGAAGGAGTGTTGATCCAGTTTGGGTAATGATGGTTTAGGTAATTAAGCCTGAAATACAAGTAGGATTCAGTAAGTAGAATTGAACTTTGATTAAACCTTCTGATGAGTTATGCAAAGAGAAGAGCACTGAAGAGGGGGAATTTCTTAATAATATTGACTTGTGTCACAACGCTGGACGTTCTTGAAACACAGTCTACTCAACTGGAAAATTGGATGCGAGGAGGAGGACTTCTCTGCAACTCAGCTGCTGCAGCTGCGCTACGCTGCTTGCTTGTGAATTAATACAAAGCCTTACACCGAGAAGATAAAGCAGTAAGAAACTCGGGTCTCTTACCTCCTGCTAATATATGCACTGATGTTAATTTTGGAAGCGTGGTGTGTTTAGAGCATTCAGGGCTGTTATATCTATGTAGACCCCAAAACAGATTTAGCTTGGAGAATAGCAGATGTTATGTAGTGTCCCTAGAGGCAGAAATAATGCTCTTGCAATTGGTTTGCGTGTAATTTTGACCACCTTTAGGGTACCAGATGACAACGACCCTGGACTGTGCAACCTAGCTGGAGATGGGTGGCCCCGGTCTTTTATTTGTCACGTAGAACAAACGAGTATCTTTTGCAAATGACAGCAAAGAGTATGGAACACACTGCCATCTGAGGAAAATGGAAGGAGAGTGGTGTCATGGAAATATGCACACGCCAAAGAAGGTTAATGCTGGCAGAAACAGAGGATGTTGAGGAAAAAATACCAAGCTCCTCCTTTAACTATCAAACCATCCAGCTGTGATCAAAATTTTCTGAAGTGACTAATGATTTCAGTTTTCTTTTTTTATTGCTCTGCTGAAACAGAGATTTATTTTTTTACAAGAGTTTGCCTTTCTGAAAAGCCTAAGTGAAGGCCCCATTGTAGTGTCTTAGTTGAAAGATACTTTAAGATTGTTTTCTCTAAAAGAGGATCCCTAAATATTCCTTCTTCATGATAACTTATTTGTGATTTAATACTTTAAAAGTGTCATGTTTTTTTCTCATCTTCCTATATTAAAAACAAACAGGCAACCACAGGCAGATGACATGCTACGAGGGCGGTAGTAAAGTCTCAGTTTTTCATCGCTTTCAGATTGCCTTTTAATCCACAATTTGGGCAAGTCTTCAGAAAAAACCTAGGTGCGACATCTGGCTAAGGAATTTACCATGGAGTTATGGTTGTGGTTCAGCCCATCCCTTAATGGAATTTTATGTTTTTCACACACAACTATTTTTTTTCAATCATATGTTTCATGCCTGAGTTATTCATCCGTATGACAGTTAATTACTTTTGAAGTAATTGAGAAGTTATTGAAGGAAGTGGGTAAGAGAGCTGTCAACAGGAAAATCTTAGCAAAATCAAGGCCGTAAGACCATCGTGTAGTCTGCTTTTGTAGTTGCCGTCTGAAACCCTTGCTTCAGTCGGTGGAATCAGCAAGCAATGGCTGAGCTCTTACAACGGTCTCACCCTTTCTCTGTGCACGTGGGTGTTTTCCTAGCAAGGAACTGTCTTGATCATCTACAGAGTTGGGAAAAGGCATTCAATAAACTTACAGGGGAGTTTAATGGGTAAAAAAATCTGGTAAAAGACCACTCTTTCATATGCCTGCCAGAACTTGGTTGGTTTTCCTGAGTTCTGCCATTGCTCCTCTGGGACCACTCTGTGCTTGAATGTTTTCAATAACTTGACGTGTTTGTACATCTTGTTGTAGCGCTGCGAGCAAAAGGGAAGCCTTTCCCATTAGTCAATGTGCCTGGCTAACACATTAGCAGTACTGTAGACCTTGTTTTCAGTAGGTCATTGCTAGTCAATCTGTTTTTCAGCAAATTCTGTAGTTACCAGCCATGTTTTTAAAACAGTGAAGCGTACTGATCCTTTGGAAGAGGACAGATCATAGACTAATGGAATAGTTTGGGTTGGAAGGGGTCTTTAAAGGCATCTAGTCCAACCCCCCTGCAATGAGCAGGGAGATCGTCAACAAGATCAGGTTGCTCAGAGCCCCGTCCAGCCTGACCTTGAATGTTTCCACGGATGGGGCATCTACCACCTCTCTGGGCAACCTGGGCCAGTGTTCCACCACCCTCAACATAAAAAAAAAAAAAAAAAAAAAAAAAAAAAAAAGCTTCTTTATATCTAATCTAATTGTTCAGAGTCAAACTGTTTGACTTGTTTGTTTGACATTTACTATGCATGAAGCAATACTTCACCAGTGTGTTTGAAAAGATGGTGGTGTGGAGAACCAGAGAGGGTGGGGGATCAGTTAGACCTATCATGTGTTTTTTTTGCATAAAATATTTTAAATACACAGTCTCTTTCCAGAGTGCCTCACCTCTACCTGCTCTTCCCTGACTTCCATAAAGAATAAAATCTTAGATGGAGTTAGCCAAGTGTAATTTATCTTTTTCTCTAGAACTGAAGCTGAATTAAGAGATGCATAAGCCTAGCTGGTAACAAGAACGTAGATGAAAGGGAAGGTTAATAAAAGGCAATAAAACACCTACCTGGTACTTGGTATAGTAATTACCTCAACTTAGAACTCCATGTGGCTTAAGAAAATATCATCAGATCCTATTATGTTTTCCTGTACTTCACAGAAACCTCCACAAGTCTAATTTCTTTTTCTTCTTCGCCCCCTACCAGCCTGTTGTGTCTTACACTGGGAAGCTATTTTTCATGCTCAGTAGCATGGAAACTGAAGGGAGAGTATGAGCTGTCACCTGGAGGGTTTGTACAGGGGGTTACGTGTGGGTCTGATGAAAGGCCAGCTGTAGATCCTGCAGATGAGGCTTCATCTTTTTGCAGTACATCCTCTGGACTGCGGTTTGTAGTAGCTTGATTCCCTCTAGCTGTGTGGGATTTGAGAGGGATATAAAAACTTACCATAGGTATTAGTATTCTTGCTCCATGTATAAGCTTTCTAGGCACAGTATGTTTGGTGGTAATCACACCAAAAGTAGATACTGAATATGCACTTATCCCTCTTTCTCTTGCCTGGGATTATCCGAGAGGAAGCCGTGTGTCGGGTCCTCTTGCCTGTGTAACTACATCGGAGTTTTGCAGCAGTTCTTGATGATCTTGCTAGGCTGGAAAAAAAAAAAAACCCACAACAAACTAAGAGATCCTGGGTCAGCCCTGTTTAAACACTGCTGACTGTTAGCTGATCGCAGGAGCTGCTGGTATGTTCCAGATCATCCCTGCAGAAGGAACAGTTCTGTCTTGCAGACCTTTTTGCTGGTGCTTCTCGGACTGTACATTCATTTCCAGTCTGGTTTTGGCTTAGTTTTGTTCTTGTTTTTCCTGTGCCTTACATGTGCTCCCAAATTGTATTTGTCTTGATCAAAATTGTGTTGAAGTGTGTGTTTGTGTGCTCCTTCACTTTCTTTGGGGGTTCTTTGCTTTTCCTCAGGATCAGGACTGTGTGATACCTGGAATTTGCCTGTTTGCTACAGACCAAGCAGATTTGGTTTCTTTATGTCTGAAATGAAACCACTATTAGTTGTCAATCCCAGCAGGAAGCTGGAGAAAGGGCATCTGGCCAAGTTCTGTGAAATTCTTCAGGTTAAAGTCTCCAGACATCAAAATCAATTTCATTTGTCTGTCTAAGTGCTGTTGCTCAAAGTTGAGTGATGATGTGTTGCTCGAAGACAAGCAAGTTGGGTAGAAGGAGGCAGGAGCCATCCTCTAGATCAAAGATGTCCCTGTGTCATCTGTCTTGTAACAACTCCTACAAAGTCCTGACTCCTGCTCTGAACAATCTCCTCTGACACAGGAGAGATGAGAACACTGACACTGAAGTAATTGGTTCGTCCAGGTGGATATATTGCATACATTGGTGCAGGTATGGTGGTGCAGACATCTCTGGTGTCTGACCACGGAGCTCACCGTACCATGCCAGGCCCTAGTTTGGATGGCCCCATGGCTGTTTCCTCGTTGGGGACAGGAATGGTGACAGTGCGAGTGAGCCAGCCCACCTCATCTCCTCACCTGGCCAAAGCCCACACCCACGCGGAGGTGGCAGAACTGAAAAAGCAAATATTTCCCCTGTCAAAAAGTGTCTTCCAAGCATATCGTATTGCTAAGTGTGTCTTTCCTGTCCGTTTGCCCGGTTACAACTGAGGGAAGTTGTGTTTGTGATGCTGAGAGAGAGGTTATTGTCACAATGCAAGAGATGCACATATGCCAATTATAGGTTTCCCTCTGATTTTTTTTTTTTAATTAACTTGAAGGGAACTGAGGGGTTAGTCTCAGAGCAGCAGAGAAAACACTTTAAGGAAGAAAAAAAAAAGGGGGGGGGGGAAATGCTTCATAGTGTCACTGGATGAACCGCTATACTTGAAGCCTGTAATCCAAAAAGCTCCAGTTCTGCAGTACGGATATCTGGAGACACTTAGGTGCTGAGTTTCAGCAAAGTCCTTAATATGCAGTCTCCAACAAAGCAGAATTTGATGTGATATCTTGTTTCCTTAGAAACCGTGCAAGGGGTACTGAAAGTCATTGTAACCCCTTCATCGTATCTCGTCATGGAACAAAAGCATATTAAAATATGCTTTTTTAGTTGAGACATTTATTCAAACGTTAGGCATATCTCCTGTCAAAATAATGGGAAGTTTGGATTGAAATATCAAAAGTACTTTGAAAAGTATTATGTATAAAAATTCCCGTCTATGAATATTTATGATTGTCTTTCGTAAGTAATATGATTCTTTTAATTTTTCCAGTATCTGAAGTGGAAAACGCAGAGGCAGAGATGAAATCAATCACCGTTTTGCACACCGAGCCAATGGTGCCAGTCACACACGTGGCACCAAGTAAGATTCTTCGACCTTCAGAATAAAATCTCATAGAAAAAGTAAACTTCATAAGGTATAACTATAGTAAAATGAAGAGGGCGATAACGAGGGCAAACCATATTGTTAAAATATGAGAGTCATGCTTCAAATGCCTGTAATTTGAATTATATTTTAGTATGTTTCAGTAACACGTGAATTGGTAGCTGCAATGCACGTGGCTACCATTGCCCCAAAATCCAGTAACTGGTTGGCTTATAAATCTGCGAAATTCAAACTGAAAACACACACCTTAGTTTTCTGGCTTGTGTTATTACGCATATTTTAAAAAGGCAAATATCTAACATAATTAAATCGGAGAGGGAGCTTGTTTATATGATTTAAATAGTTTCATTGTAAAGGTTTGTCTTGAAGTGAGATGGATTTTAAATTTCTAAGGCAGATGGGCATCTAACTTAGCTGGAAACCACTGAGCACTGCTTAAATTCTAACCACGTTGGAAAATCTTTAAATGCTTTAGAAGTCGCATTTAATTTTATGTTTGTAGCTAGAGATGTGTAAGTGTCTTGGGATGTGGTATTTCAGGAATAGATGGAACAATTGAAGTAAGTACGGCTAAACAAAAGTGAGCAGAGACTCACCGAGTGAGAGGGAAGCAATGAATGGAGTGAGGTGATTTACCTCCAGGTAGAGAAGAGTAAGGGAGACGAAACTTTAAATATGACTTTAAAAAAAACAAACCTGCTCTGAAGAGGAAAGAACCATTTGCCTTCCTCGTCTGCAATGGGTAGAGCAAAGACGACAGGCTTTGCCTGAATCCAGAGAGTCCGAGTGAATCAGTGGCGGGTTGCTTCACCAGGCTGCTGAGGCAAAGGGGCCGGTCGCCTCTCGGGGCTGTGAAATCTGCACTGTGGGTGTTTCCACTCCCGGTTTCCACAGCCTTGAGGGTCTGTTTGTTGATCTGTTCTCATGTAGCATGTGCGCTGGTTTTGTTAAGGCTCTCCTGTCTTCCATATCGGAAGTTTTAGCATTCCCCTGGTGTGGTTGAGTGAGGCAGATGTGTTTTCCCAGCTTGGGCTGCACTGTGTGGTGGCTGGTAAGGGCACAGTCAAGAAAGGATAAGGCATTGTATGAGGTTTATTGAAGTCTGCTGTTAAGTTAGTTGAGAAAATTGCCTGCTTAATAGGTCATGGTTTTCCTTTCTCTGCTGCTCTTGACTGTTGTAACATCCACCTCCATGTTGGGGGTGGCTGCCCCATCCCTGGAGGTGTCCAAGGCCAGGCTGGACAGGGCTTGGAGCAGCCTGGTCCAGTGGGAGGTGTCCCTGCCCAGGGCAGGGGCGTTGGAACTGGATGATCTTTAAGGTCCCTTCCAACCCAAACCATTCTATGAACTTGGTGTTTTGTGAAAAACGGCTACCTGTTGTAAAGAGGGGTTATTCTGAAGCTGGCCATGAAGAAGCAGGTGTGTAAAAGCTGGTGGTGCGTGACCTGGGTAAGGCCGGATGTGCCTGAGCTCCAGGCAGACACACTTTAAAGCTGAGGGTTAAAACTATAAAAGGGGCCCCAAAAGTCATCTTAGATTTCTCCCCATAACAGCAAGACAGAAGAGGTTATATCAGGTGCGCGCATCAGCAGCATGCTCCCTCATTGCACAATGTCTAGAGAAAAAAATAAAATAGCAGATAAATGGCAGAGAATTAATTCATAAATGGCTTTGAGGGCCTGTGTTTTGGGGTGTTCTGAATGGAGAAATCTTGCTTTTGGGGTGTCTCTTGGTTTTGCATAGTTGTTGCTTGTGTCAATTAGTCACGTTTTCACTTTTTAAAAAAGGGAAGTCATGTGTGAGCAGTGGCAGGACAACACGTCAAAGGCATCGGAGATTCCCCCATTACCAGTGTGTTTCTTGAGGAAAAGAGGAGTAGTCAGCTGGGAATGCCGGAGCCCAAATACGTTTGTAAGAGATGCTGAGCATTGACCTCTCATCTCAGAAGAGACCTTTCCTTGAAAATATGACCATATTATGTTAACGTAACAAATACGGAGAAGGAAAGAGGTTTGCATGGGTGTCTTGCCATACAACATAAAATAGTTAGGTAAGTCTGACATTTTGAAAGTAAAGGTTGTATAGGATTAACTGAAAAGGTTTGGGTTTTTTTTATTTTTTATTTAAGATATGTTTAGAAAACACATGGAAAATGGGAAACATAACATTAGGTGTCCAGAGGTTTTAAAAATGATAAACACTTTCTTTTGGGGGAAAAACAATAAAAACAGGTGAGAGGTTGGAGATATTTTCCATTGCTGCTGCTGTTAGAAGCCGATGCTGCTTTAAAAAAAAAAAAAAAAAAAAAAAAAAGAGCACAACTTAAAAAAAAGACAGACAGACCCCCAAAAAACCAGCCCTAAAACAACAATGTGACAATGTGAAAAATCACAAAACAAGGCAAAATGAACCACAAAGAAGGGGAAAAAAAGAAAGCAAAGATTGACAGGGCAGCTTCTCTGTCTTGTGCTGATTCACGTCTACAGTCTTACTGATGATGAGAGACTGACCCAGTGCACCGACTCATCCGTACTCCAACATGGAAAATATGAAAGTGCCCCTTAATAGAATCATAGAATGGTTTGGGTTGGAAGGGACCATAAAGATCATCCAGTTCCAACCCCCTGCCCTGGGCAGGGACACCTCCCACCAGACCAGGCTGCTCCAAGCCCCATCCAACCTGGCCTTGAACACCTCCAGGGATGGGGCAGCCATGGCTTCTCTGGGCAACCTGGGCCAGTGTCTCACCACACTCACAGTCAAGAATTTCTTCCTAGTATCTAATCTAAATTTCCCCACTTTCAGTTTAGAACTGTTCCCCCTCGTCCTGTTGTGCCACTCCCTGATAAAGAGTCCCTCTCCATCTTGCCTGCGGGCCTCCTTTAGGTACTGGTCAGAAGTACGTGGCAATGATCCACCAGCCAAGGCTGCGCTGGTAGGCCAGGCGTTTCAGAAAAGGATTGCAAAATAGACAGGGGGGAGAGGGAGAGCTGCGTGAGGGCAGTGTAAGAATTCAGCCTGCATCTCTGGTGGCCTAAGCTGCTGGTCAGACGCTGAATGAATGGTTGAATGGATGGCAATAATTCTTGTCATGGTGAATGGGACTCTACTTGCAAAATGTCGGGCAATGAGGAAAACAAGAAAAAAAATAAATTAAAAAGCACAATAAGGCTGCTTTGCCAAAGCTGGTGGAGGCCGGCTTGTCATTAGGATCTCTCTGGGTCGTTTCCATCTAGGGCTTAACTTCCCGTTTCAGACAGACAGAGATCTGAGACCCCGGTGCATGGAGGCACTGGCTGGTGCAGCGCTAAGTCTTACCCTTTTGAGTCTATTCCTCTTGCGCTACTGTCACTTGACTAGCTTGACCATTAAAGACCACAAGCTAAAGGTGAACTTTACTTTTTGACCGCAATTTCTCCATTAATTTCTAGTCCGTTGTGCCTCTCTACCAAATGTGATTTTGAAACTGCTTCAGATTCAGGATGAATTTTGTCTTTCAGCTATAGAATATTGCTGACTTCTTTGTAATTGTAAGTACAAGTCCAGCTGGGTAACTGTTACCTTAGACAAAGGGGAGGCTTTTTTCTTCTTGTGCTTTGCACTGAAATTGATTTGTTACCTGATGTCGGGATCCATACAGAATTGGCTGCTGGAGTACTAGATTTTTTTTCCGCAACTCTGAGGAATCTGATTTTGCTGATTCAGATTTCTTCCTAATAATATCCAGCTATTTTTGAACACAGAGTTAATCTTCTGGTGTCGGTGTGGGATGCTACAGTGAAGGAACAATGCAAATAGAGCCAAGTCAATTGATGTTCTGTGCAAAGGACAAGAAATGAATGAACTGCCAGATTGGAAAAGAGACATTTCAGGCCAAGGTACTAAAAATGCTAAAGTTTTGAGGGAGGTTTTCTAGCGGTATGATGCAATTTGGAACGCATAATATGGGTTAACCATTGCACCATTGCCTCGAGACGTAATTTTATTGCAGTGTCATTTTTATAGAGACTATGAAAATATGTAATAGATTCATAGATAGGTTTTTGTACCAATTTTTCTTTCAGTAAAGGCTTTTTTTCGAGAAGCGGGGAGGGGTAAACCTAGTTCCTTAAACCTGTGAAACCTCATCCTGTCTGCCAGCGTAACAATACTTTATACTCATGCATTTGCATAAACTTAAGATGGCTAATACTTTTTAAAGTTGGTTACATGAATGCTTTTACCCCAGACTACTGGCCCCTCTGGTGAGAGGTCAGACAAGGAGGGTATGAAACTGGTTTAAGTCCTTGGAGTCAGATCTGATCTCAGAAGAAGATTTTGCTGAACAGGAGGAGAGAAAACGGAGGTCACTGCCCGTGTTCATTCATAGTCTCGACTGAAGTGATGTGCCTGAGGTCACCTGAGATGCTTGTGGCAGAGCTAAGCTCCAGTCTCACCTCATCTTTGGTAGGTTCCTCCCTTCTTCAGTTTCATCCCCTGTGCTGGGCCTGCGTGTCTCCTTCTTTGTCTGCAGAGAAATAATGGTATTTTAAGTCCATCACAATGTAATGAGAAAGCATCTTCTGAATATCCCAGATAAATGTGGCTTTATTAGGAAAGAGTAAAGAAAGATTAAATTTAAAAGGTACTCAGGAGAAACTGGCTATTGAAATACCCCTGGTGATCTCTTTTTTGCATCTCTTACCATCTCATTGACAAGCGTAGGAGCGAGCTGGGAAGCTTAATCAGCAATGGTCTTGATACTGAAGTCTGGCTCCAGTTTTCCATCACCTTGGGGTGTGGATCACCTTGAGTTTTTCATGTGACCAAGACATTAAGAGTCTTTGGAGCTCAGTGTTGAAGCTACCCAGAATTTCAGGAGATGAACCATAGGAATTAACAAAGTGGTCATTTAAGCAATGAGTTTTGAACCTTAGGAGAGTGGTGTCATCCTAGTTACTTGGAGATTTGTGCTCAAGGGAATGCTTAAACCTGATCTCAATATGTAAACTGGTAGAATTTTACTTGCTTTTTCTAACTGGTTTTAAGCAATTCAATGTCTTTGTTTTAAATCCAATAACCTAAATGGAACGCACAGTCTTGGGGAGTAAATAGTACTTGTAATGTTGTATTTTATTGCAAATAATGTTGGAGTTTTCTCTTCAGAATTAAAGTGGAAGGTGTGCTACGATTCAAGTCCAGTTCAGCCTGACCGGAGGATTATGGAGGGTAGGTCTGCGCTTAGTGAAGTGCAGACATTACGGGGTTGTGTCGCTTTGACTAACAGCTGAGAAGGCTTTGAATAACAGCCACATGTGTACAAGCTGTAAGCCAGATTCTCTGCTGTGATGCCAGCCCCTTTGAGCCATCTGACGGTGTAATGGAGCTGAAAAGTGGCGATGTAATATATCCCCGTCTTCTGTTCTTCAACCACAGGGTAGATCCCAGCTGCCACAGTGTTGGCATACCCGGCGCCCTCGTACCCAAGGCTTAGACCCCAGAATAGGGACTCTGTCTGGATTTACACTGGGAGTCTGGTAAGGAGGATGTGATTAGGTGAAGCGTTTCCACCGGTATGTTCCCACAGAGCTGTTCCAAGTACACTGGGACCATTTTTGGTTCAGAAAAGGGTGTCATTACCAACGTCATCCAAGTGGGTGTCCCAGTGAGAGAAGCTGTAGCTGAAAAGTTGCCCCTAGCGTTTATACTTCAGCCAAAATAAAGTTAGATTTAACCTGCGACCTTAAAAGTTCACTGCTCCTATGGATGTCCTACAAAACACTCACTGATTCAGAATTGCATCCCAACGCTGGGTTGACTCATCAGCCCGGTACAGATGGGTTTCTTCCTCTGGCACTCTGCAAGATGAGCTGTGGGATTTTTTTCATGCTGACAGAGGGATCACAGTTTTGTTATCTCTGTATGACAATCACCATAATACCCAATACGCTATGTATTGGGGGATTTCCTCTTCCACAGTGAAAGAGGGAAAAAAAAATATAAAAATGAATGAATGTGAAGCACCCTGGTTTAAACAAGTCAAGAACTTTCTATGAGAGACCACAGAAAAAGTTTAAGGCTTTCTTTTCTTCTTTTTTTTTTTTCAAGCAGAAATCCAAATGACTATCATGACTTGCCTTGTGGAACGCTGAAGTATGTGAAACATTAGTATGTTTATTATGGTTTTTTTTTCTTAAAATGGGACCATGTAGTCAATGTTGCTGACTCCTGGAAAGGCTCCCATAGCCTCACAGAGGTGCGTGCCACAATTTTTCATTCTCACTGGTTTTGACTCAACAGATAAAAGTGAATGAGGCAGTGAGTGAAAGGTGTTAAAATGGACTTGTTATCTGCTAGAATTTGGTGTATTTTCTGTGGTGCTTGTGGTGTCCTTCCAGGGCACCTGCCTAGAAAATCAACTCTCTCATTTTGTGAGATTTGTAATATTTTCTTTCCAAATTTGTGACCTTAGTGTGGTATGTTCACAGGGTAACAAGCGACTAAGATACCACAATTTGGAGAATTACTCTTTTCAGACAGCGTTGTTTAGTGTGTTAATCTTTATTAATATTGAAATTTAGCTGAGTTGATGCTTCCCGGCTGAACAACGAGTCTGTGCGCTCCAAAACTCCCCCCCTTGCCAAGCAAAACCACCTTGCAGGCGGTTTAGGCACCTTTCTGCAGGTGAACCTCCCCTGTGAACGTGCTGGGGTTCAGCGTCCCTCCATGTGCAGTTCCTTGTCCCTGTCTCCCTGACCCGCCATGTCTGGTACCGGGGCTGCTGCCAGGCTCCTCTCACAGCCAGGATCTGCTTCTCTTCCAGCCTCTCTGTCCCACCGTTGCCACAGCCACTGTCACCCCTCTTAGATTGGTGCCAAGACTGAGATAAACTGACGCGGTCGATGACATCCAGAAGCACTTGGCTTGCTCTACAAAGGGCTCCTCTATGTGTGGCTTCTGCAGCTCTCCCTGCACAGAGCCGGCATGGATTTAAGGAGGCTCATTTGTGTATTCTCTGTGCTAACAGTGCTTATTATGGATTTGTACAGTTAGAAGAAACTGCTGCTCTTAATACAATTTTGAGCACCACTAGTTCAAAAAGATGTATATTTATCTTGTTTGCGATGTAAGGACAAGTTGTCCTGGTACGACGTAGGTATGTTCTTACCTGAATAGGGAGAAGTGGTGAGTTCAGTGACTGGGCTAAACCCGGAGCTTACTGTGGCACCAGAAAAAATATCCTTAACTTGTTTGCACACGGGTAAATAATCAAAATATATTTCGAACTCTTAACAGCATCTCCTTATCGTTTTTCATTAAATACGTGCTGCTTTTTAAAACCTTGTCCTATCGCAAAGCAGAGGTTCAAACCTGTGGTGATTATGCCCTGTACTGAGATTATGCCCTGTGGTTAAGGCAAATGTCTGAACAAATGAAGAAACATCTATGTATGGGTTAAATAGCTGTTAGCAGCATAAATGCCTGGCCAGCGGTGCAGAAATTTCCTCCAGATGCTTCTGTTTTCCCCCCACCTGATCCCTCTTTCTCTTAGTTCTCTGTTATTTACAGTGATCTCCACTGAAGGAGTTAAATCTCTCAGGGAACCGATTCCTTTTTACAATGAGAATACCAGACTTTGACAATTATCTGAAGATCCGGGGGCCATCCAGTGAGTTATATGGGTTAAGGCAATTGGCAGCAAGCTCATCAGAAAGCGTACAGTAGAGCTAATAAATAGCAGGGTGAGCCTGAGGCATTTCACAGGAGAAAAATAACAGGTAATTATCACTTGAAAGACTTTTACAGTCTCTTCATTATTTGGACGTAATTAACCGAGAGAGGCAAAATATTGCAGCCTGATAAGGTGAATCTTTGTGTTAAGAAAGGCTCCGTGCTCTCTGCACGGGAAAACTGTTCAGTGGAATTAAGGCTAAAAAAAATCACGTATATAGACAGAAAGAAAAGGGAAATACAAGAAATCGAAGGGGAGAGATCACTTTGCAAGATCTGGCTTATTTTTGTGGTTTTGAGTTCTAACTCAGCCGAGTGAATCCAATATTGTTCTTGGCTTTGCATTATGTATTGCTATAGTTAAATCATTGCAATGGTTTAAAACCGTTGTTGGTTATAAGAAAAGCCATAATCTTTTTTTACACACATATTTTTTTACGCATTTCCGTGTTACCTCAAACTGGGATTTCTCTGCAAGATTTCAAAGCCCTGGTTCATTCGCCAGGTCGAGGTGTGCTTTGCAGCTCTGCGTCCTCGGAGAAGCCGCGGGGACCTGTCCCTCTCTCGGGCTGCGAATGATGAGACTGTCCTGAGCTGCAGCAAGAGCTCTTCGCACTTGCTGGGGACTTGCCTGAATTCCGTGTCACCTCCCCGTAAGTCTAACCATCAGAGGAAACCCACATTGGACTGCGAGTCGAATCCACCCAGTGCGCGGTAGAGATGGAATCAGTGCATTTCACAGCTAACGTTTAACATCTCTCTAATCTAATTACCTTTAATAAAAAGGGTACTCGATTGCAATCCTAACTGAGCATTTAAAGGCATTCCCCGAGGTCTTCACGCCCTTCCTGATCCTTACCATTGTATTTCCCTTTTAGCTTTAAGGGAGAAAAGACTTTAAATGGCCGTTTTCTGTGGAGAACTCCCACCAAAGCGGCTTTCTCTGGATTTGCCGGAAGGCTGCCTGAAAAAAATAAAGAAAAAAAAAAAAAAAAAAGAAAAGGTGAGACCAAAGAGAGGAGGGGAGAAGGAAACCTCCCGCTAGCTGCATGGATTAATGTGCTGTGTGAATTGCTTGACACAAGCCGATTTCCTCGTCTAAGTGAGGACCCCAGGACAAGCTGTGACTTCAGAGCGTGGCGCTTGCGGAGGTTGCGAAGGCTGCGGCTGGAAGTCCTGGGAGAAAACGCGGGGGGGGGGGGGGCGGGAAGAGGGGACAGTTTCTTGCTGCGACTGCCTCCGCCAATTTTAGGCAAACTTTCCAGTGGGAAGGAAGGAGAAGGAGGCAGATTGAAGATCAATGGCTGCAGTGCTTAACCCAGTCATAAAGTAGCCAAGACGGGGGGGTTTAGCGCAGGGATGGGAACCGCGTGGGTGTCTGTCGGGGTGTTTGTGGAGAGGCGTCACCGCCGTCTCCTGTCGTGACTTGGCACGGCCCGAATGCGGCGTAAAGGCAGGAAAGTGCGTGTTATGGGGGGAGGGGGCGGGGTCCCGGGGGGTCCCGGCACAGCCCGATCCCCGCTCCCGGCGGTGCTGGCTCCCCCCGCTTCGTTTGCGCATTTGCTTATCTGCAAAGAGGGGGCAGGGGAAGAGGAGGGATGGCGAGCAAGGAGGGAAATAAATAAATAATTTGCAATTTTTCATCTCTGACAAACTAATTAAGACGCAGGCACTTGTTCGGCCGCTCCGCGGGGCGCGGAGGGCGCCGGTTTGCGGGCAGCCCTTCCTCCGCGGGGGGATCACCGTAAGCAGGCTGACCTCAAGGGGGCTGTTTCAGGGAAAGGGGGGGGGGTCTTTCTTTTTTCTTTTTTTTTTTTTTTTTTTTGAAAGATCGGGAGCCCACCACCGGGGCAGCCGCCCGCCCTCCCTCCCAGAGGCGGTGTGGACGGCCCCGGGGGGGTTTGCCGGTGGCCACGGCTTTGGGAAGTGGGCAGAGACCCCTCAAGGCAGGGCAAGCTTATGTCGGGGGTGGGTGACACCCCCCCCGAGGGAGGGGGGGAGGTTGGTGTGTGTTTGGTGTGAGCTGCAGCCAGATCCTTTTCCTTAATCCTTTAGGGACGTGCTCGGGGCTGGGAAGGGGCGGCTCGGCTCCAGGACAGGCGTTTGGGAGGGATGGTCTGAAACCAAAAAGGAACTCAGAAAAGTCGTTTCAATGAACTTACTGGTGGTTAACTGGGGCGTTAAAACAACTTTGTCCAAGGGATTTGTTTTGTTTTTGAAAGGAACCATCACTCCAAACGAGGAGTTTCGACCAAGGGCAGGTGTCTCCATCTGAACCCGTGTGTGAGAAGGGAAGGGCAAGGGTCAGCAGGGCTCTGGGGGAGCTCGGCTTTGCAGTTTCGATAGCCGGACACGGGGGTGTTAGGAAGAGGGACAGTGCTGGAATCCGAGCCGTGTTTGTCCGTGGGCTTCCCTCTCGCCCAAGCCACGGGTCCGTGGCTCCGGTCCTCAGCGGGATCCTCCCACCGTGCCCCACCGAGAGCGCCCTTCCCCGGGGTGCAGGGGAAAGAGGGGTGCTCCTGCCTTTTCTGAAAGTAAAGGAGATCAGTTCCTCTTTTCCGGGGGTGAAACTTCGATTTCACGTTTCAGTGCTGATGGAGAAAGTAAAAATATCGCTTGAAAAAATAAAATGTGAAGAATTATTTTTTTCCATTTTCTGAAAAACGAACTAGGTCAACCCTGTGAATCTAGAAGAGGTTTGGGGGGGTCTTCACGACGAAAATACTGCTGCCTTGTCGCTTTTGATTTGGCCCGTGCCTTTAGAGGCATTAATGTAACCTGAAGGGCAGCATAACTGAGCTAACGACCCTGCTCCCTTCCATGGCTCCGAAGGGATTGTTCTGCGGCTGGAGGATGGGTTGAGAAAGAAACACCGCAAAACACCACCGATTTCTTCCCCTCCCCAACAAAACTAACTTCTGTGTGTGTCCCTCGATTTCTGAATAGACCCGGGGAGGGTATATGGTAGAAGAGGGGCAGAAGACTGTATCTGAAAAGAGGAACATAGAACAATCTACGCCTACAGTGTATATCTGTAAAAATACCTATACGTGTGTATAATAAATATATACCTATAGTATAGGTAGGCTCTCATGCTTCTGTATGTGCGAAGCAACAGCATAATAAGTTAACGGTAGCTGTGTTATAACCATGCTCTGAAGCTCTGCTGTAAGGCGAAAGCATTTTTTAGTTGGGAAACGGGGTGATCTTTTCTGCAAAAAAGAAAAAAAATAAAATTTTCAATGTTCTGCTTTGCTAGCCCCAATTTCCTTGACTTCCGTGGTGCTTTTAATAATCTTGCAGGGGAATTTCTGCTTACATCCGCAATGACCAGGTGTAATGTAAAGGAGTTGGGCTGAATTCTAGGGGCGATGGGGGCACCCTCCGCAGCTCCACCTTCACGCCGAGCCGCAGCCTGGCGCTGCGGGCAACAGCCTGCAGTGCAACAAAGCTCTTCAGTCCCCTCCTCATGACGGCGCCGGGCAGCCAGAGGCTTTGCAAAATCGTCTGGGCTACTGCGAATTTTTTTATTTGCTCTGTTCCGCTGAAACCCACGTTAGTAACCCGTAAAATCAAGGACGTACAAGAAATGCGTGGGGTGCTGGCGAGTTTAACCCCCTCCTCTTCTCCCCCTCCCCCGCATGGGCGCACACTTCGCATTGCTTACGCTAAAATATAAAATACTCTCCGGAGAAGCTGACGCTAGCAGCCTGTATGCGGAGGAACAGCATCTCTGACGCTGAAAACAACTGGAAAGGTTGCTTAGGGAGCATCCCGATTTGCCGATACGCTTCTTAATTTTGTCAGTGTGAACAAAGTTACCTCGTGCGCAATAAATTTTTGAGAAAGCCCCTCAAATAGCAAATGACACTTACAAGAGGTGATTTTGGGTGAATTACTTCGTTGCAAAAAAACAATTCTGCGTTAACATCTGACTTTTAATGATGAGTAATTTCTCCCCAATTCTCAAACATAAAAGCTTTGATGGGTGGAGGAAGAACACGAACAACTTGACTGCGGTTGCCGTCATCTTTGCTGCCACTTGACTGTTAAGATAGTTTTGATGAAAGCGAAGATTGCTTTATTGTGTGTATCGTTTTAATTTAATCAGGGCTGAGGGCTTCCCCCTACGAAGCACAGTAAAAATAAACGATATAGTGTTGTCTGGGACAACGAGAACAGGGAAGAAACAATTAAAATGTGTTGGTATACTTTATAGGCAGTGAAGTTCTCTCTGTGTGTATAGGTATGTGGAGATATGTTAAAAATATATATAATTTAAATATATTTTTAAAAGCTATTATAACGTCTAATCCAACTGTGAACTGCAGGAAAAAAAAAAAAAAAGAAGTGGAATCACACACTACAGTAGCCAGGAGGGGGGGAGAGGGGTAGAAATGGAAGGTTTCTCCCCATTTCGCACTTGCTTTGGGTGCAGTAGTACGTGTTTCTCACATGTTCCCTCCAATTACCAGCAAGAAAGTTCTTCAGCGCTCTTGCTGGATTTGGTTTAGTAATCAGCCCCCATATGAGTCACAGGGACCACGCAATCCCACTGCCGCCTGAGTGACAGCTAGCCGGCGCTCTGGCTTCTTGTTGTCCCTTTAAAATCTGAAACCAAGGGTAATGATTTATCAAACTCTTATTATCAAGAAAATGTCAAACGAAGGGCACCTTGCTATGCACTGACGCAAACCCAGTCTTTCCCAAGGAAGTATAGAAAGCTTTGCTCTGGACTGGGCAAAATCCAGTCCGTCAATTGCCTGTACTGCTGTTTTTACCTCTACCGAGTCAATCTGTGGCTGTTTAAGACGAGGTAAGTGTTTGATTTCGTTTCTTTGGTATTGGAAAGGGCTGGAGGGAGGGGAGCGGGGAGGGAGGGAAGCGGATGCCGGGGGGGAGCTGTCCGCGGTGCTGCGGGGGCTGTCCGCGGTGCTGACCGCGGACTGCGTGCGGAGCCAACGCGGGAAGCCTTCCGAGGAGCGGGGGTAGGGCTGCTGCAGGGGAAGGGGGCTAGGGAGGGAACGGTGGTACCCCGAATTGCACTCGGATAGTGACCGAGTCCTTGCAGGTGTAATCCCTGACGCTGGGATGGTGGCATTAAGACGAAGAGAAAACTTGCTACGGAAACGGTGACGAATAGTTTTGGGAAACCTCCTTCTAAAAAGAAGGTGTATTTGTAAAGCTAGTATTAAACTGATGGAGAAGGTAGGGTTTGTCTGCGGGTTGTTTAAGGTACAAAAAGAAAATGCATTTTAAAATATAATTTTTAAATTAGAAGAAAAGGCGCGGTGGGGGGGTGGGACTGCTCTCAGTAATCTGTTTAATGAATACTGAAATGCTTAAAAAAATCTTTAGAGGTGTGCGAGTCGAAAAGAATAGGGAAAGCTAGCTGTTAATGTCATTAATTCCGCTGTGGTGGTGTGGTTATTTTTGCGTTTCACTGTCTTGCTGTAGGGTTTTGAAGGGTGGCAGCCAGCTCAGAAATGCTCACCAGCACTATTTCACTTTTTTTTTTTAAACATCTCCGGCTGCCTACAGGGCAGCTTGACTATTGCCTATATATCTAGAAAAAAAAAAGCCGATGTGCATTGTTGAATGACAGAAAGGAAATGGGGCGTAAAATTAAAGAATCTTTCTACACTGGTGATAGCGAAGGGAGCATCCTACAGTCGTGATGTGAAATCTAACAAGGTCTGGCGGCGCAGTGCTGTAGCAACACTTATTTAAACTCTCATTACATGTTTGTAGACGCTGGTGCGGTTTTTTTGTTTGTCTGTTTTGAGTTTTTTGTATACTTTACTGTTTTCTCCCCCAGAATAATAACACTGAATGAGAGGGCAAGCAGGCGAGCCGGGGCACCTCGAAATTCTGCGACAGTTTTGTATCCAGATTTTCTAGCGCACGCGTTTTGTGCACGAGGAAAGAAATTCGTAGAATCTCTGTAGTCCTGACTTTTTTTTTTTTTTCCCCCTTTTGGTAAAATATGTGACGTTGTCGTTTTAGGATTACGCCAGTCAAAGGGATATGAGCAAGCAGGTTGTGAACAGTCCTGAAACCGTTGCTCCTGGAGCCAATGAAGGCGCGGGAGTTGTAAGAATCAACCCCGAAAATGAGCCGCAGAATGCCCCACCGCCAGCCCCTGCCGCGATGTCCAGGCTTCCCCGGTCGCTCTCTAACGACAACAAAACCCTTTCCTCCGAAGAAGCTAAACCAAATGATTTTGAGAGGACCAAAGTCGGGATCTGCAAGCTCAGCAGCACCCCGGTGCAAGCCAACTCCACTCTCCGGAGGGAATCTGTGGAAACCTTTCCCTGCAAGCACACCCCTGGGGCAGGGGCCGCCGGGCAAGCCGCTATCCCTCACTGCAAAATTCCCGCTTTGCAAAGCACAGACGGGGACGCTAATCTAACCCTTGGTAAGAGCACACTGGAGCAAAACAACGCCAAAGGCGCCTGGGTGACCTTGAGCCAGAGTACCGTGGTACTGGGCACAGATGGCAACACTTCTGTTCTTCCTGGCAGAGTGGAGGGGGTAAGTTGGTTCCTTAGGGGGTTTATTCTTCCCCTCCTCCCCTTCAGCTCGTGGGAGTGAGGGATCTTTGCCACTCAGCACCGATTTGGGGCTGAAGCTCTAAAATCAGGTCCAAGTCTGTCGGGGATGGGGCTGTGCCTCTGGGAGTGGGGATGGAGGAAGGGGAGAGAGGGTCTTAGATAAAGTGCTGGACTGCTGGCGGCTGCTAATAATGTAATATCGGTATAAACGACAATCAATAATTCCCGGCTAATTCCAACGCGTTCACTGAGCCGTGCCTGTCAGTATAACCCGGTTCCGGCTTGGAGCCTGGAACTGCAAATAAGGTGAAATCAATTAACCCAGCCCCCCAAGACGCCAAACCCTCCCAGACCCTGACCCTGCGCCCGGGAGGGGTTTGCCCTTGTGGGGTGCGAGGCCGGGAAGGCGTCGGGCCCGCCCGCCCCCCCCTCCCCCCCCCGGCGCCCTCTCCCTGCCCTGCTGCGTATCTGGGTTACCCTGAAAGGAGGGGAGGGGGCGGGTTCATTCTGTAAAACCGTTTTTTTTAAAAAAAATTTTACTTCGTCTGTGTATGCCGGGGGAAAGGGCTGGGCCCCTGCGGGCTTTGCTGGGGACCGGCGGGTCGGTCCTTAACCACCCAAGGGCACCGAGGGCTCCGCTCCCCAGAGAGGGCGATGGGACCTGCCGTGCACCGGAGAATTAGGAGCCAGGCGACACCCCCACACCCCCCGAGGCCCTGTGTAGATGCCAGTCTCGCCGGGAGATGCGCACTGCAGTGGCCGGAGTCTCCGGGAGGGAGCCGTCCACAAAAGCCCTGCGCATTTCGTCCCCGGAGGAACCAGCTGGGCGGGGGGTGCCCTGGCAGCGGGGACCGACACAAGAACACACAAACACCCCCCGCCCCCCCCCCAGCACCCCTCCGTCGCTGCCTCCTCTCCCTCGGGAGCAGCCTGAGAGAGGGCCAGGGGTTAAAAGCCCTCCATCATGTTTTCTCTGGCAGGAAAGAGCCCGGGCAGAGACGGGCGGGCGCTGCGGGGGGGCTTCCCCAGTCCCCCTCCTGTTCCCCCCGCCCCCGCGCTCCGGCCGCTGCTCTCCGTGTTTCCCTGCGGTGAACCCGGCAGCCGCAGCACCGCGATGCTTGTTTGCAGAAGTGGCTCTTTTCCGATCTCTCTTTTTCTTTTTTTTTCTTTTTTTTTTTTTTTTCCCTCCCCCACCCTTTCCTCACCCTTTTAGGAAGACGATGTAGGGGATGAAAATAAAGCCCGAGGGAACTGGTCTAGCAAGCTGGATTTCATCCTCTCCATGGTGGGTTATGCAGTGGGGCTGGGCAATGTCTGGAGGTTCCCGTACCTGGCCTTTAAGAATGGGGGAGGTATGATGGCTTTTTCCTGTCTCTCTACCTGCAGAACCGTACGTGGCTGAGCCCGGTCCCTGCCTTTTTGGTGGGGAGAAGCACGGGGGAAGCGGGAGCCGGCGGTGCCCGTTTGCCTGGCAAAGCCGGGCAGCGAGGTCCGGGTGCACCTCCAGACCGTCAGCGACTTAGCGAGAACTGGGTTTTGCTGACGGTCGGCTCTGAAAGTAGGAAAATTCCGGCAAGATTTCGTTAGAAGGTAGCGCTTTCCTTAAAAAAAAAAAAAACACCTGCAATTGGTGCCGGCCGGAGAGGAAGGAATATAAAAAGCCGGGTGGATCACGCCTGGGCACAGAGTGAGGGCTCCGGGCCCCACTTCTCCTAATTTAAACGCAATCGGGTCTGAATCCGCAAACGGTGGGACATGGGAAGCGGAAGGGGGAAGAGGGCGATACAAAGGATTTTCCAGTCGGGAAAGTCCCACGAGAGCGTTTGAACCCGAGTGGAGGCGTTATGCCCTTTTGTGAAGTTTGGGAAACTTCTTTTCAATCTCTCGATGATCCGATTGGAAAATAATCGTTCGAGAATAGAGAGAATGCTGCTCAGCAGAATAAAGGAGAAAAAAAAAAAGGTTGGAAGAGAGGTAGTGCCGTCAATAAAAGGGGAAGAAAAAGTTTATTTGGGAGGTTGTCCTAACAGAGGCTCCAATTTAAAGTGGGAACCGGTGAGTGTTACTGCCACAGCCTCCTGCAGCTGTAAGCCTCTTCCCTCTGCGCAGGACTATCAGCAGGGGATGTTGGTGCTGTGAGCATTGAGAACGGTTGTGTAGAGGCTGTAAGAGCTATTTTATGTGAAGAACTAGCGATTTAAAACGAAAACAATTTTTTTTTTTAAAAAAAAAGGTAAGCTCTTTTTCTTTTTACCCGTAAGAACTAAGAACTTCTAAGTATGAGGTGTTAAAATACTCATTTAACGATAATGTTATCTCGAGCAAATGCTAGAGATGCAGAAAGCTGCTCCTCCCTGGCGGGGCTGGGGCCACCGGGAATCGATAATAAATAGAACACTTTCTAATAGCTACAGGTCTTACTAAGTTATCCCCAGCATCACGGGCAGAAAAATGGACCTGTTTCGGCCCCAGGAGAGCCCGTTCCCAGCCTGCAGCCGCCACGGGGGGGGGGGGGGGGGGGAAGCGGAGGCGGGGGGGCTGCCCCGCGGAGTCTGCGCGGGGCTCTGCGCACCGGGCCGCGGAGGGAGGCGAGATCCCCCCCCGCGATGTGTCGAATGAAGCAGAGCGGCCCCCCCTCGCCTACGCGCGATGATTCAGGTTGTTCTCTCTCTTCTCCCCCTCCTTCTCCTCCCCCCAAGGTGCGTTTCTCATCCCCTATTTGATGATGCTGGCTCTAGCTGGGATCCCCATTTTCTTCCTGGAAGTCTCCCTGGGGCAGTTTGCTAGTCAGGGGCCCGTGTCTGTCTGGAAAGCCATCCCCGCCTTGCAAGGTGAGCGGAGCAGGAGCCGGCCCGGTTTTTGGGGGAGCATGACCTGCACGCAGCCCCCCACCCCGGCTCCCCTTGCATGGCTTAGGCACGGCCGCCTCCCTGCGCCCCCGCTCCGCAGCCGCATGCTACGGGCTCTCTCCGGCTGGTGGCTCAGCAGCGCGGGCGCGCAACTTGCGCGGCGGTTGCGCGTGGAGCCCTTTCTGCTGGGGGATGCGCTCCGCACCTGCGCCAGAGGAAGCCGGGACGGGCTGCGGCCCCCCTCCTCCGCCTGGGATTAACAGCATTATTTTCCTCTCTCCCTCTCTTTTCTCCCAGGCTGCGGCATTGCGATGCTGATCATCTCGGTTCTAATAGCCATATATTACAATATTATTCTGTGCTACACACTTTTCTACCTTTTTGCGTCCTTTGTACCTGTGCTACCTTGGGCTTCCTGTAACAACCCGTGGAACACACCCGACTGTAAAGATAAAAACAAACTTTTGTTAGGTAAGTTGGGACAGGCATTAATTCTCTCCCCCCCCGCCCCCGCCCTGGGTTTCCAGAACTTTCCGCGGCTCAGCTGCGCCCCTGGGAGATGCCAGCGGAGACTGCGGATGCCTGTGGCCGGGCGAGGTTCCCAACACGGAGGAACGCAAGGCGCTTTGAATTGATCTCCTTCATATGGGCACTTCCCCCCGCTTTTATTTACATTTTTCCTCATCAAGGATAAATAGGATTTTCCCAACTACAATGCTAAGAAGAAGCCCAACTTGTTTTTTTTCGAGTAAAAGCTCTGTGTAGGGGAGAAAGCACAGAACATAATGCTGCAACTTCTGGTTTCTGTTAAAAACAACTTCTTGGGCTTCAGAGAGAATTAACGAAAAAAAACCCCGAAAACCGTTTTTGCAAACGGCCCAAAACATGAAAAGTAAACCGGGCAAACAACCTTCTGGAAGAGCCGCCATCACCGGCAGCGGGGTGCGGTGTCCCCCGGCCTCTGCCCCGGGGGGTGCGGGCCGTCCGGGCTGGGTGCTGCGCCCCGGGACTCCCTAATCCTGCCCTGAGACGGGGAGCGAGCGCTCCCCGCGGGCGGGCAGAAGCTCTTTCACTTCCTCAGACTCTTTTTACACCTTAGGCACTTGGGATAAAGGGGAAAATCCTAAACCCGAGTTCTGTCAGACCCTTATAGCTTCTGCAAGCAAGGAGTTCCAGAAATCTAACACAGGACCAAAGTTCAAGTCGTGTGTGTGACCTGATGCTTTTTGTTGCCATGTTACACGCAACCTGAAAAGAAAATCCAGACAAGTTATTTTTCTCTTGGTTTTCTTTTCTTCCTAGATTCCTGCATTATCGGTGACCACCCTAAAATCCAAATCAAGAACTCCACTTTCTGTATGAGTGCCTATCCAAACTTGACTATGGTTAACTTCACCAGTGAAGGAAACAAAACGTTTGTCAGTGGAAGTGAAGAATACTTCAAGTAAGATCTTTCTTTGCCTAGAGACGTTATGTTAATCTTTCTCTAAAATCCGCTGCTAGCAGACCGCAAATCACTATTTGGAAGACTAGAAATACAATAGTTAAGGACAACAAATGATACCCATTTTTAATGCCTAGGAATGATGAAAGCTAAATTTCAAATGCTGCATTATTTGTGGTCTGTTCCTACGGTGCTTAGCACAGCTGGGGTGTTGGCCCATGCTTAGCATTTTTATCTACTACTGCAATGCAGATAAATAAAATAATACATGGTGAGGATCACTGGAACCTTCTAGAGGAACCACTGAGGACACTGAAGCAAAACAAAACACTGTAGGGATTCGCACTGAATTACTGCCTGCAGTTGCTGTCATTAATTTTTTTTCTTTTTTAAATTTTCTTTTTTTTTTTTTTTTTTTCCTCCTCAGGTACTTTGTATTGAAGATTTCAGCAGGGATTGAATATCCTGGTGAGATTAGATGGCCCTTGGCACTATCTCTTTTCCTGGCTTGGGTGATTGTATATGCCTCCCTTGCTAAAGGAATCAAGTCATCAGGAAAAGTAAGAAAAATATTTGTGATCATATATTTGCAAGAAAGCAGTGTGCTGCTTCAAGGGAATCATGCTCTTGTTTAAGGCAGTGAATTATTGACAATCATTTTCAGTAAATGGCTAAGTATTAGTGAAATGCCCTTTTCCTGTCCGTGTTTTCCTGACTACCCAAAACATAAAAAAAGGATCATTTTGGTTCAGCATTTGTTTCCTAATCTTCAGTAACTTTAAAATGAGCCCTTGAGCTGCGCTCAGCGGTTGGATGGCAAAAGGTGCGTTCAGCATCCTTCCCTATTCTGTGTGGTGTGCATTAAAATTCTGCCGTCACCTCGCATTTCACTGTAATCAGGGAAATTTTGATGTAATTTAAGATGTTAAGTAACATGTTTTAAAATCATAACTGAACTTAAGCTGGTCTATGGTGGGTGTGAGCAGTGACAGCGTGTATCCTCTTTTCCCAAGTGTTCGTGTGCCATCTTTCTAAAGCTCCTCTTTGCGGTGACCAGGCTCCTTGCTCCTTCTCTGACACCTCGCATGTCATCATGTCATTCTCTCCCTTGCCCTTCAAACCTGCAGCTTTCTGCCATGCCTCCTAACTAACAGCCGTGTCAAGAGGGAACATGTCCTCTCATTGGCGTGGAATTACAGGTATACGAATTAGCCAGGCAGCCATCTGAGCAGAGAGACGCAGCTTTTTCTTCATCGGCAGCACTGGTTTGGGTGGTTTTTTGGGGTGGTTTTTTTTTTTTTTTTTTCGGTGAAAGCTGCAGGAATACAATATTTGAGACTTCTCCATCAATGCCACTGCAATTAGCACGCAGGTTAAAATGTTAGATGATGACATGACATAAATCTAGCTTATTTACGAAGAGTAGGTTGAAAAGAAAAAGAAAAAAAGCTGGAGCAGAATAACTGGATATTTCCTAGGCTAAAGACAGGGGATGTGCAGAGATAGCTGTGAGTTTTCTAGAGCTGGGCATGGGGTTTCTGATTCCAAGCCATCCCTCTGAATCTAGAAGCTGACAACATCTCTTGGGAGGCAGCTTGGGAATTAGCAGAAAATCCAGAGACTTGGAGTGCCAAGGGAAAGTTGAGATTTTTTTTTTTTTTTTCCCCCTACCTTTGTGTGACAGGAAAAACTGTTTCATGAAAGGCCAGAGCCAAGGAACAGATGATGTACAGGAGAATAACTTGGGTTTGGATGTAGCAATAGGTATTTCTTTAGAGTGAGTCTTAGGGGCCAAGAAAAATATTGACTCCTTGGTGTCAGGGTGTCCTGGTGTGAGATAAACTAAACCACGACACAGGCATAGAAAACCTTTGTTTATGCATAGATGGGTTCAGTGTATTCACTGCACAAAAACTAATTGGGGTGACTTCTTGAAACACTTATTGAAACAGCAAAGACAAAGTCGGGAAAGCTGTTTTAGATCAGAGGATTCTGGTCCCTGTAAGATTCAGAGGTTAATGTGAAAGGGATTTGAAATGCTTTCGGGTAGAGTGTACAGCTTAACTGACCATAATCTAGCCATTTTATTTGACTACAGAGACCTCTGCTCTGTACTAGGTAATTATTAAGACATTAAACAGACAACTTCTGTTGTGTATTTAGACATAATGATGATTAGGACTATCTGGATCATTTCACTGACTTTCCTTTTTTGCATTGGGACCATAGATATTTTCGTGGTGATATGTAATTGTTAAGAGGTACAAATAGTAATAAAAATTCTTTAGGCTTAGTTAAATACAGAGAAATATATAGAAAAAATAAATCAGAACTTCAAGTGTTATTGAATGATTGCTCATTTAATTTCCATTGTGCTCTGTTAGTTCAAGCATTTAGCTGTAAATTCCTGTTATTCCTCTCCAGACTTCCTTTTCTGCTTTTTCTTCCCCCCTCTGTCTAGAATCCAACTCTTACCTCTGTTGATATTATGATATTATTCCTCTTTCCAGCAGCAAGATGAGCTGTGAAACTTCAGATTTCCTGGGAAATAACCCTGTTGTCTTCCTAGTTTATCCCCCTATTGTCTCTGAGCCTGAGTAACTGCTTTGTTCAGGCAATAGCGTAGCACTTGTGTTTCCCCCCTCTCTTCTTATACACCCAAATAAGCCTTTTTAATATTTGTTTTTCTTTTTTGGTCTGTCCAGGTGGTGTACTTTACAGCTACATTCCCCTATGTAGTTCTCATCATCCTTCTTATAAGAGGAGTGACTCTACCTGGAGCTGGAGCTGGAATCTGGTACTTCATCACGCCCAAGTGGGAGAAGCTCATTGATGCTATGGTGGGCTCATTATTGCATTCATAAGTTGGAGGGTGAATAAGTCCTACAGATTTCTTGGTGTCTGCTGCAAGCGTTTTCTATGTGCAGAGGCAGTATTGTCATCTGTGAAACTTGTTCTTCATCTTACGCAGGGTGTTGTTGCAATGGATGTTCGTTATTTGTGTGCACGTAATGTGTTTTACCTATATGATTATAGATATGTTATTCACTTCACATTTAGTATTTCAACCGAAACTCTGAGCAAGTGCATTGGAAAATAGTGAATTAAAAAGGAAGTATAGTTATACATATGCTGGTGCCTTTTGGATGCTGGCTTGGCTTGAACAAGCACATGAAGCTTTCCATAGGTAACATAAACTTATCGGCATTTCTTGAGAAATGCTCCGAATAGGTGTGTTTTACTCATTGAGCAAAGCTTGTTCAGAACAATGCGTATGAAACATTAGATTAGGATGTATAATTTAATTTCGCTTAATCTAACTTCCTAGTAGCATATATTTATAGAATCATAGAGTTGGAAGGGACCTTAAAGATCACATAGTTCCAAGCCCCCTGCCCTGGGCAGGGACACCTCCCACCAGACCAGGCGGCTCAAAGCCCCGTCCAGCCTGGCCTTGAACACCTCCAGGGATGGGGCAGCCACAGCTCCTCTGGGCAACGGGCTCACCACCCTCACAGGAAAGGATTTCTTCCGTATATCTAACCTAAATCTCCCCTCTTTCAGTTTAAAACCATTCCCCCTCATCCTATCATTACACTCCCTGGTAAAGAGTCACTCTCCAGTTTTCCCGTAGGCCCCCTTTAAGTCTATAAGGTGTCCCTGAAGCCTTTTCTTCTCCAGGCTGAATAACCCCAACTCTCTCAGCCTGTCCTCGTAGCAGAGATGCTCCAGCCCTCTGATCATCATTGTGGCCTCCTCTGGACAGGTCCGTGTCCTTCTTATGTTGGGGGCCCCAGAGCTGGAGGCAGAACTGCAGGGGGGTCTCCCCAGAGCGAGCAGAGGGGCAGAATCCCCTCCCTCAACCTGCTGGCCATGCTGCTTTTGATACAGTCTGGGACGTGGTTGGCTTTCTGGGCTTCAAGTGGACATAGCCTGCTCGTTTTGAGCTTCTCATCAGCCAGCACCCCCAAGTCCTTCTCCTCAGGGCTGCTCTCAATCCATTCTCCGCCCAACCTGTATCTGTGCTTGGGATTGCTCCAACCCAGATGCAGGACCTTGCACTTGGCCATGTTGAACTCCATGAGGTTCACACAGGCCCACCTCTCAAGCCTGTCCAGGTCCCTCTGGATGACATCGCTTCCCTCCAGCGTGTTGACTGCACCGCACAGCTTGGAGAGAGGAGCTGATACAGTGGCTTTGCTCTTTAAGCATTGACTGTATGAGGTGGAGCTTCAGCTCTGCTGCTTCACTCAGGATTTCAACCGATTTCTAAACAGCCATTTGTTGTCAATGAAGCCCGTCAAACTTTTTCCAAAAATACACATGGATTTATGTTTGTGTCAGCATAAATCCACCTATGTGTTATATATTTGTCTGATGTGTGTCAGTCTTCAGGCAGGAGTCTGGAGACTTGAATTGAAGCCTGAGCTGAGAGTTACAATTCAGACTTTTTTCTCTAGAAATATAAGAGGTTTTTTTAGCAAGACCTCAGGAAATCTGGTGATATTTTTTTTTTTTCCCCTTAAGAATTCTTTTCCTCTATCAATAGCTGTGTGATATCACACCGATAGATAGATAATTAAAGCTGAAACCACTTTCCTGGATTAATTGCGCAGATCTTAAATTCTTTAATATCTCTGCAATCATGGGTATTTTGACCCTTTGGTGATGGGAGTGTTAGATCTTTTGCAAACAATACAGAAATTAATTTTGCATTAAATATGAGCATTTTTGGATCCCACATTGTGCAATAAAGGAGGTGGGAACTGCTGCCTTTTGCAGAACGGGCCTGTCTGAATACACTAAGTGTCTCTGTCACCCTGGGTAAGTGTTCAATAATATTCCGGCGAGCTTCCGTTTTCAATTTTCTTTACAGTGTAACATGAATTAACAGCCGTGTATTGCACTCAATTAGGTGAAGGATTGACTGCTTGCTGGCTGGTAACTTTTAAAATGGTGTTTAAGTATCTTCAAACTGGTTGGGGTGTGTATAGGTACATCGATCTGTGCACGTGTGTGTATCTCCACTTCTGCACTGTGGACTTGGGTGGAAAATTAGACTTTGTAGGAAAGCCTGTAAATAGAAATACCAATGCTTCCAACATTTTGCAAGTGATAAGTAAGAACAGCTCCTTTGAAATTTCAGGCAATGTTAATCTAAACGCATTTAAGGCTTTGAAGAACTTTGTTACAGAACAAGCAGTGCTGTTTGGTTTGTTTTTTTTAAGAGAGACTTGGCTGAGCATGTCTTTTCTTCTGATGGGAGGAAAATGGGCCCTCATGTCTAAAGAACCCTAACTTACACTGTGCTGTTTGATGTACGCCTAATGGTGGAAATTTACCCTAATTTTAGTGTGATCTCATTCATAAGTAGCACATCAAGCAACATAATTACTTTTATCAAGAAGATAAAAGTATTATTTAGGGCCACTGGCAGGTAAACCATGAGCACCTGATGCAGATTTTTTTCCTCTTGATTTGTATTTTCTTTGATGAATGTATTTGAACTGATATTCATCAAGCAATACAGGCTGAGTATTTGTGCCTTCCATATACAGCAACAGTTTTTCTGTATACAATATTGTCATTTTAAAATAAAAATTATTGTCATTTTATATGGGCTCACAAGGACAGTACTCCCCATCGAATGGGCACTCTGTATTTCAGGGTAGGATTTTGCTTTTAAATGTTCTATTGACATCCGTTGCTCTAAAGTTCATTTAAACTACTTATGTGTTAATCCCCAGCAGTAACATTTAAGTGTTTTTGGTCTTTCTAACACTCTTTCCTGAAGCCGATGCTAGTTCCTCTCCTGTCTATTTTAGGTTTGGAAGGATGCTGCCACTCAGATTTTCTTCTCCTTATCTGCAGCATGGGGAGGCCTAATTACTCTCTCTTCCTACAACAAATTCCATAATAATTGCTACAGGTATGTGAGAGTGAAACTCATCGGTCTTATTAAACGTAAACAGGTCTTCTCCAAACACAGTCAGCTACCAACTTGCAGAAATCTGGTTTGAAAGACCCTCCATGTTTTCCTTTTCCTTTCCTTTTCTTTTTTTTTTTTTTTTTTTTAGACTCTCTTCCCCCTCTCTCTTCCCCCTCTCTCTTCCCCCTCTCTCTTCCCCCTCCTTATTTTTTTTTTGGGGGGTTTTGTTCGTTTTGTTTCTTTAATCTTTTTTGGTTTTGTATGTTGTATCTTCTCCCCAGGTCCTAATCTACTAGTCTCAAGATGAGATTTAGGCTTCTTGTAGTCCCTATTGACTCTTAATTTTCAGAACCAGCAGTTTTAGGTGGAAAGGCAACCTGGGAAGCTGTCAACAGCCGTGAGCAGTGGTATGAAACCCAGCCAGTTGGCAGCCTCTGATGAAGAACATCCCGTGTGTAGAATGGGCTGAAGTTTGCCGTTGTGAGACATACATGAGTTTAACGTGCAACTTCCATATATGTGATTTTTGTCTCTCCTAAACGCCATTATTTTTTCCAGTTACCCCTAGCGTGGTTTTACATGCACAAAGTTATTCCAAGTTGTGAAATTTAAAATCACTCTTATTTGTAATCACTGAAAGTTATTTTTCCAAGGAAAAGGTAACCATTCTGGTGGCATAGTATAGTTTTCCATAAAAAAATGTGCCAGATATATGTCTGCAGATGGAAAAAACCAAAAGCAAGTGGCATTAGTAGAATGTTTCACTGCTGTTTTATTGTCCTTAAAGCCAATCTTGTTTCAGCTGAAGCAGACCTTTACTGATGCCTGCAATGGCAGAGCTGCTGACTCAGGGTGGCACAGGGACTGTCCCAAGGGTATGCTTAAAGGTCTTTCCTGAATCAAGACCTCTAAAGCACACGCTCCTTGGGATTTGAACTCCCATATCCTATAACTTCTAAGAACTGTATACAAAAACTTACCTTCAAAAACAAATGCAGATCAGGATTTTAAAAAGGAATTTCAAAAACATTTCCTACTGCTGTTTGAACGTAATTTAATATAATTATCCCAAAATATGGATGAATAAGTAACAGCGTTGCTTTCTCAGTAAATCCTACCCAGCAATCCTTTGGGTCCTATTTTTGAAAATGCTTTGATTTATTTTTTTTTTGTTGTTGATGAATGAATACATTCAGAATACCAAAAAATGGTATTCAAAAAATGAGAGAAACATCATGCTATCTTTCTGCATTCATTTAGCAATGTTTCGTGGCATTTGGAAAATGTTAACAAAAACTTTGAATTAAATGTTTGGTAATAAAGTATAAAAATCTTACAGGTCTAATACCAAATACATGCCTCACTATGTTAGAGAGGGATACGGGACACCGAAGCAGAAATAATTAGAAAAGCTTAGTTACTTCTAATTTGTTAATTTTACAACACATTTTGAATACTGAAATGAAGTATGGCTATCTTCTTTTTCAATTTTTATATTCATTACATTCTAGCACTGCAGATAAAATTGTAGTTTTCAGTTACATATTCATTTAAACATCATTTAATAATCTAGAATTGCAATAAATTTACATAAATTCACTTCATAATGCATACCTAAAAGATTTTCCTTAACTTTTCTGGGTTTTGGAAGAAGATTAACACATTATAATTCCAAAGAGAAGACTATTATTTTTTTTCTGTAGACCTGAAGAATTAACCTAATCATTAGAGCCTTAAGAGATGCTCTGTTAGAGATTCCAGAAGTTCTGCCAGCTCTGTGAGGTTCTTGACAGCTTTTCAGGTTGTATTTTGTTCTGTTCCTGACAAACAAAGAGCAGTAGGAATAAGGATTTCTAGTCAACTTAAAAAAAACCACAAAACAAACAAAACCAAACCACACTTAAGGTAAGTGACTTTTTTGTTCCTAAGTTGTAATATTTTAAGGGGAAGTCTTCTGAACACACCTATCATAGAATGCATTGGGTTGGAAGGGACCTCTAAAGGCCATCTAGTCCAACCCCCCTGCAGTAAGCAGGGACATCTTCAACTAGATCAGGTTCACCCATCCACAAGAAGGGCCGGAAGGAGGATCCGGGGAACTACAGGCCAGTCAGTCTGACCTCGGTGCCTGGGAAGGTCATGGAACAGATCCTCCTCAGTGCCATTACACGGCACATGCAGGAGAACAGGGTGATCAGGCCCAGTCAGCATGGGTTTGTGAAGGGCAGGTCATGCCTATCAAACCTAATATCCTTCTATGATAAGGTGACCCACTTAGTGGATGAGGGAAAAGCTGTGGATGTTATCTACTTGGATTTTTGCAAAGCTTTTGACACTGTTTCCCACAGCATTCTCCTGGAGAAACTGGCTGCTCATGGCCTGGACAGGTGTACTCTTCGCTGGGTAAAAAACTGGCTGGATGGCCGTGCCCAGAGAGTGGTGGTAAATGGAGTTAAATCCAGTTGGTGTCCAGTCACAAGTGGTGTCCCCCAGGGTTCGGTGCTGGGGCCGGTTCTCTTTAATATCTTTATCAGTGATCTGGATGAAGGGATCGAATGCACCCTCAGTAAGTTCGCAGATGACACTAAACTGGGCGGGCGTGTTGATCTGCTTGAGGGTAGGTTGGCTCTGCAGAGGGATCTGGACAGGCTGGACCAATGGACTGAGACCAATGGTATGAGGTTCAACAAGGCCAAGTGCCGGGTCCTGCACTTGGGACACAACAACCCCATGCAGCGCTACAGGATTGGGGCAGAGTGGCTTGAAAGCAGCTCGACAGAAAAGGACTTGGGAGTGTTGGTTGACAGGCGGCTGAATATGAGCCAGCAGTGTGCCCAGGTGGCCAAGAAGGCCAACAGCATCCTAGCCTGTATCAGGAATAGTGTGGTGAGCCGGACTAGGGAAGTGATCATCCCCCTGTACTCGGCACTGGTGAGGCCCCACCTTGAGTACTGCGTTCAGTTTTGGGCCCCTCGCTACAAGAGGGACATTGAGGTGTTGGAGCGTGTCCAGAGAAGGGCTACAAAGCTGGTGAGGGGCCTGGAGGACAAACCTTATGAAGAACGACTGAGGGAGCTGGGGTTGTTTAGCCTGGAGAAGAGGAGGCTGAGGGGAGACCTTATCACCCTCTACAACTACCTGAAAGGAGGTTGTAGAGAGATGGGGGCTGACCTCTTCTCCCTGGTGACAAGTGATAGGACGAGGGGAAACGGGTTCAAGTTACGTCAGGGGAGGTTTAGATTAGATATTAGGAAACATTTTTTCACTGAAAGGGTTATTAAACATTGGAATAGGCTGCCCAGGGAGGTGGTGGATTCACCATCCCTGGAGGTGTTTAAAAAAAGGGTAGATGGGGCACTTAGGGACATGGTTTAGAAGTGGCTCTTGTCAGGGTAGGCTAAAGGTTGGACTCGATGATCTTAAAGGTCCCTTCCAACCTCAGCAATTCTATGATTCTATGCTCAGAGCCCCATCCAGCCTGGCCTTGAATGTCTCCAGGGATGGGGCCTCCACCACCTCTCTGGGCAACCTGTTCCAGTGTCTCACCACCCTCATTGTAAAGAACTTCTTCCCAATGTCTAATCTAAACCTGCCCTGCTCTAGTTTAAAACCGTTGCCCCTCATTTTAATTTATATTGGGAACTAAAAATAAAAATTCTATCAAGAATGTAATAATTATGGATGGGGATTGTGAGGGCTGGTTTCCTGTCAAGTCACATCTACTTACCCAGTATAGTATGACATTCAGGTGTGGATTTCTTCAGATTCCCTTAACAACAGCAGACAATTGTAGCAGGGAATCATCTACAGATGGGTGGGCATTGAAGTGAGTGCTGCAGGGTACAGCAAGCTTAGCTCTGAAATTTTGTGTGCAAATACAAGAAAGATACAGGACAAAAATAATCTTACCTGGATGGTGGTGGCTAGTGCGTATGTAATACAGTGAGCAGATATCCACATCAGGCAAAGAGTAAAACACTGCGTTACAGATCATGTCATCATTGCTATCCTTGTCAGAGAGGCCAAGAGCAGAAGTGCATATCCGCCTGTGGCTTCCTACGTGGCACGTGGGTGATGGAAACTTGCACAGCTGATTTTTGGTGGTGTTGTGAAGACTTCTGGCACCTGATTGGCATCAGACGTACCTGATAAGTGTAAAAATGTACCTTCAGTGGCGTTCCCACAGGATGTGTGTGCTCATGAGAGAGACTCCTGAAATGTGTACAAAACCTTTCTTTGCATGTCTTGCAACAAGGTAACACGGCTTCTTGTTTTTTCTTTTCAGGGACACATTGATAGTCACATGTACCAACAGTGCCACAAGTATTTTTGCAGGCTTTGTCATCTTCTCAGTTATTGGCTTCATGGCAAATGAGCTCAAAGTGAATATTGAAGCTGTGGCAGACCAAGGTAGGGTACGCTGCTGTTTCGTTACTTAGGCACCTGGTGGCAACTTCAGCTCTATTGTCAATGATGACATTGGAGGTGGGAATAATGACTTCAAACTGGAGTGGATTAATAAACTACTTGTAGGCATTTCTGTATGGGAGAAGGTACATTGGGAAGTCAACTGGGAAGTCAAGGTACTACTCGAAGCCTCCTTATCAGTCATTTGGTAAGACAAGGAAGCAAGCTGAGACTCATTTCAGATCGTTATGTAAATGACATACAGAAGGGGGTAGGCTGAGATGTCTCCTTCACATAGTTCAAGCGATCACTGGCCCTCTCATTTGTCTGTGTCGCTGCCTTGTCAGGTCCCCAAGGTAAAAGTTGTCCCTGATGGTGGGAATCTTGGATGAGAGGACGGTGGGCTTCATAATGGTGGTTCTGGGGGAAATGCGGTGTCAGAGGTGGATTGCGCTTCTAAACTGTGGGGAGCAAGGAGCTGCCTCCATGGGGAAGTAAAAAATTTCTGAAGAACTGCTCAGAAGATTTTGGTTGGTGAAGTGAGATGGTTACGAATGGGGATCTGAAAGGTCTTAATTGGTAGAGCTGAATGTGCGTGGGAAGTGTATGGCTGATGGGAGAATTGGTGCTGTCAGGTACAATATGATGTGAAGTAGCAGGAGACAGGAAGGGAGAAGCTTTTGGGATAAGATTCAGAGAAGCTTAAAGGATTGGAAAAATCTGATGGGACCGCAAAGGGATAATTGTTACCTTTAGTCTAGTCCTACATTTCCTGTGAAACATGCAGCACTTTGTCCCTAAGCCAACTCCCAGATATTTAAGATCATTTCAAACTGTGTTAAAAAGATGAATTTGTAATAACTTTGTAATAACCTGTATATGTATTTAAGATTCCTCCAGCATAGCTGTTTCTGCATGCATGTGAGGGTCTTACGTGTATGGTATTAGCTTTCAGCACAGATACAATCATTTCCAAGCACCGAAGGGGAGTGATTAATATCTTCTCCGTGAGCCACGGGGATGGTTCCCAATGCTATCCCCCTCAACCCACGGTAGCACAGAGCAAGAGAAGACTCTAAACAGGAGGACAGCAAAGTTAAAAAACCAAATGTTGCATACTCATGGCTTCTATACATGATGTATCTCACTGTCTGCGTTAACACTAAACATTTTTCTGACAGGTTTGTTGTGCGGATGAAGTCAGTGCTACAAGGCGCTACCTGTAGCCTGAGGTACCTGACTGACTGAGCACCACAATTCAGAAACTGTAGCAGTGACTTGACAATAGGGGATAGAAATGAAGACAACTTTCCATAGTTTCTGTATGGTAATGTTCATAGGTGGTTTTGGACAAATTAGGTATTAAGATTAATATGCATTTAACAATGTTGTGAGAGCTAAATTCAAAACAGACAATGTGAGCTGGGGACACAGAAATCCTGTAGTTGTAGGAAAAGAGGAAGTGAAGCATTCTTTATTTTTTTCTTGAAAAATACTTTTTCTCAGAACTTCGATGTTCCTAATTGTTTATTAGAAACCAGCTACTACACGTGAAAGGAGGAGAACAACAGAGGAGGGGATGAGATGTTTCTGCTGGTTTAAAAAAAAAAAAAGGGCTTAGTTTCCTTTTGCTTATTCCTTCTCTGTAAAGTGAAACATGGATAATCCCACAGATCTTGCAGTACTTGTGACCTCAGAGATGCAAATAAAGGTGCCAGGTCACATTCAATTTCTGCAGCTCCTTTGGTCAGTACGTGGCAGCCCAGAGGTTGAGCTGAGAGGAAGCTTGTGAGCTGCAGTTCAGTCACGGGAGTTAGTCTGGGGCTTGTGCCCATGGTGGGATGGGCTGTGGATTCAGCTAGAAGGTCTGAGAGGAGAATTTCGTAAGATGGTCAGCTGGCAAACTGTTTCTTGATAGCAAGTAGAGTCATAGATTGGTTTGAGTCGGAAGTTTAAAGGTCATCTAGTCCACCCCCCCTGCAATGAGCTGGGACATCTTCCGTGAGATCAGGTTGCTCAGAGCCCCGTCCAGCCTGACCTTGAATGTTTCCAGGGATGGGGCATCTACCACCTCTCTGGGCAACATGTTCTAGTGTTTCACCACTATCATTGCAAAAAAGTCTTCCTTCTTCCTTCTCTCTAGTCTGAATCTACCCTCTTTTAGTTTAAAGCCATTACCCTATCACAACAGGCCCTGCTAAAAAGTCTGCCCTCATCTTTCTTATAAGCTCCTTTTAGGTACTGAAAGGCTGCAATAAGGTCTCCCCGGAGCCTTCTCTTCTCCAGGCTGAACAACCCCAACTCTCTCAGCCTGTCCTCACAGCAGAGGGGCTCCGTCCCTCTGAGCATTTTTGTGGCCTCCTCTGGACTCACTCCAACAGGTCTGTGTCTTAGTCCCTGTCAAGTGGTAGGGAATACTGCACTTGCAAGCTAATGGGATGTCAATTCAGTCTTCAATGTCTCATCTCTTCTTTTTGATCTGCCAGTCAGCTAAGTGGGAACAGAAAAGATTCATTGTCATCTCCAATTTCTGGCTGGATTAGATGTTTATGTTTGAAAAACACTGTGTGTATTAGGAGTAATGGTTCCATTAATCTTTTACCTTCATTCTGAAACAAATGACAAACAAAAAAAACCTCAACCCCAAAATCTAAACCCCTCTGCGGTTACAGAAACTATTGTAAGGAGTTAGATTCAAATTCTACTCAAAGAAGCTGTGCTCGAGTGAAACTGCAGTGGAAGCTCCGAAGGGATGGATGGAGGGGGGACGGAGAGACACAGCTGCTAGCGATGGTGGAGGAAACGCTTGGTTCAGCTGGTTCATCTCCCTGGAGATGGCATCATATTTAGCACAGGGGATCGCAACCCCTTTTCCGTTGAGTGCTTGTTGGTGGTCTTTGAGTGAGCGACTAGTCACAGGCTGGAGCTCTCTGTGCCCAGCTGTTTCAGCAGCTGTTCAAGGGGATGTGAAAAAAGCTGTCACGAGACGATCTTATTGTAGGGCTGTCAGTGCGTTCGTAGGAGCCCATTTAGGCCATTTAAAAATATTTCATGAGGGTGAGGCTTCACTGCTCTCCATGATAGGGGAAACAAAATTTAGTCCCATACGAAAAGGCAAGTGTACAGCAGGAAGAGAGTGAAGATGAGGGATAGCTGCAGGCTGAGTTAGCACATTGAATTAACAGAATTAAAAACCAGACTCAGCAAGCGGGGAAAAGACCCAGCCCTTGTGCCTGCCTACCTTTTTTTTTTTTTTAATTATTTCTGTTTGCATTGAAAGAGGCAACAGCAAAAATGATGGTGATCTCCCTTCGAGTTTTTAAAACCTTGAATGTAATTGTTAATGGAAATGGGAAGGGATTTTTTTTTTTCTTTTTCCCTCCTAAAATATTAATCTGAAATACCTAGTATTTTTTTCATTTAGAATCTTCCTTTCAGGAAGACTTTTTTTTGTCCACTTTTTTTTCAGGAAACTTTTTCTCTGTTTTTCATGGAGGGAAAGACAGGACAACTTATTTTTATTTTACCGTCTCAGTTTGTTGAAGAACATACTGCGGCTGAAAAATTTTAGTAAACTGAAAGTTCAAGGTCATTTGACTTTTTTTGCTTCAACACATATAAAAGCTTTGGAGGTGTTTAAAAAAAGGGTAGATGGGGCACTTAGGGACATGGTTTAGAAGTGGCTTTTGTCAGGGTAGGCTAAAGGTTGGACTCGATGATCTTAAAGGTCCCTTCCAACCTCAGCAGTTCTATGATTCTATGAATCTTTGACGACGGAGAGGACAGGAGCCAGCCTCCCCGTGACTGTTCACCTGTGCCCGGATGCTCCCTGGTGTGTGATACCTTGGAGAGTTATGAGGGGCTGAGATGGAGAGATGTGTGCTTTCATATTCCATAATTAAACTTTCCCCTAAAATTGTGATTAATAGGAACTCATTATTCTGAGACTTAATTAAACTTCTACATGCAGGAAGCTAGTGCAAACAGAGCCCTTATCTCTAATAGTCGTCAAGAAATCTTTAATCAAGAGACAAAAGCACACGTTCATGAATACATAGTAGTTCTGCATGCACCTTCCTGTTCCAAAAAGCCATTTTTCTGCAGCGTATTTTAAAGGCAGCAACACTTACTGAGTCACGTACAGTGGGTTTGGGTTTTTTTACCGTGTTGTTATCTTTCGTATTTGTCTTTTGTTCAGCAGGATCCCCACGCTTCACAGCTGCCTGTGGAGATTATTTCACATGCTGCTACAACTGTGTTTTTCCCATTACGTGAGACAGTAACAGTTCTGTTTTGATCAGAAACAGTGTGGGGAGCTGTGGGAAATGGGATGCGATAACCTGGATTGGAAATGGCCAGAGTTGAGTGGGTTTGGAGCCCCTTTTCAATGCATGGGTCATGGCATCATAGAATCATAGAATTGTTAGGGTTGGAAGGGACCTTAAAGATCACCTAGTTCCAACCGCCCTGCCATGGGCAGGGACACCTCCCACTAGATCAGGTTGCTCAGAGCCCCATCCAGACTGGCCTTAAGAACTTCCAGGGATGGGGCTTCCACCACCTCTCTGGGCAACCTGTTCCACTGTCTCACCACCCTCATGGTGAAGAACTTCTCCCTAACATTTAGTCTGAATTGTCCCATCTCTAGTTTTAATCCGTTCCCTCTAGTCCTACCATTACCCGCCATCCTAAAAAGTCCCTCCCCAGCTTTCTTGTAGGCCCCCTTAAGATACTGGTAGGCCACTATAAGGTCTCCTCGGAGCCTTCTTTTCTCCAGACTGAACAACCCCAACTGTCTCAGTCTGTCCTCACAGGAGAGGTGCTCCAGCCCTCTGATCATCCTTGTGGCCCTTCTCTGGACACGTTCCAGCACGTCCGTATCTTTCTTGTAGTAGGGGCTCCAGAACTGGACGCAGTACTCCAGGTGGGGTCTCACGAGAGTGGAGTAGAGGGGGAGAATCGCCTCCCTTGACCTGCTGGCCACGCTTCTTCTGATGCGGCCCAGGATACGATCGGCTTTCTGGGCTGCTAGTGCACGCTGACGGCTCTAGCAGCACAGCCTGGCTCTCGTGTGTATCTTGCCTGAGAGGCAACATCCTTCTGAGCGTTTGAAGTGGGCATTCCTTTAGCTGGGATAAATAGAGAAGAAGTGCCATCTACTGTAATGCTACCGCCACATTCCTGCAGCCTTCTCTCCCAAGCAAATCTAAACATACTTGTAGAAATAATTTTTCTTTACAGTCGATAAAAATTATAGCCCAAGAAATCAAACCAACAGAGAAAGGAAAATTCGTGGGTAAGGCTCTACAAGAACCCCATCTCCCTATTTTTTTTGCTGTGCATTATTTCAGAATTTCTTATGAGGTTTTTTTAGATTCACGGTAGTTATTACCTTGTGTCTGGTATCAGCTCTGTGCATCTGTTATGTTCTTTCCTTCTCGTTCGACCGTGTGCTGATGAGTTAAAGAAGAGTATTTACTTTCCCGATCTTCCTTGTAGTGCTGAGGTGTGGGTGATGGCTATGTTGATCTAAGGCTGGGTTGCTTATTAGCAGGGACAGTAGCAGGAATTTGATCACAGAGCAGGAAAGAAACATAGCTGCAGTACACGATTTCTGTTTATTTTTCAAATCCGGGTCAGTCTATTAATGTACTGGTTAAATATGTATTCTGCAGCTTGGCAAGTAGGAGTGTATGAGTGTTTCGAAACTTACAGCCAAAATAGAAATTAATCATGTGAGGCTACATTCTGCAATGGTTAAATGTTTTTTTACTTTTATCAAGCAAAGTAATATTGTATTAGATTTTGAAACGTGACTCTTCACCTCTCCCTCTCTTCCATTCAGTCGACAATGTTAATAGGATGCAGGATATCACAGCCTTTATTTTTCTCATTTCTAGGTCCTGGAATTGCTTTCGTGGTTTACCCAGAAGCCTTAACTAGGCTTCCCCTCTCTCCGTTCTGGGCTATAATATTCTTTTTGATGCTTTTGACACTTGGATTGGACACTATGGTAAACTGCTTTTGTTTCCCATTCTTTTCCTCTTGCTTTTCCTGTTTATTTGTTTGGAGGACCGTGAGATTAATCACTGTTTTCCATGTGGTCAGTTTTACAAAAAGAGGAGCGAAGTAAGGCCATCGATGCTGAAATAATTTGGGTGAAGCTTTGGCAATTAGGTCTGTGCATTTAAGACCTAGGATTCAAAACACTCTCTTTTATTCCATTATATCCAGTTGGAGCATTTTGCGTACGTTGTGTGCACTGAAATAAATCCTTTCGTTTTGTCTTTCAGTTTGCCACTATCGAGACTATAGTGACCTCCGTTTCGGATGAGTTCCCCAAATACTTACGGACGCACAAGGCACTGTTCACTCTTGGGTGCTGCATCTCGTTTTTCATCATGGGATTTCCTATGATCACTCAGGTAATGATATTGTCTTCGAGCACACTGTCTGTCCCCAGTCCCCCTCTGGTGGCCGTTCTCCTCCTGTGCAAGTTGCAAAATATTAAGCTGAATTTTGCGGCAGACACCAAGTGAGCCTGAAAGCCTTATTTTATTTTAATGGATGCTCTGACGGAGATATAAGCTAAAAGACTTCACTGTTCCAATCTTTATGAGAATCAGACTTCCAAAATTTATCTCTAGCCAAACACCTCCAGAGCAATCACTTAAGTTAGGTACACATTTAAGAAAAAAATAATAAAGTTTGTATGTCATATAAACATCCACACCAGTTTTGGGTGCCTTCCCTCCTAGATTAGATATGTACTGATAGTCTTGGAAAACTGCAGCACTAATAATGACATTCTCATCTACTGTTGATAGTCTTCAGTGTCTTTTGTCCATTAGTTCCTCCAGCATTATAAACTCTCAGCAATTTCAAGAGGCTCACAAAATCTATTTTACTATTTTATTCATCCTTTTCTCCTCTCTTTTTCTTTCTTTCCCGTCACCTCATCACCTACCAGCCCAACTTTGCTGCTCCCAAGCCCAGGATAGATTCAGTCCTTCCTTCACTTGAATTGTGCTGCTTAGCCTCTGCCCTGAAGACAGGGCATTATATCCTTCCCGAAGAGATGAACTGGACTCACTATTACGCTATTTCTGGTTTCAACAGTGATTTTGCTTTCGCCATAGTATTAATCGTTTAGAGACGCAGCCGGTGGAAGGTCTTGTTGCAGTTCAGTCCTTAATATGAAAGGACTGAAATCAATGTCCTCCCAAGGTGTGTTAGATACCAGACTCGGGTGTACCTTCTGCTTTTTTCTTGTTGGATTTGATATTCATTCAGCCACAAGGAGGAGATTATGGTGCGCTATCAGCCTGTCACTGGTCAATGTGTGGATGCTTACTTGGGATAGAGTCCTGGGTCCTGCTTCTGTCTGTTTTGCCTATCTCAGCGGCAGTTAGAGTTGTGACGCGTACGGAGACATCAGCTGTATGCCACGAGTAATGACTCTTACCCTTTTTTCTTTAGGGTGGAATGTATATGTTACAGCTTGTGGACACTTACGCAGCTTCTTACTCTCTTGTCATCATTGCCATCTTCGAGCTTGTTGGAGTTTCCTATATATATGGTAAGAAAAGATACTGTTATTGGACAGCTGATGTCACAGAAACATTTTAGTATATGGTAAAGTAGCTGCTAACATGAAATTCTTAAGGAAAGGAGTAACACCTTACTTTATTTTTTATTTTTTTTTTAATAGAAACACTCAGAATTTCCTTATTTTGAACAGAAGCATAATGGGACTTCGTTACTATAGGTTTATTTAAAAATACATGTATTCAGAAGACTTCATTTTCCACCAGTAGCTTAAAGCCAGTGCTTAAAGATGAGTATAAGAATAGACCAAATATTCAGTGATGCTTCTCCAGGGTCTCTTTCTACACTACACTTTCTACGCTGCAACAGTTTTAGGCTGAGAGATTTCCCGAGCCAGAGGTGGTATCTTTGCATTGAACAACTTTTGAAGGTTTTATTTTCCATGTACACATCCAGCCTTCCCTTTAGCCCATCTATCCATAACACAGGATCAAGACTATACAGCTACTAAGAGTGATTAATTATGCACAGTGGCAACACTGGTTAGATTAATCCATGTTGATGCACATTAAATTATGAGGAAGATCCTCAGCTAATATAAAACAGTGCAATTACCTTGGTGCTACGGTAGCTACGACACTGGATACCAGTTGGTGATTTGCTCCCAAACTTGTCCAGTGCTTTCAGGAGACTGATTCTCGGAAACGCGTGATCTCAGATGGTTGTAGTAGGAAATGTGAAGATCTCCCTGCATAACAGATGATTAATTCATGTCTGGGGTGTGGTGGTGCCACTCAAGACTTGTTCTCAAAAGCAAAGGAAGATCTGAATCTCAGTGTTAAAGACAACAAAGATAAGGCTGTTTCTGCTGTTGGGGTGGACAGGAATGAATTAGGTATTTTCTATCAGCTAGACATAAACAATCCCAGATGTTCTGTTGAAGGTACGTATATAGCAGTATGACCTTAGGCCCTAGTCCTGGACGCTGAAGTGCTAGATCTACCTACATTGTGGGCTCCACTCTGTAATATAAATGCATTAAAAAAAATCGTGCATAGTTCCAAATGTAGGATTTGTTGCTCTTGCTTGAAAAATGAATGTTATAGAAAGGACAGGGAGTCAGCCCTTCCTGGTTTTGTCTAATTTCGTGAAAATACAGATTTGTATTTTATCTTCACTGATATCCAATCCAATGAGCAGGCCTGGGTGGTTGTAAGCTAAGTCCAATAGGACCTAGTGAGGAAATGGTACAGAATACAATGGAAAAAGTCAAAACACCGAGAGAAAAGTTGATTTAGACCGATCAAGCATTTTGATCAACCAAAACATGTTGTTTTTTATGTCTGTGACATGTAAGTATTTAAATTAGAGTAGGTTTAGAAGTGTCATCTCTGTGAGTGAAGTGATATTGGTAACTGCTGTCAGCTTTACACTCAACCACTCTTCTCAAAGGACCTGAATGCAATCTTTTGAAATGTCTCCTGAAGTGAAGTCTACAGATGGATTTTGGGGGTTATTTAGCAGAACTCCTGGTTTGAAAAATCAATGCTGGCAAGTTTTGCCATTGCTCTGTGCTTCGTTTTCCATGAAGACATGCAAGGTTGCCCATTCCCTCCCCCTTTTACCTGTTCCTGTGGAAACACCTCCGGGTACATGTCGTCTGAGACATTAGTGTCTGGTAATTGTACTGACCAATTTCTCAGCTTTCCTAAAATCAAAACAATTCCCTAAGAGATTGTGAGTGGGAATGCTCAGGAAGAGTATAAGGGTTTGTTGGTGTGTGGGTTTTTTTTTTTTTTTTTTTTTCCTTCTTCCCAAACCACACACTCCTCCTCTGTTTGCTGAGAGCGTGGCTGGACAATGCTGTGCACTAGATGTTGTCTCTCTTTCTGGCCAGCAGTATCGTCAGCATCACCTGGTCTGTGTCAAAAAGATTGCCCCTTTTAAAGCCATTGCCATCGGTGTGCAAGATGAAAATTCCTTGCTTGGAATGTTTTGAAATAACCCCAAAACTACTTAAATCTGTAAAATTTCTTTCTTCTGTATGTTTTTAAGTAAGAACAAAGGTACGTGTGGAGCAAACACTGGCTCTGTCCCTCCTCTGAACACCGTGTGGCAGAAGCACTACAGACCTGCCTTTGTGGAACGTTTTATTGGGCTTGTAAGCAAAATTGCTCTGCCTAGTGCCTGCTTTGCCCAACAAATTCGGTATCCTTAAAAACACTAACTTTTATGAAAAACATAAAATAATACAGAAATAATTATAGCACTGCAAAGGAATGACTTGGATAGAGAATATTTTTTTTTTTTTTTTTAGTTACGTGTTACTTTAATGTAATCAGACTTGGAAAAGATCTGACAAATTACAAATCATTCTTCCCGTGCTTTCTGTACCATCTGATTGTTGATCAACAGATGTTAGTAAAGCCTTTGATATAAACTGTTTCAAAGATTATTCCCTGGAATTAACCTTTTGCTAGACTAAAGAGCTTCCAGTCTTTTACACAAAAAAGGAAAGATGTACTTTACAGTCGTCATCCGCTTGACTAATGTTTCATAGCTACTTCTGCTGCATTAAAGCTACTTTTCTAAGGACTGTTCATAAGCGTACAGCTTGTATATTTGCAATTTGCATGTTGTAAATACAAGTGAAGCTACTGCTCTTGTTATATTCCTTCAAGCAGTGCTTAAAATTGGCATAATATATTTTCGAGCTCTGACAGTTGCCGTCTTACACTCCACTGACACCTTTCTCTGTATTCTTGTACTCTTCATAGCAAGCAGGTCGGCACAATAGAGGCAGGTGCTTTTATGATGAAAGAAATCTGTCTTTAGTTCTTGTTACACGTTCTGCTTGCTGAGCTTGTTGAGATTTTTAAATTAAGGAGAGGCACACTTGGTTATTTCCTTGCGATCACTTATTTTTCAGTGGAGTCGGTGCTACATAATCCAGTCAAATGCTGGGTTTTATTTCACATTCTGGTATAGATGTTTATTCTCCAGATGTTTACATTATGATGCATGATTGGTAAAGAATAGCTTAGAGCTGCGGGTATTAATTTAATCATCAGCATAATTCCCACTGTTGCATTTTGTAGCGTGAAGCTAAATACAAAGAACCTCGTGCTTGAGCAAAACGCTGTTGGAAGCTGAAAATGTGTGACCTATACTTTACTCGTGCTCCTTCTAGATCTGCTTTTTTGACAGTCTGTTGTTGGGAAGGTTCATCATCAGAGCGAGTGGTAGAAAGCGTTAGTAATTTTGAACATTTTACCTGCAGCAGAATATTGAAGCAGCTGTCTGTCTCGGTTTGCATTCTCCTTTTTAATGGATTTTCTGTCTGCAGCGCTTATGAATACATCATCCAACTTTAGAGAGTGGAAATTGAGATATGGAATATCATGTATTGTTTATTTCCCAAAGTTATTCAGCAGGTCTGACTGATCTGAGGGGGAGACCAGATATACTGAGATTTAATCGGCTTTTGGTTAACTAAAGCATCCTTTGCGTTTTTCTGTGGAACTCGACGAACCTATTTTCAGTCTTTCACAGGGAGAGATGAGCACTGTGTAATCCCTCTACCCATTTACATGTATTTTACTCCTGAACTGCTAATATTTTAAAGTGTCTGAAGCTGTGAATACCCACTCACAATTCCAAGAAGGAACTAAATTTTGTAATTGGAGTTTCAAACAAATCGGTGCAGATTTGCATGAAGCGTGCACGAATTTTGGAGGCAGAAGCGCCTGGTAACTCTCTAGTTACGTAGATCTCCTTTGCAGCCGCAAGTGTGGCTGCAGTAGAGACACTTGGAAGAGCTTTAAACTTTGTGGAAAGACCCTTCAGCCCATCCCTTGTGCTGCTGCAATTAGTTTAAAAGTAGTTTTATTCCTGCTGCGGGGACGCCCGCTGTGTGAGCAGCTCCCAGGTAGCCCACTGCAGATGGTCCACTGAACTGTAACAAGCAGGTAAACAAAACACATAAAATCATTCAGTTGCAGCTAAGATCTCCTTTTGAAGAGAATACAGCGACCCTGGGGGTTACAGTTGGTCCAGGCGTACAAAATGGAGAAGCACGCGATGAGTGAGGCAGATGCAGATCCCATGGGTCGTAAAAATTACCCGTATTTTATAGAGAAGACAAGAGGCTTTCTGAATAAGAGCATTTGTTGCAATCAGTGGAAAAAAGAAAAAGAGGGAGAGAAATTACAGTTCCAGAAAAAAAATGCAACATCTGGGTCCTGTTGAGTTAGCTTTCTAAGCTTACATCCACCGCAGGTTGCACTTGTCGCGGGCGGAGTGATTAACTTCACTCGTAAGAGCGAAGTAGTGAAATATTTTTTTAATATAAAACAGTGATTTAACGAAGATAGTAGTGAATGCAACAGTGCTTTACGAGATTTGATGTAAGGGTGCATTTGATTATTTACTGCATAGAGGCCAGGCTCAGACAAGCTCTCAGGGAGACCCTCCCGTTGAGTCACGAGGTTCAAAACGGACCCCTGGCTTTCTAAACTCCTTCTCAGAGAGGAGTCTGGGTGCAGTTGGATCCAATCCCGGTCCCAGACTTGGTCAACGGTTTATGTCTAAAGGGTTATATATGCGCAATCGATCCTTTATATCACTTAGCTAAGATATCAAAGTTCAGCATGCTATTAGTCACTTATGGAGAATCTGTTGCACCAAGGAATCTCTCAGCCTCGCGGAGCAGAACCTTAAGTGAGTGTCCTCCCTCAAGGGGAGATCCCTCAAGGGGAGAGCCCGCTGCCGTGCAGGAGAGCTCAAAGGGCTCTTGGCCTGTCCGCTATTTATAGAGTAAGATAATTGAGCTATAGTCATATTCGCATGGGAACAAAATATCTAGGTCCCCCCCTCCCCGGCTCCAGACAGTGTTTTGACTGTGTTGCCAGCTGTCCCCCAAAGTCCGGGTGCAACTTATCACAACCCTCACCGGTGGTTATGGCTTGAGCTGGGGTGGGAAAGGGGGAGAGCACAGCCGAAGTACTTCCCCTCACCCCTTCGTAAATGCAGGTCTTTGCGATTTCATCTTCTGGTTTAATTTCTGGCTTTTTCTCCTCTATTTCTTCTCACAACACAGTTTTTGAGCTTTACTCTGCCACACTGTCTGCCTGAACTGCCTTGCTCTGTGCTCGCCCCCTGAGCTGGGCCGTTGGGGCTGCCCGAGCATCGTCGAGCCCCGCGCCTTTCTTGGAGGTGCATCAAAAGACACTGAATATTGAGCCATTGCTATTTTTTACCTTCTTAATTCTGGGAACAGCCTGGTGGGTAGATTTAGTTCAACCAAAAAAAGGCTTCAAAATTAGGTGGATCAAGCCTGGGGATTATCCCTTCTTATATTCAGCAGCTGCAGTGCCTGGCTGTAAGGGCAATAAAAACATAAAGCAGTTTATTACTTTTGTTCCAAGTATTTCCTGCCTTGCTCGAAGACTTCGCTCCAATATTTGAGCTCCATCCCTGTCCCCATACCATAAAAGTCAGACTCAATGCTGTAGAATAATACTTTGTAAAATTTCAATGACAGAGACATTTATTTATTAGATAGAATAAATCCCAAATTGGCCCAAACTGGAACTGTTTGTGTGATGGAGGAGCTCAGCCTTGGACCCTCGACCTCCCTCTTGTTATCATCATTAGAAAAGCTGGAACAAATTCCAATTTTGTTGTTATGAGTTTTGGATAAATTAGGGGCCATTTACCTAACCAGCTCTGCAGAACAAGGCAGAAAAACAAACTGGCTGTTATCTGTGGGGTGGTTGCTGCTGCTGGGCCAGAACCTCTTCTAGCCGCACGGCACAGCCAGCGAGACAGCTACGGGGACGGCTGAAATACCATTTTCCAACCTTGCGTGTTTTATTAACTCAAGTAACTCTATAGATGCAATCAATGCAATAATCTGAAGAATCAACATGCCGGTTGATCTGTTTGCTCAAACAATGTTGAATATAATTTAAAATATTTACGGGTGCTTGCTAATAATTCTAAGTATTGCGTACATATCAAATGAAAAATAAGGGGACATTACCAGTTTCGATGCCGATACAGTCATAGCCCAATCGCGTAGTAGGTATAGAGAAGCTCGGATATTGTCTGTGCTGAAATAGATACACAGATATTAATAAGGTTCATCTTCACTGTGAAATATAACAAGTGTACACATAATTGCAGCTAACCAGTGCATACTATTAATGCTTTAACCCAAAACATACTGAACACTTAATCTCTATGTAAAAACTCAATTTTGCTTTAATCCTTAGGAAGTAAATATTTTATTAGAACGGTTCCCACCATAATAGTCTCATTTTTCTACTGTGTGCTTAGATCCTCCATTGAAGTTCTCAACCCACAAGTCAGAGTTTGTTTTCGTAATTAGACACAGGGGAGATCACAGGAGCTGTGTTGCAAGCTGCAGCTGGTTTCTTTCACACCTAATTGCATTTACATTTGCTCCTTACAGGATTGCAGAGATTCTGTGAAGATATAGAAATGATGATTGGATTCCAGCCAAGTAAATTCTGGAGAGTCTGTTGGGCATTTGTGACCCCAACTATTTTAACAGTAAGCAAAAAAAAAATTTTAATGTCTTCTCCAAAGCACTTCATTGTTGTTTTTTCATCAGACATGGTGTTTCTGAAGGGTAGTAATTAGATCTTGGATGGAGATACCTAGCGCATGTGTGTGTGCATGTAGAATCATCGAATGGTTTGGGTTGGAAGGGACCTTAAAGACCATCTAGTTCCAAGCCCCCTGCCATGGGCAGGGACACCTCCCACCAGACCAGGCTGCTCCAAGCCCCATCCAGCCTGGCCTTGGATACCTCCAGGGATGGGACAGCCACAGCTTCTCTGGGCAACTTGGGCCAGGGGCTCACCACCCTCACAGGAAAGGATTTCTTCCTAATATCTAATCTAAATCTCCCCTCTTTCAGTTTAAAACCGTTCCTCCTCGTCCTATCGCTCCACTCCCTGATCAAGGGTCTGTCCCCATCTCTCCTGTAGGCCCCATGTGTTCTTACGCGTGTGTGTAGTAGAAAAAAAGAGCATAAGTAACGCTATTTTTGGTAGAGAAGGGATAGTGAGTCTCCAAATGCTGTGGCCTTTCCTTGGCTGTGCAAAGTGCTGCTATGGCATACCATTGCGTACCAGCATTCTGGATTATTGTATATATAAGTGTACGTGTGTAATACATACGTATGTATGTACACACGTAGGGAGAGGAAATGAGATGATCCTCCTGTCTTTTCTCAGGTTGAGCTAGGGAAAAACCATTTTACTGAGTCATAAACTAATCTGAGACATACACTTTAGAAAGGTTTACGTGGAAATCTGACTGACAAATTTTGAGCTGCAGAGATGGAAATATTTTTGCAAGGGTTGATATAGTTATGATCTGGATAACAGATATAGATCCCTTCAGTTTCTCTAAAAAAAAATGGAAAAAAAAGGAAAGAAAAAGGGGGGGAAAGGAACAAAAAAGTAAGGAAAAAGGGGGAAAGGAAAGTTAAGGAGAGTGGAGGGGGAAAGGAAAGTAAGGAGATTGGAGGGGGAAAGAGAGGAAAGAAAAGGGGAAGGAAAGAAAAAGGGGGAAAACAAAAGAGAAGGAGGAAAAGGAAAGAGAAAGGAAAGAGAAAGGGGGCAAAAAGAAAGAAAAGGAAGAAGAAAAAGAAAAAAGGAAAACAAATGGGGAAAGTGAAAGAGAAAGGAAAGAGAAAGGGGGCAAAAAGAAAGAAAAGGAAGAAGAAAAAGAAAAAAGGAAAACAAATGGGGAAAGTGAAAGAGAAAGGAAAGAGAAAGGGGGCAAAAAGAAAGAAAAGGAAGAAGAAAAAGAAAAAAGGAAAACAAATGGGGAAAGTGAAAGAGAAAGGAAAGAGAAAGGGGGCAAAAAGAAAGAAAAGGAAGAAGAAAAAGAAAAAAGGAAAACAAATGGGGAAAGTGAAAGAGAAAGGAAAGAGAAAGGGGGCAAAAAGAAAGAAAAGGAAGAAGAAAAAGAAAAAAGGAAAACAAATGGGGAAAGTGAAAGAGAAAGGAAAGAGAAAGGGGGCAAAAAGAAAGAAAAGGAAGAAGAAAAAGAAAAAAGGAAAACAAATGGGGAAAGTGAAAGAGAAAGGAAAGAGAAAGGGGGCAAAAAGAAAGAGAAAAGGAAGAAGAAAAAGAAAAAAGGAAAACAAATGGGGAAAGTGAAAGAGAAAGGGGGCAAAAAGAAAGAAGAAAAGGAAAAAGGGAGGAGAAGAGGAGAAAAGGAAAGAAAAAAGGAGAATAAAGAAAGAAAAAAAGGAATGTTTTTTACCAGACTCCCTGGGCACTGAGTGGTGCGCCCAGTGGTGTCCCCGCCCGGGCCCGCCCGGCCGAGCTCGGCGGTTCCCCACTGGCCCCGGCAGGGGGCGCTGTGCGACAGCGGCTGGCGGCACGGCCCGGGCGGGGCAGAGCGGGGGGCCGGGGGAGGTGGGGACGGCGTTCACTGGCTCAGGCGTACTTGCAAAATTAGAAATAGGGTTTTAAATTTAAAGGAAGGTTGCGGGGAAGGGGGGTGGTTTGGGGTTTTTTCTTTGTTTTTTTTTTTTCCTTTTTTTTCTTTTTGGAGGTTGTTTTTTTCGGTGTTTCTTTTTTTTTTGTTTTGTTTTGTTTTTTAATTTTCTTTTTATAGCTACCCCAAAGCCTGGAATAATGCTTTACTTCAAATTTAGATCTCCATTTAATCTAAAAGATGGCACTTTTCACCATTCTTTTTTTTTTTTTTTACCATTGCTACATGTTTTTATCAAGTTAAAGGATAATAACTAGCTCTACATTCTCTGTCTAGCTCAATGTTTCCTCTACATTTTAACCCAAGTACCCATACAATCTTTAATTGCACATCATGTTTTGGCACAAGAATGAAATAATTTTTTTAGCCATTTCAAAAGCCTCCAGCCCGGTAAGTCAGTATAAAAGCACGGAGCCCTCTTTCACCAGGATGTCACGTTTGAGAGCACATTCTTCAGCCTCAAAGTCCTCAGGCCTGGCCCACAGGGGTGGCGAGATTATTGGTATTTGCCTAGGGTTGGAAAAACTCATCATTTCACAGCAGTGCTAAATAGTTCCTACAAGTATTCATAGATTTTTAGGGATGAGGTACTAAAAGTTACTAGAATTTCTGCTAAGACACGTGCTTTGAGGCAGTGTGGTGGCAGCTGGGTGGGGTGAAGAAGTAAAAAGGTGACTCCATCCTTTGCAATCCCTTCTTCCAGGGAAGTTGTATTTCATCCTACGTGCTGGCAAGTTCCCGCTTGTGCTGTTCTTTAGTGCAGCATAAACATCGGTAAATCTTTTTATTTTGGGAAAAAAAAAAAAAAGGGCTCTGGATAAAGTTAGCAACTTCTTTTTGGTATTGTTAATTCAGGAATGAGGTAATTTTTATTTTTATTTTTTTTTTCTTGAAAAGTGAAAAAGGTTTAGTTTTACAGACAGGAGTGTGTGAAGGCATTAGTGAGTTTTGGTGAGCTCATCAAAGTCCGGAGTTGTGAGGAAATTTTCTATGATGAGAACAATTTCTCCAATGGGCGTAATGAAGATATTCCACCTTCCCACGTAGATTTTCTCTACTGATTCTCTTTGCTGTGCGTGAAACCCAGGTAGCTCTGTCTTACCTATCCAGTGGCAACTGTTGTTTGATTGTGACAATATACAGGTATCGTTGTAAATCCATTTTTAAAAGTTTGAAGACATAGCCCTGTTTAATCCATAGTATTACGATAACATAAATGGCAATATGTCTTTTTTTTTTTTTTTTTCCTGGAGGTCCTTGCTAAAAATGAGGACGTGTGCACTTTTTTTTTTTTTAAATCTCTTTCTTTCCTTCCAATGGCTGTTTTCAAGATGCTGCCTTAGCCCCATTTTTATGCTTCTGAAAGCAACTGTAAGGCTTTTCTGCAAATTGCTCGATTCCTTTACTGACCAGACTTATGCTCTTCGCTACCGCCAGTAATCACAACCAGGGAACAGGAAATTATGTTGTCTCTTAAGGAAAGCAAATTTGGAAAGCAAACGAGGGCAGTTCAAACTTGCATGTTCTGCTGTTGTTCCCTCCCAATGTGATATTAAGTGACCTTACGGTGAGAAATAAATTGATACTGATCAGTCGTAATTCAATTTTTATGCAATCGAAACAGACAAAGCAAAACCAAGCAATACACTCTTTTCTGTTATTGCCTCCGTAAAGCTAATATTTGATACATTTGGATAGTCTAATATTAGACTTTCAATTACTCCACATCTCTGGAAATAAAACCGATCATTTTTATACGTGCCTTCACCTAGTTATACTGCCATAAATCTTCTGTGTGCAATTATTGCGAGCACGGGCATTTCCCAAAAGTTACTGAATTATGCACAAATGTAAGCAGATGTATTGCTATTCATACAGTAAGTGAAATGGAGTAACTTAGCATAATGACATTAGGTAAAACTGCCAACAGACCATGTAATAAAGCATGTTACTCTAGGGGCAGGATTCTAATTTCAATTTTTCTGGCATAAATACAGTGATTTTTGTGGGATATTGCAAGATTTCCATGAAACTCATTAGATTAAGACTCTGACCTGTTTATTACAGCTTGTGGCAGCGCCCTGCCTTAGGAGCATGTACTTTTATCTGTATTCCATAGGTCTGTGGGAGGACACCTACCATTTGCTGCAGAGCAGGCTTGTTTTGCTTCTTCAAACATATTTGTTTTCCTTCCTTGTTTCCAGTTTATTCTTTGCTTCAGTTTTTACCAATGGGAACCGATGACTTACGGAGCTTACCACTACCCGGGCTGGTCCATGGTGCTCGGGTGGCTGATGCTGGCCTGCTCGGTTATCTGGATCCCAGTGATGTTCGTGATAAAAATGCATCTAGCCCCAGGCAAATTTATCGAGGTAATTCTTCTGCCGTTTTTTTGCCGCTTAAAAATATGGTCACAGGAGACTGTCTGTTTTATTTTACATTGATTTTTGTGATATTGAATGCCTAATAGTGCTAAGATTACTTTCTGGTAAGCTAGTTATTGTGCTGCAAAGAGATGCTCGGTTGATTTAAAATGCAGACCTTCTATTTCCTGTTCCTCAAAAAAAAAAAAAAAGCTCCTAAACTGTTAAGCAACCGCTTTTATGAGAACTAGAAGGAGTTACAAATTTCCAGAGCCTTGGTATGGTGTTACTGAGATGAAGTTGTTCTCCTGGCTCTGTTGGCCTTGTTGCAAAAGCAGCGCGTAGCCGTAGGAAGCGTCAGCTGGTGGTGCGCGTGGTGTCGCAGCGAGCCCAGAGCTCAGCGCTAGGAGACGTCAATCGGGAGTCGTCTGTTTGCAGAGTGCGAGATGGTCGGGTACCCAAGTCACCCAGGATGCGCCCCAGGGGGTTGTGCCACTTGATGAAGTTCAGGAATAAGACGTATGCAAAGACCCCATGCTCTACAGATCAAACCGCTCGCTATAAAACTTAGATGGCAATCTTTTTTTTTTGCTTCCCTCCTTCATCTCTTTATTTTTCTTGACTACGCTGATCGTCTCTGGCACCTGGGCTTAAAAAAATTCTAGGTGACACTTTATTTTTATGCTGCTTTTGTTTATTTTGCAAATCAGATTCCTGATGCTTCCCCCCCGCCACTCCAGAAACGTGGCAGTCCCCTTCTGCTCCCTGTCTTTGTGCCCTGGCCCTCCCTGCCACCCCGGCTGCCGCCACAAAATCATAGAACAGAATCATCTAGGTTGGAAAGGACCTTAAAGATCATCGAGTCCAACCATCAACCTAACACTGCCAAGTCACTACGAAACCATGTCCCTAAGCACCACGTCTACCCATCTTTTAAATAGCTCCTCAGCTCCTTGCAGGGCGCAGAACAGCGATGTCTTTTTCATGTTGGCATTTCATCCCTTCATTGCATTCACCTTGTCATCTGAAGAAGTTCAATGGTCTCTTTTTTGGCCTTTGAGGCTTTCTCAGCTCTGTCCTCTCTTTGCCGCACACGGCTTGTGCTGCTCCCTCCTGGGGAGAAGGAACAGACGCTCGCCTCCCCTTTTCAGTGCTCCCGCAAAACCCGTCGAGGCTGTTAGACGCCTCAAAAGTGAAAAGGAGAGAAAATGTAGTAAAATAGAATAATCTTTTGGTCTCTCAATATGTCACACTACACGTGCCTAAGGGAAAAGATGAAGCTTTTCTGCTTCACATGGAGGAAAGGAGTTTAATATTAAGTGGTGGGACACCCTCGGGAGAACATCCAAGCCCATAGTTGGCACCGGGCAACGAGGCCACTTGTCTAAAGGGCCATTCAGCACTTGTGTGGAGCATGTTGGAGCGCATAGGTCAGGAGACAACTGCTCCTACTGGAAATGAGCTAATGTGGAATTGAATGTACTTGTTTATCGTCTCATAAGTCTCTCTCATTCAGGCAAGTCGTTTCGCTAGTATAGTGTAGTACTAGTAATGTAGTACTAGTACATACATTGCCACAAAAATAGGGTGCTCTCCTTGCTGTCCCTCTAGTAGTGCACCCAAAGAAACACCAAAAAGCTGGATCTGTTTTGAAGAGGCTTTTGCTGAAGCTATTTCAGATGTAGCTTGGTATTTCCTGAATACTCAGTCTGCTGCATAAAATTATTATGGTTGATTTGGGAGGTAAGAGTTGCAAACTGGTAATTAAGCAGAGATTAAAATAACTGATATAGAGGTCTGATTCACTTTATTAGGTAATAAACATATAATTGTTCCCTCTTAAGTCATCAAAAATATGTTTTCTTTCCTTTTTATCTGTAAATGTGCCAATCAAATTATATATTCAATAAAGAAATCAGCAGAAAGATTAGAAGATTTTTGTTGTTTTCCAGGTTAACGTTCTCCTCTTCCTTTTTTTCCTGTAGATAGAAATGAAACATTTTGTCATCTCAAAATGAAAAATCTTTGTTCATTCATAGCAATGTACTTCTTTTTGGCCATTCGTATACTTTTGGGAAATATGCTAAACAGAAATCCAATTATTTTAATGCAGTTACCCACTGCTTAGACCATCGGGCTAAGTAATTGTGCACATGTCCTTCAGTAAGTGAGCCGCGCAATCTGTAGCGGTGGTTCTGAGCTCCCCTCGTATGGTGCGGGGGAGAATGTATAATTAAAATCTGGGCACTTTATCCTCTATTAATCTTGCAAACTTTGTGCAAAACAAACACTGAGCAGTGGAGCGTTGCAGGGCCATCATCAATAATCTCAAATGAGCCTATCCTCGTTTCTTCTGCACTCTAATTCTACTCCGTAACTTCAAATGAGACTCTCTTTTCTCTCCCCCACCTTGCAGCGACTCAAGTTGGTGTGCTCTCCACAGCCCGACTGGGGTCCGTTCTTGGCCAAGCACCGCGGTGAACGTTACATGAATATGATTGATCCACTGGGAACCTCTTCCCTGGGACTTAAACTGCCAGTGAAGGATATAGAACTGGGGACACAATGCTAATAATTATTACATGGGTGGCAATAGCATTGTCAGCTTTTTCTGGTATTTTTTTTATTTTTACATTTTTTTTCCCCACCTTTCCTTCTTTTCTTTTTCACAGTGCCTGAAAGTGGTTGCTTAGGAAAGTAGGACTTACTGTTGCATGCCATAGGGAAGACCTAGCTAGACCACTTCCAGGTGTAGGTGATGCCCATGATGTGTTCTGCACCCGGTGAAATAGCAAAAGCATATTGTGCAACGGGTGACATACCAGGTTTTGTCAGGTGATGTAGGAAAAAACAAAAGCACAATGGAAAATTTTTCGAAGGAAGTTATGTGCAGAATTTGACCCGTTTCACACAAGCATCCTTGTAACAGGTAGGTAATCTTTAGGACTAGGATTTTGTTACCGGTGTAATCAAAGGGCAGTTCAGGCCTCAGATGGGATGGTAGTGAGCAAAGAAGGGGATCTCCGGTAGTCCTGGTATCAATCCAGCATAAGGCTCACGCAGTAAGCGAGGTCGCTTTGTCTGCACTGAGAGCAGACCGTGACCCGTTGTGCCTGCGCACCGCTTTTGTGAGCATGAATTATACTAACTTTGAGGACTTGTTATCTAAACGAGCGGAGACCCTTTAAGCAGCACCCCGGGAAGCGATATGCAAGATTAGAACAGAAACACGATAATCCATTCGATCTTTTCAAGTAGAAAAATAAAAGCAAAATTTAAAGGACTTCTCATTGGAGACTGGGACTAAATTGCATTTCAGTCTAGAAGTGGTTTGGAAATGGCGTGAGGCTGAGGTGTATGGGCATCACTGTTTAAAGTACTGTCATATATTTGTTTTGATAATTTGATAGCTGCCATTTCAATTAAAAATGCCTCAGTTATAGGAAGTGTCTAAAACCTTGCTCCGCGCTAAGTGCGACTGTGGTTTTACTCACTTCACTCCAACACTCTGTTTTCCTTGTTTCTCTGGTTTTGTTTACAGTATCTCCTCAAGAAGCCATCATATAATTTGTGCCTAACTTTGTATTCTTACAGTGGTAAGTGTAGTCTAGTTACCACCTGACAACAGTTATTAGAAGTTAGATGTGCTGTTCAACTTTGTGACTCCCCATTAATTCTCCTGTAACATCTTTATATAACCTTTAGATGATGTATTCTTCTCTTTCAACTAATGGGGAAATAGCAGAACCCCACTTGTCTATATATTATATATATAGCACGTAAATTCTTCAAAGCAGTATTCTCTCTGAAATGTACATAGTTGGGTTTTTTTTTTCCATTTAAAACATTTTCATTAAATAAACCAAAACCCCCCAGCACTTAACCACTGCAGTCATGCACACGGATGCAACATTAGATATGCAAAATGCGAGGGTTGGGGGGAGAGGACAATTTAGTAGGTGGCCGTTACAACGTTGCATAGCAATAGGACGTTCTAAATCATTACATTTTAGGAATCAGATATAAGTGGTGATAGGAATGTTAGACTTAAATAATTTTGTTACCTATTGGGCAGAGTAACAATAGCGCTTTTTAAGAGTACATTTATTTATCTGAATATAAAATTAGCCCAATTCATTGTAAATGCACTAGAATGAGGGAGAAAAATATATCTTCAAGAATTGGCAAAACTGTAACCTTTACAATCTTGTTATATCCTATACATACAAATATGATATTTTTTAACAGTGATCAGTGTTCATGTAGTGTGTACTAGTGATGTTTTATGTCCCTATAAATATCTTATCAATCAGTGTAGAGATGGTGAGCTTAGAGTAGTGTAGCCTATTTTTTCCTTGCCCACACACACTACTGTAGTAGCCAGTAAATGTTCTTTCCTTTCAGGGGACTGTTTCTACCCCGTTCTTTTGTCTGTCTGTCTTCATATTACAGGGTCTCAGGTAAATCTTCAGTTAATGTGTGTCCGTAGATCAGCAGACGTGTTGTTCCATCCCGTCGAAGAAAACAAAATCTAAACCTTAATGTAACACTTCCACAAACTAACTTATTTTCTCTGTGTGTGTGTATATATATATGTATATTAAATATATTAATCATTTTGCTGAACTTCCTCTTTCACGGGGCAATTAGTGTTGCCAGTTCTAGGCACTGCTGGAGACCTTTAATCCTCATGCAGGACAAGCGAAGCGCCATCAGGGGTTGTCACCGAGCGAAGCGAGGGCAGATTTTGCACCATTTCGTGCTGGCCCCTGCACGTCCACTCCGCCACCTCTGCCAGTTCTCGTCTCGCTCGGTGGCCAGACCGGGACCCTTCTGTGAGCTTCTCTGCCTTAAAGCTGTGCCCCCTGGTTCCAGCTTTGCCTGCTATTTTAATCAGGGGGTTGCTATTCTTACTTCTGGCTTTTATTTTCCTGGCAGAGGCAGGTTCGAGAAGCCACGTGCTGTTTGACGTAATGAAGGTCCATAAAGATGAGAGGAAACTTGGTCCTCACGTCTGCGTGGGGCTGAGGGGCCTTCTCTGGGTGAAGAAAGGAACCTGAGTCAGCACCTCTAGTGAGAATTATGTATTTTTATCAGGATAAATAGCTTCAGGCCTCTCTTTACCAATATTACCTAGCATCTGGGTTTTATTTCTGGAGTCCAGGCTAGTTTCTTTTCACTACTATTGTGATTAACAAAACAACTAAATCCATAGGTTTGTTCCTCTTTTTAAAAAAAAAGAAAACACACTCAATCGCTTAACAGTTTTCTGAATCCTTTCACTTGCTAACTTGTCTCAGGACATGCATTGGAACTGGGATTAACTAATTGCAATAACATTACCTCGGTGTAAGGATGTCAGTTGCTGTCTACCTTAAGTATAAAAGAGGTGTCGTTTGAAGGAATACTGCTAGGTATGATACCTTTCCTTTGGCTGGGATTACCAAACCAGAATGCATATGAAAAATTGAATTGCTTTCCATGATTTATGTAATTAATCTGCTTGCTTTTAATTTAGATGTTGTTCCTGTGCCTGCTAAGTCATTAGCACAGGATTAGGCTTGACTTTGAAACTCTGAACACAGATGATAGTGATTTTGTTCTAGCTGATATTTGTCTTCAGCTTTGACCTCTATTACTAGGCTTGCACAAACATTTGGAGAGGGGGGAGAAATGAATACAGAAATCACAGAAGACATGATGTTTTCACTGTATGTTAAAAGCAGATTTTTTTTTCGCATTAGGCTTTTTTAAAGTATTTTACTTGCCAAATCTGAATGTTGAGATTAAATTAACCAGCAGTGTCTTCTTTAAATGAGAAGTAACCTTGAAGTTTGGGAATGCACTTCACTTACCATGTTCTAGGAAAAGTTTGCATGTACTTTGATAATTTTCTAAAAATAAATTTAGTAACTAATTAAATACCAGTAAAGAACTTTAAAAAAAAAAAAAAAGGAGGGGAAAAAGCCATATTAGTAAAAATGTGATGTACGTACTTGCAGATCTATCTATCTTGTGAGTAAAAAATGTTCAAATTTGGTGAAATTACTTATGTTGCATATTTTTTTCTTTGAAATGAAATTGAATTTCTGGATGAGCTGAGATGCATTATTGTATGCATTAAAGATTATTCTTAATGCAAATGCTTGCCATCTTCAAATTCTTTGGGTCTTCCTAGTGTTTTTAATATTCAATATTCCAAACCTGTGTTTCAGCTAGACATGGCAGCACTTTGTTTCCAAAAGAAGGGTTTAACAAAATGACCGTTAATTGAAAAAGACTTGGATTGTCTTTTTGTGATGTTTCAATTGGGTCAAAGTAGTCTTTCGATTAGGTTCTGTTCCACTGACCGCATTAGATGTGCCTCAGCATTGAAGATCATTGCCTCCGATACACTGTGTGGCTATCTCTTACCATGAAATCCCAATGCCTGATTTATTTTAAATATCTTTGGTCTTTTTGAGTATATGTAGAGTTGTATGGATAATATGATTTCTTGTTGCCTGTGTTAAAGCAATTGCTTATTTATGGCATTATCCTTTATTTATGGTTTCCTATTGGTTTCTTATTCTGCAGCTCCACTTTTTCTTGCAATCAAAGACAGGCTTGTAGGGATTGTGGGTTGCAGGCTGCAGAGCTTCGGCAAGTGGCATCCCAGAAAGTGTCTCCCTTCTGCTATTAACACTGTAAGAGACACTCGTTTCTTAGTTTGTACTTAAATGGTGTGCACGTAAAATATCTGTAAAATGGTCAGAGCTTGATATTCCGGAGGGACTCAGGTTGATGACTTGGGGGGGTAGGGTACGGGTATTTGGGGTTTCTGCCTTTGTCACCCTCAGGCAGCCTATTGCCAAAGAGAGAAGGTTTTCCTGATGGGTTTAACATAATGTGAGAACCAGGCTGGACCTTATTGTTTGCAATATTATTATTTGCCCATAATGTTTAAATACATCTTCAGGTAACCATTTGCCTTATAGCTACCTTCCATTGTTAGGAAATCTATTGATCGACTAAAACATGTTGTTATCTGTCATTTCTATTACGTAGTATTACCTTGTAAGGTAGATGCTTAGCTGGTATAAATTGCTACAGCTTTGTTTGGAGCTGTGACAATTTACACCAGCTGAGAATTTGCGCCCTGTGTCCTATGGCACTTTATTATGGACCCATCGCTGATGGGTTAAATCTTAATTACTTGCGTAATGTCATATATAAATATATATATATATTTACAGGCATTCTATGGGGTACTGCTGCCTATGGATAAAGATTTGTACCCTAACCAGGTCATTATAATTTTTTCATTAGCTATACGTGGAGAAGATATATTATGTTACAAAGGATGCATCATATATATCTCATGTAGTGCATATTATAATGCTGTATGTTATTAATTTAAGAAATCATTATTCTTGAGGCCCTACCTCAAATTTTGTATTTATGTGTACAAATGCAATTTATTGTATTATATATTTGCCTATTATATTTGGATGTGATAAATTAAAATTATTCCATAATGTATGGGCTCTAAAGACTCTAAATAAATGTCCAGTGTTTAAAACAGAAAATATGTCAGCATTTTTCTGGTGAATGAAATGTCTCTTTCTCCGCCGCCTCCTTCCCCACCCCACACACACCACAAACATCATTCTTACTTAACACGCAGCCTTAAGGTATCTGCAGAATTGATCCATTTGATTGTTAGAAACCTTGAGCAGCAACTGGAAACAGCCCTCTTGGGAAACAGAGATATTGCACAGCTGCAGAAGCAAGTATCAATTAAATGTTTGGATTCTTAACTATTTGAGTGCTCTGTAGCTTGTGGAATAATTGATTGCTTATTAGGGAACCAACTGGATTTGCTTAAATCCTTCTTATCCTACCAATTCAGTCATCCCAAAGGTTGTTGAACTGTTAAAAACAACAGAGGTTCATATCTGCTGGAGATGCAAATGAGAGGTGTAAGGGAAGGAAAGTGTAAGGACACTGTTCTGGATGTTATTGTACCTTTCATTTAAAGCTGAATTCCTGCAGTGTGGTGAGGGCAATGTGCCACACCACCGATGCGGTAAAGCAGGTTCTATCCTTCCCAGCAGCCTGCGATGGAAATGGTACTGATACAGCCTGTTTTGCTGCTGGCACATGAGCCTTTGACAAGCTTTCCCCAAATACGAGAGCGGAAGTACAATGTCTGATCACAATGTGGCATCAAATGTGGTGGCACATAGGAGATGCTAGCATGGCGCCAAGAGCGTGGCAGGGATCTAGGCAAGGGCCTAATCCTGAAGACAGTTCAATAGCTATGTGGCAGGACTGTTTCAGCAGTTCTGGTAATCAGTTTCCTCCCCCCACCTCCCACCCCAGCCCCGCACAAAAAAAAAAAAAAAAAGATACTTTGTGCTGTCTGTGAACTTGCGTTTCTCCGAGATATGTATGGTATGTGCAGCTGAAGGCAATGGCAGGACCTGATGATGGAAGACTATGGTAATTCTTTGCACCTATAAGGCAGTTTCATCTTGGAGAAGTCTGAAGTCACCAGCGAGCATCGTAAGAATCCTCAGAGGCAGGTAAGTGCAATTAGTCCCCTTTTCAGGAGGAAAAACTGAGGCACATGGAATTTGTCAAATCTCCAGTCAACCAATGTGAGTCAATGATACAACACATTGATTTTTGGGAGTAAGAGACAGTCTGTTGCTGTCATCATTAGGCACTACTGCTTTAAATCTTTAAACTCATGGGAACAGATAAGAATCCATGTCCTTTGAACTTGGGGGTATGGATTCACCCAGGCCATGCTTTAAACCAATGTATGTCACTTAAACGACTATAAAATGGGCACATCTTCCCTTGCAGTGCTGGCAGGTGCATTTAGTTTGAAATAATTTTACTCTTCTGGGTACTGAAATTCCTATGGCCAGGGTGGAGACTGAAGGGCACATCTTATACCAACCTAACAGATTAATCAGTTGTAAAGTTTAATTTGGATTTTGAGGTCTTCAAACATTAGCTAACTCTATGTTTGGGAATAATAATAAAAAAAAGCAGTAGGTATTGCTCCATGAGTACAGAAGTAGACAAATGATTTATTATTGTAAGGCCTCATTCTGGTACATTTGTCAGTTATTTATGTAATTATAAACCTTAACATGGATACTTTCAGCCTCTTGGACTGATTATCTAGTCCTTTACAACTATTTATCAGTTGGTAGGACGGGTATGGCATACGGTATTCCCCCTCTCCCCCCCCCTTTACATCTACTCTTTTTCTTAATATTTAGGTGTAAATGCTGTTAATTCTTGCCCTCTACTGGCTGCAAAGTAAACTTTGCCCGTATGGATTGCAAGTCTACCGTTCGAGCCAGGCTTTCTGGGGATGGGAGCCTTATTTGGGAACTGAGATTTTCTATCCCATGAGCTACAAAGTGTTTTGTTTTTTTTCATCTGGCAACGGAATCCACACATTCAGCTACTCTTAAAGTAATACTTAGCACTTTTAATTGCTTTTCTTCAAGGCAAAAAACCTTACAACTGCTCCGAGAGATACTGGGCCTAGTCAAAAACACTTCGTCAAACGACAAAGTGCCACAAGCTTTGTGGCTGACAGGACTAACAGTTTAACACCACACAGTTGGCACCATCACAATAATTTGGGTCAGAAATCAAGAAGCATTCAAGGTCCAACTGAGAGTGCAAGAACAACCTTTGACAGGAATATTATCTGAGCTGAAATCCAACTAGCTTGCCAGGACTAACGCTTTACTCTACTCTTGCAAAAGTGCCATCAAATTTTACTTTTTTTTTAATTGCGAAGAATGTTCAGGAGCGCAGTTTTTATTCTTATCTGAATGTCACGCCTTTCAGCTATTTAGACTTCCAATAAGATCATATCAGAATATTAGATTTTTTGGAGATTAAGGAAGATGATTTGTTGCCATTAGGGAAGGTGTAAGAATAGTGTTGGCTGGGAGAATGGGATTTTTTGCTTTCCATCCACCTGCCCTCTCCTTTTGCGATACGAACAGCTGAAAATGCTTGTAAAATTACTAATGCTCTCCCAGTGTGTGATCACTGGGGCACTGAGCTGGACTATAGGAAGACCCACCTCTGTGGGAGCAGCTCTGTTCAGAGCGCTTCCTACCAAGTTGCTTGTGTTACTTTTTGCAGTACCTGTGGGCTCTCTGGATGTTCCCGATCAACAGAGTAAGAAGTCAGGAATGATGAGGGCATTCTTCACCCATGAGATTATTCAAGATGTGTTTGAAGCTGTGCTTTAGAGCCGCTAGCTCAGTGCAAATTTTTGTGTGTACCCAAAGTAAGTTTTTTAAAATAGCATTTAATCCAAATTTAGGTTAAGCTAATAACAGGTCTGTTTAAGACTCTATCTATGACCAGTTTAAATTGTATAGCCACTAAAGACTCTGCACCAAGTGGAAAATGGAAAACTTGAGTTGAATTGGATTCAGTTTTGTGTGTAGATAGACCCTGGTTTTACTACCAGATAAGCACAAACATAGCTAAGCTAATATGAATCGGATGCATAGACCTATTTCACATAAACAAATCTCTTCTTAAATCAGAGAGTAAATACTATGGAGAAAAATAATTTTATCAGGATTGGGGATAGAAGGGCGTGTCTTCACGTGCTGAGGTGCCATTGCCTCTTTTTCTTGTTGCTATGAATATATATCTATGTATACACACATATATTACATACCATGTTTATATTTCTCCCTATGCCCCATGGGTAAGAGTGGTGCTAATAACACAGCACCCTAAATAAAAGTAAGAAGATACAAAGGCATATTTGCGCAAAAGCTCTTCTGATACACTGGAGATAAATTACTGAGATGCTTTTGGAATGACCACCCCAGAGATTTCCTGGAGTGCATTACCTTGCTTGCAGCCAGGAACAGCTGTTTTCAGAGCTCTTACTAATGAAGTAATTAGGCAACCAAGTCATACTCTTTGCTCTTGATAATGTAAAGGTGTGCAAATGCAACTGCCCCCTAAAATGGCATGATTTTTTTGATGTCGTCCTAACTTAATCCAAAGGTACAGCCAATTAATTACTTTACTTTTAAGATGGCTGGAATTTGCGTGGTGCAGAACTAAACCCCAATGTGATAAGAGGAGGATCCTGGGTTTTCAGCTGAAATGCCTTGATTTGAACAGGGGCACATGTAGATCAGCTGGAAATCTCACTCTGCTCCTGTTCAGTGGGATGGGAACTTAATCTGGGGCCTAGAATCTCTACTTCAAATTTAAATCAGGTGTTCTAGGGGGGAAGAGTCATTGCATATAATGGATGCATGTGGTGGTCTGTTTCTTGCCAGGGATTGGGTCAAATTAAAGGCTGGAAGTAAGAAATATTTGAAGACAGGTTTTTAAAACAGCCATCTGAGGAGGTTCTCAGATGACTCACAAGTATTTGTGAGTCTTTACCTCCCTTTTACACTTTAGAGGCATGAAAGAGCAGTTAAGTGACTTGAGGAAGGGCATGCAAGAAGCCTGAGGAACGGTATAGATTTCCGTATTATATCTCTGAACTTCTTTTTGTTTATTCATACCAGGCATAAATTATTGCTAAGACTAAATTGTTAATAAGGGTCGATGCTTACTATTTTTATGCCGACAGGGAGGCGGGGGTGGGGAAGCTGCACGCAGCCCCCGGCAGAGCTCCGTGGCCGCACCTCGCACCCACCCGGGGCTACGAGGACCCTTCGTAGGGGGATTCATCTTTGGGGGGGGGGGGAAGAACCAGGTCCGCTCCTCCAGCCTCCGCTCCCCGCGCCAACCGTTTACAGGGGGGCTCCCCGCTCCGCGGCGTGGCCGTGGCCGGGCGGCGGCGCTGGCGAGGCCCGGGGGGGGCCGCGCGTCACGGCGGGGGGCGGGCGGGGAGCCCCTGCTGCGGGGGCGTCGGGGCCGCGCCTGGGCAGCGGGCGGAGCCGCCGCCGCCGAGTGCCGGAGCCGCTCGGCGCGTCGGAGGCTGCGCTCGGCTCCGCTGGGCTCCGGCGCGGCTCCGCAGCAGCTGCCGGGAGGGGAGGCGGGCGCCGCCGCCCGCGCCGCGCCGATGGGTCTCCTCCTGCTCCTCTGGGCGTGTGCGGCCGCCGCCGGGGCAGGTGAGGGTCCGGGGCTGCGGGGCCGGTGTCCGCCCCTCGTCTCCTCCCCGGGGAGAAGGGGCGAGGGCTGGGGCCGCCGCCCGGTGTGCGCTGGCGGCGGGTGGAAAGTTTGCGGGGCGGCGGGTTGTCCCCGCGGCGGAGAGCGGGAGCGGCCCCGGTTCTGCCGGCTGCCGCCGCGGCGGGGCCGGGCGTCCCTCGCGGAGCGGGGCGCGGGTCTCTGCAGGGCGCAGCCCGGCTTGTCCCCAGCGGGGAGCCGCTCCGTGGTGCCGTGGTGTAGGCGAGGGAAAGTTTTCCGAGAGCGGCGTGCGGGGCCGGCCGCGCCGTGGGTCTGGGCGGGCGGTGCTGCCCGCGGAAGCGGAGCCGGGAGGAGCCGCGATACAGGCGGGAGGTGGGTCGCAGGTGCGTTATTCCTGCCGGTGCTGTGCCCGCTACGTGATTCCTCCAGCGTGTCGCGACCGAAGTGCCGTTTCTTGTGCCTTGTGGAGGCTTTGTTCTCTTTCCCCTTGCCCCGGGTACCGCTCTTCTTCGCTTGGAGCCCACGAGGGGGACGTTTCTCCCTAGTGCTTGTAGCTGTTCTCAAGGAAATTACCCAGCATGATTATCACAAGTGCAAGGGAATCCGTGTTTTAAAATTATAATTATTTTCGTGATAATTATTACCTGATCAAAATCCAGAGATCTGGAAAGGCATGACATAAAGAAGTTGGACGAAAATACCGCCTGTCCTTTTGGTAGTGGTGTTACCACCTAATAGCGCACACGGGCATTTGGAATGGTCAGTAGGACTCGAAACTCCACTACTTGGAATTGTGAAGCCACTCAGAAAGTTCTTTGTGTGCAACAATTGCTGCTAAAGCTGTGAGAGGAGAGAGCAAAATGCCTCTCCTAGACCCTACGCTTGACCGTTTGAATGATTGCACATGGGTACGTGGAAATGAGTTGGTTGTGTGGAGTGTGCTTTCACTTGAAGTTTTACCATTCCCAAATAGCACGTCACACACGAGAAAATTTTAAATGTGCTGCATATGTTGCATGGCTGGATATTAGCTAGATGGAGCGTGGCATGATTGCTGGTGCTTGGGTGTAAGTGATACAGGTGCAAGCAGAGAATACAAGCTGTCGGAGCTGTAAGGCAGAATTAATTTCTTTTAGGAATTTCCTAGTGACATCATTCATAATTATATGGCTTAATCCTCTAATCTACTGTAGTGCCTTCAGTTCACATTGGGCCAAATCCTGAAATGATTTCTATTCCCGCCCACCTGACTGAATCATTTGGAGTTTTGCTTGTGTAAGCCCCTGATTTAAGGGGAATGGCCCAATTACTTTAAATAGGAATTGAAAGCAACATCAGTCAGGATCGGGCACAAGCTCTGCACAGTTCTCCAGTGAGAGCGGACAGGTTGATGGTTAATTTTTACTTCAGAAAGAAACGGTATTTCCAGCTTCTTGTTCCACTGAAGACAGGCGGCATAAAATACTAAATGCAAATGTGTTTGATATGCCTGTGGTATTTTTCTGATAGACTGTGGGAGACCGCAGGGGAAAAGGAGACTTGGTTATCATACTGAAGCTGCTGATTTGTTGTTTATTAATTATTAACTAGGCTTTTGAGTGCCTGCTGCAGTTTGAAGAGCCAGCACAGGAAAATGACTAGGTATTTAAAGCAGTGTAGGCTCTTGCTAAATAGCTGCTGTGACATTAGAAATAGTTTCTGTTTTTGAAAGTGTTTTAAAAGCTGGAAGGGGGCACACTGAAGTTGTCACACATGATCCTTCACTGGCATAAATCGAAGCCTGTGGAGCTACAGTGATCTATACTTGTTGAGCCTCGGGTATTCAGGCTGGAATAAACAGCTTTAATAGAGCAGTGGAGCTACTGTGATTTATGGGAGTGCCTATACTTGCTAGATGTGGTTTCTGTCCTCACCCTGTTGATGTCTGTGGCAGAGCTTTCACTGACTTTAATGGGGTCAAGGTTTGTCTTACTGGACGTAGTTTGTCCTCTCCATTGAGCGAGTTTTAGTCCCTGCTCGACCTCCCTTCATATTAGTAGGTTTTCACTGATCTGAATAGATCCAACCCCTTTCAAATGAGGAACAGCATACTCTGTTTTTGGCATGGACAGCAGATGCTGTCTTTCCTAATAGATAAGTTCACATGATTTACAGTGTACTGCATTTATTCTGAATGAAAACCTTAGAAGAAATAACAAGTCCTCCTGTTTTTCTTCTAAAACAACCTTTGCTTTTATGTTTTTTAAATTTTTGTTTGTTTGGGTATTTTTTGTTTGTTGTTGTTGTTTTTTTGTTTTTTTTTTTCCCCTAGAAAGGCTGCTCCCTGCATATATATATATATGTGTTTGTGCCTGCAGTTTGTAGGCTGCAGCCCTTTCACTGAAGAGTTGCTGTAGGTTGGGAACCAATATGTAAATAAGTTCTCTCCTGTTGATCAGTTGGTCCGTCAGTGTGCACGGCATCAGTTGTGGTCATTCAGTGCTTGAGTGTCTAGGGTGAGTGAAGTCAAAGATAGTAGTAAAAGCCTGATGATGTAGCTGATTATCTGGGATGTTTACCTTTGGAGAAGTTTATCTGGTTTTGTATTCTCTAATTTTAATTTTCTACAAAAGGGTACTTACACACACATCCTTACAAAAGCACTGTGTATGTCTTCACTTGGATGTCAGCACTCTTGGAGCTTCAGTTCTGCCGGTGCCTCTAGATCTTAATTTTCTTTGTAGAGTAAGGTTACTAGACACCCCCTAAAGCTGTCTTTTCAATATTTTTTACTACTTTGCCCCTTGTGCAGTAGTATCCTCTGCATTAGCACATCTAACCTATTCCAACAAGTTTTAATTCTTGAGTAAAGGGAAGGAGAAAGTGCCATGGTACAGATGATTTATGAGTAGAATACGTAACTTCTTGTTCGTTCTGTACACCTCAGTAATTTCTTAGAGCCTTTCAAAGAATCAAACTAAAGTATTTGCTGCTCAACTGATCCAGAAGCACAGTCCTGGAATAAAAAATGAATCAATTTAGACCCTAATGTAAAGTCCACTCAGTGGAAATCAATCTGGATGTGCTTAACAGGTAATGTCCTTGCTCTACGGAAGTCGGTTGGACTTTTACCATTGACTTCAGCTGTGTCAGGATTTAATTCTTGGAGCCTGTTGCCGTTACTAATGATGTTAGTGAAAAATTTCATTAGGAAAGTGCTTGGATCCCACATGAGATAGTTGACCTATGTCTCAAGCACAGATCTCATGCCATACTTCTTATGTTGGGAGAGACACCATGTTCAGGCTGGCCTCTTCCCATCCCTAGAAAAAGGAGATGTATTTAATGAACTTGGTGTGCCATAACCACCAAGTTGCCCTGAACTTCTGAACATAGCAATTTCAGACTGCTTGAGTGTGTGTCTTTTCTGTCAATCCCATCAGGTTCAAGGAGTGCTCAGTCTTTTCCTGGGCATAAGCCATTTCTAAATTTTAGGTTTAGATTTGTGCATCTCCAGTAGGTGCTCCTGCAGACCAGAAGGCGCTACTGCGGTTCAGGTGGATGGATGTCTGCTGTTTGTAGGTAGGCTTTGGCATGCTTCACAGGCACCGTCCGTGCTGAAATACGGAGGTGCGCTTCCAAAGCAATATCAAACAGTTCTGTGAGACACCCAGAGCTCTTGGATTACTGGATGGCATCTTTTGCCCTGCTACAATATCTCCTCCAGGGTCATTTTTTTCCAGTTGGGCAAAAAGATTACATTTAGACTAGGAACTGTGGGGCCTGATCTGCAAGTCGCAGCTAGGTTTGAAATGTGAGAGGAATTTTCAGTTCTTGTGTCTCCTTGGAAATCGTGTAGCCAATAGATGAATGCTGTAAATCTCTTTCATCTTTTTGTATAGGTGGTTATGCTTTTATTTATTTATTACTCTTTAGCCTTATGAAGATACAGGATTAATGTATCTGTTTTAGAATCTTTTAACTTGTGTGTATTAAAATCTGTGGAAAGGAAATAGTTTAATTGAAAGAATTGGAAAAGTATATCTTCTCTTTCCCACAGTGGAGTTACTGTCTTACAAGTAATTACTGTGTACAGTGTGTGTGTGAGTGTGAAGGTACTACAAATATCTGCACTAGAGATTCTTCTTCATTCTTTTTTTTTTTTTATTGCTTGATTTGAAATAAAAATTGATCTGACCTTCTCTCTCTTTCTTTCTCTGTGCCTCCAACAGCTGTAGGATTTGGAATGGATCCTGACTTACAAATTGATATCATCACAGAACTGGATCTTGTGAATACAACCCTTGGCGTAACACAAGTGTCAGGACTACACAATGCCAGCAAAGCATTTTTATTCCAAGGTAAGACAAACATCCTCAATTCTCTTATTTCGCTTCTGCCTGCTTTGATGCCTAACTGATTTCCTGCAACGGTGGTCTTACTTAACTGTTGCTTTCTTTTATTTTTAATTTTTGGAAATAGTCCTTGTTAATTTCCTGAAATACATATTGTATTTTTTTTTTTTTGTGCGCTGTCAGGTAGTTGAGGTCAGAGATCTTTAGGGAGGTATTTTTGTGTAGGCTTTCAACACTCCCCAATACTTATTTCTAACTAAATATGTCAAAGCGGTTCCAAGGCATGGACTGAGTTGTATTCTTGTGTACTGTCTCTCTGTGACTGTAGACATGCAGGGACACACACAGCTGAAGCTATGTAACTATGAGAACGCGTTTAATGTGTTTACACTGGTTAGTAACATGTAGCAAGTCTTTCATCAGCTTTGTGAAAACTGTTAAAGTGAGAAAATTGAGCAGTATTGCGTTTAACTGTCCAAACTGAACACCAGGTACAGAATAGGTCACTTTGAATTGTGATTTTTTTTTTTTTTTTCTTTCAATATTCTAAGATGAAGTGTTTTAAAATGTTGTGGGGTGGCTTTTTCGGTATTTTGAGCGAATGAAGTTCTGGATGAATTAACAGGTTTTACCATGGACTGAAGTAATACCCAGATTAAGAGACAATGTCCCATGTGGTGGAAGCACTGAGTTGCTACAGTATGCTAATTAGGCGAGAAAGACATTGACATCAATTGACATTAGCATGCACATTAAAGCACAGTTAGGAACATTTTTATTGTGGAGACTTCCTATGTTTGTTTTTTCTTTACTGTGCTTTACTCTGTGCTGAAGTGTGCGTGTTAGTGTCATTTTGGTATCTGTCCTCTGTAGCTGTTTTTAGAGGCAAACAGCCGTGATCTCATTTAGCTTTAGTTCTGGATCTGCAATGCTAACTGACTTTATTGTAAGAAATAAAAGAAGCAGGTCCATAATCTTAGTTTACCTGGCCAAGGCCAGTTTAGAAGCCAGAGCCGGGAGACTTCTGGAGGCCTTCTCAGGATTGTTAGTCATATTTCCAATGTTTTATGATACAGTGATAGCATAACTTTTACTGATTCCCAGGTTAATGTCTAGAAGAAGGGCACTAATTTATTCATTTAAAGATATCAGTTGTTTTTCTTCTGATACACCTGACTCTAGGTTTGTGTATTACGGACAAACAATATTAAAGTATGGTCATTCCTCTAAGGACTGCAATGGCCTGGCAGACTTAAAATACTTTGGTATTTCCAATTGCTATTCCATGCAGCTAATCAGAAACACACTGATGAACTGTCGTGGTGAGTTTTCACAGACTGGTGGTCAGAGCTGCAGGGAAGAAGACTGAGATATGTTTTTCAGGACACCGACTGAAACCATTGATACTGAAAGTAGCTTTAAAAGGCTAATGGTGAAGATATGGATATTCAGTTGTTTTTGCTTTGGAGGACTCCACCTGTAGTTTACAAACTTAGAGAAGACTGGTATAAAAATGGTAGAACTTGTAAAATTCACATGAGCACATAAATTGGAAGATGGGAAGCAATGAACAAAAAGTCACTGTGCGAAGTGAATAAACGATTCAGTCTGTAGTTAGGTAAATAAAGTTTTTTTTAATTCCCATAACAGAAATTCTTCTTGCTTATGCACACAGGAATAGCTCTGTGCTTGGATATCGCCTCTAGTTTAAAACTTCTTGGAAGATGGCTGGGGAAAAATTATTCTCTTCAGTTAAGCTCATCAGCCCTTGGGCTGGGAGAAGACTGAAGACCTTTGGTCTATTACTCCATCCTGAGAGAGGTCTGTGAGGGGTCTCTTGCTGCTGCTGTCAGACGGGATGGAAGTCTGAAGCCACGCTGTTGGCTTCCTCCCTTCTTGTTTATATCTGTTATTTGTTAAATGTCAGCAGTGTGTCGGCAGCTGTATGAATTCCCTTTTACTAACAGAGGTGACTTACTTTACAGCCACAGTTTGGCGGTGTGCCAGGTCCTTTGGCTGGAACCAGGAGATACTTAATTTTGATTTTTATCTTGCCGTACGGTAAAACTGATATAGAACTCAGGGCAACGTATGGGCAACTGCTATGTTTAAGTTAGAAATAATACTTTTTTCCGTAAAGATTCACAAAAAAAACTAGCCAACGTGACACCCCCTGGGGGAGAGAGGAGACTGGAAGTTAGTGCTTAGTTTCAAAATTACTGTATCCTCTTGGACCACATATTCCAGTCTCCAAGATGTGGTAATTTCAGCAAAGCTTTGCTTTGATTAGTTCTTACCATATGTGAGTAGTTAACGCACGCTGTGCCTTGTGGTGCCATGCTGGTCCGGTGTTGGCTCTGGGCAGGGGAGGACCTCACCTGGCAGGCTGATTGCTGAGCATGGAGTCCCATTAGAAGACCTCTTTACTCGTGTGCTTTGACTGCTGAGGATTCCCTAGTTTAGTAAATGAGAAGAAGAGTTTATCAGTGTGTTCTTTGGTGTGTGGTTTTCATAGGGACAGTTTTGCCCGCTGCCTTTGGCAGTGTCCTTACAGCAACGTAATAGGGCTCTGAGCTTACACAAAGGTTCCCCGTGGATCATTTTCTGTCCTGTAAGATGTATTTTCTAAAATGGCATTATTAAAGCTGTTGATACCGAGAGTGTTTCTTGGTGTGTCCCTGGAAGTCTACATCTTTGAGGTAGAGAAATGGTAATTCTTCCCCAACCCAGACAGTTATGTATACCGCTGTAGTGAAAATATGGATCGTTTTCCTAAGCAAGATTCTTTTTCTATGAATTAAACTCTTTGAAACCGAAAGCTCTGTAAGTTTCTGGCATTTTTTCAGTTGCATTTAGAGGCAAAAGGGGGGAAGGAAGAAGGGCGATGATGGGAAGACGTGCACAAAAGAAAGAATAATACTATTTTTACTTAGATTTTTGATCAGTGATGTTAGTTCTCTTACCTTAAGTGACATACTGTCTGTTACAAAGTTTCTGGGGAGTGATGTCATGATTTGATTTATCCTACAGAAAACGTAGAAAGACTGTTTTCCCTGGAGAGTTAGCAATTTCAGTCCAAGACAACCTCAGTGAAGCCAGTGGAGTATTCTGATTTTATAATAATATTGGCAGCAACAGCTGAAACTCAGATTTCCAAGTGAAGCGGCTTTACAGGCAAAGAAACAAATTCGGCTCCACTGCAAATTGTGTGACAGCATGATAGAACCAAAGTGGCAATTGAGAGATGTGGGTTGCCTTTGGGCAAGCAAATCTGTTCCTAATTCAGAAAAACGTAGAAACCTATGATTAAGTGTAGTCATCTGAGGGGTCCTGTTGGGCACGGACTTCGATTATTAGAGTATTTCGGATAGATTTTTGATTGATCAGTTCCATTATTTGTGTGTTTCAGTTCCATTTTCTGTGAAATGTGGATGAGGGAATCCAAAAAGCAGTGTAAGTGCTGCCAGTGTGAATTAGATGAAATGTAGATATCTAACTTTCAGTTGCAATTCTGCAGTCTAACTCTTAAGATCCCTAGCATTATGGTGTCTTAATTATTTATCTTTTATTTATTTATATGAACAAGAGTAAGGGGGGAAAAAAGGCTTTGTGTGGATTGTTCTAGCATGAAGGGACAAAGGAGGGGGAGTGGAGAGCCTTTACTAGAGTGCTCTTGGGGAACTGGGCACCCAGGATCCTGGTGTCTGATCCCAGATCTCCTTATCTCCAACCAGGATTCCAAAGAATTCAAGGAAACAGTTCTGGGGGTGCATGCGAAATCTACCTCAAAGAAATATATTGAAAATATTAATCATCCACCTAATGCATTACAATAACATCTTACAAACGTTGCGTGAAAGACATCTGTAAATAGTATCTTACAAACATGACAAAATGATACTGAAATTCCTAGAACAGGATTACAGTATAAATTTTAGCACATTAAGAAACACTGAGCCGTGGCTCAATTAGTGGGGCTCAGTCCTGTTCTATGTCTTGGATAGCAGGGAAGCAGGGCTTGTTTTGACCCTGTAGGTGGAAACCTCAGCAGGATCTTGAGTTCAGTGGCAGGGAAAGGCTGTCATTATAAATAAGGCAAGATGAGGTGCTTAACTGGTTGTCCTGTTTCTAGGTAGACTGAGCCCAGTTTTTAGCCTAGCTGTTACATTACGTGATTACCTCAACCAGTCTGACTTTTGTCCTGTGCTCAGTTCTTGTTGGGGAAGTAAAATTTTATTCCTTTTACAACCTGTCAGCTATGCGCATTTCTTCTTAATTCTTCTCTCAACATCTCTTTTGAACTAACAGAGGCTTAAAGCCTTTACTTGTAAAGCAGTTGCTCCAAGAAGTTTATTAACGCTTTGCTGTTTCCTTTCCTAACAATCTGTCAGTATTTTTCAATTTAGTCTTTAAATTGGAAATGGTCTTTTTACTATGTATACTATGTATAGCACTCAGTAACTTAGACCACAGAGTGGTGTTAAAAGTGTAGCTATACGTAGTCCTTTCTTCCTTGACTGTTTCTTTAGTTGTATTAAATGACTGCTGGATTTGGATTTATAAGAAAAACACCTGGCCTGTGGCTCCTGCAACACAGAGCTTGGTCACGCCCCTTCTTCCCAGTTTGTACAGGTGACTGCCAAGTTCTTTTCTGTACAGTCGCGGCTTCACCAGGAAAGGTAAAAGAAGAACATGTATTTTAAAGCACAGAGAAAAGCAATGTTTTTTGTGAGAAAAGAGTGAATCTTGTTGAGTTTCTGAAACAGAAGGGCCATGCTGCTTCAGGCCAAAACAGAGAGCAAAGCTGCAGTTCCAAGGGAGTAGAGGTGACTCCCACCAGACTCACTTGAGCTTCCAGATGTGGTACATCCCTCTCTGTTGGTGTTTCCTCTCAGTATGTTATGGATCCTGATTTTTTTGGTTTTTTTTTTTTTTTAGACACCTTCCTCCTTGACTTGCTAATCCCTCGCTTAGAGAGTAGAGGTGTTTCCAGATCCCACTCTAGGAGTCCAGGTCCTAAAAGTCAGCTTTTGCAGTACAAAGTCTAAGGGATTCGATATTGTTGTCAAGAGTGGGCACATACCGTTTACATCAGGAACGTTAGCTGCGCTTCTGCTAGGAAAGTCTTCGGGACGCACTTGTTATGCCCTGGCTATGTGTGTGGGGCAGTAGCTCAGCACCAAGCTGTGCTCAGTAAATTCAAAGGCTGGGTGAGTAGGCTGCTGCCTTCATTTGTTAGCATGTGAACGTCTTCTCACCCGATTCTCGGTGACCTTGTGCGATGGCTGAGGTTTTAATCCACTTCAAGTGTTAAAGCTCAGTTATACCAGCGTAAGGAGCAAGGTGTGTGAGCTGCAGAGCGCAGAAAAGTGCCGGGGACTGAATGAGAGGAAGCAGATAACGGTTCAAGGAGGAAACATGCAATTACTCTTCTGGGGGTGGACAGCAGGGAGGCCTGCAGTGAGGAGGAGAGATAAACTTTAATTTGAGAGTTCAGGGCGTCGGTCCCTCTTTACATGAGATAATGCAATGAGAGTCATTGCTTTCTGTGTGATCTCTCCTGGTATGTTTATAGCAAATATTAAGTGTAAGCAGTGTCGTTTTTACAGAGCAGAAACCTTACAGAAGCAGAAAAATTAGGAAGGCGCACAACATGGGTGGCTTGAAATCTGTGTGCTGCCTTCAGTGTTGTAAAAGAGAGTGGCTCTAGTACTTTTTCCATGTCTAGTGGTACCTGAATACCCTGTCTTGGATGCCGGGAGGTTTCAGGACAGCAGTGGTGCAGAGCCTCTGGGCACGTCTCCCCGGGCTGCCAGCGTCCTGCTCCTCCACATGCTTGGCATGGTCGGCAAAGCAGACAATGCCCCGTGTGCTGTTGGAAAGGAAAGGAAAGGAACTTTTTGGGTTTTTTTAACAGATACTGCCCACCTGGGCTCGCAGCTGCTTGCTTGCTGCTTCCCTCCAGCTGGGTGAGGTTTTTTTGCCCTTTTGCCATATGGTTTCCCTGAGGCGCCAGCAGCCAGGACGAGGCGCCCTGAGGTGAGGTGGGGCGGTTGGAACCGGCTGGAACCAGCCCTGTCTGGCCTGGGGCAGCTCCTGTCTCTCCTCACAGAGGCAGGGCCCTGCACCTCACATACAGGTATATCGTCATGGAAACTCTGCAACCTCCTCAAACTCTTCAACTTTTTTTCTTTTTTGAAAAGGCTAGAGTGAGGGTTTTTCTCCCCCCCCATTATGTGCCCTGTCATGCAGGTCTGTGCCGATTTCCACAAGGGTGGGGTTAATTTGGGGTTTTACTCTGTGTTGCCTGTGGGGATTCCTGGGACCTTGGGAGGGAAAATTGTCATAAAATTAGGCCTTTGTATGTCATAAAATTGTGCCTTTGTGTGTGTAAGCAAAAATAGTATCTACGTTTGAGGTGTGGGTCAGCCTCTTGCCCTGATCATGAGGTAACATTTTTGGCGTTGCTGCTTCCTTGGTGCTAAATTTTGACCATTTCCCTTCTCTTTCCACTGAGATCTCCCTTCTGAAATCCTGCTCTCGCCGGGTGACAGCAGAATTGGTGGTTTACTTGAAGCCGATCTGCTTTCAGGGCTTGTTGGCTCTCAACGCAGTGAGGGGCACCTCTGCTCGCCCATGGTGGTGGCTCACAACTGTGGCTTCACGGAGACGGTGGGGACCAGGCCAGCATGACCAAGGTTTGTGGGGTGGTGACAAATAGGACCTGTCTGTTCCCTTGAACAGAGCGGGATCCTCGCCCACTGTCCACATTTGTCCCTTGGGACGTCCCCATGCTTTTACGAGCTCCATCTTGGCCCTTAGGAGCTGCAGCCGCTGCCCACCATCCTAGAAAGGTGCCAGAAAGTTCCCTCAGTGCTTTCATCCCTTTGTACAGCCCCTACAGAGCTGCTCTGTAAAGCACTGCTAAAAGAGGAGTTAAAGATACTGACAGCTGGGCTGGCTGCACCCAAGAGGATGGAGGAAAGTGTGACTTCTCTGGTGGGGATGGTTTCTGAGCTTGCATCCATCAGCAGGATGGAGAGCAAAGTCTTGATCTCTTTTTTGTGATCTTGAGTGCTTTTCCTGCTTTTCCCCTTTCCTTCCCAGACTTCTGTGGAAGCTGGAAAGAAGAGGGAAATGAAACTGGAAATTTAGGGTCAAGGAATGGGTACATAAAGCGACAATAATATAGTTGGGATGAATGGGCTCCCCTGAGAGCCAGGGTGCGATAGAGGCTGGTGCTGGGCAGTGGATGGTGAGAGGCAGTCAGATGAGATTAACTGTGACAGGCAGGGCAAGGAAATGGAGACTTAGAGGGGAGAGAAGAGACACAGCTGTGAAGAGAAGCTGGAGGCCAAGAAGGAAGTGGGTGATGGCTGGGCAGAGAAGCTGTGACAAGGACGATATAAGGACTGTGACTTGGAAGGGAGTGAGGTGCAGGGATGAAGAGCGTGGTAAGGGGAGCCATGGACAGCAGTTGGGAGAAGCAGGCTGGAGAGAGAGGCAAGGGGATAGGGCCTGGACGGGAAACTCGAGGACTGCAGTCTTCTACAGGGTGGGTAGGACTGGGCAAAGGTTTTCTTACGGTAGAGGCAGCATAATAGGGAAAAGCACTAAAAGTTCAGATTTGGTAGTGCTGCAAAGTATCAGTGATGTGTGTAAATTTTTAACAAATATTTTTGGAGGATACAACTTGGATAATGTGTGTGGGGTTTTTTTTTTATTAGTGATTTAGAACGCTAATTTTGCTGTGCTTTGGTTGTTCACCTGTAAAGTTGAGGTACTATTACCCTTTCCTCTAACAGTGGTGTGAAAGAATTAATTAATATTTGTAGAGGTCTTCGATACTGTGCTGGAATAGTTAACTTGGTCATAGTCTGTTCTGTCTTCAGAGATAGATTCGAATATGGTAGATTCAAGGTGAGCCTTGAACAATAAAAATAAAGCAAAAATCCAGATCCTTGTTTGTTAAGTAAATATTTTTTGCTCTTTGTTCTTTACTTTGTGTACTGACTGAGATGGGGGGCACCTCTGGAAAGCTGTGTGATCCTCTAATTAAGAACAATTAGGAATGGTGTTGGAATGCACATCCCTGGAGGGCTAAGCAAGGTTTGCCTGTGAGACTTTAACCCTAACATCTGTCTAACTTATCATTTATATTTGTTTTATAAATATAGCTAATGTTTTAATGTGTTTTGTATGCACAAAGTAACTTTTTTTTCCCCAATGAAATCATTAGGCTATGCATTTTTTTTTCCTTTGCAAAACTGACCATTTTCAGAACAGAGGAATGATCTGGAGTTGGAATAGAATGAGCTAGGAGGGGATGAATGAGATGAATCATCTTCAAAGGAAGAAATTAAAGATCACTTGAGACATAATTATTGAACAATGCTTTGAGGCTTTGAAGATACATAAACTACTGTTAACTTTGTCAGTTCCCAGCAGTAGTTTTTAAAATACTCATATATAGCCATCCAGTGTTGGTTGTTTTCACTCTTGTTCAATATTAGAATTATGTTGGAACCCTGTCTAGGAGTAAAATTTATCCAGCATATTGATGTGAAGGTATAATTTGTAAATTCTTGCAGAATTTCTCGTTCCATATCCTCTTGTTTCGAACACGCCTATCCCCCCCGCAAAGTAAGTGTAGACTAAAATAGAAACCTAGTCACATTAAAAGACAGTGACCAATTTCTACTTTTTTTTTTTTCATCCTGAATGTTGTCATGCTGCCTTCTGTTACTTGACATTTTTTGTGTTTCCTATCATGTCTGTAATGATTAGGAAAGAATTCTGAGCACACATTGCCTCTGTCCTTGGCAGTTATTTTTGCTTTCCTGGGAGACAATAATTGTGCTACTTGTCTATCTTCATTGCCATGGTGGTAAGTACGGGTGGGGGGGGAAGTGGGAGAAGCACTTCAGTATTTCTGTAGTATGCTAAAGGCCTTGAATGCTTCTGGCAACCTGTTGACAAATTCCTGTAACGAAGATAAGAAGAAAGGAAACAAAAGGTCTCTGCTCTTCAGTGGGCAGAGAGGGGGATGCAGAAATTAGTTTCTGATACTGCTAGTAAGTGTTGCATACTTCCACACCATGTGAGCATCTTGGTCCTTACAATGAAAGTAAATCAATTTAGATGAAAATAAGAATAACCGTTTGAGTTTCTTGTATCTTCATCAGAACAGAAATTGTCTTTTTCCTGCAAAGGATTTTGGCAAACTGATACTCTTAAGTCGTATCATACTACACGTAATCAGGTTTTATTAACTTCTTGTTTAGCAAACGAGTATTAGACTGGAGTAAGAGTATTGTTCTATGACGTCTTGTCAAGCAGGTCCGCGTGCTAGTCAGAGCCCTGGGAAGTTGAGGTGAGACAGAGTTGGTACTTGAGTTGTGCTGCCTTGAGGTGAGTCCCTGCAGAGTGCTGAGCAGCCCTGGGTGGAGAATCCTGCCCGAGTTCAGGGCAAGTCCCTGCACCTGATACTGCAGGTCTGGGTCGCTGGGCAGATGCTGGGGTAAAAGAGAGCAGAATTAGAGTGTTACTGCTGAGTTAAAACTGCTTGAAATGCAGAGCGAGGGAAAAGCGACGTTGAAGAATTGGGTTCTCACTGTTAGGCACTGAAACAAACTGGCCCATTATGGCTGGTTTTGATCCCATGAGGGATCTCTTAATTTTCTGAACAATTTTAATAGAAATGTGTTAATATCTGTTTGATAAGAATATTTACACTCATCCTACTTGATTAAATTACTTCTAAACAGAGCTATATCTTTTGCCTAAGAAGAAGTGGTGTTATTTGAAATTATTATCACACATTTTTAAACACATACAATGATTTTTTTTTTTAAAGATTTTGTACCTTTAAAAAGTACACAAAGGCAGATATAATCAGACCTAATGCAGGAGCCAGGCACGGACAATTTCCTGTGGTGAAAAACCCTGCTGTCTTGAACTACCTATCAAGAATAAAAATTAGATGCTACTTCAGACCTCAGCCTACTTCTATGCCAAATTCTAGATTAATCTTGCCACCTGCAGTGTGGGTGTATAAATGACACGAGGGGGACATTTTTTCTCTTATTTTTCATTTTTGCCACATAAATGGTGTGAAGTAATCATGTCGTACTGTGCTGGTTTATGGCATTATATCATGTGATTGCCCTGCCTTTTGTGGCCTATTCAATGATATAAAATGCAGAACATTAGACTTTTTTTAATAGAACGGACAAAAGAATTGGTTTTGGCACCTGATGTCCACTAAACCATTCATCTAAATCTGTAGTTACATAGGTTGCATACTTGCTAAAATAGCAAAGTTGGTTCTGTAATTCTGACAACAGGGATCTGTGAATCACTATTTTTGAGCAATAAATACTGTAGCTGAGCACTGGTGTTTTGGCTTCCTAAAAATCTCTCATTGCAGTCTGTCCCCTGTCCTCCATGCTTGTATGAGAACATTCCTTACACAGTTCCAGCTGAGTTTCCCATTGGCCCTCTGTATTATAAATAGGAAAATATAGTATAGGATCACTGTAGCTGCACTGATTATTTTACGGAGTCTGTCCTCCCCTTGCACATACGGGTGACTCCTCCCTCTGAAGCTGTGAGTTTTCCGTTTGGCATCAGTGGAAACAGATACCTCCTACAGCAGAGAAGTTTGTGTTGTAAAGCTTAGTTCTGAGTTGTGTCCCCCCTTCTTGTCTTTTTTTTTTTATTTATTTTCTTTTTTTTTTAAAAATCTTTTGTAAACTGGAAGGTAGCAAAGATGCTCTGAGTGCAACATGTATAAAACTCGATCTTGGAGGTTAAATACTCATTGCTTCTATGATGAAAGACTACCTACAGATGGCATTCAGACCTGCCTCTGCTTCTCTCTCTCCACTTTGGCTCATTGTGCATAACAATGTTGAAATTTTAAAGCCTATTCTTGGGGACTGGGGAAAATAACAAAGCCAAGATGTGTGGGAGGAGAGTGGGGTTTGTGCATGTGTGCCATGATTTTTCTTGTTCTGTGGAGGTCTCTATGGCTGTTCATCATGCTGTTTGGAAAATGAAGCAGCACAGCCTTAAAACACGAAATCTGTAGAATAATTCGGTAAATGCCGATGATTTGGAAACCTCATGTACTGCACTTTATCTCAAGTCTTCCTTTTAAGGGAATCTACTGACAAGTTGTGGTAGGAGGACTCTGTGCAGTGCTAGGTACAGTAATCTTATTAGGGAAATGGTGGAAGTTGTTTAGCTTTACTTTGTTGTAATTAATTATGAAGCCAGAACAAAATTGAATTTCTTTTTTGTAATAGTATTGCCCACGTGTTTAGAAGTCATGGTTGTGTGTGTTAGCCTTTTGTTCTCTGATGCTGGCAGTGCTTTTAAGGTTTTTTGATGTCTTGTGAGTACCAGCTTTCAGATGGGATAGTCTGCCTTTCTAGCATTATGCCATCCTAATTGTTTCAAAATGTAGTCATTAAAAAAAAAAATAAACATTATTGCTGGTGTTATTGCTAACGGCAAGAAATGCAAAAAAGGGGCACACATGTGGCACTTCTATTTAAATAAAAGCTTATTTTCAGAAACAAAGGCTTATGGAGCAAAAGGGACCACTTAGTACCCCAAGCACGTTTGCTGTTACGGATGAACCCACAGCAATGGATGCTATCAAAGTTGTCATATTTTATTCATGAGTTGTGGTATGCTTGGGTGAAATAAGAAAAGCGATGCTCCAAATCATAATTATGGTGTAAAAAGATAAAGCAGTTATTATTGTGACATTTTTGAAAATTCTTAAATCTCTCAAATAATTCATATAATACTTGCGGGGAATGACTAAGTATGTTAGCTGTATTTGTGATTCTTTGTTGGGGTGGGGTGTGGAACACTTCACAAATAGAATTTATACATGTTTTGGGAGAATACATAAATGTGTGCTTATGTGTGTTCCAAGAAACAAAGACAACTAGAATATTGAATATAAACGTAAAGAGGCTGACAGCAGAAATTATACTTCAGTAAAGAAGGGCTTTGACAAATGTATTATGCCTCATGGTATTATCATGCAGTTAATAAATAAAACAGACACCCGGGATTTAATTTGCTTTAGCAATAACATAGAAGTGATTTTTCTGAGGGAAAGAAAACAGAAGGGAGAATTAGTTCATGAAACACATTTGTTTAATGAGTGTACAAACCATATATAGAGAATAAAGAAAAACCATAAGATTTTAGTAATAAATGATCTAAATGCTTTAAAAGTAATAAACTATTTGGAGCGCCAAGTCATTGGGAGTTTTTGAACCAAGAGAGCACTTCAGCGTATGCTTACTTTGAACTTTACGGATAATTTCATTGCCTTTAGTTGGATTATTCATGTGATAAAAGGCTTTACTGAACTGGAAATTAAAACCTTTGCGTCAGTGTAGCCAGGTCTGTTAGCTGCCGTAAGTAGCATTAGGCATTATAACCTCTCTCTGCAAGTGAAGAAACTGAGTCAGAAGTTTCTGTTTTGCTGAAACTTTCCTGTTAATGAACTATTTAAAACTGGTATTTTGATTTACACAGTTAAGAATGCAGGTTTTCACCAGGGAGGCAAATTCTGCTTTCTGTGTGGCTTCGCTGAAGTTAGACTATTATTTTCAACAGAGCCAAAATAATTTAGACATTCAGCCTCTCGCCTGCTTCAGTGGGATCTGCTACTTAAAATTACTTTGAAAATCCAGGTTATGGGTTACTCGTTGACTATACGTGTCACATTCATGTTAAACTTAGGAATCCTAAAGCACTTCAGAAGTACTTGATATTACTATTTATTTGTAATACTGTTGCCATAAAGTATGAGCAGCATTTATTATTACCTGAAAGAAGGAAGAGTGCTAAATGAGAAATCAGAATTATTACATATTGCTTAAAAAACAAATGGATCAATCTCTCTGCATACTCTATTGAAAAAGCTTAGATTTTGCTTCTAGATTACAAACACACTAAGGGTTATAGTGGGAGGAAGTAAGTCCAAACTACAATTAGTAGTTATTTGCAAAATTTAGCTTCTATATCTGATTTTTGGTTCTAGATGCTCCTCACCTTCTGGCACTGTCTTCACTTAAGTTTTCTTTTAAACAAATATAGCTGAAGAACACGTTTTGTCAAGTTCAATATATGTTATAATGTTTTAAAAATCCATTCCAATTTTTTGGGTCTGTGATTTGAGCATACCTGAAAATGTTTTGTAGAAGGGGAGGAAAAATGCTTAGCTTGCTTTTGCACGGAGCCAAAACAGAAACAGTATTTTTCTGGGGGCTCATTATTTTGTGTGATGATAGCATTTAATATACTCTTTAAATAGATCCCTGAAGGGGACAGTACTCCTGCAAAATGGACAGCAGATCGGTAACGATTCTTAGCAATTACTGCTTTTTCCTCGACATTGCATACATTGCCACTGGCTCTGTTCAAACATGACATTGTTGCAAGTGTAGTCCATGCTCTTTCTGTTAAAGTGTTGTTATTATTTTCCAAATTCGCAAATAGCAATCTTTATAGTCACAGTGATGTGATACCTTATCTAATACAGAGAAACAGTAGAAAAGATGTTATAATCAGTGACTCCTGAACTAATTAACTAACAACGCATGTAATTTGATTAACTCACATGATTTAAGAGCAGATTATGTGCTTTTAGTGGTAGTATAACTTCTGGAGCATTTCTATCAAGCACTTAATTTAAGGGATCAACCATTTGTAAATAGTCTTGATTTCAGCACGAAGTCCCTTGAGGGAACAACAGGCTCTACTTGAGAAGGTGAGCCTGAGCTCAGTAGCTGCTTAAAATATTTGAAACAAATTAAAGTGGCTGCAGGTGATATGTAGCCTCAGCAAGGCGATCACCACTGTTCTCAGCAGGAAGCTCATTGCAAAGCCATTTGGCTTACTCCAGTTTTCTGATTTTGCTCCATAATGGCCAAATGGTTTGAAGACGGCGTCAGTTGCTGTGCTACCTGTGTGCCCAGGCCTGCTGCTCATCCTGCTGCTGCTGCAGAGATGACTCCAGCGTTTTCCATGGTTCATTCTGTCTGTTTGGGTGGAAAAGACAAGGAAGGGCCCTGGAGATATGAAACACATATGCAGCAAAAAGAGGGGCAGCTTCTCAATGTAGGCTTTGCTACAGCTTTCTGTCAGCCTGCTTTTTCTGTCACTTTAGGGCACCTTTTACTGTTTGGGGCTTGAGGAACATTGGTGGCCGCCTTCTCTCTCGTCATGTATTCGTTTCCAAGTCTTGTGCAATATCTGCTGCTTTATTTGTTCCAGAGTACTCCATTTCCATGGTTCGATTTGAAATGCTGATAAAGCAAACAAAAGACTTAGACTCTCTGATAACTACTCAATTAACATGAGTGTGGTCATTCTAGCTAGTGCTCAAGTCGGGCCAATTTTCAAGAAGTGAAGAGTCCAACATTAAGCTACTAAAATCAGCTAAATTATTGGTTGGGGAGGAACTATGATTTGATAAGTAGTCTCTGTTTGATTTCTTTAGTGACTCAAAATTCTGCTGTCCGTGGTATCTGGAGTTTAAGGACTGGGTTTGCAATAGCTTCCTGAAAGGAGTGAAATATAAATATAATTTTAAATGCTAGATGAATTTTTTTAGGAGAGACCTATTTGTAAATTAGTTTACAAGCATGTATATCAAAATGCCAGCAATATATGAACACTTATTGCCAGTGTGGTTTTGCATCATGCAAAAGGAGAGTTTACATTGAATTATACTATTTTTCCACGTTCTCTAGCAGAGCTGCTTTTGCTGTATAGTCATGGGAACTTACCTTTGTAACATTAGCTATTCACCCTGGTAATTGCTCCATCCTCTAATTTAATGAAAACCCATTAAACCGAAACAATAATTAAAATGAGACATCATCTCTGTAGGAGGTTTGCATATTAAAATCACCAAGCATTTCACTGCAGACGGATCTTATTCTTGAGAACCAGTGTTTGAAGCAACATGTAAAAAGTGATTTATAATGAATAATTGTAATTTAGAAAGCTGTGCTGTTGAACATGATTTCCTACTGTTTATTACTGACTCCAAGTGGAGCTAGCAAGGCAAAAGCATTTACAATGTCTTTTCCTACCAGGGAGAATACCTAGAAGCAGAGATGTGCTCGTGAGAAAACATCGCACCTTTTTTTGTCCTCCCTGGTAGCATAGTTTTAAAGAGAAGGGCAAGGTGTTTTCACCCCTCCCTCTGAGTTGCTGGCAGGTAGGACAGGCAGTGCTGGTCCCCACTGTGCCAGTGCAGGGGCCACAGAGAGCAGCTGGTGCTTGCTTAGGACCTTAAATGTAAGCTTGCATATATTTTCCCATGGCAGTACACCACAGCTTGCTAAAAGCCATGCTTTGGCCTGGCTTGGAAGCAGTGTAGGCGAGTGGCAGGCATGGTGGATGAATTTGGGTCTGTGCTTAGGTGATGTTTAGGTATGCTGCTACTTGGCTGGTGGGTCACCGTAGCACGGTGTGGGCTGTCTCAAGCCTTAGTGCTGATAGCCAAATTGAGCACCCAAAGTGCTCTGAGAGATATATGTGGCTCCGTGCCTATTGCTGTGACAGGAGCATATTGCAAAATCTTTTTTTTTGTTTGTGTGTAAGGAGAAATTTATGTGAACTTTCTCCCCAGCGCTTAAACCAAAAAATAGGTGCTATCTGCAGATAACTGCATTTTTCCCTTGCTAGGCAGGGAGGGACAACTACCTGAAGCGTTTCCCTGCTTGGCAGTGAAATGACTTCTTTCTGGAGAAGATCCCAGTGGTTGGTGTCAGCATCCTTCTGTGAACTTTTGTATCTGTTTGTGACTTATATGCTTTAAGAGGAGCAGAAAGGAGTGGGCATCTGTCACCAGTAGTGTTTTGGGTGGTTGGTTTTTTTTTTCACCTGTTCTTCGAAAGATGATTTTTGGGACCAATGTGCGGAAAGGAGTCAGTGCGCTGGATTCAACTTGCAATCAGAGGCTTTGAAGTACCTGCCTTCAGTGAGCAGAAGGGTTTTGCGACGCTGTTGTGTGTTTTCATCCTAAGTAACTTTTAGAAACTGTCGACACTGAGAGTTGCTAATTTTGGATCCTCCTCCCACTTTTGGTTCAGTTTTTGGAAAGTTGATGACTTAAAATGAGGCACTGTGATTGATTTAATTTATTTATTTAATAGAGATTTCAGTTTTATAGGTTTTTGCCCATAGCAAGGTAAAAGCCAATATGCTGCAATATTTTATTCTTTAATTGCCGTAGCTGAAATCCCCATTCTCTGTTGTTGCAGGGTTAATTTCTGCTTGCTTTTCCAGAGTGACTGTGCAAAGGTTCTCCTGAAAGCATGTTGAAACAAATCGCTTTGAAATGATTGAAGGTACCAATAAAGCAATGTGTTCTGCAATATGTTCCCTTCCAAAGTAAGGAAGTACAAGGAATAGGTATTCAAGCAGGCTAGTGAATGATGAAATGTATCTGTTGCTTTAGAAAACATGAGTTGAGTTAGAACTGAATTTTAGTATTTTTCTCTAATGGGACCATCTATTAATGAATAGTGATTTCCCAGAATGATTGGGATTCAGCTTGTAAGAACCGGTGCACATTTTTCATTGCTTAAAATTTGAGTCCAAATGGTCACGTACTTCCCTTTGTACCATGGATTGTTGACGCGATCATCAAAGCAAGTTTGGCAAGAACTTTGCCTGCTTTCCTAGCATGATTCTTTTCTTTCTCTAACTCATTTTGTCTGCTTCTGTGTGGTGATAATTTCCTTGCACTGTTTCTAATGGAGCTGAAGCCAGCTTCTCCCTTTCTCTTATTTGAGGCCTCTCATATGTTCTGGGCTACAGGTGGTAAAAGCTTTTGGTTTTAATTTTTAGTTGCCGCAGCTGGTGATGCATAGAGAAGTTGGATCCAAGCAGGAAGATGTAACTTAAGGGCCTAAATCAGGTTTGTAAGGACCGATCTTAATCCTGAGTTATTGTACCTTCTTAATTCTGTTTGTCATTAGGGTTAGCGTGTACTGAAACACCTGCAGAAGGTAAAGCTTGCCCTGATGTTGGCCCCAGAGCAGCATTGCCATTCATCTGCACTGATCTTATGATGAAGTGAAAACAAACCATGCAAAAATAAAAATTTGAGACTTATTTTGAAGGTGCTGAAAGTGAGTATCGTGAGTAATTGCAGGTGTGGGTAAGATTCATCAAGGTGGCTGAGCATATAAGAGCTTGCTGCAGCTAAGCAGGGTACTGTGGTCTTCCTCTGCAGAGCCTGGCCAGTTGTGCTGTGGCTGCTGAGCCCCTGCACAAGTGTAGCCCTGGGTGCCGGTTCCTCTCGTAGCTTCTTTTGGCTTGGCAGGGCTGTGGTGGTCGGGGGCTGAATGGCTCGTGTGGGACAAAGCAGCCAGGAGAAGGCAAAGTGGTGTCCCTGGGGACGTGGGAGATGGTGCCAGGCAGGGAAAAGTGGGATGGCAGAGGCTAAATGGGCTTGGCTATCCTGGCAAAGTGCACCATTGCTTTGTGTTTGACACTTCACCTTGGACCTGTGGCTCAAAAAAAAAAAAAAAAAAAGAAATTAAAATCAAGCAGCAAAGATGCTCTCTTTCCGACATAGGTATGTGTTCTACTTCTCTGTTTTGCTGAAGGTAGAGAGTTGCCTTTACTTGATGCTCTGAGATGATTTGTATCTGTTGTACTTTTAAATAAGTGTGTATGCTTGTTTTTTTTCTTGCTTTATTTTAGAAACACTCTGGTATGTTTAAAAAAAAAAACCCCTCCAGACAGTCAGTATTTCAAATTAAGAAAATATAATCACATAGAAGGGCATATGAAAGTCGTATCTATGTATGTTTGTTTATTTATTTTGCTGAGATTGCATTATCATTCAAGCATGAAGCGATGTTTCACTGAAGATTACTGTATAAACCTATATTGTTCTATATTATGTAGGAAATACAACATTTCATTACGAGCAGACAGTTATTTTTATAGAGAGCATAAAAAGTATTTTCCCTTTCAGGCACCTGTGGTGAGGGGGTGTATGTATTCTCAATTTTTCTTTTTTTTGAAGTGTGAAAATCAAGCTGGAAATAGAAAGCTCTTATTCTAAATGGATCGTACTCCCAGTTCATTTGTGTGGTACTTTCTGCAGAAATCGAGCAAAACCCAAACAGATGGCATACCCAGCGATCGCACGGCATGAGGAGGGGCACTGCCAGAGAGGTGCAGGGGGGCTGCTCCCATGAGGCACAGGAGCTGGGGTGATGCTGGGTCGTGCCCTCAGCAAGGCCTCATGTGGCTCCTTCCCAGCGTTTGGGCCCCAGGTTGCGAGCCCAGGGCTGGGCTCAGCACCCCAACAAGTTTATCATCTCTGTGATGCCAGTTCACGTGCCCCCTGCATCCTTGGTGAGCTCCTCAGCTTATGAGTCCAGTTGCAGACTATCAGATGGCATTTGCCATGTTGCCATGGAATTGCTGGGAAACTCCCATTGTTGTAGGTACTGACGTTGAGTGATGAACAGCAGCATTTCTGTAGATGTTTTTGCATCTGCCAGTACGTTTTTCAGCTTTCTAGTGGTAGGGGGTGTTCCTAGGCGCTGGTAATGAGTAGACCTACTCCAAATAAAAACCGTCATACTTAGAAATGTGTTAATTTTTAAAAACCTGTTTATATAACATCCTTTGTACAAATTATGCTAGAATAGTGCTGCAAAGCAGTACATAAATGCTGTTTGTTATCTAGTAATTTGAACCCAAGAATCTGGAATTTCAGAACTTTGAATCTTTCTGATTTTAATCAACAGAGAATGAATATAAGGTGTTGCATGTGGTTTTGGTTTATTCATGGCTATGAAGAGATGGTAGAGTACATCACAATATTTCAAAGCACAGTATTTCAAAGTATGTTTCTAACTGAAGTAGTCAATACATTGATTATTCATTCATGATTCTGACCAAGGAGTCCTATATTTTTGTATAAAATTTGGTGGATAGATGACGGAATATGGCTTTATATTTGTGTCCGCCTATAATGAGAAAATGTTGGACTTTGCAAAGCTTAACAGAAATTTTACCATATGCGTTCTACTGAGAAGACAGCCTATGCTTTCATGTGAAAGAATTTTTGAAAGCTTTGATAAGTCGTATCTTATTTCTGGTGACTGTGGCACCCTTAAGAAAAAAAATATAAAATTTTTAAGATAGTAAGGTTCTTAACCTTCAAAACAAGGGCAATTATCTTAAACTGTCAGTTCTTGAACATTTTATTTCTGAGTTTTACTTATGCCTTGCAACTTAGTACCAGTGGCTGGTTTGTCGGTGTAGATGGCAAACTGGGTATTGGAGAACTTAATGGTGTATGGGACACACAGTTTTGTGTCTCCTGCATCAGCTTTTTTAAAAGAAACTAGATAGTATTTATGACCAGTAATAACACCTGCTAGGTGAAGATAATGATACAGATAATGAAATCTTGTAGATAAAAAAAAAACAACACCTGGTCGTCTGTGCTGGATTGTTTCTTTCTCCATTCCCCTTTCTGGTGGCAGTGGATATGATTTGTGTTCTTTGAAACTATTCTCTACTGTGATAAAAGTGGTGTTGGACAGAAAAATAGTTTTTTGCTGTAAAGTGGGCATTATATTTATTTATCAGGTGAATCTGAGCCTCTAGCAAAGATTTTTAAAATGATGACTAGTGATTTTTTGATGTCTGATTTGCTGTACTTTTCAGAGGTGAGCTTTTTAGAGTGTGTTAAGGATTCTGAGTGTGTAGGCTCATTTGAAGGGCTTTAAGCTGCACAGGAAAAATTGAGACAACCAATTACAAAACATGCTTGAATACTTTTTCCTTGGAGTTTGGTTTCAGTCCATGGCATTCCCTCAGTAGTTATGTTTCTGAGTTTCAGGTTGTTTTTCAAGGCAGTCTCTCCTCTTTCTGTCTGCAAAGCCTCATTTAATGACACAATGTTTTGGGTTTTTTTTTTCCTGCAGTGAAATTCTGAATTGTAAATCTCATCACTCCTTTGTGTGTTAAAGCATTCATGCTGGGCCAGATTCTCAGGATTCAGTAGAGTTTTATGGTTTTCTACCAGCTGAGAATTTGTCCTGGCATTTCTGGCTTCAAAGTAAACCTTTCGAAAGGAAGCGCACTGGGCTTCTAATTGGTTGTGACATCCAGGAACCGCAAGTGACACAGGTCTTGCAAATGTGTGACAAAGGCCCAGCATGACAGACATGGCAAGGGGTGGGAAGGTGAAATGCCGTGATTTCTCCCTTTTGTCGTTAATCATCTTTCATAGTGATGACACATTGTGAATAAAAGGATGAGATAAAAATGAATGTGGTGGGAGACCGCGCATTTGAATCTTAGAAGATCAAATGTGAGAAGGCATGCTGCCGCTTGGACATCAGCAGGATTAGCAAGACTAAAATATTTCTGGATCTGCCTGGTCAGACTGTAGTTTAATAAATATTGTATGAGCTGTCACGCTTTGCTTGTTTAAACTGAGAAATCCCTGAAACCATAGTGGATTGCAAGCGTGTCTTGTATTTATTTCTTGGGCAGAAGCACAGCCGTTATAGCATTATTAGGAATAATACATCTCTGCCTTACACAGTGCAAGGACAGGTTTCCTGTGATGTACGGTGGAGTGGTGGTAACAAAGTCAGTGGTAAAAACTGAAATTGGAGCTTGGTGAATTGTGTTGGGAGGGGCAATGCCTGAGATTTCTCAGAATTTAGGAGCCTATTTATCTGACTGCAGCACACCTTATTTACAGCAACTTAATCTGCTCACAGCAGACACAAATGGCTCACCATCCCGTTAAAAATTCTGTCAGAAAATCAGTAGCTGACCAGTTGTGAACTTGTCAAAGTGACAAGTGGGCATGCTGACAGAGATGACATTTGGTTTTTTTCATGAAACAAATGCAGTGGTGGAGCATGGTAGATGACTCTCAAAAATGAAAAATATTGATGGGAAAATGAAAAATGTAATCTGAATCTTTCTGCCTTAGCGTTTTCACTAGACTGTCATTTCCCTTTTTTTTTTTTTTTTTTTTTTTTTAATACAATTCTTAGATATAGAAAGAGAAATCCATGCAGCGCCCCATGTGAGTGAGAAGTTAATACAGCTCTTCCGAAATAAAAGTGAATTCACGTTTCTGGCCACCCTGCAACAGAAGGCATCGACTTCTGGAGTTATACTGTCCATCCGAGAGTTAGAGCACAGGTAAGAGGAAATTGTCTCTTTCTTGTAGTGGTAGCAACATAAAAGATACTGAGTGCTCGGTGGTTTATTTTGGTAGTGTGTTGAAATGGTAGATGTACAGTCTCACATGTAAGTTAAAGCCTTTCTTTCTAGTTTGCAATTTGTTACTTTTTGCTAGTAGCTTTTTGTTACAGGAGTGCATTATTTATGTTATCTTGGTCTGTAAAATAACTTAAATGGACAGATCAAAACCAATGTAGTATGGATGCAATGCACTTTGGAAGTTACAAACCTTGTAATGCAATTTCCCTTACTAGTTTATCATATGCACTTTGGAGTTTGCTTTTTCATAAAAGTTAAACTTACATGTTTCCCGCTTCACTGTGTTTTATAACATTTTAAAATAATATGTTTTCTTTTTTGAGATTCAGCAATTAAGCTATTAAGCAATTAAGCTACTTATGATTCCGTATCGTGATGTGTATGTTTTCTTCCTGGCATAAATGGAGTATATTCTTATTTCATGTGTGTGTCTTTTTTTTTTCCTTTTTTTTGTTGTCAGTGTAGGAGGAGGAAAGAGGTCTCTTTGGTTAGCTTATTATAGTGGCAGACATCAGTTTAAAAAAAAAAAGAAAAGTGTATCTTGTATTATGGCCCATAATACAATTCCAATGATGCTTTGATGTTTCAAAGCGTGTGTCGCATCAAATAGCGTCCTACTTGTAACTTTGTGAATGCTTTTTTTTTCATAATTTCTTAGGGTTTGAAGGACCTGTGTATCTAGTCTGCCTTTCTGCTTTAATACAAGCAATAGGACTTTGGTTGCTCCCATTTCAAATCTAATACCAGTCATTCTGCAGCATTTTTTTTTTTAGGAAAAGAAAAAGATCCTATTGGTATTTAATTTTGTTAATAATGTACATGATACACAACTGTTAGCCTTGCCTTTTGTTGAGGAAGTATATGAAGGGGAGAAGGCAGTGGCTTTATTATGACCAAATCATCAATGATGGCTTTTGCCAGCGCAACAGCAGAGGTGTCTGGGCAAGGATAGCTAAGGGGAGGACTCTGCTACTTAATTATTCTATCATCATACTTTTCTGTCACCTTCACTTTCTTATTGGTCTCTTTCTTTTACTTTATTCCTTCTTTCATTTTCCCAGCCATTGTCTTAATATATAAGAATATTGTTTTACATTACACAAGGATCACTCCCTCTAACTCTTCCTGTTTTCCTTCTATCTCTCTCTGATTCCTTTTGTCATTACCTTTTAATTTCTCCAAGCTTTTCCAGGCTACGTAACTCTCCAAAGTCACGGTTAACAGGATAAGTTTGCCATGTTAAAGGAAAGAGGACATCAAGGAGAGCCATTGGCAGAGGAATACTGTAACATGTAGGGACACATGCATGGACTCAGCAAAATCCAAGGTCAAACTAGACAGGCAGTGATGATTATACAATGCAAGGCACGTGGATTTTTAGATATGGCCTCTTCTGAATTTAGCTACTTAACTCCTCTATCTTGACGGGCAGAGACAGAGGGTCATAGAGAGATGTGCTACGCAGGAGTAATCTTGATTGAACAAAATGTGCTTCTGATGTCCTTCTTGGCACTGGGGTTATCTCTAGTACTTCAAATTAATAGACATCTGTTTAAAAAATATATATAGTTGAAGGATTGGTGCTAGTCTCACTTAAACCTTTGTAGTTCTGTGTAGTAACTGAGGAAGTTTCAGCCTGTGTAGTTCTGTGTAAGAATCGAAATAGGCATGTCCAGTGTTGCTATGACTGCTTGACTGCTGTTACATTCTGAATGTCAGATGGATTACTGCAATTATCCTTCTTTTCTGGACTCATTGCGTATCACTTAAAACACAGTCACTGTTTGTTTCTCTAGTTTCTTAAGTTGCTGCTTGGGCCTTGATAAGGATAATGCTTTCAAACCCATACATCTGTGATGATAGAAATTAATAAAGTGGACGACAGTGGAGAAGATACTTTTTAACATTGATGAGGAGTAGAGGGCAAAGATTTGGGGCACTACTGAAGAAGACCTTGCTTAAATCATGATCAGAACTTTCAGCTTGGTGGTTTTTTTTGATGTTGCTTTAACTTCTGAGGTCATTCTAGTCTTTAGCTTTGTTAAAGGGGAAGCCTTTTTAAAATTGTTGCTCCTACTAAGCTTTTGGTAATTATCATGGTTCTATTCTGGTGACATCCAGGTTTTTTGCAAACTTTTTTCAAAAAGTCTATGGAAATGGACAATGCAAAGAGAATAGTAAGGAACATCATTATATTTCATCATGATTAAGACCTGCAGGAACAAGTATAAGGATACATGTATTACCTAACCAGTATAGTTTTTTGAGTATGGAAAAGCCAAGAACTCTTTCCTAATGCACAAAATAGGAGACGTAGTTAAGGAAATAACGTTTTTTAACTTATCAGCATACCAAAAGTGGCAAAGTTAAAAGTCTGAGACTTCAGAACTTGCAGAAGGTCAACAACGCCTGAATAAAAGAAGCTGTGTTAGCTGTTGGTACAAGAGTTCATATCTTTATGGGAGACGTCTTTTTTGTTGTGCACAGATTTAATAGGTTTTATTCCAAGTAACAAAAAAGGTGTGTATACCTGTGTATACACACACATGTCTCTATATCCGAAGTTACATATGCCAGCATAACTAGTTCAGAACGCAGTTTAGCATGATGTATGTAGTGGAGATGATCTCCGTAAGGTGGTAATACATGAAATGCTTGGTTTATATTTCATTTCTCTAGTAAGTTTTAGCAGGATTTTATTTTCCATTAATAGCACGGGACTCTGAAACTAAAGGTATTAAAATAAGATGAATACAAAGTTTCTTGAAGTCAGTAATTCAGATTCGCTGTTTTGTTATGCTGTATGGCTATTTCTCAGCAGTTAGAGACTTGGTGTTAGTTTATACCATCATTTGATGGGACAGGATTTATACTACAATGACGATAAATGCATCTTTGTTAATATTTTATCATGTTGAATCAGCTTAATGATGATAAGGACTTTGTTTTCATGATCCAAATGTATTAAAATATAGCTTGGAAAATGGAAAGCTTAATTAACACAGATTAAGTCTAATTGAACAGTCTGATAGTATGTGCAGACTATGTACATAGTTATCTGGAATACAGTGGTAAATCTGAAGATGATAATTTTTTTTTTCTAAATTGTAGACAACAAAATGTAATACAAACATGGACAAACATGTTACTTGGGGATGCAGAAGGCAGCAACTATTTTCTTTATTGGAGAATTATGCTAGCCAGTTCTTCCCGGAAGATCTTTATGAGCTATTTTGCTCAGAACCTTTGGCTCTTCAGACTGCCAAGACACTTGGTAAAGGCCATGAAGATATTTAAAATCCCACCCATAATGAATCCTTATTTCAACAGTGATTTGGTACAATTTCATCCAAAATTGTCTGCCTGCTCCTTACCTACTCTGGCCTTGCATGGTCCAAAGCCCAAGAATATAAATTAGATGGAGTCAGCATTGCTGTTGTGCTGTTTACTTGCTGGGTTGGGTATATTGATGGTTCCTTCCCACTGCTGGCCAAGATCAGTATCTGGACAAGTCTGTCAAGGATGTTCAGGTACCCAGGCTAGCGTTCTTTGAAATGCTGGCTTGCACCACAGGAGCTGACTATGATTTCCCGAATACTCTGGGGAACAACTTAAAAGCAACTGACTGCTGTAATATTTTCTTTTCTTGTTGATGTGAAAATTGTGCCCCCCTCTCCCCCAAAAAAGAAAAAATTAGCCATAAACTCTTCCTATACATTGTCTATAAAAATAATGAATTACAGTGAGTGGGGAAGGAAAGCATTTGTGTACTTTGAATGCATTCTAAGGGTTTTGGCACTTGGAAACAATGGGTAAGGCACCTGGAAAAGAGTGGCGAGTATTCTTTTGGTGAGCAATTACCCCACAGACTAGCTTATAACATCTTCAAATCATTTACTGCCCAAACTTTCAATAATGACCTTTTAATTGCTGGGGTTTTTTTTTTTGGAGGCAGCCACCACTGAACCACTACTCATGTCTAAGCATGGTAAGGAATCAAGAAGTATTGAGTCCAGAATGATGTTTCTGCTAATGTATGATTCTGAACCTCCTCAAATCAGACAAATAGCACAAGTACACATCGCCTGGGACTCTGGTACTTGCCTGAAAGGAAGTAAGAGGAAATACAATCTTTGCAGTATGTTACACGTAACCGGCAGCTGGCTGCCAAGCCGTCATCTGGTCATGACGTGGGAGGTAATAACTCTGGATCAGGCTTTCTAACCTTTCATCAGGCAGAATTCCCTTTGACTTTTTCAAAGTAACCTGTTAGGTATTTGCTTGCTTTGTAACGAGCTGCCCTCCAAAGAAAGATTTTCTTCTTAACCATTGGTTTATTTTTGTGGAAAGCAGAAACTGGGCATTGTAATGCAGAATATGCAAACCTAAACTAGTAAGCAGAAAAGCCATTACCCATGAATTATCCATTAGAAATAGGATAATACCCTTCTTCACCTTCTCCTCAAGGTCTTGTTATGTGCATTTTCCAAGGCCCCTGAGTCTTCTGTGTTGTCCCCTTCCCACCTTGCCTTCCCAAAGAAGTCATTGTTGCTTTTGTTACTGGTTACTAAAGAGGCAGGATGAAAAACTGTTTTGTAAAATGCTGAGTTGCTTATTCCTCCCTACTATTTTGTGTCTGTCCCGTGTCTGTCTTCTCTGTTTGCTTCGTGTTTGTTAGTGCTAACTTTCTATCCATGTGTAGTCATTCTTTCTGAAGAGCATTTCAAAATGGGAGATCCCACCATGATAGAATTAGGGAGCCAGTCAAAAGATTAATGTTTCTAAGATTTTCTTACAGGGAGCACTAGAAACTTTATTTTTTTCTAAATTTTATGATTTTTTTTTTTAATACTTATAACCTATGTCTAGGACCTGAACTTCAGAAAATTTCTGCCACACCATATATTTGGAGACTTGCAAGCTAATGGTACTACTGCGGTGCAATGATTTATTGAGTGGAGAATTTGGCCCTTCACTATGTAACAGCAAGCTGTGTTGATATAAATATTCAAGAAGATTCTGATAAATGTGTTAGGCTTGTAGTGAAAGATTTTTATTTCTAGCAAGTCACTTCTGGGTGGAGAGGGGAAGCAAGCATGGGATTCTAGTATATTGTTGAGCTCTTTCCCCCAGTTACACCATGAACAGCTTCTGAGACTGTTGAGGAGTAGACAGAAAGTTGTATGTTCGCAAATAGCAGCTGGAAGTCTTCCAGGCCATAATATGTTTGATTAAAAACATAGAAGGCTAACAAGCTACTTAAATTAAATACTGAAACCTAATTAATGAAAAGAAACCTATGCAAGTGACTTCTGACCGTAGTTGTAAACCTGAAAGATTGGATTTACTCCATGCTACGTTTTAGATTATTCTCTGCAAGATGTGTATACGCATGTTGGATTCCGAGATGCCCACTATTCAAAAAGGGAAGGAAAAACTCTGCAAATGTATCCATTAACCTTTTTCTTTTAGGGTAAAGGTCACATCTTCATTAATATTTATATGTAGAATTGCTAAACTGGAAAGCTGTATAGAGAATATAAAGATCCAGCCTTACTTCAGTCCCTCTGAATGAGGTGGTGTGAAATATGTGAGGCATTTACACCTTTTTTATTTTTTTTTAATAGTGAGACAAGCAGGTGAGCTTTATTTCTTCCAGAACTTTTTTTTTCTTCTTCCCAAAAGGTCTTTAGACATGCAAATACAAATAGAATTGGGCCCACCTGCATCTGTGCTCAGGGTTAAAGTACGCAAAAGAGGAAAGTGTGTCAGAATTGTTAGATTGTATACATCTTCCACTGATTTAAGTGTTCTGAAAGAGGAGTTACTGCTTGAGGAGCTACCTTCCATCTTGCTGCTCCCTGCTGACAGCAGGTGTTTTATGTACACTAGGCTGACAATTGTTGTCTCTCTGAAGCATTAACATGCTGCTGATAACCAGCTGTTGAAATGCATTGATTGGACCTTGTTGGCAATTGGAGCAGAATGGCTGACAGTTTGAAACTCTTTCAAACTGAATTTGGACAGTGTAGAAATGTTGTGGTCAGCCAGGAGCAGGATGTGTGGGTCCCCCAGGAGTCGTCTTCAACATGCTGAGTTATTCTGTTTGCTTGTTTTATGATCCTCTGATACAGGCAAAGCACTGAAATGTCTCAAACTTACACTGAAGGCAACTTTCTGAAAACTGTGTCTGCTAAATTTGGGCTGCTCATTAAGAGTGTAACTCTCCTAGTTAATAAGATGCTTAGATGTTCACAATGTGTTATTCATAGATGGTCATTTGCTTGGTTGGACGTTAGGCTGGGTGATGTGTCTGGCTTTTGTTTTTTGTTCTCAGTTTAGTAACAATGCCTGTGTGTTTTCCTGCCTGAGGAACTGCCTTCTGAAAGGCAGGAGGGTCGCAGTGCCTGCCCTAATGACTGCTAGCTGTGGAAAGCTGCCGGTGCTCAGGTGGCAGCGGGGAGGGAAGGAGGGGAAGAAGGTGGCCTGCAGGGCAGGTTGGAGACTGAGGGTGTCCAGAGAGCAGCAGGGAAGCAGATGTGTGGCTGGGCCTTGAGAGAGTGGAAAAGAGATTTTTTTTTTTTTGTTTTTACTGGGAACCTACCAGAAATGTGTGGAATTTGTCATAACATGAGAAATCACTGAAGAGCTGCTGAATTTGAGAGCAAGATCAGAGGGAAGAACTTTCCTTGTAAGGACACAGCAATTAGGGTAATTTGTTTTCAAATATTGTTGTTTGACTCAAGTGGTAGACCTTGTTAGCTTAAAAGGCTATGTTATCCTCGTTTGTTTTATTAAAATCTGGTATTTAGAGATTATGGACTTGGGGATCCCCTGAGCTGAGTTCTTGCTGCAGTGATGAGCATGAGGGAGGGAGGGACCGGCGCTATGTTCTGCTTTGGTTACAGCTCTGCTGGGGGCTCTCTGGTCACACTGGCAGCTCCGGGCTTCTGGGTACCTACCATGATCCCTGAGCTAATGCCAGCTCAGAGTCCCAGGGTACCCTTAAATAACGGAGTGCCCCCATTCAGAAAGTCTTCAGATACAAATGCTATGTGGAGTGCGAATGGTCCACAGGGGAAACGAATGTTTAGTCAAGGGTTCTGGATGGTGAGCTCTTCAAGGACAACTTCAGAGTGTAACTGGGGACTGCGTTCCTTGCTAGTTACAGTGATAGTGCGAGTACAAGGTGACTTGGTTTTGGAGTGGTGATATGTAAAGAAATGATTCTCTTCTTTTGTCAGGTTACTTTTCTGTCAGACTAGTTCATTGGGTTGACATGCTTTATTGCAACTGAATGGCTAAATCTGATGCTAAGGATGAGATAGGAATAAGCAGGCAGCAGGAGGGTGAGGCCTTCTCTTTCAGGTGTGATACCACTAGACTGCGTTCCCTTACTGTGAGATCAACCTCTGCTTTCTGTGATGGAATAAAATCAATTTTCTCCAATTACTTGGCCATTTCTTGCAGATACATACCTTTAGTAGAGATGTCTTGGTTCTTGTAGGTGTTCGTGTCTATATGAAGACATAAATATATATATGTGTTGTTTTTTTTGTTTTGTTTTGGAAGTAGCAGCTAAGGAGTCAAAACTTCACCTGACTTCAAATGATAGACTCTTCTGTGTCCTGCTGACTGTGCTAGCTCTGAAGCCTGGTAAGGTGCAGTGTGGTACTACCTACTTAGTTTACTATGAATAGGGGAGAGACCTGGTCTTTTTCAAATAGTAGGCAGGTAGCAGCCCCAGTGAAGATAAATTTTTAGACATGTGAAATGGAAACAAAAATGCTTAAAGTCAATCTTTACAACACGTGCCATGAAAATGAGTAGCTGCTTTGTACCAGCTCTGACTCAAGCTGTCTTTTAGCTGGCAGGCAGATGTTGGGGTTACTTTTTTTCTTTATGTGATCAAAGAGGAAAGTAAATTTATATTTGGATGACCTTTGCCTAGTTGCAGGTACACAAATGCATATTTTGAGCATCATAAATGCTTAATGCCTTGCAGCTTGCATGCCCAGCTGCCATGTAGAAGATTTGTAGAACAAAAGACCAAATGTTTATTATAGAAAATGTCTGTGTGTGGGTTCTTACTGCTAAAAGTTTCAAACTAGGCTGATGTAACTGATTCCTCTTGTCCTCAGAGTGGTCAGAATGGAAAAATAAAGTTGTTTAATTGACTGGGTTTAATTCCTTTTGTTTGAAATGAAAGGATACAAATGTTTGAAAGAATCCTCTTAGGTAGCCAACGGCACAGTGAAGTTGAACTTTCAGGCATTTAGTTGAGAGCTTTGAAAAAATTTAGTATTAAGTTTTGGGTTTGACTGTATAAGAGGAATACTTTTGGAATGCAGTAGGTGATGATAGAGGCTTTGTCTCTGCAGCATATGGGATTCAGCTTTTGGATTTTATTTTCTGGAAAGTTAATCTGGTTTTTCAGTGAGGTACCTTCATTGTCACGGATGATCCTTCTATTCACAACACTTTTTGTGCTACCTGATGTCAGTCTGATTTTGCTCATAAGCTTTGATGATATCTGTATGTAATCTCTGCCACAGTAGTAAGTCTTTAGTGCCACGTAAGTGAAGATTTGCCATGTGTAATTTTGCTCTGTAGCTTCTCAACCTGTCCATATTTAAAGTAGCTGTAAAAAGTAGCTTTGTATGGTTTGTAAGTATGCATATATAGCAGAGGATTAGATTTGTACACTTGAGTGTGTTGAGAGCATTTTTTCAAAATCCGGTGTCTGACAGTGCGTAATGCTTCAGAGCTTGGGATCTTACCCTGTCACTTTATAGTAACTAGGGTACAAAAACAGTGCCTGCAGAAGCAACTGAAATATTTGCCGTGACAGCTGCAACTTGTTCTAGTTTTGCACCCATACAGAACCGTGGTGACAACTGCAAGTGAGTGTTTACTTTTGTTTGAAATCAGATGCCTATCTTGTTTCAGAGGCACTGCTTTTCTCTGTATGGCTTCACCGACAGTGGCGATGGTCTTGGGCATATGCCTGCCACCTTATCTGCAGCATAGTGTACCCAGTGTGTGCTCTTGGCCTGACTTGCTTTCCACTGGGGAGAGTTAGAACAAGATCTCAGTTTCTTTTATGTTGCTGTCCAGGCTGAGCCACTTGGCAGCACAACCAGAATAACAATGTGCTGTGCATACCGCTGCACACAGGTTCAGTCAGTGGTAAGGCGCAGTGAAAGGGCAAAAGTGTAATGATCTGTGATTCATCACAGAATCTCTGTAGATTGAAAATCCTGAAATCTGTGTGATAATGGATGCAGATGCATTGGCTGCTTGTCTCTGCATACATCAAGAAGTGTTCCTGCAAATATGCTAAAGCACAGTCTTGCCTGAAGCCATTTTTATCATTAAACATCATTACATGTTCTGATATTCTGCTTGGTGTGATGCTCTGGTGAAATGAAAAAGATATGTGCACAAACATGTCCAAATAGGCAGATTTGTGCAGAAGCTTCCTGAACTTCGAGCTGATGACATCAAATGGGCTGATGTCTGAACTTTCTTTGAATTTGCTTTGCTATAAAAAAATATAAGAAATTGTGCCTTGACCAGACTGGCAGAACTTTCCAGGAGCTTCTGTTCAATAACAGCTTGATTCTTATGGCAGTGGTTTTTTTTCCAGCAGTTGGCAGACCTGATATCATAGTGTTGCTGCAGCATGTGCAAGGTGAACGGTGCTTCCATCCTTGAACTCATGTGGTTTTGTGACCTTCTCCCACACAACGTTAAGCAGATGCATGAGTGTTTTGACTAGATGGCAACCCCAAGTTTGTACATATTCACAGGGATGCCATCTGTGCCTGCTGCCTTGCCCTGGGACATCTGTTCAGTAGCTCTAAGAGCATCTGCTATAAGTGCTGGTGCTGCTCCTTGAAAGAGGCTGTGGGGCTTCATTTGGCACTTGATCAGGGATGACGGAAGTTGTAAAGTCAGAATGATAACTCTGGTTTATTTATGTTTGAAAGTGATAAAGGAGATTTCCAGAACTGAATGCAAAAAGTAGTTTTGCTTTAGTTCTTAGAGCTCTTATCGGAGCATTTAATCAGTATTGTGCTTACCAGATGGTGCCCTGTCTTCATTGTGGGATATTTTAGTGTCTTGCGATAGGTGTTAGCATCCTAAAGATAAGACTAAAAAGTGCTGTATACACTGAGGAGGTTCAGAAGGACGTGTATCCCAGAGCTCTTCCTGAGGTTGTGTCTTATTTGGAGTCTGTGAGCCCTCCCTACTTTTGCCGCTTCCACAACCTGACAGCAGTTAAAATCTTCGAATGGAATGTAGTACTGTTTGTCACAGGTTAAGGTCATTGCTGTGGTAGATATGATGAATAGATGAATATGTTTCTTTAGTGCAGATGATGTATTAAGCCGGCTCACCTTATAGAAATACTTTGCTTTTTCTGCTTCAGGTGTCTTACATGCTCTTATTTAATGTTGATAAGGACTTTTCCAATTTTTTTGATCATTACATCCACAGCAGCTGTTTCTAACTTACAGTATAATTTTAGACACCTTTCCCTCTGGATCTGGAGTGAAATGGGCTTTCAAATACACAGTTAAATATTCACTATGGTTGTGACTAAAAGAAGGAGAAAAAAAGAAAACGTTAAACATCACTGAGTCAGGCTTTATCCTCTCATAACAATATTAGTGTGTGAGGGTACATAGGAGTTGCAAAAGTTTTCAGAAAGAATTGCAAAGCATCTTGAGTTGATTGTGGAATAATATTGTTGTTCTGTAAAGCACATTGCACGGTCTTAAATTATCCCAACTTTTTTGAGGTGCATAAAATTAATCTGAATTTAGCAACATGTTTTTTTCTTACACATTGGGATTTGAACAAGAGGCTGCAGACAGACCTATAAAAAGCATTTGAATTCTATAATTGTATAAAAGAAGCCAGCAGTAGCTTACATTCTTAACAAATATGGAAATTCTAGTAGTGGGAAAATTTCAGCCAAGGTCATATTGTATTGCTGTTCCATAAACAGTGAGCTTTCTTAATACATGTGTTCTGAGACTTTAATCTGTCAAAACACATGTTACTTTTGATCTACACCTGTTTAAAAAATATAAAAAAATAAATCCTCATCGAGAAATAACAAATAAAACAAGAAACCATCACTCGGTGCTAACAAGTTGACAAGTAGATTATTGTCTCTCATCTCTCTCTCTTGGAAAAGGTCTTGAGGAGGGTGGCAGGAGCTAACGACAGCGGCAAGCTGACACACAGGCTTCATGCTGATGTGATGCAGGAGAAGAAGAAGTAGTTGTAATACTCCAGGATCTCTCCTGGGTTTTGATATGGATCTCATGGCAACATTTAAAGTCACACTTGCCTACATGATGATACATTTCAGATGCTGCAATCCTTTTAGGAACCCTTACTCGTTCTGTTCCTATGTTTTCTTCTTCCTTGCAAAATACTGGGAAGTACCTGCAAAATGCCTGATAGAGATTAGTTCATTTTCTTGTCTCTTGTATGGTAGCTTCTGTTAATTTCCCCCCATTGTTTACCTGTTGTTTTATTGTAAATAAAAACTTTTGCAATGGCATTTCAAGTCAGAGATGAGATAGATATTAAAATAAATAAATAAATAAATCCATTTATTTTCTCTGTTTTTCTAATTATTTTCTCACTGGCTGATGATTTCTTGCCTAAGTGTATGTTTTTCTACTCATTTGTCTTCCATTCCACAATTTGCAGATTAGAACTTGAACATAGAGCAGGTGCATTTATTTCCAGGAGTGAATGGCCTTTATGTCATTGCTATTGAAGAGGCTTTCCTCCAGAGTCTGGTGGGAGGAGGAAAGAAAAGATGATGTTTGCTATTGACAAAGCTATTTGCACATGAATTATGTTCTGTTAGAGAAAAGACAACTACAACTTCTGAGGTGCGAACATGGTGAAGTATGCGTGTAGTCAAGATCTGGATGTGAATTTGTGCATCTTAAAAAAAAAAAAAAAAAATCAATGCAAGAGTGTTGGTTTGCCTTGCGCTTTTTAAATACTTGAGAGAGTTGTCGAACTAATTCAGCCAGTCTCCGTTGTTGGGATTGTGTTGACTGTTGTTTACTGATGTTTGTCTGAATGTAACTGCTTTTGATTTGCACTTGTTGAAGGGTGGTGAAAAATAGGTCTGCTGTGATCCTCCTTTCCTGTCACTGAAGAGGAAAAATGTGGTGTTTTATACAGTCCTGTGGCACTTAGCAGTGCATTAGGTGTACATATATAAAAACATTAGTACTGGATTTTGCAGTATATTTTAACTAGTCACTTCTGTATTATATAAATTAGTCAAACTCAGTGCATCCAGCAACAAGCTGGTTTTAGTCCTGAAGTTGCTATTGTCACTAAAGCTTGTCAGATGAGAAACTACATTGCTTTGCAATTCCCTGTGCTGTTCAAATAATAGACCAGAGATGTGATTAAGTACACTATCTGACTGACCTTTCCAGGGCTGGGCTGTTGCCTTTTTATTAACACAAAAAACATTGTGTAGTAAGCGATTAGCTCTGTGGCTATAAGAGATTAGGAAGAACGACTGCAGGAAGCGATGTGCTTCCTGCAACAGGAGCTTGTCTTGCTCTCAGGCTCTTAAGCTTCTATGATCAACTGTGTAAATATGTATAAATATATATGTATACAAATACGTTGTGTCTGAGAGAGATACTAGACTGTTATGTAGCTCTCCCTCATTTTTTTTGAAGTTTTCTGCCTCACTGCTGTTTGTCTGAACACGAGAGAAAGAAAGTCTTTTTAATGACTTCCTTTTGTGCTTTGACAGCAGATGGCAATTATGAAGCATTTAACTTGTAAGTGTGACTTCACCGACAGTACTTGTCCTAGTGCTTTCCTGGCTTGAAAACGCCAGCAGCAGTATGTTCTGTATATTGACTGTGCTCTTACTGAGCATCAAAATAAAATAATAAAAAAATCCTCTCCAGATTTCTTATGAATGTAATTTAGTTATTTTAATGGGTGGTGGTGGCGGTGGTAGTCATTAATCAACAATCTGCTCTCCTGTTCAGAAAGCTGCTGTTTCTCTGCCCTCCTTGTCCCTTTATGTTCATGAAGCAAGCCAGTTCCTTGACCACCAGCCTTTCTTATTTTTTACACTCTGTCCTGCATGTATTTTATTTGTACGTCTGCCTGCTGTGTTTTCATTCAATTTTGGTTTTACCTTTATCTGCCTGTGACTGTTTTTTACTTTGCCACTTGAGTCTTTGATTCGAGTCACCTGATAACGCTCACATGTTGCATGAAAATTGTAATGGCAAGGCATTGGGAAGATGGAGGAGGGTTTGAGTTTCTCTTTTGGTCAAGATTTATTGTCTTGGTGTTCCCCTTCCCAGTCTATTGTGATCTTTTCCACATGTTCCCAGCTAGTGTTTTATCTCTTAAGTAAGTTCCTCTCAAAGAACTATGTTTTTCAGTTTTTACGATCTAAAAAGCTTCCACTTTACTGGTAATAGCTATTCTTGATGAAGTTTACACACATGTAATGCTTGCTCATACCGTCTGTTAAGGTCTGTGTACAGCCAAGCAGTGTAAAAGGTTTGTGCGAAAATGAAAATCAGCAACTGTCTACTTATTGTTTTGTGTTGCATTTATTTTTTGGAAGTGGTTTTGATTACTGTAATTTTTAGCCCCCCTCCCGCCCGCTCTGCCCCTTCCCCAGACTAGCACCCATCTTTCAACTGCCATGTTAAATTGGAGTTCTCCAGTAGGGAGACACTGTGGAGGTAGATGGGGACATCTGCCTGGACAACCTAACATCTGCACTTAGTTGACGAGGTATTTCTACTATAACAGGAGGTCTGCCCTTCTATATCCAGGGCTTCATTTTAACAGGAAAAAGAGCATCTTCATTTGATACACTGTAAATACTCTCTGTGATCTGAGGTCCAAGAGAAGGCTTCGCTATTTGCGCTGTCAATGTGCTACTGCCTGTAAGGGCTAAATTCACCCTGCAAGAATTGTCTCCTCCTGACGGCATGAAGCCAGTTAATAGCTGTACCTCGTTAGCTCTCCTATGACTGTTCTCTGGTGACAACCATCTGAAGGTTTTCTGTATGCCAGGTGTTGAGACACCTAGTCCAGCCAGGAGGTTTTGTTCCCTTGTAAAGCTGAACAATTACAGCTGTAACAATAAAAGTCAGAAAAGGAGTTAAGCAAAATTGCATGTAAGGGAATCCTAAAAGTAATCAGTTTTTTAAAAAGTGGATTTGCAAATAGTAGATGTAAATTTAATGATTACCTGGTGCTTTTTTTCCTTAATGGCTTTTTGTTTGTACATTGGTAATGATATGTACAGATCTTTATTTTTGCATTTCCTACAAATCCTACGTTCATACAAAACATTTTGGTGAAAAAATAGGGGTAATTTTTGTGTAGTTTAACCTGTTCTATGGGTAAAAAGAGGACCTCATTTTCCAGGACTATAAAATGGTGTTTTCAATGTGGTCTGTTTTTCACATAAGTGGTATTGCTATTTTTGTAATGTACTTGAATGTATAATGTTGTCTCTCTATCTCTCTTAAAAAATGAAGTAGAATGTAATTCATGCTGAGTAACCTCTTTAGATTGTGACCTTCCATGTGGTGTTTGCTTAAAGAAATCTATGAATTAGGAAGAAATGACAGAAGCAATGAATAAACCAAAAAGTGGAACTGATTCTTCTTCCTGTTTTAAATACAGCTATTTTGAACTGGAGAGCAGTGGTCTACGGGATGAGATTAGATATCACTACAGGTTTAATGGGAAGTCAAGAACAGAGGTGTTCCCGTACCGTCTGGCAGATGGACAGTGGCATAAGATTGCCGTGTCACTTAGTGCATCCCACCTTCTGCTCCACGTGGACTGCAACAGGTAAGAAAATATGTTCAGCAATTTCTATTTCTTTAAAAAATGCACTCCATTTACACACAGGAATAAAATTGGAAAAGGAGATTTTTTTTTTTTTCTTTAAATATCTAATTTAAAAAGCACAGTAAACTGCCATGGGATAAAAAAAGGGAAACAAAGCATTAAAATGAAACAATTCATTGTGATTATGAACAAATGTGGAAAAGGTTGATTGCTGACTGGAGAGTATTAAATGCATCTCTGTAGTTGAGGTACTAGATGATGTTATGTTTGACTGTGATTGCATTTAAGTGTGATAGATTAGTGTGCAGTCTGTTCTGTTGTGAACTGCTTCACTCAGCATACCTGAAGACTTGAAGAACAGATAGATGTTTCAGAGGCATTTTAATTTTATTTTACATAATCAAGCAGTGCACTTTTTTACTGATATTTTTTTCCACCCGCTCTCCCACTTGGAAATTTCTGAGAAACCTGTAAGCTTCTTTTTGCATGTCTAGAAATGGTGCTTTTTATTTTTTTTTTTGAAGGGTATTCTGTCTCTCACTGCACTTTCTTTCCTTTAAAAGTTGTGAAGACTGCAAGATGGCAGATTGTCAGGATTTCAAGGAATAAAAAGCAGCAAACCTAGAATCTCTCTTCCCTTGAATCTCTCTTCCCATGGGATTGATCTCACAATGTATTGAAGACTCCAGGTTTTGTTACTTAGTGGTTGATGAGGAAACTCAGAAAACTTGAAATTGGAACCCTCAAAATAGCCTTTAGGAATGAGGAAAATGAACCATTACTTTCATCTCTTCTTGCACTGAAATTAATATAAAAATATCTTCAGTGAGAGGATCAGCGTATGCATTTTGGATTTGGGGCACTTAAATGGATAGGTTGATGGTAGCAGATATTTTTTCCTAAAGTCTTCGTTTTGTTCAGGCAAGCAGAATAAAGTTATGTGAGTGTTACAGGAGTATGTGGCTATTGGAATATTTGAAAAAGTTTAAATTTTGACTGAAGTAATTATGAGATACTGGTTTGAGAAGAAGGTTAAAACCATTTTCTGCAACTGCATTAACTACTGACAGTAAAAATCTAATCTGAGGGACGGTTGCTTATTGAATCCTTTTATTTGGACCCTAGAAGCAATTAAGTGCTCAGAGCAATTTTAATTTCATTGAGGCATGAAATCTACCATTTGTAAAGATTGTCTTCATTTCGGTCTGATTTATTTATCTTACCATTATTTGTTTCTGTTATATTATTTCTTTGCTCACAACAGTGTACTTTTTTTGTTTGTTTATTGATATGCTGGGTTTTGGGAAAGGTTCTTCATTATCTCCTATGATTTTTTTGATTTCGTTTTTTTTTTTTTTTTTTTTTAAATGAACAGCAAATGTATTTTAGGAAGACCCTTTTTAGCAGATTGTTTTGCTGGCTGCCTCCTTGCACGCAATGTGAAAGGAAGACAACACAAAAAGCCTGCATGGTGCAGCAGTCTATCCAGGGACAAGAGAGTCATGGTTGTGACCTGATTTTCTTTACAGCAACAGGCAACAATAGATAAATACAATTACAGAATGAGCTGTGCTGTTATATGAGGTGATAAATGTGTGTAAGTGTACCTGTCAGGTAGGCCTAAAAAGGGCTGATCCATCTAAGAGTTTCCCTTAAGGTGGTACATCTCAAGGCTGCTCCCTGCATAAATCCATACCTAAATGCCTCTATTTGGCTGTGTATTTATGGTAGTTTATGACAACTCCTGTGGAAAAGCAATGGGAATAGTTTTGAAAGCATGACTTGAGGGCAGAGCATAGTAGAAGTTTAAATGGGGGGAGGTCTTTAAGTTCCTGACTCAGCTGTAGTACCTCTGTTCAGTTAATTAGAGAATTTTGTGAACATTTGTGTTATAGTTTCCTTTTTTGTATCTTAAGCCCCTACATCTTTGCACTCAGAAGAGAAGTCAGCATCTTGTTCATCTCTGCACTAGCATTTCTTGATGACACTACAATAACAGAAGTGAGAAGAAGTGAAAATGAAGAGTAAGTCAATGAGGGGTACTTCTGAGCACTACTGAAAATCCTCATGCTAGTGTTGGGAAAGCTCCATCTGAAAGTATGCACAGAATCCGGTGTCAAGAGCTGTAGACTTTACGTGTAAATGTCACCATTTAGGGCTAGTGTGGTGTCAGTGGCTTTCAGCAGAGTTCAGGATGCCTAATGAGAAGTGATACTTCTGCAGACTTAATTGAACAAGTCAGTCACTGGGAAAGAGAATACAGCTGCAGTCAATAGATTCCCCTGCCGTACCTCCTGCAGAGATTTGGTGTCATCAGAACAAGAATTTAGCTTGAGGTGTATCTATCTAGTTAAAGAAATCCTATGCTTTTTTTGCTTTTTACTAACTGTTCTTTACCTTGTAAAAAAAAAAACAAACCACAACAAACAAAAAAACCAAAAATGAAAACAAAAAAACCCCCAAAAACCCATGCACAAAGCAAAAAAAAAAAAAAAAAAAAGGCAAAAAAAACCCACAGCAAAAATGAAAAAAATGACCAACAAAATCAATCCCACAGATTCCTATTGGATTTCTTTAAAGGGGCTGCAACATTGCTTCCTTACAAGTATGCATGAATCTGTATAAATGCACTACTCCTTTTGTTGACTGCTATGGTAATACGTTATACACTTAGAGGGCTATTCTGAGTGATTTGTGAATGCAGTGTTATTAAAGTTAACAGGTATCTGAGAGTGCTTTGAAAGTGTTTGCATTGGGAAAAATATCCAGACACAACCTAATTTTGCTACAGGATTTGTGCTGCTACCCAAAGCTAGTCTCTGGCCTCCAAAAACTGCAGTGGATCAGAAGGCATTGAGATGAATTTGTAATTTGTGACTTAATTTGTAAACAGGTAGTCAAATTTACTTTTATTCTTCCCAGCCTTATCACCCACATTACTCTGATTTGTAAAATTGCTTTGACATTTGGTACTTGATTGTCTTTTGGATTCAAATCAAAGTTGACTTTGTTTTCCAGACCTGGATAGGTTAGGGAAAAGTACTTGAGAACTGCTAAAAGCCTTTAGTGCTTTTAAGAGTCATCTTTAAAACGGTATAATTGCCTCTGTTCTAATGAGATGTAATATGGTGGGGGAGGCATGCGTATTTGCCCAAGTTCGTGTCCTTTTGAAATCAGCTCCTGCTGCATCTTTCTTTCTCCTTTTGGAGAGCAAGGAGTAAGAATTGTAGCGGAGTTTGATGCTAGAGCTTGGAGCTGCTGACACAGGAAGATACATTAGAGTCCAGACTAAAAACCTGTTGAATGTCACTGGACTCTTTTCGCTGACTTGCAGAGTCTTTGTGCTGGGCATAGGCAGTAACCTCTAGGCAGGGATACATCTCAGACAACTGGCATAATAAGAAGCGTGTGTACTTGCTAACGTGCTTTTAACGTTTTAGTAAGGTTCAGAAAGCTTATAAAAATCAAAAGAAGATGTTAATTATGAATGTACAACTGATGCACGAGTAAAACCTGTGCTGGAAGTAACATGGAAATCAAGTAAGCTGCTGTTAATTTCCTTGCATCTCCAATGCTGAGTCCACTAATGGCGAACAAATCTTGTTTTAAAATATTGGTTATGGGTAGGATCTCTGTTCCCCTACTCTAGGGAGTAAGGGAGCTGTCAGGGGCTTTCTGATGAGTGCAACTGTATCATTGTCAGAGGGTCCTTAAAATAAGGTATGGCATTAAAGAATCAACATATAATGAAATGAACTCTGCCATGCACCTTCCCAAATTTCGCCTCTTAAAGGAGCAGAGGTAAACGATCCTGTTGTACATACCTCCATTGGCAGGAGATTTGCAACCCCAGGAGTCTGTTGTAGTCCTACAAGAGCTGGGGTTTGTCTTCATTTTTCTGGGAATTGATTTCAGCTATAGAGTCTGTAATGTTGCCTGTGGTACCCAACTGTCCGCTGCAATGCTTGCCCCTACAACAGGAGCAGCTTAGAAAAATGTTACATTTAATAGTGTTAAGAAAAGAGTGAGAGAATAGCATGGAGCCTGCAATTTAAGAGGTGGTAGGTACTGTATGAAAATGTATTTATTGACAATTTATTTAAGAAATAGAAATTCCAAATTGCACTCAGTGTGTCTAATTAATCTGGGGAGGTAAGCCTGAAGGCTGCTTGCTTTATATTTTTATTGTTTTAGTTCTCATTAACCAAATTGCTACAAAGGATACAGTTCAGACAGTATCACTATTCCTTTACTTGAACTCTGTCTGCAGGCGTAAAAGGGAGAAAGGCACTTTGTCACAAAAACTAATGCTTTACAGTGAAAATACGTGCTGGAGTGCCTTTTACTATGAATACAGCCTGTGGTTTTGATGGTTACGCAGAGCTGTTTGATGGAGGGGGTTAGTAAGAGCATAAGAGAATAGATTATAGAACTGGAGCAGGCTAGGAAGTAGTCTCCAGCTGAAAAAACATGTTGTCTGCTTCTTTTATGTTTCTCCTGATAGAACAGAGCATTAGGGAATAAAAAATGCATGCGCAGCGAGAACTTTTTAATTGGAAAAATAAATAAATTAAAGCAACATAATCCAAATATGGGAATCCAGGACCTCAGAGTTCTTATAAATAAGATATTCTGGCTGCCAACCTGAGGTTTTCAACTTTTCTAAACAAAGTCCTATGACTTTAATTAAAATGTAATAAATTTAAAGAAGGTTAGGAGATGTATTTAAAAGAGGGTTTCACTGCTTTACTTACTGTAAAACACTTTCTCTTGAGAGAGAAGATGGCATGGTGGTAGTGTTATGCAGCTAGGTAATTTACTCTCGACATTTGAATATGATTTTTGTGACCCAGATTGCTTCTGTGCTCTTTAAGCTGCAGCAGAAGCTGTCAGAGAAATGGTTGCTTGGGTAGAGTGCTATAATTGTGCATTACAGGTTCACCCAACTTCAGATCTGTGGTATTGTGGATTGGAAGTTAATTTTCACCTAGCCATTGTCCCTTTTGTTTGACAGAAAGGCAATAAACTTTTTAGCATAAGAGGGATCTCCAGCTGGCATATCATGTCAGCTGCTGTCAGGTCTGTATCATTACAGTTATTGTAGTTAAGCTGCAAGGAAATGTTCAGGATGCATTCAGCATTACTTGAGAAAAGATATTTTATTTTTTTTAAAGAAGTTTTTTAATAGCCAGGATTTTTCATTGAATGGCTAATGCAGAATGGAAGCGTGGGTGTGACCAAAGACTGATGATATGTCTTAACCCAGTCCCTAATGATGATGAAAATTTATTTCTTTCACCCTAGATGAATCAGTTGAACTTTTTTTTGTATACTACACTGATAGAATTGGGAGAAGGCCAGGAGTATTTATCAAAGTGCTGAAAAAGTACTATAGAAAGCAAATTATAACAATCTTTACCTGGTTAGATCCTTTGACCACCCTGAGAAGGCAGCAACCGCTTATAGTCAGTACAGGTACCTGGGGTGCTGTGCTGCAGCGGAGAGGCCTCGCATAGCTCCTGCTCAGAGTGGAGCAGGCATCTGCTTTGGTTTCTTTCAGGAGTTTATCCAGGTCCTGCTGATGTCAGTTACGGAAGAGTAGAATTCAGCCTCAGGGGGCTCAGTTAAGGGTCTTGAATGGGTTTTTGTGGCACTCGCCTCAGTTTTAGGGACCTGTGGAACCAGAGATTGGTAGCTGCGAAGCCCAACTACTGCTGAATATAGAGTTAACAGTGTTTTTTCTTTTTTCTCTAATTTAGAACATGGGACTTGTGGTGCTTTCCAGTGAATTGAAAATGTTGATAGACAGGTTGGTGACTTCAACAGGGCAGAAATAACGTGTTATGTTTTACCACTGACATCTTGAATTCATTTTATTTGTATGCTATAGGTGTGTCAGAGAGAGAAAGGACGGATAATGGTAGAGGAAATAATCTTAAATCAAGACTGGCAAGCCTCAAATGATTTGGTCATTTCCTAAAGTGTGTGACTAGGTGTATTATCTGATTCTCAAATACTTTTTCCATTGGTTCAATATACGTTTAGGGTTTTTTTTGTGGGTTTTTTTGTGTGTTTTTTTTTTTTTTTTTAATGTCAAAGCAATAAACCCTTAACTTGAGGTGATTTACTTACAAGAGCAGTCTCTGAAATTTAGCCTGCCTAGTTTGAAATGTATCTGAATATTTCTCTCTATGGATTTTTTTCAGGGGAGGTCTCCTGTTACTTGGTTCTATTTTCTTTTCATTTGTGGAGTGCTGATGGGGGTCACACAGACAGAAAGGTGATCATGGTAGTTTGAGAATCAACCAGATACAGCAAATGTTTTGGTTTTTTTCCTTTAAGATTATAAAAACAATTATCTTGCTCCAGCCAGGCAGATTAACTGAGATCCAAAACATAAATGAACTCTTCCATTTGAAGTGGTTAGCTGCACTCTGGAGTTTAGAATGGGAAGTCACATAGGGTAATAGTAGAGCTGAATTCAAAAATGGTACTATAATTTTAGTTAAATACTTTTATACAACCATTGGACCTTTGCCAAAGAGCAGATGAGAACCCCTCTGAACTATTCAGAAGGTGACTTGAGATCTGCATCGCCATATAGCAAATAGTACAGAGTCTTTCCAAATGATCCAAAAACCTCCTGAGTGCTGTGGGGTGTGAGAGGGCGACTGAGCAAACAGGACTGAGACTGCTGAAGTCTGTGAAATGAGCCCAGGGTTTTCTTGAGTGGTTTAGTACTTGGGGAATCTTTCTTTGACAATTTAGAACAGCAATAATTTCCAAAAGGTAATTATTTTTGGAAATCCTATCTTGTCAAAATCCTCAAGTTGACTGCAGGAAGATGGAGTTAACTCCAGCTCTGCAAACAACTACAAATAAATGCAGTTAACTGCATTTATTACTACCCAAAACCTGACAGTCCCCATCATTGCACCACTTGGTGATAGAGTAAACTGACAACGCTGTAATGGCAGGTAGTGCTGCAGGAGCAGTCAGGTTCGTTCCTCGGGCGTGGGGAGCTGGAGGCATGTGGGCTCAGGGGTGGAAGTTGTCAAGGCTTGGAAATGCTGTGAGTGTGACTGTCATGGCTCTGGGATGTTACGTGGTGGCACAGATCTTGCTGCAGCAGCAGTGTGGTGTCCTCTCACTTCACGTGTCATGCAGAGCTACTTGGCATATTTACAGCCTTACCTGTGTGTGGGAGAGCTTTATCCAGGCCTCTATTATGTATGGATGATTCTGCAGCGTGTAAGGGGGTCAAGTGGTCTCAGTAGTGAGTGTGGGCACAACTGAGCTTGTGGTTCTGGTGCCGTGGGGTGAGAGCTGCTTTGGTAATGTACTAATTGAGAGAACGGCAAAGGCAGTTCAGTCATACACTTCAGACAGTGAGATATTTCTGGGAGTTGAGGAAGTATTCCATTCCTACACAGATGATTGGTGGTTTGATTTTTTTTGTTTGTGGGTTTTTTTTTTTTAATTAAACATCAGGTATTGTTCACTGCTTCTAGTTTAAATATATTAATGATGTGGAGAACCATTGTTGTGATCTGTATTACCAATGTAATGATACATCAAAGGAACATAAGGTGAAAGATGATAGCTTGATCCTCAGCATAGGAGTAAGGTAACATGCAATTTCCAGTCCTGTAAGTTGTTTTCACATCTGAGACCAGTCAGTAATGAAAGAATCAGTGGAAGCTGCATTACTTAATTGAGCTGCAATTTTAGTGGCATTCCCTTCAGCATGTCAAAAGTGAAAGCAAGTAACAAGCACTGTGTCAATGAATGCAACTAGAAGGGCTTCCTCAGCCCTAGCTGAATCTTTCTGTGTCACGCCAGCCACTTACCTTAAACTCAACTGAAAGATGTGCCTTGCACTATCCCTGGGGTGAAATCCTGGCCCCGGTGGAGGCTGCAGTGAAAACTCTCATTGACTTCAGCGGAGCCATGCTTTCACCTCCCAAGCGTGTCAGATGTTGTGAGAAATGAGCTCCAAACCTGAGTGCTGTCCCTGGAGAGTGCTTTTCTGTCTATCCGCCTGGCAGTTTCCATCAAAACTTAATTTTAGAACCAGTATAATGGCTTGTTCTATGTTTACTGTATGTTTCATACACTTCCTCAGTCATGGCCAATTAGTTATTATGGAGAGAGTGGAGTGCAATGTTAGCTTTCAAACCACTGAGGCTAAAATGGGCAGTTGAAAAATACCATGGGAAAATGGAGATGTGGGTTATCCAAACCTGTGGTAAGAACTGAGGAACACAGAATGAATTGTCCCTCTGTGGAGTTACGGAGACAGCGGCTAATGGGGAGGAGTGTCAGCTCCGGGGAGAGCCCAGTGCCATTGCACAGTGCTGAGACAACACTAATGGGAGGGCTCTGGCAGGAGCGTAGCACTGAAGGCAGGATGTTAACAAGCAAAGCCTGTGGTCCTCAGCCTGCAGTTACCTTCAGTCACGAAAGGAAATTGGCTCTGGAATATGGATGAGATTATTTTATGATTATACACAAATCATTTAGTGATGACATGAACCCCTTGATGAGATGATCCTGTGACAAGATACACTGTAAGGCAATTAACTTCTCAGCAGATGATTTTTTGGAGGGGGGAAAGAAGCTGTTTAGTAGAAAGGTTGCTTGTGGCTGGCTTCCTTCTAAATTTATTTTTGTAGCAGTGCAGAAAGGAGTTGGAATCAAAAGCCTGATTTTCTTGCGGTTGCACCTCTCTTAATGTACTAAGTAAAGTGACTTTGGGGTTGAGAGTAGCATGAGACAGAAAGGAGGAAGGCTGCATATACTTTGTGAAGAAGGGCTGTTTCTCAGCTGTAAGTTGCTTTCAGGTTCTGCTGTAACTGCCAGTTACGAAGACCTGTGTGCTGCAGATCTTGGGCCAGGGACCACAACGTCTCCCGGTATAATGCAGGTAGATGTAATAGAAGCAAAGATTCAGCACTTGCCAGTTCTCATTCAACGAATGTCTTGTGGCAGACACCAACAGTAATCTTAGGAGTTTTTTTATTTTTTTTTTTTTCCATGACAAAATGGAGATGACATAAACCATGTAACCATGGTTTTACCTCTTTGTTCTGCTAGAATTTTATTTTGGGGTTAATTTTGCTGCAAGAACTGAAGTGCCAGTGCTGCTTTGTGCCATTATTACAATACACATTTTTACCCTGTTGCTTTCTGATGTAAGATAGGCTTAATTGTTTACTTCTTGTTTCATAGATACTTTAATATATTTTTTAATCTCCTATCCATCTCGCTCTAAGGGCTTCTTGTTTAATTTGTGGGAGAAGAGCTTTTCTTCTTTTTGTATCTTAGAAGAACCCATTGAATTAATTTCTCACTCTTATTTCTAGAATCTGTTTTGAATTGCTCAGTGTGATTTACTGCTATTTGGCATCTGGGATGTACTCTGAACATTTGGTTCATCTGAGATGGGCTTTTGGTGTGATGTTTGGTATGGTAACAAATGAGAGTATTGTGCTTTTAGCTTTCTTGTTAACAGGTTGCTTTATTCAGTGTTCTGGTTTAGAACCCGACTCAAAGGTTGCTGAGGTTAAAGGGTGTCTTTTAGTGACCCGGTGAGTTTTATTGTTCTCCAAAGTTTTAAGTGGATTTGTCTCCCTGTCTGTAGTGGATACTTGTGTGCATCGTAAAAACCCCTACTGCTACATGTTTTATGCCCTGGTACTTGGATAGCGATAGTTGCTCACAAGTGGTAAAAAGATGCCAAAATACCTTTGGTGAGTCAGATGTTTATTTGAAAAGTGGTATTTGAGCTATGTGGCTCTCCTCTCTATATTGAGATGTTTAAAGATAAGTACCTAAATTTACATTAATTTGTAAGAGTTGTGGACATTGATTCCTATGAGAAAAATCTGTGTATGTAGATGACATCTCCGGCAGCCCTTAAGTCGAGGCATTCTTTTGACCCAGACACCACCTTGGTACTGCTATAGCCAAGCAGGCTGAATATGGGAAAACTTGGTATCTTCACCAGAAACAGTGACGGGTACATTCCTCTTGTGCCTCTGCTACTTGTAGGTTATGTGCAAGTTTTATGAGCAATGCCAGGACCATGAACCACATGGACTTTCAGGAGCACTATTAAAACAAAAGCGTTACTGTTGTGGTTTAATGCTGAAAGGCAGCAAAGCACTGTACAGCCACGGCCCCAGCAGTGGGATGGGGAAGAGAATTGGAAGGATGAAGGGGGAGTGGTGGAAAGTGTGTTGAGATAAATGCGGTTTAATCGGTAAAGCAAAAGCTGTGTGCACACGCAGAGCAAAGTAAGGAATTCATTCACTACCTCCCATCGGCTGGCAGGTGTTCAGCTGTTTCCAGGAAAAACAGGGCTTTATCTCATGCAGTGGTTACTTGGGAAGACAAACGCCGTAACTCCAAACATTCCCCCTCTTTTCCTCCTTTCCCTCAGCTTGTATTGCGGAGCATGATATCATATGGCATGGGGTATCCCTTAGGTCAGTTGGGGTCAGCTGTCCTGGCTGTGTCCCATCCCAACTTCTTGTGTACCCCCAGCCACCTTGCTGGTGGGGCATTTTGAGGAACAGAAAAGGCCCTGACTTAGTGTAAGCACCGCTCAGCATTAGCTAGAACATGGGTGTGTTACCAACACTCTTTTGGTCACAAATCCAAAACATAGCACCATACCAGCTGGTTTGAAGAAAAGTAACTCTATCCTAGCCAAAAGCAGTAGAGTTCCCAAAGCTGAAATGTGCAATAACTGTTTGGGTGTCAAACTAGCTGTCTTAATACTGAAAATCCTGTGTTTCTGTCTGGAAAATTATGGATAGTGCATGTGCAGTGAAGTGCAAAGTGCTCGGGATAAATCATATGTAAGACACGGTTGACCTCATAGTTTGTTTTAATTTTTTTTTCCCACAACTCTTGAAAATCCTAAGCAAGTGGCCAAATTTCTATTTCGGCCTAGAGTCTGACTCAAACTATTTTTTAGGTTTCTTGCACTTTCAGGAATGCTATTTTTGTTATATGAAGATGGGTAAACACTGCAGCTTTGTACACAAGCTGTTAGCCTAGGGCTTAGATGCTCTTAAGACTGTTGTTTATCGTCAGGAACCAATTGTATCTGTTTTGTCATTTGCAAAGTAAAGTTAATAATATGGACCTTGTTTGTAAAGGTGTTTGAATTCACCTCAGGATTTCCAGATGAAAGATACCATACAGGTGTTATATTCTGAGAGAGACGAATTTCTGCCCTTCATGTTGCCAGTGTCATATCACTTAGTGGCTCCAGTCCTCTGCTTTGAATCACTAACAATGATTGGTTTTACTTTTACGCCCAAGAAATACTGCTAAAATTCATTGATAAGTTTGTAAAGAAAACCTCATGGGCAACTAATATCTCTGTGAATTTACCCTTCTCAATTTATGTGTGGAGAATAAACCTCCGAACTTGACAGTGAAACCTACTATTCTAACCACATTTACTTGCATTTGTCTAATTTCCTGCTGTTTGTTAGAGGGTCTTGAAAGTTAAGTTGCATTTCTCTTGAATGAAAAAAAGAGATTGTTTATAGTGTCTTATGTAGATACATTTTTTATTTTTAAATTTAGATTTGTACTTGGAATATTTAAACTAAAATTAGAGTACATTCACTTTATCTCTGATTACGTAGGAAGATCAGTGAAGTCGTTTGGGTGACAGAGTTTGAAGAGAACTTAAAAAATGAGCATGAACTCTTGAGTCTTACCTAACAGTATTTAAAGGGGGCCTACAGGAAGGATGGGGAGGGACCCTTGATCAGGGAGTGTAGTGATAGGATGAGGGGTAATGGTTTTAAACTGAAAGAGGGCAGATTTAGATTGGATATTAGGAAGAAATTCTTTACTGTAAGGGTGGTGAGCCCCTGGCCCAGGTTGCCCAGAGAAGCTGTGGCTGCCCCATCCCTGGAGGTGTTCAAGGCCAGGCTGGACGGGGCTTTGAGCAGCCTGGTCTGGTGGGAGGTGTCCCTGCCCAGGGCAGGGGGTGGAACTAGGTGATCTTTAAGGCCCCTTCCAACCCAAACCATTCTATGATTCTATATACTGTTACTGGACACCTCCTGTTTTTTTCTCCCAGAGCTGAACAATAACTTTTGATTAAATAGTTGGCAGTCGCTATTGTATATTCAAAATTTAATAACAAAAGGCTTCCCTCAAAAGCTGAGATTTTAATCTAAATTGCTTTCCTCAGTTAAGTGATTGTGAACTCCTGTACTATGACAGAGGAGATACCACCAAAAAAAAATCAAAATTTCCCTCAGGAAGATTATTTTTCTGAAACAGAACACTGGAAACTGAATGAATAATTCAGTTAAAGTAACTCCAGAACTGAATGCATTTCAAATAACGCATCTGATCTGTAAACACTATCAAGAAAATCCAATCACATTGGTATTGACACATTTTCATTGGGAGTCAAATAGAAAGCGGGTTGAAGGAGAAATATGTGAAGATATCCTAGTATTTCTTTTCAAAATCAGTTCTTAATCCCTTCAGAAGAATAGACATAAAGACAAATGCCAATATCGTATCTGAAAGCTAGAGACCGATGTAATCATCAGTTTCTGTACGCAGTTGTGATTCAGAAAATGTCGGATGAACTTTTTGAAGTGACTTGTTATTTTTGTACAATGGCCTGTGTTAGGAGGCCTGACGTTTGCTTTTTCAGTTGTACTGAATTTTTGCAGCCTCAGCTGGAGATGATAATAATTGTCAAGGTGGTCAACACCTCTGCAAATTAGATTAGGATAAACACAGATGCAAAACATGCGGGAACATCCCTCTCTCCTCTGACTTTATTACAAAAGTTGAGAGTGCTATTTCAAAGCGTCTGCCATAAACAGTTTGATATTTTGTGTGACTTCTTCATACCCTTCAGTTTATTTCAAGGATCTGAGGATCCAGATGGACGTATACAGGATAATGAATGGTTGCAACAGAATGTCAGTTTTGAGGATCAGGTTTCGAATTGCAAAAATCTGTTTTGATGATTCACCCTGATGTTAGCAAGGGCTCCTGTGCTGTCATTGGAGGGGCATTCGGAGAGGGATTCGTTTAATGTAAGATGAATCACACCCTAGAAACACTTACGTCTCTTCATTAAATTAGTAAGTCTAGAGGACTAGCTTCACTGTAGGTGTAAACTTTTGAGACATCTAAAATTAGGTGTGATGAATTCAACACCTGTTGCTACATGGAGATTTATAGCTTCAAGAGAGTAAGTGTGGCAGCCACATCAGGAACAAAACCCCCGGTTCTTGGATTAATAGAGATCAGCAACTAAGAAATGAGGTTCCTGCTGTGCCACTAGAATATTTAGACTGCAGCTATTGTTTCTTAATTGTACTACTAATAAAATAAATCTCTCTGGTTCATATTTAGCCCGCAAATTTGAGGAGGCATGTTCCTGTTTTGGACCTGAAAGAATTTGGAAATGTCATGATTTTCTGTGCCACTTGTAGTAACTCTTGGAATTGTAATCTATTTTATTGTTCAGAATTTTAGGTAGTTGCATCTCCTATCAGTCCATGTTGGTTGATGTATTCGAACGCAAACAGACACAAAGTTTATTTTCATGTTATACTAAATATTTCAGCTATTTTGAAAATGCTTCTGGCATGGCAAATATTATATGTATGAAGTAGAGCTGCATCTCCACAAAAGTGGGGATACTCTCCAAGTGTTTACTTTTGTTTGTTAAAGTTGCGTGTAAGAAATCTTCTTCCCTGCAAGAGACAATTCCATGTCACATTTTTTCCAGAGGGAATGTGGCCCAGTGCATGAGGTGGTTACGGCTCAGTCATGCCCAGTCTAATGGGCAGTGTCCTCCCCGACTCAGTCTCTGTGATCTTGGTTAACCAGACTTTCTGTGTTTCAGTTTGCACGCATGTAAAATGACAACGTTTCCCTATTTTACTGGAACGTTATAAAGATGATAAAAATAATTTTAGATTGAGTGCGTGGAAGGGAACTGTCTCCTTGTCCAACAGAGCTTGATTTCTAGAGAGGGTCTTCCCCTATGCAGAGAAAGGTGTGTGTGTATGTGTATTTGCATGCAAATATTTTAGATGCACTTCCTCTCAGGAATCCACTGATTATTTTATAGATTTTCTGTTTTCTGTATATTGTATTCATTATGTCACAGACGCCTGCTTGGAATGTGTCCTTGAAAAAGGTGTTTGTGAGGATTGCATAAGAATACTTAATAAACCAAAGTGTGCAGGTAGGGTAGAGATACAGATACAAAACACAAGGCTATCATTGGTCTTTGTCAATTAACAGATGTTTTCCTTACCATGTTTAGATAAATTGGATCAGTGGTTAGTGAATGTATTCTGAGCATGAACGTTTCAAGAAAGAAGGATTGGTTCACAGTTGTATTACTCCAGGTTTATGGTTTAGTTCCTTTGAAATATGTCAGCATAAAGTAGGGGCAAATCAAGCTTTCTCTTAGAAAGTGAATGCAGTAGTCATAAATCCGAAAGATTGAAGTATGGAGTAGAGCTTCCATTAACCTAGAGACCTGGGTCTCCTCATGCTGGAGGGGCTATTCAGTCTGCAGTATTTTTAGAGACCACAGTTCCCTGGAGTCCTCTTTCTAAGCATTCCTGTTCTTGTGAAGTGTATTGCACATTTCTCTGTGTGGGTATCAAAGCCAAGTGTATTGGAAACTGATCTCCAAGGAGCCTCTAGACCAGCACTTCATAAACTGGAAGTGTAGCAGGTATAATTTAGCTATTCATATGCCAAATACAAAGTATTGGTCAAGCATGGATAAAGCTATAGAAGGTGACACATCTCAACCCAGAAAATCAAGCAAGGGAGCGAGAATGATGTGGAAGTTTAATGTAGCTGTGAAAAAAGAAGGATCCTTTTGTGTCTATTCAGCAACAGTAGTTTTTCAGCCTGAAAAACACCTATTTTCTTTCAGTATAAAACCAATGCTTTCTCATTACACTTTGAGATATGTTACAAAATGTTCATGCTTTATGGGTTTGTCTGAGCATAAAAAAAAAAGCCCTGAAAAATTACCAATATTTGATCAATTTTTAAGTGGCATACGTATGTGGATAATACTAATGTCTGGATGAAACCCTATTCCTAACTAGTTACTCAAGTGCCACCGTAATAATTTTGTATGGACAGGGTCTTCTTCTCAAAAACCTGCTCTAGGAATGCTGCTTTGCTTACAGCGTTCTTGTGACTTAAACCATGAACCTGGCAGCCAGGGGACGTGCCCAGTTCCTGGTTTTACTCCGGTGGCACATCAGTCAGCTCTGCTGGCTTTCAGCTGCCAATGTGTGTAGCTGGTGAAACTCTGTTCACTGATATTTGAAAACATTTGTTTTCATCTTTATTAAAATATACTGATTGAGAGTTAGTAATGCTATCATGTTTCTTTGCTGATATTAATTCAAAAACTTTTTCCATATAGTTCCAGTTTTATCTCTTTGTAGCTGTTTTACCTTTGTGTAGCAGCTTCCAGTTTTGCATCACTCTCCCATTTTGTCGGGAGTTGTAGGACTCTTGTTTAGTGGTGTGGGTTTTTTTATTTTTTATTTTAATTCTTCTTCATCAGAGAATTAATATATGGTGAACCATATTCCTTTTTTTTTTTTTTTTTTAAAGCTGTGGTGAATTCAAAAGTGCTTTTTGACCTTTTCATTTCCCATGAGTATAGAGGGGATTGTAGGGGTAGCGATAAGCTCTGTGTGTGTTTGCTGGGACTTTTTTGCTGGTGTTTAAGAATATACAGTAATAAAGGAAGCTCACATTGTTTGCAAACCAAATAGTGTCATCCAAAACATCTTTTTATGTAGGAAGGTAAGCAAGGACTGATCTACATCTCGTGCCTTCTCTTGAATCCTAATCCTGTTACTCCATGGGCAGATCCATGGAGAAGAAAACCAATCAGTCTTTTAGACATATATGGAATAAGGCACAAACCAACTTTTAATTAACCCCTTAATTTAAGGTAAATACCTGTTTCAGAATTGGAATTAGGGTAGAATAGCAGAGAAATATGGGGAATCCCGAGCACGTGTCTTATGGCACTTTCTGAAGAGACTCTGGAAGGAAGGTCACTACAGCCTTTTCCACATCGGTCGAAAGTCTTTGTTAAATTGTCAGAAAGGACAAGATAAAGCACTTCAGCCTGTCTCTGATTTGTTTTCCTTACTTGCTGCTGTTGAACTGTCATATAGTAATTGCAGACAGATACTGTAGAGTTCCTTTAACTATGCCAGGTGAATAAAAATCAAACATTCTTCAATAAGTAGTGTTGTTGAACTGGGTCAGCATTGGGATTTTATCTGTTAACACAAATTGAGTTCTTTATGATAATGAGTTTATTAGATTAGATTAGAAATTTCCTGGTGAGGACATTAATAACCTAAGCCATGAATAAAGCTGTGTTATGTATCCAAAGAGAAATTCCTGCTATGATAGTGTAATTCAGTGATTGGTCTTCTCATGGAGCATGTCAATTCTTTGTTCTTTGTTCAGCGTTTGGCAGCAGTTTTGCATTTGAGTAGTCTTCAATTTTGCATGAGGTATGACAGAAGGGGTCTACTTACACTTTAAAATATTGATAGAGATGGTGCATGCAAAATTCCTATAATTCTCAAAACATAGTTTAAAAGAGTATCTTCTTGTTTTGCTGTTTGAACAGGTAAAACAGCTCAGCATGGCAATTTTATAGATAGTGAGAAGTAATTAACTAGTAGAGGCAGAAATTTCCTAGAGCTTTGAATGTATCATGTTGGTGAAATGTGATGAATTAGGGCTGATGATAATTATCATAAACTTGAGCAATAAAATCATGAGTATTAGAAGTCTTCTGACTCTACTCACATTCTTAAGCTGGAATTTTCATGTAACTATTTTGTTCTTATGTTTGAGATTGTTTCTTTTTAAGGAAATAGTAAGTTTGTTTGCCTCTAGTTTTTTAGATTGCTTCCATTTGGTTTTGACAAATGGTTTTCTTTTCTGAATAAGCAAAAGTGGGTGGAATATATGACTCTCTGTACATTGACATAAAAAACTTTACAGGGCTTTCTTGAAGTTCTTTAGTACTGGGAGGGTATTCTTGGACTCTGCAAATGTATGAGTTTTCCAATAATGTGGTATGATGGGTTTGACCTTGGCTGGACACCAGATGTCCACTAAGCTGCTTTATAGCTCCCCCTCCTCAACTGGAGAGAAAAATGTAACGAAAGGTGAAAGGCTCGTGGGTGGAGATAAGGACAGGGAGATCACTTGGCAATTACCATCATGGGCAAACCAGGCTCAACTTGGGGAAATTACTTTATTACCAATCCCATCAGAATAGGGTAAGGAGAAATAAAGCCAAATTTTAAAACGCCTTGCCCCCACCCCTTACCTTCTTCCTGAGGTCAACTTCACTCCCAGTTCTCTACCTCCTCCCCCTTAATGGCACAGGTGGACAGGGTTACAGTCAGTTCATCACGTGTTGTCTCTACAGCTCCTTCCTCCTCATGCTCAACCCTTGCTTTAGTGTGGGGCCACTCCCACAGGAGACAGTCCTCCATGAACTTCTCCAATGTGTGTCCTTCCCACAGGCCGTAGTTCTTCACAAACTGCTCCAGCATGGGTCCTTTCCATAGGGTGCAGTCCTTCAGGAATGGACTGCTTCAGCATGGGTCCCCCATGGGGTCTCAAGTCCTTCCAGTAAACCTGCTTCAGCTGGCCCCCCTCTCCATGGGTCTACAGGTCATACCAGGAGCCTGCTCCAGTGCAGGCTTCCCACAGGATCAAAGCCTCCATTAGGCACGTGCACCTGCTCCAGTGTGGGGCCCTCTGTGGGCTGCAGGTGGATATCTGCTCAATTATTGATCTCCATGGGCTGCAGGAAGACAACTGCTTTCACCATGTTCCTTCACCCTGGGCTGCAGGGGAATCTCTGCACCTCCTCCCACTCCTTCTTGCTTGGACTCGATGATCTCAAAGGTCCTTTCCAACCATGAAGATTCTATGATTCACTGACCTTGGTGTCTGCAGAGTTGTTTGTCACACACGTTCTCACTCCTCTGTTCTGGCTGTTTGTTGCACAGCAGTGTGGTTTTTTTTTTTCCCTTCTTAAATATGTTATCACAGAGGTGCTGTCACGATCGCTGACTGGCTTGACTTTGGCCATCTTGGAGCTGGCTGGCATTTGCTCTGTCAGAAATAGGGGAAGCTTCTAGCAGTGTCTCCCAGAAGCCACCCCTGTAGCCCCACTGCTACCAAAACCTTGCCATGCAAACCCAATATATGTGGCAACTTACAGCACAAAACCCAATGATTATAGTTGGTGAGCCTGTGCTAGAAACACTTGGAGCGTAAATGGGAAGATAACTGTGCAATGAATTGTGTTGAATGACTTGTATTTTTCTTTGGTGTTAATTTTTCATGTTCGTTTTAAAGCCATAGCGTTAAAGAAGGAAGAAAAAGAATTTAACCCCTTTTAAACGTACAGATAATTTCAGTGCTTTAAGCTACAGGTCTTGACACATTCAGAGTCTTTCGGCTGTCACGCTGGTGTGATTACACAGCAATACATATTCCCTGTTAGCTGGATAGGAATGGAAATATATATAATCAGTGTCTCAATAATCCTTACTAAGCATGCTGGTTTTATTATGAAGCAGTAAGTTCATGGCTCCCACTGATGTGACGTGGCAATATGAGAATCCAGGTTCAGTAACTTTAGTCTTGAATTTTTTATACTCTAAAATAATATCATTGTTCTGGTGGTCTGGAAACTTCATTACAACTTTCCTAGAAATAAACAAATAAAAACCCCAAGGAAAACCTTTTTAAAACTCCAGATTTTTGTGAATTTAAAAATGCTGTGTTACAGCAATTTTTCATGAATTAATTTTAGAAATTTGGTACGTAGATCACTGCATTCATGTGCAAGTTTATGCAGTACATAAAGTTTGCTTACGGACCTCATGTTACTTCTTGTTGTTGTTATTTCTTACAGCTATTATTTCTACTTCCTCGAAGAATAACCAAGGAAATGTCCCTGTAGTGCTAGGTACCAAACATATACAAAGAGGTCTCCTTCTGTACCAGACCTATGCTAGTGACACGGACAAGCTGGACGTGCAGTAGTGGCAGCACATGGGAGTACCCGGGCCTGGTGAATTCAATAACAGCAGCAAATAGGGGAGAACTGGAGAAAACGAAAGGTTGAGGTGCAAGGATGAGTAATGCCAGATGTAAAGGCCGTAGGAGTAGAGGTGGAATAAAGTTTCTCTGTGAAATCTATTCAAAGTTCTAAACAGTCTGAAAATCCCCAAAGGTTTTTTTCTGGTTGGATCTTGTGTGTGGCTGCACTTTTTCTCCAGAATGGGTAGTTGAGTTTGAAGAATGCCCCTGAGCTAGGATGGTCCCATTTTACTGTTTATCCTACTATGGTGGGTTCTGGCATTGTTTTTCTTTAACCTAGTGCTGCATAGTTGCACAAAGGGAGTTTCAATTTTATGCAGTCTTCATATGTTAGTGATTTTAGTAGGTTTTTTCTTGTTGTTTTTTTTTTTTTTTGCATTTAAAGTTGTAATATATCTTTATAACTGTTGATGATAAATACAGTGTTTAATGAAAAGAATTTTTTTTTTTTGGTTCTACTTTTCATCTTTTTTTGTTAACTGATTTTGGCTAGGAAATTTTCAGAGGAAAAAAGGATTCAAGTAATGGCAATGTATTCCCTCTGCAGGATTTATGAACGTGTCATTGATCCTCCAGAAACGAATTTGACACCTGAAAGCAATTTATGGCTCGGACAGAGAAACAGGAAACATGGTTTTTTTAAGGTAAGCAGATATGAAACGGCTCATGAAGAAGGAAATTAATAAATAGTCATCAAGATATTTCTGATTAGTTGTCTTACACTCCTGAAAACTGATTTGTATGAATTTTAATAGAAACTGTGGACTTGGGATTTGAGGCAGGTCCAACACTCAGAGAAAAGGGTGTTTTCCTGCAAGGTAGGGTGATGTAGTCACTGACTGCGGTGCCCGATATTTGGGAATTTTGTTTGGTCTCCTGGCTAACAGTGGTGGTCTTAATCACTCTTGGAGGCCACTTGCTCCTCGATTTCACGTGCAGAATACCCTCACCTTTCTGCTGTTTGCCTCGGGTGACTCTTCCCTGTTTACCCCTATCAGCATTATATTCCAGAGCAGAGAAGGTCTTCTGGCCTGTGATCCTATGGGTGTAGCAGATACTAGCTATTGTATGCAGTGAGTTTGCCTTGCTGCAAAACAGTAGATTTTTCTGTTCCTGGACTACTGTTCTTTCTTTCTCTTTTTCTCAACTAAGTTTGTCACTGTGTTTCTCAACCGAGAGTCAGTGGTGGGTCACTGAATTTTGTTCGTGAGCTTCTTTGTCCTTTGGAGCTTTGATTGATTCCAAACAGCCCAGGCTGGAAGGCTGGCTAGCTGGCAGGACTTGGGTTGCTCCTACCTCCTGGCTGGAAAGCCTGTCTTTTTCCATTTATGAGGCTCCCCAAGACAACATCACTGAGTATGCCAGTATGGGCATGAGGAACTTTTCAGAGGAAAAAGATTCAAGTAATGGCAATATATCCCAGATTTAATTAGTGGCGGTATGTTTCTGAAATTGCAAAGGACAGAAATGACCAATGACTTGAAAAGCCCTCTCCTGTATGTTTCCTTTTGGGTTTTTTTGGCCCCTGGTGAGGCTATATGATTTTCTGCTCAAGGCAGAATTGCTGAACCAACTGGCAAACAAAATCCACCAACAAATGAAAACCACACCTTGCACCTGAAAATTAATTCTTTTACTTTGTAGGCAACCTACAGAAAAGTTTCTGATATTTCTTCCAGTTTTGGATAACAATCCACGGTCAAGTGTTTATCAGTGAAAGAGTCCGTAGTGCGGTGATAGGCCAATCTGCCTATCCGCGATATCGGCATGGATTTGTTGCCAAGGTGATTTTACCACCCGCTCAGCTTCCCTTTGAAGCCGTCAGTTCATAAGACAATTTTACAAGTTGCTGTTTTTCTGAGGACCTCTCCTCGAAGTCTCCAGACTTAACAAGCTCGGGCAATTATTTTATGCTAAAATTACTTATGGTAGGATTGTTGTAGCAACTAACGATTTTAATAATGAAACAGAGGTAAAAGCTAACTTTTAACTTAAATGATTGTCCGAGAGTTGTTCTGAACCTAGAGTACATTTCATCCTCCAGAAGCTGAGCTGTGACTGTGAAGTGAAATTGATAGTATTATTTTATTCTACAGCTGTTGTTTTTTTACCTCAGCTGCTTCCCATAATTCCACAGATGGTAAACATATGTTTATAGCTACATAGGAAAAAAAGAAGTTATATTGGATTCACCCATCTTAAATTCTTATTTTATGCAGGCAGTCAGAGCCTCAGAACTCTGGGATATTATATGTTTGTAAATTAATATTTCTACGCGTTAACACTTTGGAAACAGCAGGGTAGCTAATGATATGCTAATGAGCTGACAGTTTTTATTGATCATAATGGAAGTCGACAAGTGCCTTACTTTGCTTTATGCATGCTTGAATATTTTACTAACTTTCTTCAGGGCAGAAATATAATTGGTTGTATTTTTTAAAACCTGCTTGAGAGTTTCAGAAATCTTACTTTTTTTTTATGTTACTCGTTGCAAAAACTTGGGATTTTGCCAGTTTGTAAAGAGTACACATCTCTTTCCATATATTTACATGCTCAGCAGGATCTCCCTTTCTTTTTCAGAGCAATTTGTTTCACTGTTTTAGCATATTAAAAAATAGATCTATTTTCCTTAATGTAAACAGAGATCTGTAGGGAAATAAGAGTGTTAAAAAAGAATTAACATTTTTGTATGTGTGTTGGAGCCATGATAATGTATGTAACGAAAAGCACTGGATACTGTTTTGAGTATCATCTTTGCTGTTCCAAAAATTTTCTTACTTTAATGATGATTAATTGTTGTGTCTCTACATAAATGAATAACATTAAAGCACATTTTGGGCCACAGTCTCATGCCTATTTTAGATCATAATTCTTCAGTATATCAGAAGAAGGAGGAGGGGAGGAGAGATGATATCCATAAGTCGCTGTGGCTAGTTGCTGCCATTTTTCTTATTTATGCTTTTGTTCTACATCCTTACTTACCGTGATTATTCCACAAGTAGCCCTGCTGCGTCTGTGGCCTTGCTGGGGAATGAAGTGCTCTATGGCATAATCAAGGGAATCAAAGTCTTGCCCCTTACAACTAGTATCTCTTAACTGGTTATAACTTACCTGCTATGACCAAGCATTTGGAGTTCAGACAAGATGGAATGGTTTTAGCACAGTAGTGGTGGGAGCAGATGTGGAGCAGACTTAAAATAGACTTACCTGTTTTCTTTGAAGGAAATCTCATGAATTACTTCCTTTGAAAAAAAAATACATGCTGACCCTTCAGGTTTCTTTGTGCATCTCAAACCCAAGATTTGTTTTTGGGCTAGAGAATACCATTATAATCAGATTAGGAAACCAAAGTAAATGCAACTGAAAGGAGGAAGAGAGTGACACCAGACATCCAGGGAACCCTCACTCTAGGATGGATATGATTGTGCCCAGGATCAGAATTATCTGCAAAATTCATTTTATTGCTGGGGAGAACCATTCCCCCTAAGGCTCCCTCCAAAGAGCTGCTGCAGAAATGAGCTTATTAATGCATTGCTGACTAGGTGATTCATGTTGAAAGACGGCAATTTTCATATCTGCTACAGCAGGCTCTATTGATCCTGCTGCTGTGTTGGGGGATTGTAGAGTAGGTGCTTGAGAAGTGTGCTGCTATTTAGATTGCACAGCATCATATGAATACTTGGGCCTCTGTAGTCATTTTGGTCTCAGAGTTGTACAGGTAAATACAGTGCCAAGGGCAGCTGTTCAAGCGCCTGGCATGGGGCATGCCTGCCCCGTGTAGAGGAGCACAGTACTCGTCTACTGGAGATCTAGTGGTGTTGGCATAGCATTGCCTAGGCACAGGGTTTGATGCATGTGCCTCTGTGCAGAGCCTGTCACCAGCCCTGGCCGATGGCACTTGCACAGCTGTATGGCACGCGTTATCTCTGTGGGAGAAGTAGGTTTTAAAGAGGGTGAAAGGCAACGGAGGAAATGAAAACGCAAAAGTGGAGAGCTCGTGGAATAGATGAGCCTTTTCACAGAATGTGGGAGGAGTCCTCTATTAAAAAGAGACATGAAAATTGCAATAACAGGGCTTTTGTATTACATCCTCATGGGATGGCCTTGATATTTAGTGCTGCAGGCCTGAATTTAATCTTGTAGCTGGTAATCTGCCTGCACAGATGAAAGCTCTTCAAGCTAGTGAGTCCTGATGCTGAACTGAAGCTTTAATGATAACATAAATGTGGTATCTGCTTCGGAAGGGAAAAACCGTGGAGATTTTGACCGGTGATATCTCCCTGGCAAGGCCTAATACTGATGTCCCTTCCCAGAACGTGGGCCGAAGAGCTCCACCCGGTGCCAAAGGGAACCGGGGCCCTGGGCTTCCGCTAGGGAGTTGTGCATAACCCAATTCTCCTCCTGGCTGTGGTCATAGAGCGCTCTCGGCAACCTAAACGTAATGCTGAAGGAGGAATAGTCCAAGTTTGTTCATATGTGTTACAATAATTATGGCTGTAATAAGTGTTTGCCTATAATGAAGTCTTTCTGTTTAAAAAAAATACATCAGCAAAATTTCTGCTCCTTGAAGGTTCCCTTCTATATTTGATTGTATTAATTCCGTTTCAGAGGGTTTATAGACTTAGAAGGCATCTATATTGGTGAATTGAAGTTCATATGTTTTTCCATGGTAACATGCTTTCAAGTAGCCAGAAACTAAGACACAAAAAGTAGTTGTGTTTCCTCTTCAGGTTTGTCCTGGTTTTCCGCTTTCCTTTGCTGTTCTGTTAAACTGCCTTTATCTCAACCCATGAGTTTTGCTTTTTTCTTCCAATTCTTCCCCCATCCTGCTTCTGGGGGGGAGGGGTAAGCGAACAACCGTGTGGACCATGACAAGGTTGTATTTAAATGCAAATCTAGCCAAAAGACAATTGAGTGGTGGGGCTCTGATGCAGCAAACATATTTGAAGTTCAATATGCACTTTTAGAAAAAAGGCTGAGGCAAACATTGCGTCTCTCTGGATGATGTCTTGTTAGCGGTGTGATATGGTCTGGTGAAACTTTGAGCTTTTCACTGGAGAGGCTTAAGCATTGAAGTATATTTCTGTGCTTCACCTAATTTCTCACTGATGACTTCTAGCAGACAGTATGTAAAATGGCTTTCAGGATGTTCCATTTCCAGTGACAGTATTACTTCTCATTATTATGATGGTTTCATTATTCTCATAGATGAAAAGATTAATAAATGTATATACTTCTGCAAGAAAGACAGTGTGATCTGATTATGTCTATTAATATTTTCAGTTAATATTTGATCATGAAACAGTAAGCAGGAATCAGTGCTTGCTGATTACCTTCTACTGTTTTAGCAAATGAGCATGTAAATGTTAAATGTTACTTGCTGTACTTGTCAGGCTTCAAAGGCTCTCTGAGGCCTATATTTTATTTACGGATGGAGTTCAATGTTTTCAGCAAGTGACTGCGTCCTCAGTCCGCAAAATTCACTCTATTGCAATTTAACTGAAAATTAAAATATAGTCTTACAAATCAGTAATTTAATTAGATAATGACTGCCGTGATGATAAATTTCCTTTCAAATTAAAGAAGTTCTGTGTCTGGGAGGAGATAGAGCCATGTCATAACATCTGATTAACAGTCAGGGAAAGTGCAAATAGCAGCACTAGAAGTCCCTTGTTTTCCCTTGCTCCCCTCCCTTAGTGACCGTGACATTATCAAAGCTAGCGGATGTGGAGTTAAGTATGTTACACAGTCAAAGATGGAGCAAGAGCTTTGTACTGAGCTTAAAAGAGCAAACGCAAGCTTCAGCATTTTCTAGGCTGTTTGAAGGCTCTAGGGTTCTTCAGGACCCAGGTGTGCAGGGGTACTGGGCAACCCTTTGTGTCTGCTGCCTCTGTCAGGGATATCCTTGCAAGTCAGGGACAACAGAGGATGCAGCTGGCACTGGATCTTTGGTCCTTGCTTTCTCCTCTCCTGCCTGGTTTGGTTTCCGGACCTCATACAACCTGCACTAGCTGGCTCTGACCTTGGAGTCCTCATTTCTGCCAGTCCTGGGTAGGGGATTTTTCCATCTGTTTGGATTAGAGAGAGGATTTAATTCTAACTGATGGCACGATTACATGAACTGCCTTTTGAGATACAAAGCTAGTAGGCTAAATTAAACCAAACAACTGAAGTATAGACTCTTACTTACCACGTGCACGATATCCTTCTCTTTTCATAATGTTTTATTTCACAGTTTTATTTGGCTGAATCACTAAAGAGTGTTGCTGTGTTTTCTTTCTGTCTTTTGGAAAAGTGTGTCATAGGCTTGAATAATGGATATTATTGCACTGCTTTTTCACCAGTCTCATCCCTTTTTAAGACATTTAAGCAGCTTATATTTGGCGATTGCAAAAGACAGAGCAGTATCATTTCTGTGTTTTATGAAAATTAATATCCAAACACACAGGAAGATGGGAGGAGTTATATTTTGTCTATTTTCAGTTATTTTTCTCATGGGAAGAGTGAGCTGGTCAATTTTTTGTACCCACTTAAGAAATTACTTGTGAAACAGCTGGTACAGATCCAAGTGAATGTTTGTAATCTTTATTACCAGTTTTCTCTTCTTTCACAAAGGGTGTTATTCAAGATGTGAAAGTCATCTTTATACCTAATGGATATATAACGCAGTGTCCTAATCTGAATCGCAGTAAGTAGCAATTTCTTTACTGTCTCTGTTTTAGATTTTTCATACAAATTACTCCTTTGTTTTAAAAATAATGTTTTCAGGCTTGTAATTTTTGTGTGTGCTGACTTCCAGAAGGCAAAAATTGTGTGTAAACAGATTGCATTTTACGTTCAGGTAAATCAAATCTGATATACTGTTGGTTATTTATGGGTTATTGTGTCTTTCCTTCTCTTCCTTTCTGCTTCTTCTTACTCTTCCTTTATTGAGCATGCCCGACCTGCAGTGATTTCTTAAGTCTGGTGCAAGGAATCATGGATTTGCAAGAACTCCTGGCAAAAATGACTGCAAAAGTAGGTACCTAAGCTTCTTTGTCAATTACCCATTTCCTTCTGTGCTAAGACCAGTGTGAAAATGTTTATTCCTTTTGCAATTACTCTACACTTTCATAGTAGAGCCATTTTTTTTTCCTCCTGCCAGTAGCCCTGTCTGCAATAGACTTATGGATATAGCTTCATGGATGTCACTTAAGCCTTATACAGTTGCTGTTGTCTGCCTTATTATTTGTAAGATAGTGACAAAATGCCCAGGGTCTGATTTTTTTGTAAGAAGCCTTAGCATGATTTCTCTTTTCATGCTGAGGGATAAATGCAGAAACAAAGGAGTGAAATCCCTTAACAATTTCCTCACCATGTGATGCTGCAAGAGGGTGTGTGGTTGCCTGTGGGAAGTCCTGTGAAGTCATCGGGACTGGCATGGTCTCCTTCCTGGGAATTGAAATGAGGCCCCAAAATGGAAATGCCTGTGAAGCTGCTGGCTGTGCTGATCTTGACATCACCTTTGATCAATGGCTTTTACCAGTGTAAAAGTTAACCCAGCTCCCAGGTAGTGTGGTGTGTGCTTGGTTTCTTGGTTTTTGTTTATGGTGTTTTTTTTTTTTTTTTTTTTTTTTTACCCATCCTAGTTTGGATTGCGAATAGGATGAATGGGAAGCTACAGTGGTTTTTTTTTTGTTTGGGTTTTTGGAGAATTTCTTTAGGCTCTGCTCCCACAATACACAGTTAACCTCTCTGTTAGCCAAGGCCCTTCAGCTAAGGCTGTGGTGAAGTTTTGGGGTAGCCAGCTGTGTTTTAGAGGTGACCGAACCCCTGATGTGTGTTAAAGGGCAATCTGTGAACACTTTTTGAGGTTAATGTTGGTGAACCATCTGGTCTGTGGTAAAGGGCAATTTACCTCACCTGTCTCATCTGAAAATGCACTTAAATTTTTGAGTAATTAATGCATAAGTGCAACTACAACCAAGCTGTAGATGCCTTTAATCTCAATGTAGTTACCAAACAGGAATTTCAAAAATAGGATCTGCATAGTAGTGCTACCAGCTTAAAGCATTATACTTTTTACTGTGCTGCCTTTAAGTGTTATTTTCTTTCCTAATAAGAAAGGGGAAACTTTGTTTCTAGAGAGTGTGCGCATTATACTGACAATCCACTTACTCAGCCGACATGCTTTGGACAGGCTGACTCCAAATGCGAAATATGAAGCTTTTAGTTCAGTTTGCTGCTTATACTGTGAAAGAAAGGCAATTATTTTGAGCCCTGCTGGTGGTATAAGCAAATTCCAATTATGCACTGTACTGAGTAACTTGCTTTCTCTGCTGTTAATTATATTTTTGCTTGCTAGTACTTTAGAAGGGGAAGCAAATAACACAGTATTTGTACTGCAAAGACTCTGCTTCCATAAAGTGGTGCTGGGATAATCCTTCATTGCGAGTTCCCTTTGTGTTATAGCAGTGCACTGGCTGGTTCATTACAGTTGTTACAGAAATATTGTTGTCCAGGAAAAATGCATGCAGCAGGAAAGGAAGTTAATTTGGTAGGCAAATGCAAGTTAAAAATGGAGGGACTCAAGGGAAGCATTAAGGTTTGTATCTGCCTTTTTAGTCCTAGCCGCAATAGCCACAAGTGGTGTACTAATGTAGGTACAAGTATATCATATGGGGCTGATGTATGGCAAGGCAAAGAGCAAGGCTTAGAAGGGCAGCTGCCTGCAGAGATCCTGTTTAGCAGGGCAGCTGGTCAGATAACAACTTGCTAACGAACGTGAGCAATGAACCCCAGCACCTGGTCCTGCACCAAGAGATGTGCAGCATGAACATGATGTTTTGGAAAAGCAAACCCTGTGGCTTGATGTCTAGTTGTTGATTTTAGGTTCTGCTGTATCTAGGATTTCAGTTTCTCCCTCAATCTCTGTTTGGTTACAGTGTATTACAGCATTGAATAGACGGTGAATGTTGTTTGCAATGACTGTGTACGTGCAGTTTACATACCATAAAACTATGAAGACACAGACCAGGGCTTGTCTGGGAAGAAATCATCAGACTAGTGTCTTCAGGCTCCAGTAATTTTGATAGCAGTGCAAATTATGCAGTAAGTAGGCAGGAGGAGAGAGTACCCTCTTGCCTTGGGCTTTACCTCAGGGTTGCGTGTGTCTAGTGCTGGGTCCGGATGGGACATGGGGACTGTGTAAGGGGCCCAGCTGAGCATTGTCAGTAGCCAATTGTTATGGAGTGCTATGTACGGGAACATTTGATCATGACCTGTAGCAAGCTAACCACCATTATGTCCTCTTCCTACCGATGTCTTGTAAGGACACAGCTTTTGAATAAATGCTAGCTTTTAAAGCCTATTTTATTTTTGTCATCATTTGAATTAATTCTGAATCTCTCCAGTATATGTGTTTAATTGATTTAAACAACTGTCCTTAAATAGAGAGACACCATAGGTCAGAGTGTTAGAAATCTGGCTAAAACTGTTAATTTGCTGCAGGAGAAAAGGATCATGTTCTATTTCAGCATTCCCAGCTGCCATTCTGTAACGCTGCTAATTCCTCTTTAAATATAATGGCTAAAATAATTCATGCGACTTTTAACAATCTACTGAAATCAGTCTGGGCATCTCCCAGACTGAGTGGAATATAATTGAGTGGAATATAATTTCTTTTTGGTAAATTATGGGGCCACACTAGGGCGTGCTTTTTGTTCAGACGTGCTTGTTACATGAAGAGCACAAAACTTCCTACGGAATCTTTCTTTGGTTGAGGTGAGAAAGGTTAAAGCTTGAGTTTGATTGAAACCAAGAAGAGTCAAGTGCTTGGGTTCATTGATGGACTAATTAATCTGGTTCGTTTACATCATGGATTTATATTGCCATGAATACTTTCATACTTAACAAAATTTTCCATGTAAATTTGATAATTTTGGTGTTTTTTTATATTTTTGTTATTAATTTTTCCAGAAACAGTACATTTTTGACAGAAGTCTTTCAGTTATTTATATGAGCAGAAGAGAAGCAAGGAAAGTGTTAAATAAGTTTTGTGAATAATACTAGCCAAATATTCCGGAATGTTAAGAATTCAGGATTTGGTTAGTATATGGAAAACTTTTGGCATGGTGTGGGCTTCTTCTCCCTCATTAGTTTATTTCTATTCACAACCTAAAAAATGTCTGAAACTTGAGAATTTTTTACTGATGTTCTAAACATTCAGCAAATCCAGTTGTGTGCTTTTGGCAGCATTTGGAAGGATAGTTCAGCTAATTTTTAGGAATTCATGGTTTTATTGAGCTCAGTAGAAATTTCTCAATTAAGGCTTGAAGTTTAGAAACAAACAATGTTTCTGGTCACTAGTGCAGCAGGTAACAGTTAAATGTTGTTTCTGAACAGATTCTGTGGGCTGTGATACATTCGTTGACCTCTGTGTATCAGAGGGTTTGTTGTTGCATGCCTTCCTTCTGGTGGTCTACTTGATCTGCTAGTTTAAAGATATTTCTTAGAACAGGAGGCAAATGCTATTTAAGCAAATAAAACTTACCAAGGTAACGCAAATGACAGAAAATGTTAATGAAATTAAAATATTTGTTTTCTGAGTTTTGTTCTTTCTCTAGGGAATAATTTTTAGGACAAAGGACAATATCAAGTACTATTATTAAATTTGAGTATGTCTGAAGTCTGTTCTCTCCAAAGTTTGTATAGCCCATTTATATGGGAAAGCTCATTTAAAAAAAAATTTAAAAAATATGTAAAGAAAGTATAAGACAAATCAAACACCTTTTTAAACAAACTGAATATGTCTTATATACTGTAAATATAATGACTGAATATAATGACCTGAAAAGGGTTTCTGATGAAAAGCAGTAGCTCAGTAAGAGGATAGTTTTTACCTCTAAAATGTGAAAAGCAGTTTGGAAGTCACCAGATCATGCTGAGTCTGGGGGAGATGAGTATCAATCCCCTATTATGCCAGAATAACAATTTAAGAAATAAAGAGCTTTTATTCAGGGCTTGCTTTCAAGAGGACTGCAGAGGAAAAAAAAAAAAAATCACAGAAATTGGCCTAGTATTTCTTTTCTTTTTCTTCCCCCTAAATATGTTGCTCTTTTACTGTCAGGAATGAAAAAGGATGTATTAGAATACTTTCATTGAAAGTGGATGGAATTTTAGAGGATGGAAATATATGAAATTCACGTATATGCCATTATGCAAAAAATACTATAGCACTACACATTCTTTTTTTTATAAAATTGGCTACTATTAAAATGTAGCAATCTATAATGTAGGATAATAGCATCATATTTATAACAGAATAGAGTATGCATGCATCTTGTCTTGTGCCAGATTTAGGTAGCCTTGCTATTTGCAGTGGCTTCAGTATGATGACTTATATGCGTAAGACAAATGTGAATGTAAAAAAACCAAGACCTCGATAAACTCTTATCCAACTGGCACCGGGGTAATTTTTAGAGCAATGGCAGTTCTGTGGCCTGAAGACTGCACATATTTACTTGTAAATGTTAAATATGTATGTATGTATTTATTTATTCTTAGTACTAGCAAATAGGAAAATCATTTTGAGTGCTCTTAGGGATTAGAGATGATGGCACTGGGTACAAGGTGTGCGTAGGTGGGGTGGTTCCTCTCTGGAGGATGGGAAGATGGTACCTTGTATGAAGGCGGGGGCGTCTGTGATATGGTTTAGGAGAGGGTCGTTCAAAAAGCCTTGTCCTTTGCTGCTGCTACATGAATTAGTATTGTCCCCTCTTATTGTTGCGTAGTATCTCATCAGTAAACATAGCAATTGCTAGCATGCAGATGTAATACTTAGAAAAGATGCGTCAGTTTTAGCTTCTTGATACGCATTTTAGTGGTTGTAATTGAGGAGGTAATGGAAACAGCAAGAAGTGTTAAGAACTAGCCACCAGCCCAGGGTTTACACCAGGAGTGTAGCTTCTTCATTAAGCACAGTCTGGGAATATTTTGTACTACACTGAATTAAAATGCCTTCTTTCCCTTCTTAATCTCACTTGCTATTGTAAGGTTAAGACTTTTCTAAAAGTCAGAAAGTATTAGTCTGCCTGATGCTTGACAATGGTGAGATAGGGATGATTAGGAAAGGTCAGTCTGCTGGTCTTTGTGCTTTAGGACCTGTAATCAGGTTGATGAGCAATTAGATATTTTTAAAAAACAGTTGTAGTTTGTGTACTTCTGGAAGTGCCCGGATAATCCTGAGGGGATCTTAGTGGGGTTTGTTACAGTACAAGAGACAGTTGGGTGAGTCACACTGTTGTCAGTTGGCATGGATGACTCCATCAAAGTCTGAGGAATAGCGTTAGATTATACCTGCCGACGTCCTGGTTTAGTGTTTGGAAGTCAAACTTGGTTCAGTTAAAAATAAGTGTACTGCTTTCTCATATTTGCTTTTTTAAATCATGTGTTTGAATTGCAGAAATCTCATCAAGTTACTTTCATTTACAGTTAAATTATGCAGAAACAAGACTGAGTCAATTGGAAGACTGTCATTGTGAGAAGACTTGTCAAGTAAATGGATTGATCTACAGAGACAAAGACTCATGGGTTGAAGATGATCACTGCAGGAATTGCACATGCAAAGTAAGAATTTCTAAAGAGTTTAAGGAGTAGGACCTAATTAAAATGTGAAAATGGTCTTTGAATATGTAATGTTAACTCTGAGAATTATGTTTTTAGTATGCATCTAGTGGCAGTATGCACAATAGGGAGGGAAATGGTAAAAAAAATAAATAAAAATTTGGCATTGCTTATGTGCTTCATAAATAAAATCTGCTTTCCCTTGACAACGCTTTCTTATTTGTTCTAATTATATCTGTGAGGACTTTATGGTTTTGGGGTGACAGTGTGGCATTGTGTGTGTTTGGTTTAGAGTTGTTTTCACTGCAGTAGTTTTTCAGAAAGGAAGCATTATCTTAATAGTATTCATAGATGCTCAGTTGCATCTTGCATGGTAACAACATGCAGATTCTGGTTTCAGTTTGTGACTCTGAAAACCTGAGGAACAGAAGAGAATTAGTATGTAAATCTTGTCTTGTTCAAATTATTTGATAAATATCTGAAGAGAGTCTTTGCTCAAGAAAATAGAAAACTGATTGTTAAAAATATCAAAGATGATTGACACAGCCTGCAGAAAGTGGTGCTTATGTTCTTGTAAAGATGAGCCTATGTTTTCCGCTTAACGCGCTTTGTTAAGGGAAAGTGAGGCAAAACCAGTAATGTGTATCAAAATGGGGTGGTTCATCTTCAGATGCGTTTTGATTCAAGTTTTGTAGTTGGATAGGATTAAACTTGTTACTGAGGGATGGGTCTGTAATCCAGAATGCTATTTTCATTTACTTAAGTAGTTTTCTGTCTTCTGTATTTTGTATAAAATACTCTCTTACAAATACTCAATTGCAACAGTTGTAGTTGAATTTTGTCTTCAAAACCTTTGCTTAGAGTGGAGTTGTGGAGTGCCGAAGGATGTCCTGCCCTCCTCTCGATTGTCCTCCCGATGCTCTCCCAGTGCACGTGGAAAGCCAGTGCTGCAAAATATGTAAGGGTAAGTATATCTCACAGACCTTTTAGTTGCCCTCTCTAAGCAGAGTTAAACTTGTTCTCAAAGCAGGCGCATTTTAAAATGACTTTCATGGGTCCTTGTAATTCAGGTAACGTGAGTCACAGTGGCAAACTTGATTTAAGAAGAAAATAAATAATTGCTGAGAAATGAAGATGCATTGCAAATTTTTAAGGTTCTCTTTTTTTGCCTGTTGTCAGTGTAAAGTTATTAATGTATTTGTTTGCGGCTGGGAAGCCTTACTTGGCTTCAGCTTGTATCTCCTGCTGATGTTGAGGAGCATCAAGCCTATGGTCTGAACTTTCTGTAGTGATGAGTAATAAACTGGGCTGTCATCTTTTTCTTGTCTTTTATTTTGCATTGGAAGCTTGTTCTTTAAAATAAACATGACAGAATTTCAGACCCTGGGTTACTGTCACTGTGTGGAGTGATAGTTTGCTGTAATTAGTTTCAAACTAAATTAATGAGAAGAAAGAAAAAAAAGAAGTTGTGTAATCAGTGTTATTGTCAGTTTTCAGTTCCTTCTGGAAATGAAAGCTGTAACATTCCTGGAAGGAACATTCAATATTTGTTGCCTTAGTAATAGTACAAGGGACAAAGACAATTTATATATGGAATTTTTAGCTGAATACTGGTGCCAGTCTTACCTTAAGAAGCACAGGTTATCTTCTGGCCCCTCTATTCTTGGAGATGAGTAAACTTCATCATGAGTTTTTCAATAATTCATTAACACAGGGATGATGAATTATTTTAAGATTTATTAGGAAAATAATAACACTTTTTTTAGCATTCTGTCACCTTTCTTCAGTCACTGAATTCATGAGTTCCATGCACAAATGTCCTTTAGCTGCGATCTTGCACTGGCTCTTGTTTACTCGTGTCATCTCATTTCCTTCAGCTATACGTCGGCATGAGTATTCTGCTTGCTAAAAGATGTTTATGAACAGAGTGCTTGGGTGGTAAAGTGGCTATGCTGGCCCATATTTTTCATCTCAAAATATTTTTATTTGTAATGTTGAGAGTCTAGAAAGTTCTTTATGAAACTGGATGCTTCTCTTAACACGCCTTTGCTGACGTGCGTGTATGCACAACGGTCAAAATCTGACACAAAGGAATTCCAAGGCACAAAACTGTAGATTAAACATAAATCCCCATAAGTAAACTGTTTTCCTGTTATTTGTAATGGAAAGATGAACAATCAAACTTGCCTTTTGTCAGTGATTGGCACAAACTTGACTCGTTATTCTGACAAGAACTCAGCATGTCAGTCAATGGGAAGAGATGTATGGAAGTTGATTGAAATTGGTTGTAAATGCCAGCTCCTTGACAGAATGATGTACTAGGGCCACAGTCAGTCATTTTTGGGTAGATAGCAGTAATTGCCGAGGCTTTCCAAAGAGCTGCACTGCAGGTGTTAATTTCCCCGTGCTTTTCCTATTTAGCTCTGATAGAATCATCAGTTGTAATTGGCTGTCTCTGGGGATTATTGAACGGCTGGATTATTGAGCAGTGTCCCGCCTTAGCTGAGGGTTAACAGACAAAGTAGCTCTAATGTCTCATATGTTAAGGGTTTTAAAAATGAGGTGGTTCTGTTTTGATCCCTGCCATCTTGTGTTAGCCTTCCGACTAATATTTGACAAAAGACTATAATTTTGCTTAAAATCTCATAATTTTTCTGAGTTGTGCATTAACTTGCTTTCTGGCATGTCCATTCTTTTGTTAAAAGCAGTCATGTCAGGAAGATAGAAAGAAGAGAAGGAATTGCTCTAATTCATCTTCTCCCAAAAATAGTTACCAGGATTCCTAATTTTAAACGTCCTCATCTGAAGTTTTCTTTATAAGTGAGATCACAACAACTCAGGCATAAAAACTAGGGCAGTCTTAGAAAAATGAAGAAAACTAGGATACCACAAAGAAGCCGCCTGTTTTTTAAATGTATTGTTGATGGTAGAAACGGTTGTTCTGAAAATCTTGTGCTCTTTTTTTTTTTTTTAAGGAAATGAGCATTTTCAAGAGTGTAAGTTTAAGCAAAACAAAGCAAATGTAAGTCTGACAGTTTATGAAGATTGAACTAGCCGTCTTTTATGTTTAAAATTTAGGAATCAAACTGGCTATGACAGTTGCACACATGCACCTGTAAGTGCTTCGTTCCCTTACCTTGGTATTTAGGAGAGAAATTGAGGTAAAACAGTTACTAGACAGTCTGTGACTTTTATTTTTTTTTTTTAAGAACCAAGTACTTTGAACGCTTTCACTGTACACGTGCCTTGAGTCAGGAAACTTTTAAGGCTTTGTTCAAGTTGCAATACAGGATTGGTACCTTTTAGCTCTCCTTTCAGTGTCGTAGGTCAGACTGTTATTGGTCAAGCTGAAACACCACAACAAAAAGTTATTTTGTCAGTTTTTTGTACTGTAGAGTGCCTTTATGGTGGATACTTGATTTGTGTAAGATCATAGTAGTCCAACTGTTCTCTTTAATTAACGGATTTACTATCCTCCTCTGGAATTGAAATTTAGACAGCTAGTTCCAAGAGGACTGGGATCGTTATGGTAATACTTGACTGAGGTGTATGCTACTGTGGCCTTGCTGGAAGTTACCTTCTTCAGGGTGGCCGTAGTCCTAAGCTAAGGTGGTTGTCTGTGTCTTGAACAGAATGAGGAGTGCTCATGGGTTCTAGTCTGTTGGTTCGGTTGGGGAGCTGGTTATCTTTAGCAGAAGGGGCAAATCTTCAGACAGGAATTTTTTAGTAGGAGCTTTCAGTTTCCTGGGAAATCTGCTTATTTCATGTGTGTTTTAGGAATATTTTTCTGAAGTATATTTTTTACAGTTTGTTGACTTAGAGTCATTTGCTGCATCTAATCCATTTTTGTAGTGGTCCAGCAAGCCAAAGAGTTCACCTTTGTGTCCCCCAAAAATCTGAAGGTTTAATTGAAATCTGTGCTTATATTATTCACTAATAAATGTCTCCAGTTCTTGAAGTGAGTCATGAAGACCTCTGGTAACACAAATGCTGTAGCTAATCTACAGAATGTCAGTATCGAGAATATTTTCTATCAAAAACTAATGAATTTGGTGCAGTACGTATTGTCTTATGCTCTCATTCTTCCTCTTCAGTTTGGGTAAAGATGGTACTTGCTCTTAAAATGAATTTATTGTTAGCTACTTTGTTTGTGATTTGTGATAATGCTGACTTCTGATGAAAGCAAAATGCATCATATTTTTAACATATCCATATTTTTTCAGTGTATGTGAATACCATTATTACTTTTGTGTTACACCTTGCTTTGGTTACTAATTAAATACTTATTTAATTTATTTGTTTTTTATCTCCTGCCGCCTTCTCAAATTACAGCAAAGTGTATCTATGGAGGCAAAGTGCTAGCAGAAGGTCAACGAGTATTAACCAAGAGCTGCAGGGAATGTCGAGTAAGTTTCAGTTGTATAAACTTTTCCTGATTTTAAATGTATATGTGGTGTTCAAAAGTGACAGTGCATTTCTTAGGCTTCCTTCATTTCTTAGTGCATTTCTTTAGGCTTCCTTCATGCAAATGTGACATCCGTTGTCTTAAAGGGGGAGCCCTTGAAGTCAGTGAAAACCACAAATATGAAAGCAAGGCAGGAATGTGACCCTTGCAGGGTAATAAAAAATAGGGCATAATGACTTGGAGGGTTGTTTTCTCATTTATCTCCACTTTCATGAGCTCGAGAAAAAGGCAATGACGTCTTGAGCCACTTATTAATTTCAGCCAAATTGCTAAAATTTGAAGCAGCCTGGCTTATATTGTTTGAGTTACCTTAGTATTACTTAAACTATATGTAGCCCTGCTAATAATTGAGATAAATTACTAAGTATTGGAGTGGACCGGCGTCTTTCTTGGCAAGTTCATAACACTTAGTCAACTATAGTCAACATTGAAGAATGCAGGTAAATGGAGACTGCATTAGATAGGAACATTCAGGGAGTGTTAGTGAATATAAGAGCGCTATGTGGTGTGTAAGTGTGGCAGGAAACCAGTTGTCCAAACCAGCCTTAGAAGAAGAGAGTAGTAGTAGATGATTATAAAAGGTCCATTGCTGTCCTGAGACATGTATTGGTCGTGAGTATGTGTGTGCTTTAAATATGATTTATCGCTTCAGAAAGGCACAGCTATTTTAAACACATTTGCTCTCACATGTAATTTTCAAGTATTTTTGGCTTTACATCTTGTTGAATTTGTAGAGGGGGAAGGGTGATAAATAGGAGGCTTACAAATGTTATTGACAGATAAGTAAGCTAGAACAATTACGAAAAACATTGGAAAAGATTACAATGATCTGGTTATTGTTGTGCTTGTAGCTGAGTGTACAGAGTAGCAATTTTATGTTCACTAATGGAAATGGACAATAACTGGTTGCAGATGTTGTAAAAGCAACTTGTTATGCAGAATTACTTTGCTGTTATTAGTGTTTAGCTGTATAGGGGTCCTCAGCGTTGTATATACAAATACATGGGCAACGTCGCTGCCTTGAAGACATACTAAGGTGCCTGTTATTATTTATAATATGACATAGAATGTTTATTTGGGAGGGAAAGTGCCTATATGAAATAAGATGAGAACAGGAACATTAAAGTGAAACCAGAGAGAGTGATCTGAATTATGACAGTGTAACTTCTCTGTGCTGTGAACGAGAGCGTTATATTCATCGTTATGAGTATGATAATATGTTCGTGAAGATTAAAAGCAAGTACTGACCATCAAGTATCTGTTGTATTAGAAATGACTAAAATAATAATGGAAAGAGCTTTTGCATTTTACTTACTGTTAGAGGAAATTGATATGGCAATGCTGACTGCAGTAACGCTGCAGTTTGTTATTTACATCTTAATGGAGAGTATTGATAAGTACTTGAAACAACATATGTGAATGCAATACCATGAAAAAAAATGAGTCCGTGTTGCAAACAAACAAACCAAAAATGGTATTTCCATGGGTGTGTTTCAAGAAGACAATGAACCTCACTGGCAAAGCTTGTCATTCTGACTCAGAAGAGTTTTTAAGTGGGTGTTTACCTCTGTTTCTATGACATGATATATCTCTAGACAGGAAGTTCATTCAATGTGTCTTCAGCATGACCGGCAAAGCACCTGCTTATTTACTGCCTCAATTAGGAATGCTTACTAGATGAAGGATGAATGGTGATGAGTCAAATTGTGGCAGTTGTCATCTTTTTTTATCTGATGCAAGCCTACTGCTGGACAAAGTGTTGTATGAGTAAAGGAAGGGCTTTGCGCTAGGGAAAGGCCCGTAAGAAAATTAGTATGATTTAATTTTCCAGACTTGAAAAACAGATATCAAGATCCATGAAGGAACACAACAGAGAGTACAAATCAACTGTCAATTTTTTAGTGTTGGTAAAGATGACTTAAAAATCTTGGGGAGTAGCTCTTGTGTCTGTAAAGGAGGATGTACTTGTAGGTGGGGCAAAATCAAAAAGATAAAGTTGAAATTTCACATTTCAGTTTTTATTTGAAGATAGTTACTTTATTCTTTGTATAGGTACTTATCCAAGTTTAAGAGGCTATTAACTTTTATATTTTTTTTCCATCTACAACAAAAATAATAATACTGATGGATCTAGATAGATCAAAGATTTTATTTATTAGGCTGTCATGATTTTTTTTTTATTATTTCGGAGAAGTAATCCAGACTAAAAATGTATTTATGATGCATATCCTCTTAACTGTAAGCACAGATGTTACGGATGGACAGCCATTCCCAGCTGGAATCCTGCCCACAAACACTCTCTAGATTAATCTACAATGGCAAAATGACAAAATTAGTGCCCAGGTGTTTTGAAGACTCAGAGAATGGTTCATCACAGAAGGGACCTCTGGAGGTCATTTTGTCCAGCTCCCCTGCTTGAGCAGGGCCGCTTAGAGCCAGTTGCCCAAGACCGCATCCAGAGACCTTTTGAATATCTCCAAGGATGGAGACTCCACAATCTCTCTGGGCAACCTGTGCCAGTGCTTGGTCACCCTCATACTGAAAAAATGTTTCCTGATGTTCAGATAGAACCTCTCGTGTTTCAGTTTGGATCAGTTTGTCTCTGATCCTCTCACTGGGAACCACTGAAAAGAGCCTGGCTCCGTCCTTTTTGCACCCACCCTTGAAGTATTTATATGCATTGGTAACGTCTCACTGGAGCCTTCTCTTCTTCGGCTCTCTCACCCTTTCCTCCTGTGAGAGATGCTATAGTCCCTTACTTATCCTCGTGGCCCTTGGCTGGTCTCTCTCCATCTCTCTTGTAATGGGGAGGCCAGAAGTGGACCCATCGCTCCAGGTGTGGCCTCACCAGCGCTGAGCAGAGGGGAACGATCATCTCCCTCGAAATGCTGGCAGTACTTTGCCAAATGCAGCCCAAGTTACCACTAGCCTTTTTTCACGCAAGAGTACGTGGCTGGCTTGTGTTCAACTTGGCATCTGTCAGTTCCCCCAGGTCCTTTTCTGCAAAGCTGCTTTCTAGCAGGGTGACCCCAGCGCACATGGGGTTGTTCTTCCCTGCGTGCAGGACTTTGCACTTCTCCTTTGTTAAACTTCTTGAGGTTCATGTCAGCCCATCTCTCCAGCGTGTTGAGACCCTCTAGAAAATGCAAGTGTGTTTGTGCTTTAGAAAACTGCACCTTTCTGCATTCCATAAGTGGTTATTTTGGCTTGTGGATTTCACCAGTATGGTGACGTGGCTCGTTTGAAGTCAATGGAAAGAATTCTGTAACTTCTGTTGGATTGAGAATTTACAGTTTAAGCTGACTTTTGGGTTAATGCCTGTGAAGGACGTGATGTCTGTTCATAACTGGACGATGTGTTTGACAGCAAAGGGTACAAGAATAAATTCCTCTTCATTAATGCTGGGAGCAGGCAGTCAGAGAGTTTCATACAAATTCTAGAAAGATGGATAGGGCTCCAGTGACTTCCAGGAAGCTTGACTAATAAGTTTTTCATAAAGATAAGGAACAATGTGGTTCCTAGAGTGACAGCTAAGGACGCTATTTAGAACTTTCTCCTGAAAGGCTGATTAACAACAGCTAAAATAAAAGGGGGGAAAAATAGCCCTCAAACAACAATAAAAACCCCAAAATAACCTTATCTGAAATCTTGCTATTATTTTCCAAAGGGGATCATCTGAGATGAGCTGTTTGTGGTTCAGATTTTCACTGCATGTCACTGATTAGGCTTATAGCCAATTCTTTTTTATGTACTTACCTTTGTAATTACACGAAATTTAATTATCTTGTTGTAAATGTTTGTCTCCGGATCTCATTCTTTGTGGATTGTATGTCACAGTTGGAGCTTGACCTATTTATTCCAGAAGAATGTCTTTTTGACATCTATTTCTGTCCAGAGTCTATGATTACATATGTGAATTGAGTATTAAAAAGTCAGTAATTTTTTTAAGGCTGCCTGAAGCAATAATTCTGAAGTGTGAACCATTGTTACTTATCTCAGTGGATAAAATCTGAAATCTAATGATGATGATTCTTGTAATTGGATCTGTACTAGTTTATAACAAATTGATTTTAATCCAAAGAATATTCAACGTGGAAACATTTTAATTGTTTAAAAACTTAATTAGAGATACGTTCGATTTCTTTTCCCAAGATGCAAATTCTGCAGAAAATGGAAAACTTCAGGGAAATAAATTCTTACTGTCGTTAAATGAATGCAATTCTCAATTTCTGTGGGTTTTTTTTTTTTATCTCCTTATGATTCACTAAAGAAGGCATGAGCTTGGATTGAATTTGTCTTTAGCTTTTTGACTCATCTGGATCACTGATACGACTTTCATACGATTTCTTGCCATCTTTTTCACCAGCTTTATTGTCAGTCATTGCTTTTTTTCCATATGTTGACATACTGTACCCTTTCTGTTGCAGTTGCCTTGTCTGAGCTTGAATAAGTGATAAGTTATAGCCAGAGCTTTTCCAGCTGGTAGTTTGATAACATGATAGTAAATGACAGCTCAGCGTGTCTGGTTCTTTTATCACCTTTGCTGCTGCAGTTGCACAGGCAACCATGAGGGATTCCTCCCTTTCGCTTACGGAAGCAAGATCAGAAGGAGACCTAATACCTCCATTAACTTCACTGTTCTTGTGTGGGCACTTGCTTCAATGATGCATGCTGTATGTGATACTGTAGGGAGCTGCTTTTTCTTTTTTTCTTTTTTTTTAAAAAAAGAAAACTGATGCCTGTGTGTGGTTGTTTTTTGTTGTTCTTTGGGTGTTTTTTTTTTTTTTTGTGATAGCGACTGATGCAACAATTGGGAAGCAAGAAAAACGGCTTGGCCCTGCTTAGTCTTAAAATTGCAATCTCTGGGGTAGTGACTAGGAGTGATTGTAGAACAGCCAGTTTGCACTCCCTGGGTCTGCTGCGCTTCTCAGCTGTGAGTCCTGTGAGCTGCTGGGCACCTTGTGCATCATTTGCACCTTGTTGACTCTGCAGGTGTTTCTGGGTACATAACTGCGCAGGGCGGCTTGATGCTGTGAGAGCTAATGCTGGAGCTGAATCGGTGTGGCATGTCTGGTGAGACTAATTGCCAGCAAAGAGTTTTGCCTGTACTGGTTCTGGCACCTGAGCTAGGCTTTTGGCATGGTGTGGCACGGTGTCTTGTAGATATGAAATCAATCTGGCTAGCAAGGGGGTCTCTATATAGGGGTATTTCTTAATACAGGGTAGACACGTAGGTATTGCCAATATCCTCTGTTCAAAGTCACCTGTCTGATCCCTCATATTATGAGAATGGTGGCTTTAATAACATACTTTGTCCTCTTTTTTGTATTGGTTTTCCTCTGCTTTCTTAGCCCTAGATGTGTTTGGATCATATTTTTAAACTTTTCTCTGCAATGACAGTAGCTAGAAAATGTAATTTATTTCTTTGAAGAAAGCAGAAATTCTCGTTCCGTCTTTTCGTTCCACCATCTGCCACCAGGCATCATGAAAAATATTTTGGGAGTAGTGGGGACTAGATTCATATTAAAGAGCTGTATTGGCAATATCGCAGGCTGTCTGCTTTCTTAGTGGAGTTTCACAGCCCTTTGGAAAATGGGATTATTCAGGTGTGGACAGTCGTGGTGGGATAGTTATTGTAGCTCCTACTGAGCAAAAATCCTGGTTGTTTATCTCTGCTCCTCTTCCCAGTTTGCAGTGATGGCATAGCTGCAGAAAGGATGCTGAAGTAGTAAATTATGGTATGGGGAAGGCTGGAGGGGGGGGATAAAGGGAAAAAGGAGGCTATTTTGGGACAAGATGTTAAAAAGCAACTAATTGAAGAGCAAAACAGCTGTTTGGTCTGGAGATATGGTGAAGCTGATTTCCTGGATGGGATTAAGATGGAATAAAAATTTGGTGTAGAATCTCTCCAGAAGGGCTCTGTCTTTCTCATTTTAGAACATTTCTACCAGCAGCTAGACCTCCTGTGCACAGTTTTACTCTAAATCTAGCAGAAATCAAGATCATAGAAATATCTTGACCTTGATTTACAGTTTATACAGCAATTTCTGTATGGATACCTCAAGGTGGGATTTCTGCTTTGCCATACCTTTGAAGGACCAAATTTTTGGCAATTAGGTGATCAGTAATTCAAAAGAACAGACCCTTTTAACAGGACACAGCAGAACAACACAACACTTGAAAATGTTAGTCTTCTATCTGATCTGTGTGTTTGAGTTAAGTAACTTCTCAGTGAATTACGTAGAATATGTAAGAGGAGTAAAACTTGGACTTGCATAAAGCAGGAAGACTGTCTTTAACAAAAACCTGGAGTGAAATTCTTTAATTCCTTCAAATACTCGGAAGGAGAACAAGTATACTTGGAGACAATATATTTGGAAAAACTGCTATAGAATTTTGAGCTTAAGTGCCTTTTTTTATTTTTTCTTTTCTTTCAACTCTGGGCATAGAAATGTCCAAATAGATTACTTCATATTCGATGTTATGGTGTAAAGAATGATTTTAACTTGCTGCCTGCTAGTTTATCAGTCTTGTTACTAGGGATTACTAGATTTATAGATTGAAAATTATGTGATCCTTGCCGTTGCATATGTTTTCATCAATGTAATTTTTTTAAAAATGTTGTTTATTTTCAGAATGGAGTTTTAGTAAAAGTAACAGAGACTTGTCCGCCATTGAACTGCTCAGAAAAGGATCACGTTCTTCCAGAGAACCAGTGTTGCAGTGTTTGTAGAGGTAAGTCAGACTATGCATGCTTGGAAGGAATAGAAGTTGCTGATTCAACAGGGGGATACACTGGAAGGAACAATTCCTTTTTAATGAGATACGAGGTACCTCTATAAACCTGAGTCTATAATTAGCCTTCACATAAAACCAGTATTTGATATTTCTTTGGGTAGAAGACTTGCCAGATACAAAGCTGTAATTCGTCCGAATTAGAGAGGGAAGGAGAAAAGGAAGCGTTAGGGGAGAAATGGCCCAGTATCTCTTAAGAATCCCATTAGGAAGAAGTTATGTTTGAAAAAGAGATATTTTATATTGCTTAAACTTGTAACGGCACTGAACGTACAGGGTTTTGGAAATGGGTTTTTAAGCTTTTTATTTTAAGATTACAATAATAATATTAAGATTCTAGTTTGATGAATATTGAGGTTGATTTGGATCTGAGCACTCTCAGGACTCATTTATTAATTAGGCTGAACAGGTACAGAATAAAAATGAAAAAAAATAACCCTAGAGCCCAGAATGCCAGTTTTCCTCCTAGCAGGGTGTTGAGATGCAGGTTCCTCTTGCTTGTTCCCCTTAAGCCCTAGTGAATCCTGGTTGCATGCTGGACTGCTGAACAAGCAATAGCTAAAATCTTAGTTGAGGAAATCCCCTTAAGTGAGGAAAATGCAGTTATCACAAGGCTAGAGATCTCAAACAAGCTTTCTTCTTAAAGTGTGTTGTAATCAGTGAGCTGTTGGGTGAAAGGTGTTAGAATAATCGTTCGCTGTGTATGTCTGTATTGTACCTCTGTTCCACACCTCTCCCTTGGTGCTGAGTCTCAGCTGAGCTTAAGGGGAGCCTGGTCTCTCTGAGCCGGATTTGTGTGTCAGCCTTTAGGGGTGCACCTCAGAAATTTCAAGCAAGAAGCGTTAGACATGTCCAGTGTTGGATGGTTATCGGGGCCTGCTAGACTACTTCTCTTGCCTGTTTATAAAATCCTCTGGTGTCATTGTAGATGCTAATGAAGGGGCTCTGAATCTCTCCCTTACCCGGTAAATATTAATTAATAAATACGCATAGTTAAATATTTACTAAGGCCTTGAACTTGCAATCATATGCATGTGGTTGCAGGGGCCAGCATGTTTGAGACTACTTGCTGGGTCATGGTCTAAGAATATACACATTAATTTTTTAAGCGGTTTCTAGAAACATCTGTAACTATTTAAGGAAGCAGTAAATGTTGCTGCTTTGTCCCTCAGAGGGCTTGATGTCCTAATGATACTTCTTAACAGATGGCCCAGTTTGATGTAGTGCAGTACTGAAAAAACTATCTTCATTACTTAAAAGCATTAGAAATCTGAAAGCTTCAGAGTTGATGAGGGACAAGTTCTGTAATTATTCAGTTCTATATTATTGTTAATGATAGGTACTCGTTTTAGATATTCATCCCCAAACTATTTTTATTATTTATAAAGTAGCATGAATATGTATACTTATGCGATGGTCCCTAGAAGCAAAGGATGGAATTGTACTTTCACTTCCTATGAATTCTGATATATGGTGCTTTCAAATTGATACATTAAACTTCCACTTCAGTTCTGCTTTAGCTGACTCCTAAAACAGTACCGCCTCCTTTTGTATTTCATCTTTGCTCTTTAAAATTCTTTTGAAAATTACGCTTAAAGATGTGACTAATTTTGTCAACTTTACAAAGGCATAAATTGAAGTTAGCACCCCTAAATGGCTTTTTATATCTTGAAGTAGAATATATGCTGCTTGACATTTTTGCTTCAGTTGCATGCAACCCGAATTGGTAGTATATAATTTTATCAAATGTAGAGTGATGGTGTTAAAAATGGATATTTGTTAAGAGTTCTATTTTTGGTATGGGTTTTATCATGCAAACAGGTGCCCTCTGATATGGCAAGCAGGCCGTAGTTTCTGGTCCTGTCCTGCGCCAACATATTCTTTATTGGGAAAGGAGAGAGTGCTGCTCCGTTTTGCAATAATGACCTCTTTCAGAGACTATATTCAGCTTTTATTATTGAAGCAAAAGTAGTGAGGAAGGAATAGTGTAGTAAATATAGTTCTGAGTAATCAGGGTGTTTACTGGAAGCCCACACGGATCATTTGCACGTCATGTGCAAATTTCACATTGTATGTATGATGATACAGAGAATTCTTTGCATTAGCCCTTGGCTAGACCTTTAATTAGTCAACAGGATGATAAGTAAGCATTTACTAGTAATGTTAAATGAGAAGAATAATTCTGTGTAAGGTTTATCAGTGCGTACTAGTGACTGGTAGGTTTTGTTTTCCTGTCAGTCTGTGCTTGCTATAGTATCTAGTGGTTGAAACAGAAAACTACTTTTGAATTTCATGTTCTGTAAAATTATAGAATACCTTTTCTGAATTGGGCAAGGGTGGGAGGTTTGCAGCTTGTGCTTTTCTAGCTGCAGCAAAGGAATTTCCATTTAATGAAAGGATAAATGTGAGGGATCAACAGAAGGAAAAAAGCACGGAGAAATACGGAAATTTCATGATGCTGTGGTATGAGACTGTAGCCTCTTCAGGGATCTCTGTAATATCTACTACAATAATAGACGAGTGCCTAAAATAAAATAGGGTATGCGAGGGAACAAATAAATCTGTGGTTTTTATGGTGATGGAAATTGTGAGTCAGCAAAGGACTGAGTTGAATACTGTAATGTACACCGCTGGTGGGCTTCCTAGGTAGTCATTATTATTTGTAAATGGTTAGAAAAGTAAAGACGGGAAATAATACCTCTTCTTCCTCAAGTTTGCTACGTGAGTTTGTAGTATAGCAAAAGTTAATATTTTGCTAAAACCAACTTCTAGATTTCAGTAAAACGATTGTATAAGGGGTACAGCAAGGCAGGCACAGTATGGAAGAGCTCTGCTGTACAATGACAGCTTAGTTTTGTGATTTGATGTACTGCATGCGAAAATGGGCCTCACCAGATCTGTGTATAGATCTGTCCTTGAATCTTACGTAGAGTATGTCTAGTTTTGCCCTTCATCTGTGTGCTTTAATATAAATGTCTGCTTGAACTATGTGGCTACTTCATACTTTTCGGCAGGACAGTGTGGTATTATGAAGTTCTCTTTTTAGGCTTACAGAAATTTTAGTTAATTTTAAAATTTTACAAAGAATCATTGGGTAATAAAATATATTTTTTTATTACTTTTTGAGAATCAGTCATTTTTCTTACAGCATGCCTGCTACATTTTTTTATAGCCCAGGGACAAATCTAATACAAAAAAAATAGTGTCATAAAAGCGTTTTATTGTTCCCTTTAGCTGTTTTTCTCCTTGCCAAAGAGAGTGTATAATTTTGAAAGAGTGGATTTTTCCTCTTTTGAATGAGTGATTGAAATAAAGTTTCATGAGAGAATTTTTATGTTGTTATGCTCACAGTTTCAGTACGTAAGAATAGCCTTAACAGCTCTAGCAGCTTCAGTCATGCTCTCCTTAAAAGAGAAAGTGTGAGGAAATAATGAGGTAGCGAGAGCTGTTTGGTTTCTGGAGAAAGTAACTTTTATTTGCTGTCCTGTAATATGGTTTTGTTGATGGTTTGAGGTTGACTGCTGATTCTGATTAACAGGAAGTGCAGAATCCTACTGGTGAGCTGAAGTGTGCGTTTTATGGCAGGGGAGAGCATTTAAATCTAAAAGTGGGGCTTCTGCCACCCTTACTTGTATTGCTTTGTTCTGTTTTAAGGATGTTTTTATTCTTGCGAGTAGAGGATGAGGAGGCTCTTCAGTTAGCGTGGTTCTCATCTCTCCCTCTCTAGCTGTGAAACTGAGTTTTGCTTTTTCAGAAATCGAATGTTTCTCATTCATTGCTGTGAGGTATGAGTTATTTCAAGTTTTTAGTTTTATTAAGATTTAATGGAGGTTGATAAATATGAATTAGTTAATTTCTAAACATAGTTATAACGTTACTTAGGATTTAGAAGAGCTTTATATCTGAAAAAAATTATCTTTATAAGCTTGTTAGGCTGTGCAGTGCCATTGTTCTAAAGCACACAAGTACACAGTATGTAATAAAGGCTGCATTGATAGAGCAGCTTGAAAGAATTTATGAAGTTACTGTTTTATGTCAGACCACTGAGTTTTGGGGCCACAGTCTCTGAAGGTGTGAAAACTGCTGTTCAAAGTGCTTCATTGCTCCTGAGTCATTAAAAAATGATTCAGATCACGGAAGGGCATAATTGCTAGCGCAAGTTTGATGACTCTTCCTATGAGTTGTCCCCCAGATTTACTTTGGGCATTTATGTAGTAACTGTGGGGTTAAATCATAACAATAGTAAAGATTTTGAGGTCGAAATTACCTTGGACCTTTTGAACATTGCTAATGCCATTAATGGAAGCATCGTCAGTGGTTTTTTTTTTTTTTTTAGAAGTCTCTGAAATGTGAAACAGTGAAGTGTGTATTGCTGAAGGGTAGCTTCTTGAACAGCAAGAGAACAGGCGGTTTAGAGTTTTTTGAGGTGAACAGCTAGGGATACTGTAAGAAGTACAGAAAGCATTACAGATGTTACAAGGAAACGCTCAGAAAATTGGGAGGCACGTTAGTGTTGCCCATAAAAAAGTAGGAAGAAACATTGATTCCAGCTGTAGTCTTGAATGAGTTCTTGCATTCTTCAATCAATAATTAAGCCAAATTACCAAACATGTTAGGCACTTAAAAAACTGGATGACAGCACAAACCAGCTTAGCATACTGCTCTGGAAAAGGGGATTCTGGGAACTGGAACCTGAAGATGTTGAGGACCTTGGAAAAATAAACATCAATAAAATGTTTAATTTTAGATAATCTGACTTGGGACCACTAAGCCCTAGCCAGTTGTGCAGTCCCTGATGCTGCAAAAGTTATAGTTTTATGTCTGCTAGCATGAAATCTGATCTTTTTCATATTTGTCTTAATACATTTATTAATAGTTATTCTGCAGTTAAAAGAAAGAAGTAGAAAGATACAAATATGTTCTTTAAGAAAAATCAGAGCAAACATTTCAGCAGCCTTGATAAGGAAGAGAGCAATGTTATCAGAAATGTTTGGGGAAGGAACAGAGGTCATCAGGCCCATCAAAAATCTAAACACACTCTTCAATATTTAATTCCCCTGTTGGTAGTATCTAATTGTATCTTGAATGACTTTGAAGGGCTGTTGTGCACATTTATGACTTTGTGTGTCTGTGTGTGGGGAAAATGGTTTCTGACATCTGTTCTGAATGTGTTTATCTGTAATTTTAATTCATGCTCACTTGCCTTGTCATCTGTGTTGGCCTGAAATGAGTTTAGATTATCAGAACTATTTAAGATTTTGTGCGCTTCTGTCAAATTCTCTCCAATTGCCTGCCTGCTCAGATGTGATGATTCTATTTTAAGCCATTTCTTATATTTAGAGAGGAGCTGACTGTCTCAGATAAGACTTTGCTGGGTATTCTGAAGTCTCGGTAATTCAGTTTCTTCACCTGGGCAATCAGAATGCGTGCCCTCTGCTAGCTGCCACCCATGGTTGAGATTCAGACATCCTACTGCAGTATCAACGGGTGGTTTTGCCATCTGTGTAGATATTTTAAAGGAACCCTGTAATCCATTTCACACCAAACAATTAATAAAAATCAGGCATTTGTATTCTTTTTCATTCTGCTTGCTTGGGGATAAGTAATTGCTCTGGTGAGTAGATTGGCCATGAATAGATTGATGTTTAAGTCTGTGCTTAGGTCCCTCCCTGTTTAGTCAGGAATATAATCATGATCGTCACAGTCAGTGGCCCTGGGTACATTCCCGATTGTTTTGCTGAGTAAGAAAGATTTAAAATATTTGGCTAAATTAGGCATTGAATTGGTATTGTTAAAGGTGAGAAGAACACGGCTAGCTTATTTCTTTGTTTTACAGTCCAAGCATGAGATGGCCTTTATTTGCCAGAAGAGCAGGAAGAGCACTCAGGCCCAGTATGAACTAAGATAAAGTAGATAGCATTTTATTCCTTTCTTGCTTCCAGAACCCCAGCTGGGCAGAAAGTAGACCAGGGTCTAAGAAATGCAAGAACGAACCACGCTTCCTTGATACGCACCTCTTGACTCTTTTGAAGTGCTAAATGTACGTCTTCACTGCAAAAGAAAAGCACTCAGAAAAGCCTCTGATCCAATCAATGGTATGCCTAGTCTGATAGAGGCACAGTGAACCCTTACTCTTTTATGCCATTAAGTACACTTTTTTTCTGCTGGTTCACCTTAAATTAATTTGTTCTGTAAAAGCTTGGTAACATAGAGTGTTGTGACACCGTGCTTGCTCTTAACAGGAATGGCTTCCAGTTTCCACTTACAGAGGTATTGTACAAGTTTTGTGAAATGCTATGGGAAATTGAAGTTGAGTCACTTTTAGTCAGCATTTTTTAAAAGGTAAACAGTGTTTCATGGGACTTGTATAATAATAAATGCCAAGGCAATCTAGGGATGTAGTAGGTGTTCTCTCATTGTGTGTTCCTAATGATCAGAACAATGAAAAGTTCTTTAGAGCCTCTAGTTACGCAAGTTACAGAACTGGAGTGTTACTTTTTTTCTTTTATGCTCTTTTAACAGCCTTCAAGCTTTAAAACATAAGAAAGAGTCTGATTCTGAATGGAGACAGTTCATATTTGAGTTGATAACAAAGGAACAAAAGCAATAGAGTTTTTTTCCAGAGAATTTTTTAAAAAAGGTGATAGCTTATAGTGGTACAAAATAGATAGTTAGGGTCGTCGTCGTATCTACTGATGAATTCAGAGGTGGCAAATAATCAGGGAAGAATTCATAGGGCTATGGTGTGATACTAAAAACCAATCAGCAGCTTGTGCTCGGGAGAAAGTGCTGTTAGAGAAGAGCAGTTGATCTGGGACTTGGGACTTGTCATGAAAGTTAACCCTGAGAAGCCATCCCTTTGGCCAATTGTAAGTGTTAAATTTGCCATGAACTGATCACAAGGTGAAATATTAACTCACTGTAATAAAAGAAGCCTAGAAACAAAGCGGTTTTTTTGGTGCAGAAAGTTGTATACTGTTGTAACTAAAAGATTCTGAGAAAGATGAAATATTTTTTACGGGTTTGGATGAGAGGGAAATGTAAATAAATAAATATTAATAAAACATCCTAAGACAGTAGTAACAATCCACACTGAAATGTGGTATTTTTATAGTGCCTAGCTTAACACACTGATATGTTACATTGGTTCTGAGTAGTAGTATCTACCAGTAATAATCCAATATAAAACTAATACTGTGTATGAGTTCAAAGGAGAATTATTAGTCTAAAGAAGCAGGAAATAGATTAAGATGTCATAGTCTTAGGGGAAACAGTGACAAAGAAAATGTTATAAAATTTGTTGCCTCTTGGATATTATCTAGAATGCCAACAGAATAGTAATCCTGCTTGGGGAGAATAAATTAGATGCTGAATGGGTAAGTTTGGGGAGATGGGTTCCAGTGTTCAGTTTCGATTATGATTATAAAGGCAAAAATGAGAAGTCAAATACTGTGATTGCATAAATGGCTAAAGACAGTGTAACTGCACCCTTTTTTACCAGTATAAAATGTACCCAGGCTTGATGAGGCTGTATCTGGAATACTTGAGTGGGTTTTACCAGACTGTAAAATGAATGAAGACTAGAAGGGATATCTGCAGTTTTCATTAACAGAGTTCGCTCCGTTTCGCAAGTTGAACTACAATGAAAGAAAGAGCTAACCGAGCACAAGGAAGATAACTCGGTTGGTAATAAAATTAAACCGGAGTTTAAGTGTAGAGTTGGACGCTGACACTGAGATAGTATTCTCCTTGCTAACAAGTGTTACATCTCTTTAAAAACAATCATGCAATCCAGTGTTAGATGATCAAACTCATAAAGTTGGAGTGCACTAAAATGACAAAATCTGAGTTTTAAATTAGTAGATGACTGAAGTGCATGTTAAAAAATAAAAGAACCCTCAGTGAACAACAGCTTCAGGATAGCCCTGTGAAAACGTGCTTACTGTAGAGGAAAACTATATTTAGTAAGCTAAAATCTTCTGAAGGTCTTTAAAGAATATCAAAGCAAGGGATATGAACGAAGACCTGAATCTGGCGTTTAGATCTTAGAAGTCCGGGTTATCTTTCTCTTACTTGTCTTTAGGAGATGTTAAGAAAGGTTAGGATCAGTGAACTAGAACTAAAGGAGTTTGCTCCTTTATGACCAGGCAGAATTGGCGGAAGCGGTTCTTGTATTCATATAAGCGTAAGCTGGAATACAAGTAGCTGATGGTGTGACTGGATTTCTGGTTTCCCTCCTTCCAGGAGAGAAAATACAGAAAATACAAGAAGTACAAAAATGACTGTTTATATCTCAGGTAAATAGATATTGACTCTTGGATATCAATAGAGAAAAATTCATCAAAAATACACGGATGTGAGGGGGGAAAATTCCTGTTGTCAAATTCTGTAAGGTATTTAGTTGTCTCTTAGAGTTCTTCCAGTGGAGTGCCTTTAAAGAGGTAAAGTTGCAATTACTTTCACTTTAGACTTCAGCAGAGAGATATTTCGAGACATCTTGGAGAAGCATTGAAACTCAGGAAGAAAGAACTTCAGCCAGCTGTGCCTTTATAGAGTGAAGTGGTAAAGTTCATTGTGTTTTTAGAAATGACTTTGTATGGGATAAAAGAAACCGTTCACAAAGAAACTACTGAGAATTTGTCAAGGAAAAAGGAGCGATTAATAAAAATTCTCCCCTACAAAACATGATGCATGGATTAATTATAAACTGTAGAAACAATCCAGCTAGCTTTTGATGACAGAACTACAAGGCAGTGTATGAGGTTGTTTTGACTACCAGTACAGTTTTATGTTCTAACGCAACGTCTCGTTTTTGCTCTTCTAAAAGCATGTGTGATTATGTGTAATAAGAGAATTGTGAAGGATTTTTTTTGATATTACACTTTATTATCATTTTGGTGTAAGTTAGTATTACACTTCTTGGCAACTGGAGATAAGGTGGCATTTTATCCTACGTGGGTTCAGTGGACTAACGTATTGTCATGGCTTCCTGCTTTGAAGTTATCTTTTCTCCTGACTAAAAGTAGCCATACAAATATATTTTTGAACAAAATGGTTTTACTGAGAGTGAATTGATGGAAGACTCCAAAAAGCCTGTGTGCAGCAGATGGGTTTATAGAGAGAATTTCTGGAACGTAGCATGCCAAGTTTTTCAGAGTGATACAGTCAATGTATATTAAACTAAAATATCTGAAATAAATATGTTTTAATATACCAGGTTTCATATTTCTTGTGTTTCAGGCCATAACTTCTGTGCAGAGGGACACAGATGTGGTGAAAATTCAGAGTGCAAAAACTGGAACACAAAAGCTACTTGTGAATGCAAGAATGGTTATCTCTCTGTCCAAGGGGACTCTGCGTATTGTGAAGGTAAACAAAATATTCAAAGACCTCTCCCCTTAATAACCTGCTCAGAAATGAAGTATTAAATAAATGGTCGGTGAATTAATTTCATTGCAAAGTTCAGTTTCACGATAGTGAATATCACAAGGGCCCTTTTTTTGTTCATAAATATGGATTGAAGATTACAAGTGGTGCTGGACCATGCAGATTACCTGTCTGTGGGCATACTTCATTGTTGCAGTTGTGCCTTGGTAACACCGCAGCCATGCTGTCGTTACAGTTTTTAAAATACCGTTTTTCAGACAGTAGCACCTACCTTCTAAAATGTTTTTTGGAGAACAACATCTTTAGAAGATGCATTAATTCAGGAAGCGGGAATTCTGCTGACATTTGTGAGAAAGGTAAGTGTGAAGGTTGTACTGAGGCTTGAATATAGAAATGATGATCTGCGGCCCTTCCTAAAGTACTTCTGAGGGCCTGGTACTCTACTGAAATGGTTTTCCTATGGTACAGAAGAGACCTATTTCTTAGAAGAGTGTAGCTGAGGTACTTCTGTTGATATATTATTCCATCACAGGAACGAATGCAATGGGGCGTTATTCTCCTCCTTTTTTCTCTGTGTTTTCTCGAGCTTGCTGTTATTCGTAGCTATGATATACTTATTAAAAACTAAATTGATGGATCAACATGTACCACGTTCCTTCCTGCCTCTTTATTGTGGGTTATTTTAATGCCCTTGTACATCAGGCTGCAATATTTAATCTTTTGGCTATCATAGGAAGTTTTTGAACAACTTTGTAAAAAAATATTTCCCTAGGTTCTTTTTCCAATAGTACTGGTGATGGAAGGGAGATGGCATTTTTGACAAGCTGTTAAAATGTACTGTGAGCATTGGAGGACAGGATGAAAGAATAAAAAAGACATGTATGGACTGGGCTGAAATGATCCCACTTTCATAAAAAGACTTTTTAGTGTATGTAAGTGAATAGGACTACTTTAAATAACAGTTTATAAAGCTGTTCAGCAAATTGCAACTATAAATCTCCTGGTATTTATTCAGTTCTCTACAAACAAAAATTGGAATGGTCCTATATCTGCACTTTGACTAACTGGGAAAGCAGTTTACGCATTTCTTTTAAAAGTAGGCAGCAGATATACTGTATATAGAGAAACTTTTGTACAAAAAACTGTGAGAAGAGCTGCTCTATGTATACTGCAAGGATTACTTAGCAATCAGAAGACAGTAACAAGGCTCTTTATTAGCAATGATAGAGAATCCAGTATTTGTTCTTTTTTAATGTTTTATATAAAGAGTCAGTGCTTAGTGTTTTTATTTGCCCAGTAGCAGACCGTCCCTTTTTTCCGCTATGGATAAAAATTAAACATCTTAACTCAAATAATTTTGGAGTTGTTGGCAGTGCGTTAGTGGTAGTGGTGGAGGAAGAAAGAGCTTTTTGAAGAAATTAGTGGGAATTACAACATATCTGGTCTATATTGCGTTACATTTTGGGTGGGCAAGTCAAATCCCTGACTTCTGTGCACATGGGTGAAACATGAGGCAGCAGAACACACACAGCTGCTTTTTCCGCCTGAGACCGTGGGATAGATGAACGAGGCGCTTTCTGTGTGTTACGAAAGTTTAAATTTGCTAGATGGAGAGTAGTTCTTAGCAGGTACCATGGAGAAGAGAAGGCCCTTTAGCAAGGGGAACTGCACACTGACAAATTGATTAGGCAAGAGGTGACTCCTTTCAGCCCTGTGAGGAGCTTCCTTTGACTCCTCAGAACGGTTTTCTGCCAAATTTATTTCTGTGCCTCTTTAAACTCATTTCTGTCATCTGGGTGTTTCATCTGCTAAATAAAATCATTTCATAGTTGGCTGTATAATGTTCTCAAACACATGCTGAAGCTGTAATTTAAATGAGGTCAAAGGCATATATCTGAAGGTACAACTTGGCAGGATGTTGGTGTAGTATAGGGGTGGATTTTTTTTTTTTTTTGTGGAAAACAAGTAAATGAAGCTTGTAATGAATGAAGGAGTTAAGTGGAGATTCTCTGCGTTCTGTAAAACCAATGTATTTCACTTATTTTTACTTTTTTTTTTTTTGCCTGTTTTTTATGTATTTTGATTTAGAGCTCTGCGAGTTAGTTGTCTCAGTGTTTGAGCTTGTAAAGGAAGAGATCCCATTCTTACTTATCTTTGGTTTGGAGAACGGTATCATTTCCCAACACAGGTGTATTGGTTAACTTAGATTCATAAGGCTATCAAGCTCTCAACCTCAGAGAGAGAAAGCTTGAAACCTCAGGATTCTGCTGCTATTTATTTTAAAAGTTAAACCACATTTAATTTCCTTGTAAGTTCTAAGTGTGTTCCAGAGACATACAATGGTCTTTACTGGTTTCTGTTTCTTCTCCTTTGAACTTGAAGATATCAGATGTAGTCAGGAAATTCTTTACAGAAAAATAGATACGTAAATATGCTGGAAAAAAATCCATTCTGAAGATACTCAAATTAATTAAAGTTTGTTTAGAAAATGTTTTGTTTTCTGAAAGTCATATAGAAAAATAATAATTGCAAAATGCAGAGGAAAAAGATGTGGTTTTCCCCAGAGAAATCAAGAAAAATTAGCCTTTTAAGATAAGTGATTTAGTTCCAAATGCAAAGACCTTGCTATCGGAATGCTGTAATGAAAAACAAAAGTAAAAGTTTACTTATGATGCAAAACACAGGAACAAGAAAATCTTTTATCGTACAATGTGGCTTCTGTTATGGTTCTGGAGAGGAGAGCTTTGTAAAGCCTACTTTTAATGTAGGCTTCGTAAAGCCTACCTTTAATCCTTTGACTCATCGTATCATGTATGTAAAGCTGTTTAATGTGCGGAACTTTTCACGAGCACTTTAAACTGAAAAACAATAAACCCAGCCCTGCACACAGCCATCAGAGTAAAAGTCTGCTGGCAATCCACTGACTTTCCACAGCTGATGTTTTTCCTGCTGTTATCAAGTAGGTTGAATTTTGTTGAATTTTCCCCCCCTTCTCTGTGGTGATTTCATTGCAGCTGTTTTAATTTCACTGCATTGTGGCTTGGGAGGTGACATTAGTGTTATGTGGTATCGTATAAACCTTCTGCGTGGCAGTGATGTATGACTGTGGCTTTGGAAGGTGTCTGTTGACTTGATTTCTGGATCAGCTTCTAATGATAGTCCTTCCGTTTGTTGTACTCTCAAAAAACCGGCCTCACAAGGTGTCTGCATTTCCTGCAATCAATATTCACTGTTAACTAGAATAATAACCTTACGTTCTGTGCTGCATAGGTACGTATATGCGTAACTGTACATATCAGATACTTCATGAAATTACCTGAAGTTAAGAAAATGGGACAAATGTTGATAGCAAATGACTGTTCATTGCAAATGCACTGAGTTTTTCTCTACCCTGAAACTGTGGGAAAAGGGAGGGCAGGGGAAGAATCTAAAAATGTTACAGTCAAGATCACCATCTCTGCCACAAAGACTACCTCAATGGCAGCACTTCAGTTAGAACCAAGTACTCCCATGGAGACTTAAGAAAAAAACCACAAACCAAAAACCCATAACAAAACAAGAAAAAAACCCCAAACCACCCACCCCCCTGCCAAAAACCCCAGACAAACAAAACCACTTACCCAGCCTTTTTATAAACATGTGACTTGGTGACAGGTTGTGTGGGTGTTTTTTTTATTTATTTTTTTTAAGGAAGTTCACAATTTCTTTGTCAGGTACTTGTTAACCTACTTTTTAAGATTTTGGTTACCTGACAGTGTCAATTTTCAAAGTCCACTGATGTCTGTAGTCCCGTTTGTCAGTGAAAGTCCCTTCTCCTGGTGATATAGTGCAAATAATACATTTGTCCTGCATAGTGTTTTCATAGAGAAAGACTTTTTATTTTAAATGATAATCTTAAGCATTGCATAAACTCAAATTCGTCTTTTATAAAATGATCAAAAGGCAGAAACTTGTCGGTCTCCTGCATTTGTGGGTTTATGGACTCTAACAAATGAGATTGCAGTTTCCTTGTGCTGTGAGCTGCTGGTGGAGGAGGCTGAATTAAAAACAAAATAAATCCTTCTCCCTGCGACATAAATGCATACGTTCAAAGGCAGAGAGGATGTACTTGCTAGTGGACAGAAAGTTTTCAAACAAAATGTTAAAATTTTTATACTGAGAAGATTTGGGAGCTCATTGGAAGATGCCTTATATGACTCTAGATGGATTATTTGTGTTATCAAAATGGCTTTTATCTTTACAAGTGAATTAGTTTCAATTGATATTCCAATACCAAACCCTGGAAAGTGAAATTATTTGCCATTCCCTGGAGTAACTTTAGTTCTTTTGGTGTAATGTGATGCTGAGTTTTATATGAAAATAAATTTTAATTTCTAATAAGGTAAGCATATGTTTTGGAGTTATTGTAATGAAGTGTCATAAATAATTATGGTTCCAAAGAAATTCAGCCTTGCAACTGTCAGGTCATATGTTAGTAACTTGCATTTGAATAGATTTACAATCATTGCTATTAAAGGAAAAAAAATCCTCTTTGCCCCTTCAGAATGTCAATGAAACCGCTGTGCTGAGGCTGTTGAGATTTTTTTTTTCTTTCTTTTTTTTTTTTTTTTTGTTTTTCACATGGAGGGATTGGGGATGCCATCTCCCCTTCAGCAAGTGCTCTTACATGGTAGGGTTGTTCTTCTGAGTTGTACTGGACATAGTTTGATATCTCGCATATAAACTTTGCTTTTTGCCTTTTGTTATTTGCCAAGAATAGGCCGATAATTTCTGATACGGAATGAAACAATACTGGCCTAGTTCACTGTCTTTAAGCAGTTCACTGTCTCTCCAATCTGTATTTGCATTCAGCCTTCAAGACAGTAACTTAGGGAGCTTCTGCAATCAATATCTCTTTGTGTGTCCACATTCCAGGTTCCAGGGGTGCGTTTGTGTATTTTTGACTTTGTAAGGAGGGGTGGGTAGGAGCAGAGGTGGAAAAGACTGCCTCTCTCTTGGACAACCTCTCTAGGAGGTGGCATAGAGTTTGAGTGCCTTATAAACTGCTCTTTCACAGCCTTCACTTCTAACTACTTTCTAAAAATAGAACTTTATCTCATTTTTAGATGGGTTAATGAAAAGCCCAGTGACATGTTGCTGGCTACTAACTGTAGCAGAATCTGACTTAAAAGCTGACTGATAGGAAAAAAAACAACAAACACCTGTATGTTCCTGCTGGGTCAGCGTCATTGTCTTTACACTACAATGACCCTTTACAGTAAATTGTCCCCATCACATGTTCCATCACTGAAAGAGGGAGAAAGCCATGCCACAAATGGTTACGTGATAAGTATGTACTAACCCTTGTGTGCGGAAAGAGCTTTTGCTGCTCTTTACCCATTTAGGCCTTGTGTTGATCCTGATATTGCCAAAATTCTTCCTCTGAATTACAATGCAGTGTGGCTCCTCGCACATTTCTGCTGGCGTCAATGAAGAAAGGAAAAATTTGGAAGAGTTTGTGGCAGTTTAGACCAGGTAAGTGCTTGCATTGAACAGTTGGCAGCAAAGCAAAGAAAAAATTCTGAGTTGTTCTTGTACCAATGATCAGAAGTTTGCTTGTGGTAGAGCTGGACTGTAAAATTCTGAGAAATATTAGTATATGATGAGGTAGTTTTGCTTGGACTTGAATGGAAGCCACTTACCAGTACTTTTATATAAGTTGCTAAAAACTGGGGACTTAGCTCTTAAAGCTTAGATGCTGAGGTGTTGAGGTTTTGCCTTTTTTAAAATCTGGAACGTAACTAGAATTGTTCAAAAAATGACACGTGTGTGTTTGTGTCTGTGATGTGTGCCTATGCATACATGCAAACCACTTTTCCTCTTGGCAGCACAAAAGGCTTTAGTTACCCAGGATCTGACAGAATAGCAACTTTCTCAGTGTGAAGACTGCAAGGATTACACTTAAATTGTGTTTTAGGCAATTTGATGGAAATAATAAATGTGCATTTGAGTCATAGGGTCCTTTCTGTGTTACGGAGCCCAGTGATGTGTTTACTTTTAAATTTGATCCATTGGCCTCGGAAGAGGCCCTGTATATGGGAAAGGGCTATGACAAGGCAACAGGCTCTTAGCTGTGCGTTAGCACAGCTCTGTGGCCAGCTGTTTTCAGCTGGAGGTCTGCTCACTTCAGAGAGGAACTCAGATGAGGTTCCCTCCTTCCTCCCCAAAAGTACTGTTGTTTTATCAGAAAGTAGAAGAAATGGTCTTTTCTAGAGGCTCTTCCTTTCTGGTAACAAAGACCATTAACGATTGAAGCTGACTTAAAAATCTTTTGGGTAGAATAGCGTTAAACAAGCTGTCTCTGAATGCTCTCATGGACGCAGGATCATCATAAACCCTAGCTTCTACTGTGAGAAATATACAGAGTGGGCTCAAAAACAGTACCTTCAATATACCTTATACAGCTGCTTTTACTGAGCACTCCATGAATATTTGGGAGACGCTATGGGATTAAGTACTACAGCCAAGTCCAACTAGCTTCAATATCACACAACAGCAAGAGCAGTACATTTGGAGAACACGATTTTAAAGCTCTAGCAAATGGAAATGTCAATCAACATGAGATAAGATTACTTTGGCTGTCTTTTTCTTCCGTTATGATACCTGTTTTGTAAAGGACATCATTACTCTAGAGTGTATCACTAATTGTTTTTCACTGCCTGGAAGGTGATTTCTTTTCAAAGCTAGTGGATGTTCACGATTTAAGTTGACAAGAAAATTCAATAACGAAAAGTATTAACTGAAAACCAAATGCCAGTAATGGACCAGCAGGTTTTTCCTGGATGGCTGAGCAAGTCTTGTCTAGCATGATTCGGAGAGTATTTCTGGAGTGGGTTCTGGTTGTGGCTGGGCAAGTGCTGCATTTTGAACAACTGTGTACCTGGCGTTCGATGGACCCTGTATAACCAAATGTAACTCTGAAGTTAGCACTGCTTACAAAAGGGGCTTGCACTAGAAAAGCTCCAGAGGTAACTTCCAACCTAATTTTTGTAGTGATTCTATCTCTTATCCTCTAACATGTTTTGTGTTGAGAGGACTGGGGGGACGTTAGATGCTCTTGGCACTCTATGTACCTTTTGCAGTGCTTGGGGATGCAGAGAGGGCAACTGTTTTGCACAGTTGAAAGTTTTGAAAAAAGAAAAAGATAGTCTCTTTTAAATGCCAATACATGTAAACATTTTTTGAGCTATTTGAAAGAGAATTGACGCACAGTTTTGCTCAAACTGTCTCTCCGTTGCTCTTAAAGAATAGCTTTGCGGGTGTGGAATCCCTTGTCCAAATGGAAGTTCTCATAGCCAGTTTATAGATAACCTCTTTGGATTGGGCTCGACTGTGACCATATGAAAATGCATGTTGTAAATTGTGTCATTTACCTGCTTCAAGGTCTCTGCGGCAATATGCTGGTAGAACAACAGATCCAATTTAAAGGCTGTCTAAATGTAGCTATAAAGTTGTCATGGGCAGGTCAGAAGAGGGAAGGATGTGCACTTGTCCTACGACAAGACCTATTCCAAACTGAAATGAACACCCCGCATCAGTTTCAGGAACACAGGAAAACCCGTGATTCACTAGAGGGACCCATGTGAAGGACCCATGTAGAGGACTCTGATCTCAGCCTAGGGAGTGTTGAGTCCTGAGGTAATGGACGTAGCGAAGTATGTGTAGAGAATAATTTTGCTCAGGTTTGTATATAGATGTCAGGTATCTTGGGGAAAAATGGCATTAAACTTCTCAGGAACGTTCTCATTGCTGTGGTGTGTCAAAGAAATATATATTTTAACCGTTTTAAGCAGTTTCAACTGCTTCTGTACAAGTGGGTCTGAGGCTCTGGTGCTTCTGGAACACATGCTGAGCCGTAAGCAGGTAGGGACCCTGTGGGACACAGTGGCGCTTTGCCTGCCCGCAAAGCCACAGCATCCCATCTTGGGAGAAGGTAGCAGAGAAGAATGTTGGTACAAAGACAGTGAAATGGAAAGGCTAGGGGAGAGGGTTGCTTTTGGAGAGCCAGGAAACTTAACAGTGTCCAGGGTCAAATAGGTCACAAATACAGCAGCTTTGCTGCATCCAGAGAAAGGACATCTACCAGATGTTTTGTGTTGGCCAGTTGTATGATTAAAATTATAAGCTTTGACTTACCTAAAGTTAGTGGCAAAAGAAAACCAAAAAAAAGGGCAACAAACCAAACAACCCCCTTCTCCCCACAACTGTTAATTTTTTTTGGAAACTACTGAAAGGAATTAAGTTTTTATCCTTCAGTCAAAAAAAAAAAAACTAAATGGAAAAATAATCTGGTTTCTCATAAAAATATTTCTTTTTTATTATTTTTAATAGAAAATGTGTTTTTCTCTTGGTAATAGCATAACTGGGGGCTGTTCCAGTAAATATTATCTGTCGTCTTTTTCCTTATGTGGATATATTTTGTTTCCAGTAGATGGAAAAACAAAATTGGTTCTGAAAGTACAAGAGTCTCAAAATCCATGACAAAAACTTACTGATATGGTTCTGGGTATTCAAAGCTAATCTGCATATAAAAATAAAGCACAAAAGTTTAGAAATCATCGGAAAAGACATTACTGCTAACCTATGGCTTTTCTATATAGTTAACCCTCTAATTTCTTTTTAGGATTTCGGCATGCATATTTTGCCATTTCTCCTTATGGCTTTTGTTCAGATTAATTTGGAATCGAGTTGTACACTGGTTGTAGAGGGTGTGTCTGTATTAAATGTAAACCATTCTGAATTTATTAAGAGGCATTGAGCTTTTGACATAATGCAGGTGTAGTACGGTTACACTGGTGTATAGCCATTTTAATATCTGTGTTTCTGCTCACCATTGAAATTGAGGCATATTTGTTTTATATATTTGTATTAAGTTTTATTTTCAAATAATAAATAAATTCCCCTTTTTTTCAGTGAAATTCATTTATGGAAACACATGTATAAATTTAGTGACGAAAAAGAGCAACGTATCTTCTTAGTGTATTGCATGAGGAGCTACATTTGAACTGAAACTAAAAATAAGACTGCTTTGTCCAATTGCACTGTCCTAGTACGAAAAGGAAGCTTTATCTGGGCCTTCACGGATGTAGGATCTGTCTGTTTCCTGGTGTATATCTGTGCAAGTTTCTCTGTTTTGGTTTGCTGTCAGGAAACTGGGATAAAAGTGTTAACAAAATCCTTTGCTTTCTTGCTGGGGTATTGTGAGGTTTACTGGATGAAGGTAATTGGTAAGGGACAGCAGAATAATACCAGAAAATAGACTAAGTGTACAAAAGTAAGCAAACTGCTTATGTAGTAAGAAATAAGTTGGCTTTTTTTCCGCATTTTTATTTATTAAATGTTATTGCCAGCTGAGGAAAGGCATTCTGTAAAATATTCACGTACATATTTAATTTTTAGAAAGATAATTCCTCTTATTCTGTAAGATTTTTGACAGACAAATCAATTTCATTTAGGTAGGTAGCTGCCTCTGAAAAAAAAACTCTCAAAAAGTGCATTTTTTTAAGACATCTATCTCTACTTAATCATCTGCTGCTTTGTACCTTTGAGGCTGGAGAAGAGAGTTAAAAAAAGTTAGAATGAGACTTTGATTCAAGTAATCGAAATTAGTACAAAGGTATGTACAGCATCTACAAAGATTACTCTTACATTGATGTTAGTTTCCCGTTGATTTGCTGACTATTACAATAGTTTTAGTATTCACGTTTTTTTACAAAAAGATACCTTACCATTTTTCCAGTTAGCATGTCTGTTCTTCATATCTAAAAGGTAAATTTCAAAATACCCTTTGGGCATTCTAGAAATTTTTTCACCGTCTGCTCTTCTTAGCACTTTCTTAATTTCCACCTTTCATTTCTAGATTAGACATCTCAGTTTTCCTTCTCACTCTTGAGAGTTTCTGGTTAGTTGCATTTTATTAACCTAATTTTTTTTGGTATTGGTTCTGTTGAGGATGTCGCTGTGTTTTCTGTCTTGTCCTGAACTCCCTCGCTGCAGCTGTATATGCCTCATGCCAGTTGTCCCTGTAGGGATCACTGTGTTTCAGTAGTAGAAAATGATTTTCTCTCTATTTACGGACTTAAGAAAGTGCTTGAAAATGATTAGGATGAAATTGGCTATATTAGATGTTAAGTTAGGCTTAAATATTCTCAGTTCTAGTTCTGTTTTTTCTGTTGATCTGATTTCTTTAAATATGTTCTTGTTGTGCTTAATGTGCAGTAAAATGAAACAAAACAAACCCTTTCCTGTGAAATGCAAACTCCTGTTTATCTCTCATCTCCCTTAGGATTGTTCACCCCTCATCTTCATTTTCATTATTTTGTTTCCCTAATTCTTATGACTCATATTTTCCCTTCAAGCTTTCACCAGAGAATGCGTCTGTACATATTGGTAGCTATTAGTGCTGAGATAATTATACGAATACACAGTAGCATCTTCAGACGTGAATGTGAGTTAGTGTTAGCTCAGAGATACGCTGTGTTTTGCAAGAAGAGAGAAAATCTAATTTGCAAAGAGTTTGCACTGAGAAATTTCTGTTGGCCTCGCGGCTGGCTCTAGGCATAGGCAAAGCAGGTGGTTTCCCGGGGCAGCAACCTTCCGTCATGGCAGCTTGGCCGCGAGCTTCCTCTCTGCTTTCCGTATGTCGGAGCCCAAGGTGCAGGGCCTAGTGGTGCTCCTGCTGCCCAGGGGAGAGATTATAAAGTAGGGCCTGTCATCATGGTGGATGTTCAAGAAGCAGCTGTTGCCATTCCCACTTTCTCAGTTTCCTCAGGAGCGGATCACTCGGGTCTTTGCTTCCTTGCTTTCCAGTCCCCCATCCATAAGGCAGTAAAACTCAGTGTTGTGCAGAGTTGATTCACTGCTTTGCGATGTCATGACTATGCTGTTCGTTGGCTTATGTGGGATGCTGTGGCAGCCTGAAATTGTTGCTGATGCATTCCTGTTTCTAGGTATAGGAAGGGTCCTGATTATTTTCTCCCCCTCCTTACCACTAGAATTTGAGCATTGTTTTCCATTGTGAGTTTTGTAGGCAAAACGGGAAGAATTTTGCAGTCTTTCTACAGACTTGTATTGTAACTTAACTGACAAAATGGAAAACTGGGCAAGCGTATGGGAAGATCAAGATCATTGCTAGATATTAGAATCTGTGTAACCAACAATCTGTCTGCGATTCAGACTCTTAAGACACTAGTCTTAGAGATGCCAGGTTCATGCACATGAATAATTTTTCAGTTAAGCACTCTGTTTCACTGGAATTATGTCTATTAAGAACCACAACATTGGTAATGAAAAGTTTCCTCCATTTATTTGGGCACAAGTGACATTAACCTTTGAATGTCAGGCCTTCTGCTCTGTTCTGGAGCTTGCTTTAACCCGTTACCCCTTAGGTGACTTTATTTGCTTTGTGGCTTTCAGTCTAGCTAGCTGGATCAGTGCTATTGTGAAAAGGTCAGCAGCGATCTGAAGTGCATTCAGTTTGTGAAAGAAGGTAAGGCAAAATGTCCAGTCTGTCTTTTCTATGAGAATCAATCCAGAGCCTGGCACTGCCACTGTGTGTGGTTTTCATCTAATGATTTTTCTGTACAAACAGTAATATCAAATTTGTCTAAAACATGACACGCCTTTGTGGCTGGTAGGGCAGCTGATGCTTGACAACACAACAGCTGCAGTGCACTAACACACTTTTTAGTAATTAGCACCTTGCTGATTTTACTGTCAGTGCTATCCTACATAAAAGGCTACAAAATATTGGATGTTATAGAGATGTACTGCTTTTGCCGTACGCTGTTTCAGTTGCCAGGAGTACTTGGTTTTGTGTTGTGGGTACACGGGGAAAGCAGCAACTCGGTCCGAGTGCTAACAGATTCTGTCAGTTGTTTCTTGGTTAGTATTGGCATTATTGGATATTCATTAATGTGCAACAGATGATAAATGTGGAGGCGGACTGAACCATCCTCTCTCATTAAACATTTGGAAACAAATGAATTTCTGTTTCAGGTGAGTAGAATTCTTTTTTTTTCCTCAGTTAACACAATATAAATAACTGGAGCTCAGTTATATCTAGTTTGCAATTCGCGTAAATCTTGAAATGAACTAATGAGGAACATGGAAAAGAGAACTGTATCTTGGACTACACAGGAATCTAATCAATATGAATTCCCCTGAGCTAGATCCGTTTTGTGCTAGGTTCCCATTGATTTTGTAAACATTTTATCGTTAGCCATAATCTTCTTTGAATATAAATCATTCTCTGGTAGTTTCTCCTGTATTTTAATTAATTCTAAAGTGACCAACTTGAGAACTCTTCCTCAATGTTATTACTAAAACAGAGAAATGCTCGCGCGTTTTGTTCACAGCCGTAGTCTGACTCCTGTGGAACCAGTAGGCATATTGAGTTCTCAAGAATTGGTGATGCTGAGAAAACCTGAGACAGCCAGAAGTTGTCAAAGTTAGAATCTGCAAGAAAATCCGGTATCTTGAGGGAAAAGCAACCCATTTGTAGAAAAGTACTTTCTTTATTTTGGCTTGTGTGAGTTTTTATTACAGTTGATAGCTCCCTATCCTTCAAAGAAAAACCTAAAGGAGACTGAGATAGTCCTTTTGGGACAGAAGAGTTGGGCCAAAGGCACTATACCCTCATTCTGATTTAAGGGTACAAGGGGCGTGAGCTGTCTATTCCCGTTTAAATTGAATTAGTTGAAAAAAATTTTTGGATCTATAACTTGGTTGATTGGTGCAATTTCTTTGATGTATGTCTTGGAAAATAATATTACTTAAAGTTGAAGAGGTGATACTGAAATTGTTTAGTTGTGACACAAAAATAAGTATCCAACAACTCGCATAAGAGCTAGCACTGTTATTCCTTATAATATGTGTATAGCAGTAGGAGGTATTTTGGCTCGTAGATAGAAAGACTGGTATCATCTGTTAAACTGTTTGGAGCTACAGGGGATAAACTGAGTTCGGGCCATCTTAACTCTAGTAGAGTCAGATGCTATTCTTTGATATTCCTGATCAGAGGTGCATTTAAACCCTAGGGGAATTTTGTTTGAACGTGTGTCAGTTGTATGTCTTATCGTAGGTCAGTGTTATGTCATGGGGCATATTAAACTGTTGCTTGGCTGTATCAAGAAAAAAATGCTTTGCTTCTTGAAAAAAATAGCGAGTAAATTTTTGTCGCAGTTGTTTAACCAGCAGCAGGACTGAACTGCTTTGTAATACTTACCTGAATCGCAGGAGTAATGCGATGTTACGGTAGGCATATAGACAGGAAATAGCCTCTGTATGTATATAAGTATATATATATATTATTAACTTAACCTGAATCAGTGTGCTTGCGGTGTGCCACTAAAGTTCCAGTGTTTTGGTTTTTGCTAGTTTTATGGTTAGCCTTCCTTAAGAGATGCCATTGCAGTTTTAGGGTAGCTGTAGGATGCCATTGTAGTCTTGGGGGTTTTTCTTATTCATGACGAGATACATCAGTAAGTGTGTGTATATATCACATGGCATGGGAAGAGCTAAAGATAGAGGAGTTATATGTGCTTATAACTGCTTGTATTTCTGCAGTGTCTAGGACTTACGTTTTTGGACACAGGCTGTAACTGTGATAGGTGTTATTCAGATGTATGATAAAAATAAGATTCGTTTCCAGGAAGCTTCATAACCTAGGTATAAGATGAGATACTATGTTTTAAGTAGGAGGAAAAATATGTGGGAATGTGGTTTGCAAATTAAATCCTAGAAAAGCTTCCTTTATGCTTAAGTAAAATCCTGCTATTTTAAGTGAGTAGTTTCCGCTTTAGAATTAATTTTTGTAAACCTGGAGTAATTCTGTTGCCATGCATTGGTTGTAGTGAGGAAAGTAAGGCAGGGGCATCTCTCTCTCTGAAAAGTAGGAATTTGTAGGAAGCTCTTACTTCAGTGAGAGCTGTCAGACTCTACAACAGACTTTGCCCCCAAGTGAAGAAGGCTGCGATCCCCAACTTAAGATCAGATCTCGGCAAGGGCTTCCTCTCTGCCCTGCTCCACAGGGCTGGCAATCGCTTGGATGCAGAGGTGGCTTATTGCCACCCAAGAGAGAGCTGCAGCGTGGCATACTGTCCCTTGTCAAACACCACCAGGAGTTACCAACAGGAAACCACGGACAGCTGGAAAAATGAAAAAATGTGGAACTTCTCGGAGTACACCTTTAGCTGAACCATTTGCCAGGGCTTTTAGGCATCATGGAAAAGGATTATTCCAAGGAATGTTTTAAAGGGAATGATATGCTTCTTAATGCAGAAGGAATCTCAAGTGCAATGTGAGAGAATAAGTGACTGTGCTTGGGTGTTTTGTGGTTTGTTTTTTTTTTTTAAAAGTAATGAATTGTCAAAGGTGAGTGTTGTGATTTGATTCTAGTTTGGAGTTAATCTTTTGGCATCAAATGAGTGATTATAAATAAAATAGGAAGAATATGTGATAGCCCTTGAAATTGAAGACAAACATGATAGGAAGTGGCAAATCAGTCAAGAAAAGTATAGAGAAGGTATGATTAAAGCTTTTATTGAATCTAAATCATGTGAACTTGGACTCACGATTGACTTGTGTAGCATCATATGATAGAACTGAAAAAAAAATGCTGAGAGCAGGGCTGCTACGTGCTGTGTGGTATGTCCTCTCCATGTGTTGGTTCTCCTCCGCTGGCCATTGGGGAAGAAGCAAGAGCTGAAAGCTGTTCCCTGTTACACTTCTGCTGACTTCTCTGATATGAGAACTAGCGTTGGTTAGATTTGGGAGGACTTCTCTGCTTCACCCTACTTCTTGATTTCTCTAGCATTTTTGTGCTCTGGTGTTCAGCTCAGCTGTCTGTATGCCGGTTAGCTTTGTTGCTCATGAGATGGATTGTGATAACTGTGTGCTGATGTGATAGTACCTGCATGGATGAAGTACGACTTATTAAAAGTTTTAACAGCTTTTTCCTGTGATTATCTAGCACTGTAGTGCAAGAGAACCACACAACAGAGTCCTCAATATGAGTAGTAAGGCAGGGATTATGCTTGGGTTGCAGCTGTGAAGTATTGAACTGAACATTGCCTGAAGAGTTTAGATGAATTTTGTCTTAAATGCAGTGTTCTGTTCTCATGTTCCTCTGCACTTAGAAGCCAACTCTTTTAATATTTAAAGATCAAGGTTGGTTGAGTGACATGTGAATACTGAGATGTAAGCATGAGGATAAATGTTGGTGTATGATCAAATCATTATGTTCTTCAGTGTGTTGTGTATTTCCATTTAATGACTACAGGTATCTCACACCAAGCTTCACACGTTTCCCTCTGTCGCCTTTTTTACCCCTGTAAAAGAATGAGTGATGTTTAGTCATTAACTCAAAGTCACTTTGTTGTCTTGAGGAGCAGTTTTGAAAGATGTTAATAAACTAAATGTGAAGGTACCAGAAAAATGTTCTAAGCTTTGATTATGTGAGTTCCTTATTTATGAAAAGAAGCATCGTCCATAGCTGCATGCATACTCATACATATTTATACACTAGTGTATTTTAGATGTTAGCTACATCTGTACCTTTAGGCTGTTTTTTCGTCTGTTGTAATCATGTTGCAATAATTAAAACATCAGAGAAACAAACAAACAAAACCTCATTTTAGTGTAATAGAGCTTATGATGCCTAACAGATAGGAGTAATTAATTTTTGCATGAAAAGCATGCAATGGGAATGCTATCAAAACTGCGCACTAACCAAACTGTATATTGAGGAGGCATTAAGTACACTTGAACTGCATGGAACTTACTGATGCGGGACACGTTTGGGTTTTCTTGTTTGCTCCTTCCCGGTATTTTGTTGTACTAAGAGGCTGCATTTGTCACATTTGAGCAAAAACTAGTTACTCACCAGCTGCTTTCATTGCATTCTTTACTAAATTCTTATTGACTGCAAATGGTATCTTTCCTTTCAAAAGGTGCCAGTCATGTTTTTTTAAAAAATGTCTCATCAGACTTGATGCAAACCCCAGGCTCTCGCCGTGTGACTGACTTTTTTTTATTTGTTTGGATGGGTTAGCTGTGTAGACTCTCCATCATCTTTTATTTTGTTGATAGGCTTCTTGATTTTAACTGAGATTTCTGAGAACTTTGCTGTAGGCTGTGATCAGCATATATTTTTTTCTGAAGCTTAGGCCAGCAGTTTTAGTTGCTGGCCCTGGAACTAGAAGTGAATAGTTAAACATTCTGCTTTTAACTGTGCTTGCCTTACTGTCTCTAGGTGGGTGTGATGTGAGAGCTGAAGAGCTATTTACAAGTGGTTTAAGCAGAATACAAATACTTTCCCAAGCCTTTTATTGTTATTTTTTTCCATTGTCTGTGCGTTGACATTGTTTTTCTAATGTCTTATTTTTCAAAGTTACTGAAAAGGCTTCCTAGTCTCTCCACGGGCTCCTTAAATTCCACTTCCAGTGGAACCAGAGCTCAGTGTGGTCCAACAAAAGCGGCAGCTGATTGCCGGGGCCCAGCATTGTTGTGTTGCTACAGTTCCCTACATGCTGGATCCCAAGAACGCGTCTCCCAGGGTACCTGGAGTTGACTTCACAAAGCAGTAATGATACAGTGACTTGCTGATTGCCATAGGGACAGGAGCAGTGCTTGCAACCAACAGATTAAAAAAAAATAAATCTCGTCTGTGCTATTAGCAAAGCACATGAAAAAGTGCAGTGCATGCAGAATAAATGGTAAGTTTTCACAAAAGAGAACTATACTTAAGAGCATAATTGGTAATTGGCGACTGCTGACGTCTTCCCCCCCTCCCCCGCCAGCCCCGAAAAAATTAAGCAAACACTTCATGAGTTATTTGACATGATTAAAAAACCCCAGCATGGCTCTTTTGAGTCAGTAAGGCAGACTTGAATCGAGTTATCTAAGATTTATTATGACACTTCAAATGACAGTAATCTGCACAGATGTGGTGACAGCCTGGGTCAATGAATGTTGGTTTAATTGAATTTAGAAGTCACGTGAGATACTGCATTTAAGGTCAGCAAGTGGGATTTTCGTGTGAATGCAATATATAGTAAGAAACTATTGTTAAAATTGTAACAGGGCTTCCCTGCCGACAGTTTCCTGATGTGGCAGTTGGAATGAAGTCATTCTCAGTTTTGTTACATGTTTCTGTCTCTCCTCATCAGTGCGTTATTCTAGTGTTTGGAAACATGTGGGTCTGGATTTTTAAAAGAAGTCTACAAAAGTTTTTTTTTTTTTTTTTTTTTTAGGATCCTCAGCTAAACAATCCTCTCCGGTTTTGTTTCTCCAGGGGATGAGAGGGCTCACAGCCCTCTTAGGACAAAACTTTTTGTATCCAGTAAATGCTGTGGTATAGTTAAATAAGAACATGCTATATGAGGGGGAGAAAAGAGTTGAGTTTTTCTTGTGTACAGCTAGTGCAGCGGTTACAGGAAGTGATGGAAATGAGCGCAGCATACAGAAAACGTACAATTCTCATGTTAGAGACCAGCTGTCAGTCCTTTTCCCTTGCCTTGGTAAGTGCCTTGACCACTGGCCTTACAAAGGAAATTTCACTCTCTCCTGATGAATCTTTTTATGAGCAAACATAAAACAGTTTGAACTTCACCTGCAGACAAGTTTGCTCTGATTGTTGGGATGGTGGCCAGGGAAATGGCAGTGTGAATCCTCTAAAGTGGAGGAGTGACCTGGACGCTCAATTGCGTCTGAATGCATTTCATGGTTGGGCTGTTACACAAAGGGAAGAAGCTGCTTCCTTCTCTGTCTTTTGGGGGAGGGGGTGAATGAAAAAAAAAAAGAAGGTTGTCGCCTTTTGAGAGAGAGGGAGGAAGGGAGGATCAATCCCTAAAGACACTTCAGCTCTTAATCTTCAGTTTAAATCCTTAAATTCTCATGACTTTAATGGGTGTTTTAAGTGCTTAAGTAGGAATTAGGAGCCTGTTCACTTTGGACCATTGTGCCTACGTTCTTGGGAAAACGTGAGGGAGGTAAATGTCTCCCTGTCAAATGGAGTGAGGCCTCTAAGCCTGGAGGAGGAGAGGTGGGATTTGAGCTAAACCCTTACCATTACCTTTGCTGAGCAGGCTGACTGATGTGAAACCCACGCTGTGAATTGCCCTTCTCTTACACATGGACCCTGGGTATCTACCTCAGGGTTAGAGATTTTGGTGCAGGAACCAGACACCTGTACATCTTAGGGACCTAGTAATAGTTATGTGGGATTTGTGACCTCTCAAATAGCAGTTTGGACCCAAGCATTGATTATATGTACCTCTAGGTTACTTGTCAACGTAATTTTAATATTTGGAAAGATTATGTGCACATGAGATGAGTTGTTCTTATTAATAGCCTATGTAGTAAACACAATAATTATTTAAAGATAGCACAGTGTCATACTCCTTTTGGCCAACTCAGCACAAAGAACAAAATGTGGGCACTTCAGAAAGTGTGTAAGTGTCTATATCTTTAAAGATGGGGAAACTGGAGCGAGCTGGAGCGAGCCAAGCCTTTTCTGAGGTATGTTTACTGAACAGGTCACTCAATCCAGCAAAAAGATTGCATTAAACATACATATCAATAAATAAATTCAATAGATGGACTCATGTGCTCATGTTACGAGCTGATGCACAGGCAGTTTTCTCTGTGAGAGGTGAATGTAACTTGAGAATAGTCCTAGTTTAAGACCTTAAATTAGGTGCACAATGTAAGATCCTGACATTCTAAAAGTTCAGCATAATTTCTTGTAGAACTTAGTGTACCATTTGGATCAATTTTAAGGATGGGTGGCAGGCCTCCAGATTATATTTGAGTGACGTATGACTTAGATGAATGAGTGGTCACCAGTTGAAAGATTGTTCATGTGCTTACCCGTTTAATGTAGTAACATCCTTGAAAAACCTTGAAACCTGCCATCTTTACTGACATTAGTGAAAAAAGAAGGTAACAGGAAATAAGCACACCGAGAACAGATACTTTCTGTGTGCAAAAGTTAAGGAAATGCCCCATGCAATACTTGACTACCATCCTTAATTTTTGGACTTAATTGTTCATAAAAAGTGAAGTCCTACCCAGAAAAAAAAAACAAAACAAAATCCCAAAACAGTGACAGAAAACTAGAAATTTGTATCTATGGGTGTCCTGGCATTTCTTATATGAAAAGGTGATGTTTTCATTACCTGCACTGATAGCATGAATGTGGGTTCTAATTGGTGGTATTAGGAGCAGCAAACAACAGAAGTAGAAACTTCATGTTGAAATAGAAGACGCTGGTGTTACGTGGTGTTATGTTAGAAAGAAAGAATTTTAATTTCAGTAGACTTCTATAATATTCAGCTGTTTTATGGCTCATGCTTCATTTACTGTCTTCATTAAAGGCTGAGTAGCTTTATATCCTAACTTGAAAAAAATTTCCAAAAGTGAAATTGAAAATTGTTTGGCTCAGAGTGTTTATAAGCTTGGTCGTTTGAGTTCTTTTATTCCCTTTGAGAACAGAATACTCTTTTCTTAATGCCAAGTTTCAAGAGCTGGATTTAAAAGTGCTATTCTTTACCACCTACAGAGATCCAAGGTGTTTTAGAAGTCCTTCCAGTTTTTTGTGGATCGTATGAAATTGAATATTGGAGACAATTTCACAGCACAGAGTTCATGTCTATGCCATGTTTTACACATTACAACAACGTCTTAGCAGAATCCACACCAGTACCTAAGATTTTTGTACCCGTTCTCACGAATTAGCACCTACTCCGCTGCTTATGTGGCCTCACCTCCATAATGAGATCTGAGATTTGTGAAAATGCCAGTAGATGTTCCACCCACACATCAAATAGCTCTTGCTGTTGAAGTCAGGTCCTGAGGAGCTGTGTACAGTTCCTCATAATTTCTTGTAATCATTACCTCAAAAGGCTATTTGCAGATCTTCTTCATGGGTATTTTAAAGAGAGATTATTAATCAGTCTCACTTGTAATTTCCTTCCTATATTTTTGTATCTCCACTTACACTTTTACAGGAAAAGCCAGTGCTGAAAGATAGAAAACTGGTCTGAGAGATCAGTATAGTGCATCTTGCTTGCTCAGCAATGGATTAGCTGAACAAAAGCAATTCCTGACAGATATTTGCCTAACCTTGTCTTAAAAACCCTCTAGAGGTAGAAACTCTACAGCTTCCACTTACAAATCTGTTCCAGTGCTTTTGTGCTCTTACCATTAGAAGACCTTTTCTGATACCTAATCTATGCTGCAGTTGCAATCCCAATTTAATAGAATACTTAAAAAAAAAAAAAAAAGAAAAAAGAAAAAAAAAAGAGGGTCTAGAGAGTCAATGTTATATCTGAGGGTCCAATGAGTCAGTGTCATACTGTTGCAAAAACTGGCAAGCTCCATCATGAAAGAAGAGCGAAATGTAATAAATCTTTATGCGCCTCTCAGCATTGCAATGCATCACTTGGGGCATTTCCTCAGATCCGGACACTATATGTCAGGTTTGGATTTACTGGAAGAAGTCCAGGGAATAAGCAGATGTTAGGCTAACGTAATCTTCATTGAAAGAGCTGATAGCATTAGGCTATTGATGAGGAGGACACGTTGTAACAATCTTCAAATGCATAAAAGGCTGCTGGAAAAAAAGTATGAAATAGTCCTTTTAAGCCTTGTCTTTGGTGCAGGGTTTTTTGTTTGGTTGAGTTTTCCTGCAAAACGGTTATCTCATTTATTGCTCCCACCCACTATCAGTGTAGTTTATTATTTCTATGTAGGTGTATAACCTCGCTCTTTTTGAATTACATTCTATTTTTAATGAGTTGTTTTTCTCCAATTTGTCAAGACAGCTTTGAATTCTTATGTCCAACAACATTCTTGTAATTCCTGACAGGTTAGCGTTGTTGGCAAATTTTGTCTGTACACCCTTTATTTCATCATCCAGGTGAAAGCGCTGAATAATATGAGAGGCAGGACAAACCCTGTGGAAACGGTGCTTAATAGTATTAAGCTTGATTAGTAAAACAAATACGAGCTTCACAGACAGTTCAGAAGTTCTTTTAGAACACAGTGTATGTCACAAGAAATCCTTAGAGGCTTAGCTGATCTGTCAGTGTCTTGAAATAACTTTGGGGACTTCAGTGACAAATAAAAGAGGAAAAGGGCTAAAATATCCTGCATCCCATCATGGATAAAGTAATGTCCATACTAGGGATTCCGGATGCTGTTCATTCTCACCTCAAAAATAGATTTTGTATTGACTGTGTAAATGCTCCAGGTGATCGCTACGTCCTTTGGGAGTTATAAAGGTGGATGCTCAGTCGACATAACTGAATAGTTGCTTCAGTGTCTGACTCCTGTGTCCCAGTTCAGACAGTTAAATCAGCCTTGGGTTAGCTTTTAATCTTATGAATAGTCCCACTGAGTTAGCTGGAATGACTCAGGTGCTTAAAGTTGAATACATGGTGAAGTGCTTCACCGTTCTGTACCTTTGCACTTTACGAGTGTTAAACACTCTGAAGATATTTCTGTTAAATGAAGGTATTATCATCGAAATTTTAAGCTTTGTGGGATCATGACTTTCTGAACTTCTGACATTAGAAAACTCTTTTGTACATGGAACTCTAAATAGCTTGCAACTCCTACTAGCTGCTGAAGCTCGTACTATAAAACCTCCTTTTGTAGTGGTGCAGAGAAAACTGGAGCTATCTTTATACTATGAAGAAGCTGTATCTTAATTTACTTCCCTTGTGCTCTTTCAGGCACTGTTGAACATCACATTTGTCACCAGGGTTGTCACTTTTTAGCTTAAACAAGTTCACACCTGTGGGCAGTTTGGAATTGAAAGCATTGTGTCTAAGAGGAATTAAAGCAGATTAATTATAGGTACTGGTGGAGATGGCTAGAGATCCTATGCCTATTGAGGCCTGACTGGACTGTCGGTTGTGGCTGTCAGTCTTGGAGGGAGTCCTTACGGTGGCTGGTCTGTATTTGGAGCTTCCCTGTACTGCATTGTTAAAGTAAAATAAAATAAAAAATCTTACATGTTCTATATAAGCAAGTGCTATGTATTGTAGATGCCATGCACTTTTAGTGCTGCGTGAGGCAGATAGCACAGTTGCAACTTAAACAGAAGTTCAGATAACAAGTACTCTCAGAGCTGGCCTACATGGGGAAAAAAAATAATCTTTTCTCAAAATGCTTAAAAAGCAGTAGATTTAAGTATAGTTTTTTGCACCAAGTCAGTGTTTACCATCTTGTGTGGTTTAAGCTTTTTCCACTCATAAATGAAATGAAAAATTCAAAGCATCGATGAATGCTTGATTCAAGAATTGCATACTAAAATCTGCTTCAAAGAACACATTTGATTTAATTCTAGTTTTTTGACACAGTGATAAGAGAATCAGTCAACACTTTAATTGTATATATTTAATCATCTTTCATGTATGGTACGTGTTAATAGCAAGTGTCTAATAGTATGTAAAATTGTGATTTTAAAGTATGTTGAAGACCAACGGCAAAAAAAGAGCAAGAAATATTTTACCCATTATAAATGAATGTTGTTCCTGAATGCATGGTTAGAATAAATTATTGTTTCACCTTTTAAAAACACACAAACAAAAGCCCCCTATGAAATAAGTGGAAGGTGGGGATCACTAATAATATTTAATCTCTTGGGTTCCAATGTGTCTTTGTTATTAATGGCGTCAGCCTGCACAGTGATTCCAGGCAAGGTTTTAAAGTTAAGGTAAAAGAGGAGAAAAAGAAAAAAAGAAGCTTAATAATGTTAGCATGACAATAAGTGAGTCTGCTAGAAACACAAAAGTTGAATGTCAGTCAGTGACATTCATAAATCGCAAGTTAAAAGCATTGGAAGCTTCTCTGGTATCAGAAAAAGAAAGTAATTGGTGTCTGCCATTGTCAGCAGTATTATTTATCTCCAGTATTTTCCCTTTTGTTGCTTGAGATGATCTGTGTAATTTCTTTCTCCCTTAGCCTTGAGAATGGAGAATAGAAGGAAAGCCAGAAAAGCAAGGGAAGGGAAGCTTTCTTAGAGTGATGGGTTTCAACCCGCTCCCCTCCTCTCCTGCTGGTGGTGGTATATAATAATACAATAATGTGAGTCTTCTAAAAATGAGAGTTGAGATAGAATGCACTCAAAAATAATGCATTATATAAAGTTGCTTTCCAGAATAACATGGGTTTTGAATTGTAGTTTCTCAAAAGTTGACTTATTTGCTACATGCAGCCTGCTGTCGAAAAGAGCTGAGCTAGGGCCTGTGCACTGTTGGTCAGTTTGACATCAAAAGCTCTTATTTCTGGTATTTTTAGTTTTTCCATTGCGCAAAAAAATATTACATGCACAGAGGATCTATAGCTGCTATTTTCCTTTTTGTTTTCCTTCCTCTGTCCCTTGACAGTTCGATTGGGTTAGGCTATTTCTGGGTATAATATTTCTAAATTGCAGAAAGAAGTCTTGGTACCGGCTTACATTTTGCATTTTAAGCTGCATTTGCGGCAGGAAGCGAGGCGCGTGCCCCCTCCCGGCGGGTTTTTTAAGGACTGTTAGCCCCAGTGCCTTGGCTAGAAACTGGTTTTGACCATTTCTTTGTGGCCAATTTTTGCTCTGTTTTTGAAACTGAAACGGCATCTGGTATTACTGACTTGTTTCCAAGAGGTATTGGGCTGTCCTACAGTTGTGCCATTCCAAATGAAATTAGATACGGAAACGGAGAATGGTTGGTATATGCTTGAAGCGTGCATTCTGCTGTGCTGTGTCATCACAGCTGGGCTTAGCGTGGATGTTGATGGGGAAAGAAATAAAGTTGATAGGGGCCTGATTCTGGACTTCAGTGACTCTGAAGTTACTTATCGTGTTTAAAAATTACTTTTCTGTTGCCCCATTGCAAAATTATGTTATTTCGCAGGATTATTTCGTTCTCAGGATAACGCTGTAGCCCAGGTGCTGTTGTGGTTGCCATGGCAGTTTGCTAGCAAGCAACCTCTTAAATATGTTACTACTGGCAAAGAAATGGTGTCTTTTTGATCACTTTGACAGATGCTCATTTTATGGAATATTATACGTTGAATGGTTTGATTTTTAGAATAGAATGTTCTGTTTTCTGTAAGGTCATTACTTTTGAATAAATAAGTTTCTGAGTTAGCTTTGCATTTTGTTAATTCGATAAATATGTAAAGCTCGTATCCCCTCTCCCCTGGTCTTCCTCCTTTTTAGGAACTGTTTGATAACTGGCATGCAAGCGTGATGGAGCCAAGCTGGCTTCCCTTACATAATCTCACTGGAAAAAGAGTTTTCCGACGTGTGATTTGCTTGTTGAGAATACCTGCATTAATTTTGTTTGCAATCTGTCCTTTTTCCCTTGTTAAGTTCTGGGATGTAAAGCAGAAGAACAGCCTGTGCAGGCATGCTGGCGTGTGTGTGTGGGGAGGGTGGGTAGGAGGACGAGTGAGCTACTTGCTCTTTAGTAACTGAGTGGTTTTTTTTTTCCTTTTTATGTTCTGAGCTGCCTGAAAAAAAGTTTGGTGTTTTTTTTTTTTTTTTTTTTTTTTTTTTTAAAAAAAGGTGTTTTCTTCAGAGGGGGTTTTTGGTTAGTATTGTGTCTTAATAAGCAAAGAAAAAGATGTGGGGATTTCTTTTGAAAATGAAGATATTGGTATTCTTCACACCTAAGCGTTCCAGGTAATGGAATTAAAAGGAAAGGACTTAAGGCTAAACTGTACCTTTTAACACTTGTCTGAACAAGAACTGCTGCTTAAACTGAATAGCTAAAGATTATCACAGAAGGTGGTGTGGCCTAGGAACCTCTCTCTCCTTGAGACCTTGTCCCTGTGTTGCAGGGTTTTGCGAAGCAGCAGGGAAGCGGTGACACACCTGCAGCAAATTGTGAGGGTTGTGCTCGCTCGTATCTGGAAAGCCAGGGAAGTGGGATATTGTCTCTACACATTCCCCACATTGCTAGTCCAACTGCTCTGGGTGGGAAGGTGTTGGCATCTACTGCAAGAGTGGATCTATTATGACATACAGCATAAGCTGAAGTCACAGTCAAGCCCTTAAGCAAGGTTTGATTTAGCTGCTCACAATTTTTTATGAAGGCTGTAGCGAAACTTACTCAGAAGGTTATTCTAATCCTGTTCTGCAATATGAAAAGAAAAGTGTAATTTAAAACAAATGGATTGCCAGACATTGGATGCTTAGTGAGCTTGTGCTGGTCCCTAGTGCACAGGGTCATCAAGTCAAATATTGTGGCTGAATTTTTGAAGTGCTTGGATAATTTTATGACCAATAGCAGCATTTGTAGTTACGAAAGGTAAGATAAAGATCATCAGCTCTCATGCTTGAAGGCGTAAGGTAATCACTGCAGTGTTGCAGGAGGGATATTTCCCCGCTGAGCAGCATTACACAGTTGGTTATGTGCATTATGAGGTGTGTTCTTTCCTTCGATCTAAACCATTAGCCAAAGAGGTGACACTTGATGGGTGAACAGGTTACTAAGACAAATCTCATATTAGCCATAGAGGGGATATATGTTTCTGTGTGAAAGAGTTTTGTTGCACTGCATAATCCAAGCTGTTGCCTACAGGAGTGTTGATTCACTAAAAATCATACAAAGGTGAGGGGTTCCCATTTTGGGCTCAGTAACTCTTCAGTTGCTGCGAGATGCTTATTGTTACTGTATATGTGTATATGAATGATTATTTTTTGCTTAGTTGGTGCTCTCTCCTGTCTTGCTCCCACTTGAAGCCGGCTTCAGACTACAGTCTGCAGGTGTGGGCTTTTTGATCTCACAGTAGTTGGCAGGTAGATGCTTGAGCTCAAGAGTAAAAGCTAGATCCTGACTCTCTGTGCAGTCAGTGCCAGGGCTGTCAGGCACTGCTGGGTCCTGTCCGAGGTCTTCTCTGCCCTGATGGATTAGACCTAGCTTCTGCACGGCCATTTAATATTTGTTCATTATGTCCGTAATTTAGAGCTAGCCAAGAGAGAAAGCTAAGCATAGTAAGCATATATATAATAAAATATTATATATATATGTATTCTCAGTCTTTGCTTAACTAGACTGAAAGGGCCAGGGTTTTCTTGCTTCTTTTCATGGTTATTTTCCCATGCTTATAATCATGTCAGAAACCCTTTTGTGGACACATTTTGTTTTGGAAACAGCTGATCAGGAATCTCTACACTACTTCTTGTGAGACCTGACTAGTCGTTCTCTGAGTTGACTGAAAATGCCTTACACATCCAAGAAGTTCATTAGACCTTTTTGCAGCTGCAGCACATTGGTACCTAATAATCATTCTGTTGACCAGCTTTTTCCTCCATTTCTTACAATTGATGAACCTCCAGTTTAAAACAGAAATCCTTGTCATTAGTCTGTCTTGTCATGATGTTGTACTTCTTGCTTTTAAATTTCATCCCATTCAGTTTTGTAGCTCACAAGGTCATCTCATTCTTCCTGTGTGACGATCTTGTCCTCTTCCATGCTGGTAACTGTGTCGTCTTTCCATTTCTTAATGTAGTCCTTGAACCAAGGTTGCTATTGAATATATTAAGCAGGATCAATCTTACTAAGAAAACACATTATATCTTCTCAGGTGATCTACTAGTAATGAGAATATATTTTATTTTTTCCCACTTCAAGTCTACCTCCACGCTCTCAATTACTGCCTCTTCCAAAGTCTGCAGTGTCAAAATCACATGAATATGCATTTTTTACTTCTCTTTTCTTGGAACGTGGGTCCTGTGTTAAGTATTCTGCAGTGTTATTTTTGCTTGGATGGTTGGATGCTTGGATGACTTGGGATGCAAAAAGAACGAAGTTTTCAAGTAAAGGTTTATGAAACTAACTGGTATAAATAGGAAATCTGTAGTTCCCATTAGTTTATAGGTTTTATTAAAAAACTTGCTACTGAATTTGTATTTTCGTCTTCTGGTTCTTTCAGTATGCTGGAAATGTGCCTGTCTGTGTGTCTTCATTCTTATGAGAAACTGGGACATTGGCCCAGGTTTGAGGCTACACGGAGTTAGTTTCTCATTGAATCCAGTGAGAAAAAGAGAACCCATAACTAGTCGTTCGCTTTATTTTCCACATTCTCTGCTGGTCTTTCTCATCCTTGTAAGTTTTTTTGCTTACTCCTGGTATCTTCTTTGAAGTGCTTTGCGTCCTTGCTGTGTTTTTCTCACTTACATTCTGAATAGTTTCAACCTTTTATCGAAGTAATCTCTCTATATTCTTGAGCTCAGTGGAGTCCAGTCAGTTGTGTTAACTTTTCTGGTAAATCAGAGTTGGCCCTGTTAAATCCCAAACCTTCTTTGTAGACTTATTTTTATATATCCTGTTATATATCCATTAACTCATCAAAAGACGAGTCAGGACACAATATTTGACACATTTGTTCTTTTAGCCAGCTTTTCTATAGGATTATTGCTGCTTTTAAATTCTTCACCCCTAATGTTGTCCCCAGTGAGGCTCAGCTGTGATTAGAGGTGAAGAACGAGCCCAAAGAATTCACATTGCGGGTTAAAAAATTGCAAACTACCACCAAAAACCCCACTAAAAAATGAAGATGTTTTTGGTCTATTCTTGTCTTTTGATTTACCCTCAGTCAATAGGGTTTGATGACAGGATTACTCCCAGCTTCATATACATTGTATAGTTTCCTGCTCTTAGTTTCTGGAGATTGATAAATATCTGAAGTTATATCTTTTAATAAGGTGTTTTATTTGATTTAGAACTGTCTTCATTTTAGTTTCAGATTTATAACTGTAGTTAATCAAATTCTGTTGCACCTTAATTCACTTTGAAATAGTTTTTAGTAATGAGATTATGAATTTTTAAAATTTGGCCATTCAGAAGAACCTTTGTTTGACCCACCTGTAGTTTTAAAGGAAAACATTATCTGGAGAGTGAACACACTTCTTAGTACTAAAACACATAATTAAAAATGAGATAACAAGTGAAGTGAGAACAAATGGTATACGGACTTATTTTATGCACTGTTATAAGCAGGAAAAAATTATAATGGGGTCTTTCTGTATAATTATTGGATCCACAGTCAAATTATTTCACTTGTTGCCACAATTCTTTCACTTTTGTGGAAGGCCATGGCTAGTCAGAGTGTAACAACTCTATGGCTATGCTGCATCATTCTTTCTGTTTCCCATTGTAAATCATGCCAAACCCCACTGAAATCACAGTTTGAACATTAAATGTAAATTGCTGTAATAGATGTATGGCAAAAGGAAAGAAACCCATTGGTTCTTATTAACCTTTAAGATTAAGGGCCTGGCTAAGAGAGCTCATTCCCAGAACCAGAACAGCTCTCTTTCACATGGGGCGGGCATTGAATGCTGGTGATTCAACATATTGTTTCATTCGAGATCCACTTTACCCAGTATTTTGGAAGTTTTCCATGTAAATTCTGGCCCAGACTTTCCTGAATGAGTTTGTGAAATCTGACAACTTCATAGGCATGTGTGCAAAGGCTTTTTGCATGTAAATTTGCCACACTCTTTCTGCTTAAACTGTATTTTGAAGATTGAGTTAGTGACAAACTCTAGATCTTAAAAACATATTTCTAAATGAAATATATAAGGAAGTAAGCGTTCAAGAGAGAGACCAGGTCACAGAAATTGCTCAGGTGTCCCGGATTTGGCCTACTCAGGGGACTTTAAACATTCAGATTTTATGCGTTAGATTTATAGTATGTTCATATCCGTAGATTGGACCAGAAAGAGATGAATGTAGTGGCGAGATTACTTTTGAAGACAGGCTCAGGTTGAAGGAAAGAAAGGAAGAATTCAAAATTCATAAGAGATTGTCTTTGAGAGAAATCATTGCCACAAATAGTAAGCACCACTAATATAGCAAGCAATGTAACACCCAGGATGGAGGGACCAGAGAGAGTAGAATATTGGGGGAGCCAGTGGTCTCAAGAAAAGAAAAGAAAATGTCTGCTCTTGGGAGAGGAATAACAATTAAAAGGTGCCCCACATAATACCTGCTTTTAAAAGGTTATAATTTAGTGTCATGTGAGGGCCAAACTCCCAGTTCTAGGAATGGTGGTTACAAATTTTTTTGAGTATCTGAATTACTTTTGTTTACTTGTATAAAGCCCACTGTGACTCGCTAGATTTGCATAGGCATTAATATCGCTGAAATAGGTATTCGAACATGTATCTGAAGTTATTACACAAAGTTATTCTACAGAATCAGTAGAGTTTCAGCTGTTTATAGAGTAATTAACAAGTATTAAAATGTTAAGAAATGTATAGAAATGGGCTGCAGAACTGCAAATGTTTGGGGAGTGTTGTAAAACAACAACAGCAAAAAAATTCCCAAGAGACTAAACTCAGCACCCCAAGCACACTCTATTTATGCTTCTCCAAACTGTGGCTGGGATGGTCTCCTGGTGGGAGACCCTTGTTGAAGCCTCTCCACATTCTCTTCTGTGTGTGGTGCTTGTTTGCTCGCAAGGCTGAAAGACATTGTTTCAGAAAGGTTACGCTCCCCAAAAAGTAGTTTATTTGTATTACTGAGCTCTACTTTCTTAATTTGTTTTAAAGTCATGGATGACTTCTGGTAAGCTAAAACTGTTTTTGACATGTGACCCATTTACTAAAAATAAAAATAAGTCGTCTAGCCTTGCTAAATACCTCCCCAAACCCCAATAAATAATTTCTAGTATTGGTCGTCTTTGCTCTTTTCGGTTTGTAAGAGATTAATTCAGATTCTGTGAACTCTGAATTGCTGCCTATTCTGCATTCCGCGTACAGACCGTCCATATTTATCCCCTGCTTGTTCTTGTACCAAATTTGTCTGCTTCCATTCCTCAGGGAGGGACTCCAGGTTGTGTCTGTGGTCTTTGGAAAGCTTTCTAAAATATTTAGGAGTCTGAAAATGACTGAAAATCTCTCTGTTCCTAACAGTACAAACCTGGGATGTCAGGTTGGTAAGAAATAAATATTACACTTTTTCAATGTGTCTGTACACTTTTTTTCAGTGTGTCTGTACACTTTTTTTTAATGGGTACTTTGGGCATAACTAGCTAGTCAGGAGAAACAGGTCTAGTATAATGATCATTTCATACTTACCACAGCTATAATAACACACGCTATACTATACCGTGAACCTCACAACCCCTGAAATAAGCTATGGAAATATACATTTGGAGAAATAAAGCAAGATATTGCTACTGCCTTGCAGTAAGTGTCACAGTAATATGTGAATAGCGGGATTTATTTATTTTTTTTTTTTAAAAGCAGCCTGATGGGAATCCAAGAGGAACACCTGCATTTTAAACATATATGGCTATCATCTCAAAAATTTGAGAATTTGTAGCTGTGAAGAGAAAAATCCATGCCCCCCCACCATCTGCTTTTGCCCCTGGAGAAGAAACGATAATGGCAGTGAGGGAGTGTGAAGGACTGGACAATTCAACAATGTTGAATCTTTTAGTCTTCACCTCCCTCTTCTGTAAAATGAGTGTGGGTTTGTTTTTTTTTTTTCTTTCAGAGCTATAAGAGGACAATGGCATCTGAACGCTGAGGCAAATGTACTTTATCAAAGTTCATAGTATGTGAAATAGTGTCACGGCGTAAAAACCATTTCTTAATGAGCTTTCAGAAGTTGTCACCTCCTCTGAGAGACTGGAGGTGATGTATCTCTCTGAGCTCCAGGTTTGAGACATAAGGGTTATGAAAGACTGATTTTAAAACCACTTCTACAAGCCATGATAATAGGCTGGGCTGTTGTGGTAAATTGGGGAAACTTACTGAACTGATTTCTGAAGTGACTATGTGATCATTTGTAGGTTGTCTATTCTTTCTCTTAAATTTGGAAGGAGTTAGCCTGACTTTCTCCTGAATTGTGTGAGACGCCACGTTGACTTGGCCTGTTCCTGGTGGTTTGTTTTCAAAGGAAGCTGATAGTCTTGCAGCCTCCTGCCATCGTGACCCCAGTGCCCTTCAATGCTGTAGAGCAAGGATGTGGCTGATGGAGGTGAAGAATGAGAAAAGGCAGATACGGCCATGTTCCTCCTCTCCTGAACAGAACATCACAGCCAACTTCTGCTGGTGAAGCCCACTGAGTTGGGACTCAGCCCGTCACCACGTGTCTGGTAGTCTAGGTGTCCCGTCAAATCTGTATCTAGGAGGGCCTTTCCTGTGTGAGTCACAGGAGTCTTTTGCATAAAAACTCTTGTTACAATTTGCAAGGCTGAAATGTATTGAGGTGGAGTATAATCTTGTGTCTGTGCACTGCGGTGACCAACCCAGGAAGCAATGGCAGTTAAATTGACAGCTCACTTATTTACTGTGGGAATGGGGTTGTTGACTCCTGTGGCTTTGTTACCACACTGTTGTCTTACGTTCCCTTGTTTTTTGCTGTTTGGGGCAAACGGTAGGCTCGTAAGCAGAGAACCAAATAATCTTTGAATTGTGTAATTTTTCTCTCTAACAATGCAATGAGATGATTTTATGTTTAATAGTATAACTAAGACATCAAAGCCCAGACTGTGGACACCAGAACTTTCCTTTTCCTGTATAATACGCTGTGGAGGATAGTTCTCCAGGTACAATGCCAGGCTGACATCTACAGTTGGATAGTCTAGGTCCAACTGGATGGAAGGTGCCAAGGTGGAGAGTCTGTCTCTTTCTGAAGGAGATCATAGCTTTGGTCTGCAGCCATCTCAGTGGCCTTGCCACGGCAGGCTTGATTTCTTTGCCTCCTGCTCTTCTTTTTACCTGCACAGACAAAACAGCTTACAATTGTCTCCGCTGAAATTAATAGAATTCTATCTGTCCAGAAGTGCTTTTGAGTTCAGACATGTATCTTCTGTGGTTTGTGGCTAATTCAGAAGTCTGGCGGTCAGAGAGACTGTTGTTTTAAGCCATAATATATGTTTCTTCGTATTGTACATAAGCTTGCAACAATAGCTATTGTCAAACCAATTCCTCCATGCCTTCCAGATATTTGGGGCTTTTGGATTGGTTGTAAGACATCAACTAGCACTATTTATTTGTACGAATGCTAGATAAAATGGCATGTTAAAGTAAGATTGATAAATTGCAACACTGCACAAATATAAACCAGTGCCCATCAGAGAAAACAGCAAGAGAACTAAAAAATTATTAAAGGAATTGGGGACTGGTGATTGAGAGGTGCTTTGAGTAGAAGAAGAATTTTTTTTTTTCAAGGTAGTAATAAGTTGGCTATACCTAAGGGAAATTTGGTGAGGAATATGATTCACTTTGGTCACCTTGGAAACAAGCTGTTCATCTGTAAGGAGATATTTGAGTTATTATTCAAATATTTTATTATTATTATATCAACAACATGGCTAATCAGATGTTTTCGTGCATAATGCTGCAGCAAAGTAATTTACTGACATAGAACCAAATACGGATTTTAGCATATGGGTAATAATACCCTGGATGTGCTTTTAGTATTTACTAGCCAAGTCTTAAAACCTCTCTGTGACTGAATGAAGATGGATGCTTTTGAATTTTTATCTACTTTGTGTTAGCACTTATCTTTTGTTACTGATTCCTGAACAAATTGCAGTGTGTGATGTCCCTTTAATTATATGCCTGTGCTTAGGATGCTCAGACAGAGACTTCAGGGTTTTAAAGTGTGAAAGGATGCCGCTGTTTAAGATGAACACAGCATGCACAGGGACCTGCATCTGCCTGGGGGAACTGAAGATTGTTTTAATTCACATATATATGAATATGTGTGTGTGTGTACACCGATTTCTTAAATAGTACAGATGCCATCTATTTACTTTTTTATCAGCTGAAGATCTGGCGTGCAGACGTTCTAGTGCACCTCATGAGCTGGGTCTTGTCCTTGAGCCCAAGAGAACATCCTCTACCCATCATCCTTGGGACGATGTGTCTTCCTTGTGTTTTAAGTAATAGCCAATTTATGGGGGATTTATCAGAGTACAAGAATCAGTACCTAGTTGGAAAACAGCAAGAAGATTTGTATAACCTAGAATCAGTGCAAATTCTGTGCTATGTAATTGTATTTATAAGAAATCGGTATCGGTCTTCCTTTGGTTAGGAGGTCTTTATGCCACTGTGGAAACCTCAAAATAATTTAACCACAGCGATTTCACTATTCCCGTGTAATTTTTTTCCTGTCATATTTTTCTCTAAAACCGTTTTAACGCAATCTGGTTCTGGGATAATTTTCCAAGGTCAAAGCAGCGTATGATTCTACCCTTCCAAAATCTTTGTGAAGATTTAGAAGCAGAGTTCAGAGCATGGGACGCATTGAGGCAAATGGCACATGCAGTTAGACAATTTAAAATTAATAAATAGAAAGCTATTCAGAAAGGACTGTAAAAATGATGAAGGGGTTGTAGGAACTGATTTATGAGGCAAGACCAGAAGTTAGATATGTATAGCTTGGTTGAAGGGATAGAAGGAAAATAACTCTTCTGAAATATGTGCAAGAACAGTCAAAGAGCAGCTTTTTGTGAATTCAGGATTGTGGACTAGACAAAAGAAGTGTTTTAGGGCTGCCGAGATAACGAGAAGGTAGAACTAAAGAATGAAGTTGTTAAGATTTCTGAAAAACTGGACAGTACATAGAAACTGATTGCTAAGGAGAAATTTCTGTATGTTCATCTTTGTTAGACCATAGGATTGATCAGTCTATCGTGTCGATACATTTTTTCACTTATTTGGGTTTGTGAAAGTGCTACAGGAGGACAAGAAGCTGTTCTTTATTGGAAGAAGGTGGATGACTTAAAAAAATAATCTTTTTTTTTCTTGAATGTCAATGTTTTGTGAGAAAGCAGCATGTGCTCCATGTACAAATCTTATTATCGTACATTAGTAATTTTTCCTTGACAGTTATTATACCCAGAATACAGATGCAGTCTAGATACAGTAGTCACACCTTTCCTTTGATTTAATAGAATGTCATATGAATTGCCTCAAAAAGGCTGGCAGTTGTGTTAAATGATGGTTTTATGACTCAATAGGGTTTCAGTACATCACTCACCTTAATGAAAAACAATGCCTAACTAATTAAACAGCATCTATCAGCTGTTAAAATTACAGTTATTAGCATCATTCTTACAGGACTTAAGTAGAGCGGAAACCTGACGAATCTTGATTTTTGCCTTTGCATCTTAAATGGGTCTCTGGTTCTTCATTCTTTAGTACTTAAGAGATACAAAACATGGTGATATAGTTACTTAGATTACTTTTTCACAGGTTAAAGGGAATAAAATTCTTAGTTTAAAATGATAAGTAAATAGAGTGGGTTCACCCTGGCTAGCCACCGGGTGCCCACCAAGCTGCTCTGTCACTTCCCCACCTCAACAAGACAGGGGAGAAAATACAATGAAAAGCTCACGGGTCGAGATAAGGAAAGGGATATAACGTACCAATTACCATCGTGGGCACAACAGACTCAACCTGAGGAAATAAATTTAATTTATTACCAATCGAATCAGAGTAGGGTAATGAGAAATAAGAACAAATCTAAAAAACACGATCATGATATAACTTCTGAAATAGTTCTCTTTCTACACTTTCTCAGGAGAAGGAGCCGTTCTAATTATGGTTTTGAGGAGGAAAAACACCCTTGGTTCATGATACAAGGGCTTTGACTGTTGTGGAAATGGAATGGTGTTTGTTTGTCTCATTTCAGTTATGCAGCCATTTCAGTCTTGTTTTACAGCCCGTCCCTTTGCTCCCTAACTCTTTCCACATATGTACTGCTTGGATTTGTTATCCTAACATAGAAACTCTTCCCTCTCTAGCTGTTTCATATATTTTTTTTTTTTGGTCTTTTCACAAACATTAAGGAAACTTCTCTCTTTCTGTTAACATTGTTATTCTGAACCTATTTTGAGATGCTCCCTCTGCTTTCCATCAAAGGGCACACATTAAGGATGGAAATACACAATGTGGCTTCTCCCTTCACTCCTCTTTACACCAATCCTAAAAGTGCTGTTATGAGTAAGGAGGAGGTTTTCATGGTCTTTGGCTTCGTGGAGGCAGTTCTGTGCTGCTGTGTGGGGATGTGTCCGTGTTAGAAGTTGTGTCCTCTACTCCTGTTCCTGCCTTTCTCCTCAATTTTTGCTAGATGCTGGTGAATTAACTAGCTGTCAGCCTGTTTACCCTGTTACTGAAAGCTCATTGCAAGTATAGCTTCTCCTGTAGACCAGGTGGTAAGAGGCATGTTTTGATGGCCACTGTCCTAGGAATAGCAGGTAGACAAGTAGCGGTTTAGGAAAGCAAAGGATACCCAGGACAGGGACATGTGAACAGAGCACAGATTAGTGGAACAGCACACTTTAGTCCAGGAATTTACTAAGGTAAGAAGTGGGGGGTTTGGATTTTTTTTTTAACACCTTTTGTCTGGGCTTCAGGGGTCATGTAGTAATCTGCAGCAGCCAGGCCTGTTGGAGGACCAAGTCCCACCAGTGCCTGCTAGCTCTCTTCTCCGTTCTTGGCAGCTACAAATTGGCATTCTCTATTATATGCTAGTATAGACATGTTGATTTTCACTGATGCAGGCTTTGTATTCTCAGAATTTTTTTCAGTAACAAAAATGAGAAAATTTGTGTTATGAAAACAAATCTCGAAGACACTTCAAAGTAGGGTCTTTATAATCTCATGAATTGTATGTAGGGTACCTTTACTTTAACATCGCCTTTCGTGTTTTTAGACGTCTCTAGCGATGGTGGTATGTTTTCATAAAGCAGATAGTGTCCTGTCTGGCTGTGCGATGTGGGTGACTTCATGCTGTGTGTTACAATGTGACTAGGTTACATTGCTGTTCATAAAAAAAAGAACAATAGCTTGAAGTGTATGTGGAGGGAAGAGAGAGTATTGGAAACTGTTGGATTCTTTTGTACTGATTTTTGATATTGACTATCTTTCTACGACTTGTCTAGTTCTGCTGTCTTTGTTTTTTTCACAGTATATTTGCAACTCATGTAGAATGATGAGTGAAATCAGGCTAGAATTTTGCTTATTAATAGAGGTGGTGAAAATGCATTTTAGATATCTACAGAAGTCTGCATCCTCATGTTGATAGTGGAAGCTCACATTGTTTTCATAATTGTTCTCTCCAGGGACAAAAAGCACGAAGCTTTCACCAACAGCAATCTAAGAGTTACTATTTTGCTTTTAAATTGAACTTAATCTAGCTTAAAAAATTGAGACAGAGCACACCATTTGAAACCAGTAATGCTGGTTCAACTCTCCTGTTCTTTCTTCTTGTTCAGTGTGAGATCTTTGTTGATTCTCCTCCCTCTGCAATGTGCAAATATGTGTATGCACACACACGCGTGCATGTACGCACACTGTTCAGTAGGCTGGTTCAAAGCCCATTGAACTCATAGTGTCTTTCACTTCCACAAGGATTACTTCAACCTGCTGTATGCTTCTGCCACTGCCCTCTTGGACAGTCCTGTATTTCACAGATAATTTTGCTGGGTTTTGAGAGAACTGCTTATAGTCGGTAAAAGTTTGTCTTGGTCCTGCTAGAATTGGGATTTATTGCTGATAACATGCTCTGAAATGTACATAATGGTGCTGGTAATAAAATAGTAATTTAATATCATGAATAACACTGTAATGCTGCCTTTATTCCTGACCTCCACTCCCAAAAGTCAGGGTGCTGTGCACTGCAAATTAAAGTCCTGCTTCTGGAAGAGTCCTAGAAAGCTTGTTTGCAGTTAGGCTCTTTTTCAGGAGGGCACGGGCCCATTCAAGACCTTGCATTAAAACATCATCCAAACGACAGACACGCTCGCAGTTATCTTTCATGGCTGGGGAGGGTTGGCTCAGCATTTCTCCGCTCCCTCCTTTCTTTGTGCTCTCACCACTGGTCTTGGTGGAACTTGAGGGAATCTGTGTGAATGAATTCCTCGGTAGCTGATACTGATAAAGCAAATGTGAGTCAAGACATCATTGACTCACTATGGTGATAGAGGATGTAGTCATTTGGATGCAGAGTTACTAGAAACAAAACAGTAAGGACTTGAGCATCCCAATTTCATCTTTTTTAACTGCAGCTAAGCTTTGACTATGTTATCAAAGAGGAAAGCATAAAATCACTAGTTCAATTTCATATCCAAAAGCAAAGCAATTAAAATAAAGTTTCATACTGGTTGTTGAGGCAGGAATTAGGGTTGCAGGTAAAGAATATTTTTTATGATCATCTGTTGGATTTCCCCCGCCCCCTTTTACGGTTCCTCACCTCAGGTTATGCGAAAGGAATGCAGTATTGTTGCAATCTCCAAATCAGAAATGCCTCCTTCAGTAACTAGTGCTATAAATCACACCTGATTACCACGTTTGCTTGGATGAGAAATGCATCTTGCATTTTTCAGTTATGTCAATTAGGGTTATGTTTATAGGGGAAAATATTTATAATACCTAAAATTAAGGGTTTTGCTTCTGCTGATGTTTGCTTATTTATTTATTTTCACATTATAGATTAAATTAAATTTAAAAAGACACAAGAAATAAGACTAGAGTGTGTAGCAATGATGTAGAACAAAGAAAAGTGTTTAGCATGGCTTAGAGGGAAACTAGAAAGGAATTGTTTCTCAATGATCTGTATTTTTCTTACCTGAATAAGATATTTGGCTCTAACCCTCCGTGGAACCAGATTAACAGGGAGTAGTCTGGACCCATGAAAACAAAATCAGTAAATCCTCTAGCACGTCAAACCACCTGGTTTGGCCCGTGTGGCGTTGAAGAGGTATAATTGCCAGTTTAGCAACGGTGATGAGTCTGCCACATTAAGTTCAATGGTTTCCACGTGGATTTTTCAGCAGAGTTGGACAGAGGAACAAGATGTGATGGAACCAGATGAATAATGAATGACTGAAAAGATGTTAAGAGAGAACATTTAGGAAAATGCAAATAGGGTTGTGAAGGCCATAAATTGAGAAGTAGAGCACAGCGAGTGTTTACCAACATGGGACAATATTTTTCCATTACCTGTGTGCTGCTTTTGCTCTGCGCAAATGGTCAGTGAGAGAACAAATTACTTTAGTGTGAAAATGGTGGAGTATTAATTTTGTATGATTTTTTGCTACTAACATATCACATCTCATTTATTATCACAGTATATATTAAAAGTCATTATAAAATGCAAGACCAGTAGTTTTCCAGGGACTAATAGGTTTTTTAGACATGTTAGAGACTCCACCCCCAAATCCCCCCACCCTACAGTTTTCATCAGCATTTAATTTTTCAGAGAGATACAGTGTCCTTCAAAATGCCACAGTAAAAGGTTGCCGTGGGCACAGGGATTCCAGATCAATTATATGGGTAGCCTTCTACAATTTATCATTTGAAGATAGCATCTGCGTGGATTTGAAAGAGTAAGCCAGTCAATATTGCAGGACATAGATAGAAGGAGACAAACTGGATAGAGTATTAGGGATAAAAATAGAACAGTGAAGCAAAAATTGCGGACAATGGTATAAGACAAGTGCTGATGGAACCAGGTATTTAATGTAATTGCTCTCGGCATAGCGGCATGAAGAAAGAATTATTCATTTTGATATAGTAATCCATTGCTCACCCTTAGCCATTAGTAAAATCAGATAGAAGGGATTGAAAGGGTAAGGTATTAGCTGAATGAAAATGGATATAGTTATTTCAGTGTATCGTATTGCTTGGCTAATGTAGGTGAATAGAAGACTAGAGAACAACAATGCTCCCCTCACCTCCTCCCTTCCCCTCTTCCTCTCCATATAAGCATCCACTGGTATCTCTAAGAATCTTTGGAAAGATTAATAAATAACGATAAATAAGGAGGTGAATCTATTACAGAAATCTGAAATTCCTTTTCCAACAGCAGTATTTATTTCTTCAGTGCTTACTGAGACCCTATAGGAGTTTCTTTCATAAGTGAAATCAAAGCTAAAGCAAGCAGGGCTTTGGGAGTACCTTTGTGTAATCAGCAAACTAGAGGCAGTCTTTCTAGGGAACAGAGCTATTTTTTAAGAATGAGGTGATTATATTGCTTTGTTTTCTAATGGACTGTAATACATTTGGGAACAGTAGTAGCATAACCTTTTATTTGACGTAGACTTATGTAATGGTTACTCTTACAGCCAAGCGTGAAGTAGTTAGATTTAGAATGAAATCTCATGCATTAAGAGCCTTTGAAGAAGAGAAATGGGTGAAAGAGTGGTACTAAATACTAAGGGAGAGTAGTCCACTTAGATTTACTATCTATAACTCTTCCTTCCCCCATCCCCGTAGTAATTTGTTGAGGTTTCTGTCATGGATTCTAGCCAGGGGAAAGCGATTAACTCCCTCTGTGTCCCAGATAGGCAAATTGTGTTGCACTGATGAGCACCATTTATGTAAGGGAGTAGACTTCACAGATATTCACACTTTTGTTGATCTGTATGGATTCAATGGAGGAATATGGTGGAGATCAGACCCTTGTTGTCATACTCAAGGTTTTAGCAAGGGAGTAATGGACAACAGGGTCAAATTGCTGATTCCAAACTTTAAAGCGCACAGTTGCCCAGAGATGTGCTGTGCTGACAGTCTGTGACAGTATAGCTCAGAATTTATGGTTTGGTTTACCAAATCACCTTTGGTGGCAAGAATTTGTCCCACATATGCCTTGTGATGAACCTCATTTTTTCACCATCTTCTCCTCAGCAGCTAGGAGATTCCCAAAACATCATCTGCTTAGGGAGAGATATATAGGATGCCTAGGGAGGAACCTCATCGTTTTTTCAGAGTCTGTTGCCTGCTGCAGGACGGAAAGAGCCAGTGGCTTTTCATGTTTTGTGTACTGTTTCATTTCTGATGAACTGCCAAACATGATTAGTGAAGTTAAGCAGTATTTTCTTCAGTGAGTTACATGTCTCTATACCCATGCAGGCATTTATTACACTTCCAAGGATGAACCTTGTGTACCCCAATGTTTTGCTTATCACATCTGTAGGAATTTTTATTTATTCCAGAATTAGCATTTGGAATGAAGCTTCAAGAACGCTTCTATTCTGAGAAGGGTAACACGTACAAATATGATCTCCTAACTTTGAATAAGTATGGGTGGTGGATGAAAGAATTTGTGTGAGCTACTGAACGTACCACCTCTAAGAAAACAATAATAATAAAGAACAACAGACAGTTTTTGAGCTGTTTTCAATACAAAACTAATATGAAAGAACAAGGTAATGCCATCATGGGAGTTACAGCCTCATGGACTTATCTCTAATTTCACATTTTTATAAGAGAAGATTTCAAAATGCATCATATTTGAATTGCATCCTTTTTCTGAGTTTATCTTTTATCTTTCTCTGAATTTAACTCTTACCTCTTGCAGCGTCCTTGGCAACATTGTCAAGAATATTGCTCTGACTACAGACAGAGATAGCATAGATGCCTGCTGGTTCATTAGATAGTCTTGTTCTCGAGGGATACAGCGGTAGTTCTGTGACCCATGAAATGCCCTGTGTACTCTGAACCAAAGAGTGGACAGTTTCTCCTGTTGTAAGCTTGCTCCTGCAAAGTTCTGAGAGTCAACAGTTCCTGTAGTGCCAGTACCAGGTTATTTGAGATTAACTCCATTTTAGTTGAAGTGGTCTCATTATAATCAGGAGCAGTCACATCTTACTCTTTACTCTTCAGAGGGCTTAATACAGCTCAAGAGGACATAAAAGCGTTCTTTGCTTTTTTCTGATAGAGACCAGATAATCTCCCTGAAATACAGAATTCTTGATTGAAGTAGCTGCTGGTATTCCTGAGGATGTTAAAATATCCGGGGCTGAGGAAGAACCTCTCTGCCATAATATCCATGAGGCAACGTAATGAATGTTCCTCAGAATCCATGAATCCCTTATATAACAGAGTGTCCTCAAAGACATTGATCTGCTTTGATTGAGTCCAAGAGGCCAGAGAGTAGGTGGGGAACAGAGGCGGTGGCACTGACTTAGGTAAAAGCTCTGGATCCTGCTGGCCAGACAGACTCCGAATCAGTGAATTAGCTTGCTCGTTACATGGCTCTCAGAAGCCATTTAGTGGAAGAGCAAATTAAGCAGCATCTTTAAAGAACAGTCTTTACACCCACTCAGGCACACAGCTTAGTAGCCCGTTCTGCTGCCGTGCATTCTAAAGACAAATATCAGCATATTTTCAAAGAATAATTAGAAAGAAAAAATTAAAAGGCTTGAATAATCCCGGATAAAGCAATCTGGATTTCAGTTAAGTTCTAAACATCATAGCGGCTGCTATTATACAAGAAGAATCTTGACTTGTTTTTGCTAGTTGCTTTGGTGTGTTTGAGCAAATGACTGAGCTGCTGCCGTTAGCCAAAACCTGTTCCCCCAAATGTTTCATTTTGCTTTTTGTGATTATTTTTAATCTATGTTCTCTAAGCTGCATTATCATATGTGAATTCTGGCTGCGTATTTTTTAAAATAACTTATTTGCAACTGTCAGAGATACCTTATGAATAAGTTATCAACAATCCCTAAGAGCTATAGCTGCAAACATTTTAAAAAAAAGTAATATTTATAAGTCTGTGAACATTTTCTATTAATGTATTTATCAAATGAATGCAGTCACTCACTTAGGGTTAAGAAAACAGCTCCTCTCTGTTATAAACAACACCACATCACTTGCGTTTTCTCTAATACTAACACGTCAGTGGCAGCTTTCTGATTTAAACGATCTTTTATGAAAAGTTCAATTTAAATAAACTGGTTTTATCCTCAGAGATCTCAAGGCTCTTGAGGACCATTCCCCAAACCAACCACAGGCATTTAATAATGCATCGTAAATTGCCGGCGTAATGATGGAAAGCACAAGGGAGAGTGGAACTGCAAATTTTTAGTTTTTCTTAGAGAGGAGCAGAATTTAGTCAAACAATAAAAGGAAAATCTCACTTAGAGGGATGGTGGATAGTCCGGACAGCAAGCTTTGAAGTCTGGTGCTGTCTTTCACGATAGCATTGTGATGTTTTGAGGAATGATGAGCAAAATGACTGCAGCTGAAATATCCTGGCTCCAAAAAGTTGGTCAGATTATTGGAGAGGTTATGAAAAGCTCTCTTTAAAATTCATTCAAATTTTTTAAGGGGAAAAAAAAAAAAGTAACATAAGGACACTAATGATTGTGTATTATTGTAAGGATGTAGAAGAGGAGCTCATCTTGTGCCTAGGGTTTTGGGAAACAATAGCGTTCCTGTATGGCTGCTGGGTGGACTGTTTACCAATGTAGCTGAGAAACAGGTAGCAAAGGGGTGCTGATGTTGTGATCTTTGTTTGAGAGTGACCAGTTTCTCTATGGAGAACGACTGGTAAAAGAATTTAAGCCTAACAGTATTGAAATAAAGAGAAGGAAGGTAACTTCACTTGAATTTTTATTTTTGTCCTTCTTAGGAATGTTACATTAGTTCAGGGCGGGTCTGCACTGGAGAGTATGACTGGTTAAGTCTGATTTGCATATGAGTGTGTGCTTTTAAATATTTCTTTGTTTGTTTGTTTAACCTGATAGTTATAAGTTGTCATTGCTAGAGGGACAGTTAAATTGATAGAACGCAGATTTGGAATATTGATACTTTTGTCCTGATCATAACGGAGGTATATCAATGTAAAGCACTTCTACGCTGTGCCCGGAGGAAAAGGCTGAACCATTTTAATGATGCTCTAAAAGTCAAAGCGATAGTACTTCCTGATGTTATTATATTGATAGTTATTTTATTGCTTATGGATTCCCAGGTGATGCTACACCAGCCCTAATTTATGAAGGCAGTTTTAGCTAGTTAGTTACTTAACAACAGTAGGGTAATGTTTCTCAGCCTTATGGAAAGGGAGACTTTCCTTTGGCTTACCTGCTTTTGTTTTGGGTTGTTTCCCACCCTCTGCCTGGGCAGCAGCTCTGTCCCCCAAAGTCAGAGGAATGGTGAGTCACCTACGTTTGCACTGCTGCCCTGCCTTGGAGGAGATTAATTGCTATCAAGGAGCCCAAGTTGCTAAACAGTTTTAAGGTTAGCCTAAACATTTGCAGCCAATAATTAGTCTTTTCTCACTTGGGCAACTAGGGGAGGCTAAGCTGTTGCCAGCTCACAGGGAACTGCTGACTGCTGCTGTCTAATGCTTTCTGGCTCCCTGAGGGTTGTATTGCACCATTTGAGAAATCCACCCGGTGTGAGAGGTAAAAACCAGGTGCGGGGTATGTTGGATATATGCGAAAAAAGACGGGCAGCGGAAGGGGAAAAAAAAGGGAAGGTGAGATGAAGTCAAGTAATTCTGGCAGTGGAAAGGAGATAAGAGCAGGAGAGGACAGAATCAGGGAGAATCTGGAGAACAAAAAGTAAGTGTAATGAACAAGGAGCTGCTAAGTCAGTGGAGTGAAACCAGCATATATTCATTTTTGCATAAGCATAGAATGACTGAAATTTTAGGACCTCTCTTGTGCTTCACCACTGTTATGCTCCACTGTTTGGAAACTGTTTATATGATTCTGTCAGTTTGTGAACATATTTTAAAACTTAATATTCTTTAAATAACAACACAGGCTGATTTTACATTTTTTAAAAATCCAGCTTATTTAACTTAAATCCAACTTATTAACTTGAATTAGAATCATAGAATCATTTAGGTTGGAAAAGACCCTTGGGATCATCAAGTCCAACCATCAACTCCACTCTACAAAGTTCTCCCTTACACTATATCCCCCAACACCACATCTAAACGAGTCCTAAACACATCCAGGGATGGTGACTCCACCACCTCCCTGGGCCGCCTATTCCAGTGTCTGACCACTCTTTCTGTGAAGAATTCTTTCCTAATGTCCAGCCTAAACCTACCCTATTGCAGCTTGAAGCCATTCCCTCTTGTTCTATTGCTGATTACCTGTGAGAAGAGACCAGCACCAGCCTCTCCACAATGTCCTTTCAAGTAGTTGTAGAGAGCGATGAGGTCTCCCCTCAGCCTCCTCTTCCTCAAACTAAACAGCCCCAGCTCCTTCAATCGCTCCTCATAAGATTTATTCTCCAGGCCCTTCACCAGCTTCGTTGCCCTCCTCTGCGCTCGCTCCAGCACCTCGATATCTCTCTTGTATTGAGGTGCCCAGAACTGGACACAGTCCTCAAGGTGTGGCCTCACCAGTGCTGAGTACAGGGGGACAATGACCTCCCTCCTTCTGCTGGTCACACTATTTCTAATACAAGCCAGGATGCCATTGGCCCTCTTGGCCACCTGGGCACGCTGCTGGCTCATGTTCAGCCGCTTGTCAATTAGAACCCCCAGGTCCTTTTCTGCCAGGCAGCTCTCCAGCCACACTTCCCCAGGCCTGTAGCGATGCATGGGGTTGTTGTGGCCCAAGTGCAGGACCCGGCACTGGGCCTTGTTGAAGCTCATACCGTTAGCATTGGCCCATCGGTCCAATCTGTCCAAGTCCCTCTGTAGAGCCTTCCTATCCTCATGTAGATCAACACTCCCGCTTAGCTTCATGTCATCTGCAAACTTGCTGATGATACACTGTATGTCCTTATCAAGGTCATCAATAAGGATGTTAAACAGAAATGGTCCCAACACTGAGCCCTGAGGGGACACCACTTGTGACCGGCCGCCAGCTGGATTTAACTCCATTGACCACCACTCTTTGGGACCGCCCATCCAGCCAGTGCTTGATCCAGCAGATCGTATGCTCATCCAGGCTGTGAGCCGCCAGTTTTTCCATGAGAATTCTGTGGGGGACAGTGTCAAATGCTTTTCAAAAGTCTAGGTAGACAGTGTCTACAGCCTTTCCCTCATCCAATAATTGGGTCATCTTGTCATAGAAGGAAATCAGGTTTGTCAGGCAGGATCTGCCTTTCCTAAACCCACACTGACTAGGCCTGATCCCCTGCTTGTCCGTTATATGAGTTGTAATGGCACTCAAGATGATCTGCTCCATGACCTTCCCTGCTACCGAGGTCAGACTGACAGGCCTATAGTTTCCCTGATCCTCCTTTCTGCCTTTCTTGTAGATGGGCGCTACATTTGCTACCCTCCAGTCCATTGGGACCTCCCCAGTTAGCCATGACTTCAGGTAGATCATGGAAAGTGGCTTGGCGAGCACGTCTGCCAACTCTTTCAGCACTCTTGGATGTAACCCATCCGGTCCCATAGACTTGTGCGCCTCCAAGCGGCGTAGCAGGTCAATTGAAAGAGGGGAGGGGAATTTGCCCCCCCATTAATAATGTTTTCTAGTTGAGAGTCATGAATTAGAGATCAGAGCTTTCTGCAAAACTCTTCCATTTTTTTCCACCATCTTTGCTTCTCTGTCTTTGCTTCCTTACAGAGTGCTTGAAAATTAGAATTTACTTTGGGAAAATGTTCTCCCCAACCAGAAAGTGAGTAATGGGGAGAGAGTTGCAAATGGAGGAAGTGATTCTGATACTTAGCAGATTTCCAGTGACATCATCTGTTGGTGCTCTGGAACACTTCAGAGTTTGTTTCATTTTGTTTTTATTTGAATGTTATTGTCTTCCAGTAGTTAAACTATGAAGCCCCAAACAACAGGTGATAATACTGCCAACGTCCAGATGGATTATTATTAAATGCATGCAAACAGTGCTCTGCAGTTCCAGAGGCAGAGAGCACTTTGTTTCAAGATTTTTCACTCCTGATTATTGCAGGACTAGCAGTTTAAAAAACCAGTAGGTCCATTTCACCTTTTGGGTGAATGGACAAAACTCCCATTGCCATAAACAGGAACTGTGCCCTCTTTACACTGGAGATTAATTTGGTTTGATGGGACTTGTTGGAGGACACAAACAGTAAAAGGATGCTCTAGTTGTGATTTGGTGTCTCATTGTCGCATTTAAATATTTTCAATATTTAGCAATAGGATTCCAAGTCAGGCATGAAAAGAGTTTAGTGATTTGTAAAGTACATTTGCAGATGAGAAGACCTCTTTCACTGGCTGTAGGTTGAACACCATTTGTATCATCTTCCCATCCCATCTTGTTTTGCTTGGTTGGTTGGTTGATAAGAGATGATGAGTTCCTGCTGTGCAGCAAAAAGCATGTCAGGTGCTAAGCAGGTAGCTCCACTGGGATACTTCTCTTGTGTTTTGTCCCGGTGTACTCACAACATGGCACAAATAGTAAAAGATAATTTGTGTATATTTCCTTGCAAGTTCACAAACACTGTTTAGAACTCTAAGGAGTAATGGTGATAACTGATTAGCTATAGGGTAGGTGAGTACTGCAGTAAAAAGAGCTCTGTATGGGCAATGAACCTTATTTCGCTAACTTACGGAAACACTTGAACCCTGTAGAATGGCACTCACTTATCAAACCAACCCACCCTGTAACATAATGGTCCTTACTGAAAATCTGAAGCCCCAGTGTCTTTGTTGTTGCAAAGAGCTAGCTTATGTAGATGGAAGCTGGTGATATGTGAGTGATCATTATGCTGTGTCAAGTCTCATTTTAAAGACCATAAGTATACCTTTTTAAAAGAAAAACAAACTACTTCACCAGTCTAGAGAGAAACATAAATCACATATTTTTATCACCTCAAAAGACCACTAGAAGATGAGCTCTAATATTTCAAATGCGACAAGCAATCTATACACATGAATCACAATTTGAGTTCCATTACAACTGAGCTGATATATACCACTATGTGCTTTATGGATTTTACTCCTAACAATATTAAGTAAAAACCCAAACCTTTTTGTGATGAATACCTAACCTTTTACAAGGATTTGTAGAGTTGTGGTCCAGAACAACAGCTTTAGCGTGGCCCTACAGGCTTTAATAAGAAAATACTATGACCAGTTTTGACCTCTCAATATTATTCTTTGTAAAGGAAATGCTTGTATTAGTAGAAGGCTAATACTGCAAAGGTAAAAGAAAATGGGAAATACTGAAAGGGTTTATGGAAAATGCATCAAGAAAGATTGAGAAGAGAGTTAAATAAATGAGCAAAGTTTGAAGATCTTTTGTTCCTTCTGCTTCCTTTGCTAGGCCCAGTCTTTTTCTTCCTGGACTCAAGGACTTCTGCAGCAACCTGGTGTCAGTTGTTCTCAAATCCTCTATTCATAGTCAAGGCATCACTTGAAGTCCTTAGTCTCCTTTTGAGAAATTCTCCCACGGTGATATTTTCATAAGGTTAATTTTCAGGTGAATTGGTTGCTGTTTTGACATTCTTGCTTTCTTTTCAGACATCTTTTCGTTCCTTTCCTTTTTATGCTAGAAAATTATTAGATATGCAAGAACAAAACTCCTCAAAGCAATGCTCCAAAAGCCTATTAAAAAGAGGCTGCAAGCAGAACAGTGTGAACGCACGTCAACACCTGAGTGTTTCCCAAGTGGCTCTAGCACTCAGTGGTGTGATAATGAGACATGTGGGAGGATTTTTCTTGGCTTTTATCTTCCATATATTGATGCTCCCGACTTTTTAAAATTCATTTCATAGAGTGTTGCTGCAACAGAAACAACGGAAATGCAAGAATGAGATAGTTCAAGGTGTTTGCAGTGGTATACGAAGTCTTTTGCCTCCAGGCCATCATTTCTAATTCCGCACAAGTTGGCAGCAGTCAGAAATCACTGCCAAATGACAGCTGTTTGGTGGCCAACACGAAGTGATTTAGCTAGTAGCTCCTACTGGACAGATGTCTGTAGTATAGAACGTGTTGAGTATAGCTGGCATGTGTTTCATTTTCAGAGACTGGAAAATGTGGCTGTATCTCAACCGCAGCTACTTTGGTTTGTGAAGGTTAAACAGGATACCTGAATTTAGGCAACCAAGAACTCAGAATGTGCACAATTAGACGCCCCCCCACCTTCTGGGGTTAAATCCTGATGTTATGGTGCTAACCCCTTGTAGCACTTCCATTGCGTCTCCATAAGCACCGTGTGGTGAGGGAGAAGGGAGACTGTAGCTTGGTCCCTGTAGGTGGCTGCGCAGAGGGGTGTGGTAGGAGACCACACTGTGGGGTGACCAACCCATCTGTACCCCACGGGCTGAGCGATTTCTTCAGCTGGGTTGTCAATTAATACTTATTCTTCAGTGTGAGCAATCAATAACAAGGAGAAAGTAATAGAGGGGAAGAAATGAATCTGATTCATCTTTCTTTGTGTGGACGTATGTAACACTAGAATTAATCTTTTGAAAACCATGAATTACTTTATGTAAAATCTGCGCTACTTAGCGGAAAATCTATCCTACCGAGAAAAAAAAATCAAGAGAATTCTTCAGTATAACATCTGGTTTTGTGGGGAAGGAAGGAGGAAGATTTTACAGTTTACAATATCACAGAGCCTTGGGATATTTAAACAGGCAAGGAAATGATAGGTTTGATTCACTGTTGTGAAAACAGTTTTGAATTTTGGATTTGAAGCAGCAGTAGAGATTGCTCAAGCAAACAGAGATATGGGATCAAGTTTCCACTCGCTCCTTAGCAATCTTTTTTTTTCAATTGGCATGATGTAAAACAGGCTTAAAACAGGCTTGTATGACTGGCTCAATCATCTGCTTGTGTGGGATGCGGAAGTGGCGCAGAGCGCTGTTCAGTAACTCCTGTGGCAGAAGTGGTTTTCAAGGACAGGGCATTGTCACAGCACTTGGATGAATCTGGAGGGCTGGAATACTCCCTGATCAACTCAGCGGTTAAATCTGCTACATTGGCCTGACAAACGTTGCCATGTCATATCTGTCAAAGCACTGCATCCGATACCACGCTGTAGAGTTACTGTGCCTTTGTGCTTTAGTTTAGCAGTGAGACAGAGTTAGGATTTTCAGTGTTGCATGCTTCTGACACTATTTTATGTTTGAAGACTCTGCATCAGTTTATATTTTTTAACATTGTTGTAGAAAAAAACCCCTAAATTCTACTAAATTTACCTTGTTCTTTAACGCTAAAGTTAAACCAGATTGCCTTTGGAGTTGTAAATGGAATTTATTTTCTCTTATTTTCTAATATTGTATCATGTTATTCATTTACTAAGCCTGACTGTAACTTTCCTTGGTGGTTCTTCCCTGCAGATATTGATGAGTGCGCTGCCAAGATGCATTATTGTCATGCCAATACTGTGTGCGTTAACTTGCCTGGATCCTATCGTTGTGACTGTGTCATGGGATATGTCCGTGTGGATGATTTCTCCTGTACAGGTGAGCTCTCAGGTATACGGCAATAATGGTATTATACTGTGTGTTGTGTGTATTACTTAGCTTCTAACTAGTCCCTGTGCCATACCAAATCCCACATACTAGCTGGCCCTCTGCTGGCATAAAATTTAGGCACAAGTGAGATAGGATTCTATAGGTAAATGTGCTATGAGGTACCTTTCCTATGTATGGGCCCTTTGGGATTAGTTGGGAAGGTGGCTCAAGAAGCTCTGTGGTGCATGCACTGAGTGCTGTTGTCAACCAGGACGTGGTCCCTTCATGTCCCACAGCTGGCGTGTGTGTGAGGTGCAAAGGCTGTAGCGTAGTGAGAAGAAGTAACATTTTATACCCGTGGTTTGAAACTGGTCACTGGATTGAAATATGAGAAATTTTCCAGGAGGAGAAGTTTGCTGGACAGAGCTAAAACAAATACGTAAAAGGAAAACTGAAAACATGTAAAGTCCTCGAACCCAGTTATTGTTATTAGGTGGTATGGAAATTGTTGTTATTAATGCTGAGAATTAGCGTCTCCAGAACTATGACACATGTTATTTAGAAAAGAGAACAAGTGTGATAGCATTAGACAGTACATCTCATGATTCTTTTTTAATACCTGTCAGCAAAATGAGGTCTAAAAATTCTTACTGGAAAGTAGGTAGGTCTCATTTCCATCTAGAGGTTTTTAAGGGACCTTCTCTGGCAATCTCTGTGAAAAACGTGAGCAGCTGCTGAAATGCTCAGCCCAGCTATACCTGACTGGATAACATCTTTCAATCACAATGCTCCAGAAAGGCTGATCTCAGGATTATTTTGATGGTGCGCCTGTCTGGCAAAGGAGGAAAATATCGGGCAGATTTATTGAAATGAAAATAAGTCAGATTGACACAATATACCATGTTTAGAATTGTGTTGGGTGAGCTATTTTCTCAAGTGGAAAGATGGCACAGGAGTATTCAATATAAGAATGATTTCCAGCCTGGAATAATTACATTGTAATGTATATTATCCTTAGGGAAGGTCATAGGAAATGCTGACTTTCATGGTGACAGCATGTCTTGTAGCTAAGATTATGCAGTTTATAAAAACTGTAGGAAAGTCCTGCCCACCTCTTGAGAGAGGATGATACTAAATAGCGATCAGGAAACGGATTTTTATTTTGCCCAGGGAGTCATTGTTTCTATATAATCTCTGTCTTTTGAGTAAACTTTTGAGTTTTCTTAATTTTTTACAATCTGCCACGTCAGAAAAGTTTCAGACTTTAAATTTGGTTCTAAATTTGCGTGCTGTGTGAGGTAGCGGCCTTCAGTGATGGGGAAAGGGTAATTGGTAATCTGACACTTGCTTTCCATATATGCACTACTGATTTCCTAATGTTCCTTCCTTCCAGCAAGGCGCTATTATTAGGAATGCAAATAGTTTAGAAAGCAGGGTTTTTGCGATTTACAGCAAAAGTGTGAAATACTAAGACAAGTTGCTTGACAGTAATGGGTGAATATTCATTTAAAGTGCATACACACAAAAAAAATCTACAACAGGTATAAGAACAAAATAATAGAATGAGTGAGATAACTGTTTCTTGCAGGTTTATTATCTTGCTAAAATGACTTCTTTTTTGACATCACCATTAAAAAGCACAACAAGTATGTAACACAGATGAGGAGAAACTTGTTTCATTGCCTGTTGTATCTAGAAATAATTGTATGTTATAATAATAAATGTATTTAAAGTAAGTATTGTGCAATAGAAGCACTAGTCCTGTTTTCTAATCTTGCATTATGATAGAATCACAGAATGGTTTGGGTTGGAAGGTACCTTAAAGATCATCTAGTTCCAATCCCCCTGCCCTGGGCAGGGACGCCTCCCACTAGACCAGGTTGCTCAAAGCCCCATCCAGCCTGGCCTTGAACACCTCCAGGGATGGGGCAGCCACAACCTGTTCCAGTGTCTCACCACCCCCACAGTAAAGAATTTCTTCCTAATATCTAATCTAAATCTCCCCTCTTTCAGTTTCAAACCATTACCCCTTGTTCTATTGCTACACTTCCTGATAAAGAGTCATCTTTCCTGTAGGGTCCCCTTTAAGTACTGGAAGGGGCTCCAAGGTCTCCCCGGAGCCTTCTCTCCTCCAGGCTGAAAAACACCAACTCTCTCAGCCTGTCCTCACAGGAGAGGTGCTTCAGGCCTCTGTTCATCTTTTTGGCCTCCTCTGGACTCGTTCCAACAGGTGCATGTCCTTCTTATGTTGGGGACCCCGGAGCTGGATGCAGTACTCCAGGTGGGGTCTCACTAGAGCAGAGTAGAGGGGCAGAATCACCTCCCTTGACCTGCTGGCCACGCTTCTTTTAACTCAGCCCAGGATGCAGTTGGCTCATGTTGAGCTTCTCATCAACCAACACCTCCAAGTCCTTCTCCTCAGAGCTGCTCTCAATCCATTCTTCACCCAGCCTATATTTGTGCATGGGATTTCCCCGAGCCACGTGCAGGACCTTGCATTTGTCCTTGTTGAACTTCATGAGGTTTGAACCCCTCAAGCCTGTCCAGGTCCCTCTGGCTGGCATCCCTTCCCTCCAGTGTGTTGACTGCTCCACACAGCTTGGTGTTATCAGCAAACTTGCTGAGGGTGCACTCAATCCCACTGTCCATGTTGCCAACAAAGATGTTAAACAGCACTGGTCCCAATACTGACCTCTGAGGAATACCAGTTGTCTCTGGTCTCCAGATGGATATTGAGCCGTTGACCGCAACACTTTGAGTGCAACCATCCACCCAATTTCTTGTCCACCAAGTGGACCAAACCCATGTCTCTCCAATTTAGAGACAAGGATGTGTGAACAGTGTCAAACACTTTGCTCAAGTCCCCGTAGTTGATGTCAGTTGCGCTTCTGCTATCGTAGAAACCCACCAAATTTGTCTTTAACAATAACAAAAAAAATCAAGCAACAAATACTTAACTAGTTCCCCATCATGCTGGCACCAATGTATGGCAGGCACAAGTGAAATAAATTGTCGGTATTACTAAGTTCTTAAAATTTATTTCTCTTTATTCAAACAAAATAAGTGAGAAACTGTCTTGTTATCGAACCGTGCATTTGGGGACAAATCTGAAAGCCTGAGATGAGTTGGTGTTCTGGTTACAACCGAGTTGTGTATACATGGGGTCAGGCTCTAATGGGTTCAGGTTATCTTGAACAAGTTAACAAGTTGCAAATGTAAGCACTTAAGGCGTGTGCACAGCATTGCATGTATTTTGTACACTGTTGACCTAGAAGGAGAGTTGTTCCACAGAGCAGGAGGTATCATATTTTGGGAAGTCTGAGTCTAATTCATTGACACACAAAGTCATCATCTGCAGTTGCGCAGTTTCTGTGTGTGGCTTGGCAGGTCTGTGCCTGGTGGCCCTGGGGGCTGGCCCCTGTGCTCCAGTGGCTTTCAAAAGGTGGAAAGCAGTGATATGTGGAACCTGTAAGTCAGAAACAATTTTTAAGCTGAATGGAATATTTCAATTTGATATTGAGGGGATTATCTTTATAATAAGAAATGAAGTGAATATTGAAATGCGAGGCTGACTTGAAGTGAACAAAATTAAATTCATTGGGGTATTGCTGAATTTTAAATACGCAGCTTCCAGTGTGTTTTCTTATAACCCTGTATCTTTCTCAAATTAAACTAATTTGTACTGCTTTGGTGTTGGTGAACCTTTTTTTTCCCCCGAAACAAGTTTTGAAAAATTTTTACCATTTCTGATCATGAGAACTGTGCAGTAGGAACTTCCTGTGGTTATCAGTAAGAAGCTGCGCTGATTGCACAGAAAATGCAGCCACAGAGACAGAGTGACTAAAGTAATATTCTGGATGAAGTCTACAGTTATATTAAATTCTGTACTATGATTTCAAGTTAGGAGGTAGCTATTTTAATATCAATATTCAGCCTAGCAATAACTTTAACCTACGTTCACCAAGAAGAGTACATTGGTGTTTCTCAGCTCACCTATTCCTAGAGCTCTGAGCTCTGAATTAAGTTGTTGAGTGAAAGACAGTTTTATTAAGAGAAGTTACCCTTGAATAGGAAGCTTCTTTCACTCTCTTCCTGGGACACTGACAGGTTGTTTATCTGTTCTCAGGTAAATCAGTCTTGCCCATTCTGAAATGGCAGCGAAATTTGCTGCTCCAGATGCTCTTATTTACTGGAATCTACTGATTTAAAGTATTTTATTGACTTCCACAGGTTTTCACTCTGCTTTTGTGTTGAAAATAAGTTCTCCTGGGTTGCTTTCTTCTAACGTACCAGTTTGGGAGTTTGCTTCAGAAGTGCTTTATTTAGGTTAACGCTTTTCGAAGCATTATAAATTACATGATAAAAATATCGTAATTTTAGTTTTGATGGGCTGCATCTGTTCTCTGGTGTGATTTTGAAAATGCATGTATATGATTTTCTGTAGTTTGAAACTATAATACATAGTTTCTATGTCCCACTGCCATTCAATCAGGTAAACAAATGCTGTTTCATCTTAATAGGCTATAAGTTATCTGTAATAACCAGGTATATTATGCTGATATGAAGAGGAAAGAGCGTAGGTGGGTCTCATCTCTTTTTGCATAGTACTGGCATTTGCTATGAAGACAATCATGATGAAGATTCCTGGTCTTTAATATCTATGATAAACATTTTTAAAAATATCCCTCATTTTGTGGTATTTTCCTTGGGGCTGCATAGGAGACTGAAAACTTCCTAAAATCCTGCAGCTATTCAAAGAGTAAGTTATGTCATTTTGTGTAGTCACTCCTGGGCTTCAATGCTCTATTTTGGGGTTTTAATTTTTTTTTTTAATATCCTACAAATATTCTCTGATTAAGTACTAAAGCTTAAAAAAAACCTTTACAAATGAGAGTGCCAAGAGATTTTTATTCTTCTATTTGCATGTATTACTCATGGCCCTTCTACAAAATGAAGAAACTTCCTCTGAACTTGAGAATGACTTGGCCTGTTTTGCCCCAGGGGCTTCTTTTCAAGAAATAGCATGGAAAGTTATCTGGCCACCCAACATATGTCAGCAGCACGTTCTGCCAAAACATGGTGCGACCTATATGCGAACATCCTTCTTTTTATGCCCCAAGCTATGCTGTCAGATGTTTTTCCTCTGTGAAAGGAATCCACCTCCAGATTTTACTGTGGAATCGTGTAGTTCTGCGTGATGTCTGTGCTTTTAACCCTTTTTCAGTCCTCGTTTTGTGTGATAATGTTCACAGAGCTTGTTTCACCTTTGGCTTCTCTCAGTAATGAGTCACTAAAATAATTATATGTTACTTGCAAAAAGCAAGCCTTTATCTGCCACAGAGGAAATATTTGCAAAATACATCATTCAGTATTTTAATTTTGTGGCAAAATTGAAGTTCTATAGAGATATATTGTTTAGAAGAAGTCTTAGAATTTAAATGTTAGTCTGTAGTTTATATGCTAATTTGAAGTACAATATGGGTAGAGAAGAGGAAGTAAGAAAACCTAATGATTTTGATGGGATATCCCATAAGTCCCTTCACTTCTGTCCTATGTGGCTTCTGGAGTAGCATTCAGTTTTGAATCTAACACACGTTTCAGAACAAGCTCTTCTGCAGCGTGTTATTGGAAAAGTTGTGCCTAAAGCATAGAAAAATGTAAAGTTCTGAGAAACCTCAATTTCAAGGGAAAAAAACAGCAGCCCCCTTCTCCAGGTCTTCCCTTCTTCCTCTCCCCTATTTGTGAAAGGCAAGTCAACTGCAGAAATTTCCTGCTTCGGTGAGAACAAATGTTGTTCAAATTGTTTGCTGTCACTAAAATTGATGCCTTTAGATTTTTGTTGCTGGAGTTTACCTGTCAGGTTCAAGGTGGTGTAGTTGACCCTGTAATACTACTAATAATGCAGCAAGTTTCACAATGGGGAAGTGGCAATCTCAAAGGGCAGGTTACTGGCCTCTTATCCAGAACCACTGTATGTGTTTGGAAAAGACCTGAATAGAAGCTTTTAGGCAGCCAATTGGTAATACAGTCACTTTTTGAAAGACAGTGGTTTATCTGCAATCTAATCTACTGACTCTCTTTTCCCCCTTTTCCTTTTTGGTGAACTAAATTTGCATTCGAGAAACATTAATAATTTTGGTGTGGCACTTGAACTTTTGAAGTACTGTGCAGGGTCTTGGATGTTCACGGAGGTCAATAAACAAATGTTAGCTCTGTTCACATGAATGGCCCAGAGCTGGTGAATTGATAGACGTATCTGCTTGCTGAAAACCCAAGTCTGGGTCAGTAGGCAGTGAAGGTAGGTCTGTGGTGGAGTAATTGTCAGGTATGTTTTGGGGAAGAGCCCCCTTTGGATCTTGCTGTTCTAAAGGATATCATTAGGGAGTATCTTACCTAGCAATATGTAATTTTTAAAGAAACATTATGAAAATATTAATTGGGTTGGGGTCATAGTTATGTGTCACCATTTGTAGGTTACGTAGCAGAGGTTCAGCACAATGGCTATGACTGGGGATGAGGACCCTCCTGATTTTACTTGGCTCTAATACGTTGATATACACTGCTCTGAAGCATTCCCTGCTTTGGAGTCCGCTCTGTCCTCTACATGCTGAGGACAGCCCATGGTCCTTCTACGAGCTGCATCTTGATTTGTGTGCTTGTCTTCTCACTGCACTGTATCTTCAGGGCAACAGTCGGGCATTTCCAAATACATTTGGAAATTGGTCTTAAGCCAACCTGAATGGATGACACTGTGATTATATTAACTCAGCAGGCACAAAATACTCTTATGCTGGTCTTTCCTTTCCTGAGATCCTTATGTGTTAAAGTGCTAAAAGGCAGGCCAGGACTTAGCTCCTTAGCTCCTAGTGTTAGGCCATAGTCTTTTGTTTGAACGGCAGTCAAGAGCATCTCTATTCCCAGAACAGTGAAGGGAAATGTTTAGTTCCAGGTGCCTTGAAATGCAGAAACATTGGTTTCGAGTCCCTCAGTGGGCTGTTGGCCAAGTTCAGCAGCAGGTAATCTATGCACCAGTGGATATTGCCTGCATCAGAGAGCATTTCTTTGCTCTGCGGGACAAGTCAACAGAAAACTAGAAGTCAATCCAGCAAAACAAAAACGGAGTGATTCCACATCAGATGGCTGATACGCAGGTCTTGACTCAGAACCCATTAACTCAATAGAAAGCTTTCAATCCATTCATTTTGGCTTTAGATAAGTCCCATAGAGAGATAACTCGTGCACTCTTGGCATAGGGAAGCTCTGTTTATAATAATACTAAAAAGGATGATTCTTTTGTATCGTCAGAGAATGCTTTACTACCATGGATAAGGCAGCTTCTCAATGCATCCCTACGAGGCTGCTAAGTATTTAATTGCTGTTTTGGAGAAGAGGAAGCTGAGGCACTGAGAAGTGGAGCATCTTGCCCAAATTCATGCTGAGGCTGTGGCAGCATTGGAGTATCCAGTAAACAGAGTCAGAAAAATTAGACGTGGGAAAAACACAGACTTATACCAACAAGAATTCAGCGAACAGTGAGGTTTATTTTCATAGGTATTGATATTTTCACAAGAAACAGTAGCAGTTGGTTGAAGCACAGTGTGCATGGGCCCTGAATAGCCACATGACCTTCACATTTTAAATCTTCTCCTTCCTCTTTCCATGCAGTTTTGTAACATCTTTTGTTACTTTGGAGTTGAATTATTTCCCAGTCTTCTAATTTTAAATGCCGTGTTACATTCTTTTGTTCCTGACTTCACCTTCATTTACTGGGTTTACCTGCAACATTTTTTAATTCCTTCCTTTAAAAAAAAAAAAAAGCAGCTTTTGGGAAACTGTGTATTATTTGTTCCTAAGTGCTTTCAATCTGAGGAAAAAATGTACTAAAAACGTAATATTTATAGTGATTTAAATTCCTCACTGGTAAATAGTTTAATTAAACATCTTTGTGCTTTCCTGTGCTCTAGGCATGGAAGTATTGCTAATTTGTCCAGAGTAGTTGGTAATCCTTTCAAGCCCTTTTGACACATTGATTTTCTGTAACTTTATTAATACTAAAATTCATTAAGCAGCTGACCGCAAATCATGCGGATAGTTGTATTTCTTGACTTAGGCATAATTAGCATTTTTACATGATTTCTTAGCTGCAGCCTTTTGTGCTGGTATACGTGCTATCACAAAAATTTAGTATTTCAAATTGTTTTGCATATGCATATTCATGCTTATGCATAAACTTAAGCATTAAGATCATGCTTAAAAATAATAATCATAGAATATTTATTTATTTATTACTCATTTGAGACCCATGAATGAAGCTGTCTGTCTGCAGAACAAGCAAGGGCAAGCCTTTCCATGTCACTTGGTCAGCACTTGTCCTGAGCTCTCTTCTGGCAGCATTTCTCCTTGCTGCAGTAGGACTAAATCCCTTTCTATGGCCCCAAAATTTCTTTGTTCCTGAGTCTAGTAATTATTACAAGCAGTCCGTGGGGTTGAGAGATGCAATGAGAGCCACCACGCTAATTTCTTAGGGGGAATATGCTTTCTTGAAACCATGCAGCAGCTGCAGGATCAATGTCAGTGGCTGGAAGCAAAAAGCTCTCATGTTTTAGTCATCTGCTTCCACAGCGTTAATGCCTTCAGGAGTGTAACTTGCTTTTGGGAAAGAGTTTACTCAATCAAGTTCTGATTTTTTTAGAGCTCTAACAGTGAGGGTTTGTCACCTTCTTTGTCTATACAGGCAAAAAACTTGCCCCGTGCTCTACTCTGTTTCTAGAAACCATTTGTAACAAACTCTTTGTTCTTCAGACGCAGAATTGAACTCTCCTACTAAATCATGGAAGTAACTGAATCACAGAGAAGGGCGTCTGGGTCACCAGTCCTGAAGGCAGGCAGGATCCATGGACCTTGAAACATCCTTTGTCCTATCTGTTCTTAAAAAAACCTCAAAAAACTTAATCCCCCTTTTGTTGTGTTCTTTCCCCCCCACACGCTCCCCAACCCCCAGCAATACTTACTCCGCTGTTTAGAAAGGTTTGCTTAATGTCTACCTTAAATCACCCTTGCCAAAATTTAAGCCTGTCACCTCTTGTCATTCTCAGTGAACACAGAGAATGCTTTGACCTTTCTATTTGCAGTCCTTTTAGATATTTAAGATCTCTTTTTCATGAAAATGCTTTATTCTTTCCATCTGTAACCTAAAAACCTATTTTTAGGTTTACGGCTGAACAGTACAAAAATATTGTAAGGGTCTTTCTCCGTACCTTCCTGTTTTCCCTTCAGAGAATTCCGGGCCTGTGCCCCCAAACTTCTGGTGTCTCACAGAAATATTTTTATGGCTGAGCTGCAAGATTGTTGTGTGTCAAGGAAGATGCTCTAAAGAATGGTCCCAGATGAGAGGCTCAGTGTGCCGTGGGGGGTCGGCAAGTCAGACAGACAGATGTGGCCTAAACCTCTCCCATATTGATTGTCAGAGTCCTGGGTTGTGTTACGGACTGCTGCCAAAGGCTGGTTAGTCAGGCACAAGCTGACCACGCTGGATAGGAATTCTCTATTTGCCCTGCTGTACCCTCTCTTTCTGTCCAAACACATTGTTCAGCTAGACAAAGAAGAAATGTCAGATGGATGACTAATAGCCAAATAGCTCGAAGGGGTTATGGCTTGTCTGCTTTCAGTAATAATGAGCGCATTACTCTTGGAAAATATTAGGAAAGATGGCTCAAATGCTCCTCCAATATGCCTGTGTACATATTGCAGCATGTAGTATCTGGAGTCTGGTGTGACCAAACTCTGTACAGTGTATGGCACGTACGTATGCTTTTCTTCCAAGGAAAACCCATCCGGAGGAAGAGGAGCCCATTCACATTGGAATGTGGGAGTGCCAAATTCCTACCACTTCGATTTAAGGGATGGTGGAAATGATCAGGGCTGCAATCGCTGGGCCTCTATAAAGGCCAGGAACTTGCAGCATATTAACTTGGATTTGACAAGTGTGTGACTTGGGTTTCCTCCTGAAAGGCAGTGTGTCATGGCAGATGAGACTCGTCTGCCAAAGAACAGCTGGCATATCTGTGAAATGTGCAGCACTTTGCTTCTCTGCTGTTTATCTTTGTATTTGCTGCTTGGATTTAAGGTTTCTAGAGTAAGGTCTTTATTTCTGAAACAAAGGAATTATATAAAGCTTGTTAAGCTCAACAGAAAATTTTCCATAAAGTTCATGGTGCTTATGTCTGATGGGCTTTTCTGTCAGTGAGAAATATGTATGACAGAGGCTTTTGAAGGTCTTGGTTTTTTCCTTCTTTAATCTAAAGATGTATTTAATACACAAGGAAATAATATATTAATATTTTTTACTTTGCTGTGATCTCATTTTTATACCCGTGCTGAATATTTCATAGATGTGTGCATATTGATTGGGAGAAAGCTAATATTTTATTAACAACTATTGATTCTTGAGTATCAATTACTGTATACAAGTGATCAAAGAATCACCTTCTGAGCAATCGCAGATACTGAAAAGACCTTAGGACCCTGGTTCAATGATGGGCATCTGTTATTTGTTTGAAGTGGCTGAGGTTTTGTGTAAGCCGTGTTTAGACATGCGTTGTAGGTTGGCCAACTCTTACTTTGCTGGTTCTGCAGCTTCCGGGATAACTTAAAAAATGCCTTTTTCAGCAGAAATGTGTGTGCTGGGGGTGAGGGCTGGGGCAGAGTTTCTACTGCTCTGAAGGCGTGCAATGGGGCTTCTCTGTTTGGATGGTCTCATTCTGGTTTTGGAGGACCTTTATGTTCTGTCTGAGAACAAGAATATGAAGATATAGTACGGATAATATTTTCAGGTGAATGCTAATATGTCTGATAATCTAGTTATCCTAAATTTATTCCTGGATTTGTAAACATCAGTGAATAAGCACAAATCGGGTAGTGTTACCTTTCTGAAATGTTTGTGAAATAATTTTAAAGGGTGTAGAGGAACTGCCACTGGCAAGCAGACTTGCTTGGTCCTTAAGAAATATAGCCTTTGGGAATAGTGCAGGGAGGGGGAAAAAGAGGGTTGCTTTGATCTATCACTTTGTAGTTAATATTTTCATGCTTTCTCCTGTAGGCTTTTTGCCTCCTAGTATGAAACTTCCTAATTTAGTTACATGATTGCATGTAATAATTGCTCAAACTGGGGATTTTTCTGACTCTCCCGGAAATAACTCTTATTGTCGGTGAAGTGGGACAGAGCTTGGCAAATGAATGACCCAGTCTTGCTAATCGTGCTCCCATTAGGATAGTCTGCTGCCATTTTTATGCGCTTAGATTTTTTGTTGTTTCTTTTCCGAGTTTACAACTAAAGTTAATTTTTAGAAAATACAGTTGATGCTGCTAGACTGAGATAATCAGGTGTTTGGGGGAAGGCTTTCCTGTTATGACAGATGAGAGCAGAAAGGGCCAGACCACAGGGCTGCCAAGCAAAGGACAAGGATGGCCATGGAGAGACAGCTTAATGACCTGGAAGGGTAAAATATTTTTTTCCTATTTATTTATGGTGAAGAAAATTTTCCATGTTTTCAGGATCCTAGGGGTTTGATTTAGTCTGCTTTGTGCTGCTCATAATGGAGGATTCTATTTCACAGAATTTAATGTATGTGAGCTTTCATAATGCTGAACTATCTCCCAACATTTGTACTTTATGCTAGTTTTTGGCTTGCTTGTTTGTTGTTGGTTTTTTGCTTTAGAAGTAGCACAAATGTTGAAAGTGGCATTCTGTGGAATATCTGACATAGCAAATTCTTCTGCAAACAGTAAGTTAAGAACGTGTATGTTTAGGCAGACATGCAGCCCACAAAGGGGCAAAGGGAGCCCTCTGATCTTTGGAGCCTTTGCTTTCAGATAGATTCCTTGGTATCTATCCAATTCCGAACCGCATCCTGTATTTCATTTGGGCTGTAAATGTGGCTTTGTAATAAAGCAAAGACATTCCAAATGTAGTCACATTCCACCACAACATAAAATGTTATTGTTTCTTTTGCATGTGCTAGTAGTATCTGCTCAGGACAAATTTAAATAAATGCTCTGTCCTTTTAATTCACTCTTTACGTGCTTTTAAAGGTCTCAAAAACCTGATGATGCATTATGCAAAATCATCAATTGTAAGTGATTTATGAATAGAAAAGGTAAATAGTTATCTTGCCTGGCTTTGCAGTGTCTGGATGCACTTCATAACAGAATGGGGAAAAGCAAGAAAGTAGACTTCAGTTAATCTTGCTTGTTGTACATCCTTTTATTCTATGTAGGTCTGTCCCTTCACTCCTTGCCCTCAGTGCATCGTCAGTGCCCCCTCACCTTTGGGAAAGAGAGCTTGCATATCCACAGTAGCGCAATGGAAACCTCTTGCAGGCTTTCTGTGACCTAATGCAGCAAGTAGCTCTACTCCTCAGCGAAGATACAAAATCCACCATCCAAATGACTCTTCTCTGCCCAGATCTGGGGTCTGTGACTGTTGCAAGTTCAAGTAAGATGTAAATGGCATCTGAGGATGAAGGTTCCTTTGCATTTTTTCTTGTTGCTGCTGTTAGAATTGGACCACTGACTGGGATTATTAAACTAAAGAAGTTACAGATGAAAATTAAGGGAAAAAAAATCCTTAAATAAAATTCCTAGCTGATGTGAAATGTGTGACAGCAACAGAAATGGCAGATCTTACAGAATTATTTGCCTAGGGCACGAGGCAGAGTGAAATGTATAAACGCACATGCTGTCTTTTGTGGTTGATGCTTCCAGACGAAACAGAAAGGCCTGTTTTTAAGGGCAACAGAGCAGCCTTGTTCCATCTGGATTGCTAAAAGTTATGACCAGTTTTGAGTGATTGAGTATCCACAGCTGAACATTATTGATGACACTTGTAAAGACAGCAAGAGACTTCTTTATTGCACAGAAACTGAAGAAGTTATATAAAAAGTCAGCTGGAAAGACTTAATCCATGGCATTAATGGAATTTGAAATGTAACTTTTTTTTTAAAGGAACTTTGGAAACAAAAAGCTGTAATGAGCTTGGAGAATTTAACAGCCCTTTCATACTCTCATAAGTAATATATTCAGGCCTCTTTTTCAAGGATGCAGCCTTTTGCATATATTTTATCAATAAATAGTCATATAAGTATTTTTGACTTGGAACAAACTCAGTTGTGAAAATTGGCAGGGAGGGAATAGATTTATTTATTTTTTTTCTTTACCCATGACTTCATATAAAAAGCGAAATAGTCAGGTAACAATCAACACTGAGGCTGCTAAAAGTGAGGTTACCTACAGATCCTCAAAATGCAGAGGCTGGGATCATAGCTGGTAGAAATCAAACTATACATGCTTATTTAGGTCTACTGTCAAACGGGATTTTGAAGTCTTTTTAGTTGCTGTTGCTTTTGATTTGTTGCTCTGAGATTGTTGATTTATTAAAAATCATCTGTGCCATTAGACTGCCTGTCAGGATCCATAAATTGGATCGGGGACCAAGAGCAGTTATTACCCTATGTGGATTTTGGTTTTGCGCTGCAGAAAAGAGGCTAATTAATTCACTGACAATATGAATTCAGGCTGCGTATGAAATATGAAGCCCTTACCTGGTATATTTTTCTGAAGTCTGTAAAGATGGTTTTCGTACGTTATTTCAATGGGGTAACTGCCTTTATAGTAGAAGCTTCTGTTCCAGTGGAAAGCTCAGTGTTCTTAACACGGGTAACTTGAAATGCTGAGTTTAAAACAGATTAGCAAAATACAGAGAACTAGAAACTAATGCTACATTAAGGTTAAGTGCTTATTGTGCTTGGTATACGAGTACATTCAGACAGCTCTTGAAGGACATTAGCAGATCAATTTTGAATCCTGTGCTGTCCCAGTTATACAGTTATACATTTCACTACCAGAATGAAAAGCTGTTACTCCTGTTTTATTAGCATGGTGCAACTCTTACCAGTTCACGATGTGTATACTAAACAAATAAATGCAACATGTAAATGTGCCTTAGAGAAAGTCAGGATAAGACATAAGAACTACGCAAGTTATTGGAAAGATTTTGCAAGGTACTGAGCTGCTGGTTCCTACTGGATGTTACTGCAGGGAGGCGTTGGCTTTCCAGTCAACAGTCAAGCTTGTCAGGCTGGATCTCAGCCTGCAAAAGTATTAGGCATCTGCTGCAAAACTGTAAGTTCCTTCCCTTTGAGAACGTTAATGTGGGTAGTGGGTTGTCAGCAAATCTCTGGGAGGACTCTGTGCTATATAGGTTTTGATGAACCTTCCTGTCTCTCTTTTCGATGTGCTACGTGGGAATAGGAATTAAGCAAGTTTAGGAAGTGATTGAGGGCATTAACTCTGTAAACAGCTGGGCCTCAGGCTATATTATTATTTTAGTCTTTTAATAGCTCAAACTTTTTTTTTTTCCTCTAAATGGATTTAAGTTAAGAGTGCAAACTACTTTATGAACAGAAGTTGCTTATAAAAAAAGGCAACAACTCTTTTATGATGTTAAAAAAAAAAAAAAAAGAAAAAAGTAAATTGCTAGCATGGAGGACTTCTCCCAATGATTTTTTTAACAAATCCTGCCTGCGCTGACAGCCACAATAATTCTGTGCAGAGAAAGGTCTTCTGACCTTATCTTTTCTTTTATATGTTTTGAAAATAGCACTTTGGGTGATCATCTCAGAATAATTTTTTATATTATTCCATTAAGTCTTAGGAATATAAAGTCAGAGTCCCTTTTTAAGCTATGAAATTTACACAGGTGGCATTTCTTACCTTATTTCTATTCACTATCAGTATTATTAATTCCTAGTATTAGATGTGCATTTTTACAGAAATCAGCTTTGCGATATAAGCAATGGTGGTGTGAAGATCCTGTGATAGCTTTTTTTACTCTCTGATTACTCACCATGCAATATAATGTTACCGTTTAGAAACAAACATTCTAAAGATAAAAAGTGATAGGTACCATAGGAAGAATAAATTCAAAATACTGTCCACTGGTATGGCAGGGTGGCCAAGGGTAGCTTGAAAATGAAGTACTGAACCAGTGCAGTGCCCTGCACAGGCAAACTTACGTGGCTTCTCAAAGCTCTTGTGTAACCTCTTTAAGACCAGCATTGCAGAGACTAAAACTAAAAGTCTTCTCCACTGTTACGAAAGATCTAATGATTTCCGCCCAGTTGCTTGCTTTGCCTAAAATGAAAGATTATCTTTTTTTGTTTATTGAGTATGTTAAATCTTTATATAGTGCGACATTAGCCTTTTCTAATGCAAAGCAATCAGAAAATTCCTTTTACTCAATGCCTCCTGATAAAGAAAAAGGCAAATCTAATGTTTGAGGTGCATGCTGTCCTTCTGCCTTCAATGATGTCTATATTTGCACGATTCACAGGTAACCGCACCTCCTGCCTTTTCTTTGTTAGCTAAAAATCATCAGGAAGAGGAGTACGGAGTGCACGTTCAGTCTCCTTTCGTGTGACACCTGCTTGAATGAGTTTGAGTAGTCCTGTACTGCTGTGTGAACTGGCTTAGCTAGCCAGAGATGAAGGCAAGAAGGCCAGCTCCCACTCCTCCTTCCCACAACCAAACTGAGTGTAAACTTGGTCTTCTGTCAGCTGAATTCACGAAGAACAAATAATGAAAGTGGTGTAAACTGGAAGTGGTGTAATTCAATAATCTTGGATACCCTCCTACTCGATATCTCTTCAGATAGCAGTCTAAAATCCATGATTGTTTCTTTTTTTTTTTTCAGATAAAATTAATTGCCTTTTTATTAGAACCTGGCATCTTGATCTGCAGTTGACCTAGTGTTTGTTCTGTGACAGCCAGGTTGGTTGCTTCAGAGAAATTGCAGGCCTCCCTGCAACTATAATATATCATAGAAGGAATCTCTTTCCTTGGGTCCGTCTAATGATCATTTTGTGCCTTGAACCATAACAATCAATAGTTTCATAATTAAATCCTAGCTAGCAAAACTGTTCATGCTATTCATGTACATTAAGGGGCTACTATTTTGAATATTATTGGACTTAAACCCAATACCATCTGAAGTCTTTTATCAGGCCTGTTCTGTAAAATGGCTTTTTCTGTCTGTCCACCCTGATTTTTTCCCCCTTTAATTTCACCAAGCAAGAGAGCCTTTTTATTAATATTGGGTAAGAGACTTTTCTACATTCTGTTACTCATTTTACATACCTTTGTCGTAGCTGCTCTTCATTTTCTCATAAGCACTGAGTAATCATAATCTTTTAAATCTTTTTATTCATTTCTTTAAAGAAAACAAATGGGACCTTCCAAGGAAGAAAGTTAAGTGGATACATGAATATTATAGCGATCTTGGAAAAATAATCACTTTTATCACTTTCACGCTCCACAAAGAGGAGGAAAATTGCTGCTATCTGTTTAAATCCTTCAAATGCTATTTGTTGGTATAATTTCAATTGGCCACAATCCATTATTTTCAATGCCCTTGCATGGTAAGCTCTAATATAAAAATGTGATTACTTAAGAGATGATAAAAGTAAAATTGTGTCGGGAAAGGCAGTCAGGTTATTATGAAATATCTAATCTAATGAGATTAGCTGAACTTGATGTGATTTAAACCAATCTGTTAGAAGCAACAGTAAAAGAAGAATAACAGCCAGAGAGTATTTAACAACAATAACAATTATAGTCCTAAGATATTTCCATTTGAATCCTTCATGATCCTTCAAAACAAGTGCGTATTGAGTGTCTTAGTATTTTTGTGAATCAGTCACCTTAGTTTTACAGTGAAGCGCAGATTACACACAAAATCTTATTGCAGGGATTTTTTTTCTCCTGTAAATATCTGTAAACTCTTTTTTTTAATTATTATTATTTTCTGTCTGTAATTGTTCAAATGATAACCATTGAAGTGCATATAACTGCGGTGGGAGGGCAGGAAATTTTAGCATTAGTGAAATATCAATTTCAGACATTGTGTAATGATGACGTCTACATTTTTTTTCTGTAGTTTCTTGACACTTGTGAGTTGGTGCAGACAATGATGCTCCTGATTGTCCCCTGCTTTTTAAATGCTATCTCATCTTTCTTTTCTAATAACTGGAAATAATGTGCAAAACCTTGTAGGAATTGCAGTCATTCTTGTAGAGAAACATTCTTGCATTTTTCGATGTTTTCAGTTAGCATACAAAGTGTACACTTCTGTTTTGCTTTACAGAAAATACCGTTAAAGATTCTGTTCTAGTTCATCTCATTTCATTTTCATTCCAGTTTACTCTTTCTGAGCCTCAGCATTACCTTTTTTTTTTTTTTGAGCACTGAGTTGTATTTGTTACTCATTAGCTCATTTTCTTTCAGAGAATCTAAAGCTATTTGCATTCTATTGTATTACGTTTCATGGCTTTGTTCTCCTGTATCTTTTCTTACTGTCAAATGGAACTAATTTGTATCTTATTCCCATGCCGCCTCCTCTTTCTGTGTACAGCTGATAGAAATCTGAGTTATGAGGTTTCCTCCTTTGTACACGCAGTTCAGAAGGACCCCGTTTTCAGGTTTTTTCCTTTACTGCTATTTGTCGTCTTTTAATCCCGTTGTATTTCTATGACTGGCCCAACGGTTATCATACCAGCATTGAGCAGAGATGTGGAGATCCCTTCCAGCCTACACAGAAAATGAGAAAAGCCTGTCCCAAGGTGAGGTGGTAATCCTGCTGTAGTTAATGATCTTTTTTTGATAGCTCTATTATTATTATACAGCCTACGTTGTGCCTTCTCAAGCAAGAAATGGCACTCAGTGAGCAGCATCACAGAATAATAAATGTTTCTTTTTGAAAGGGTTTCTGAAAACCTTACAACACAAAGTCACGGGCTGTAATAATGCCAAGTAAGTATTTCAAAGAGAATAAACCTAAAATATGAATCTTCCCCATGAATTGTTCAGAAAAAGAATGGAAAATAGCATCATGAGCCAAAAATTGTCACTGTGCTTTGTGTTAGAAACAAAAGATGGAAATTATTTTTAGGTCTGGAACTAACCATTGGTTCACCCACTCCAAATGTACCCCTTCCCCTCGGGTGCTTAGCCTACTGAAGTTTCAGAGAAACACTGAAGTCAGAAAATGCCTTGTGTAACCGACTCTTCGCTACAGGATGCTCCAGGCTTATCTTAAGCCATTCCTTCCCCACGTTAAACATCCTCAATTTTTAAAGGACATTTCCCCTGTATTTTGCCACAGTTATTTAGTCACATTTTGGGGTGAAAAGAAGAGGAGGGATCTCCTGATGTTATTTTCTCCTTATAATCCCTCAGTGTCACTCCTCCAGCAGGGGTCTGCTGAGCTGTGTCACGCTCTTTCTGAAGGCCCACGCCTAGACGCAGTTCTTGTTGGAAGTAAGGATTTAATACTGGGCTGCATTAGGCATTGTAATTCAGGGCTTTCCCAGGGTTAATTCAACTGAACTTTTCTTCTGACTTTGCATGGCTGCTTCTTGTAAGCTCTTTGGAAATAGAGCAGTTTGCCAGTGCTGGTGTGGTCACTGGTGACAGGACTAGTGACATATCATTCATCTTTCCCAGTGTGACTACTTTTTAGGATGCCAAACGTGTATCAATTAGAATAGCTGTTTCTGGTTGAAAAAGATTACTTTCCTCTCATTACACGAGAGCTAAAAGAATCAATACTGTATGTGTATAATTTTTCAGCTAAAAGATTATTCCTGGTTGACCTTATCTTGCCTCTTGTTAAATATTTAAAACACATTTTTATCCTATTAATTTTCTAAACTGCATGTGAACCCAGTGAGGTGTGCCCCAAAAGATGAATTCCTTGAGTTGTAGCGGTATGAAGTATCCCACTGAATTTCAATTTGTGGTTCCAGGCAATTGTTCCGTTACACTAATTTGTTTCACCTCTCATCTTCATCATGCAGTCACCTAGGATGCAGGGTCAAATTAGTATCAAAAGAAATCCTTTTTTCTCCTTCCGAATTAAACTATGAATATTTAATTATTCTAATTGCTATTAATTTTTAACATCTTAATTCATTGATCTTCTTCTGTGGCATTGGAGTGCTTGTGACTTATCTGTAAGGATCCTGCTTCTGCCGCTGTACGATGGAGGTTAGACGGAGGGCTCCTAGCTGACATCCGATCTGTATGTATGGGAGCTTGTGGCAGGAGATTTCCTCCAGGGAATTTGCCACCCTGATGCTGCAGGCCCTGTCTGTGTGTTCAGGTTTTCTGAGGAGTAGTTACAATCAAAAGCTCCATAGTCTTCTGGGGGAAAAGTTACTTAATTACTCTGATGCTAATTTAGTGCTGATTTCAGTGCTTGTGCAGCCGAGCTCTGGGATCCTTTGGAGAGGCATACACCTCTTCTCTGCCACAGTATTTTCTGTTCGCAGACATTTGTCACGTGTCACAAAAGTGACACATGAGGCACTGATCAGTAATGATTGTGATTGGGTTTGAGCCCCTTAAATGGAAGATGTTAAAAGGACTGAAATTATAGTCTTTATCAAACCTACGTGCAAGCATTACTTAATATCACTTCCTTTCCTTCCCGTCTGTAGCACATGGTGGGCGGGAGGCAGGGGAACCAGGAACCTTGTCTTTTCCTCTCCATATAGGGGTGTTCTTCTAGGAAATAGTCAATGAAGACAAAAAATGCCTTTGCATGGGTTAAAGATAGTATCTAGAGCAGGGATATTATTTGATGTGTTAAGTATGTCTTAATTTAAATTATAAAAGCATTTGATCTTTTTATTTCTTGAACTTCTGTGAAGCTAATGTCTGAGTATGTACCTCCTGACACCTTCCTCCAAATAATCTTACAGTGATTGTCTGTCTGATGCATTACCTGTGACAATAAGTTTACATCTTTTGCTTTCTCAATGGACTTTGTCAGACTTGTTTCAGCCGTTCCTTGTCTCCTACAGTGATTACCAGCAACCCTCTTCAAATTCTCTTGACTACTTGCTGGCTTTTGTACATACAAGCGATCCCTGAAATGTCAGTGGTGTCCCAGCATGTCATAATGTTTACCTGTCACCTAACAGTGATGAATGTCAGGTTTTGCTTAGATTTCTACCTTTTTGTTTCAAATGGTTCAAATATTCCAAATCCACTCTCTTCCCTGTTCTCGTCCGTTGGTAAACAATTTCATTGTATGAGATGAGTTTTGCAGTGATGTAACACCTTTGAACCATTGCTTTACAGAAGAGGTGGCAAAATTGTCTTCGTGACCAAGTCATGTAGTCAGTTCATGAGATGGAATTCAGATGTTCTCACTGCTGGATCGTGCTTTCTCCTCTTGGCACGTGCTGCAGGAAGATCTGTGCCCAGTTTAGCTAGCAGCATCATTGCTTCCTAATCTGAGTTGGAGTGCTCTATATAATCCTGCTTTTATTCCCTGGAATATATTCTGGAATTAAATTCTAAGCAGTACAGTAGCATGTGATAATCATAGCTACACGTGCTTTGTGGAAGTTGTTTCTTGTGAACAAGAAGCTTCTTTCCAAGTTCACTATCGCTTGATTCTCATTTCTCATTTTCTCTCCCCTTTGACTTCTGTCTAACTTTTTCTGGTGAAACTTTGTAATCCTCCTCCTGAAGTTTCATGCTTCCTTCATATTTTGTGGTCATTTAACCCCACTTTCTCTCTCTCATTGAGTGCATATATATATGGATTTGTCTTATTAGTATTAGGTACTAAAGCTAAGCACAGAATTTCATTGTGCCTCCTTCTGTAAATTTATTTTTGCAGACATTCCTCACACTTGGTGTTTGCTTTCCTTCTTAATTAGCTCCTGCTTTGCCAAAGGCTGAATGCAGTATCCCAGTACCCACAGCAGGGAGACTTCGGGCAGCACTTTGTGAGTCAGTCACTGGTTAACACTGAAAAAGGAGCCAGAAACTGAATGTGACTTCATCCCCTAGGGATGCGTCCCCTGCTCTGCATCTCCAGTGTATTTCTGCAGTGCTTTCTGTGGTGTTTGATGATTTTTGGGTACTTCAGGTTACTGACTCTGTCTTTCCTAAAATGATGTTCTAAGTTTTTTTGGAGAAAAGGCACTTTTCTTGCATCGTTAGTTTTCTGGGATAATCCTGTACTTAAATCCCTGTTTTTCTTGGGTAGTAATACGTACTGTTGCCACTTTTCTGTGACTGTGACTCTGAATGCATCTGGAGCAGAGTCTTTTAGAGAAGAATTCCCTGTTTGAATGAACATCTACCAACCATGATTTTTTTTTCAGTCTCATGGATGATACGGTCGTGTATCTAAGTAATTTTTAGTAAGTTTTACTTAAGTGATGAAATGCAAAATGAAGTTGTACTGTCATTACCCTTTGGTAAGTTAGTTGGGAAAGCCTGAGCAGTGTGCAGCATATAAATTCTGTTTGATCTATGTTTTGTCTCAGCAGTGGGATCTTCATACTCCGCAGTGTTGCTGATCTAAGAAGGTATAGTGGCAGCCAAAGGAACTCAGGTTGTGATCTTGTCAGATCTCATAAGACAAGTGTGGTCTATTGTGATCACTATTATGGTAGAATATCTCCAGAGAAAAACGTAGGTGCCTTAGGAAAAGGTGATGCGCCAGTTGCCAGTTCTGCTTTCAAATAAAAATTGATTCTGTGTGTTAAGAGTAAATATAATGCTGAAGTTGCACTTTTTGAAGGGTAAAATGATTTAGAATCATAGAATCATAGGGTTGGAAGGGACCTCTGGAGATCATCTAGTCCAACCCCCCTGCCAGAGCAGGGTCACCTAGAGCAGGTTACACAGGAACATGTCCAGGCGGGTTTTGAATGTCTCCAGAGTTGGAGACTCCACCACCTCTCTGGGCAGCCTGTTCCAGTGCTCTGTCACCCTCAGGGTAAAGAAGTTCCTCCTCATGTTTAGGTGGAACTTCCTATGTTCAAGTTTGTGCCCATTGCCTCTTGTCCCCGGGCACCACTGAAAAGAGCCTGGCCCCATCCTCCTGACACCCACCCTTTAAGTATTTATAAGCGTTGATAAGGTCACCCCTCAGCCGTCTTTTTTCCAGACTGAAGAGACCCAAATCCCTCAGCCTTTCCTCATAAGAGAGGTGTTCCAGTCCCCCAATCATCTTTGTAGCCCTCTGCTGCACCCTTTCCAGCAGTTCCCTGTCCCTCTTGAACCGGGGAGCCCAGAACTGGACACAGTACTCCAGGTGCGGCCTCACCAAGGCAGAGTAGAGGGGGAGGATGACCTCCCTCGACCTGCTGGCCACGCTCTTCTTGATGCATCCCAGGATGCCATTGGCCTTCTTGGCCACAAGGGCACATTGCTGACTCATGGTCATCCTGTTGTCCACCAGGACTCCCAGGTCTCTTTCCACAGAGCTGCTCTCCAGCAGGTCAGCCCCCAACCTGTACTGGTGCATGGGGTTGTTCCTCCCCAGGTGCAGCACCCTACACTTGCCCTTGTTGAACTTCATAAGGTTTCTCTCTGCCCAGATCTCCAACCTGTCCAGGTCTCTCTGTATGGCGGCACAGCCTTCCGGTGTGTCAGCCACCCCACCCAGCTTGGTGTCATCAGCCACCATCATCACCACTTGGTGATCACTTCCTTCCATGTAAAAATTCTATAGTATTTTTGTGAGGCTAAAGGAGTAAACTGAAGACTAAGACACAGGAGTGACATAAAGAACTAGACTTACTTTTTTTATTACTTTACTTTTTTTTTTTAAAGCGCTGAGAACCCACTTGTCCTAGTTCAATGCATTGGGGGAAGTGAAGTTTTCAGCACTCTGAGAAAGAAAACTATTTAGTAATTTAGAGGCCTAAATACTGTCTTAGAAGCCAGTTCTTAGACACATCCATTTCTAAGAATCTCAGCCAGCACTCTCCGGCTTTGTTGGGTAAGCTGCAGCTAGGCAAATAGTCTGTTTACTTTTAGTAAGAAGCAACAATCCATCTCTGCTCTGTCAAAAGCTTCAAATGTACTAGAGTCCATCCTTTTTGCACCATTTGCTTAATTGCAGACTTGCACGTAAATCATAAAGGCGCTAAGTCTGACGGGGAACCTAATGTCTCTACTTTGTCTAACTTTGTCAAGAGAAAATTGAGAAAAGTATGCTGAGTCTTTGTGACTTTCATATCACCTGTAACAGACGCTCCAGCACTCTGCAAGCCTTTTCATTGTGTCTCTGATAGGCGCAAAGAAATAATATGTGTCCTGTTCTCATTATAACTTGAACTCTGCTGCAGAGCCTTAACTGTGATTTTTATGTGCTCTTCTATCAGCAGATTGACACATCTGTCACATGCGGGTTCATTTAGAAACAATTCCACCTTAGTATATTGCAGTAGCACTAATAGACTTTTGTGGCAGTTTGAAATGGGGTATGTATTGCTTTTTGTATTTTTTTTTTTTTTTTCAATGTGGAAGTTAAAGCATCATCGAGTGCTGAAATCTGAAACTCTCTTGAACTTCTATCACCAATACAAGTTAATCAAGCCACGGTGAAATGTTGGCTAAAAATCGCATCTAAAGAGCTATTTCATACTTTTTGTATTAGTGGTTTTGAGATTTCTGCAAGATAAAGCTTGCAGCTATTGTTGAACTGAAAATACCTGAAAGATGAGGTTCTGATATCAACTTCATAAAATATGCAGCTTTCACAATTTTATGGATAAAAAGCAGCCTGTCCTTTTAGATTAAGTTATATTGCTATATAAATAAATCAGTACCATATTGCTTTAGGGTTTCTTTTTCTGACACAATGCAGGTACTTGGACAATATTCAGCTTTTAGCAACACAGAGGCAAAATAAAACTTTATCTTAAGAAGTAGCTAACAGGCATCTCTCCTGAAAACTGTAAATTAGGCAGTGGAAACTGATGGACAAAGTCTCAGTTTTTCAGATTGTGTTGTTATGCGTGATTTCTTTATTTTCCTAAGAGAATGTCCTATTATTTAGAGAAGCTGAGAACTTCATAGAACTGTGTTTTTACCATTCCTCTATCAATGTCACTGCTCCGGCCTAGCTGGAACAGTGCAGTTGTTCTCTTTCACTGTGGTACATCACGTTGAGTTCAGGGCTTTCCTTGCTGTCTGTATGAAATTCTCTGCTTTCTATCTGTGTCAAGAAAAGCAAAAACTACTTACAGAGATTTGGAGTAAGTACTGGTTTACAAATATACAAACCAAAATACACAATCAGTTTGTGCTTCTGGGCCTGGATTTGTTTTTTTTTGTGGGATAACTCCTGATTCCACTGAAGTCAATTGTAAAAATCACATTGACCATTTGGGATCAGGCTAAAGGTCATAGAAGGTGCCTCGTAAAAGTCCAATGGCTTGATGCTTAACTGGTTTGTGGAAAACACGGGGATTGTTTTAGAAGTTTAATATCCCATAATAATAATCAAGATGACCATGTTCATTAGCGTGCTCCCATTAAAAAATGTTGGTATGCATTATAGTTCAGGCGTGATAACGTGACTTGGGTGAAGTACTGTGTGTGTGTGGCAGTGTTCGGAACAGAATGAGCTTCCAGGATGTGGACCTGTGCTCTGACCATGGCGCCGCACGGCTGCACTGTATCTTTTAGGAAATCTGGAATTTCATCTGACTTCCTTGAATGAATGAATGAATAAATAAATAAGAGTCTGGCACGCAGACCAGGTTACTGCAAACCTCTGGACATACGCTGCATAGCCTGGTCATTCTGGTTTATTAATCCAATTAGGAGAAATGCTTTTAAGATCTTTTAGTGCTTGCAGATGAGGGTGTAGCTATTTGCTCTTCAATACCACATGTTTCCAATATGTACAGTATTACATCTTTCAGAACTTCGTGAACCATTTCTTGTTTCTCTGAGACTTTGACTTAATCATTGTTATCCGTTAGTCTTAAAAATGGATTATATTGGGGTGTGTTTCATTAATATTACACTATGTGCTCCCTTCACCCTGTGCAAAGGTTTACAGAACGGGGATCAATTCTGAGCTGTAGGACCAGAAATGGATCTCCTGTGTGCGCTATTACCATTAAATTTAGGAATACTCTGAGTCTGTAAGACTGAAAATGGGTAATCTTTACTATTTAGATCTAGTTCCGAATGATCATTTGATATTCATTGAGTTCAGCCTCAGTCCTGAAGACTATGAGCAGTACGGATGTGCCAGGTCTTTGCTCAGTCAGAAACTGTACTTGCAAAAGAGTTTATTCTTTTGATGGTATGAATTTGCCAACTCTTCAAAGCATAAAGATAACAAAAGAACTTTTTTGACAATGGAGTGTGGTTTCTTAGTGGAATTTTTTCATTTGCATTTCTAAATCTGCACTGTACAGACCTTTCCAAACTCCTGTCCTGAGTTTCTTGTCTAGATGTGGTTTGAATTGAGTTTGGCGCCTGTCTTCATGATTGCATTCAAAGTTTGCTGGCAAGTTTTGGAATTAAAGATATACATTGCTAATGACAAAGTTGCCTCAACTATTTTTGTTATGTGAGAAATATGATGAGATTGAAGAGGTAGAAACTGTAATGGATTATTAATCCTCCAGCACAATCATACAAGCTGTCCTAGTGCGTAGTGTTTACATATGTTTTTTTTCTTAAGGTCACTTTTCAGCATTAGAAAACAAGACCAAACTGAATAATCTAGCTTTCAAAAAGAAGTCCATGAAATTGCATCAGTGTCCATTTTCAATTTAGAGTATGCCAGGTGGATTGCCATTTAATTATCAACCTTCTTGCTTGTTAAGGATATGCTTTAGAAATTTCTGTGTATGTCAAGATTGTTAGTATTGCCCTGGTATACATGCCACGGAAATTCAGTGTCAAAACCACCTTGATAATACAGCTCTTCACACTAATAATCTAGTAGCTGATCTTCTATATTAATAAAATGATTTTAATATTCTATACTAATTTGATATGTCTACTCAACTTAAACTTTAAAAGATCAGGGAAATACAATTTAAATGTAAAGGTAACAATGGTGTACACTTCCAGAGATTCTTGAATTCAATGCTGGTTTTCTTTAACCTTGGGGAGCTTCTTATCGGGGTGCCAAGTGTCCAAGCCTTAAACACAGTTTTTCAGGGTTTCACTTTTTTTTTTAGTTTCTCCTCATTTTCCTTTGCTTTCTTGTTATCTTTTTTCTTTTTTAGTATCATGTTCAGAAAACAATGAAACCAAATGTCTATATTCTTAACAATGTTATATAGGCATTTAAGATATATGTGCAAATATTTCACACTGTGCTAGCAAGAGATCCACTTCTGTTTTCGTCTCTTGCAGAAAACAAATGCAGTGTTACTGTCAGCAAGGCTACCTATTATTCATCTTGATTTAGCAAAAAGTAAACATTTTTATTGTAACAGTTTAGAATTTCCTATCCCTTCTCAATAAATTCATCTCATGGAAATTCAACTGGGTATTATTGGTAGTTGTTTTTATAACGTAGTGAGGCAGAACAGAGGATCAGAGCATAAAGTACCTTTCCCTTGGGGAAAAAAAAAAAGTAAAAAAAAAAAAAAATATATATACAAATGCTTTAAATTAGGTATTGCCATTCAGAGAAGAGATACTGGAATTATTGCAGATAGTTCTCTGAAAATGTCAGCTCACTGCTCAGCCGTGGTCAAAGACGAGCCGAGTGGTGAGATCCTTTGGGAAAGGTATTGAGTCTGTCTTGAATCCTGTGGGCACTTCTGGTCTGTCCATCTCAAAAACTGCGGGGATGACTTGGGGACCTTCAGTGCAAGAGGGGACATGGTAGAGCAGAACTCCTTCAGATCGCAGAACTGGATACATCCTATGCGTGCTTGTGCACACGCTCTTCAGCATAATTACGATGTGAATAGCTGCCAGCAAAAGGTCTTGTGTTGACACAAAAAAAAATTTAAAGTGTGTCTGATACTTTATTATTTTCAAACAGAACCTGACTTTTGCTTTTATGTATTGGGCTTAGTCACATAATTAAAAGTATAATATGAAAAATGGGGTTAAACAGTAACGTGTGAAGGCAAACGCCGAAAGTGTAAACCGAATCGAATACTAATGAGGGTAGACCATCCAGTCTTAATAGCAAATACTTCCTCATTGACTATTCAAAAATAGTTCTAACTCAGTACACTTTAGGTTTCTGTATGTTAAATTAAGGTAAGCGTAAAAGGGAAAACGTAAGCTTCTTATGAAAAATACTGGCTTATGAAATGTTTTGTGTACTACAAATGTTTATGGAAAAATTGAGGTCCTCTTCTTTTTATAGTGTATCTTTTTGTCATCCACATTTTTTCTTTTTTCTGTCTATATATATAACGTAAGAGTGGAACTTACGGGATTCATAGAAATAAGGATCATTAGTAAGGTCAATTTTTTGGCAGTAAATAATGAAGTCTCTATGTACTGGAACATAATACGGACCTTTGCATTCGTATCTGCTTTCTGCTTCTTGCTGAGGGGAAATACAGAAGGCCAGGCCCCTCAGTGCAGAAGGGATGAGTTGTAAAGACTTCACTCCCCGAACGTTGAAACCATACCACTGATGTACAGGTCTCATTGTTGCCCACGTTTGCGTACTGGCCTCTTTAGGATGAGACAGGAGTTTAAGTCCATTTTCCCTAGATATATCCACGTTAGTTATGATGCATATTAAGTATGTGAATAAGACTACATTGGTTTTGTTTATGATCTTCTAATACGTGACTATAAAGAAGATTTCATTGTGGTGTGAAAAATCTAAACTGAACAAACCAACTAATAATTAAAGCTGAAATTGAGTCACTGAGACAAATCTCAGGGATTCTCTCTAAATATCAGTTTAGGAACATGAATATTATTTTGTTACATTGTTCCTAGACAGTTCTAGGCAGATTACTTTAGAATAGAATAAAAAGAATAAGCATGGCTTACATTAGTAGTTTATTTTATAAACTTGATCGTAGATAGGTGAATGTGACTTAAATGTAACCAGATGCCAGAAAACCAAAGGAAGAATTTTTAGTTTATGATTCAAAGGAAATACTCAAGAGGTTTTATTCAGACAGGCAACTGCATGCACATTCAGAATTTTATACTCAAATTAAATTCCACTATTTCTTCCTAATTACCCAAGAGCAGCATATGTCTACTCTTTTAGAATGCAGTCTAAATAATTTCATAGTTAACACCAGAAGCTGTTTGTTGTGTCGTAAATTACAATAGCATTTTAATTTCTTATTAAAAGAGCTGCAAATCTAGTATTTCTGCCGTACTTTGTATGTTTAACTGCTCCTAAGGATAAAGTTGCAGCGCGTCCTTACGTCAGGGAACAGTGGGGCTTCTCTGTCCTTACATCAGGGAACGGTGGGGCTTTTCTGTCCTGCGTCCTGTTCCTTCGTCCTGTTTCCTTGCGGAAATGGACAGGCTGAGCTTAGATGAATGAAGTTCAGAATGGGCATAAACTTTACTTTGTTTCTGTAATTCTCGCGAGCAGGGGAAAATACAGTGGGGTGTTTTTGGTTGTTTTCCTCTTTCAGGGTTGTCTGGATCCACAATTAGCTATTATCTTTCACCAGCTTACCATCTGCAAGGTAATTTCTTTTTTGATGTATGCATCTTGTTTCTAATTGCCCTGGTTTTCTGGAGGAGGTTCCTCCTGTGTTTTCAGAATAATGCTTCCTTTTACGCAGTCTATTTAACAGCTATCCCTTTTGTTTCACCAGAACGTCTTATGAGCTGAAATCCTGGTTCAGCTAAGTCTACAATTTTTCCGAAATTCAATTTTTTAATCTCTCATTTTTAAAGCCTTAGTTATTGCAGAGGCATATGAATCCTAACGCCATGCAACAAAGCATTGCTTCTTTTTAAAAGTACTTGGAGAGATGGCTTTCTCCTTTTGGAGTTTTCAAAGGCTGTTGCTTAACTGTTACCAGACAGATAACTAATTTTACATTAGGGCAGGCATTCTATTCAAATGGCCTCTGTATTAATAAGCAATGGTAGCATCTGATGACCTTGCTATTCCATAAGTGAGTTGTCTCTATTGTAAGTCTCTTGGTGTCTAGAAACGTTTGCTGTGTTTGTGGTTACGTACCCCAGAAGCAGACTGTTATCTCAACAACTTAGAGATCGACTTAGATTTCCTTTCAATGTCGTAAAAATGAGAATAAATAGAAATAGTCAGAATTGTTGCGCAGCGTTTTCCAAAGATGAATGTTTTATTATTCAAGTATGAAGGCTTTGAGGAACTAATGGAAGAAAATCCTTACAATAAGAAAATTGTTTCCATCTTGTAAGCAAGTTTAAATTGGGGCCTTTTCTTGTAATGAGAAGTGAGAGTAACTATGGTGAAAGACCATTCAATGGGATATGTCTCCAGTAATTGCATTCCAGTGTCAGTCCTTTTCTGAAGAGCGGCCTTACTCAAAGAAAATAAAGATAAAAAGGTTAGCACTTTTGCTAAAAAATAAATCCTGTGTCAAATGTACCTTTTAGAAATTTTAAGTTTGGAATCCATTATAGGCTTTTGAACTGTGCAAGGGAAAGCTATCCTGATGTTACAGTGAATTATGACTCTTCACCAAAAGGTTTGTAGCTTTACTAGGTGTTGTTTGTTATACATTTTCAATCTATGGTTCTAATTTTCTATTAAATGTTTTAGACAAAGTGTACAACAGTCCAAGCACTTGAGTTATTCCAAGCATGTACAGAAAAGAAAAAAAAAAAAAGGCAAGCTAAAGCCAAGTAGATCCTGCCTTTAGAGCCCATACAAATCCAGTGAGTCTAACGGTGTTGTCTCTTTCGGCGTGGGAAAGCAGAAGCATCCTAGAAATTCTATAGTACCTCTGAAAAATGATTTTAAAAAAATATACATGCAAAATATAACCAAAGACCATCTTCCTCTTGTGTAACAAATAGAAAAAGATTCTATTGAAAAGATCGCTTCAGTAAAAAATGTGGGTATTTATAATACCCAAAACTTCAAGAGTGTAGAAATATGCCATTTTTTATTACTGACAGTTCTTCTGATGCTAATTGTCAGAGCTGCCTGGAACCTTTCACAAACACTACATTTCATGTACCTATGAATAGAGAAAATTTGTATTTACCTATAATGGTTTATTTATACATTTAGGTATTTGTGCATCTATATTTACAAATACATGACAAATAAATCCTTTTTTACTTTGCACGTGTTCTGAATTATATTTATGTGGTTGTTTTTACTTACTGCAAAGCTGTTTGTATGGTGTGGGCGGCTTTATGCAGAATACGCTACCTCAAGCAGACAAAATCTTTGCGTGGCACCCTCCCCCCTGCCCCCAGTGCTTTTCCTACTGCGTTCTTCCAGTTCTGTTTAGCCCAGAACGGAAGGTATTTTTCAAGTACCAGAAAAGAAAAGTGGTTATGTGATTTGTCGGTAAGATTAGGCTAGAAAAATGGGGATATGGAAGATTTGGAATATGGGTGCCTGAAGGTTGCTGACTTTTTTGTCCTTGTTTGAATATTCCTATTTACAGTTGAGACTGAAGCGATGAGCCGTCAGCAGGGGTACATAGTCATGGGGGAGCAGCTGGAACGCTTGCTCATTTGAGGTGTGCAGGAGCTGCTACAACCTGCAGATGCTTTAACTTAACTTCATTAGCTTAAGTAGGTACCTGTGTTTTGGAGAAAGCTACAGGTCTGTTTAAAATTTAAGCAAGTGGCTTCACAGCTGAAATGCATCATGGTTGATTATTCTGCTGTTGGCAAAGGTGTAGCTAATACAGCTGTTAGCAGAGGCTTGACCTTTTCTAGGGAATGTTCTGTTAGCAGACGTGGAGTGTAGTTGTGTTCCTGGTCTCCTGCTGCCTCAGGTACTATTCAGCTGTTGTTTTTTTACATATGTAGGCAGTAGATGTTGGCAGCTGATGCTGCAGATGCTGGTGTGCTGTTTGCTTCCTTGGGGTCCAGCCGCCTGGTTCACCACACCAGTACAGGGGGATGCAGTGTGGTCACAGCTCGCTCTGTGGCAGTCTGGTAATTGTGCTTGTTTCAGCAGTTTCTTACTCATTTCATGTGATTGAGACTTCAACAGGAAACAGTCCGTGTTTACCCATTGTACTCTAAGTATTTTCTTCTCTGAGATTTCAGGAAAAAGGAGATATTGTGTTTGTCCTAATATCAATGTGCTCACCTCACAGACCAGCCTGTGTTTTGGTATAAGGTGGTTTTCTGCAATTTGTAGGACGCATTGGTGCTCCTTATGATAGGATGTGCAACTAACCATCTACTTGAAACTATTTTCTGGTGAATTAACTTTGCTTTTTATGCGATTGTTATCTCTATAAGGCTATGTAATATTGAAACAAATTCTGTCAGCTCCCGAGTATTCTAATCATCAAGATAAACTTATTTTTATTAGGTTGCCTGTGAACAAAGTAGAGATAACTATACTTATCTTCAACTACTGTGCATGTGCCATCGTGTAACGCTACCCACGAAAAACATCAGTGTCCCCAGAGCTGTAGTGCTATCAGAGCGGAATTCTGTCCCAGTTGATGCAGGTTCAGTTGCCTGCGGGCAAGCAGTTAACCGGGGTTGGCAGCTTTTTCAAATAGAAGTTTTCTGTAGAGATTTTGTTTTAAAGGCATTATTTCTTCAAAGCTGAAGCGTTGGTTAATGTATGCAGAGAGGACACCCACAGTTGATACAAGTCACGATGCCACAGTCATACCGTGCAGGGGGCAGAGAGATGGTTTTGTAAAAGGATGACTAATTTCTAAGCAGTCATCTTTCCAGTGCTTTTGGAGGCTGATGGCCATCCTCAGATAAAGGCTGAGGAAAGAATGAATTTTGTAGTGATTGCTTCACAAGCTGGACCGGTTAAGTTGTGAACTCAGAAAATAAGATGCTCTTGAGGATTTTGGAAAAGTTCATGAAAGCTTTTGGAAATTTTAGAAGGTTTTTATCCAGAAGGGAAATATTAGGTTTAAATGTGTAGTTTGCTGGCCTTAGCTGTAGCTTGGTGGCTAGGAAACAGCGACAGGGGAAGCTGAAGCCTCAGAGATGATGTGCCCTGTCACACCTCATCTCTGCTTGCAGGAAAAATAAATAAAGTAGAAGGTGATTGTAGTAGTAGAAGTAGAAGATGATCAAAGCAGTTGATATGTGATTCTTTCTTTTTTGCAATAAAAGATTGACATCCTTTAATTTTCTGTAAAATGTTTAGTATTTGAGGATTTCAGAAAAATGACAAATACTAGGAAAAAAAAATAGAATCCTCTAATATCCTCATTTTATAGAGGGAAACAGAGGCACAACAAAGTAACTGATCTCTCAGCTTTACCATGACTAATCACAGAATAGAGGGGGCAATAACCAGGATTCCTGAGTAAGAGAAACAGTAACGCTGAAGATAATTTCCAGAGATCTCATAAACAAACTAACTTGACTGGAAGCAAAGAATGGTGCTGCTGTTGTAACTCTTCGTCTGAAATGGTACCTGTTTCTTGAAATGGATATTAATAATCCAGGGGAATGAGTTGGTGGGTCAGGGATTTGTATCCTCCAGTGCTGTCCTTCTCAGCAAGCCTGAGGGTTCTTTTTGTCTTTGAGCATGAGCTCCTTTTGTGTATATTGGATAACAAATGGAAGCCACAGAGAGATGGATGGCTTCAGTCATACCTAATGATGACAATTTAATTCTTGAGCAAGGCAGCATACTTATTCATATCTACACGTATATGCGTCTGTATAAAAAAAATTTAAAATTACTTTTGTTTTTGGATTTTAGAGTCCCCTTTCTTGTGCTTCTCATTTTCAGCTGAAAGGGAAGTTGTCAGAATTTCTAAGGTATGACTTTGAGATTTTTGTCTCAGCTCTCCCCTCTTTGGTGCTTTGGATTGACAGTTTGTGACTCCCTTCACTTGTTTTAGAGTGTGCTTCTCTTCCGATCTTTGATTGCTTTCTAGTCAGATAGTATTTACCATAACATTAAAGCAAAAGCAAGTTCTGTCTGATGTGCTTGAATGGGGGATTTTGGAAAGCTATGTCTGTAAGAAAGGGATGCTCTTTGCAAATTAGTCATAATCTCCTTTGAGTTTAAACAGAACGTGAGCCTGCTTTCCATGCTCACTTCCCGACATGAACACCAAGTGCTCCAAAGGATGATGTCTTGTGAGGGAGAAGGAAACCCAAGGTAGATCACTACTGACAGCATCTTAAGGATTTTTCCATCTGGACTAAAAGATTTTTTTGTACCTTGACAGAAAATCAATGCTTTCTCATTCTTATTAGGTCTGTAGCAACATCATCTATAGACATCTCTACACCAGGGAAAACTTCATTTAAAGTTCCCATCATTGCAGCCATATTGCTGCGAAGAAATCTTGGGATTCCTCATGCAGACAAGGTTCCCTTAGTCCTCCTTGTGCTGGCAGCATCAGGATGTCTCGTGAAGGGCAGGTTCCCATGGTCAGATTTGTTGCTAACTCTTCAAATTATATCAGCTTAGAAAAAAACCTGACCTCTTTTTAAAGTATGACTGTGGGAAAGCAGCTTTGTCAGTGCTAAATCTTTCAATATCGCAGCATCTGTACATCTGCAGGAGAGGTAAATACAATGATTTACATTGTCAAAGTCCTAGAACAACATAGCGGAGCATAATCCCTTGTGTATTTTGGCAAAACACATATTTTACCACTGGGAAATCTTTTGTTTGTACTTGAAGTGCTGGGAAGGTAATCAACTAATTTGGGCAATTATTTGAGTAGGAATCTTCTTGTGTGTACGTGAGCCTATCACAAAGGCATTCTCATTATAGTTTGAATACGAGCACATGAAAGCTAATGGCAATAACTAATAAAAGTAGTAAGAGGAGGGCGAGATTATGGAGAGGGTGTCTCTCTTAAAAGAACACGTAATTCAACTTCAGCTGCCTGCCGAGCACTTCCTTGGAGGGGAGCTCAGTACTTTCTGTGTCTGACCCAGCAGCCTGAGCACCATGAGACCGGAGTGGCAAGAATCGGGCGGTGGTACAGCTTCTTAAAAGATGAAGGAAGGAACCAGGCAGCCCTTGAAGAAGCCTTGCCTTCAGAATATGTAAGGCATCTGAAAATTGGCAAGGAGCTGAAGTGAATTACTAAGCAGAGCTAGGGACCAACATAAACTAACAAGTATAAATGTAAGCCTGAATTTATCAGCTGAAGCCAGGCACGTTTGAGCATGTGTGTGTGTGTGCGAGTTTCTTGCTAAAAGCAAAGAGTGAGCGAGTGATATATTGCTTTCATGCTCTTTAAAAGAAAATGGTTGTAATCCATATCATTTTGCTGTCAAATCTATTTGAAAAATAGAAAACGTATGTCGGTTACATGTTTTGCAAGTAGTTATAAATGGTATTCCACAAGTTATTTGGTTTTCAGGGTTCCTTGGAATCCACCGTTCAAATCTTCATGTGTCTTGTGTTATCCTGAAATTGGCTGTCAATCTATACTACGGTAAAGTGAGGGCATTGCAGAGGTTAACTTTAGCCTCACAAAGACTGTCATCGTGGTGTTCTTAATGGAGAAGCTCTTTCAAAGGGCTTAATTCAGAGTCTGTATAAATGAGTATTTTACTCATGTTTTAGAGGCACTACCTCTCTCTGTGGTCTATAGAGGGCTCAATTTAGCCCATAGTCCTTTGAACACCCCTTATTCACTGCTATATTTCAGCAAATCCTTAATTCCAGACAGGAAGCTTTGTGTGGTTTTAAGAAATTTCATTGCATCCTCTTGATTCCACTGAACAAAATAGTAAACCCACCAGTGCAAAAGTGTGAAATATTCAGGTTTTCTTTTTGCTGTCCTACTGCATTAAGGAAGCTCCTAATAATTGCAGGAAGAAGCGAGAAACTTCAGGGTCAGGTAGCTCGCCACCTCTAACTGAGGCTTTCCTAGAACAAAACGTAGCAGGAGAGTAAAGCGCAGGACCTGCAGCAAATGAGGCTCGGTGGCAGCAGTTAGAGTTGCAGGATGAAAGCGAAATACGGCCCATTTTTCTGGGGTTCGATGGTAGGAACAGTGCTCTAAAAATGTAAAATGTTATTACATGCTATTAGAGAAAGAGTCGGCTCAGTGTGCATTAGAGCAAGTGGCTGTGATAACTGAACTGTGTATTTAAAGACCGTGCTGTTAAGGCCTCTCTTGTGTTCGGTTACCGTCTATTTATGCTTATTACTCTTGGAGACGGACAGTGATGTAAAGGTTAGTCTTCACAGCAGCTATTTTTCTGTGATACTCTTCTTCATGGATTTTTGTCATAGCCATATTTTGCTTTCTCACCAACTCTTCCCCCCCCCCCCCCACTCCCTGGTTTTGTACCTAAATAATCTACTGACACCATGCACATGTTGTTGGGTCTCCTAGTGAAGCAGAGCCATAGCTGACTCCCCCACCAAACTCCCAGCATTCAGCCACTGAGGCAGCCTCGTTATTCCACTTGCTTTTCGAATGCCACATCATCACACTGAAAGGCTCACTGTCTCTCTTGTAATTATTTTTATTTTTATTTTTTTTCCCCCCTTGTAGAGCATGATGAGTGTGGCAGCGGACAGCATAACTGCGATGAGAATGCAATCTGTACGAACACTGTCAGGGGACATAGCTGCACCTGCAAACCCGGCTACGTGGGGAACGGGACCATCTGCCGAGGTAAGCCTGTTCCTCTAGCAACACGGTAAAAGTGGCAGACTCTATTAATATTTTCTGACAGTCACCTACGTTCTGGTAACTTGTGATGGCTGGATTCTGTCAATGATTTGCTATAAGATTTATCATCTGGAAAATGGAGTATGCACGGAGATGATGGGAATTGATCTGTGCATAAGTTCACAGCAAGCAGGAAATATTTTTTGGAACGCTAGGAGCAAAGCACTTTTCATTTACTGTCACCAAATATTGTCATTTGAGCCAGTATCATTCAGGTTTTAAGTGATGTTCACAGTTTTATAAACTGTGGATGGTATGCACTGTCACCTTTGGCTTTCAAAATTGAATCAGATGCCTTCTGAATTAAGAAAATTGTCTTTTATGCTAACATCATATGGTTGTTATTTGACTAATCACATCAGAGTGGGTTTTTTTTAAAAAAATCTTTACCTTTAAATGTGTACTTTGAAGATTTCTCTGTTACATAAGCAAGAAATACTGATAGTCAGCCATGCTTTCTCTGAAGTGGTAGATCATTTATTTAGGGTTGTTTTGGGTTTTGTTTCTGTAGAGAAAGAAACAAATACATTATATAAAAAGAGAGGAGGGCGTATATTAAACTAGTTGGCTTAGTGAGGCCTGTGTCATGAACTACTATTGAGTTGTAACTCATGCATTTATGAGTTATATTTGTTTCTTAAAAAGCTATTTTTTGTCTTGTCTGGGAGTGCATGCTTTCTGACTTTCTAAACAGACTTGCAGTAATAGAAAACTAACTTGATTTTTTTCAAATGACAGCTAGTGAAATTGGGGAATGTAAAGGGTAAAATAGTCTGTATTTAGGTTGGGGGTACAAGAGACTGGATATTCATTTTCCAGGGTGGTGTGAATTGGCCGAGCAGTTCCTTTAAAGGAGAAGGAAGATTGACGTTGTTCTTGTTTCAAGCTAAAGTTCTTTGTTGAGGTTAGCTTGTCCACTGCGGAATTAGCGTATACCATCTGCCTGCTTTTTGATGTGCCTTTCTTTGGGTACTGTCCGTCTGCACAAGAGCATCGCTGTATTGAAAACTGTACATGGTTTGTAAAGATTTAAGAAGTAATACAGAAATGTTACAAGAATGGTGAGCAAGTTAAATCTTGCTCTGTCTATATTGAAGACCAACAGGTGATATTGGGGAGAAACTCATTGTAGTATATTTTCAGTCTTTGATGGCAATGAATGGAAACTGCAGCACAGACGATGAGAGTTTCAGGGAAATCTGCGTGAACAGCCTGTCTGACTGTGGTATTTTGTTTTTCTGAGGATAACACAAGACAAACCCTTAATCATATTTCTTTGAAACAGGGATGTTTGGATTAGTTCATAAAACCTGTGTTTTCACACTGGTTTCTTTGTTTGCACACCTGGATGTTTGGGTTAATGTGCCAAAAACTCAAAGCGAAACTCCTACTGCATATTTATTAATCTAGTAATGTTGAAATAATGAAATTGTGCTGGAGAAATGAAATAATGTTTTTCACCTCAAAGTTCTGTTGAAATCTGAGTTATGGATAAAAATATATATTACACATTTTTTTAGTATGCCTTGAATTGCACACGTGAATGTAGTTATAGTTGCCTTTTTGAGATAGATGTACATGGAAGGAGAGGAAACGAAGTGCATTCTCTTGTTCTGACTGGGAAGCACAAATTGAAAAGGAAAGTGGAGATTATAGAAAGGTGTTTGCATTCTAATAGCTGTTAAAGTCACTATGGGTAAGAATAATCTGGCGCTGCATGGAATAGTTACTACTGCACACCAGCTACTATTAGAATCGTGCGCATTTTAGTGAATAATAAAAACACTCAATGTAAAGCAGTGGTCTGGGTTTCTCAGCCTGGGGTTCTGTGGTCATTTGAGGTTTTTACAAGTTTGGACTGCTAATTTAAGAAATGTTTCCATTCTGCCCATGGTAGCACCAGAAGCACCACTTTTGCCTCTTTTTTACCAAGTTTAACAGTGGTAAGTTCTCAGTTACCAGTCGCAGCGGTTTCCTTGCGCAAATGCTAGGATAGGCACAAGGAAAGAGGCGTGAATGTGTCAGGACAACTACAAACTGCTTATGTTGTCTTGTAATAATTTTGGGGTTTTATCTTCAGGCAATATAGATTGGAAAAGAGTAGATATAAGCCAAGGTGATAAGCTTAATGTAATATCGTCTGAAGATAGGACAAACATTTCTCTTCTCCTTGAGTCATCTGTAAGTGCTTTATAAATGTTTATATGTTATAGATGTGTGCATACACAAAACAATTGTTCCAACTACTGCTGAAATAACGTATCTCTGTAGTTCAATAAGAAATATTATTAATATTGTCCAGCAAAAGCATAAATAGGAAAACGATAATTTTACGGCGAGGGAAAAGGACTGGCTTTGTGTCTGATTCTACAATATATTTCAGCAATCTATTTTAGCAATGGTACAAAAAATAAAATCAGAGTAATGCTCCTCTTTGACTTTACTGGATAAGACTGTGGTAGTCTTTATAAAAAGCCCAGAGTACTGTTATTTGTATTTTAGAAAAGAAAACTTATGTGTAGTTAAATTAAATTGCGTGGTGAACTACTGGTAAATACAGTGAAATTACTCTGGCAGGAATTTGTGGTGTTTGCATTTTTTTTGTGAAAAGTATGGAGAAATAAAAAGGACAGAAATAATCTGGATATGAATATTGTGATTGCTGGGGATTTAGAAATAAAAACAAATGTTGACGAGGAAAGCAAATATTTTTTTAAAAAAATCTGTATAATTAGGCTGTCACACTTCTTGAGTAGAAAAATAAATTTCATGCATAAGGAATTGCTTTACTGTAAATGTGGCAGACTAGACTATGTAATTAAAGACTGAATTGTGTCAAACTAGACGTGGAACCTGTCATGAAGGAAGGTGGTGGAAAAGGGCGCAGACCGAGACCAAATGCGTTTCTGTTTTAAAATAGATACTGCCACAGTTTAAGTGACACAAAAACGGAAAGACAAGTGCAGACGAACACAAGAAAATCTGTATAAATACATAGTTACCGATATATGGACTATAAATAGAGACAAATAAGACTTGTTTCCTGTGGGTGCTCTCAATTTCACTGTAAGAAGGGGGCTTTAGCCCTTCAGAAAGACACTGGAATTTTGGCAATAGATCAGAAGAGAAGGAGGCTGAGGTGAGCTGAAATGGCAAGGCAGGACCATGCTGTGCCATCACCATTAGTGAATTTGACAGAATACTGGACCCAGAATCAGATAGATTATATTTTAGGATTTCTTCAGAAAAAGAAAAGTAAAATAGGGAGATCTTTGCTGGAAGACGTTACAGCATTAAAGTCATAGGACAGAGGAATAACTTGTTGAATAGAGAGAGATTCTGAAGCTACAGATTTGTTAAGTTGCTTTTTTCTATGAAGGAAACTTTGAAGAAATTCAGAAGAACTAAGAATGACTTGGGAAATGGGAGAAGCTGTAGGAGGGTAACCGAAGACTCACGCTGTGCCTGTTTACTTGACTTCTGTACATGAATTATAGAATTCATGGGTGAGGGTGGAATGAGGACAATTGGAGCAATTTCACTAAGCTTCAGGGTAGGATTTAATAGCGCAGCATAAAGGCAATTAACTTAGGGTAGAAGGAAAAGGTGATAAAAATTGGTTTAGCAACTGAATGTTCTAGTTAAAAAAAAAAAAAAAAAAAGGTGTGGTGGGCAAATGAGTACCTGGTACAACGTGGCACTTTGCAGTGTGCCTGTCAGGGTGGATGTTTTGGGAAATCAGTGTTCAGTGGCAATGGTTAGATGAAAGAAGTCTTAGTTTCCAAGGACGACCAGGTTTATGAATAACCTGTCACCTGTAGACAGGGTTGAGCGTGCAAGAGTAGAACTTTTGTCATGTATAAAACGAGTGAAAACCCACTGTCATGACTCTAGTTGAAGAACGGGCATATTGAATACAGAGATAAATACTGTATTTAGAGAATAGATGCTCTTGGTCTGTGTACTACTGCAGTGTTTCTGTCTGACATCTTGGCAGGGCTTGAATCTGGGAGGCTGGAAAATGTGTAGAGGGCAAATGTTTTTCTCTGCTTTTTGTCTTGGTAAGTTCAAGTTGCGCTTCCACTTAGCGGCCTTGCTCTGCGTGCTGTGGAAATGCTGTGCTGAAGCAGGGTGTGCCATTTGTTAAAATACAACGAACTTTGTGCTCCACCATCTACTTTGCCTTAGTGAGATGGAAGCCAGAGAATAGCTGCTGTGGGCTGTACAGTCCTACAAGTTGAAGTTCATTACAGAGCTTGTTCCTTGTACCATAGACTGAAGTCAAAGAAAGGAGCGGAGGTATATTGAAACATCAGCAGGTTTCCTAAAATAGTTGATGACATTTGGGATTGAATGCCTTCAAACAAACAAACAAAACCTCACCCACCAGGTTTTGTAGGGGCTATAGATCTGACTTTTCAGCATGAACAATGTGCATCATGGTTTTGTTGGAATCAGTGTTTTTCTTTTGTACAAGGAGCCCTACATGTACTATACAAGCCTTGTCCTGGCTCTTGGTATTTTGTTCCAAACGTTTGTTTTTATGTATAAATTCTGCCCATAGAAGTCCTTTTATCTTATCAGAAAAATGGAAGTGGCCTTGAACGTACTCAGATGGTAAACAGGGGTAATTCTTCTGAAAACAGACAAGATCTGTTTGCTAATCTTTTTTCCATATATCTCTGTAGTGGGGAACGAACAGAAGTGTAGCTCTTAAACAAGTGCAAATATTTTTCATTGTACGTCTATATTTTACTCGTTATAGTCTGTCTAACAGGTATATTTAGTGTGCTATTAATATCTCATTTAGTGGTTTCTACTGAGGTGTAGATTTATTAGAATGATTAAATGAGGTGGATTCAGTTACAGTCATAAACCTTAAAGCAAATTGTGCAATATGACTGATGGCAGAGAAACATTGAGTATTGTGAAATAAAAATCAAGACAGTGTTTATTCTAATTAGTATTCAGGCTGTAGAATGCTTTATTTCTGCCAGACTATAGAGTATGATGTTATTTTTTGCTCCTGTTATATTCTTCTGCAGCATTTCACAGGAGATACTTAAGGGATTACAACTCAGTGTATGGTGGAATCTTAAAGATGAAAGCCATTATTCTTAAGCGGGTCAGTTCTTCTGGTATAATCTGGAAATCCAGATTACTTACTTGTACCGTGGTTCTTCATATATATTTGCTTTGGAACATGTGTTTGGGAGTGCGGTTGTTACTGATGAACTTACTGGTCACTTCATGAATAACTTGTATAATTAACCTGATGTGAAAAGTACAGATACTCTTATCTTTTATAAGGTAATGGGAATATTCATATGGAGTCTTTATTCATAATACACTCAGAATGTTTACTGACAACAAGAATACATCACAGGCTTGAAAATTGCTTTTGGCTGATGTAAATCAGGAAGTTGGCCTAGTTCACACTGTTTTATTCACCAATTGTAATCAGATGGATTTGTTGTTTTAACAAACGGCAGTCTGAGAGCTTTCTTTCACTGCCGTTTCCATCTTTGTTTCCAAGCAGGTATTTTTTAAAAGTAATTCTTAGTCTGACATATATTTAATAATCTGAAAAATGTGCCCATGAAAGAAACTGTATATCTTCCAATGTGTCTGCAGTATCGTGACAGTGTAGTAAGGGTGACAGAGCACTGGAACAGGCTGCCCAGGGAGGGTGTGGAGTCCCCTTCTCTGGAGATTTTCAAGACCCGCCTGGATGCAGCCCTGAGGGATGTGCTCTGGGCAATCCTGCTCTAGCAGGGGAGTTGGACTAGATGATCTCCAGAGGTCCCTCCCAACTCTGAAGTTTCTGTGATTCTGTAAATAGATGACTAAAGACAAAGAAATTTTGATCTGTTATGAAATTTCTCCTGCTATGAAAAGTACTCAAGAGTATTTTTAGTAAGAGTTGAAGAAGAAATAAATAAATAAATCAGTCTCTTTGGTTATTTCTGTGCTGGGTTATCTGCTTTTTTTGTGTCCTTTTTTACATTGATGTCAGCAATGCTAAGGTAGATTAACTAAATTCCAGCGGCGTGAGTTAGACGTGCTGATATCTTGACGTTAAAGCGTATCAGATCACTGTAAGGCGACTAACTGCTGCTTAGGTTATTTTTTTTGCATGTGTGTGTGTCTGTTGGAGATGGAGTTGAAAGCCTTTATGGAGCATTGGAGTGTGTTATAATACTGAGGCCAAGACTAAAGTGGAAAGGACCAAACACGTCTTTTCCTATAGCCTTCGATTTTTGTAGCTGTAAGGCTTTGAATGGTTGATACGCCTTATCAGGGCTTTAATTGCTGTTTTGGTGTAATATTCACAAGTCTCATGAAAGAACGTTGGAGTTTTGACTCGTGCTGAGATTCTCATCTTCATTCTTCAGTCTTGAGCTTTGTGTAGTTCGTTGTACCTAATAAGTAGTGAATAAATCGCTGCAAAAGCAGGTAAGTGCATACACGTGCATTTTGGTGTCACTTGGCACATGTGGAAAATGCCATGGCAAGTGTAAGACACTGGATAGTCCCACTTTTTGGGTGAAGCATTCTAGATGTAACTGATCTAATAATTTTAAACCAGTACATAGTTACACAACAGCATAATTAGAATTCTTATAGATTTTTCATTCTAGCATGGTTGGACTCTGAATCATAGAATCATAGGGTTGGAAGGGCCCTCTGGAGATCATCTAGTCCAACCCCCTCCCAGAGCAGGGTCACCCAGAGCAGGTGGCACAGGAACGCGTCCAGGCGGGTTTGGAATATCTCCAGAGACGGAGACTCCACCACCTCTCTGGGCGGCCTGTGCCAGGGCTCTGCCACCCTCAAAGGAGAGAAGTTCCTCCTCATGTTTAGGTGGAACTTCCTATGCTCGAGCCTGTGCCCGTTACCTCTTGTCCTGTCCCCGGGCACCACTGACAAGAGCCTGGCCCCATCCTCCTGACACCCACCCTTTCAGTATTTATAAGTGTTGATAAGATCCCACCCCCTCAAGAAAGTCTGATAGAAGCCACTAAATTTTATGTAGTCCTAGATATTCTTTATTAATAAAAATTAAAATTTGAAGTTTTAATGTAAAAATCTTTGTGTTTTTGTTCATGATTAGTTAGTTATTGAGGGTGGTACGTACATTAGAGTTGCTATGTTTCTGTTTGGATTTTGAGTTACATAAACTCCCTTTGTAAATTATTTGCCATATACTTTTTAAGCCCCTTCAGTTCTAATGTTCTCGGTTTGATTTTGGACTGTAATGCTTTAAAATAATTTTGATGAAATTAAGATGATATAGGATAACTTTTTCTTGCCCTTAAAACATCATTGCCTAGATTTAGTTGCGTGAGATGTTGAAATTCAGGCGTAATTATTTTCATATTAAGAGCTAAGCTGTACATATCCGGCACTATTCAGTCCAATTTTACAGCCTCTCTAAAGGCACAATATTTCCTGCTGATTGGATCCTGTTCTGTGTGTGAGATTGTTCAAGATGATTTAGAATGCACATCAGTTATGGAAATAGATCATTTAAAACCCGTGATTAATGTAACTTGTCAGAATCCAGATCCTGATCTCTTTGCTGTCACAGATTGTCTCTACTGCTCTAGGTTTATAGCTAATTTAAAAAGAGCGTAGTACTGATTTGTGCTTGCTGAAGAAGCGGTCTAGTCCAGAGCAACTATTGTATCTGTATAAAAGGAAGGAAACGCTGTATTTATCTGAAAAATTTTAAAACTTAATCTGACAGGTTTTTCTGCTTGTATGGGTAAGTCCGAAGGGCTCCGCAGACCTACTCATGAATGTTTATGAGGGTTTCTAGGTTCAGATTCCGAACCTGAGATTCTCTTGTTGACTCTGTTGCTTATTGTCTCCTGCTGCTTTGGTTTACGCTCCTTCGTTTAGAATCCGCAGTTGACTCTGGATTCACGGTCCTATATGGCATGTACAAAAGAATTACAAGGTGATGACAAGGTGACGACAAGTTAATGGTTATGTTCCCCGCAATCTCCTGGGCAGTAAAACTGGGTTGTATAGGAATATGGGACTATTTCAATATTCATTGCTTTTTCTTTTAAAAGAGTAATAATAGAAAAAAATATGACGGTTTTGGTTTATATTTAATATCTGCACCATATATTGTATTTATTTTCCACACTCTGTTCAAGATCGTCTCAATCAGTAACTCCTTCTGTTTGCAGTAGCTGTGTCATCTCCCAGGTTTCTGTCACAGAACCCCTTGAGGACCCCAATCCAGGGTCTCCTGAAGTCAAGAAGAAGCTTTCTAATGCTACTGGAATGGTTCGTTCATATTACCCCAATTTGTACTTTTTTCTTTCTTCCTGTAGTATGAAAATCTAAAATTTGAACAAAAAATATCAATTATTAAGTCCACAAACACACCCTTCATTCAAAGAACTAGTTTGCTATGCTTTACTGCTTTTCTGACAGTAGAGCAATAGACATCGTGGTCAGTCATTTGGTCTGCAGTACTGTCGGCTTTTAACTTGTAATCCTTATGATTTGGGAAACCCAGTCTGTTTAGATCTGTGACTCTCCTGCCTGCTCTGGGAGCTTGCTGTGCAATTATTCGGAACAAAGTACTTATTTTCTCATGGTAGGTGGGACAAAGCAGTTCAGTAAGAGCTTCTTGAAATATAGCGCTGCACAAAGCCTCTTGCAGCGTGGGCTTGTCTCTGTGCTGCAACAGGAGCAAAATAGCATGAGCAGCACCGAGCTCGCTCTCTTGTGAAGTCAGCTACAGTGTGCAACCGATTCAGGATTAATGGATATGGCACAGGCACATGACAAGGCAAGAGGACACCAAACCCATGAAATTCTTTCTATTCCCTGTAGACCATAACCAAACAAGATTGAAAACTGAATATAAATATCTTGCCCAAATGTAAAATAAGAGTATTGCGGTTACTGTTTTTGGCAACAGGAGTACTACTGCGCTGTCGCCCCAATGCAGAAGGGAGTACTTTTTCACACTGCACATAATTAATGTGGAAACTCTTGGTCAGAGGGTGGTGAGGAGGCGAGACAGAGTTGAAAAAGCTGCTGCACATCAGAAGAAGATCCCAACTGGTGGATGCACAATCCTTGGTTTGTGGAAGGTCATGGGGAATCTCTAGGAAGCGTCACCAGATCCTTGCCCTGTTCTTTACCTTGATGTTCATTATGGGTTGTAGTCAGAGAGAGGATGTTGGGCTATAGCAAGCCCTGTGGAATGACTGAGTTGATTTATTTTTACGTTCCTCTAGCCAAGATTATTATGAGAGTAAGGGTAAGGATAATATTAGTCATTTATTTATGTATTGTTTTATTTTTACAAAGGGGTCACTAAGATTTTCACAGGGTGTTTGTGGGGCTGTTCTTTACCATAGCAGTGGAATAAACTCCAGCCAGAAAACTTCTTTCAGCCGCCTGTTCCTATGAATTTCCCACACTGCAATAAACCAAAGTAAAAACATTAAGTGATTTGTCAGACGTGACACACACCATCAGTACCTGGATCCAGGATTCAGACTCTCTTCCCAGAATGGTAGGCTTGTTCCTGAGCCCTTGGGCTGTGATTTCTCCACAGAAACTATCAAAAATATTTTAAAAATAACTAAGGAATTTTAAAAATACCAATGCCTTTTAGTTTCAGAAAACCAAAAGAAAGGTTAAGACTCCAAAATCAAGCATTAAGGGATATTTAAAATTTAGGTCACCTATTCAATCTTACGTTGCCTGCATCCACAGCTGAAACACAGTCCTTACTGATAAAATCACAGGTGCTGTGGGTATTTCGGTCCCTCTGCCTCATTCAGTGCACAGTATAGACTTGTCAATCAGTGAAGGAGATGAAGTCCTGAAAGTAGGTATTCAGTGTTTATTATTTTTGTCATTCATTGTGTCACCCTATTACTATTAGCTACTGCCCTGGTATCTGTACTGAATTTAGGATATTACTGGGTCCTTCAGAAACCAATCTATATTGTTCTTATCAAATGATTGCAATGGAGTGAAAATGTACTTTAGCTGCCTTTACATTACCTCTCTGGTATCAGTGTAGTGTGGTGGTTTAGTTATTCAAGCATTTGTCTGGGTTTTTGGAAGGGGGCTGTAGTGGTGTCCTTCATATGCTTTTCCATGGCTTGAGGAGGATGATGTTACTCTTTGTGGTCTTGCCGTTGGAGGAGGACATGGAAAAGGGGTTCAGTTCCAGGTTCCCAGGCAACTATGTTACGGTTGACTTTCCTCTCTGCAGCTCCTGCAGTCCTCATTCTCTTCCTGTTCCCTCTGTTCTCCAGCTGCATCTTTCCGCTGTGGCTTTGTCTTCTCTTGCCTTGGTCTGGCTCGTGCAGCATTGTGAAAATTGCTGAATGCTGGAAGAATGTTAAGAGAGTGTGATTAACCATCAATAATTCAGAGACGTGGCAAAAGACATGTCCTTCAAATCTGTGTGTCAGAGTGGGGACCTAGGGACAGGGGAGAGTCCAAGAAAAAGAAGTAATAAATCTACCTGTTACTTATTTTGAGAAATAGATGGATTTTTTGCTACAATGCAGCTTCTGGTAGATATCCAGCACAGGAAAAATGTAATTACAAATGATTTACTTGCCCACCTTACTGAAAATGGTATTTTATAGTAAGGAAAACTTGGATTGCCCTGCGCGTAGGAATTGCTTACTTTGCGTGAGTTACGTTGGTTGGCTTACTAGTTTTGGAGGTTGCATTTATTTGTTGAGCACTGGGAATGGCAAATCTGGAAGCCATGCAGGATGTTTGATGGGGCAATTTGCATATTTTTATCTGGAAAGATTCTCCAGTTCGACTGTTTCGCAGTGGTGCTGGTGTTTTAGCCTCTGCAACATGCTGAAAAGTTGAGGCACCCCTGTGTGTGTAAAGAGTTCTTATCTAAAGCGTTCAACGATAAAAATAATAAATGGGGCTATGCTAGGCGAGCATATGCGAAGTACAAGACTAATGGCGAGCTTAAACAGTATACTGCGAATGGTACCTGAAAGAAATGTTGCCGTGGAAAAGAACCTATTCCAGAACCTTCTAAAAAAAACAAATGGTGCTTTGAAGATTGTATCATCAAAATGAATTATAAGGTGAATTCAGTACATGAACTACAAGAAGAATGTGAATTAAAATAGCTTAGGACACATTAAGTGCAGAGGGAATTAGAAGTTAACCAAGTAGGGGTGGGAATTGAAGGGGTCCCACTTTTCAACATGACTTGAAATTCAGTCATCCAGGAGTACAAATGAACAATTTGTATCTCATAAAGACTAAGAGTTTTTATTTAGGTATTCCTGAAGGGTGACCTATGTTGTTATTCTGCCGATAAATACTCAGTCGTCTTAGTGTGTCACCTTGATGGGGCTTGCGGTTTTCTTTCTTTTTTTCAGTTATGTGCCTAAAGATGGGAATTGTCAGGCTGGATTTTTGAAGCTAAACTTCAAACCTGACTATTTATTTGAAAGCTACAGGCTACACAGGCGCACCAAGCAGGGCTTGAAATTTTAAAATGATGTAAAATTCACAAGTGTACCTTTGTTGTTTAAAAAAAAAAATAAATAAAAGCTATACACGTCCATACCTTTGTGCACGGCCATCTTATCCATCTTCCTCTGTAGCCTGTTAATTACGTTGTAGCCTCAAGGGTATAAGTATATGCCTCCCATAGATTACGGGATGCATTTGCTGCCACTGATGAAGAGGCTGGATGGCTGTTCTCAACTGTCACTTGTACTATTAAAATGTATCCACCCGTTCCCCTGAGCAGATGATTTCACAGTGCCTGATGGCTTTGCAAAGGAGCTCCTGTGAGTGGAAAGCCCTGGGATGGAATCAGACGGCAGTTGGGTGTGGAGCTACTAGAACACTTGCAGAGTTTAAGTAGGCAATATCCATTCCCCTGCATTAATTATAATGGTTTACGGATGCTCATTAATATGCCACGTTTATTACTGAGACACATGGTTGTACTGCTTTCCTGACACCTATTATTTCCTCCCTCTGAACAGAACAAAGGAAACAATAGTCGCCTGACATTGCCATGACATACGTTATTTCCCAGTAAAAGATTGAGGTAATCAAATCAGTCCTGCATGCACAGCACAGTATTCCCTTAGCCTTCGGAGAGAGACAAGTGAGAAAATTCTTAATGTGGTAATTTTAGACCTGACTGAGCAAGGTATGTATCTAACTAAAAGTAAGTGATTGACTCCAGTGGGACTTCTGACATAATTAGGCACTTAGTTTTTTTAGTTTCGTGCTGAATATGCCTTGCTGTGTTTATATCACACAGGTTAGAATAAACACAGACAGTGAGCATTCATCTTTTGCTGCGGGTATTAAGGGGAGGCTGAATTCATCGTATCTGAAGAAAGGATAACTGAATAGCCAAATCCACCTATCGCTTATCTCTGAATCCTCGGCAAATAGAGTCGGCTTAGCAGAAGATTTAGAAACTAATTTTCAGTGACATCACAGAGAAGTTGTTGGAGACAAAATAAAAGTGAGTGGGAATCTGTAAGTGGTTGCTAATGGTTATTGCCAAGTCATTTTGACTGCTCCATTATTTATTTATTCTTTTACTGCTGTAAAAGCACTGGAATTCAGAAATAGCTCAGATGCTTAGGTTTGATCCACTGAGTATTTGTACCCGTTGCATCAAATGTTCCTCAGGTGAAAGAAAAGGAAGCAAAAAAAGTACCTCCACCCAGCTGGAGTAGAGGACAGGCAGTGTACTTCCCACCTTATGGCTGCTTGCTGTAACCACTAACACAGGGAGTTACACATCCTTGTGCTTGTTTTTCTGCTCCCATGTTTCCCAGGTTCAGTTGTGGGATCAAAGGGATAAAGACTTTTTCTTTTTTTTTTTTTTTTTTTTTCTTCAGAAAGAAGCGGAGCTCTGGGTTTCACTTCTTTTAGAGTGAGGGAGAGTTAACCCTCACGCTTCCCCGGCTCCTGGGCAAGTGCTTCAGCAGCAGACAATTATGCAGGGTATTCGTGTTGACGTGTCCCTCTCGCCTTGATTCTCATGGACCTGGGTAGATTCAGGCTGGAAGCTCTTTGTGGAAGTCGGTGCTTTCTGTGGGGCTCCCTGGCAGGCTTTTGGGCCATTGGGCTTGAGGACAGTGGGAGTCCCACAGACTGTGGCAGCTTGTTTTCTGCTTATTACAGCTGACAGGGCCTCATTCGGTGCCAAAGGTTTATGCAGCGTCTCAAGGTTTCTGTGCAAAACGCAGGTGCCTGTCAGAGTTCAAAGAGGGTCTGGGCGGTTCTCTTAGTCATATAGTTTAGTTTTAGGTAGTCCTGCAAGGGGCAGGGAGTTGGAGTTGGTGATCTTTATGGGTTCTCTCCAACTTCAGGTATTCTGTGATGTCTAATGGGGCTCGGTGAGTAGGCTGGAGAGAAGAGCTGAGGAAGAATGCTGAATGGCATTTTCAGATGTCGTTACCTCAATTCTGTCTGCGTTGCATTTGAGGCGTGCGGGTGCTTTGTTTGATCTTTCCCTTTATGTTTTCCTTCTATGTATTGCTTATATTACTGTTCCTGTTGGTCTGGATGTCTACTGGGAGAGTTACACCTAGTGATACAGTAAATTATACCTACTGCATAAAATCAGATGCATGAAAACAAGTGTAATTAACTGTCACTGATAAAGGTAGACGTCAGAAACTTGTAAGCAATGTTTCTTTGTGCTGAGTACTTAAAACTGAAGATTGCACATTAAACAGAAGTGTGATACGAATCTTGAAATATAATTTCAGGTACTTTTATGATGTGTTTCTAAGCTCTGAACTGTGATTTTTGTATAGACTTCAAAATCTCTTCTATTGCTGTTTTCCAGCTGTCAGTGAGAAATATGCTGGCCCTCACTGCAAATAAACTGTGCTGTAGAATATGGCTGAGCTTAATGTTGGCAAACCTGGCATACTGCATTTGCATCTGAATGTATTTCTTTAATTTTTATTTAAACCTTAATATTCTTTCTGATATTGCAACTCTGATAAACCTTGTAAACTGTCTCCTAGGTCATACCAGTCAGGTCCAGTCAGGCTCCCATCTGTTCTAGGTAGGCATGCTAGGCACACGTTAATGAGGTAATCCATAAGAGGACAGGTAGTCTGTTCTTGCCTTGAAAATTACATTTGACAGATAATATTTCAAACTGCTGCAAGAGCTTAAGCTGTTGCTTCTCATGAAATTGTGCAGGTATTGTGAGAAAAAGCATTTTCATTAAGGATTTGTTCGTGCCCTTCAAAGACTACATGCCCTCTTCTGACACTTACCACTGTTTATTTGTAGCATACCGCAATGCCGAAATGCTCTGCAGGACTGATGGCTCTGGAGTGTCATAGGTTGCATTCATGTGTCTCATACTGGTGATGTCAACGTACTGCAAAAGAAACACTTATCTCCACTTAGCTGTGCCACTTAAGCACTTCTCTCATCCACAGACTGACTCTGCTGTACAAGGATGAAGATACTTCTAATTTAAGGGAATCTATTTTAACCCTATAGCTGGTAACATACTAGTTTTATAAAATGCGTGGTAGGTGGAGGATGCTGAAGTTGGTGCCTAAGCGGGCAGTTATTCACATTTATGTGGACAGTGACATTTGTTCATGAGGACTGTTGAACACACATTCGGAGGCTTTAACATGGCCTTTTTAGCAAGTGCGGTGAGAAATGGCTGTAGATGTGGAAATGTCAGAAAGGTAAGTGATCCTTCTAGGAAGGAGGGAAGTAGAAACTTTGATGCAATGGTATTTGAAATTCTGCTTACGCTTAGCAAATAGGTAAGACTGAGAGCATCTCCACCTTGTGCAGTGGAGCGCGGCCCAGTATCGTGGGCTGCTCCCACTGTGCAGTGGTGGCCAGAGCACACAAAGGGTGCTGGGTGCGGGATGCTGGGGACTTGCTGAGCCCTGTGCGTGGTGGGCTGTGCCCAGCTGCGCTGGCTCAGTGGTGTCCGCAGAGTGAAGTCAGTGGCTGCTTCGCTGCCTCCAGTGTCACATCTTGCTGCTTGCTCAGTTCTACCTCCAGTATCTCTGGAACATTGTGCGAGGTCTTTTTTTTTTTTTCCTTTGTATCCCATAACTTGAAGTCAATTTAATACTTTCCGTCATGTTTCCACTATTATTTTATTGTAATTAAGATGCTAATATAATTACCAGAGTTATTGTTGAACCCAGCCTACCCAGCTTTTCATGAAAGCCCCCGGTTAAATGATCAGCCTTATTCAGTCATGTTAGGTATTTCTCATTAAACTGTAATAATTTGAAAAGTCTTCCAGTAAGTCAGGTGAGACTTTCTCATGAATGTATGATAATCATATTGCTGATAGATCATACAAAAATATCTTCTTCTAGCAGGGTTATTTGCATTTCACTCGTGGTGTCAACTAGGTGACATGAAATCTCTTTGCTTGCTATCGCATTATTTGAAGGATGCAGGGAAGTCAGTACTGGGTATAAAACGACGTGAAGACATGTAGATCTTGTAAGTTTGAACCAACACAAAGCCTAATGTGATTCTTGTTTTCCAAGTCCAAAATCAGCGCAGGCATTTGAAAGGTTCAAATCCGATCCTCAGGAGTTGCAGATCTTCTTTATTAATCTCACTGTGTAGTTGTGCATTTAAACAATGCTGAAAGAAGCCTTTGTGCAAGACAATTGCAATTTTCTTGTTATGCTTGAGTTGTGACTGCTGCATTGCCAAAATGTGGTTTTATTGCAAGTTTGCTTCTTCAGAGACGCATGTTAGAAGCCGGAATTTGTATTGTTAAATGAAATGTAGGAAATTCAAGTACATTTCATTGCAAAACAGTAATAATTTGTTGAGCTGGTCAATTGCTTTCAAAGAAATGAGAACTATATAATCCACAAATCAAAGAGAGAGTTGATTCTAGCTTCTTTTGACATGAAAGTGTTTTCATTGTGTAGTTAAATACATACTGTGATTGATGCTTAAGATTTGGAGCAGCTTTCCTGGCTTGTATCACTTGAATAGCTTCCACTTTGTCTATAGGTGTAAGAATAAATCACAAAATGATCTATTAGGAAGCCTGTAAGGCCCAATACTGCAGTGTTGTTGCGCTGAGTTATGTGTGATTGTGACAGCCGTCACTTAGATTTTGGGACAAGGGAAAAGTATGATTTATTATGTTTTCTTTTTTGACCAAGGCATTTGTTATGCTGTGTAGACGTGCTATATCAATAACGTATTCTATGGAATTTTGGCATTAGGACAAATTTTCCGAAACTGACACCAGCTTTTGTGGTGGTGTTTGTAGAATCATAGAACCATTTAGGTTGCAAAAGACCCTGAAGATCATCGAGCCCAACCATAAGTGGTTGCAGTGATCAGATGAGGGCGATACTAAACCTGGCTTGTTGAATGCAGGCTCTTTCTGGATGGGCTGTCTTTGCTATCGTCAGCCTTTTTCATGTGATCACTTCCAGTCCAGGTTGTGCGAGTTCTGCGCTGCTGTGGTGTATTCCTGAGTAGCGTGGTCCCTACGTGCTTTCGTGTAATGTGGTCAGTGTTGACTTGATAAATATATAGGGGGAGGGAGAATTGAGCAAGTTCGGTACCTCTGTGAGATAGATACGGAAACCTCATCCATGCTCTGCTCAGTGCTCATTGAGGCAATCGGATCCGTCAGGTCAAAATTGTCTCCTCTCCCCTGCGGGAGCCCCAACTTATCTGGTTGTTCAGTGCTTCTATACGCAGAACAAATGGAGACTGTGTCTTATACACGTTATTGTCAGTGTCTTAAAACACCAGTTAATAAGGGCATGGAAACAAGCCTGTTACTAATGCCTGTCACTGCCCGCAGCCATCGCTGCAGTGCGTGGACTGGTGAGAAACAGAAGACAGGATAATCCAAGGAAGCAACATAACGCAATTGTCTGTTTCCCTTCTTGTCTCATATTTTCCTCTGGACAGACTCTAGACCTTGGAGTTATTTCAAATTGTCTTCGATTATTGGATTTTTCTTTTCTTTTTTCTTTCATTTCATTCTGACTTCCAAATTGCTGCCATCGTTGCTCAGGAGCCTCTGCTGAAAGGGCAAGACCCGTGGACTGTCCTGCGGGTGTTCATACAACCACTGAGCTGTAACTCTGAGTTGCAGAGCAAAGGCTTTAGGTTTGCTTTTCCACAGAATGAAGCCTATTAACTGTTTCAGTGCATTTATTTTCTGCTAGCTCCAGTAAAGGAGTATATTAAGGTCACTTTTTCTCCTGAGTCTCTCAGCTGGCAACATAAAATGTTGCTTCACCACCAGGACAGCATTTCTTTTGCTGTTCTGTGGTGCTGGGGGTTAGCCTTGCTTTTTAAGCTGGTTGGGTAGAAGGATACTTCTGTGTATTGGGTGTATTGATTTTTGAAAAATACATGCTGTGAAATTAAATGAATAGTTAAATACTAAACTGTTAGGAAGAAATGCCCTTGTAGTGTCTTTTAGAGTAAAATTTATCAAGACAAAGACTTCCCATTTTAAATTCAGAATGCCACCACAGACCAAGTATACAATTATTTTAAAATGCTTTTTCTTTGCTAGTTGATCTAGTGTGAACGAAATCTAGATTGACAGTCCTAACGGCAGAAGTCCTCAACTCTGTTTATACAGAGTGTAACACTGACATTAAGAAGGAAAACTGCCATTCCCTTGGCAAGGGGCGAGCTATAAACTCCAGGAGGCTAGTCTTCAATGACTTAGCAACAAACTTGTAAAATATAGTCAATTATTTTTATTAGGCTTTGTTACTGGGCCACCGCTAAAAGGATTACTTTATTTTTACAATCTGTTTTAGTGTTAGAATCTTCATCTTCTGATCTGCATGAACCTTCATGTCTTTCTCATGCATCTTAGTCTTTGGTTCTTCACCTTCTGTTTCCTCTTCCCAAGCAAGAAACTTGTGAATATTCTGGTCGGAAACTTACATTTCAGAGTTCTTTGCCACAAAACGTTGGTCACAGAATGTCAATTTTACACATTTCAAGAAAGACATTTTTCTCTTAGGCTGATTATTTCTTTTCCAACATTAGAAGCATCTCTAATTGTGAACTTTAAATCAGAGTACAAGTGTGGCCAGCTTGCACAGAGAGAAAATGTTTAATTTCCAATTAAGTATTGGGGCAGCAATACCTTGGGGGCAGAAAGGCGAGGGGAGGGAGGAATTCGTCAGTGGTATATGCTGACTGGGTGATTATTAGCGATAGGAGATACTGAAACTTAATTAGAGTTTCTGATCTGGAACAGTGTATTAGGTTTAATTATGTCTGGAAGTCTAGTATTTTACACTTTTCTTTTAATTAAAATGTATGAATTTAAGAAGCAAAACTTCTAAATCTCACAGTCTGGGCAAACCGAGAGCAAGAAGAAACTACACTGTCTACGTTATGCCATACTGAAAAAAACAACAGCGGTAGAAGCTGAGGAAGGTGGAAAAAAGGAGGACTTAAATATCTGACCTTTAAGAAATGAAATGAATTGTAATGGTGTACAAGGCCAAGCTGCTTGGCAGAACTCCAGCCGATACCGATGTGATCCGCCATGTAGCAGTTCATGCTGTTCGGTGTTGGCATGGGGTCACACTGTGCTGTAGATTGTCCCATTTTTGATGTGAAACATAAACATCAAAGATCCGATATGGAGAGCATTTAGAATCATGCAGATGTGATCCCTGAGTGTCCTGGGGAAATTCCAGTTCGGCGTTGATGAGTTCCAGAGATCTGTATCTCCGCAGTGGATGAAACAATTCCTCTGCTACATTTTTACAGCATGTTTTCAGGTTTAAGGAGTGTTATCGAGTAAGATGCTGTGTGAGATAAAGCATACAATTGAAAGCACACAAATTAAAAGTTTAAAGGATGAAGTACTACAGGGAAATGTACACTTACCTTGATGAAAGCACGGCTAAGGTTACTCTAGTTGCCTCTCGTAACAAGATATAGTAATAGAAATGATACCCACTACAGTATGAACTGAAGTCATCAACCTCTGAGTTACTTCTTACGTTTTAATCTGTCCTGAAAGGGAGTGATCCACCAGTAAGACGTAGCTGACGGTGGTGATAGATGCAGACCATTTCAGCAATTCTCTCGGTCTTGACAGCTCTACTCACTCATCTGCGGTGCTGAGACTGCTGGGATATGTCTCCCTGGGGTTTGCTTTGTATCTCAGCAGATTTTCTCTCTCAAGTGATGTTTTTGTTTTATGTTGTGAGAGACCGTGTTTATTCTTCCTTGGAGTCTGGATGGAAATGGCACAAATATAGTAACTCCTCACATAAACTAAGCTTGTCCTTTTTTCTGTTTCTGACCTTCAAGTGGTGGAAGGTCTATATTTAGCACAGGTTGGGATTTTAAGTTGAATTGGAGGTGCTAATACATCTTACATATTCAGCAAAAGGATCCAGAAGCAGGGCATGAGGTGGGGTTGTAAGCGTTTTAGCTGCATTAATATACTTTGTGGAGTTGGACGCTGAAGCACGGAGGAGCCAAGCAAATACAAGCTATAAGCAGGTTATGAGGAATGGCTGATGTGCTCGCAGGGTTGTGAGGGGCTTTCTTCAGTTGGTGGAAACGTGGGAGAGCGCCATGCACTGCTGGGGGAAACTGGTAAGCTCTACTGCCCTGGTATATTGCAGGGATCTCTGCGCTGCTACTGAAAGCTCTGCACGATTATTTTCGTTATATCCCTCTCCCTGGGGTGATGAAATGCCATTCTTAATCGCAGGTACTTAGGAGTGGTTCAATATACTCCATAGAGGCAACACGCCAATAAAACTTGTGTTGGATTAAAAGCCTACATGTTATAGGAAGATATGGGAAGAGACTAAGTGCCTGAGAACAAACATAAGATCCTCCTGGGTGGGTGGCAGTGAACTGGTAGTTTTTTCTGTTGAGAGTCTCTCCGGGTTTGGTGTAGGCATGGCCAGCCTGCTTGTGCGCGTCTGGAGAGCGGGGCAGGCACATGGAAACACAAGGTGGTTGTTTGGAAGCGCAGGTATTGTTTTGTAGATGACTGTTTAAAAAATAAAGCCAAATTAGTAGACTGTATTTTAGTGATAATAAATAAACTGTAACTTTAGAACCTTACTGCTTCCCATGCTGGCTTGGTTTAAACTGCACAGTTGAATGTCATAGTACAGCAAATAGCAGTCCAGAAGCTTGCGGGGAAAAAAAGGACAGAAACCCATCTGAATTTAGGACAATGACATGTTTATAGAGTGCAGTGGTTTCTACATCCTCGTGTTGCACCAGTCACCTAAAGAGTAAGGTCTTGGGAATCACAGAAATTGGAGCTAGAGAAGGTTCTTAATGAGAGGCTTGCAATTGTTGAATTCTGCGTGTCTGCCTGGATCTCAGCTTTGGTTTAGATTCTTTCTTGTCACCTTTACCACTCCAAATGCCTTCGTGTTGTGTGTTTCTAGTAATTGTAAATGGGGAATAACTTATTATTGCGTGTGTTATATAGCAAAATTTGTGTCTCAAGCACAAAAATTGGTAGAAAAACTTACAAATGGTTGTGACAGCACCACCCGCTGTAGTACAACAGATGTTTCTTTTTTGAAAACTCGATCATTGTACCCTACAGTGACTTAAATGGGTTACAGCAAGGTTAAAACTTTGTCCTCTGTAATGTCCATAATTCACGGCTTTCTTGTAATAATATTGTATCACTAGAGAAACGATCCCATTTGTAGCATCTGAGCCTTGGCCATGTTTACAGATCTCCTCTCTTTTTATTATCGGAAAGTCAGGTGCAGATAAAACAATACCTTATCTGAAGATGTTAATGAGTGAGTTAGTACGATGAACATAAAGAATAGATGTAGTAGTCAGAGTTGTAGTGCAGGAATGTATCAGTTTTGTATTACCTTATTATAACTGTTGTGTTTTCTGGTTTTTTTTGTTGTTGTTTTGTTTTGATGTTGTGTTTTTGTTGTTGTGGGTATTTTTTGTTGTTGGGTTTTTGTTTTTTTGTTTTTTTTTTTTTCCCTTGATCAGAAGTACTGCTCAGTGTGTTGAAACTTTCATGTTTAACTACCCTTTTTCTCTCCTGTTTTGGCAATGCCTGTTTTGCTTAGGCGTCCGTTACGGTGGTTTTACATGTTAGTAGCCATGTTTATTGGAGATTACAAAATCCAAAGAATCGAATGTTAATAAATTTCCCTATGAAGAGATTTTTGCTTTGAAATTTACTTAGATATTGCTGCGTACTGATACACATGAATTGGAAAGATTGATTTTTTGAAAGACTGCACTGTTTTTTTGTTGGTGGCAAATTGCATGTGGAATTGAGAAATAATAGTAGACTTCTGTTGTCTATCGGCAGCATGACAGTAATCTTAAAAAGCAATCTCTGCCGACAAATGGTGCTGTAGGAGGAAAACTTTGCACTCAGTAGGCTTCCTCATTACTACAACTTCTGCATAAAATAAGAAGTGCAGAGAGCTTTGTTATGAAAGCTCGAGTGCTCCTAAACTTTGAGGCATGGACTTGCAACTTGAAAGTGTCTTGCCTTGTTTCGGAGATATCTTTATGGCTGCCCTGTATAAAATCTCTTTTATGTTTTGCATTGGAAAAACACACATACTCAGTGTCTGCTGCTTATATTTTAGCAGCCTGGTTCCCAGAAGGTTTTACAGACATTTCTGACATTTGTTACCCTGTGGACATTGGTCTTTGGGTTAAGTTCTTTATTGTGGTGGTTCGGATGACCATTGAGCAAAGTGTGTTGAGATCTCTGAAATTATTGATCCTTGTAGGTCTAAGTAGTCTCTAAATTCAAAATGCTTCCTGGGAATGTTGCTATTCCTACACGCCAGTATTAACTGTGCCACAGCATCTATGGGCCTTGGTCAAGTCTTTGAAATTCAGGAGAAGCCTTTGCACTGAATTAGTGAGGGTGGATCTCGGTCTGTTGCAGGGTGTTACTTGATTAGAAAGTAGTACTGAGAGTGTGGTGTGAAAGCTTGTAGATAGCATGGTAGGTCGCCATTCAAAATACCAGAAATGCCTCATTAATCTTAACAATTAATATAGTAATGATGACTTATGGGGGTTTTGTGAAGACTTTCACCCTGAGTTCTCCTCCAGGAAGAATTATATGACCTTGTGGATTAGAGTAATCATCCACTTTAAATACTATAATGGTCTAAGAACTCTTAGAAGCTGATTACAGGGAATTTTTCTGTACACCTGGGGCTTCTCGTTTTGAAGTGACATAGAAAGCGAGGTGGTATTGGTCTATTGTTTGATCAGCAGGTGAGAGTGAGCTGCTACTGTGACATACCTGAGAGAAAGGTGGAGTACTTTTACTAGAAGCAAAGTAGTACAAGAAATCATGGAAGACATCATTGGAGATATTGTGTATAGTCCTGTCATGTCTGTTCCAAAAAGATGGTTTTAAACCGGGAGCACGTCCAGCGATGGCTGCAAGGATGTGTGCAGGAATGCAGAATCCATCTGATAAAAACAGATAAAGAGAGTTGCTTTTTTTAGCCTAGCAGAATGAAGCATGTGAAGAGATATTTGTACCGTGTACAAATTCAGTGAGAGATAAATATCAAGGAAGAAGAAGAAAATTTTTAAAGGACACTGTTTTTATAAGAGCAAATGATACAAAATTTTAAAGAATAAATTCAGCTTGGAAATTAGAAGAAGGTTTCTGACCACTCAAGAATTTTGTAAATGAATGGCTCCTTATGCAGTTATGTCATTGACAAATCTGAAGGGGGAATAGCCCTGGGACAGGACAGGACAGGGCAGAGATAGAGGCTTCAAGGGTTTGGTAATTTCTTCCGCTGCCACAGTTGCAGCTGGAGCAGCATTTCTGAGCAAAACTTCACGTGTTTTGCTTCAGTGTTAGTTGTCTGCGTACGAATGAGAGGTGGTGATTATCGTTAAAAGTCACAGTGGTGATGTTCATGAAAAATGTTTATGAGTAAAGTCTTAGTGGTTCACTACTTCTGTCTGAATCTGGAAGAGGGATAGAACGTTATCTGTGTGAGGGATGATATCTGCTGACATTTTACACCAACCAGCTTGTCTGGCCCGCAGTCCCGTCCGCATCCCCTGGCACCACAGGAGGAATGAAACCAGCTGCGGTGCCATCCTTGCTTGGTGGCAACAGTTGGGGTGGTTTGGGGATGGGAACGATCTCTGCTCATGTTCATAGGCACCATGACTGGATCCAGCCCTGTACGTGTAAGTTCTCTGTGACGGGTACATGGTATTTTCTACTTGATGACAAATAAGGCGGCGAGGTGATTGATCTGCCAGACTAAGACAATGCCAAGTATCTATCAGACTGTGAGCGTGATTCCAAAACACAGGGAAGAAACCGTTTTCTGACAGTGATGAGTTATGATGTATTTACTAGGTCAAGGTGTTTTGCTAATGAGAAGGTGCAAAATGACAAGTGCTTTGCTTTTTAGATGAACTGTGCTGTTTTAAGGTGTTAAAATACATGATAAAGACGTGGTTTGCATTTCAATGGAACGGATCAAGAAAGAGAAAATCTCGGTGTATGTTTAGTAATTGGATTATTGAGTAAGAAATCAAACATAGATGTGAATGAAACTATTAATGAAACTATTTGGGGGGAGCAGTAAATGAAGAGATGAGAACAGTTATATCTTATTTCAGGCAGAAACAAGAATTTTGGAGAAACAGAAGGTTTGGTTTTGTGGCACAAATACTGGGTGTGGATGAGGTAGTGCAAGGATGCACGTGATAGAAATCTGACTCTCCTCAGAGTATGTTCCATGTGTTAATTTAGATGTGATCAATGTGACGGTAGTTGTGGTTTAAGATGGTAGTTTATCTTACTGTTTTACGTGGCTGTTATCGTTCGTGTATCTGCGGTACATACATGGATCTCACTATGTAAGTAGATACATGAAAAAAGCAAGTGAAAAAAGAAAAGAAAAGAAAAAAAAAAACCCAAGAAAATGCTTACCCTGTTTTTTCATTGAATGAAAACTCTCAATGAAAAAAGCCTTACTTCATCTAGTGATGAAGTGCAGCTGTTACAAGCAATGTCACATGCAACAGACTTTAAAGAGAGAAATGAGGAAAAGTGGCCTAACTGAGGCTGAGCTTAAAAAGCCGACCAAGCAAAACCTCCCCCCACACCCGTCCTGTTCTTAGCTGAAAAAAATACTGACTGTGTAGATTAAATTGATGCTTGTTCATGGCTATGTTTATTCTGAACTATGCAAAGGGAAGCTAAAACCAGAAATCAGTCAGTGACCTGACTTGAATGAGGAAAAATGAAATTAATGGGATAAAAGTTACTGAAAAAGATCCAGATCTTACCAGCACATATGCAAATGTTTAGAAATCAATACAGATCAAGCCAGAGCAGTAAATAAAGATGAGCATTGCATTCAGCTCTTGTATCATTTAAGCATCTGGTCTACGACAGTTAATGCCAAATTTAGTTCATGTAAAATAGATGTAAATGAATGTCTGTTGCAGAAGAGACTAAAAAGTGAATATCTGCTAAATGGAATGTTGCTGTGGCAGAGTGACAAGAAAAGAGATTTCAGAATTATTGTGCAAAAATCCCAAAAGCCAGCATCATTTTTTGCAGCTGCAGTTGGGTTAACAAACAGGATTCCGGGATCTCTTTGGAAGAAATGCAGTCAACGTTTCAGGAAAATGCATTTTTGCTATTTAAGAGGCTGGCTAAGCAATATCTATTATATTTTGTCTAATTCCAGTCAGCATTCTAAATATGTGATTTCTCTTCCAGAGCTAAGAGCAAGCTAATACAGTATCTATCATGGAGAAAGCTTTTCCTTTCTGCTTCGTACAAAGTCAGGTCAGCTCTAACATGGATCTGGGCAGAAGGGATGCGAGCGCTTGAGTGCGTGGTGCTCTCAAGCAGATGGGCAGGCAAGCAGCAGAAAAAGGCAGGGCTGAGCCAGGAGGCAAAAGGGAGTTGGCCAGCTTTTATAAAGACTGTAGAAATTCCTCCCGTCCTCTCCTCTCCTTCCTCCCCACCACCAACCCTGCAAAGAGGTCACAAGTTTGGAACAGAAACAATCACACTTCCTCCCTGTGGTTTCTCCTTGGACCATGAGGAAAAACTTAATTTAACTCTCAGATCTGGACTTCAGAAGATGACAAACATCCCTTTGGCAATATTACTAGGAGTATTTTATGATAGAAATCGTTTCTGTGGGTTAATTGTATTTTTGTTGTTGCAGTATTTACAAAGTGAAGGGCTTGCGACAGTAGCCCTTGGAGTCCTCCTCTTGTGCCTTGGCAGTGGACTCATTGGAAGTTGTCCAAGTCCTCTAATTTGCACAGTCCTGTAATTTGTTATACAGCATCAGAACAATTTCCTCCCTCTCACTTCTCTGGCTGTCTACCGCTAATTAAATGTAACAATTTCAAAGGAAGAATGATTTCTGCTATCAAAAATACTATTGTGCATGGTGATTGAGAGTTTCTTCTTCCCTGGTTCTTGTATCTGCTCAGTGGGAGCTTGGTATTTAGGTGGTCCTTTGCAAGTACGATATTTGTCATGATGGCTGCTGAGGAGGAATAGGACCTTGGCCTATGGTCTCAGCTAAGAAGTTGGGAATTACGATGTAAAATAAATATTTGTCTGCAGTAAAATGAACAGCAAAACATGGTGCATGAAAGCTAAGTTGCAGTATCTTGCTTTTCCATTTTTAACCACCCTGTCAGAGTTTAAGTACTTCCGCTATCAGAGGCACTGAAATTCTCAGAAATCCAGCAGCGCGCTTTCTAGTGAGTGTATCACAGTGATATCCTATCATTTTTCCCCCTGATCCAAATGTTCATGTCTGTTCTTGTGATACCAAATGAAAAAGACAGTGTAGATCCTGGCGTGAGGGCACCTTTGCATGAGGGATCACATATGGGAAACAACAAATCCTGGGGATTGCCTACACACATTGGCTGCTTATATTTCTAGGTGTCATTTTCTCAAAAGATTCAAACATAATCAAGGCTAGACAAACCACACAAGTGAAATGTAGAAGTTCTTTAGACACCTGTTCAGTAAGGACACCCTGCAATAATATTGAAGGCTCAGTGAGTATACCCTCCTTTATTCCACTTCCATTCTGTAGCAGTAAGATGAAGCTTTATGTCCATCTGACTATTTCTGAAGCCTCTGTACTTTCTGTACTACTTTGGTAAAGAAAATATAGCTGCCTAAAAGACGTCAGAGCAGCAAATGAGTAGGACTCTTGGAAAAATATCATTATTCCATTTTTGAAGCCCCTTTTTAATATGCTTGTTGATCATCTTGGTCAATACCAAGACTGAAAACTTCTGCTGGGGAGATGATGCCTATCCAGAAGTATTGCTGGATATTTTGTTCTTGGAGAGGAACTGAGGCATTTTGTCAGCGCTCTGGCTAATTCCCAGTTACTGCACTCATTTTCATAGCAGCTGGTAACCTCAATGGAAACACCAACAAGATGACGTACTCTAAATTTGTTGAGACTTCTTGTGTTTGGAATGTCCCGGAGATACCCTTTCAGCTTCTTTTCAGCTCCTGCATCTTCCAGGTTAGGAATCATTGGTGCAGCCAGGCTTTTTTAGCTCGTGCTTCTCCTGACAGTGTATGATCGACTTGTTCAGGCAGCAGCTGTGTCCTGGAGGAAAGGAAATCCTGCTTTAAATGAGGGTAGTCCCTATTAGAAAGACTTACCTATTGAAGTAAGGTCAGAGTGGAAGTAGCAGAAGAGGTTCTGAGTGCAGATAGACCAGACTAGTTAGAAGTAGTGGAGCTGTGATTTGTGACAGCTTTCCTACTTTTAAAAGGTTATCTTAGAACACCAGCCTAGATCTATACCAGTTTGTAGTGTGCTTTACTGTCACTGAGCCTTTTGTTCAGCTTCATTGACGTTCATATTGTTGTAACTTTGTTTGGTTGTTTGTTTCAGTATATTAGGGGCCATTTCATATTATCCAGTACTAAGAGAATTTGCTTCTATTTAATTCTTCTGAGGCTTATGTATTTTGACACTGCGAAGGCAGCCTCTGAACAGTCAAAGGTGTTGTGCTCTGTGCCCTCTTTACCTATCCGTAGGATTGCCTGTGGATAGATGACTTCATGTGCAAGGTGACCTCCTGGTTATGGACAGGTATGTGTTACGTGCTGTGGCAGACGGGCAAGGCTTGTCTAGGCATGACCTTGAAAGTCCTTAGCAAGCGGGTTTCTGTGTGGGCTTTTTTTCCTGACTTCTAATGATTCTTCCCTAATGGCTTGGGATTTTTTTTTTTTCCTCAGTTCTTCTAGGAGAGAACAAGCTGGAGTGTAGAATCCTGTGGATAATAGTTAGCCTTTCCCCTTTCAATGTAAATATTTTGTTGTGAGTATCTCGCTTGAAACTTAATTTAGAGGTTAAATTTTGTCCATCAGTGGTACGTGAACTATCAAAGTTGCAGTAGGCTTTGGGGAAAAGCTCTGATGCATATCAGAAATATATGATGTTAGCTTTATTACAGGACTGTACCACTCAGATTGCCACCCCTTACATCTGTGGCCATCATTAACTGTGCAAAAGGCCAAGCTGTAACTAACCAGTACTGTATCTGTGCTGGGGATGTGCCAGTGGCGTAAACGGAGAAGACAGTCCAGCCTTCTGGACTCAAAAGCGTAATGCCTTACACTATCTGCCAGCTCACATGCTTATTTGGGAGCGCAGGCATTGGCGTTTCAGTTGTTGGAGCTGATATTTCTTACTCTCACCAGACCTGCAGAAGGTTATTTTTCAAATACGTAGTGGCATCTGCATTGACAGTTTATGAAGTTCATGTGCATCTGACGTCTTTGGTACAAAGTGTCTTGAAGAGCCATAGTCACTAGTGTGAATGATCAATTTGTAAGTGCTAGTAGTAGTGGGGCGGTATCTTTACCTGTAATCTTACAGGTGAAGTCCTTTCATAATCTGTATGGCTGAGAATTATAATACTAAACTGGGTCAGGACCATTGTTTTATATCTATTCTGGTCCCCTTTTAGTGATACTAGAGAATCTGTTTTCACACACGTTTTATTCTTATGCACATCATATGCATAATGACACAAAGATAATTATCCAAAGATAATTGCCTTTTCTTTTAATTTCTGTACAATATTAGGTGTTGCAGGTTAGTTCTTCCCTGCTTGGGATTCTTCTGCCTTTCAAAGTCAGCAGGCACTTCTTTTTGATTTTTTTAAAATTTAAGCTATTAAAAGATGTGAGCAGAACTCACATGTATCCAACAGTATTTTGTTTATCTGGAGACTAGTTGTCAATCAGATGTAAAGCATCTAAAGGTGCTCCCTTTTTTCTGTGTGTATTTTCAGTTTCTCACTTCTTCCACACTTTCACACATCCCAACTTTCTTTGTTTCATTTGCTTTCTTCTTCCCCTGCTCCTTCCTGCTTTGTGTTACGTCCTGAAACTTTTGGAAAAGAGAAATACAATACATCTGTCCCCTCTCTTGCACAGAGTTTGAGCAAAACTCCAAGTTTCCTGCTGGAAATTCTCAATCTTCTTGAAGCCCAGCTGGCGTTCCTTCTCTTCAGAAATAGCTCAAGAGATTGTATTCAAAATGCTATTCAAAGAGCCCCCTTGGCCATTTCTCTCTTGGGTCTGGGGTGCTTTGTCCTTTCACATCTCATTTAGCGTGTGCTTACCAAGAAGAGCTTGATTCAGCCCCCTCTGTTGTGACACCTGCTGATGTTTGTGGGCCCTTTTCAGCAACAGAGACGAAAGGTGGAATCAGTGCTAGCCAAGGACTTCCACAATCCATTTATATAAAGGAAAAATCTTTCTGATGAGGATTGATTCCTCCTTGTTCCTTTAGGTGTGTTCTCCCTTTTGAGGGCGGTAACTCACTTTCTGGAAGATGGGTCAGCAAACTTCCATTTTTCAGATAAAGGTTTGGATTGAATTTTCAGCTCAGCATTGCAGCTCACTTGCTCTCAGGATATTAGCATTACTTTGCCACAGTTATAGTTTTTTATATGGATTGGCAGCAGCTTTTACAGGCAGGCTGAACTTCATAGTAACAGAACTTAAAATGCATGGAATGAGAAAAATGCCTCTCTTGTAAGGCTCCTGCTGAGCTGATAACAGTCTACAGGAAGACATCTATTTAAACAGAAATAAACACGCCTTAGGATGCTTGGATCCTATTTTCAGCTTTATTAAGCTATTTTCAGCTTTATTAAGAATGCTGTGTTTAATTTTTCCAGCATTTCCAGCCCCATTAATTTAGTTTACACTGCATTTGGATCAATTAGTGCGCTTGATGATAATGCACTATTTGCCTCTGCCTGTTTAAAACAAGAGAAACAAGAGGATGGATTTTCAGTGTATTAAAGAATCTGGAGTTCCTCCAAAGACTCCGATTAGTCCGAATGGCCAATCTCAGAGGCTGCCCAAGTGGAAACAAAAATTCCGTGTTGGGTAACTGTCCAGTGGCTCTATTTTCTCACTCCAATGACTTCTCAATTCTTCTACCAACACCTTGGCTTCAGGATTTTCCCCTCCCAATATGCATATACTGATGAAGACTGTACTTAACAAGAATACACACAAGTTAATAATAATAGAGGTAGAGCCACAGAATGTTCAGCAAAAAAACCCCAAAGGATATGGAAAATCTTCTTGATGTGATGGTAATGCTGTTAGAAACCAGTTGAGATCCCGTTCAGCTTTCCTTTCGTCAGCAAGCTTCTTTGCATTTTCTTCTTGGAGATTAAAACACCAAGGGTTCAGGACAGCAGAGGAGGCAACCTCTCCAAACCTGAGCTGCGTGATCTTACTCGGTGTGTAATCAAAATGCTAATATGTTAGATTTCAGCTTTGTTGGATCTCTGCGACCAACTGGATGTCATAAAAGGGGGTCAAAGTTACTCTAAATGTTTGTGTTTCATTTTTGTTTTAGAGAAGTGATTGCTATGAAAAGCCAATGTGAGACACAAATTCAAATTTCAAATACAATAGGGTATATCTGGTATAGTTTCAGATCCTAATACCAACTGTTCCTACCCTCTGCTCAGCAGTGTTGGCAGCATCAAATTGTAGTTATTAATGTAAAGCAATGCTTGCTACAGTTTTATTTGGGACATGTACATTACTGAAGTACCAAGTTGCAATACGTGTATTTTATCTGCCAGAGAATACGATTCAACTTGGAGAAAGTACCTCTATTTATCTTTGCTGCAAAATTATTTTGGAGATTGTTATATTGTGTTATTGCACTGTGATTTTTCCTTTTTCATGAGTGAATAGTACCACATTTTGCCTGGATGTTTTGAGTGCTTATTGTTCCCATGGGATGCCTTGTTTATTTGTCTTGCTTCTGGTCTGTCACAACATTTTTAGTTTGACACAGATTACTTACAAGTTTGCACATGGCGAGTCTTGTAATCTCATTTGCTTCACCAAACTTCATATGCAGCTCCGAGGAACATTCCCATTTCACTGAAGTACCTTCTCAGTGGCACAATACAGATAAACGTAGAGATAAGTCACTGTAAAAATTGTATTGTGATGCTGGATTTGTTGATTTATTCAACAATAACAAGATACAAAGCAGTAGGTGAATGACCTAGACTGAATTCCCTTGAATATCTCACTGATATAGAAGTATTTTATTCCTTTATGCTTCTTTTGGAAACAACAAAAATCAATTTTCCCTTAAGTATTTTTGTTCAGCTTCTTAATGCCTTAAATGTGTATTTAAATGCCCTAATACCGGTCAATTAAGTAAATGTGGTTGCGGATCCTTAAGAAGCAGCGCTTTTTAATGGAAATAGCAAAATCCCAGTCTTATTTGTATCTGATGCTCCACTGTAAGAAATGCACTGTCTTTATCTTACCCTATAGTTTTTGATGTTCTGCCAACCCCCTAGAGCTGGCGAGTGACCGTGCTGGCTGACGTGCCGTATAGGCCACAATGGAAAAGGCTTATTTTAGATAGATGTAATAGTCTGAGGCAGTCTGAGGAATCTTGCCCTGTTGCTGACACTAACTATTCCGAGGATAAATAGATGACTTCAGACTTCGAGTTGCCTTGCAGAAGAGAGGAGCCACAACCCCGCCAGGCTGCGGGCTGCTGTGCAGTAGATTCCTCTCTGTAACGGTTCGGCGCTGCTCTCCATTACTTTCCTTAAGCCCGTTTGGTGTCTGGACAATCCCCAGAACTCTGGCTTCATAATGACGTGTCAGCTCCTGAAATCTTGACGTGTCAGCTGCAGTGCACACAGGAATGATGCTTCTTTTAACTGGAAGCTTGCTTTCTGCTCAGTGTATATTTTTATTTAAAGTTTTCTGTTCACATAACAACAGGACACTGTTATTCTGATACTATTGAGCAGCAGTAGTATTTGTTTGCTATTAATGACTGATCATATACACTGTAAGTTTTATTTCCTTTCGCTATGCAGTTATTCATAGTGTAGAACAAACCTAGTAATTTTACTGAGAATTTTTTCTTTTTGGAAAAAAAAAAAGAAAACGGCAACAAGATAGCAATAGAAAGGTTCACAGAGCTGTTTAGAGAGCATCTTTTCCCCACACTTTGACTTGCTTTGTCGGTGTGCATTAGAGATGACCGCTTGATTGCTGCTCAGTCAAACCATACTTCTTTTTTTTTTTTTTTTTTTCAAAAGGTCAAACCTTATTTGACTCAAAAAGTGCCTTTAAACAAAAGGACTTCTCTACTCAGCTAATTGTGTGAGAATCAGGACTTTAATTTTATTTTAATTTTCAATAATGTCCATTTCATTTGAGTGGAGATGAAGTGATTTCAGGTTTCTCTTCTCTGCCTGGGGTATTAGTCGTGTGAGGCAATAGAATAGTTAAGAACTTGTGGTGCTGCTGCTTTGATTTTATTTTCTACCTGGCATTTTTAGGTATGTTTTCAGCTTAGCACATGTGTAATTTGAAACACGAATGTCTTCAAAATAAAGAAAACCGTTGTGTCTGATATGACTCCAGGCTGCACGTCTGTATCTGATTCGTGGCTTGAGTAATACACTTTGGTGTTGAGCGAATTGTCGTTTACAATTATGCTTTGGATCCGCTGATTTCCAGTGAGATACATGAAGAGTAGGTACTACCTGAGAGAATATGCTCCAGCGTATTATGTTTATGATGATTTTACGAATCATGGTGTAGTGTTGCTGTATTTCTCATACCCAATGAGTGACATTTTAATACCGACCTGAGTACCAAAATATCGCACCATTGCGTTGGGAAGTGCATTCTCCTCTAGTGTCATTTACACTGGATAGATAAAATAAACATGACCTGAGGTAGTTTCCTTTCTAGTCCAGATTCTGATTGCTCACAGCATTGAAATACTTGAAGATGCCTTTGCATCAATCCATAAATCTAATAATTTTCTTTTCATCTTCACGTATTTCCTCTGTAGCTGTCTGTTGATTCTTGAACCCTAGTATTTTAAGTGAGTTAATTCTCACAGAAACGACTCCTACTATTTGTGACTTGTTTCAAAGAATGCGTGCTTTGTGGAGCTCATTTGCTTGTTCTTTTAAGATGGTACTTGTAGATTCAAAGAATATGTTTGCTGAAACTATTTTTAGAGCAAAGATTTTAGTGAAACCTATCGAAGCTCCATTGAAGGGCATGATGTGAGGGGGCAAAGATTGTTTCTGTGTTATCAAGTCAGGAGCTCATCATCTGCTAGAGCTGCTGTTATCAGATTGCAGAAACCTCGATCTGAGTGAGGGATATTGAGAACAGAAACACGCGAAACTGCCTCGCTCTCCTTTATAGAAGCGAGTCACAGCAGGCAGCTGGAAAAGCTAACAATTAAATGCATCTTACCTTCTTTCATGTCACAACTTGTATAGAATTTCCAGAAATCATGTCATATAACTGTGACTTTGTCTTCCAAATCACTTCTTAAGCCGTGATGTTAGTACGATGTCTGCCAAGGACTGCGCTGTGTTGTACAACTGCTGTGTGGCTGTGGTGGATCCCCAAAGCCACCCATTTCAAAGAACTGTGAAACATACACACGTGGTTTTGCCTGAATTTAATCAGGGAATATTGCAATTAAATTACGTTCTCTCTGTTCTAAAATTTTCCAAACATAGAGCAAAATTTAATTTTTTTCTCAGGACATGATTAAATGCGATGTTTAGCCCAAACCTGGGAAGGAGGCAAACCTCTCCCAAGCCAAAGACTGAATTTCATTTTGTGGAAAAGGTTTTAATATTAATATTTATTTATTTTTTAGTAATTTATTATCTCCAAACACTCTTGTAATTCTGTGCTTTAGGATGCGTAGCTGGGGCTTTTTTGGGCATAGCCACCAACTGTATGTAAGAATATATATGGTACGTACATGATCAAGTCTGCTAAGGGCAGGCAAAGCTATTTGGTGTTATTTGGGGAAGCGTGATGTTATAAGCAAGTAGAAGCGTGTGCTACAACAACAGAAATAAACACCACGGTTTTGCTGCTTCCCCACACAGCATTTAATGGGTGTGAAGCAGTTTAGTCATGATATCAGGGAACTGATACATCTGTTAAGAGAAATGCATTCTACGCACCATAAAATTAAATGTTGCATTGCCAAGCAATAAAGCAAGTATTCCTGTAGTCAATTTTTGCAAACTAAACATTGTAAAATGATATTATAAGAAGGCGGTGCTGGAAATCTGTTTTGAAAATATATTCCATTAGGAACACACACTGTACTTGATGGAAGGATTATGGTTACCATTTACAGTGCTTTATTTTTTTGACATGAAGAATATACTGTGTACTGTTAACAGACTAAAGCGTAAGAAGGATATTTCACATTTATGTTGAACCTTATTCTAAATGAATCCAAAGTACTAAAAAAAAATCTCAGTGCATATGCTCTGTGGCGCTACTGAAGCGCTATTAGCAGGTTGTGAGGCAACAAACACTATCTGGAATGTTTTGCAGGCATCGGGGAAGAAAATTTTGGCCAAACAATCCAAGCTTTAAGTAGTGCGCTTTTGAAAAGTTCCAGCGCATTTAAGACATGCTCAAGCCAGTTGTAGAGATTTTTCATTACTTTGATTTCTTGAAGCACATGACGTTTTGATGGGGCCCATACAGCAAAATACAGATGCAGCATCATTGAAGTGAGATTTGTGACCAAGTTGGCATTGCTCTGTGGGAAGCGACTGAGAATCTCTATTTCATCTTCCTTTCCCTTTACTGTTCCTCATCATGTTACTACCCAGTGAATTCTCTATAGAAAAATAGCAGAGGGGGGAAGAGGTGACAGAAACTTAAGTCGACGTGGTGCATGCCTTCTAGATATTAGCTAAAATATTTGTGTCATTATGTGTGTACATAAGGACACAAGTCAGCAGTATGGTCTTATAAATAGTGACAGAGATGCGCTCCTTAGAGTCTTGTAGCTTAAGAATTTAGGGGCTAAATTCTTAGTCACTGTGTAAATTGATATAGATTTACTAATTGACACCAGCAGAGAGTGTGGCCCCTTGGGTTTCTAAAATGCTCTTGGCTCAGTCAAAGATTATGCACAGAAAGATTATATTTGCTTTTCTGCTCTTACTTGTTAAATGTGTTCTTTATTAAATTATATTTCTGTAGTTAACTCTGTTCTGAAAAAGTGCCTGGCAGGTTCAGGTTCTTAATGCATCTTCCTCGCTGGGGGGTTGTAAGGCTTAATTGTTCATAATCTGTAAAAGCTTGAGATGAAAGGATTTATGTAAAAGCAATGTATTATGATGATTATAAGGCCGATGGTGATGCATATCACACCTGCTGTCACACCAGCTTGAGCAAAAGCAACCTCTGCCTTTAGACTGAAATGTCTGTGTGTTGTGGTTTTACCCCAGCCAGCAGCTAGGACCACGCAGGCACACACTCACCCCACGTCACCCCCCAGAAGGGTAGGGACCAGAGGGAGAAAAGGGAAAAACCAAAACCTTGTGGTTTGAGATAAAGACAATTTAATAGGTGAAACAAAAGCCGTGCACACGAGCGAAGCAAAACAAGGAATTCGTTCCCTGCTTCCCATCACAGGCGGGTGTTCAGCCATCTCCAGGAAGGCAGTGCTCCAGCACACATAACAGTTACTTGGGAAGACAAACGCCATCACTCCAAACGTTACCCCCCTTCCTTCTTCTTCCCTCATGCTTTATATATATATGAAGTATAAATGCTTTATATACTAAGCGTGTCATCATATGGCATGGAATATGCCTTTGGTCAGTTGGGGTTGGCTGTCCCGGCTGTGTCCCCTCCCAGCTTTTGTGTCCCCCCATCCTCCTCACTGTCAGGGCAGCGTGAGGAGCAGAAGAGGCCCTGGGTGCTTACCAACAACCAGAACCATTAGTGTGCTGACGGTATTCCCATCTCAAACCCAGAGCACAGCACTACACCAGCTGCTAGCAAGAGTCAATCCCATCCCAGCCGAAACCGTGACACTGTAACGGTGAGAAAAATACCACTTTTTGCTACTTCTTTTTTCCCTTTTGAAAAATCTGGTGGCCCTCTCAGATGAGTCAAAACATTTAAGTTTATTCTCCTTTCTTCTTGATGAGCCTTAGACTTCAGGATAAAACTTATTTGGTGAGATCACTTTAGGTAAATCCAGATGTTGAGATTAATATGTCTTTTGCCACTGGGAAAATGAAAATAATGGCTAGAAATTGACTTTTTTCTTTTTTTTTTTTTTGAAAACTCTTGCTTATGTGGTAATATTTTAGCTACTGAAAAACTTTCTGATTTAAAATGTAGATAAGCACTGAGATTAATTGTGTCCTATTAATAGTTCTTTGCATTCTCTTTTCAATCCAAGAAACGTAAAGGTCAGAAGTGTAGAAGATTGCAAAAGTTATCCAGACCCAAAAGAATCCATTATTTAGTGTGGTATGTTTTAGCAGTGTGTTTGACTCTCTCTTCCCCCACCTCTCCAACCCCCTCCTGGTTTATTGTTTTCTTTGTTACTCTCTTTCTTTTATATAAACTTGATTTGAATGAGACAGAATGCCCTGGGGCATTGCTGTTGGGATACAGGGCTTTTCATCTCTTGATTGCCTTCTTGGCATGTCTCTAGTTAATTCAACCCTTTGTCTGTTAGAGACTGCAAGGTAAGCTAGATTCTGTAAATTGAGATTAACTCTTAATTTTGTTCCTTAATGGGGAAATGTCTATATCTAACATGGCATCTTTCTTGATAAAGAGTGAAGGCTGGGCGGGTGTTGTGGATGAGCTCTGAAAGCTTCACATAGTGAAGTCCTTCGTGTTGTGTGGTCAGACAGCTCTGATCTCTGCCACTGACAATTTCCATCCTTCTGGTGTTGGTCAATAGAATGCGATCGTGCTCTGAAACCGGCACTTTATTTTGGGTGGAGTGTCTTGGCAGAATGAGTGAGATTTACAAGATGATGCAAAAGCCCATTAGAAAATATTTTTAGAGATACCACTATAGCTGTTACTTGCAGTGTACCAGAAATACAATATTAATAATAGAAAACACCTAAGTTTTAGTGTGCTTGAGAAAAGATACGCTGCTTAAGGTCTCATATTTATAAGTTGTTTGTCTTTAGACATCCTTGACCCAGGCCAGAAAAACTCATTGCTGTTTTGTTTCATATTTTCTTCTTCTCCCTCCCAGTAATATCATCTTAAGATAAATAAATGCTATCGCAATTCCATGATTTACTATTGCATGGTTTGAGCAGCTATCAAAACAAGTAATTGTTTTCAGTTTCAATTGTTATACTTGCAATAAGGTACCGGCAACCTTCAAAAAAATGTTGCTGAATGTATGGTTGTGTCTATGTGCCTATGATTGCGCCAAAGCAACTTGCTCTCTTCCAGCCACAACTAAAAATACTTTCTCAAAGCTTCTTTACAATTTCAAAAGATAGTGTTTCTCGTATAGAGAATTATCATAAAATGATGTTTTTGTAACATTTCTGACATTCTTAGAGCTTATTCAACATTCTGGTGTTTTTAATAACACACGATTGTTTGAGGATGCTAGGTAGCTTTTCATTAAGCAATACAGAGTAAATTTTTCACACTTTCACACAGAATGTTTCTTACAGGTAAATCAGACTTGTGTTTTATTGGTGAAAGCACGTATCAGTACTACAGGGTAAAGCAAAAAGAGTGAATTTAAAGACTGTATCCATGTTACGTTGGGGTAGAATCCAGCTAGTCTTGTGCCGAACGTGTCTGGAGTGCATTTGTATAGGCTGGAAGGCTGTACAGAGAACTGTAAAACACACACAGCTAGAAAACTATTTTTATGTTGTCTGAATGTTCCCTGTACTGTACTAAGGTCAAACGGAGCTACGGTTGCATCCACTGTCTATTGAATTCAGGGTTTTTTCAATGAGTTCAACGGGATTTGAATCAAGGTCTTTCTAACTTTGTGATAATAGATCGGGCAAGGGAGAATGCTTCTATTGTGATTCTGGAACATGCTTCTTTATCCTTAAATTAAGATTGATTAAGCATAACTGATTTCTAAAGAAACTGTGAGCCGTAGAATCACAGCCAAAGTGGACGCAGGTCAGAAGTTTCACATTCTATCTATCTTGCTTTGTAACGATTGCAGTGTTCTTCTGGCTTGTTTTGATAATACCATTGAAATTTAAATTAGAATATATAAAATTACAATTTATGTGTTATGTTTTTAAATATAAATTATTTTATACCCATTTGTTTAAAAAAGTGAGTATAGTAAGCACATTGATGTGGTGCAAAGAAAAACTTCAATAATATGGTATGTCATGTCATTTCTCAAAGTGAATTTCTGTTTGGTTTTAAGTGTTGAATTGAATTTTGAAAGATGATGTTCAGTTGGTGTGTGGAAGAAGTATTCTGCCCTATTTTGTCATGCTTAGTATTAGGTTACTAGACAGACAGCTGCAGTTGGCTTAAAACGGTGCACTAAAAATATTGCAGAGTCTAGCCTTGAGGAAGCAGAGCAGTAAAATGGCAACAAGAATATTTATTTAGCACAGAATCATCTGGGGATGCGAGAGATGCTTTCAAAAGTGTAATATATCACAGGGCAAATTTTATTATATTACTCTTGTCTCTTACTGCTTTTATCGATCTTTTTCATATATGCTTTAGAAAATTGTCACATGTCTGTCCTCGGAGCCATAAAGTAAACTTGACATCAATCAGCGTTTCGTATATGTCTTTTTACCAATAAAACAGAATGGCCAGATTCTGTCCCTTCAGTATGCTTTCTGAATTAATTTAATAAAATATAGCTTGTTTGTTCATTAGAAAAGATTTTAGGTGAAAATGTATCAATCAAGATGGATATCTTACACATTCAAAAGTCAGTTCCATTATTGGGATAATACAAAGGAAATTATCAGTATTTATCACTGTGATTCATTGTAATAATTTTAAGGAGCTGATGTTTCATTTTTCAAAAAAAAAATAATCCAGCATCTCCAGCCAAACAGCAGCCTGAGAGCATCCAGATGAACGGCCTGCTTCTGGCGTACAAATGGCTACAACTTGATCGCATATCAATCAAGCAAAACACCAAGCACCAAGAGGATTTAACATCATATAGCAGCAAAGAAAGGGCGTGCTGCTAAGAGTTCGGTGCCTTCTGAGAGAGATGCTCAGCCTTCCAAGTTCACCTTAATCTTAATTTTGCAAGTCCTGTATGACAGAGCACCGGGTACTTGAAAAGATTCACTGCTACATCAGCTAAAAGAGCCTAGTGACAAACTCTACAATATTAGTTCACCACTTTGATAAATACTATATAGTACGCAAATACATACAGACACATACGAACTCACCCACAGTATGTACGTGTGCCTGTATCCAATATCTTTGATGCCATTTCTTCCTGATATATTCATTATTCTTTATAATCCTTCCAGGTACTTTTCTGTTTTGCCCTTTTTCCTTCTTTACTTTCACTGTGCATTGCCTCCCAAATTTGAAAGAATTCCTTCATGCTTTTCTGAGTGCTTGGAAAAAACCCCATCTCCAAACCTTGTTGAGACTTAGCACTAACTAGCGGTTTTGTGCTACCAGGATTTGGAACTGTGACTACAGTAGGCAGCCATTATGCTAATTATGTTTGTAAAGTACCTCTTACATGCAAAATCTCTAGAAATATAAATCAGGAATAATAACTTTACCATCAGATGTTGGAAGGCCTGAGATTTATGGGCTCTTCCTGAACTGAACTAACCCTTATACATACCACGTGTAAAATCTGCAGCATAGCTTAGGTTGGAAGTCACTCACAAAGGCGATGAACTGCCCAGCTAAGGATTTGTCTTCTGGTCTCAGATGTGTTTGCATCCTGATTGCCAGACTGACCCGCACTCTCCTTCCTGCTCCAACATGTGGGATGAAAATTTTCCAGGACAGTTCTTCTGCCCAAAGTTCATTCCTGCCAGATTTGTCCTTTGCTGACTCCAGCCGGCTGTAAAAGGACTCCAGTGGCATTTGGCAGGCTTTGTGTTAAATAAGTCGCACCCTGTGTCCGATGGTGGTTCAGTTCACTGAACCAAGAAGAGTTTTGTACTTTTCTAGATGAGAGCGTCACACTTGAGTACAGAGAAAAAGAGCAGAACCTCTGCTGCTCCCTTATTTTGCTTGTGTGCTGTCTCCTTACTTTCTCAACTGTCCTCTAAACCCGCCTCAGCAACTGGTATCATCTGATTATTCTGGTGTTTGGCTTACATAGTTGGATTGTTATCAACGGTGACCTTGTGTGTACTTGGATGAGTAAATTCAATCAGCTAATGAAATTGTGGTCTTCATCAATTGAGTATCAAATTGCTTGTACAGTTCAGCTAGCCCATTGCTTTTCCAAAGCTGCACATTTTTGTTTACCCAGGCAGTCTGTGCCTGACCCCTTCCTTGCCTTTCCTAAACGTCCCTTGTTTCACTTGACATGCGCATAGTCTTTTGAGTCTGGCCAAATACCAGTGAACTTCACGGTCACTTTACTGACCACCCTGTTGAAAATAAATCAGTAAAAAAACATTTCAAAAGTACAAGAGAAGCCAGTATGACTTTTTCTCTCGTGCTGCCCAGTGTGGCAGCCCCAGACACCTGCTGATTTACAAGGTGGACAATGATGGTGTCAAGAGAGGACGTTGCTTGCCGTGCAGTGACCAAGAGGAGCTGTGGTTTGCATCTTGGGTAGGGAACACAGAGCAAAGAGCCTCCGGTGAGCACTGGTGAAGGATGGATTTACCCACCTTTTTCCCCGCTAGTTCCCTGCGTCTGTACACAATGTTTGAGCAAGTAAAAGTGTAGGGTTGAAGTGCCTTTGAATTCCAGTCTTCTAGAAAACTGCTGTGGGCTTAATTATAGGGCAGCATTGGAAGTATACCTGCTGCTGTATTTGATCGTGAAGTACAACTTATGCTCTTCGGCACAAGTATTTAACACCCACTGAAGCTGACACATGCATGTGAGGCCACCTACCAGCTAGTTTGGGATGGATGTGAATACTCAGTACTTCGGGGCAAAATGCAGAAAAGCTGCAGATGAGTCTATCGCGACTACCCAGTAGAAGCTGCTGTCTTGTACGTGTCTGAGGGACGTGCTCTCCCCTTGAGCTGCATTGCGATTGCCACTGCAGAACAGGCTTATGGCCACTCTGCACTGCCGTTGTCCTGGCAAGCTGTGGACCACCTTGCTTAGGCGAACCATGCTAGCAGTTGGCTTTATCTGTAATTAACCTAATGTAATGCAGGAGTAGGTGTGATTTTGGCCCATATAAGCGTATACAGTATACCCCCATTGAACAAAAATGCGTTTGCTTTCTTTAATTAAGAGCTTCTCTTCCCTGTGATATGGGGTGCAGGAGTTTGCGTTTTTGGTATTGCTATACGCTTCCCTCTTATGCAAGCTATGGTACGTTTTATCTTTTTCTGCAATGGTGTTCCTTTTGGCACTAATGGAACTATTTTTTGCAACACACTTCTCTTTCTTGACTAAAGAAGAAACGGAAATTCAGGAGGAAGAGAAAAGCAGTGGAAGAAGGCACCCACTGAAAGGCACTCACTTTTGAAGCTCTTCCATTTCTTTTTGCTGTCAAGTTGAAGAGGTCAGCTGCTTAGTAAACAAATTGTACAGATGTTCTTAAAACATTGGTGTTTCTTACTTATTGGTGGTGTTGAGATGAAGAGCAAACAGGGATTATCCACTGGATAGAATTCTAGTCAGTTGCTTCCGAGTTCAAATTCTCAGAATTTGCTCATTCTCAAATGGGAGAAGATGAACTCTAAATAGATGAGGTGCTTCTGTTTTAATTGGGTTTCCTTTTTTTTGAAAAATAACAGGCAGATATGATAAAGGAAAAAGAAGGAAGTTCAGTATATTGTACCTATGGTTGCATTATAGTAGGTTGTATTATATGTCTATGGTAACATTCTAGTGGGTAATATAACAAGACTAAGTGCAAGGTCCTCCATCTGGGTCGGGGCAATCCCAAGCACCAATACAGGCTGGGCAGTGATTGGCTTGAGAGCAGCCCTGAAGAAAATGACTTGGGGGTGCTGGTAGATGAGAGGCTCAACATGAGCCGTCAGCGTGCACTAGCAGCGCAGAAAGCCGATTGTATCCTGGGCCGCATCAGAAGAAGCGTGGCCAGCAGGTCGAGGGAGGTGATTCTCCCCCTCTACTCCACTCTCGTGAGACCCCACCTGGAGTACTGCGTCCAGTTCTGGAGCCCCTGCTACAAGAAAGATACGGACGTGCTGGAACACGTCCAGAGAAGGGCCACGAGGATGATCAGAGGGCTGGAGCACCTCTCCTATGAGGACAGACTGAGCTGGGGTTGTTCAGTCTGGAGAAAAGAAGGCTCTGAGGAGACCTTCTAGTGGTCTACCAGTATCTTAAGGGACCCTACAAGAAAGCTGGGGAGGGACTTTTTAGGATGGCGGGTAATGGTAGGACTAGAGGGAACGGATTAAAATTAGAGATGGGTTGATTCAGACTGGACGTTAGGGAGAAGTTCTTCACCATGAGGGTGGTGAGACACTGGAACAGGTTGCCCAGAGAGGTGGTGGAAGCCCCATCCCTGGAAGTTCTTAAGGCCAGTCTGGATGGGGCTCTGAGCAACCTGATCTAGTGGGAGGTGTCCCTGCCCAGGGCAGGGGGGTTGGAACTAGGTGATCTTTAAGGTCGCTTCCAACCCTAACAATTCTGTGGTTCTATATTTAGCTGTAAAAGCATGGATTATGCTGTACATTTACAGCTCAAATACACAAAAAGGTGCATTTAATAAATATTGCTCAGTATGTGAAATTTTATAAAATATGAATGCAGCAGTAATATTAATATTGTAATGTTTTTTATACCTTTATCAAAAATTTATTTTGTATATGAAGAAATAATATTTAATGTACATCTGATTTATTTGGTAAGGTGACTTTAGTGTCTTTTCATAGTCAAGTGACTTTCCTTTAAATTTGTATGATAATTACTTAGAATCATATAGTTGCCTCGGTTGGAAGGGACCTTTCAGATCATCTAGTCTAAACATCAGCCTAACTCTGACAAAAGCCATCTCTAAACCATATCTCTAAGCACTACGTCTGTTTTTCTTTTAATAAAAATATTTTTAAGTATTTATAAGGATAAATATTTTAATTTTATAGTAATTACTGTATTACTCGTGGAAGTAAGAGGTATTTTCTCAACATGAGGGTTCCATGCTGCAGTACCTGCTTTTCTGTAGTAACGCAGTCTTGTGCTGTGCTACCATACAAAAATTTAGACAACTCAGGGAAATTCTTTCCGCTCTGTAGGAAAAGAGGCTGGAACCCAAACTGTCTAGCTTTCCCTGAGTCCTGTAAGCAGAGGGGCTAAAAAGACACTACAGTTTTCATTAACAGACAGTACAAAATATTCGAAGCTACCGTTGGCATGCCTCCCTCCCATGGGCACTCTTGCGCATTGCTGCCTAGATCTAGGGAAGAACAAAAGGAACTTACAAAAATGTCAGATAGATTCCACACCTTCCGACCTACCTCTTTTCCTTCCTGGGGATGTCCACAATAGCCTCTTTGGGAGAGGAGATAGCTCTATTTAACTGGACTGGGGAAAAGACACTGTACCCTGTAAATACGTAAGCAGTGGGGATGCAGCTTGTGCGTGTCCAGGAGCATGGTGACAAGTCTGTGGGTACTTTCATCCTGCTCTTTGTGGAGCTCTGCAGCGAGACTGCCCTGTCTCTCCAACGTTATCACAAAAATGACATAGCCACCGGATATATAACTTTGGCTATTTCCATTCCCTACAGATCCATCATCAAGGACATGCATCAAAAATAAAATCCTCCTCTACAGAGAAATGGTGTCTATTTCGGAAAGGTCCTTATATGATAAAGGCTTTTATTTTAGAGAAAGAAATCTGTTAGCATCACAGAGATCTATTCACTTGGGCAGAAGCCTGCTGAAATCAATAGGTTCTGTTTCTCTTACGTATGGAATACTGAATAAGACTCTTAATGATGGAGATTTACCTTCGTAGACTTTACCCTAATGGCATCTTCACTTAATTTTCCTGATAAAACCTTTATTGCAAATTCAGTAACCATTCTCTTTTTTAACAAGGTTGCCAGCCTGCAAATAATTTCAGAGAAAGGATCTATTAATGGGAATACATTAGCAAAATACGATCTAGCCATGATTTATCTTTCTTGTGTTAACTTTATCTGAGTTAGGAGGGAGTCTGCAATCGAGGTTTATAACTCCTAGTTCTGTGGGCGTCGCCACCACCCCCCCTGCAACAGAGTTTTGATTTTGAAGGGTCTAAACCACAACAGAAATCTTAGATCCCACAGCCCATAAGACATATAAAAAAGCATAAGCACCAAAGCAGGTAGTTTCATGAGAGCATGGACGCTGCAGTTGATTTACCGTTCAGTCGCTGAGCTGTTCCCTGTGGAGTCCTCTTGTCCATAAGGCATAGGTGATGTAAAGATTTTCCTTAATGAAGCTCTTCTGCTAAGGAAAAATCTCATTGTTGTAAATGAATGAATTTTGATAAAATGTTCTGAAAGGCTTCAGCCAGAGGCAGAACTATTAGAGAAAATAGTTCAAATAAGTGAAGGCTGGTAAAATTGCTAGCAATTGAAACTGAGTTCCTATTATTAGAGGTATTGGGCATTCTTAAAATTCAGAGTAGTGCTATCGGTACTGCATATAATACTGTTAGCTCTTTTTCTAGAAGCTAAGGAAAGTAGCCCTTAGACAAACATTTTGATTTTGTAACTACATTCTGAGATTTACGGTTTTGATGTTCCCATTTCCTGCAAGCCTACAATGCAGGAATTAGAGGGTTTGTAGAAGAAGTACCTGGGGAACAGCAGGATAATTCTGGCACTCTTCCTTGGGGTTTTTATGCATAAAACCACAAGAATGAACAACCTCCCCCAAATCCACCAAAGCCTGAGCAACAAAGACAAGCACAGTTAGCCTGTATTGCCGAGGACCTTTCAGCTTCTGCAAAAATTGAAAAGATTTGAATTTCTTCCTTCTGCAGCTATTGCCCAGCTTCTTCCCCAACTCCGTCCTCCCTCCAGCATCCATATAACAAGTTAGTGCCTGGGTGACTCCTCTTGCACTGGGCAGTAGAGAGTCCCTTCTTACAGGAACCTGTAGTTCAGCAGTTCCTCAGGGTGTCCTTGTACAGATTAGCGGGTTTTTTAAGTTGCTAAGATGTGATACCCAAAGGACAGGAGAATTTCCGAATGCTCGACAAGTAACTGCCGGCACGTTTGGATATGCATCAGGAGGTGTGTTTTGCTAGGGACAGGTAGGAAGGAATAGAAGGATAGAGAGTTTTGACCCGTGGCAGGCATCCCAGCCTTTCTCTCTGGGATGGGAATAGCGTGCTTAGCTGTGCCTGTAGCTGACAAGACCTGGCTGCTGCACTGGCATAACACAGTTTTTGCACTAATGGGAAAGTCTTTTACATGACCAGCCCTGTCTCAAGCCTTCCTCTGTTAGTAATCTTAAAAGAGAACAGAAGAAAACACCACCTTAATGTGCAGACCTAGGAATAGGCTTTATTTTAAGAAGCACACATTTCACATTAGTGAGTTGGCAGTGTTGGTTGCGGTGGCAAAGAATGTGTGTGAGAGCTCTGACTGAAGCCCTCTTACCTACCTGTGCCCATCACCTCTAATGACTTCCAATGGATGTGCATGATTGCTACAGACAATAAACACTTTTATTTTTTTAAGCCCTTTCTGACTTCTTTTATTTTAAGGCCCCTGTGTACTTCTTTCCCAGTGCAATGTGGCACACATTGCTGATGAACTATTCACTTTTTTGCCAATATTTTTCTTCTGTTGCCCTTTATGTCTTCTCTGCCACAAATTCTAATTCTTTTGATGTCATGCAGAAATGTATTACTACTTCACAAAAGTCTCTGCTTACTCTCAGTTTCAAACCAGAAAAAATGTAGATGGAGACTTTAACTTGCACCTTCGCTCAGAGTGCTGAGCCTAGAAATGAGCAAACATTCTTTCAAGGGCCACAGAGCAAATCTTTGGAGTCTCATCACGTTTTTCATACATTTTCCAGCTGTATTTCATACCGGTACTTTCAGCTTTCTGCACAGTTATACGTATCTACGAATACTTATATGCAAGAAAGCCCAAAATGCTGCTCTTAAACCATATTTCTCTTTTTCACGCACAGTAGAAATTGACTGGTTTGAACATAGATATATTTCAGAAGACTCCCTTATGGAGCGTGTGGATTGAGGAGCAGGAAGTGTCACTGGGCAAGACTGACGTTTTCTCCACACCACTGCCTTGCACCAGTCGCACGAGCGCTTATGTGATGTTCGACTACCATCTTCTCTAAACCACTTCAGCGTTCTTCTCCCCATGTTATCTTCCACAAAACAGTATGACGTGCTACAAATTAGATATTTAGAGAAAGGCAGAACCATCTATCAATTCAGTCAAGAGATACGATGATGTGGTTTTTTGCTTCTAAGTGGTTAACAATTGCAAAAGATTCTTTCTAATGCTTAGCACTTTATTCACTTTATTTTTCTTTTTAGTGCATTGGAAAATAAATCTTAAATATTTCTTCTGTTATCTAGCACTTCAAGCCTTTTCATAGCATTTGTAACATCTCTTTGCCAACACTCCATCTGTGATTTTAGCTTGCAGGAAACACTTTGCAATTCTGTTATTAGCTTAGATGCAGAGAGCTGCTGTTTAAATATTAATTGTAACTTCCCTCGTAAGTGCAGTGAAACCCACTGAGTAACTTGTGAAGTTCAATAAATATCTAGGAGAGCGTCTTGTGGGTAGGGCCTGCTCTTAGTCTTAGCAAAGGTCTTACTTGAGTTAACAGTGCAAAATAGATCACGTCCTGATGTGTGCCATTTCCTTTCCTCCTCTTACCTCAGTTGCCCTCCTTGTACAGGCACAACAAAAAGGAAGAAAAAAGAATAATGTAAAACGGCAAACATACTTTTTGCACGGTTACTAGACTTCCTGCTAAACCGAAGTGAGAGGACCACCACAAGAAAAGGTGTTAGATCCATCATTTGTTTCAAATCTTAGTTATTGGACAAATGCACTTCTAAAGTACTTGGGCGTTACCCTGCCAAGAATCACACTTCAGTAGAGGCAGAGGATCTTGTGGTTGAGCCCTTCTCTGCTTTCAGTCATGAACTTCGCCCTATTTCATTTCTCAATTCCACAAAATGTACTTTATACTTAAAAAAATAAGAAAATACTCTATGTCTAGAGACATTTCAGTAAAGTGTATTTGATAGAAGTGAGAAACAAAGTAGTTAACACCGTCTGACCAGCCTGTTTTCTGTGGATTGCCAGAGCATTGTAATTGTGATACTCATATAATTGACAGAAGATCAGCCCCATTAAAATTGTACGTTGTATTTTTCCCTCTCTTCTTCTTCCAGATGGTTATTAATCTTTTATTGGTGAGGTGGTTTGCCTACGGTGTAATAGGAAATTTTTCCTCATGTCATTTAAGTGAGTTACTTCTCTTTGTGTTTGCAGGTGGACTGAATTTTAATACGTTGAATTCTGTTAATTGCTTAGAATTTAGGTGTTTTTCGTAATATCTTGCAAATGTATAATAAATTTTTTTAAAAATTAAGTAGTACCCATATATTCCTTTTGTTTTTCAGCATTCTGTGAAGAGGGGTGCAGATATGGTGGAACTTGTGTAGCGCCTAACAAATGTGTCTGCCCTTCTGGATTCACAGGAAGTCATTGTGAGAAAGGTAAAGCTTTACTGAAACACCTTCTTCATTGGTAATGAGAAATATGATATGCTAAATTAAGAAATAATTACTTTCCATTCTTTCATTCTGCTTGATGTTCTCTCGTCATTGAAGATATGAGTGTTCCATAGCTGCCTTTTCCTAACTGAAAGCTAGTCTGAAATTAAACATGGAAAATTTTAGACAATCAGGGATGTATCTGCTTTTGCTTCCAGTGGACGCTTTTTAGTTAATTAGAGGGGAAGGCAAATGAAAAATATTTACTCCACCTATTTCCTGTGGTGCAAGATCAAGGTCACCTGCTTTTTCTGAATGTTCTGCAAATTAGACCAGAATTTGGATGCTTGCTTTTCACTTGAAGTTATTGAATTCTTAAAATGTGATTTGTTTCCAAGTCACTGAGGCCACCAAATTTCACAGAATCGCAGCCTATGCAAATATATCTTACTAGTGACGATTTGATCCTGCCTTTTCCCAGATTTTCTTTGCATTTGAAGTTTTGCTTCTGACGGTGTCATAGGCCCACCTTTCTGTTCATTTCACAAAGATCTTGTTCCTTGTCTACCTTAAATAAGCAGGAAGGGATCTTACAGAATTCCATGTAGGACTCTCATTAGATTCTTTATACAGCAGATTTGGGATTTTATTTTGGTTGTCATCTATTAAGGTTGTATTTCACTTAAATAACTCAATGCTAGAGTTTTTTGCATTGCGTGTTTGTTAATAAACCTTTTTGCACTTGCCTTTACTGGTGGAAATAAAGTGGGTTGTTAACACAGGTTGCATGATGGATGAGATTATAATTGATGAGGTTTTTTTAAGGAAGAAAAAAAAACAAACCCAAGAAAAAACTGCTAAAGGATAAGTTAAATCACTGGAACCACTTGTTACCCGGAAATTATTCAATAATGCGTGTGTAGCAGTGTCTGTTTAGCACATTGCTGTTCTGCTATCATACAAAGTAATTTAAGCTCAGTCATCAACAAAGCTGTTTTGAGTAGCTTCTGAAAACTGCTAAAGCTTTTTATGGCTGTGCTCAAATCACTGCATACTGAAATCCCATAGTTCCTAGTTGTCAGCTTTGTTTCTAATTATTTGGGAATGAACTAGGACGTTAATATTTTCATATAGAATAAATTTAAGTACTGCGTTATTTTTTTTGCCTGTAGTCTTTGTGGTCTTTTGTAGTCTTTTAAATAGAAATAAGCTCCCAAGCCTCTTGACGTTCAGCAGTAAGTACTGGTAGTACACGGGGGGAAGTAATACAAGAAGTACCTGCCCTAGAGCCCGTCACGTACCATAGCTCCCCAGCCTCTAATCCTGCTATTTACCCTCTCCCATGTATAGTTTGCTCATTTCTTTCCTTAATTTTTGTTATTCAGAGGAAACAGTACTTTCAGAGGGTTGCAGGATACCTGAGATGTGTCCTATGCATGTGAAAATAAGGTACTGCAAAACCAGTATCTGACAAGGTGCATCCCAGAGTCCAGAGGGAACTGGCTGATGCAGTTCCAAAGCCATTCTTCATGATATTTGAAAAGTTATGGCAGTCAAGTGAAGTCCCCAGTGACTGGAAAAAGGGAAGCATTGCAACCCATTTTTAAAAAGGGTAGAAAGGAGGACCCTGGGAACTGTGTCAGCCTCACCTCTGTGCCTGGGAAGATCATGGAACAGATCCTCCTAGCAGCTATGCTAAGGCTCTTGGAGGACAGGGAGGTGATTTGAGACAGCCACCGACGGCAGGTCCTGCCTGACCAACGTAGTGGCCTTCAATGATGCAGTGACTGTATCAGTGGACAAGGGAAGAGCTATGGATGTCATCTCTCTGGGCTTTGGTAAGGCCTTTGCCACAGTCCGCCAACCACACCTTTCTCTCTAAATTGGAGAGAGATGGATTTTATGGGTAGACTGTTTGGTGGATGAGGAATTGGGCGGATAGTCGCATCCAGAGGGCAGTGGTCAAGGTCTCAATATCCAGATGGAGACTGGTGACAAGTGGTATCCCTCAGGAGTCTGCATAGGACTGTTGCTGTTTAATATCTTCACGTAGACAGTGGGACCAAGTGCACCTTCAGCAAGTTTGTGGATGACACTAAGCTAAGTGGTACAGTTGACACCCCTGAAGGACAGGATGTCATCTAGAGGGATCTGGATAAGCTCAAGAAGTGGGCCCATGTGAACCTCATGAGGTTCAACAAGGCCAAGTCCAGGGTGCTACACCTGGGTCGGGGCAACCCCTGGTATCAGTGCAGGCTGCAGGATGAAGGATTGAGAGCAGCCCTGAGGAGAAGGACTTGGGGCTATTGGTGGATGAAAAGCTGGACATGAGCCGACAACGTGCACTCTCAGCCCAGAAAGACAAGTGTATTGTGGTCTGTATCAAAAGAAGCGTGGCCAGCAGACTAGATAGAAGGAAGAAATGTTTTATGTTGAGGGTGGTGAGACACTGGCACAGGTTGCCCAGAGAGATGGTAGATGTCCCATTCACGGAAACATTCAAGGTCAGGTTGGACGGGGCTCTGAGCAACCTGATCTAGTGGAAGATGTCCCTGCCTATGGCAGGCGGGTTGAACTAGATGATCTTTAAAAGGTCCTTTCCAACCCAAACCGTTCTATGATTCTGTGATTGCCCAAAGGTGCCCTGCCTACTCAGGAGCCGCTGCCTTTCGGCCAGCTTTCAGCTCGACCGCCTCTGTTTCTCTCACCCATGAATCTGAAAACTATCTTTTGTGTTACAGCTGTAAAGGGACTTTCATAACTAGAACACGGAGTCTTTAAACTGTTGAAGTGGTGGTTTAAAATTGATAAGTGGATGACATAACCATTGTTGACTCCTGTGTTTTTCAAGTCTTTTGTATTGTTTTGATCTAAAATATGAGTTAGCACAGCAAGGAAAGGAAACATGGCAGGTATGGTACTCTCATTATATCAAGAAATTTAGAGGTAGATGTCAGAAGGAGCTAGCTTCTGTGTATAAAATCTATACGACTTGAACCAGAAGGAAGTTTATTTTTTTCTTTGGAGATGTATAGGACTTACCAGTATGCTTCAAGTCAAGTTAATTATGGTGACTTTGAGAAACCTGATGTGCAGACTGGTTTGAAAATGATTAAGGCTTTGCATATGAGAAGTTGTCACATTTTTTTGTGGCAGAGGGTTTGAAAACTTCAGCAGATATACCTTATGTCCTATGCATATTTCAGTGGCTAAGTGCGTATCGGATCCATGTGAGAACACCTTCAGCCAGCTGAAGGTGCATGTCCTGGAAAAACTAGATGTTCAGAGTAGAGAGGTGAGGAACACCCTGGAAGCAGGTTTCCCTTTGCTTACCTGCTTGCTCCTCAAAGATGCAGTGCTGTCAGGAAGAGGGGGCCGTTCAGTAAAGACCTCCCTCATAGTATCATTGCAGTTTGCTGCAGTGTTTTTAGAGGACGTCTGAAGTGTTCAAAAACCATGCTCGTTTGGGTTTTTTTCCCTGTTGTCTGTAATGTTAGAAAGAAGCTCTTTGTTATATTAAACATAGGGTAGCACTCCCTCAATCATTATGACACAGACCAAAGATGGTGAAATGGTGGGACATCACTTTAAATCAAAGCTTAAATGATCCTGGTAGAACCTTGTCTGATGGAAGCTCGTGGTGAACTGATGCATATCAGAAGTAAAATGATGTGTTTTGGTAATGTATTCTATTCGCCACGGTGCATTTAAAAATGTCCTTCAAACCGACAACACAGCAATTCCTTATACATTATTTGCGAGCTGAAAGGACTCGTCACTGGCTAAAAACAGTGTGACCCAAATTGGCTTCAACATCACGTAAAGGGGAAAATGAACCAGAAATTAGAAATGTTGTTGAAAAGCAGGTGCGTTTATTTCTGAATATGAATTGTATGTTACTCATCGTTTCTGACTGCCTGGCTGAAATGATGATATTAGGTTAATTAAAAATTCAGAGATATTTGAGAGGGGTAGGATTTATGTTGGTAATTTACTCAGGTGAAATTAAAATACACATTTAAGGCTTATGTACAAATACATAATTCAACATGCGACTAAGAAGAATTAGCTCTTGCCAGTTGCTTTGCCTGAAATGAGGAATCATGGTAACGGCTGTGGGGCTGCCATTTCTTTTTGAAGGTGAACTGCAAATTGATATCCAGGGATACTGTCAAGTAATTCCTCCTTCCATCCATTCTTTATAATGCTGTTTCTTTATGTGCTTGGTGCTTCGTACAGAATTTTTATCGTTTTCTATTTAAGATCTGATGCTATCTTCTGATCAGTTCGTTTGTTTTGTGATTAGCTGGCCAGGGCTGAAATCAATGATCTCTGTGATCATTACCATTTGCGATCATATTTAATACAGTTGTGATACCTGTGCTGGAAAGCTTTTATGTTGGAATTTTTGCTGACATTGCTGTATGGTTCCAGCATGTCCGTGCCTGACGGCTGAGCTGGAGAGACGCATCCTTAACTGCGTGTAACGCTGTTGGCTCAAGCCCAGGTGCATCCTTGGCAGGGACCCCCGTTAAAGGCTTCCGAGAGACAATTTGGTGTGCAGAGAGGAATGCAAACATGGTACTCCAGGGAGTTGTTGTCAGCATGGACTTAAATGCCCTGATTTTCCATCCAGTGATGTTTTCTCCACCTCATATTTTTGCAACATTGAAAAAACCCAAATCCCATAATTCCTTGAGCTGCTTTTCTCTCTCTGTGGAGGAGCCATGGGTCAGTGGAGTTTTAATGCTGGTTTTGTAAACAGGGTTTGCTGTTGTTCTGTATTTGTGGAATGTTAGTCACTACTGTCACTGATGAAGTGGTGAGGATGAGATAGACGGGGCAATCAACAATATCAAAGGCAGGAGTGAACGGATGATTGAGTGCCTAGAAATTGCAGGCATTCTTTGAGCACCTCCCTGCATGTGGTAGAGTCCTGTGCATGGGCCTGAGAAATACAGACCAACTTCTGTCTGGGATGGTGACCAGTGGTGGCAGAGATTTCAACTAAGGGAGTTAGTTACAATATCTGTCTGTGCAAATTATAACTTTGGTCAATGAGCAGGAAAACGGCAGGAGGATTTGAGGCAGTGGGTCCCTGGTTAGGGAATATATATATCTTTTTTTTTTCTTTTTTTTTTTTTTTTTGCAATATTTTTTGTGAAGCTCCAGGAAGGCTTTTGGCAGTGGTGGGGCATCGCCTTCAAAGGAGATTCAAAACAATTGCACAACGTCTTTGCTCCCCTGGCTCGTGAAGTCTACTGTCTGAGCTGGTACACAATGAATGGGGAACAGGATTCTGGTAGATTAGGATGACATTGTGTAGGCTGGAAATCAGAGGTGTCAATATTTTTGTGGTAGCTACATGTTTATTTCTCACAGAATGATAGAATGCTGTCAAAGAGTTACCAGCTGATTGTGAACAGTCAGAAGCAAGGGTAAGTGAAGCATCAGGATGTGATAATTACTGGCGTTATTCTTTCTGTTGTTTTGGACTGTGTACAAAAGATTGTCTGATATTGGGGTGAGAGGTCATTTTTCAGTGCGTACCATGGCTGAGGAATGTGCTTTGAATCCCAATAATTGTATTGAGAGTATGAAAAAAACCCAAACAAATCAACACTTGCAGTGATGCATTAGTTACATATGGATTCTTCAGTGCAGTCACAGATACCACAGGTGTGCAATGAAATGTTGCTATCTTGAAATTGGCTATGTCATGTATACTCCGTGAAAATGAGGAGGCCTTTAGCTGATTTGTTTCGTAATAGTTGGCAGTATCTGGAGTTATTGTCTAAGAAGTTGCATGCTACTTTGTGTACTCATCTCTTAAATTGCTTCTTCTGGAGTATATTGTCTTCTGCAGTTCTTTGGTTAAATCTCCCTACAGTCTGTATTCCTTTGGACCCTGGAGATAGAAAAGAAGAAAAAGTGTGGATTGTACTTCCATATGCTATTTCTTTTATTCCTGAGCTGGATCAATCTTTAGGTGTGTAGCTATCAAAGACATTTCAGTTGAGGAACTTAGCTTAAAAAAAATAAGCAAACCTAAAGCAAAGCAAAGAAAGAGATTTTTCAGTGAGTATGGTAAGCTAAATGTCAAAACTCCCTACCTTTCCCTATCTGAGATCTTTTGTAAAATCCGAAGCAAGGTTTATTTTGGGAAACAAACCAGCTGTGCAGCTGTGGGCACAAGGCTTTGCATGAGATTCTTTCTAAAGCCTCTCATTTCAAGGTGAGGCAAAGCCAGTGTAGTGCCAGATAAGAGGGCTGAAGTGAAGATGGTTATTACAGCGAACGGTGATTGTGGTTGATGTGACACTCCTGAGGGTGTGACGGATCCAGAGAAGGCAGATGCTCCAGGTGGCTGAGGTTATCCTGCTCCATTTGCTGCCAAGCTGTTTACAGCATTTGCCCCAGTGGTGCTTATCGCAGAATGGCAAGGGGTGATATCTTAATGTGATAGAAGAAACAAAGCTGTCATTTGTAAAGATATCAGGGAATAGATCAAAGAATATCTGCTAGAAAAATCTGATTAAGACCGTCTCTGAGGATCAAGGGGACATCTGTCTGCAAATCAACAAATAACTCTCAGTGGAAGGAAAAAGTTGCTCTATCTCACAATGACAAGCCAAAGAAAAGTGAAATTGCCTGGACCAAGAACACCATTCGTCCCCCCCCAGCTGAGCATAGCATGAGGAGACTGGACTCGGTTTTGTAGTGCTTACACTGCTTCATATACTGTAAAAATTTATTTTTAAAAGGTGGGAAAAACTAAGCAGACACTGGGTTTGGATTTTGGTGGGGTTTTGTTTGGGTTTTTGTTTTGGTTTGTTTTTTTTTTTTTTCTTTAGTCCCCAAAGCTTGCACTTAGAAATTGGACAGTATCATACGCTTATCGTGGCTGGGATTATGCCCGCTATTCTAGGTTCCTTCACTTTTAATTTCTCCACTCAAAGCCTGTTTTATTCACCCTGACCAATGGCTATATGCCAGTTGGACATGTCAAATATTGCTGAAGGATGCAGTTTTATCTATACAAGATAAATACAAGATTTAGCTAGATGACATTTAATTTGTATTTAGATTCATGCAAAACAATGTAATCAAGAGGTAATTTCTGTTGATCGAACTTTATAACGCATGTAAGTTCCAAACCCAGATTCGAAAATCTTTATTCTCTTGCCTTAAACATTAAGAAAAATATCTTGTGAAGACCCACGATAGAACTTATTATAGAGCTTACAAAAATAGTTGCTATGTTTTATTATTCCTTAGTTACCTTAGTAGTGAAATGAAAATATATGTGATATTTAAAGAAATGAATGGGTGTGATTTCATGAAGTCAGTGGCTTTGCATCTTCCTTTTGTAATGGAGCAATAGATTTGACTCCTTCACTCTCTATTCCTTGCTGAAAAGTGGGCAATGAAAAATCTAAAAAGAAAATGACAGTAAGTGCTTTGTAAGGAAAGGAAAGAGTGGTGACATTGAGGAGGAGACTGATGGCTCACCTAGACCTCCAGTGATAAAGAAGCAATTAACAGAGGGAGAAACTCCAAACAAAATTATGCCCTCTCATGTAGATTCAGGTACCCTGCCAAGGTGTTGGATAGTAACCCATGTTCAGTCTTTTAAAAGGTTATTAGCAATTGTCTTGAAATTAGGGATGGGTGGTCCTTGTAGCAGTGTGGGGTGAACTGATTGAATTTATATTAAAAATCGACATTTTTATTACTGAGAACTAATAAACATAGCTTTCATAGAACCACTTGAAAGCAACATGGCTCTTTACTGCATCAGGATTTAGCGATTGGTTCAGTCAAGTTCTACATGAGAAGCGTCCACTGCCACAGTTGAGTTGAACTTTCAAAAGGCCCTTCACAGAACAAGGCTCCGTAAACTCTGTGAAGTTTAAGAAGATGTTGGAGTGCAAGAGCTCCGTTTTATGAATGCTCACAGGAGCTGTACCAGTTGGAGTGTCTCTGCAAGCATCCTTCTCCCAAACGTGTTCTGTGAGCCCCCTGTGTCCCCATTCCCGATGTCGCTAGCTGTATGTGGCCACCAGTGGAGTCAGCCAGCTGTTGTCTGGCTTGGAGTAACTTCCAGAGCAAAGTGAAGGGAGAAGTTGAGTGAGAGTCCTTGTGTTTCCCTGGTGCTGGGCTGGCTGCACGTCCTGCTCCTTGGGGAGCCTCTCAGCAAAGATAACACTCCTGGAGTTCCACCTTACATTCTTGGGCGCTGTCACAGAGCGGCACGCCTTTGTGAAGGAGAACAACTCTTTCGGTGCCGAAGAGATGCATGGCGAAAGGATACGGTGCTTTTCCTTGGGTTGAATGTAACTATGTGAACGGAGGGATGCTTGTAGGGTTTTTTCCCATAATGTGCCTGGAAGATGCAGAGCACGGCGCAGGGGGTGAGGACAGTATTCACAGGCAAAACGGAGGTGCCTGTCTTTCCGAGGTGAGAGAAAAGCGTTCTGCGAGCAACATAGGCTATTTTAGCTAAACAGGTAAAAATTGTTAGGGCATCTCTTTGCCCCCTACTTAGTACTTGGAAGTCACTGGGGGAAGGGAGGTTTGTTTATTCCTTTTTTCTTTGTTTGTTTCAGCTGCTGTTATACACAGTGTTAGATTGTTTGTTAGATGTTTATTCATCCATAAGTTCTAATCATGTAGTACAGGAGGAACATCATGTTTAGAAAGATACAGGTAAACTAGTCTAAGCTGTAAATATAAAAGCCCCATATTCCCTCTGGACTTCCTATAGGCCTCAGCCTACATAGCAGAATTCTGTGCAAAAGCATTGCTCAAACTGAGGTGTTGGAATTTGTTCCCTGCTGGAGACCACGTTGCTTTGGCCTTTTCTTAAAGTGCTCTGTCCCTGACTAAGCGTTCATCCAGTTTATCACCAGGATCATCTCCCACAGCTTCTGTGCAGTCGTGTCTGCTTCAGTTTCCTCTTGGATTCTGAGGACCAGGCAATGGGATTTAAATTTATTTCAAGTGGCAGAATCACCACTTGAATTATATTAAAGAAAACAGAGAACTACAAAGCACTCAAAAATGTGAGCAAATATTTATATTTGAGCAAATAGATATATTCATATAGTAATGAAATTTCCATTTTGCAGCTAAGAAGTTTCCGTATATGAAGCGTTTCTTGTGATGTGCTGAGCTGTACAGAAAAGACAGTTGCTTTAAAATACCGACTTGATGATGACTTAACTACAAGCCATGTCTCTCATTTTACTATGGTTAATTTAAAAAAACTCAACGATTCTGCCTTGAGTGCAGTTCAGTAATGCTAATGTTGTAACCTAGTTTGTCAGGACATTCTGACCCCCTTTTTTGGTTCTTCCAGGCAGATGCCTACATCAGTGAAAAATAGAATATTTGAAAGGAGAAATATCAGAACAGGGAGTGGACTAACTAAATATTAAATAAAAACTACCTCAGTCTGTCCAACTACAGGCAGTATTTAGGGGACATTACTGAGTTTAATGAGCTCTTTGTCACCTTCCTTTTTCCTACTAATAGCCGGCTCTGGACTGGAGAATCAACCATGAGTATTTAAATTTGCTGATAACCTAGAAACATAACTCGAGACGTGCAGCGCAGGTGCAGAGAGGTACTCACATTAAGACAGAAATCCTCTTGGTTTCAGTGGGAATTCCACCTGAGTGAAAGCCTTGGGATCTGGTACAATTGAATTAGGTGAAATGAAAAATAAATGGCTCTAGTGGAATAAAAGAGCATTTAGAGTGGGGTTTTTATGTGGAGCAAGCTGTGTTAGTTGCAGTTACCAATGATAAATACGCCATGTTTAAGCCCTTGATCTATGATACAAGTCTAACTAGCTAATCCAGGAGTAAGAGCCTATTCAAACTGGGTAGAGAATTCAGTCTTTTCAGAAAATTTGTCCAACTTTGAGAATTTTACTGTATAGAGCCCCATTTCTGCTGAAGTTTAATACAGTGAATGCTAACATATTTCACGAGTGATCTCACTGAAGTTAATCAAGGTGTTGTGAGAGAAGATGTGCCTCAGTCATCAGAACTAGCATCAGAAAACAATTTCTTTAGAGAAATTATGTGACAAGTGAAAGGAATGGAGCGAAAAAACCAAGCTGAAGTTGTAGAGATTATTGTGTATTTAATTCTGACAAAAAGTCAGTTTTCCTGCATTTTTTCTTTTTTAACTTAAGATTTTTTTTTTTCCCCCCTGAAAAATTGTGGCATGAGAAGAACACTTTAAGATGATGGAAGTCATGCAACAGGAGAAACAAGCAGGTGTAGCCAGCAAGATCTTTTCCCGTGTTGGTAGGAATTCATCACCAGAAAAGCAATGGCCACCTCCGCTTGCTTTCTTTGGGCTGACACTCAGAGGAAGAGATCGTGTCCCCGTTCATGTAATCCTTGGAAGGTGAATAAAATGGCATAAATAACTTTCTCTCTCACGTGATTTATGTAGATTGCCGCTTATGTGCAATGAGGATAAGTAATCAAATTATTTTGCTTTAGGAGTCAGGGTGAAAATGTGAATTAACCCCTTGTTGAAGGGAGTATCATCCTTTCTTTATTAACTGAGGTAGCCTATGTAACATCTACAATTTTGTTGAATTTCAGTCCTTTTGAGTATCTGTTTTTGTAAGACTAACACCCATGGTTTTCAACAGTTTGCCCCGGGAAGACTGCAGAATTGCGTGGTTGTTATACAACACTACAGTGAAAAAAAGCTTACAACAGAAGGAGGTAGCTTTTTGCAAAGTCTGCTGAATTAAAGTCAGTGTGTGGACTCAAGAAAACAAGTTTTCCTTTAGGAATGTACTTGTGTATGTACAGAGAAGAAATGAAATAAGAAGTTTTGCTGATAGGGAACCTTAACAAACTTTCTTTTCCCCTTCCAAAGCTTTTTCTGTATCAGGCGAAACATTTTTATTGTCTGTAGTCTGTTTGATAGTGATGTGTCTGTTCTGCTGTAGGAAGTACATGAGGTACCCGAAGACTACCTTTCACAGTGTACTTTCTTCTGGATAATCCACCATATCATGCCCAGTGAAATTCCAAAAATTCAATAGAGTAATACCTGTTGGGTGTGAAAAGGGCCTATGAACCTATATCCTAGAAAGTGGGGCATTAAAGCCTATTCTAGATTCAGGGTTCGCTCACTCACTGTGCAGGTTCCTGCTGCTTTGGATAGGCTTTTGTTCATGCCTGCCTTGTTCATGCCATGTCTTTTAACATGCAAGATGTTAAAATAATACTGTGCTTAATGTAAGGTACATAGGAAGCATAAAAGCAACTTGGATTGTTCTGATTGAATGTTTTCTTCACTAGTTCCCTTATGATTGAAGTAGCTTTAAAATAGCAGTGATACTCAAACTCAAGCAACTATGTGTCAAAGTTATTTTCAAACTTTTTATAATGCCATGATAAAAATCTGTTCAGTCCTTCACATTTGCAGAAATAGAGTTTTTCCTAAATACATCAATCATTTTTTGCTCTTAAAAAGAGAACCTCTGATTTAGCAATCCTGGCAGTTCAATAGCTGGAGTTTTTTACTACTTAAGCTATGTAACATCTGAATTATTTCTTTCAACATGTAATATCTACTAAGTAGATCAGTCATTTCAGAGACAAACGTAAATGGTGTCGGTTTTAGTGAAAGAGTGAAATCCCCTTTCTTACTCGTTTTTTTTCTGAAGAGACATTCTCTGTAGCTGGCAATCTAATCTTTGGAATGGTACTCATTTATCTTTTGAATGAGACATGAAATGAAAGCCCTAAACACTTCTGTTCATTAAAGATCCAGTTGAACCAGTATCCTATTTCAGCTCAGGTAATCACATTCTGCCTTCTTTACCAATGTCGGTCAGGAAAATTACTCATTTGAAATAGCTGTCTGGCATGGAGTGGCACCGTGCCTTAACTTCAGAGATGGCTACGTTTCTGTGATAGGTTACAGATCCTTACAGCTTTTGATGGTAATTACATGGTTTTAAATGTGAATGACTCTTAGGTGGAGTACAAGTGTGTAGGTGTGTGAGGATGAGCTCAACTCATCCACCGTCCTTCTCGTTGCACTGTCTTGGAAGTAGTGATATCTCTGATCCGGACGGCACAGTTCACCAGGGGCAGTCATAGGTTCTTGCACACCTACCGCATCTTCTTATTGTAAAGCTGGTAGGCAGTGGGGCTCTTTGAGCTGAGAAGAGCAGAGGGGTGCTCAAACTCTGCTTAGGATCCCATGCATCACCCTTGCATGTGCTGGAGCCACCCAGCTTCTTTATAATAGCCTGCTGGTTTTTTGACGACTTGGGCTGTGTAGGTACTCCTTGGTTTAAGAGAGATTAAATAGATTGTTCTCATTTTCAAGATAGTATTTTAACAAGTAGCCAGGTGGGTCTGTCCTTCCTTTTGCAGTTGAGCCATTGACCTTGAAAGCCAATGCAAGTTTTCAGGCTCGGAAGTGTGAAATAGCTTTGTAGCCACGAGGAAGTCTGGTTGTTCTTGAGTGTTACCAGAACATCGAAACTGGGCTGCTGTTGATCAGTCAGAAGGTATGGCCAGGACATGTATTTTATGTGCTTACATGACCACTTAAGAAGACTGAATTCCAATGAAGAGGTGTTTTATGAAGATCTCCTAGCTTCCCATTCGATGCTTTGGAGCACAGCTGGTACTACCGTATGGGAGAGATGTTTAACTATTAGTAATGTAAGTTATGTAAGGAAAAAATTCTCTCTGGCAATTCTTTGTGATTATGATTCCTAGAAAGAGACCGAGTGCTTTCTCTGGGTTTTTTTTTGTTTGGTTGGTTTTTTTCTCTTTACCATAGGCTGAGTAAAAAATGTCCCATGAGCTGTCAGCCCCTGCAGAAAGTAAGTTGAGTAGTGTGACAAGACAGTTTCTTTTTTTCTGCCAAATACTCACGCTGTCGCTTTCTACAGCAGCTGTCCTGTCCACCTCTTGTGACAGCCCTAGCTCTGGAAAGTTTATCAGTCTGCCCAAAATGAATGAATTAGCGTCTGCTAAATCCTATCTTTCTGTCCCCCACCTGTAAATGTTTTTTTTTCTTACCCTTGGAATGTCCAACACAGAACTTTTAAATTCTTTCTGTTAACTGCGTGGCGAAAGTAGAGGTTTAATTCATACTTCAGAAATTTTCTTCCATTTTCTCATCTGAAATCTTACTTCTCCTTCAACTTTTATGGAGCTCACAGCTGATGCAGTTTGAAAGATGCGTGAGCTGATAGCAATAACAACTCCCTCAGTGGCCCCATTAATCATTTATAGGCTGGGGAGTCAGATACAGTGTGATAATGCCTAGCTATTCCTAAGGCCTCCCTTTTGAGATAACTGAGTCATATGTTTCTTTTTTGAAGAGAGCTTTGATTTTTATTTTTTTTTTGGTGTGTCTCCCCTGCCCCCATCTTTTCTCAGCAGGCTTTATGAGGTGTGTTCGTTACTGAGTAAGATCAAAGTAAGTTGCACGTGTAGATGGATGGTGGTAGGTCACTGAGGATAGAGAATCTGATCAATAATAACCAGAATTTCATGATATCTAATGTCTATCTCACTGATTTGACTGTGGGGGATATTTTCAGATCCTCCCATGGTATATAGTTTACAAATGTAAAAAGAATTAAATACAAAATTACGTAAGAAGGAGATAGCCCATTACTCACTTGTTCAGCTGCCACAAGACCTATCTCTCTGTTAAAGTTGTAGGTTTTCCTAAGTGTTTCTTACTGGGTATTAAAGAAATTAGCTGGTGCGTTAAATCCATTATTATATCTTCTTGTTACAATCAGCAGAATGAAATTGGTCGCTTCTTGTCACGTCCCACTCTTAGGAAAGAGCTGGGGGGGTGAGTGACTTCAGATGCGTAAATTCCCAACGGCATGGACTAAGGTGAGATAAATCTCAAGGTCCATATAGAAACATTTATTAGCTTACCAAAATTATTAGTGTAGGTCTTAACAAGTCCACGATAATTGGTTAGGTATATAACAAATTATGGCAAATGGTGAGGTATGCATCACCTATGGTGCATATATACTGAACAAGAGGTATAGGACAACTTATTGCAAGCGGTACTTAAGGTCGTTACTTAACAACTCTAACTGTTACTTAACAATTCTAAGAGAAAAGAGAAACTGAGGGATAGAGAAAAGAAAAGACAGAGAAAAAGATAGAGATAAAGAGATCACTGGTCCTGGTTCCAACGTCTTTTTCAGGGAATCTTCCCAGGCATAATCTTCTTTCTTGGAAAAATCTTCACAGGTACAGTCTTCTTTCCTGGGAAGAATCTTCCCAGACATGGTCGTCTTTTGTTTCTTCTTTGTTCCCTCTTCAGGGGCACTTATTTTCCCCTTTTATGTTTGCTGAATTAGCAGGGTCCATCGCCCTTGCCGAGGATAGCCTTGTCTCAGGTTTCTCCCTTCTCCCAGATGACATGTAGAATGATTTGGGTGGAGGGATGAGTGCCACATGTTTAGTATGATCTTTATAATCTTCATTAGCATATGCAGCGGTGTGCGCTTTCATATGCATTTGATGGATAATGAAGCAAAGGTCACTCATTGGACACAATGGCCTCTAGAACAGAGAACTAGCAAGCTCACCACACGAGTGGTAGAACTATCTTTTCTTCACAAGACAGTTCTCCCATGCTTTCAGGCGCCAGAAGTGTTAGCCTTATCAGTTCTTTGAAGGCCAGGCCTGCATTATTTGTTTCCTTGCGAGTGTTTGAGGCGTTCCACCGAAGGCTTGAAGGGCCTTGTGCCCCTCGTCAGGGAATTTACAGTCTGTCTCTTACACTTAGTCCATTTGCTGAATAGTTTCAACAGTGAACTGACTCACTGTAAAAATAAATTGCAAATGCTCCTTTGGAGGAAAGTCTTCCAGGGAGAAGGAACATCCAAAGTGGGAAATGTAATACTGTTGACATTGCTACTGTGTTGACTTTTGTAGAAAAGTGGAAGACACCTCACTTCATTGCATTTAATGTGATTTTTTATGAATGCTAAATTCAGTCTAGCTGAAGAGACTTATATATAGTATATTCACGTTTCTAGATTTCGTGGTTTACTCTTCTTGACATTACTGTATATTAAGTGCCAGTCTTAAAGGGCATAGACAGTTTTTCTAAGTCAAATTGAGACATAAAATTAGGAAATAATTAAGGGAAGAGTTTCGTGTCAATCAAAGTTCAAAATTACAAATTCCATAAACTACCTATATAAGCAGCAACAGATTTCAGTTTTCCACTGAAGCAAAGATAGTATTTTTGAGACATGAAGAAAAGGGTCCAACCAAACCAGGAAATAAGTCCTTACTTTTTTTTTTTCTTTTCTCTATTAGAATATATCACTTTTGAGTACAAAACAAACATGATACCTAATGGATGACCACATCTGAACCATAATGTAAACCCCAAAATACTTTGTGAAGATATAAAGCCTTACGGGCTTTCTGATTTCCATAATCTTTTGGTTTATGCTGTCAGTTGTATTGAAACAGGCTGAGAATCTTGACCTACTAAATTTGGTGAAAAGGGATTTTATAAAATCTCGGTTTATTTTACAGAGTCATAAAAGGCTTTGTCAGTCTTCACCCCACTGAGTTGTCTTACACCATGATAGTCATCTTGATTTCAGTTGTCTAGTAATGGTGTAAAGCACAGCTTGGTGTAAAAGCAGGTGGCTGAAAATGCTAGCCAAGGATAAATTAATCCAAAAAGCATAATTAATAGAAGGAATATACAGTGGTAAATACGTTTTCATAACAACATTTTGAAAGTAACATTTTATTCAAAATATCTGAGTCATTTATCTGATGTTATAAATGTCAACTTTATAAATATTGGGGTATATTGTAAGGTTGTGGTTTGTCTTTTTGTTTGATCCTCAAAGTTCAAATTGTTCTAGTGACGAAAATGCACTGGCTGGAACTCGGAGGCACCGAGTACTTTATTTCGTGGCTATGAATTTTTTGGCTGGATGAATTTTAATTTTTACAAGAAAAAAACTTTGTATTAGTGTAGGGTGTTGTAAAGTGTTTAAGGTAGAGATGTAAAGAGAGAATGAATGCCCTGTAATGTTGTCGTTCTGACATACCGGATCGCACGCACACAGAGACTAAGTTATGCTTATTGAGGAACGTAAGCACAGAGGCAGCACCTGAGAATAGAGGGTCTAATTCCAGTCTTTCTGTCTCGTATATATCATATATATTGGCACATTAGGTAAATATTTGTACTGTTTGGGAATGCTGTCACAAGTAAGGCACAGAGCATCTTTACGCTAGATTATGTGGAAAAGCATACCGTCTTTAAGTATGTTTGGAGTGTTATTAGTTTATTTTTACAGCATAGAAGGAAGATAGAAGAAGGGGGAAAAAACCCCCTTGACATTCCTGAAAGTTGATTGAGGAGTTAGCGTAGAACATCGCCTGACTATATATAGTCTGTTTGTAATCCCATTTAGGGACTATAAACAAGAAAAAATATATTGAGAAGTTATATATTTTACGCATACTTTCGCAGTAGATTCCAATTTTGAGCAGGTCAGCCATAACGATGGAACTTGATTGTCATGTTCTTAATTTAAAACAGCATCTTTTTTTGTTGCACCATGTAAAACAGCACTAACACGAGGGACCAATTTATAGACATAGAGATTATTTCCTCTCTGGAAACAACTGTTAATGAATTTGTCGTATAAAAGGGGTGGCGTTTATAGTTGTTTATCCATCTTAATAATTAGCTATTTTATGAAATTCCCTGCAGCCATTCTCCTAAGACACCAGGCACACGAGTTATAAGGCAAGGGATAAACAAAGATCTGGTATAAAGTCATCACGAGTCTTGGGTTCCCTTCCGTGACTAAAGATCCTGGGGATTTGGCGAGGTCATCTTCAAGGACACAGTTTTCTTAAGACAGATGGACAAATGATTTTCTGTTTCTTTAGGTTTTTAAAAGCCAGGGTAAAGCCTCCTTAAAAGACAAGCTTATACTGGAAAGGTGAATTGATTACTCTGTTATTAAGGGCTGACTTGGCTGTACATGGTTCCTCCTACTTTCTGAAAGAAAAACACAAGCAATCCCTTTAGTCACACCTATACATTTTGTGGATATGTAATGTATGTATAATACAGCTTGTATTTGACTGAAGTGATGTGTCTTTTAAGAACTCCTGAGAAAGGAGTGCAAAAATTGCTTGTAAACGTTGGCAGATAATCACAGTATTCATGAATTCTCACTTATTTTTCTTCTACTTCCCTCTCAAAAATACCCAGTGTTGTTGTGAGCATTCTGTTACTTCCAGAAAATAATTTGAAAGTGAGATAATCTAATCTAAATTCAGTGTAAATAGGAATACTGCTAAAATATGCTTTCCAGACTACTGTAGGATTATATGTATACTGTGGGGTGTAGGTCATTGCTTGTTTTCAGAAAACAAGGATTTCTCTGTCTAAGTTGTATATCACAAATTCTGAACCGTAATTTGTGATTTTTGTATGTGTTTGCTCTATGGAGATCAGTACAGACAAAATACTGTATAGTTCTGATGTAGTTTTCTTGTGTTTTCTAATAACGTGTACCTGTGCTGAAACAACATATCCTAGATCTGTGGAACGAGGCAGGTGAGTCTGGCTAGCCTTCATGGGGAGGGATTCTTGTATAGTAGTGAAGAAGTGGAATAAATATCATATTTTCGTTATTCTAGTTCTGCGTTTTATCTGTGCAACCTTCATGCATGCATGTACGCTTAGAGTGGCTTAGGTGGGAGAGGATGCCTGACAAAGGACATAAGGGCTGCACCATCGGGTAAAAATAAGTGAGGAAAGGAGAACTCATGGCATTTTTCATCTGGTCTTCCTGTGTGCGGTGGTGTCAGAGGCAGCACCATTAGTTGCAGCGCTGGTGTCCCGATTTTTACAAGACCTGTGGTGCTTCTCCGAGGTGTTGTTTCTCTAATAGCACCTCCGTAGCTGTGAAGTCAGCTCCGCAAGAAAACAACACGCTGATGTGGTGCAAAACACTTTATAGTTATCTGTGTAACCTTCTCTCTGTGATTTATTATTTTACCCTGATGTGGGTAATGAGAATATAAAATCCCTTAAGATGATTGTGTGAATGGCTAAATGTGCGTGTTGGGTAGGCTTGCGTCAGGAAGGACTGTGAATTCCTTTTCTTTGGAGCTGAGGAGGGTGTCTGCAACGCTTGAAGAATAGTTAACTGAGCGGTGGAAAGAATTAAGATGCTCTTGAATTGTGATCATTTTATTATTTTTTTTTTACTTTTGCCTCTTTGGTTAGACGGATTACGTAGTCACGTGGGTAGATAATGTAGCATAGATAATTGTATCCTTGTGGTGCCTCATAGATCGAGCTTTTGATTTCATTGTTCATTTGCTCTGAGCAGTGATACTGAGAGTATTACAGCATTTAGATGTGAGGATTTCTAAAATGATGAAGCAAATTTGGTTTCAGACTGTAAACATGTATTGTAACCGCGTAAGAATTATCAAGTGAATAATACTGTGAAAATATTTTGGGTTTAAAGAACCCTAACAACCCATATATTGGACTTTTTACTGTAATTTAGAATTCAGTAGGAAACCCAGCTTATTAATATTTAAAAGGAGAGTCTTTTCTCTAAAAATCAATGAGTAGATGTAATTATTTGTTTTAGCAAGGAGGTTTAAAAATGAGAAATTGTCTATTGGTGTGGAACTGTCCTAACGCTGCTGGCTATGAATATGTTATAGAGCTATATCTTTATAGAAAACATTTCTGCCCTGTCATCTTCATTTAATACAGTCATTTTCTGCTTTATTCATTTCACCTGGGTTAAATTTTGTTTACACTATAATGCAATTTAAGTTATTGACTATGATTCTCATAGGCCCCTCACTCTGAGAGATGGATATAGCACTAGCCTGCATCTTGCCTTTGTTTTTCATGTCTTTATTGCTGAAATCTGCTTACATCAGAAGTATATAAATAATGAAGCTGGCAAGAATTTAATATCATGGAAAATCACCTCAGAACAAAAGCCAGTAATTTCGTGCATGTGTATCTGTGTGTGACTTTTTAGGCCCTGGTATTACACTACCCATATTACTTGTTCGCACTAAACCCAAGAGAGGAACATGTTGCTGAAGACATTTCTGCAATGAACGCTCAAGGTGTCAAAATTAAAAGATGTGTATTTCCTTTGATTAGCTTCAAGCTGTTTTGGCAGACTTTCTCACTCAACGTAATTTGCTTTTTATATACATTAGTATTAAATTACGCTTTCAAATGCTATATGTCGTTTCTAATATTAAAGTATATTCTATATTGACTTTCAAGACCTCTGAAAAGAATACATTTTTTTTTCACAAAAACCAATGTAGTCTTGTGACCCAAAATTTTTATGAGGGAAAAGCCCACTTTGTTTTATGTCTCTTATTTCAGAGAATGCAGACAGTTGCCTACGTTTATTTTTTTTATTCTTCAGTATTCTGGAGACTTTTATTTTGCTGTCTTGAGTAGATCTGAAGTTTCTGACAGCAGAGTACCCGTAGAAATGGTTAGGACTCAATATGATGCACACACAAGTGGCAGGTAAACATCCTGCGTGTGGCTCTTGTTACTTGAGCCGTCAGACTTCCTTGATGTTTTTTCATGCCGCATTTTGTACTGGTGCTTTTTGTCCGCTGGGGACAAAGGCTGGCTGCGGCTTGCCCATACACTGCTCAATGTGACCTGCCTGAAGCAAGGCTTGAATATATGTCTCTGTTCTAAAGGGGAGGGTTTTTAAATCGCCGGTCCAGAGACAGAGGGTGGAGCAAACTGTCGGATTACGAATGTGATGATTTGTAACTTCTCTCCATAAGAAAACTCTTGTGATAATCTTGTGACTTCTTGTTTCCACCATATTGGTAGGGAAGTGTCTTCATTGGTTGTACAATTAGTCTGACTTAACAGGGAGATGACTAATACTGTGTTAAGGGCAGTAAAATTCAGACATGTTCATTGTTGCCCTTTATGTTCATTTAGGGCCATTATTATCTGGTCTGGGTTTTCATGGAATCATAGAATCAGAGTTACCGAGATTGGAAGGGACCTTTCAGATCATCTCGTCCAACCATCAACTTAACTGACAAAAACCATCACTAAACCATACCTCCAAGCACTGTGTCTGCCCGTCTTTGAAATACCTCCAGGGATGGTGCCTCAACCACTTCCCTGGGCAGCCTGTTCCAATGCTTAATAACCCTTCCAGTGTAAAACTTTTTCCTAATGTTCAGTCTAAACCTCCCCTGGCGCAACTTGAGGCCGTTTCCTCTTGTCCTTTTGTGTGCGTGAGCGAGATATAACGGAGATAAACACAGAGAAGCCTCCTCATACAGAATAGCAGTGAAAGTACTAGAGTGTTTTCTCGAAATTGAAACTGTGGGACATATTTCTCCAACGACGTGCACTGCTTTCTAATTCCTATTTTATTGTGTGAAAGATAGATGTTAGTATCTGTTCTTAACTTACAACAGGATGCCTTGAGGAAGAAAGTATAGGAGGTGTATCAGTGGTTTGGCTGCTGGAAGTCTGAGCAAGAACTCTTTGAAACTGTCCTCATGGTTTTGGTTCTTTGAAACCAGATTGTTCATCTCCATGAGCACTATGGAAGCTACTCCTCTAAAATCATAACTTGTATGCTACAAAATCCTTGCAATATGAAGAACTGCCGTACCCCACATGTGATGTTTCTTTTCCTGGCTTCCGGTTAAACTCACTCAACTTCATACATTTAGCTGCTTAATGATATTTATTTTTTGTTTGTTTGAAAGAAAAACAACGCTGAAACGTGGATTATACAAACCCCTTTGATATGAGCTATAAACTTATAAATGTTCATTCTTCTTTGCCTCCACCTTGTTTCCTGTGCGAGTATAAGATAAAAAATGGTCCCATAATTGAAAAGAGACTGTGTGATTTGCTTTGTCAGCAAAGGTCTCAACTCCTATTCCTGTTTCTTCCTACTGCAAACTTTGTGTTAGATTTTGTAGGGGCCTATCTGGATATGGAGCATCTCATAAATCTGATGGTAGTTAGCTTCTCCGTGACAGTTTGGTGTTCATGCCACTGAAAATTGTGAATTTCCTGGCTGCTGTTGTTTGAAATTGTTATTTTTACTGAAAGGAGGTTGTTAGCAGAGCTAGACATGGCTCTTCACGGGACTGACAAAACCACAATCTCCATTGTGGCTCACTCTTCTGCGGGCTGTTGTCTCGGTGTGAAAAGACTGATTTGCGTGGAGTGGAAAGAGGAGAGATGCTTTCTCCAGTTTAGAAAAGAGGATTGAATGTGTTGGCGTGTAACTGATAAAAGGAGGCAGCCTCATCAGTTTTAAGCACTCTGTGATTGACAACTTTCAACTGTACTGGAGCCTGCTTGGGTCTGGATTAGGAGTGTTGCAATGATGACTCTTATTTACTGATCTTTTTGCTTGATTTTGGATGCTTTTGGAGAGCCAGAGAATTTGAGCTGGTTGTGATTCTTTTACCCATCCCCTTTGCCCTTGACTGTTGCCGTTAATCTCTGCAGCTAAACAGTGGATTTCTTTGGCATTTGTCTTATCTTAGAGAATCAACATAGGAGAAAGGGGAAAAAAAAGAGGGAACCTTAACTTAAAAAATTTTAACTTTAACAGACAGCTGAACAAGAGGCTTAGGTTGTTTCAAATCTATATAATGCTCAGGGAATGCTATGTGCACTTCAACAAATACTAATTAGATATGATTCTCGATTTGTTTTTGTGTGTCCGTCCTTAAAACGCAGCGAGTAGTCTGTCTGTGGAAAGGTGGGAAGAGGCTGCTTTGTGAAGACAGCTTCTTGTGCTCTGTGACTAAAATAAATTACGGCTCTTTTGGGCTTGAGGTACAGATTATTTTGGTTGCTCATAGATCTCCTGCTGCTCAAGCACACTGGGTTACAAATGCATTTCTTCTCTAAGAAAATAAAACTCAGAGTTAGTTTTCTCAAAGCTTGTTTTGATCCTCTGCTGAAAATAAGATTATTGTCTGTTTCCCTGGCCGCCCCAGGTTGTCTCTTGATCTTTCTTCATCTGGTCTGAGACCATGTACCAGAGAAATAATGAAAAAGGATGGCCATATCAAGGAGATTTGTAGGTCTTGAGTTTCAGAAAGCACTCTCCTCCTTGTTGATTAGCATTCCAGATGAATTCCTTTCTTCCAAAGAAAAGGCGGCTGTATTTTGCCATGCCAAATTACTGTATCATTGTCAGTTATATAGATATGTGTGTGGGTGTGTGTGTGTATATATATATTTAGGAAGGAGTATAATCTCAGATTTAAGGAAGGCTTAAATTTGAATCTATATGTATAAAGACCCACAAGCTGATGTATATATACCATAAGACTGTGGGTTATTTGGTCCTTCTAGTCAAAAATACAAAACGAGAGTACTGGCTGTGCTAACCAGGAGCCATATGTAAGAGCCTGAATATCAGATCATTTCATCTAGTGCTTTGAATTAGAGTATTTTGGAAGCTAAAATGTTATTATTCATTTATTACTGTTGTACTTCTTCATAGCAGGTATGGATGGAGTTGTTTTTACGTGGTTTTCTCACCAGAACACATAGGGTGATCTAACCTTTTCTCTGAAACACTGTATTTTTCTATTTTGGGGACATCTTTGAGTCTAGTGACGTCTAAACAAACCACTTGAGCACCAGGAGAGCTAAAGAAATGGTATAAAATGGGCTGCCTTACATGAGGTGTGCAGCTTTACATTCTGTATCTTCTTTCCCGCTGACCCATAAATTTGAAGGGAAGCTCACTGGGAAGAAATAACCCAAAGGGTCGTGTGTGGAGTGGGCAAATCAGTAACAGCTCAGGTTCAAACCTCATCTACTCCACTGACAAAGAACTGGCATAAATCCTCCCTTAGAAAAATCACGGTCAGTGCAGGAAGTTTAGCTGGATGATAGGCTATTAAGTATACTAATAATAGTAGAGACTTGGCAAGTACATTTTGTCACTGGTTAGCGTGTTATCTGCATATTTTTAACTTGAAAATTCTACAGAAATGTCACTTTGTGCAGAACGCACAGCCACTGACTAACCAAAGTTTTGTTCCCAAGACTACCCTGTTTCTGCTTCCAAGTGTTGTCCAGGCTGTGTGTGAGGAGGTGGCAGTCTCAGGGCGAGTTTGATGGAAATTCAGTCCCAGAACAAGTGATGGGGAAGGGAAGAGCTGCTTTCTGGGCAGGTCACAAAGGTTACAGGTTCCAGGGGTCTGACCTGGTCTGAGGCTTGGAAACAGGGTGCTGTTGGACAGTATTTTTCTTTCTTTAATTAAAAGAATCTGGGTCAGTTCTGATTTTCTGTGTGTTTCAAAACTATCTGCGTTGAACAGTGTGTTGATGCATTTTTAGATATCGAGATGAGCAAGATCAGACAATACTGCTTCTTTACAGTACAGAAGAATGCAGTAGTATCATTCCTGTTGTTAAAAATTGAAATCTCTGCAACGTACCCTACATCCCATTTTGCTATTGCAAAATCTAGTGTGACCAGTTGCCCATGGAAACAATTCATGGAGGTCCTTTGGTCTTGCCAGAGCTCTGGGGAAAATCATGGGGGTTTTGTCATTTAGGGTTATGTATGAGCTGGAGAAAAATGTAATTCTCTTGACAAAATGAACGTGAAGAGATGTGATAGAACTACAGCAATTAATTCATATAAGAGCGTTGTTCTTTCACATAAAAAAAAGTTCTTAGAAAATGCCTCGTAATTAAAAGGCAATTATTATTTTCCAATTCAAAATACCGTCCCCCAGCTTGTTCATTTTGACAAGGTTTTATGAGTTGTTAGTTTTATTTCTGAAAGAACATTGAAAGAAATGTTCTGAAAGAACATTGATGAATAACCTTCACAGGTGATTTGTCATGATTTTTAGGAGATTAGGTAATACCATACAAGTACAAGGTGAAGAAAGAACTATATCCTTAATTTACACTGAATTTTATCTCTGCTTGTTGTTGTAAGGCCAGCCCAGCTGGGAGGTTGGAGAGTTTGGAAGTTGACCTCAAGAGGGTTGAGTTCCTTGCTGTGCGGAGGGCCCGTCTGCAGGTTGGCTGGGCTCGGTGCTGCTCGGGAAAGGTGGGAGCACTCCTTATGTTCCCCTCCCAGGAGCAGCGCCTGAGGCCCCCTTGCAGCCAGACACTATGGAGATGCTCTGCTACCTCTCGGAGTTGGGAGGACTTTTGCATTCCTTTCCTGGCACAATTCAGAAGAGGCAGAGAAGCATTAAGAGGCATTTCGTAAACTTCCTCTCAGCATCGGCCATCCTCTTCAGACAGCCAGACACTGCTTGGGAAGGCATGGTATGGCTTAAATGCTTTGGCTGGGAAATGTGATTAGAAAGGGCATAAACTCAGGCTTAACGCCACCTTTACAGTACCACTCCACTCCAAAAACCAAGTTGCCTTCTGGCAGTCGAGAAATCCATGTGGCAGTGCGGGGGGGTGCATTTGTTCTTTATCTTTTTCCACACTGCGCCTCCGTCTTGGCTGGGTTTGTGGTTAAACTTTCCTCTTTACAGTTCCGATTCTTCTCTCTCATTGCTACTCACGTAAAAAAGCTTGTATTTCTTTCCACCCACAATATCGCCTTGCTAGCTAAAGTCCCAAGTATTTTGGGAAAGTCATAAAAAATGTATTTTGCTTGTGTTATTTTAATTAAGAATCAGATGTTATCTAGGAGGTAACAGACACCGTTCTAGACAATAACAGAACTGTCGGTTTCTTCAGTGAAAATGTCACAGTGATATCCTTCAATATCTTGTAATGTAATTTATATATTCCATTTTACGTATGTATGGTTTGTGGCACTTGGCATCTAACACTCTTAAAATTGATATTTACTAAATAAAGAATGCAGATAACTGCCTTAAAATGTGATCAAATATATTGCTGTCTTTGAGGGGAAGAATTTGATTTTATTCTGCCTTAGAGTTAGTTGGCAATAATGAATTATAGTGGAGTAAATTTTCTTGGAATCTGTGAGGTCATTTTTTCCATCATTCCATTGGTTTTTCTCCTTGACACGATGTGTAATACTTCATCTGTGAACCTGGCTGAACAGAAGTGTCATCCTCAGCACAGGAGGTTGTTAGATCCTGGTTCTAGGGAGCTGGCAAACTCTGGTTCTCTGAGAAAACTCTTTAATAGGAATATTCTTCAGCAAAATCCCAGACACTTAATGATCTGTGAGGTGCTATGGAAAACCAAGGTAAAAAGCTGAAACAGAAAAGAATCCTGCCCAGTTGGACCTGGTGAGCTAGTAACAAAATCGAGTTACTGATTTTTTTGTCAGGAGGAAGATGGTTAGGAGGGCTTTTACAAATGCCAAACTGTGCTTGAGCGCACAGTAAGTAGAATACATAAATGTGTCTCTTAATGGGACAGAAAGAATTTTAAACACAATATCTGGCATGTTTGGCTCCTTTTTTTCAATGTTAAGATTTGAGTTCAGGAATCTGTGTCTCTTCTTCTTCCCCTCCAGTTCGCGGCATTTAGCTAACTCGCTTCCTGGTACTGAGTTTGCTGGAGTCAGTACCTGAATAAGAACTTGAGACAAAAGAATGGCTTAGGACCAAATATGCTGGTCAAAAGACAAAATTAGACTCATAGAAAATAAGCCTGGATGGGACCTTAGACAGGTCTTTTTGCCCTGTTGCAGGATGAGCTGCCCCTTTCCTTCACATGTAACGTTAAAAAATCTTCGTGGAAGGAGATTGCGCAGCTGCCCTAGATAGGCTGTTCTTGTGCTTCTCTATCTTCATTAGTATTTTCTTAATGTCCTAAATCTATTTTGTTACAATTTAAGCATCCTACTTCAGTCCTTTTCAGAATTAAGGCCTGTTTTCCTATCTCCAATTTATATTTATCTGTATATTATTTTCATCTTTTTCCCCCCGGCATTCCCTTGAAGTCATGTTTTCTAGACCTCTCCTTATTCTTGTTGTCCTCTCCCCTGGACCTTCAGTTGGTCCATGTCTGCTTTTAAGCTCGTTGCCTGCTCTTTGGTGAACATACTACAGCAGCTAAGACCCTATCAGGAGGGCTGAGCGGAAGGGAAGGACACACAGTACTTTTGTCCGTTCCACCAAGGTGGTGATGGCTTTGATTTCATTTTGGTATGGCGTGTTCAGGTCGCGATCTGCTCCAGGTCTTGCTCTGCTGCGTAGCTCCCCTTGCGAGGGTGGTCAGCAGCAACGTTCAAGGTAGAACAGCCTGAGTGCAGTCACTCACCTCTGTGTCATCGCTACTAATTTCTTGAAAATTGGCCCGCATTATTTACCCATTTTCTGCTAAGTAAATCAGAACATTTTGGTATGACATTAGTGATTAGCAGTACTCTTAATGAGCATTACAAGATTATCATTTGTAATCCTGAGCCTTTAACTTCCATTTATTTCGATAGTGACAGGGACCTGTGTTTGGTTAAATGAACTGTTTAGATTTTGTAGAGTGGGGTTGATGGTTGCACTCGATGATCCCAAGAGGGTCTTTTCCAACCTGAATGATTCTATGATTCTATGATTTTCCAGCAGAATTATCTTTATTCTCTGTGCACACACATGGAGCTTAATTAACAACACACCAAGTTTTCATGTGTGGCTGTTCCAGGTGTAAATGTCTGATGTACTTTTGTATCTCTGTGTAAACTTATGAGCAACATTGAAAACCCCTGTAAATGTTTGCAATTTTAAATGTGAAACGGCTATTACAAACCCTTGAAAACATTAAAATAGTGCTAAAAAATAGATGAAGCATTATTTGACCTGAAGCATGATTGTTTCACTTTTCAGTGTTGCAAGCCTAGTTATTTTGACCCGCTCTACTTAAAATGTTAATTGTGTAATATAAAGTTTAGAGATCTTCTGCCATTGCTAATCTCAGTCTTCATTTCTCTTCTTAATTGCACATTTGAACAAGAAATCGTAATGTTTTTAAATTAGCTCTTACGATCTATTGGGTCTAATGTGAAGGAGAAGATAGTCGCTTGTAAGCTGTGTGGTTTATATATAGACAGACCTGGCTGATTCCCAGGAACGTTGTAGGAGAAGTTGCAAACGTAACAAACAGTTTTGAAACAGTTTAGTATGGAATCATCAGTAGCTTTCCTTTCCTCGGTCCTTCCTGTCTTTTCCTGTCTCAAAGAAACCCATGGTTTGTATTCAAAGTGCTGTTCGGCTAGCCTGGGAATAAACAAGTGTTCTTAGTGCGGGGTGACTAGTTCTTGATAGCTAACAACAAAATTATAATGGAAATTGGGCAAGGTCTGTTTACACAGAGAAGGGAAAGCGAATCACAGGGTTTGCCCTGTGGTGTATCTGATATTATGAAGAATAAACAGTGCTGCCTTCTTTGGAATTTTATCCTATATTAACAATTATTATTAATAAAATCATAAAGTCTCTAACATTTTATACCGCATAAGGGGCTTTCAGATGATCTAACTTAGTTCCTACTTACCACGGGTGACTGTCACGTAATCCTCTTTATGGATTTGTAGATCTGTCCTAAAATTAGCTATTTCTTAAAATAAAATAAATTAAAATCTTGCTACTCAGCCTGCAAAGATACTCCAGACATTGCTGCTCCCATGGCTAGGAACCTTCCACTGCTTTCCAGCCTAGACTTTTTCCTGACAACTAATACTCACTTGCGTTGGTGCTCTGCCACTTGTCATTCTTTGTCTTAAATAAAAAAAAAAATCTTTTTAATTTTTGCTCCTAATGAGCTTACACAAAGGTATAGTATCTCCTCTTGGCTTTGAAAATGCTAGGCGTAATAAGTAGGGAACACTACATTTCATAAAACAGATTATTGATTCACTTGTATGTCCTAGTGGCTCTGTTTGGTTTGTTTTCTTTTTATTTTTGGAGCAGAGTTGAAAAAAATTGTATTGAGATAAGTGTCACTATGCCTTGTTTTATGGCATTAATACTTTTGTGTTTCTGTTACAAATGCTTCCGTTGATGAATTCTAGATAGCTTTTGCCTTTTTCAGCAAAGCTAATCCTCCTTATCCTGTGATCCTCTGATTGATTAATATGGTTTTTGTCCTCCCCAGTCATTTCTCGCTGATAATTTCCCATCTTTTAGCAGAAATGCTTATTACCAGGCTCTCGAGCAGACTCACAAGGCACTTTATATCATTACTTTTCATTCCGTTTCTATTAGGCAAGTCCTTATGGCCTTTCCCTTCTTTCAGAATGAAATTCCAGTATTCCCTGGCATTGGCAGTGCTTTTGAAAGTTGTACCAGTCATATTGACCAAAATTGTGCCCCCTTTTTTGTGTCTCTCCTGAAAATATGAGATAAGCTCCAAGACAAATGTTGAAAGAAATTACCTTCTCCGGTTCGCTTTTTTTAATCAATAGACTTCCAGGAAATTTAAGGATAAAGTTATTCTGTTTTTATTGGTGAGTATACTGAGATGGCATAGTTGGAAAAGCCTAGGTCTCCAAGGCAATTGAATCACTTGTAATGGAGCTGTGACAAGGTAAAGTTAGATGTCCTACAGTGCAGTCTCTCATTGAATTCTGTAATTAGATGTCTGTGACCACTCCTATTTTCACAGGTAAGATGTCCTAGAGGCTGTAAGTTGTACTTCTGTATGTATCTGATTTATGTATCTTATCAGGGATGCCCAGCCCTACACTTAATTCATGCCAAAAGCATTGTAGTGAAAATCCCAAAATAAGCTTTACTGAGACCCAACACACAAACCCAAAACGCTCCAAGGATCCAGCCCCAGAAGTGGGCTCTTGGTAAAACCAACCCTCGACTGTTTTGGTTAGAGACATTAAGCAGAGCATTTCTGTTTGTGGGTGCGCGTGGCTTGCAGAGGGGCTAATGATATTTTTAACCTCAACTTTTTGATTTCGGATGACTCCCTGTGCTTGAGATGTTGCACATCTCTCTCCTCCCGGAGAAGGGTCTGCAGGAGAGTCCCTTGTAAGGTCTCCTGATGTTGATGTTCCACACTGCAGAAACCAATAAAGATTGTTTTGCCCAGGGTAATAAACATGGACATAGTTTCCTAGGAGAGTGGTTAGGTGACTCTGCTGGCCTCCAGTAGCAATAACGCTTTTATCCAGGGGTGGTTACACGTCTGTGTTTCTCTCACTGCTCATCTTTCCCTGTCTCTCATGTGCTGCCTGAGGAGTGAGAGTGATGCTCCTGTTTGCACTCTGGCTCTGCCTCTCTGCGTCCTCAAATAGTCTTTGGGGATGTAAATGCAAATAACCTAATACGCCCATCACTGGTATCCAGCAGATCAGTGTCACAGCCAGCAGTAGGACTCGAGCACTGCAGCGCTTTTCTTTTTGCCTTTTTTTTTTTTTTTTTTTAAATTCAAAAATTTGTCAAAAGCCCAGTGGTTTGGGACAAGAGCGTGAGGATGTTCCTTGTCTTTCGAAGCATCCTCCTTTCTTGGTAGATGGATTAGCTTGCTGCTGTTGGAGCTGAAGGAGAGAGGCATGGAGCAGTCTTTAAACAAAGTTTTCCAATTAGGCTTATTTCAGAATAGAAATTCCTTCTTTATTAGAAGTACTAATACATGGAAATGTATTTTTATAATGATAGGCTGTTTTGGGGCTGATTGTGAACTATTACCATAACTTCACACGTACTTCGCCATTTGTTCTCATTTTCTTCTGTTTTCTTTCTCTGACCACCTTCCTTCCGTCTCTTTGCTTGTCAAAAGATTAAAGGTCCAAAATGTCGCACCCTAAAGTTATTTCATTATTCACCGAAAGTGTCACATAGTTTAATTATAATGCAAATAGGAAATGATTTATATCTAGAAAAGACATTTCATTTAGTACCAAATAGCAGGAATGAAAATTACTCTATTTTCCATCTATGAAATTGTCCAGTCTTTGCTGGATTGCAAATTTTGTTCAGGCTGCTTAATATAGTTTAAAGTTCTATATTAAATATTAAGTGGGATCCAAACTGTCACATTTATGAAGTGGTGCAGCATGCAGGGGTGTAATTTAATGTCTACTGTCAGGAAATAAATTCATAGAGTATAGATTTTAGTCCTGACTAGGCCACTAACTTAAGTGACTGGAGGTGCTTCCCTCATTTCTCCAGGCTCCTTTTTCCCTGCGTAGGGAACATATATCATGACAAGTACCTATAACACGTTGGGTGAATGGCTTCGGTTGTCGATGCAACTAAGAAGTTGTAATTTGCTTTTAGAGAAAATATTAATGTGTCAAAACCTAAATTTTGATATGATTTGAAGTATTTTGTCCCGTGAATCTGAAAGTTTTTTTGGATACTCTTCAGGAGTGGGAATATTAAAATTTCATTTTTGGCGTGGCTGGCTGTATATTATATCTTGCTTTTCTTGCTGGCTTTTCGTGGCTTGCCAGTGATACTAGTGCATATATTAGTGTTAAGCCATGTAATTATAGTACAAATTGGAGAATCGGTAACAAGTAGCAACTGCCCAAATTATCTTAAAAACCCAAAATTAACTAAAATACTGTATGTCAGAACTAGGACTGCGTACTGTGTTACGAAGTAATGCAAACCAAGAAAAATATAGAAGCTTAAAGTTCTCAAAAAATAAAATTGCCAATGGCTTTTCAAAAGACAGCAATGGAATATACGATTTATGGGTTTTTTGATATAAGAGAAAAACAGCATTTGACAGTCAATACTACAGAATATGGGTCAGATGTTTTCTGATACTCTTCAGGTATATTTGCAGTAAGTTATTGAAATAGACAAGTGTTTTGCTGTCCTCTTGCTAATGCATATCAGTAAATCATCCCTAATTATCAATGTGGTAATTGGTAGGCAATCATAAGTCAATGAAGATCACAAGCTTTAGAGATAAGCTGTGCAGTGGTAGAGAAAAAAGACAAAATAATAACATTATGCTGTTCAAGAGGCAGAATTTTATTATTTATAGAGCTGAAGGGGACTTCTAAAATCAAGAGGAATGTATAGTGTTATGCTAAAAAGAGTCATGCAGACAAATAAGAAGGTGGTGAATAAGAGGAATAATTAATGTGAATCTGAGCAATCCGACTGGTTAATTGCACATGAAAGTCTTTTCAGATTTCTTGGAAATTACTAAAACTGTTTCAAGTTAAAAGGAGGAACTGGCAGCATGATCTGTGTTTCTCAGCAGTTTCAGAGCTGGGTCCTCTGTAGAGCTAAAACAACACCGGGCTCTACTCTCCCTCGCTTATAGTCCTTGCACTGGAACTATGAAGCAGTAGTAAAAAATCGGAAGAATTATTATAACATTGGCTATATTTTTAATTAGGTTTCCAAGACTGTTAATGTGCTGCCTGAAATTGACTTTCTAATGTTTTGCACACAAAAAAAATGAGATTGCAAAGATATTTGACTGAACATATTTGGTAATTGTTCTCCCCAGAGATGCAAGGCTGACTCGTGGTCAGGCAAATGTTTCAATTTCCCTTTCTGCTTCCCGCTGTAGCCAAATCCATACACTGCCCCCGAGGGCTGATGGAAGGGTAACTGCCTCCCGGAGCTGGGAAGGGCTGGGAAGAAGTACGGTGCTCCAGGAGGGATGCGCTCTCCTCCCTTACAGATGCAGGAGCTGCTCTGTGCTGGGGAGCGGAGGCTCTGCCAAGGGACGGGTCTCTGCTGTCCAGTGAAGCGATTGGGGAGCCGCACTTTTTTTGTAGGCTTTTGTAAGTGTGTATTTGGAATGAGGTCAGATACGATTTGATGTTAAGCCATGGAGACACTTTTACCAAGGGTAGAAGATAGTACTGTGAAGTTGTTCTGATGGACATATCTGGGGACAGGCTCCAGGCCAATTCTTTCTACGCTTTTCCTTGTCTTGATGTTTGGCTCGGGATGTGCATGTCCCTTGACTCTGATTTAATCTGAGGGTACCTGGGTGATATTCTTTAGCCCTGTCATTGTTCCCTTGCTCAGCATTCTCTGATGGACACACCAAATACCCTTCCTCAGGAAACGTCTACATTTCAAAAGGTTGCTTTAGTGTTCATTTCCATCTTGCATAATAACATGTCAGTAACAGTAATGTAATGATATGGGTTACTTCCAGTGACGTATCATAATGTGAAATTACAGTTTGGGTAATCTATTTTTAAAATATTATGGGTAGCTACTAAGTAATGACTGAAGTGCTTTATACACACACAGAGACACACACAGACACACACGTACATCAAAGCATTTCTTATTAGTGTTGCACTGAAACAGTTTGACACTTCAGTTTCAGTACAACGCAGCCAGGAGATCCTTTGATCTAAGTGTCGAACTGCTCCTTTGCAACAAACAGGACGCTCTTTGATGTGGTGAAAAAAGATGGAAATTTCATTCACAACTAAGTCTTCCATCCTGGCTTTTGTTTTTTTTTAATTTATTTTTTAAAAACATGCAATATTTGGAAGGGAGTGCTCCATCTGTGGTATCAGATCTCCCTCCTGAAAGCGTGGTCCGTGAAGCTCAAGCATGTCCCTGTACGTCCACCTCGGGATGGGAGCTGCATCAGGGGACACACGGTACCTTTACAGTTGTTATGCTAAGGTGAAAGCATGGCAGATTTGAGATGGGAGGCTGAACGTTTTTTCACCACATTATGGTCTATGGTATTGACACAGCCGAGGCTGGGGTCTTGAAAAATTCCTCTCTGGAAAATTACACTTCACAAAGTACATCTAATGTGTATGGTCAAGGACGCTTTCTCTTTGTTCTTGCCTGCGTAACTATATGCCATGAAATAGCTGCTGTAGATAGCTCCAGGGCTGGCAGTGATTGGTGAAGGGATTTCTTGGTATACTGTCTACTATTTTTAATGGCTTTTAATGGAGGAAGCATTTTTCTTAAAAGATTTTTGAATTAAGAGTCACAGTTAACCTGAAAAATAAACACATAAATATTCAGTTCTGACCAGGAAGCCCAATTCGTGCTTCATGTCTTTGGCATAATTCTAACAACTTAAAAAGAGGCACTTTTGACTAAAGCAATACAAGTGAAGGAAAAAATTTAAACTTCTATGAGAAAGGTTATAAAATATGAAAGCTATTAAAGCAGTTCAGAAAACTCTAGTCCCACCTCAAAAATGGACAAGTGTTCTATGAGTGCGTATGCCACAAACTCTCTGTTGCAGAGGTCTTTTACAAAGAAGAATTAGAAGGAGGGATGAATGATCACTGGCATGTGCAAGAAAGCACAGAGCTTGGTCATGCATTTGCCAGCAGAGCATATGTGGGTTGGAAGGGGCAGGAATACTTCTCTGGAACAGGCAGAGCAACCAAAAAACACCCAACCTAAGACAAAGCCTCAAAGCATATCCAACAAGGAAGCTGCTGTGTTCCTCAATGTATCAAATTGACAGCTTTTGAAACTTTTCTTTGTACTGTCATCTGAACTTTTTGTTCTACACCAGGAGGAAAAAAAAAAAAAAAAGAAAAAAGAGAGAGAGAAAGAAAACAGGAAGGTATAAAAATGGATAAAAGAACAATAAAAATCAGGCAAGGGCTTATTGTAAAATATATCTCCCATAAAGCGTTGTTAGAAGCACTGTTTTCATATCTTTCAAATTGTTTCCTCCATCCAGTGTCTCCCACTGGACCATTAATGAGGCCAAAACAGCCCCAGTCTCTTACTTGCCTACATGCCAGCCAAACAACACTGCCCTGAAGATGGTCTCTGCTCATTCATCTTCAGCTTGCTGAGCAAATGACCTCACATCTGTATGTTCGTTCATTAATCTACATATTATCTGAAGTTTGTACTGAAGAGCTACTAAAGGTTTCTGTAGTTGCAATAAATTTTGCTTACAAATAAACAGAAATGCAGAGATATTTTTTAAGATTGAACACAGGAGCAATATTAGCACCAGTGTTAAGCCTCAGGTAGCTGTTGCTTCTAATCCTCAATTTACTCACCTAGCTAGATTCGTTGAGTCTTTGGAACCGCCCCAAACCCTCAAGCACTAATATTTAGATCATGTAGCTGTTTGAGATTCTACAGAGTTCAAAATGATCCTTCTAGTGCAATGAAATTGAGTTTTATATGCCAGCTTTTGCAGATATGTTTTTGCAGAATAGTTGTATGGGTTTGGGCAGTCAGTGCATTTTAAGAGAATAAATTAAATTGTGGTATTCAAATAATAAAATCAACTATTGTGAGAAACTCCTGACTTTGAGAACGCTGTTGAAAAGCAATTACATTCAACTTACGTATAATAAAACTTAGTTAATTCAATGAAATGGGGGGCACAGACCCAATTTGGATAAATGTGTGGTTTTTAATGAGTTGGAGGTCTCACTCGCACAATAAGTGTTGGCGACTGTATCATCATCCTAAATAATCAACCCCCTTTAAGAAAAATAAACAAAGTTCTGTTACATTTTTACTTTTCTACAAAGTATTGTAATATTACATAATACTTAGGAAATGTTTTGAGATCACAGGATGAAAGATGCTATAGAAGTGCAATGTATTTATTATTATTATTAACATTTGATGAGTCCCCTGGCTTTTCTTTCAGGATTTTCTACTTATTTCAGTTGCATGTTTTTAATTGCTCAGTGAAATGATGTAGTCATATCTCAGAGTTGATTTAATTGGAATTATTGATGTCTGAAGCAGCACCCAGGCTGGGAAAACTGGGGTCTGATCAAAGTCTGCAACTAATGGTTTAGTGAAGTTAAAAATTCAGTCTGTAATTAAAAAATGAAAGAGAGAGCGTGTGCTTTCAAAGCGCACATTTTATGCTAGGGAAACAGTCACTTCTTATTTATTTGGAAATGCTCATTGCAGTATTTAAAAAGAAGGGTAACAGTAACAAGTGAAGTTTTTAATCCTGAATATTTTTTGAGTTTTTCACATGGAAGATTTTACTATACTTTCGTACCTGCTGGATACTTTGCTCTCTTTAGTTGTATTTAGAACTGCATGTAAAATGGGAAGTTCATTTTAAGACGGGTTTCAAGATTTTTTTTTTTTTTTTTTTTTAATGGAAACCAAGAATTCTGACTTTTCTGTGGGGGAATTTTTTTAGCCTGATTGAAAGTAGATATAAATGTTTAAAATTTTTAAATGTGTTCTAACATACAGAACAAATAAGGCAAACAAGTTTAATATGAAAATGAATTCTGGTTCGAGCTGATGAATAAAACAGAACAGAAGGTAATAAGCAGTCGATGTTACCTTTTGAAAGTCTGTGTCTCGGCTCACTGACTACTGAGGATGCACAGGAGAGATGTTCAGCATCTCAAGTCAGGTGGAATGAATCCTCACCTTCATTCGGGATGTGTCAGTGAGACATTTGGACTCTTGTGTTTGATTAGCAAATTTTACTAGATTTTTTTACAACATTTTGACTCTGATTATCTAGTGCAATGAAATAGGGTGCTGTCCAAGTTAACTGGGAAAACGCACTTTTTTATGTTTCTCAAATTTACTGGATTGTGCATGGGAAATCACAACAGCAAACTGCTTCTTATGACTGTGCACGTGGCGTGATGGAGTTCGGAACTGGGTAAATTTAATTGCACTGGAGGGAGCAGGGAACAGTTGGGAGGTGGTGGGACTGGAGAAAGTTGAAGCAGACCGAAGTAGAGAATGGTTTTTACTTGCATTAGGAATAAAAAGAGATAGGCTAAGTGATGCACGAACCTTGATATCTCTTCTTAAACAGCCCTTCCAGTTTTTTGTTATTTGATATCTTTTGTGTAGGGTCTTTTTGTGTACCCTTCTTATTATCAGAAATAAATAGATATATTCCAAGGTGGATGGGGATCTTCCATTGAATGAGAGCAGTTGCAAGTTGCGCTGTGTGTGGAGGACCCACCACGAATTTCATCCTTTTTATTGAAACTATGTTCATGCATTCTCCAAAAGTATGCATTTTTATCATTTGCACGGTATTGATCAGCACTTCCTGAACCTTTTTCTTCCCTATTTAAGGATGCAGAGAGCTTTACATTATTCCGCTTATGATCTCAAGAGCTCTTTTTACGCTGCTTGTTTGGGATTTGCTTCCTTGGGAGAGTTTATTACTCTATGAATGAAAATGCTTTTCTGAAGCTGTTAATCATTTCAAAATAAAAAAAAAAACTAATAGAGAATATTTCCCATTATTATTAAACTCTCAGGGGTGCTATAGGGCGTGCACACTATTATAATCTAAACCTGCAATTTGGCTTTGCTTCTTGTGCCCTTTGGCACAGTGGTATACATGGGAATTTTAAGGAGACTGGCTGACACTCCCCCACACCAGCCACGGTGAAGAAAATGTGCTTTTAATCATTTTCTCATCAGCTGCTGCCTCCTGTTAGCAATGAAATTGTTTTGACAAGTGTTATTTTGTCTGAACCATATTCGATTATGGAAGAGCTCAAACTAATCAGAAGAACTTCCTAACATAGTGGACTATTGGGCTGCAGTACAATCTTCCCAATGAAGTGGAGAAGGACTCATCATGTGAGTCATTTTAAAATTGGTTGAGGCAAATCACTGAAGAATGTATGGTAGGGAGCATTTATTCTCTGTCACAGGATGTGCCTAGATAAGATAATAGGCTATTTCTATGACTTTTTGATGTTGAACTTTAGCATTTCAAGTGCTAGATAGCGTGATATATTGGTTATGCAGCACTGTACCTAAAGACTGCGCGTGAAGTAGTCTGCTAGCATTGGATAATAATGCTAAGGCTCATCCATGAAGCTTTTATACATAGAGTGCAGCTCGAGTGCAGTGCAGTGGATTGCAGACAACTGGGACGTTGGGCAGAGAATGCTGTTTGTCAGTGTCCTGTTTTATAAGAGGTTACATTCATCTTTTGTAGCTCTGATGAACCAGTTTGCAGCCTGCATCTGGTTTACTTTAGCAGTTTTCTCTGGAGTGAGAATTCCTTCTGAGAAAGGATCACAGAATGACCAGAATGGTTGAGGTTGGAAGGGACCTCTGAACGTGATCTTGTCCAACCCTGCTTCTCAGGGCAGGCCAGCTGGCACCAGTTGCACAGAGAGCTTTTGAATATCTCCAAGGATGGAGGCTCCACAACTTCTCTGGGCAACTTGTGCCGGTGCTCAGTCACTCTAACGGTAAAAAAGTGTTGCCAGATGTTCAGAGGAAACCTCCTATGTTTCAGTTTGTGCCCGTCGTCTCTGGTCTTGTCAATGGGAACCACTGCAAAGAGCCTGGCTCCGTCCTCTATGTACTCTCCCTTTAGGTATTTATATGCCTTGGTAAGGTCTCCCTGGAGCCTTCTCTTCTCCAGGCTAAACAGTCCCAGCTCTTTCAGCTTTCCCTCATACGTGACATGCTCCAGACCCTTACTCATCCTTGTGGCCCTTCATTGAACTCTCTTCAGTATGACCATGTCTCTCTCGTACTGGGGAGGCCAGAACTGGACCCAGCACTCCAGGTGTGGCCTCACCAGTGCTGAGTAGAGGGAAAGGATCACTGCCCTTGACCTCTGGCAGTACTTTTTCTAATGCAGCAGAAGATACCATTCACCTTCTTTGCAGCAGAGTCACCTTGCTGGTTCATGTTCATCTTGGTGTCTGTCAGGACCCCCAGCTCTTTTTCTGCCAATCTGCTTTCCAGCTGGTTGGCCCCCATCAACTATTTAGTTTTAACATATATCCCCATTAGGTAGTTCTTCTCAAATTCTGTGATCTGGACAAAGAATGTGCAACTCTTTAATTGCAGAATGCCAAAATCAGTTGTCTTTTTTTATTTATTTATTTTTCTGCTTGATATATTAACCTTAAAATCAGGTATTTAATGTATTTTGCCATGCAGATTTTTTGAAATGTAATTCTGCAGTCTGTAATGTTTTTAGTATGATCTTACCAGTCATTGTAAATTAAACTAATCTGAATTTACAGCAGCTATGCTTTGAACTGGCTTAAAGCAGCTTTGTGCATAAAAATATTGTGCTGTTAAGGGTGGATTTGGACTTTTTTTAAAAAAAATTTGCATAATCCTAGCTGTGTAAAAGTATACCTCTGTGTGCTGAGGGCTTCATTGATTACAGTCTATTGACATGATAGACCTCTCCTGTTGATCTTGTTCTCTCATTTTCTTCTAGTATGCATATCTAATATTCTGAATAGCTGCTCATGTATAATATATGCAGATACAACGCCAGTATCACAATTTAATTGAATTAGTAATCAGGGATGAAGATACTGAACATTCTTCAAAAATAAAGCCCATGTTCACGAGTCAGAAGGGGACTGACGGTTGGCCTTGCCTCTGTCTGGTTATATGAGAACATCTTTATAGGGAATAGGGAAATGGTGACCTAAATGACAGGACAGTGGCCTGGAATTACAAAACTGAGGAGCTTCTCGCACATTGGTTTGGGCAACTTTGGGCAATTCACTGTATCTCTCTGCCTTAGTTATCTCACCTGTAAATTGCACATGGTATCTCTCTATTCTACTGTAGAAAATGTTATAAACAAATTAAATATGGCTGTACCAGTGTCTGCAGTTGAGTTTCTGTAGAGAAATACCAGATTGAGTTACATGGGTAAATTTAGCATGGAGATCACACACTATTTCTGCGTATTTCTACCTAAGTAGGTCAAAAAATCATAAATTCAGGGAACTGACAAAGTGTTCTGGTATGTTCAGGAAGAGCATGACGTTACGAGAGTATGAGAGGAGCATTCCTGGAGAACTGGGGGCTGTTGCCAGCAGGTGCAAGGTGCTTGTAAGCGATGAGCTAAACTTTGGTCCTGAAGTTGTGACGCATCAGTCCAGCAGCGCTTGGGGTTTGCAAGCAGGTTCTTTTGAACTATGTGTTCCCGCACCTCTCTGCAAGCTACAGCAAGCACGATGGCAGTACCCTTACGTGACATGATGGCAGTACCCTTACGTGACATGGGAAGAGCCCAGATACAATAGACACAGGGCTAATAGCCCTGCTCCTTTCAGGATGATGTAATTTGAAAGGCACGTTGACTATAGGCCTCAAATTATACAGAAAGTCTAATTGTGAAGTCAGTCTGTTTCTGGCTTGTAAAGCGGTAGTTAAAATCCTGTTTGCTACGGAAACCCAAATGCAATACTAAATGTGAAATAGTTCTTCACCCTGCCTAGTATATTCCTGCCATGCTTTCCACTGAGCAGTCTGGCTGCAATTCTTATTTCCTACATCACCCAGCAATCATTAATTACGAGAATAAACCCCTCTTGTTTCAGCTCCAGTGTTGGGAAGTGTCATTTATTTGGACCATCCAGGACCTTTAGGTTGCATACTCCGAGCGTGCTGCGTATTTAGCATTCAAATACATGATTATGAGGGTATGAGAGAGACATGCACTAAACCGGTAAAGACATCATCGTGGAGCGTGCATTAAAAATTAATTTCAGTAAATTAGATGTTATATATTAAAAGAATTAATCTTTAAAATTGCTGGTACAACTAGTCTGTGTTATTATTCTGATACCAATTTAATTCCATTTATTATTGTTAAACTCATCATTCTAAATTTGCATGAGTTTCAGATGATGAAAAATCCTGATAACACCAATCCAGAATTACACAATAAAGCATATTACAGCTGTTCTTTAATTATAATGAGTGGTGGGAGCACCTTTCATCCCTGAAAGCCATTTAGTACCATTAAACTGTTGCGTGGGTTTGTTTATTCATGAATTTGAGTTGTATTCACTGTCTCTACAAATTTAAAGTTTTATGGTTTACTGCTGTGTCCTCAAAATAGAAAAATGGACCAAAGCCTGTATCATTTATTCAGGCAAAACTATTCCTGCCTGAGAAGGAACTGCAAAGGCCAATATAAATATAATGCAATTAAAATCAGTCTGCGAAAACAGACGTGGCTGCTGAGGAAAGAGAAATATGTTATTTGGTGCTGTTGTTTGCCCAAAATCTCCTAATGAGTTAAAATGAAAGTAATTAAAAAAGAGGCTAAATGTCAAGGAAAAATTTCCTGAGCCGCTATTCCCAAAGCCTGCTACTGGCTTCAGTCCGAGAGAGGGGGAATCTCTATCACCTGAGACAGCTAAAGCTATGAGACAAGAAACTGATGATTAAAAATGTCAATAGATAGGGCTCAGACAGATGTCTTTCCTGTCCTTGCTGATTTTTAGTATCTCTGGAGCCTTAAGAACGAACTGGCCCCATGAGACGGAGCGGCAGCCATGAGTCATTATTCAAATGTAACTAAATTATACAGTTATCCGTGTGCTTCTAAGTTACCGTTTGTGTAACAGCTAAATTGCAGTATTCCTGCTGTATCGTTGGTATTCCAGGCCCTTCTTGGTAACTTCAGCGAGCTGTCAAAGCTAATGTAGAGATTTAATAGTATAGCCGATATAAGAGTTAGTAATAAAGGATAAAATTCAGTTTATGTAAAACAATAGAATTATTATTTGCTTACATCAACAGAACTTTGTGTAAAGGTAGGCAGGTGGGAGATTTTTTTTTAGAGAGAGAGAATTTTTCATCTCCACTCATCTTGTCTTCACTCTCGGGGTTTATTTGAAGTAGCTGCTTGCGTAGCGCCGTCGGTGCCATCCCTTTCTTGCTATCTCTGTCTCGTGGAAGCGAAGCTCGTGCGAGAGCAGGAGATGAGAAGAGGCTGTATGTTACGTTGAACTTATGCCTCGGTTGGCTGGGCGATTTTTTCCTGGTGTTTTTATGTTGAAGGAAAATACTCCAAGGTAGAAAACAAAGCTGTGTGCTCTGGAACTAACGGAGATAACGGTCAGGGTATGATTTAATTCAGGAAGTTGGAGACCTGTGTGATCCTTTCTTGTTAGTACATGCTTTCCCTGCTTATAGGTCTCCTGATCAACAGAGCACTAAAGATAAGGATCTTGTATTTTTTGCATGAAAAAGAGCACAGTAAGAGTTTGATGAACAGACACTTTTATAATAAAACTCTTCTGTCTCATTGAAAGCGTAGATTGCTAGCTATTACATGACACTGAACAGTTTTCCTTTCAGTATTATCACACAGTGACTTAAATGTGATGAGGCATTAGAAAAGACTGAATTATTTTAATTTTACTTTTTCACTGGGTTCTGAAGCCATTGTGTTTTATTTTGAGGTAAATTATCCTATTTATCTTGTCTGCATAAATACCTTTATGAATAATGCAAGAAGCTGGGATGCTAAAAGTAAAAATTACAGACCTGTCCTTGAAGGACAGGATTAACATCCTGCAAGAGCTTATTCAAAACCAACTGGTGCCTTTATTCTACAATACAAAAATGTGCCATTTTTGAGCTTTTGCAAAGCCATTATAGTGGAGTGTTGCCAGATCCATTAACAATTCTGTACTAATGACAGTTAAATAACCGAGTGGGGTAAAATGAACAGTCTATACAGGATCTCCTTTTACATGGGTGTTGTAAGAAGGCTTGAATGAAAAAACTGCAAAAATGGTTCAACGGGCGTAAGAGCAGCAATGTCTGATGTTGAATTACAGCTAGAAACAAAAAAATATTATACTCAATCCAAAGGTACTGCAGGTATTTAGCCAAAGACTAGAGAGGCAAATTAAGGTTATGGAAAATTTTCAGTTCCCAATGAAATATTAAATTAGTCATTTCTCACAAGCACTGTTTTAGACTGGCTATTAATATAGCTAGATATATACAGAAAGCCCATACAAAGTTGTGAGTCAGTGAATGTGTTTTCACTGACTTCTGTGAGGGCGGCTTAGCCGTGTGGGATGTCAAGGTGAAGATGTGCATGTAAAGACCGGGGCTCCTCCATCCATGGCGGGATGCTGCGGGAAGGCAGAGCCTGGAGCCCCGAGAGCCGTGTGCTCACTCTGCTGCCGGGAGCCCCGAGGGCAGGCAAGACCTAAAGCATGGGAACACAGCCAAAAAATGTCCAGCCGTTGTTTCCTCTGGCCTGTGTCATTACAGAATTTCCAACAGGTTTTCAGTGCTCCTTTGAAGAACGATCCTAATTTTTGTACTGTTTTCACTCTCAGGTCAGAGGTACACACTTTCATTTCAGCTTACCATAACTTTATGAAGTATATATAGTGTATTCTGGTAAGCATCTGAACACACAAAACACACACACACATAGAATAGTGCATATATAGATCAAATTCTGTAGCAAAACCCCAAAGCAGACTTTGACAGAAAGATATTAATCTTGAGGCAAGTATGCAAATATAGTGCTAGGATCTAAAGATGGAAAAGCAAAGATGAAGAAAGGTGAATTGATTCTCACTCTCCAAACTGGCCGTTATGTATAGCAACATCTTCCTATGCAGAAAAAGTCCTCAAAGGTGTTTTCAAAAGCCATAGTATGTCTAGATGAAAGGATATGTTAGGTGAACTAAGTAATGTCACGCTATATGATACACCATTTTATAAAGCTGTTATTTGCAGTTCCCTCTTGGTATTACAAGCACCTTAAATCATTTTGAATTTCTAAAACAAATCCATATTATTTTCCTATACCTGCAGAGATGTGTTTATACGTCTGCTACAAATAATGCACACGACCACAGGAGAAGCTTACAGACCTAATCACAATATTTTCTTCCCCTTTTGCTCCTTATGGTACATCATTTTAAGTGTGGGAATAAGAAACTGCAATGTCTTAGACAAATGGAGAAGCCGCTAATGGTTTTCCTTGTTTATGCCGCTCTTCATGCGTATTGGAATGCATGGTGCTGCTAATGACGTGTTGCCAAAGGAATGCTAACTTGCTGCAGAAGCAGGGGAAGGGTTCCTTCCCTGTTCTTCCTGCACCATCGTCCCAGCCCTTCTCCAGCATGCACATGCAGGAGAAGGCTGGGCTGGGGAGCAAGGAGGAGTACCGAGTTTAACCTAAGAGGAGGGGAGCAGGGCACCTCCCATGAGCTGGAAATGGCTCTGGGAGAGCTAATGGGAGGGAGCAGAGCTTAAAGGATTATTCTTTTAGTAGTTGCTTCTGCATCAATGGTGTCTTTTGTGGCAGATTTTCCCAAAGCAGCCTGCAAAGCACCTCCTTTTCCTTTGCCCCCTGCCCCTGGCATGGGTAGGGCAGTACTGGTGTACCTCTACTGGTGTAAGGAAGTAAAGGAAGAACCTATCCAACTGAAAGTGAGTCCCATTTCCCCAGCTTTGCTGGTTTAAGAAATTGGTTCGTGTCTCCCTAAATTGCAATCAATGACGAGGAGAAGGCTGAGATACTTAATGCCTTCTTTGCCTCCGTCTTCAATAGTCAGACCAGCTGTCCCCAGGGTGCTCAGCCTCCTGAGCTGGAAGATAAGGATGGAGAGCAGAACGGCCCACCCATAATCCAGGAGGAAGCAGTCAGTGATCTGCTTCTGCACCTAGACGTACATAAGTCTATGGGGCCGGATGGGATTCACCCAAGAGTACTCAGGGAGCTGGCGGGAGAGCTCACCAAGCCTCTCTCCATCATTTATCACCAATCCTGGTCTACAGGGCAGGTACCAGATGACTGGAGGGTGGCTAATGTGATGCCCATCTACAAGAAGGGTCAGAAGGAGGATCTGGGGAACTACAGACCTGTCAGCCTGACCTTGGTACCAGGAAAGATCATGGAGAGGATCATCTTGAGTGAGCTCTCACGGCAAGTGTAGGGCAGCCAAAGGATCGGGGCCAGCCAGCATGGGTTTAGGAAGGGGAGGTCCTGCTTAACCAACCTGATCTCTTTCTATGACCATGTGACCCACCTTCTGGATGCGGGGAAGGCTGTGGATGTTGTCTATCTGGACTTTGGTAAGGCCTTTGACACTGTCCCCCACAGCATTCTCCTGGAGAAGCTGGTGAATCATGGCATAGACAAGTGTACTCTTTTCTGGGTAAAAAACTGGCTGGATGGCCGTGCCCAGAGAGTTGTGATTAATGGGGTGAAATCCTCTTGGCAGCCGGTCACCAGTGGTGTCCCTCAGGGCTCAGTTTTGGGGCCAGTTTTGTTTAATATCTTTATCAATGATCTGGATGAGGGGATTGAGTGCACCCTCAGTAAGTTTGCAGATGACACCAAACTAGGTGGGAGTGTTGATCTGCTTGAGGGTAGGAAGGCTCTACAGAGGGACCTGGACAGGCTGGATCGATGGGCCAAGGCCAACTGTATGAGGTTTAATAAGGCCAAGTGCCGGGTCCTGCATTTCGGTCACAACAACCCCCAGCAACACTACAGGCTTGGGGAAGAGTGGCTGGAAAGCTGCCCGGCAGAAAAGGGCCTGGGGGTGCTGGTGGACGGCCAGCTTCACATGAGCCAGCAGTGTGCCCAGGTGGCCAAGAGGGCCAACAGCATTCTGGCTTGTATCAGGAACAGCGTGGCCAGCAGGAGCAGGGGAGTGATGGTGCCTCTGTACTCGGCACTGGTGAGGCCTCACCTCGAGTACTGTGTTCAGTTCTGGGCCCCTCTGTACAAGAGAGACATTGAGGTGCTGGAGCGTGTCCAGAGGAGAGCTACCAGGCTGGTGAGGGGTCTGGAGACCAGGGCATATGAGGAGAGGCTGAGGGAGCTGGGCATGTTTAGCTTGGAGAAGAGGAGGCTGAGGGGAGACCTCATTGCCCTCTACAACTCCCTGAAAGGAGGCTGGAGAGAGGTGGGGGTTGGCCTCTTCTCCCAAGTGAATAATGACAGGACCAGAGGAAATGGTCTGAAGTTGCGGCAGGGGAGGTTTAGGTTGGATATTAGGAAGAATTACTTTACTGAAAGAGTGGTCAGGCACTGGAACAGCCTGCCCAGGGAGGGGGTTGAGTCACCATCCCTAGAGGTGTTTAAGAAATGTCTAGGTGTGGCACTAGAGATTGTAGGTTGTTTGGTTGGACTCGATGATCTTAAGGGTCCTTTCCAACCATGAAGATTCTGTGATTCTGTGAAATGAAAGGACGTTGTAGAGAGGTGGGGGTCGGTCTCTTCTCCCAAGTAACAAGCAATAGGACAAAAAGAAATGGCCTCAAGTTGCACCAGAGGAGGTTTAGATTGGATATTAGGAAAAAATTCTACACTGAAAAGGGTTATCAAACATCGGAACAGGCTGCCCAGGGAAGAAGGGTGGAGTCGCCATCCCTGGAGGTATTTAAAAGATAGGTAGACGTAGTGTTGAGGGACACGGTTTAGTGGTGCGTTTGCCAGTGTTAGGTTGATAGTTGGACTCAATGATCTGAAAGGTCCCTTCCTACCTAGACAATTCTATGATTCTAAATATCAGTGGGCAGAAGCTGTAGACAGGTACAGTACTGCCACAATAAAGTAATATAGCCTTGAAATAGTTCTTTGTATTTTACTTTTCTGCAATAATCTAGAGAGACTCATACACTGACACTCTTCTTCCACTGCTGCTCAGTTTCAGTATCCTGGTGGACAGGCTTTCTGAAGAGTAATCTACTGGGCAATTAGTATCCTATACCATGAGCCTAAATCAAATACACTCTACAGGGCTCAAGTTTAGAAATGAACTTTAGGAAAACTCTATTGATTTTGTAAATTAAAAATGTAAAATTGAATGGATAGAGGTCCCATACAGGACTGACCTGAGGAAGCAATCTTGAAACAGGAGCATTCTCTAATTCAACACTGGGAAAGAGAAGAAAGCAAGAAGGAGGATTCATTTGCAATTGACCTGCAATAGCAAAGTCATTCACTTTCCAAATAGGATTAAACTTGTTCCATCAGCCATGACATGTGAAAAGATCATGGTTATAAATTCCATTTGCTGTAATGAATTGAAAGTGTCGGAGTTTGCAAGCAGCACTCATCGTTGATGGACAGCTAGATTTGTGCAGTGTTTTAACACTAAAATTAGCTTCTACAAAATAAAAAGTACAGAAAAGGTGGCAGCAGTGACAGATTTGAAAGCATAAAAAAATTGACTTTATTGTTAGATGGAAGCTGAATAAGGCTAGAAATATAATAGTTATAACCCTGTTATGTAGATAACTTGCCTCATTCTTGAGTGAGGGTGAACACAGAACTGGAAAAAGGCATTTGTTTAGGTTTCCCAGCCGTATTTCACCAAGAATAAATATTGTTACTTAAATGAGGAAAAATCAAAGTTTTCTGTGGTATTGCTTGTAAGATGTACGAAAATGGAATTGTATTGCAAGATACTTCATTCAAATCAATGTCACCGTACATCAATGTGACTCCACTGCAGTCCATGAAACCGTATTGGTGTATGTATTTTGTAAATTGAGATGAAAACTACACTCTGTGGTTACTTAATAACCTTAACTCAGTCAGTCTCGCATCAGGATCACAAGACATTGGTACTTTGATGCTTGCAGAACTAAATGCAGTTTCAGAACCTGTTTTCCCCAAATTTGTGTCTTTGGTGTACAAAATTTTATGCATATTTTACACGTGCCGATTGCCAAGAAAAGAAAAATCTCAGTGGATGAAAATGGTTTATATTTGTGGATAATTTGAGATTCATTTTAATTGATGAGGTACCCAGCTGAAAACTGTCCAAGATTTAAAAAAAAAAAAAGAAAAAGCTTGAGCTAAACAGAGGAATGAAAATATAATAGCTTCTTAAATTACCGCAAGGTTAACGTATAATTAATTTGCTAATTTTAATTACAACCCTACAAAATGTGCTGAAAAATGCTCAAAGGGGAGAAGCCGCCAGGTGCCAGCCGTGATTAACCAAGGTTACTAGCAATTATGAGGGCTCTATTAACCACGTTACAGAAATTTTAAAAACTGCTTTACAAAAACAGCACATTTATTGAAACTCCGTGGGGTTTTCATCTTGCTGTACCTTTCCATTGCTGCAGACTTGCTGTCATTTGCCTCACTCTTTTCCAGCTAAATGTTTTATTGCAGCTGTAACACGGACTGCTTTTTCTGTTTGTCACGTGCCGTTATACAGAGACTAGGTATTTATTTTGATCATATATTAAAAAAAAAAAAAAAGAGAGATTAACTGTTGTTTGCAAAGTGCTCTGAACACCTTCAGTGCTACGTAGTTGCAAATATCGCAGCTGAACGCTAGAATCACAAATCCTGAAGAAAATGCTCTTTCTTTCCAAGGTGTCCTGGGACATGCAGTTTGTAAAGCAGGAAAACTGCTGAAACTGCCTTTTCAGTGGAGAACCTGCTCTGCAATGGTTTATGTGCACAGACAAATGTAACTTCTGAGTTAAAAACAAGCAAAGAACAAAAAAACCCCTGCATGTTTGCTTTGCATTTTAAACAAATTGTGGTGTAAACAAACATCTTGTATGTATCAAATTCCATGATGTATTACTGTTCTTTTTTATTGTTGTTATGTTTTAAGTGTCTGTTGTTTGGAACCGTAATAATAAACCTTGATCCACCTCTTAAAGGAAGATCTAAAAAAATAAAAAATAAAAACACCCCCCAAAAAAACCAAACCCATCAACAACAACAAAAAAAAAACAAACCTAAAGCATTGGTGTCAAAGGAAATTAATTTCCTGGCTGGCTTGTGTTTTTCTCTGAGGCAGATATTGATGAGTGTGCAGAGGGGATCATTGAGTGTCACAACCATTCACGCTGTGTTAACCTCCCAGGGTGGTACCACTGTGAGTGCAGAAGCGGTTTCCATGACAATGGAAGCTATTCTCTTTCCGGGGAGTCCTGTGTTGGTAAGCAATGATCAGCATAGCGCTTTTTTGTTTTTTCCTCCTTCTGCATGGTGTTACAAAGTGACTATTGAGACACTGTCCTGAGCAGTTACTGTGTTTAAGGCTGAAATGAGAATGCAAGCGAGCGTGTCCGTGTTTGTCAGCATCCCCGGCCACGCAGCGTGGGTGCTAGTTCAAGATGTGTCACGTTTTTGAATGGTTATTACAGGAGGGATGCAGTCAGAGATCCGAAGTGTGACTTACTGTGCTTTGCCATTTATCATAATAAGTTGCTGTAAAACCTGAAGTGAAAGTAGGCTTTCTGGGGAGTGTAATAGGCCACAGAAGGGGAAGGGTTGGTTTGCCATTTTCAAATTTCAGCGGAGCGATATGAGAACACATTTGGGGCATTTCTGTGTTGCTTTAATTTGTTTCTTTCCCATTGTTTGGCATCTTCATCATTTTCTTTTTAGAATTATGCAAATAGCATCAAGCTCTTTATGCACCACGTTTTCAGAATAAGGCCCTAAGAGCACGAACCAAGTGGAAGTTTTAAAGGATGTGGAGGAGTTTGCCAGTTGTTTCTGTGGGAGGCAAAGGATGAGGCTCCATGAGGATTTAGTGCTGGTTCTGGCAGTCTGGGTGGCCTTGACTGGACGTAAGACTGTGTGCCGCTGCAGCACGTAAGCAGTAATAATATCATAGTGAAGATGGTACTTGTGGCTTACCTTTACCTTACAATTTTTTCACCTTTTCACTTTTCTTAGAAGCCTTATCCGAAATTTCTATAGGATATTTTGTCAGATCAATTTAAAACTATTTAGAAAGGATCCCATTTTAACTTCTATGGAGATACAGATCAACTTCTCATAGTTCTATGTCCTTTCTTTGGAATTTCAGTTACTTCATCTCTACTCAGTTCTATGTATTTTGTATAAAAGCTTTTCTGTTGCTTCTGTGAAAGACCTTTTATTTTTTAGCACAGTAAATTTCATTTGTCGTATCCTTAAGCGCAAAGTGATCTTTCTAAGATGAAAAGTATACAGATAAAGTAAAAGTTAAAATAAAAAACTGTAATAAAAATATATACATTTCCTTGTAACAAACATTCCCATCTTTACAAATTTTGGCTATTAGAAGTCCTTGTGATAAGATAGCATTGTGATTTAAAAATGTAGAGGAACACTAATTATTTTCAAAACTAACATTTTGTAGATTGCCCAGCTATATTAGCTTTTTACATATTGTCTAAGCTGACGGGGAGCTCAATAAAATCACAGCAATCAACTTCATTTGGGAGGCTGTGAAGAAAAAAAAAAAAAAGGCATATTATATAGCATTTTCTGACTTAATAAATAAAACACCCTGTGAAAGTCCATATATTTCTAAGCAGATTTTCAAATGTTAAGAGTTCTCCTCTGGCTTATTAAAATACTGTAAAGGGAGTGATGGGTAGAGCAGTGTTGAAAATACATCTTCTATGAGAAGCCAAAGCAACATGACATAACCTTCAAAAAGCCTGAGGCAACTGGGGACGAGGGGCATTTGTAGCAGTCCTGATGGCTACCTGTACTGCCTGCGTGGGGAGCCCCGTCCCTTGTCAGGCTGACCTTATGGTGCTGGCTGGGGACGAAGAAGGTCTAAGGCTCAGGGTGGTCTCAGGAAAAGACAGATGCCTAAACAAGACTGTGGTTTGGAATGGCCCGTAGCTGGGCTGAAAAGGTCAGTATCGCTTGCGTTGCATCGCTGTGAAAGGGAAGGGCCCTCGGCTGCCTCGCAGCAAAAAGGAGCCCAAAACGTTCTATATTCTGTGGAGACTGAAGGGATGAGTTTTCCTGAAAACAAACTGCCCTTGTTTTGACCTGCCCACCATGCTGGAAGTCCATAAGGTGAGGTGCTAGTCTTTCCATATGCAAGTTGTAAACAGAATGTGAAATTAGCAGGGCTATTTTAATGAAATAGCTTTTCTGAACCATCTGCTGCAGGGTACCAGTGAGGAAGAGAATGAACCAGTTTATTTTATTTCATTATACAAACCTTATGAAGAACGACTGAGGGAGCTGGGGTTGTTTAGCCTGGAAAAGAGGAGGCTGAGGGGAGACCTTATCACCCTCTACAACTACCTGAAAGGAGGTTGTAGAGAGATGGGGGCTGACCTCTTCTCCCTGGTGACAAGTGATAGGACGAGGGGAAACGGGTTCAAGTTATGTCAGGGGAGGTTTAGATTAGATATTAGGAGACATTTTTTCACTGAAAGGGTTATTAAACATTGAAATAGGCTGCCCAGGGAGGTGGTGGATTCACCATCTTTGGAGGTGTTTAAAAAAAGGGTAGATGGGGCACTTAGGGACATGGTTTAGAAGTGGCTCTTGTCAGGGTAGGCTAAAGGTTGGACTCGATGATCTTAAAGGTCCCTTCCAACCTCAACAATTCTATGATTCTATGATTATACTGGTTTACCAACTAAAAATTAATTGAAAGATTCTTCTAACCCATATTGACAAAGAAATTTCAAACTATGATGTTTATTTTAAAGCGCAACTAAGGATTGGTTAAAATGACAGATAGATAACACTACACATTCTATTCTAGCTAAAACTCAGTTTCTTGAACGCTGACTTTCATCACGTTACAGAGCTTGTTTGCATGGTGGAGTATTTAGGGTCAGGGCCAGAGTCATTCACTCTATTTCAGATAAAAGAGGGTTCATCTGCTTGGCAACAGCATTTTGTCCTATTCTGTAGAGTCTATACTGAAATCCTGGTGCGTACCTGAGGTGGATTCGGGCCATTGCCCTTCAGTATGTTTTGAAACATTTCTTCTTCCTCCCTGAAGGATAAAACTTGGGGAACAATAAATAGGCTAAGAACGTAAGTAAAAAAGATTAAACCCTCCCCCACAAAATAATCATAACATATGAAAATCAGAAGGCCGTGGGAGGGAGCGCTCGGCTCTGACAGATTGCCCAAAGCCCAGGCAGCCGGTTGCTTTTGCTGGGTGCATTTGTGTATCTGTGGGTTTAACCCCCTTTCCCTCCGTTTATATGTAGGTGGTCTTGGAGCTGAGTCATTGCTTGCAGCCTCTCTGCAGTGCTTGCAGAATGTTTTAAAAAATAACATCTGTTTGGGAAGTGTTGTGATAGGTCAGTGCTTCTAAAAGCTTTATTCTCATTGACTAGGAGAAAACAGTGGAGTTTGTCACCTGGCAAAGGGACAAATGAGTAAATCAACGGATGCAGCAGGGAAGGTCATAATACTGCGCCAGAGCTTGGATAATCGGGATGTACGAGTTGGCCAGGCCACTTCAAGCTTGGGAGAATTTTTTTATTGCTCAAAATATCAACCAAAGGCAGCTTTGAAAAGGGAATATGTTTCCATAGCCATGCTTTTATAAAAGATGTCAGCTTCATAAGGTGATGGTGAGCAGGCTCGAATTAAGAAAATATAATTTAATTTCTAGCATTGGTGTTTTTATGAGGCACTGGCCTTTCACAATATGTTATTAAGAATACTGCTTGCAGACAAAAGACAATTGCTGTACTAAGCTGCTACTAAAGTTTACTTGGCAATTAAAACATGTAGGCTATAGTTGCTGGGTTGTTGGTTTTTCTTTTTTTTTTTTTTTTCTTTTTTAATAGGAGCTTTGCTAGGCTTTAAGGCAGACAGGCAAAAATACTTTATAGAGAACTATGAGTTGCTGTTTGATACGTATTCCTGTATTAACTATCTACTGATACCATGTTGAAGGAACTGGCATACATTGTTTTTTCCCTGCACTAAGTACCTGTTGCCAAATACTGCTGCCTCGTAAGGTAATCATTGAATATACCCTCACCACTGAATTTTCAGTGATAACTTTTAAGATTATCAGAACCAGAAGAAGGGAAAAAACTGGCAAAGAAATGCTGTTCTGGGAAGTTAATAATGTCCCACAAAGCTTGCTCCTGTCAACAGCAGAAAAATAAAAGCAAATTAAATTATACTTTTTAATCTCCATCTCTCTTTAAGAGAGGTGCTTCTATTCTGTAGACAGCTGTTCAGACTATGGAGTACATAATTCCTGATTCCGTTTTTTCCACAATGTTTCATCTTTGAGAGTCTCTACGTTGTGACTTGCAAGCACACAGAAGGAAAATCAACCAAGACAGCAGTCCCTGTCAGCTGTTGGTTGTTTTTTTAATTTTCTTTAAGAATCAGGGCAAACTTTGTAGGGAAGCTTAGTATGGAACCTTCTCCCACCAAAGAACCACGGGATTCACCATGTATTTCGTCCTGAAAGGTTGCGTAGCTAGACCTCACTGCAGGGTCAGAGTGGCTGTTGTGGGGAAACGAAAGCTGGAAAAAGGTAGGAGCCAGCAGCTTGTGAGAGACAACTCCCCCTGTGTTAGGCTCCCACAAAAGCTGGGTGCAGGCAATGCTTGAGGGTCAAGTCTGAATGAGTTTAAATCCATTCTTGGAGCTTTCGTATACTCCATGGTATGCTGCAGTGGTGTCTGTTACCTAGACTAGAAAGTAAGCGAAAAGGAGGTTTTTCCTTTGTTCATTTTGCCCCCTTTCTGTGTCAAAGAAAAAACTAGATTCACTCTTTGAAAATCTTCCTGTGTGGCTGGGAATTGCTTTTCTATCTATTGTTAGAGAAGACAGAAGGGTCTTCTATAGAGCAGACAGAGAGGTTTGCGTATGGTACAGAGTATCCAAGACCAACTCTAGAACTAGCTCTTTTATGAGTTTCTTCTGTTCTGCTCTTAGAATTTCTTAAAGCTCATAATGTCTGTGTCTGTGGATTTTATCCTGCAAAATAAAAATTGTTGTGCTTACTTTCCATTTACTAAATTCCAATTCTTGTATTCTGAGACAAAGTTGCTTTACATGTCTTCAAGGTAATAGTGTTTAGTCATTTCTATATTTCTAGAAAGCGTTAGTAAATCCTATATTCAGAGTCTAATTTACTATGCAATGTTCTTTAATAGACCATTAATGTCTCTGTAGAATAAAAGTACTATCATAAAATATTCTCTAACTAAAAATGAATCTGTTTAGTGATGATTTTTTTTCAGACGAGTCCAAATCACTTTGATTTAGAAAGAAGGCAAATATGTTAAGTGACAAGCTGCCTGTGAAAAATGATATGTCAAAACAGTGTTTAGTTAACTTGTGTATATATTGGCTTGGGAGCCCAGCATACATTTTTCACATTAACATTATACTGTAATGGTTTAATGTACCATAACAGTTAAAATCAGCACATTAGTAGGGTTCTTTCTTCTGCAACAGCTTATCATGATATCACAGAGCACCACACTGCATGACTTGCTTGCACACATTTATTAAGGCTCTATAGAAAAGTCATACCATTAAAACCTGAATAGCCTTGAAAACTAAGAAATGAAGTAGCTGGGGATTGTTTAAAATTTCAGTGAAGCCGAGTTAATGAACTTGTGTTGATATGTACAGTCATGCTTGTCTTCTACCCCATTCAAATACAGTGGCCATGGGACCTCTCATAATATCTGAGGCAAATTACTTCTCTTTACAGCCAAAAAGGATGGAAAAGGATCCCCTGCATCTCAGGGGATTATTCTGTTCCATTTTGATTCTGATTTCTTGTCTGGCCACGTTACCAAGCTATCTCTGTGTACCTTGAGAGAATACTGGGAAATGAGCACATCTGGGGTCTTTCTTTTCCCATCCGTAAAATGTGACTAGTTGCATCGGGGCTAAAATACAAATGATCAGGTACTTGTTGCCGTACATTTATTAAAAGCAGCACAGATTGGGAGTGTTTGAAGAGTGAAGATCTTGATCAGTCTTACGATAGTCCTGTGCAATGTTTGACGTGGCATATCTTGGCAGCAATCACTTTGCTGTTGGCTCTATGTTGTTGATAGGAAATAGCGTAAGGCTAGCATGACAAGCAAAATTCTGATTATGATCACTTCCACTATATCCTCACTTTTCCTTAAAAAGGAACTCTGTGGAGGGGGGCAAGTAAAGCTCTGCCACTTTTACTTGGGTTAATTAGTAGCCTGCTACAGATTGTCTCAACATAATGAAAAGAATTGCAAAGTCATATTCCAGGTGTGAAAATAAGATTGTTTTCACAGGTTGACGGGATACATGGAAGAACTAATCCCCCCAAAGCTCAAGACAGACATCTTGTTCTTGGGCTATATGCAGGGAAAGGCTATGGAGTCTCCTTGCTATTTCACATACGTAGCTGTCTATTGTTCTTCAAAGTTGCTTGATTTATAAATGAATTTGTCATCTTCTTCCTACCCAGTGTTGTTACAATAGGAAATACGATTTGTGTACAGTTTTGCCTTGCCCACCTTTAAACGTTCCAGTTTTGGGCCCGATTCTTCTGAGAGCAGTTGTGGAAAAGCGCAGGAAACCTGATGGGAGTGTGGGGAATTTGAGCTGAGAAAGGATTTGAATAGTATAAAAATAATCTATATGCAAGAGTCCTATCGTACAATTTTCATATTCATTAGAAGATTGTTTTGGACATGTTCAGAATTTTAAAGTAGCCTAATTTTTCAACACCTAGGTAGACACGTTGTTTCTAGTTGTTAGCAGAAATTTCACACTAAATATGAGTACTTTCTTCCATGTTTTGCATAGCCATCTACATGCTGATCTCGTGTCAATACGAGCAAGTTCATTTGATCTCCATTAAACTGAAACACTTTCTTAAGCTTAACAGCATAGGAGGTTTTGTCTGTGGTTTTTTTCCCTTCCCCATCTCCCCCGATCTGGTTTGAGGCTGAAAGAGTGAAAGGGACAAAACCACGTTACGCTTACAACTTCTTTTCCTCAAGTTACTGGGAACATCGGCTGTTTGTTCTGACTTTTAGAAATGCAATCAGCGACAAGAAAAAAACTGCCAAAGGGATGTTCTCAGAAAATTAGCTCTATTAAAAGTTCAGCTGGAAATGAGTGCAGTGTCCAAGCCTTTTATATTTGATTAATGACTAAAACTTTTAAATAATAAATGCTATAAAATAATAAGAAACCATCATTTGCATAAAGAACGAAAAAAAAATGAGCAAACTGAGTAGCAATTAGGAATTTATGTTCACGCTATGTTACTCAGCTTTGCTTGATTGGTTTCTTTGTCAAGAATGTCCCATTTACCAGTTTGGGCTGCTCTTAATGGGGCAGCCTTTTTCCATGTGCTAAACAGAGAACAGCAGTAGCAGTACGTAAATACTGTGTTCTTCCCTTTTGGATATGTATAACAGATTAAGTTGGCTTTGTGCAGTGTGAACAGGTCTGTACTAGTGCGAATATGAATAATGTTAGTTTCTGTAATTGCTAACATCTGGCTTTCCATAAATCTGTTAAATTACATAGAAACAGAATTAGATTTCTGTGTCATAAGTAAAGCAATTACATGGAACTCTGTAGGCAATATGCCTTTATATTCATCTGTGAAATCCTTTTAGTTTTGAACTGTGAAAGCTACCCTTCTAATCTGCACTCTGATCCTGCTACATCCTACATATCTGCTATTCAAGGAGCCCTTAATATGGTGGGGAAGAGAATATTGACGAAGCTTGGTGAACTCACCAAAGACAAAGAGAATGCTTCATTTATACCTTTGTCTTCAACATAAAATACAAGTCGTAGTCTATTGAAAGAAAAATGGGATGTTTTAAAGAATAATTTAAGTCTTAGAGTAGCTGTTTGAATGTAATTCATTTCACACCAGTTCATTCATAGCTCTCTTCATGTCGCTCTTCATGGTTTTTACCTCCTGTGATACTCTGGCACTTGTTAAACAACGAACTGCAAATTTAAGTTTCTCTCAGTGCAGCACCTTTTACACCACTGAGAGTGGAGCTTTCAAGTACTCATTACACATTAGAGCCATAACATTCTTTTTTGGCAATTAAGACTGTCAGGGCAGCAAAGTACCCCATTTTTAGGGAAGTCTGAGTGACGAGCAATTGAATCGTGCTATCAGGCCACTGGGAATATCCCTGAGAAAGGACTGGCCCCCAGGTTAGCTCAGGAGTGAAGTCCTTCTGCAGTGGAATTGTCTCCAGCTTCCCTTTGGGTCTATAAGCAGAAAGAGGAACAGCCATTTTCTGGTGGCCCAGGCCCTAGACTCAGTTGTGCAGGTTGATTTTGCCTTTGGTCAAGGGCACTACCACGTTTCCACTTGTTCCTGGGCTATTTATGAATTGAAATCAGTAATTTTACTAACCAGGTCAGAGGGAATTTAGTGATTCGATTGTTATAGAGAGTTTCCTTCAGCAGATTGAGAGAATTGCTACCATTTTTTAAGATCTGGCTTTCTGAGGAGATGACTTGCAAAGCCATGGCACTTGTCCAAAAAGTAGGGCAGCTGGCCATCACACTCCACCTGAATTAGACTTTTAGTAATTTCTCTGTGTAAATTCTATTGAATTTTTAAATTTGTTGGTTTAGAGAGGAATTAAAAGTACTCTTGGGATATATTGAGCGGTTATAAATTTCATACTAGCAATAAGGTCATTTAAACTGGTAAGTGTTGAGGGTTCTTCCTTGTAATTTCTGAATTTATGTAATAGTATTCTGGAATGTTCATGAAAGAGACCATCGCCTATTTCTAGAAGATTTTATTTTTCACCCTTCTTCACACTATTGCTTACAGTTTTCATTGTTCATGTTGGAACAAAAGAGGCCCACCAGTTTACTGGTATTTTATCTGGTCAGTCTGTCAATATGTTGTTTAAGAATAGTCCACAGTTATGTTCTGAAATAAATACCTGTTTTTAACAATGCGCTTAAATATGTCATGGCTTTTGTTGCAAGAAAAAGAATGCTGCATTAACTCCCTAGATAAATTCATATTGCGTAATTATATTTTACCCTCCAAAAGCAATTTTAATGGGATACTGTAATTCACTTTTCTCTAGTGTGTAATGATTTTCTTTTGTTACTTATTTCTTTGTGTCATTGCTAAATCATACTTTTCCTGCATAGCTTTTTTCTAAGGCTCTTTTTGTGCATGAGATGCCTCTGATTTCTTTCTTTTCTTTTTTTTTTTTTTTCTTTTTCCCCAATTGTCTTATTCCTTCCAGCAACGGGAAAGGATGCAGTTGACTCCTTCTAGTATGGGAAATGTTGATTATGCTAGGAACTTATGAAGAGTAGTGCACTTCTATTTTGGTGTGAAATCCAGAACAGGGAGTGGTCTAATAGATAGAAAGTCAATCTGATTGTTCCCTAGTTTCCAGTCACTGGGAGATCGCTATAGACCCTTGGCTGAAGGTTAATGTTCGTTGTTGATATGCAGTTCCACTGGGTTTGTCAATCTCCGCATTTACAACTAGGCCTGCTGGAGGTAGTTTAAGAATTCTTGGTGGAATCCAAATAAACACTGAAGAATAACCTAAAAAAAATATCAGTGTTTAATGTGATTCTATGATTCTGTGATTCTATGTCTAGCAAGTAAATACGGAAGATATCAGAAAGAAGGCATGCTCTTCCACCAGCAAGGCAGATGAGCACTAATTACTTAATACAGAAATAAAATTTGCCCTGTGAAGAAAAATGTCCAAGCATTATAAATCTGCTGTTTTGCAGATATCGATGAGTGTGCCTTAAAGACCCACACCTGTTGGAATGATTCAGCCTGTGTGAACCTGGCAGGAGGGTTTGATTGCCTTTGTCCGTCTGGACCATCTTGCACTGGAGATTGTCCCCATGAAGGCGGCTTCAAGCGGAACGGGCAGGTGTGGACCCTGAGGGAGGACAGATGCTCCGTTTGTTCCTGCAAGGTGAGATCCAGCTGGTCTGGGTTTCAGGAGTCCTCTAATTCCCTGGGCTCACGTCAGAAACCCAATATTGCAGTGCCACCGGTGTTGGCAAAAATACTAGCGGAAGCCCAAGGCGCTGAGGCGAAAGGTAAGCTCTGCTGTGGGCACTGAAGCTGCGATGGGGAAATTCTTCTGGGAAGTCATCTTTTTTCTTATTTTGTGCAATCACTGACACAGCTGAATAATGGCTAACCTTGCTGAGCTTCCACCATGTCACCCCATGGGCCAGAGCCACTCGGAGCGTGCCTTGATGAGGGTCTTGCGTTACCCTTGAACGGAACATGTGGGCGATCAGCACGCTTACTGGAAATGTTGAAAACTGGTTTTAATTTCTTTTTTACATGAATGTGCATCTCTCAGGACAAGTACTGTAGTCAGCCATCTTCCTGTTGGTGGTGTTTCCTCTTACTTGGAATACGTGTAAATCAACTGGGTAAGAAGGAAACCTGAGCAAGAGTCAAAGGGCAGAGGACCTAGCAGCAGGCACTTAATTTCCTCAAGTGAAGAAGGGTGAAGGACAGGTTTCTCCTCCTGATCCCAGCTTGGCTGTGTTGGCAGCTCTCTCCCATGAGCGGTGCAGCTTTCTGCACCTTTGGAGAAACCAGGCGTAGTATAAGTAGATCAACTTTAAAGTTGATACTTAGATCAGGTTTTTTGGGCTTTTTCCCCCTGGAAATTTCCAGTTCTTTTCTGAGTGTTGTAACTGAGTTAAAAGAACATTTGACTCATCTTTCTTCATTTTCATTAGTTAAAAGAGGAGTGCTGTCACTGAAATTAGAAGAATTGTAGAAACGCACCAATCTGAGAAATAGTTGGTCTTTTATGGCCACTTTGACCTGATGCATTCATAGCACTGGTAAAACTGTCCTTCGACACAGTGGAACACTATTGGCCCTTGCATAAGTTCAAGTAAAATGAGATTTTGGCCACTGCGAAAAGCTGAACATAGAGCGTGAGAATTGGCCTTATCAATCCCCACGTCTCGATGCTTATGAGCCAGAGGAGCATTAGAGTGGCTGCGGGGGACAAGGGAAAAGAGTTGTTTTGAAGTTGCAAGAAGCTGAAAGCCTCACCATTTCTCTTTTGCAATAGTATAGCAGAAGGGAAAATCAAGACTTCAGAGTGAATAGAACCTGCAAAGTACATTGCTCTTTTGGGTTCAAAAGGGAATATGTTCTTCTTAGTTGCTATATTTTTTACCTCAAGTAGCCTCAAGCTCCCCAAAACTCCTCCCTTCAGAAGCTGAAGTGTACAACTCCACTGAATATATATCAAGCTTTTATTGTAATCTTGGGGAACTGGCTGGCTTATGAAAGGATTTCCAGTCCATAGAATAAACAGTTTAATATATGTGAAGACATCTGGTCTGCCTTTGCAGAATCACAACTATTAGTATTCCCTATTTTTTTTGGCAGAATTACAACTATTAGTATTAGATTGCTTGTAATTTGTTTTCTTTCCATTTCTCATTGCACTTATTTCTTACGTTGAATGTTCTTATTAGTATATGAAAATATACAAAATGATTAACTAGTACATAGATATTTTAAACTAAGCCTGGCACTGTTTGTTGCTATGACTCTTCCTTCGTTATCTTCCCCGCTTTCTGTTTTTTTTCCTCTGGGAATTAACATTTGCATTTAATTTCACTTCAGGGGTAGCTGCCTTGTTTCAAGAGCCAAATTCTTGACTATAGAACAAGGAAAACAGGGAGAGCTCCTCCTCTGTCGTATCCCAGGCAGGACGTAAAGTCTTCACTCAGCGTTTATTGAAATATTGAAACATATTTTATAAACTGTGATAGATTCCGATATACCAGCTTAATTCTCGGCCCCGCTGCCAGACTCCATCCTTTCCATGCAGTTGCACAGGGACCTGGCCCTGCTCGACCTTTTTGCAGCCCGCTCAGTTTTCAGTGCGGAAAAGGGCAGAGTGTAACTAAATCATTCCTAATACTTCTTACTCAAACTTTGAAATGATCCTACTCGCTTGTTCTATCTAGGAAACAAATCAGCATTTCAGATTTTAAATAATACGTTTTCTTTTGGCTTTTCTTCTGTTATTTTAGGAAAGGTCAGATGGATGTATTTTGTGCACTGGCTGAAACACATAGATCCCATCTTGAAAATAATTTAAAATCTGGAGCAAAGAAAATTAATTACCTTACTTAACTTCGAAGTTCATTAAGTAAGGTTATTTGTGGAGTAGGATACTATGGAATATGAGAAATTATATTACTTCAGTTATGTAATGAAGGAAAGTTCTATTATTGAAGCACAGCGGATTATTTCAGTGTTTCATCAGACCCAGTCTCTTCAAACCATCCTTGTTCATCTGAGTAAAAAAAAAGTTTACAAAAACAAATTTTCAAAACTATAAATTAATACGGTACCTTCAGTATTTTGAGGTGTCTTCTACAGGCATCTTCCTGAACTCTTGTGGATTTAATACACAAAACCGGTAGAAATTTGTTGGGGGTGGGCAGCTGTTTCTCTCTCCCATGAGAAAACTAAGCCTGGCTGTACCGTCCGGCTACATCTGGGCTTGTGAGTCTGTCCTCTAATTAAGACAGCCCTCCATTCCCTGTGTGAAAAAGCCTGGGGGATAAGCACAGCGCTGGGAACAGAGAGATATGCCAAGGTGAAGCATGTTCCTGATGGTGAGAACGGTTTGGTTGTTTGGTTTCTGCGGGGTCTGATTTCTGTCCAAATTAGCTCTGGGCTCTGGGGAAACTCGAGTCACCCTTAACAGCGATTCCCTTGTGTGTCAGTTTTTCCTTTGGTAAGAACAATTTTGTGTTCATACCACTGATGCTTACGAAGCACGTAGAACCGATTCAGTGAGGAAGGTGGGCAGGGAGAGGTACTAATAAGATGCTATATGCTATTACCCACTGAAAGAAAATAAGTTGCTTTCTATGTATTTCTCAATTTTCTATATATTTCCCAATGCTACTGTAGAGCTGCAAAGATGCAAGTGAGATGTTGTAGCTTAAGAGGCTTTGTGTCACTGCAGTATAGGGATAAAAATGTTTTTTGAAAGGCATGGAGCTAATGAGGTTGTAGATAAAACACAAATGCTTAAAGAATAAAGAGAGTAGCAGTGTATTATGATTACCAAAAGGTCTCTGGCAAAATCATCAGGCTTTGTCAGCGTTCTGAAATACAGAGAGTAAAGGCAACGTAAAAGGTTAGCTGCTCCCCAGAGGTAACAGCACGGGAGCTCAGAGAAGCACCGAACTACCAGCAGTCACCAGCTGAAAGGGGAATTTGAAAACTAATCTGGAAAGCTTGGCAAGTGAATTGGATTAGCCATTATTAATCAGCACTCCATTATGGAGAGGAGAGAGACAGCCGTCGTCGAGGGCGTTGGGTTGCCCGGACGCCTGGTGCAGCCCCTCGTGCCTGGAGCTGGGACGCCTGGCAGAGCTCCTGTGCTGAGCTGCCGCTGCCTGTCTGCCCTCCGCAAGGGCTGGAAGACAAGACCGTTGTGCTTTCCCACCTGCAAGAACAGAGATTTAGTTATAACTCTCCATCAGGGAAAGGCTTTTGGCTCTCTTCTTTCACCACGTGCTGAAAGGATGACTTCTTTTCTTTTTTTTTTTTTTTTTTTTTTTCAGTGGAAAGGGTTTATTCCCAGCGCTGCAATCTGGACCTAGCCGGAGCTGTGGCTGAGGAAATGGGCAGTCGTCCCTACCTCATGAGTTACTCAAACTGCTGAGCAGGGAAACAAAGCTTGTTTATTCCTTCTTCCACGTCTAAAACACCAAACTAGACATAAGTAGACACAAAACTGAATAAAGACTGTAGGGGGATCTGGTCCTGTGCCCTGTGGTTGGCAAAAGCAGGTCAGATCCATGTGAGCCTAGCATGTGTCCTACGTTTCCATAATCCTGTGTTCTCTTCAGCTTTCCTTATCAGGCATAAGAAATCATTTTTGTTATTCTTACAACAGAAAGTAATATTCTAATCAATTCAAAATACGATGAAATGCAGCAGTGACACTGACTGACACGCGTACTGGGATTTTGTGTGTGTTGCATTGTGGCCAAGACTGGCTTTGCTTAAAAACACCACCCAAACACAGATTCCTACATGAAAATACAAACAAAAGAACCTCCCATGCTACATGCTGTGGTTATGGCTATTTTGTCTGCCTGCGGAAAAGATGTCCTGGGGTGCTGTCACTCTTTTTAGCAATCACTTTTAAAAGGTTCAAGAGGAAGTAAAGTCCCTTGCTTTATATTTATATAGGTATCCCTTTATTTGGTGGCAATGACAAAAACCCTTTTCCTTCTTACATCAGATGCAGGTTTATAGACTCAGAACAAGGTTCTGATGAGGATATGGAAAAACTGAAATGAAATGACTTGGGTTGTTTTAGGAATTTACAGTTGTGATCCAAAGTAGAATATAGCTTCATTCCTCTCACAGCTCTACCTTCAAGTTGGCTGCAGGGGGTGCTTTTCTTGAATAAGGACTAATCCAGTAACTAGCATTGAATGCAGAAGAAGTGCATGTCAAAACTTTTCAATAATCTCCTCATCGTCGGCCGTGATTTCCGTTCCCAGTCTATGTGTGGCATATCAATATTTTGGCTCACCTGCGGTAAGGGGTATAATTTCAAACACCGTAGTCCATCCAATTTTCATAACTAGAATTAGAATCAATTTGGTTTTTTCTGTGATGATAATATATCCTTTTCTCTTTACCTGCGGAAGCAATTCTTCTGTTTATCTCAACCAATTCTATTTAATGGTCTTTAACAAAATGGGACATCCAATACTGTAAGCAAATATTGAGCACAATCATATTTTGGAGAGCCTGTGGAATATGGAATACAGCTCCTCTTTAATAGATGAACTGAATTATACTGGATGATGATAAGTCCATTTAGCTTTAAGCCGGTGTACTGTAGGTCCAGATGCAGAACAGAACCAGTGGTGAATTCAGAGTTAAGGATGATTAGTGCTACTCTGGTTTTTGCTATATTGTGCTCCTCTGAAGTTAAAGGGACCACCTTCATAACTTTATTTATTCAAGTTATTTTCTTCACAGTGATACATTCAGTCAAAATAGTGCTACACAAATACTATATTTATTAAAGTGGCAGCTGCTTGAAGAGTTCGTTGATATAACCAATGAAATTTGAAAATGCTTCACTAAATTTCTTCTGAGATACTGATTTCTTTTAAATTCAATTAGCTGGAGACAGGAAAACAGTATTCTCAGGTTCAGACAGTATTGGATCCATGCACTGATAGAAATTGGGACAATACTGGTATTTGAGGTATTACAACTGGCAGGATCCAGTCCTTGTTGGTGGTAACATTGAATATATTAAGAACTTAACATTTCCTGATATGCTAAAGATGTGCCCTTTGGTATATGTACCCTGTGACCTTATCCGGGTTGCTGTCTGACAGTTTGTGGTTGACATCAGGGCGATGTCTCCTTGCAGGACGGGAGGATTTTCTGCCGGAGGACAGCCTGCGACTGCGAGAACCCCAGCGCTGATCTCTTCTGCTGCCCGGAGTGTGACACCCGCGTCACCAGCCAGTGCCTCGACCAAACTGGGCACAAGCTCTACCGCAGTGGGGACAACTGGACCTACAGCTGTCAGCAGTGCCGTTGCCTGGTACGAGTAAAGCATTTCGGAAGGGAGCAAGAATAATAGCAAGGACCATGATTTTTAGCAAAGCGTGCTTGGAAGCAGGCTCTTGGCTCTCTCTTTACCTGCTTTTCAGACTGTGAATGGTGATAAAGCACTTACAGAGCACCAGAGACCTGAAAGCTACACCATCAGTTTTCCTCTTACTGCTGAATAAGTAGGTCTAATGAACAAAATGAAAAGCATGACAAAAGCTTGGGAACCTTGACACTATATTAGCTTTAGCATTAGTCTGCTTTTGAGAACTTTTATAAGGTTGTCTGATCTTTGACTTTTTAAATTTTTTTTTGCACATGCGATGGATGTGGTTGGAGGAGTTTCAGCTTTTAATTACATCAGCCGGTGTGCCTGCCTTACCAAAATGGAGAATGCAATTCTCTTTTTTTTCATTCAGCAAATGCTGGAAAAAAGGAATGCCAGTGCCACGTGGTGAACTAGCAAAAAGTAACGAAAAAGAGAAGGATAAAGAAAACTGAAATTACTAGACAAACATGCAAAGTGAAGAACATTTATTTTCTCTTTAGGCACTGTATATTATTTCCCTAAAGCTTTAAGTTTTGCACAGATATACTAATTAGTGCAGCAATGAACTTCATTAAAATTATCAGTTTTCCATTTATAGCTGTCTGTATAACATAGTCTTTATATATGATATTAATCAAGAGGTGTCTGAGCATCGGGATACAAATTACATTCAAAGCTAAGTTACTCTTAAGAGATAATTATCCATAAAGTACAGCAGTAAGTATTGTGTTTTGTATTCTCTGACAATATTATTTTTTTTTAATGTTCACAAACGAAGAGCAAGAAACATTTGCAGCCGGCGGCAACGGTTAGATGTGACGTGTTTTACAAGGGGTACTGAGTTTGTGACTAGCAGTTCTTTGCCTAATTTTATGACTGGATTAACATACAGAGCTAAAAGACAGCGATGCCCTAAATCGATGCTACGTGTAAGGTTCTGTGCGGTGTGGGATGTTCTCAACAGCTGAAGTGCTTACAGAGTAGCATAATGCACGTTACTGGAGTCTTTCGCAGGTTAGGTTTAGACGCACACAGCAATACTCTACAGAAGTGACCTGATGATTCTCCCTTCTCCATGTTTCTATCTACTAAACATTTTTTTTTTTTTAAAGCTAAATAATAAAATAAAATGACTCAGTGGAACATAACTGGTATTCCTCTAACAATTCCTTTAGGAGTTGACAGTAAAATCAATTTTGGCCGTTCCTAGTTAGATCATGTTCAATGCTTCTCGAACACACTAACCCACGTCTATCTGCAGTGTTAATTTTCTATTTGAACAGTTGCTGTGATCCTGCAGAGATGTTTATCTGACCAGATGCAGAAAGAGGGCATGATTCTGCAAGGTGATCACTGCAAAAATTATAATTTATGGGAAATATTGGAACTCAGGATTTAATGCTGCCTTTAAAAACCCCAAAGAACTCAAATTCCCGTGCTACGATGGTGACAGTGGTGGTGTTTAGTCAAGAAAAAACCAAATGATAGTCTGCTACATTGAGGAAACGTCAGCTCAGTATTCAAATGTGCATTTATATGATCAACCAAACAGAGCTGATCCATTAAATTTATTTCAATTTTGGCAAAATAAAACTTTTCCATTCAACAGGATGGAAGGTTTCATAGTGGCTAATAAATGGCAACAAATTGAATGAGCTTTGCTTCAATTTTTACAGGAGGGAGAGGTGGATTGTTGGCCTCTTTTGTGCCCAAATCTAAACTGCGAGTACACAGCCATCGCAGAAGGAGAGTGCTGTCCCCACTGCGTCAGTGACCCCTGTCTGGCTGACAGCATCACCTACGACATCAGGAAAACCTGTCTAGATGGCTATGGAATCACGAGACTTAGCGGCGCTGTATGGACAATGGTGGGATCGCCTTGTACAACCTGCAAATGCAAGGTACGATGGGCAAGGCAGAACGGTAATGGAAATGTATGTTCCTGCAGAAAATCAGGGTCGCGTTCTGCCCTTGGGGAGCTCACAGTCAGATCTCGGGGAGGTAAATGAGAGCCGAGAGTAGAAGCCTACAGAAAACTCATGCCGTTTGTTTTTTGCAGGGTGGAAACAAAACAATTCTGTGCTTGTTGAAAATGTTGAGCACAGATATGTAATATCCTAGCGCCACTTCCAGACATTCTGTTGGAGAGCCCTTCGGGCATTCTCAGTATGAATCTAGGCTAATATCTTAATAATTGCCTAATGTGAATGTTCATGAAAATGTGTTTTACAGAGCTGGTAAGCAGAGGCAATAAAAGTAATCAAAGTTTCATCAGCAAGTACGCAAGTAGAAATGCAGTGCAGCCCAGAGATGAAGGCACTCCCACAACAGAAGTGGGAAGGGAACGTCACAGTTTCTGTTCCCTGATCTCATCAAGATGGATTTAATCCAGTGGCTCTAATGCAGAAGCGGTCTGTCTCCCTCAGTCCGTGCAGTGATGACCCCACTGTGCTAATATCAGAATTATGAAAATGTTGTTTTGGGTTATATAAAATGTTCTTCTGGTCACTGTGGGAAACCAAGCTGTTGCTCCAGGGCTTTAAATTATTGAGGGTAGCTTTTCTGCCATTCTTCAGAGTTTTTCCTATTGGTTTGTGTTGGATTAAAAAAAAAAAGGAAAAAAAATTGCTCGTTTGGGGTTTTGGTGGTTGCTGTAGGTTTTTATTACATAAGATAGTTTTGTAAATGACTGGATGTTGCAGAAAGATATTTAACAACGGATTAAACTCCAAAGCTTTATGTCCCCCTCACCTCCCCCATATCTGCCATGAATCAAGAATCTGAACTGTCTGCTTCTTTCAGACGAGCAGAAAGCTTCCCTGCATGGATCACATCAAAACTCTCTCCATCAACTTTCTTGCATGGGAGGAAAGTCCAGTCGTGTCTGTTGCCACTGCTGTGGTGTATTTTATTATGGGGACCGCTGAGTCTCTCACATTCAGGTTTCTAGTTCATGTGTAGTTCAGGCCGGTTCCGTGCTATTTGGCAAAGTCAGACCCCTCGGACACCCTGGGACGATGGGTTAAGCAGACTTTTGTATGCGGTAGATGTGTCAGAGATGCCTCTGTCTCTGCATGCCACCAGCCCCTTTGCTGTTTCTAACTTCTTCTGCAGCAGTGATTGACGCCTGCTTGTTTGTCTGTGCAGAATGGGAACGTCTGCTGCTCGGTGGATTTAGAGTGTCTCAACAATAACTGACGTAGTCAGACTGGACTGTGCCGAGGGAGGAAAACCGATGAAGTTAACACCTGAAATGAAGTCATAAGCGTTGGCGTTTTATACAACAGACAATTACCAAAGTCTCCGCATGAGGAAGATGTTTGGGAGTTGCCTTTGGGACCTATCACTATGCTCATCCTTGCTAGCCTTGTCTGGGTGACTTACAGTACAGCGCATATAAGTCAATGGTTGTTAAAAGTTTTCAGTGTTGTAAATGACACACTTTTCCTGTCGAGACATTTGCAAATATGTTTAAATTATTTCATGGGTAAACTAATGCTGTATTTTTGGTTTAATTTGTGTATTGACAACATGATAGAATTCAACTCTTCTTACTTTGGATCTAGATTTTACAAATAAGACAGCCTGTTGTGATTTTGTCCCATGATATCACATACTTAGTTCCAAGGTCCCTGTCAGATGTATTTATGAAAATATGTATGTATGTACAGTCAAATTGCATAGTACTTATATTTCACAGCTGTCCAACATTTTAAAGCATTCAAAGGTATATTTGATTGGACAGAATGGAAGCGATCAAAATAAGCCTGTCTTAAAAATGTATAAAGTTAAATGCCATGACCTTAACGAAATGGCAAAAAAAGCACTTTCTTCTCCAAACATGCGGAGCAGCAGCAGCAAGACTCCTGTAGTGAGAAATGGAACTAAAACTGCATTCCACCCTCAATTCAACACACATTCAGGAAAGAGTCACCAGTCATTATCAGTATTCTGTCTTGCAAGAGAAACCGCAAATGCTGAAAAAAGCGTATAATCCCTCTGGGTCGTGCCGTGATAAAACAGTCAGAGAGCCTTAAGATGATATAATTAAAATTGACTAGGTTACAGTTTGCTTTCAGTTGTAAGATCATTGATGAGTTCAGAGTTTTTCCTTTTTTTGTATTTACAGTAATAAAGATGTCTGCCATTCTCAGTTACTGCTACCATAGTGACACAGTGCAGGAGCACCTGTACCAGTGACATGCGCGACAGGAGACCTTAACGCTTGGTAACTTTCACTACCCAATTTACAGCTTAGACACAGATCTACTCTTTTCATATTTTACGACGTTCAAAAATCTATAGTTTTAAATTTACCATGCGCGCAGTGTTGTTTTACTACCTAAGTTTAGGCAGAAATACAAATTAAAACTCTTAGCGCTACATTGAGGTTACAGTTTAGATTCTTTTCAGCTAACGTCTACTTTTTTCATGAGGCTAGAAAGTTTGTGGCATTAGAACAAGAATATATTTCTACGATGATGGCATCTACAGCTTATATGTCACCTTTTTAACGTGCTGTTGTGTTTTGTTCTGCTCATTTGTGTAGTGTTTTTTGCTTTTTGTTTCTTTAATTAAACACTGAGTATATGGAAAAGAGTGCAGAAACAAGTATAGTGGCTACAGTTTGGAAAGTCTACATTTGTGAGTTTTTCATAGGTTCATGCAGAAAATGTGAAACTGATTAATAAGAATGAAGTGTGACTATACAGTGAAAAAATTAGTCGTCTTTTAAATGAAGTACTATTATGTTTCTTATAAGGGGGAAGTGGCAAAATGATATAAAAATTAATTGCAATCATCCAGACAACTTTATTCCCATTTTTTTTAAACAGGATTTGTTTTATCTAACAGGTTTGTGTGGTAAAGTTAAATTTATTTTCTTAAAATGCCCCATCATTTTCAGCTAGTAATGCATTGACTATATTTGCATTGCCCTGGTGATTGTATAATAAGGGAAACGGTTGTGTTTTATATGATACTCAAAGGATGTTTGTAAATCATACCGTCAGCTCATTTTGTATATCACATTGTAAAACCCAATGGTAATTCAGTTGGACGAGATATCCAGTGGGCTGAGATATAAAGGGGAATGATTTAAAACTTGTGGGCATCTAAATAAACTCCTATGTACAGATTGCTTTCCCTTAGTTTTATTAGCAGAGTTTTAAACCACTAATCGCCGTCCTTTCCAGACGTGAACTCCTGATGTTGCTGAGAGGAGAAAGAGTTTGCCCAGAAAGGTAGCATCAGAGTTGTAAGAAATACTTCGTTTATACTTACTTGGCCAAAATCAGATGTATTCCAGTCTGTCATACACACCAGTTTCTGAAGCTCTGTGAATGGGATTAAAGACAGTGCAGGGTCTGAAAATCATTCTTTTCCCATTTACCTGGTAGTAATGAAGCCCTTTCTCAAGATGTTTTCTGGAAGCTCCGGACCTTGGTAGGATCACATTTAACCGGAGCACAGAAGTTCACATTTTTCCACCGCACAGACCAATTTTCTTCCAGAACTCAAATGCAGATTAATTCAGTAAAACCCTTTCAGAGCGTTTTATACGGCATTATGCGTCATTATCTCCAGAGTGATACAGCTTGAACTGTTTACACAGAGTCAAAATATTGACACAGACCTGTTTGTTTATGTTGCATTTTAAGCAGTTACCCTGACTGTGATGAACTTTTCCTTATGAAGCAGTTTGATCACTAGTCACATCCCATTTACCTTCAGAGCACTCAGAAGCCACAGCCCCAGCTCAAAGAGCACATTGAGGAGGAAAATTTAATTCTCTGTGTTCCTCTGTGACCAAGGTAAGAACTTTCAAAACCCCTTTCTTGATGAAATTCCCTATTCTCTATAGACCGATGGGCCCTACGTTGAAAATGCTGAAAAAAAATAATATCAAGTTTATTGTAATAATTTCTGAAAAATCTCCTCTTTGTTTGTGAGGTGGACTTTCTCTCTGCTCAGAAGATAAGAACAATAGTATTAACGTGAGGAGTACTACCAATATAACTTCTGTGAAAGGACATTTGCTCCTAGTTAAGGGACTTGGTCAAAACTCACACTATAGCAGTGGGAATTTCGTAGCTGTTTCTACTTATTTGTCCTGTAAAGGAATATTTTCTCCGTATGTAAAACTTCTGATGACAAGAAATAAATGAGTGAGAAACAGAAAATGAAAATTCCAGCTCCGGTAAAATGTCTTTGCCTCCTCCTTTTGGCAAAAAGCTCAGTCTAGGTACTAAACCAGAATGTTGTGTTGCGTCTTGTGAGGGAAGCAGCTTCTCAGTTCTGCTCCCTGTGTATTTGCAAACTCACCTACTGAGATAAAGCAAGCGCAGGTGTTCCTCTGCAGTTGCTCCCGGAGTCAGGGACCACACCGAGCCATACTAATCGCTATTAAAGGCCGAAGAAAATCCAAACTGTTCCCCACAAATGCTGAATAATATCTGCCTAACTCACAGGAACGTGTGGGAGATTTATGAGTGTCTCTGTGTTGCCTCAGAGACCTAAATAACAACTGGCTTCCAGTAATATATCTTCTCCCAAGAGCTATCAGTGAGTTTTCAGGTATAACTGTGTACAACGTTTAATTAATAACATCTTTTCAATCAGATTGCAATGACAAACAAAATATTATCTGTTTTTTTTTCTGTGGAAGACAATAGTGTTTTACGAAACAAAAGGTAAAGTGTCAGGAGTGATTACACGAATGGTGGAGTAGATTGTAATAGAATTAAATCATAACTCCTACAAGCAATATGAATGTCTCACATCTAGTAGTACTTACATAATCATCATTAATGAAGGGAATTTAAAAGGGCCCCATGGTACAGCTTGATGTAAAATTTTACGTGAGTGTTGTGATAAGACATAATTGTTCGAGGAACGTACTCCGCCATCAGAAATACATACCTGCCAACAAGCTACCGTTCCTCCTAAAGTAGATCTTTGGTGTTCATTGAAATTTAAACTGGTGTAAGGAAGACTTATGGTGGTATAAATTTAAAAAAAAAAATTAAAAAAAATAATAATCAACCTGGGGTGTCTGGATGCTTCGCATTCAGCTCTTCTTTCTTACTGGTAGAAATCAGCAATAATTCTGTTTCAGCTGATCATCGACCTCCAAGAGGTGTTAGTGAACTGCTGGTGTTGCTCGTAATCTGCAAATACTACTTGCAGGTGTTAAGGAATTATTTCTTGCCAGTAGCTGCCAGTGAACAGTCCTGCATACGCAGGTTTAGGGGTGCCTGAGAAGGGTGTATATCAATAACCTATTAAAAAAGGGTCAAATTCAGGTTTTTTAATGAAACCATCACCAGGAGATTCACAACACATGGGCACATGATGTCAAAAGCCACAGCCAGTTAAAAAACCCCGTGGGCCAGTCAAAAATAAAAAAAACCCACACCCCCAAAACTATATATGTGTCATTTAAATTCTTCAGTGCTACTTCAGCTGCGCAGTGTGAGGGATGCACTGAATTCTGATGAGTGGATTTCTGGCTGGGAACCAAATCTTTGCTTCAGCAGTACCTCACACATGAATTATTTTTCTTCCTAAATTTGTACATGACATTGTTTTCTTTAAGTGGTTTGATTGGAATTGAGCGGTGTTTGGAAGCAAGCCTTATCATGTCCTCTTGGAGATTGAAGTCGCTACAACAGGATCTGGAGACATTCAGGTTTCTTTTTTGTACATGCCTCTACTCTGATGGGGAGAAGCCGCCTTGGGAAAAGGCACGGAGTTACCCAGCCGGCTCCATTGTGTTTGGGGCGTCCTGTGGCTATAGCCAGGGGTTTTACAGGGTTGGGGTAGTATTTACCCTGGATACAGCAATAGATACGCAGACCCTCTGATAGTGGCTTTTGGTTGCCATTCTCTCTTCTGCAGTTTCTTTCAAACGACTATAGTCATGTCATCCATACACCGTGATATATTTACCTCTCCCAAAGCTCTTTATTATCGAATGCCGGTGTGGTTATATGTGCACACGTGTAGATCCACCAGGCACTTCAGTGAAGAGAGGCTTAAAGGTTCTGCAGCAGATCGCACCGTCACCCCAACACAAAGCAGAGACCGGGAGCTTATCATGGAATTAAACCAGAGTTGAAAAAATCCTGTTTTCTAATAATGCAGTTGATTGATTGCTGTTTGATTAACCCTAAACCTACTTTTTCTGTCACAAGAATTTCAAATGTATTTGATTTAATCTGGTGCTTCTTTATACTAGCTTTGACGGATTCCCTTTCACTTCAGTATTAAATCTGCAGATTTGTTTCCTTACCTGAATATGATGCAAAATTCTCATCTGGGTGCTAGAATGTGTGGGCTTTGCTACTGTTGTGTCTTTAGACTCAAAGTAGGCATTTCTTTACTCAATGTCAATGAAGTTAGAATCAGAGAATCACTGAAGTATGTTTAGGAAAGCACTAACTTTAAAGGTAAACTCTTACCTGGTAAGAGAAGGGTTAAGGAAAACCAAATATGTCTTTTAAAGGTGCATTTGCAGCTGTAGAAGTGATTTTTCAGCCTGACCACAGGCTTGGCCATTTACTCACATTTGTATTAAGTCATTAGACGGTTAGTTCATTCTTTGTCCGCACGTATTTATTCTGTGATTTGCAGGGTAGAAGACAGCTTTGAGAACCAGGTAACTGCTGCATGAAGTCATCCCAATGAATAGGTTTTCATGCAAAAGTAGTATTTGTTAGAAACTACCACAGAAACACCACCAGCACTTTCTCAAAATGAGAAGCAAAGGTCTCGTGTGGTCCTGGGCAATGCGCTTTTGCCATAGTCTGCGTCATGTTATGCTGGCACAGCATGGCAAGTCTTTGGAGAGCATTTGGGCAGCTGCAACCAACTTGTTTAAGTGCTGCTCTGGCTCTTCTCTTCTGGATGAGCTACCACTGCCCACAAGTGCAGTGGTGGAAGTAGGTAAGTGCTGCGGGCACGATGTGCTGAGGGTGGCCCTGGTGGCTGGTGTGCTGGAGGGTCTGGAGGAGGCCCTCGTAAAGCTGTTGGCAGCAGTACGGCAGCAATTACATGTTGTTTGTTCTTAATAGGTGAAGCGGAGCAGAGCGATAAGCTTAATTCCTCCCCTCCTTCCAACTCTCCACCAAAATCAGGAAAAAGTCTTTGGAAGGTACCTTCTGCTGGTGCTTTGGAAACGTCATAAATGCCAGGAATGATCCACTTTTCTTAGCGTGTGGGATGTTAAGGAGGAGCTTCCCAGGACTTGAATGGAGGAGGATCTAGGATTGGATGGAAACGATGGAAGTAATTAAATGCATAACAAAGCAATCCTGATCTCAGTGGGCTAATTAGTGATGTCAACAGGTATTACTAAATTGTCTTTTGTATTTGAATTCTAGTTAAAACAAAACAAAAAGTGACCGTTCCCTTCTTTAGAGTTTATTTCTCGCTTTTCTTGAGTCTTTACTGATCTCTTAGGCCTTTTCATCACCATAGTCTTACAACCTGAACAGAGACTGAGCAGGTGAATGTGAAAACTAAACAAAAGAAGTGTTTGCTTTCATGCCTGTAGTAAAAGGAAATTTGGAACTATAACCGTTTTTTTTTTCATTCAAATGTCACTTTTTTAAATACTAGTCATAGCTATAATTAATGTGTAGTCTGGACCTCAGTCTCAAAAACCTGTTATTATTAAAGCAAGCCAGGCCAAATCGGTTAACAACTTGCAGTTGTAGCTCCCCCCGCCCCCCTTTTTCTTTAATGACCTTTCATTTAAGTATTTGTTCTCTCAGGGAACAAGGGAACTATATCTCTGCCATTGAAAGAGTGACTCCAGACTGTCCCTGAGCATGGTCCATTCTGTGTCCTTTCTGCCTGGAGCTCTCAGAACTGCCTCAAGCAGTATCTGAAAATGCATTTGGTAAACCAAGAACACGGCTATATCTGAAGCCAAGTCAATAGACCCATAGAAGGGAGGATAGGTGAGCCTGTAATTGATAGCAGTCTGGCAACAAGACTTCAGGCATCACCAGAAAGTATTTAGGGACGTGCGGGATGGTGTAAATCACAGCTGTTGGCTGCAGTTCTGTATGCCTGCAAAGTTCAGAGGCATTAAGCTGAAGGTTTTCATTGTCTAAGTATTGCTTAGCGTGAAAGTTCAAAGCTATTTCTCTTCCCGAATTAAAGCATTATTGTAAACTATATGGGATTATGGCGTGCACAGATATATCCTCTACAATTGGGGAAAAAAAGGAATTATCCCTGATGGCCTTTTCACCTCTGAGTAGCTATCTCATTCTGTATCAGTTGTCAATATTTGAGTTAGTATTTACAGAGCAAGCTTGTCTAGCGTAAGTAATAATATTTCAAGTGAAAATAGATGTATGCCATCTATTTCAGGTGAGTTGATGCACTACAAGGGTAGCAATGAGAAATGTCAGTCCCAAATGTTCAGAAGTTATACCCCAGCTGTGCTAAAATTAAGGGTTAAGCTGTATTTTGAAAATGTACATTTTTCAGTGATCCAGGGATTTTGATGCTGAACTTGTATTGTTACTGTTGGTAAGACTCCAGCCTGCCCTGGGCCACAGAGGCCACGGGAAAGGAAGATGCCCAAGTAGCTAAATTGCCTGTAAGTGAGGGATGAGAGCAGAAGAGGCTGATGTCTGGGTGTGCCTCCCCCTGCGTGTCGGCGGTGTAGGCTGCGGAGAGCCCGGGCTTCAGGGGCAGGCTGGGCTGGGGACCCATGAGCCCAGCTGCCCTCCGGGAAAGGCAGCGTTTGGGCAACTTCAGGAGGGGCCACGGTCCAGGCTTTGGTCTCAAAGATTGATGTTTCTGGTCCAGGCCAAGCTCAATGTGCCAAAACTGAATGTGCATCTGAGCCTTCATTGAAAATAATGGGCTAGAGATATCTAACTCCCTTCATGGGAGTTTGAGACCTTTTGGGAGGCACCTGATGCTGGAGACGGGTCTGTGTTTGGAAAGGAGTGAAACATAGTGCTTGGGCTGACCTGCTTCGCTTTCAGTAGTTTTGCTCTGAATTTATGCCAAAAGGTGACCAATTCTTGTGCCTAAGCGTAAGCAGAAAAAAACCCAACTTTGAGGGAAGACCTTCCCACCAAACCCCCAGAAAATAAAAAAGAGAGCCTGAGGAGGAACACAGTAAATCTTTGTCAGTGAGCAGACAAATACAAAATGCAGAAAAACTAGTCATCTGGCGCCATGCCGGTAAGTCGTGGTGTGGTCTAACTGCGCCGTGGCGTATCATAAAGTACATGCAGAAACATTTTCAACTCGGAAAATACATCCTTTCCAAAAAGTATCTTTCAACAAGTGTAATCAAAGTGAAATAAATTGATCAGCAAAACAGTAAATTTAAGAATTTGTGACGTGTGATTGTCAGATCTTAATTTTAAAGTGATCAATGATTTGTGATAGCTTAAAAATAAGAGTTTTAGGAGCTTGAATGAAGCTGCTCAGAGAGTTCAGAGGTGGACAAAAGAATCACAAAGGAGTGTAGTAAAAAAGATCCTGATTAATGGAACTTTCTCTCTATTTGGGGTGATGTTCAGTAATCGAGGCAAAAGAAATCATAATGTCACAGCTTGTGTATGGAAGGTAGAGAACCAAAAGGAAAATAAAGCATTATGTCAAAGTGAGCAGTAACTCCAGAATGAGATTTATGCTTTTTTTATGACGTGAGAGTACTGCCTATAGCAAAAAATAACTGGTTTATTAAGCTCAGGCTGGCGCCAGACGTCAAGAAGAGGTAACAGTTCACAAACTGGAAAGCCATTATCAAACATGTAATGGGACATCACTGAATATTCTGGGTTACAAACATTCTTTTGGCTTTCTGCATGAGAGGAAAGTAGAGCTGAAATCAAGCAAATAAAACTAATATTACTTACTGTTGGAAATATGTCATTGGGCAGTTTAATTTACAAGAGGAGCGTGCAAGAGAAACACATGGGTTGAAGAGCCAGGTAATATAAACACAGGCAATGATGCTTTTAGCAAAGACAAATGAATTCATGAAGCTGGTGACACTAAATGTGGAAGTGATTTATAGGAAAGACTCCTAAGCCAAGGAAACCAAAAAAGTAGTCCAAAGGAGTTAATACACTAAAAGATTATTAGATTTTTTTTTTCTTTGTCTTTAGAACATGGGCAATCGAGGTTTTAAACTGCATCAGCCTCCTATGCTGCGGTTTTATTTAGAAATAAATCCCGACAACGCCTGCTGGCTGGGTTGTGGTAAGTGGCCGCTGACCCTGGACACTGGGAGAAGGTCCAAGAGCAGGAATATGAGTCTTGGAGCGGCGGCTTCCCCGCAGGGAGGATGATGTTCTGGGGAGGATGCTCTGGGGGTGGGCACGGCCCGTGGGTGCCCTCTGCTCCTCCATGGCAGCAGGAGGCTGGAGCGATGTGTTGCTGTGTTTGAATTTAGATGTGTGGGCAGAATTATTTACAGAAGATACAGGGGGGAAAAACTCTGTTGGTTTTATAAGGTTAATGGAGTCTGAGGTTTAGTTGCCTGGGATGAGTGCGGTGAGAGTCAGGCTGGTGTCGGGGTGGGGGGCCGGGATGGCAGAGCAGCCAGCCAGCAGCGTGGCATTTCCTGGCTGCCTGGCTGGAGTTGTAAAGGCAAGATTTATTGGTGAAGCAAAGGGCTGGGAGTGAAATAGAGCAGGACTGGGATCCCGAGTCTCTACATTGCTCATTTCTTTCTAACGAGCCGTCAACTCGCTGAGGAAACCAGTGACTCTATTGGCAGCTTAAAAGTGATTACGGGAGGCTTGAAGCTTTGTAAACCTCTAAATTAAGTTCTGCTTGCAGTTCTGCCCTCCTCATCCCCATGTTCATCCCTGGTAGAACATTTCTTAAATCTTATGGCATGCCTGGGACTTTACAGTGGCTGTCTAGTTCTTCCCAAGTTCTTCTCACATGTTAGCTATTTAATGAAAAGGTACCTTAAAATGAGTGCTGAGGTGCCTAGATGATTAGTGAAGAGCGGTAGATACCTTTGAGGACCTCTCCAAGGAATCCCGGGTGCCTGAATTGAAGCGCATGGGAGAGCTGAGCAGAGCAGAGACCTCTAGACAGAGCTGCGCAGACAGGGGACTCTTTGGAGCGCGGTCGGTGCAGGGTGCTCTCAGCTGCAGGACTTGGGACCGCTCCGCTCAGATGATAAATGATAATGATAAAATTTCCGTGTAGGATCTAATAATGTAATATATCATATAATCACAAACTCTGAGTTTGAAAGGTAAACAAAGTATTTTCTAGTGAGGGTGAACTTTCACAGGGAGTTACGATTTATCTCTTTCTGCAGAACTTCTGTATAACCTAACCATTTCACTTATTTAAATGGTAGGGCAATTAGAAAGCTTTTGATACAACATTGTCTTAGACTTTATAAAAGAAATTGTTAGTCTGGAAGTAAAGGCTTTGCTGCAGCAGAACATGCTTTGCAATGATAGAAGCAGATGGTTTATAAAGTTACTGAATAAGAACTGATTATTGATTTGCTATCCTCTAACAACATCAATGCCGGGTGATAATGTACTGTACTGCTTGTTACAGAGTAAATAGCTATTTTTATATTACTTGCTTTCTTGCAAATTGGCTACTAGCAGGGAAAGTAAAATATATGGCTGTCTAATATCTTGAAGCAGTAAACAAATCGCACAGGGGGAACATCAGTGAAGCACTGCAGAGCACTTGCTGGTATTTATAACTTCTGCCTCTGTCAAAAAACTCCAAATCAAAAGTTCACGGTTCTCCTAATACCATAGTCAGAGCCCAGTTGTTTTACCATTTACTTTCAATATATACAGTTAGTTTAGCAAAATAATAAATATGTTCTATTTTAGCAGAATGCAAGAGGTCATGGGATTTTTAGCAGCCACTGAGGAGACAGTGGAGTATTAGGTTCAGTGTTGTTTCCCTGCCTAATTTGTTCTCTTGGCTTGAAGAAAAGAAAATTCTAGAAGGTTAAAAATGCAGCTAGAAGCAGGATTGATATTATAATTCAAGGTGACTGCGTAGCATGTGTAAATAAACATGCAGTAAATATTTTGCCCCTTGTATTCTGGTAGCTTGTAATAGCTGCTCAGTTTGGGCTGGGGGAAGGGAGACCATTATCTCTTGGCAAGGTTGGTTTCACTCAAGCTATTGTTCTAAGAAAACAGACGTTTTGCAAGTCAGTGCCATACACCTGCCATGAGTTATACACCCGAACTGCAGCGGGCATGGGAACGCTAATAGGTTTTTTGCTATCAATTTAATTCAATTTTTGATCGTTGCCTCTTTTGCAGGTTAGGCTCTCGAATGCGCTGGGTGCTGCTCCAGCCAGCCTGGGAGCTGACTTGTTGCGTGGTGTTATCCCGATGCACGTTCCTGGGGGCTGTGGTATGGTGCGGGGAGCAGGATGGTCTGGTAGGTGGTGGTTTGGTAGCCAGAGAACTGGTCCCTCGGTACCTCTACCCTGCTTTCCCCTCTGCCCCAGCCTGCGAAGCCCCTGCAAGGCACCCCTAGACGTGGCTCCTACATCCGAGAGGTAAATGGCTTGTTCTGCCTGGTACAGGCATTGGAAGGGTTAACGTGGCACTGAGTAAATAGTGGGAAGAAGAAAGAGAAAAAAATGTTTTTGCAAAAGAAGAAAGGATCTCTCTTTTCATGATACTAATTCAGGGTGAGGACCAGGGTCTTTTGATCTTACTGTATGGTTTCTTCTCTGGTTTTTAAATATGGTGGTTTTATTCACAGCTGGCTGAGGAAGGCACAGTAACGTATCCTCTACTCACGTGCCGAAGTGAACACATACGAGTTATTAGGACATAATATACTTACTGATTAGGTAATAACATGGCAAGGCAAAGAAAAGATTTTATGACAAATTTAAATAGCAGTGGATTAAAGTTCAGGAGGACTGGGGATTAAGAAAAGGGACTTCATCTGGTCAGGGTAGATAGTGGCCATTAAACTGTCCTCTGAGAGATTTGCTGAGCCTTGAATAATAGGAGGTGTTTGTGTGTGTATGAATTGCCATACCTTGTTTTTCTTAATCAAATGCTGGCCCCAGCAATTCCTATATTGTGCCTTCCTCCTTCCCTGCCTCACTCCCCCGCCCCTCCTCCCCCCCGCCATTGGCTTCCTTTATTCTGTTTATGGACTTATAAGTGGGAAATAGAACTTAATTGACTGCTTATGCTATATTTAAAATGATGACATACCTGAATCCAATTATGCAGGGGAAGATAATGAATGCCACCTCATCGGTAAGGTGCATTGCCATTAGCAATGTCCATCCCGTTTTCCTTTCTTTGCATTTCCTCCAGTGACTGCAGTGTAGGCAGGGGAGGGGAAAACTATTCCGTAATAAATACTGTAAAAATACTTTGTGCATAAACCCATCTCTCCCTATTGTTGTAAATCTGGAGTGCTCAAGTTTACAGAAGGATCTGGTTGTGCTAATTAGAATGCTGCAGCAAAACCTTCCCTACTACTGGTACCACACTGATAAATCCCAATGCAATTTAAAAAAAAAAAAAAAAGTGTTGATTCATTTCTTAAGTGCATGTTTTTTAAGCCATGCAATTTTTTTGAAAGTGCACTGGGATTTCTTTAGAAGCACATCTTGACTTTTAATAAATAAATCAAAAGTGCTTTAAAATATATCATAGCTAATTTTGCTCTCCCAGAAATCCATCACTTTTTATTACCTTTTAACTACGCTTTTTTTATTATGCTTTTTTCCAGAATGGGGAGGAAATGGTTCAAATCTCTCAATGGTATGTTTTTCTTTCAATTTTTCTGGTTGTCAATATTTAGGGGGAAAAAATATCCAGAAAAAAATCTCCCGATATATCAACCTTAAAGGAAAGAAGGACGGGAATATGTTCCCTCATGACACCTGAACTAACTGGAGTATAACAAACCTAAACATCCCAGGTAAAATGTCAATATTGGAGCAGTTTACGGGGCACCATGGCAATTTAGGAATCCGATTTCATGTGGCTGGCTGGTTCCTGTGGTGGAGAGGTCCAGGACTAAAAACCAGCTCTGACAAACGTGGGGAGCTAACCTGGGGTTTGTTTGCGTATCGGCCTCGTGCATTTCTGCTGTTGCCTGGGGGCTCCTCAGTGCTGTTTACGGAGGAAGAGAAATACGTGCAATCCCAACTCAGATGCTTGGACCTTTAATGGCATTCAGTTAATGCTTGGCAAGTATGATATGATTTGTAAAAATCATCCTGTTGCTTAATCCTCTTCAGTGCCAAGGGTTATTAGGTAGGGATTGCAAACAAGATGAGAAATTGAAACGTTTATGTGTTATGGACTGAATGGGAAAATCTAAGTGGCTTAAAAAATCTCGAAGTTGTTGGGTTTTTTTAACCTGTGGTAAATTTTGAATCATCAAAGCAAGTATCATAAAAAAATTAAGATGACCTCTAGCTGAGTAATGCTTTCACTTAAACCTTGAGAAAACTCAGTGGCAAATGACAGCACAACCTGCTGCCTGCTACCACAGCACCAAGCTGGACGCACAGAATCGTGCCGGGGTTTAACAAATAATCTAAGTTTGTTTCGCAGTATGCACACTTAGGACATGTCTCTAAGGCACATCTGTGAGATTTCCCACGTTGTGCTATCTGAAAGCTGTGTAATCTGTTGCATAGTTCAAAAGAGGAGGAGAAAAAACTTTATTTCATGGAAAGGAATAAGGCAATGAGTTAAGAGCTGTCATTTTGGGCTTGTCATCTTTGCTTTTATTGCCCAAGCTGAATAGCTGCAGGGTTTCCGAGCTGCCAGCCTCTGCCCCTCTGGCAAGCGGCATTTGCAGCTGGATGAGAGCTGTGATAGGCAGCCGAAAGGTATTTCAGGAATGAGCTGCTTCTGCAACGTGCTTTTCCAGATGCAATCTCCGGGAGCCCGGTCCCAGTGTGTGAGAGGGGAAGGAAAAATGTCAGCCAGATTGCTTTGAGGAAGCTGGATGCACACGTTAATTTGTACTAACCAGTTTGGGAGGAGCTGAGCCTGCAGCTACCGAGCTGGTGATCCACAGTGAGAAAGCTGCTTTATCAGGCGTTGAGCCACACGGCGTCTGGCAGTATTCCCGTGTCGTCGCGCTGATGAGATAGTGGTATCCACATAGGAAGCAGACAGTGACTTTAATGGAAGATATTTTATGACAGGGAGCTTTAAAAGTTTTTCTGTTATCCTGTAGTTATACAATTATGATACGCTGTAACATGCAGCATGCTACAGTTGTGGTGACAGTAACACATTCTTTCTTCAACTTATAGATAAAATGTGGCAGGAACTGAGAATTCTGGGTCTCGGACATGCTTCTGAAATATCCCTGGATTACCAAAGTTGCTTGATAAAGAAGGAAGTCAGAGTATAAGCGTGGGATACCTGGGCTAATTACCTGGACATGGCAGCCTGAGGCCGGCTAAAGCCCGGTCTGATTAGCATTCAGTGTCCGTGCTGGCAAATGAGGAAGAACAGAAACTAACAAAGCAACAGGAAGATGAAAGGGGAGCGCTTCCTACCTGTCCTTCAAACTCTCCTCCCCAACGAACCCCCGCTGCAGCGCTTGCAGCCAGTTCAGGAGACAGCCCGGCGATGAGACGCGTTGCTGGGGTATTGGGTGATACGGGAGCGTGGGTCGGGGAGCCTGCGGGGCACCTGGATGCCCATCGTGTCAGAGCCATGTACCCAGTGGGCTCTGATGCCCGTCCCCTCCTTTGGGAGGTAAGGAGAGTACGAGGGATGGAGGGACACCTCCCAGGCTGGCATCACAGCTGGGAGCAACCGGCCAGCAAGGTCCCAGCATGTTTGGTTAAGGTGGTGTAAGAAATTGAAGAAGTCAAGTGCTAAACGCGTGGCCAGCCAAAATCAGGGTAGAGCTGTCGAAGCAGAAGGTCTCCCCCAGTTGCTGCGGTGGCCCCAGTCTGTCTGGAGGAGGGTTTCTGAAGGAACACAAGTGCTTTCTGTCATAAATGAGAAGGTAAAAAATGCAGTGTCTTTTTTGAACTGATTTTGAAAATCATTTTTCACCATTATTTTTTAAATCTAATAACTGCAGCTTTGACTTGCTGGTAGCAAACAGAGGCCCATGCTTTGTGCAGAATGATTATTTATTTTAAAAACAAAATCAAGGCTGTCTGCGATTTGGATCTAATTTCGCATTTATTTTTCATAGTTTGTTTGCTTAGTGGCTCTGCAGTAAGACAGTGATTAGTTAAATCAGTTATACATAAATTCAAAGACTTGTTCTTCATTTTAGATGTTCAGACTTAATTGGATTTAAATCAGATTAAAAAGTGACTTCTGAGGGAAAAGTACCCCCAAGCATGAAAAGATGGTTACTTTTTTTAACTTATCACGTAAATGGCAGTAGAGATTTCTATCTTTATACCATTTATTCCCTGTTACAGCTTACAGTTCTATTTAACTTTTAAAGAAAATACTTATGTATTAAAATGTCAGCAAGGCAGAGTGGGAGGAAGCCGCTAACTTATCTTTCTCAGAATAACCTGTTTTCTAGTCCAGAGTGTTTTCTTCAGATTGTAAGGAAATTTTAAATTTAAACCTTATCAAAGGAGGTCATTCTATGAGTTTATTAAATATATTAATTGCCGTGAAAATCATATAATGCAAGCTGTATTAAAACCATGGAAGAGACTCTGTTTCTCTCCCAGGAGACGCCCTGGTAGATCCAGATAGTTTCTCCCTTGGGTTTTAAGGGACCATCAGAGATTTGTTTACAGGCTTGAGCCACACATGTAAATAAGAATTAGTGAATAATGAAAAGCAGGGTAGGAAGAGTTTGGATGGAGACTGGAGTAGCTTTCAGTGCTACGGTAGTAGTTTGGGATCTCCAGAAACAACGTCCACAAACCCAGCAGAGGAAAATCCTTGGAAAGGAGCAGAGCACAACTCAGTCCTGACAAGCACAGATTTTACTGTGGGGCAATACCATTTTGCTGCTTGGCCTTTTGCCTAGTTTACTAAATTCAAGCATTTTCAGATCGGCATTTGGACAAACAGGCCAGCTGCAGGATCAGCTGTCTGTGGCTTTCCAGGCTCCTCGTGATGCAGAAGATTGAGGACTTTATGCAAAATCAGGTACTTAACCATATGGGAGGCAGGATGAACGTATAGATTTTGGAGGACAGAGCAGAGATTTGCATTCAGATAATTCCCCATCTGGAATGATACAAGGCTGGGGAATTCAAGCCATCTCCCCCAAAAGGTGTGTTCTCTGGGGGGCTGGACAGAGAGTACTACTACAAAGATGAGAACAGGCAGCAGGAATAACAGCCGCTGACTCCAAATGCCTATGCTCGTCTTTCCCATCAATTATTTAGACATGAAAGATTTACACGAAAATTAATCATTAAATTTTGAATTGCTTCTTTACATCAATAATGAAATAGCTGTGCCAAATACAAACAGATAAAGAGAACAGGATAAGAAATCATCCTTACTACGCAAAAGGAGAAGTAATATTTTAATGAAACTATAAAGCTCATTACTGTTTTACGATGCAGGGTTACTGTCAGTGACCTAGAATAGAGAGCTTTATATGCCGAACATGAAACCTCTTGTTTAATCTATGATTTTTGACGTTGGCATATTAAAAATTGTGGGCTGGGTTCTGCTGTATTCCATAAACCTGTAATTTTTGGTACCAGTAATAATTTTCATACAGTCAGGGGGTTGCCTTTCAAGTGTATGCATCCAGAAGTGTCATGGTAGACACTAAATTTCAGTATTTTAACTTTTTGAATTGTTTAAACCAATTTTGTCAAGTATATTTCTTGACAAAAGAAACTGAGTCTGAGACTTAAGCCTGCAAAAACCAATTTAATTGGTAATTTTCAAATGATTGTCCATTGCTGTGATTGTATCATTAAGCTAAAACTGCTGGGGGAAGGGCTTGGTATGCTTCTTGATGTCCCAACTTGAAATACAGTAACCTAAAACTTTAGCTTCTTTCCACCCCTACCCCCCCCACCCCCGGGTAAATTTCTAATGCTCCAGCTCAGAAAAAAAAAATAAGAATGTGCAAAACATGGAGAGTAAACAACCTGTATGTATAAAAATCTGAAAGTAAATAAGATGATCTCATTATTTATTTAAGTAACATGATGTTGGTGTTATATTTAGGATTTATGAATGCTTGGTGTTGAGAAAACTGCAAACTAAGTCGGGTACAGCAGTGACCCAGAAAGCATTGAGACCCTGCAGTATATTTGGTAAGTACAAATGCTTTTCTAAATTCAATTACTTTTAACTTGCTCGTGGATCTTTTCCAAGCCTCGTGTGTGATAGAATCACCTCCAAAGGCATACTGTGTCCTACATCTGTGAGTATAAAGCACTAAGGAAATGGTAAGCATCGCTGTGACAAAATAACTTACATAATATGTAAAGTTCTGCACCGTGCCCTGGCCTGCTCCGACTCCCTCCTTTAATTTTTCATGTCTCGCCATTTCCCTTCTATATTTCACCAGAATGGTAGCTGTAGTGAATTAGAGGGAAGACAAGCATAAAGTCAATTCCACTTGCTGTAATCCCCCAGATCTTAAAAGGGAAAGATGTTTATTTAATTTGCTCTGCAACCTATGAGCTCATGAGCCTCATTAGTTTCTCAGGAAGTAAATAAGTTCCGGTGTTTTGTTCTTGAATTTATCACTTTTTGCCTATTTCCATTTTAGCTGGTACTTCAACCTCTGCCTCTTGCTTGAGCGAACTCTGTGAGAGGCCGCATCTGGGCTTTTTCAGCTCAGGGCGCAATTGTGCAGAAGAGAGAGGTATTTTTTGCCTAGTTGCTCCTGTGATTGGCACCACGTGGCTGCAGGAGCGCAGGCAGCACACGGGGGCGGGTCGTGTCTGGGGGCACCTCACCGAGCATTGCGCTGACACAGGCCAATATACCTCCTCTACTGATACCAGGGTGGGCTTCTTGGGCGGGAATGTTCCTGGCCTTGGCGTCTCCCACTGAACGGCGTGAGAAGTGCTGATGGGCATGCCAGCCAGCCAGGCTTTGTAGCCACGGAGGAAAACTGTAGCCTACTTGTCTGCTGTCTTCTAGCAGAAGGGAAACACAATTAGGTGAGGAAGTTTCATTAATAAGAACAGAAGTTCTCTTGAGGCCACTTTATTAGCAGCTTTTGGTGGGGTGGGGTGTGGAAACGTTAGATTTAGAAGATAATCAGCCTGCATTTTTATCTCTACTTAAAATAGTAGAATGGAAAATTATCTTATCTCCATAAACTGCTGTTTTTCATTTAGTAAGTTATTTTACCACCCAAAGCAGATGCCACACAAAGAGTTGTGGTTGGGAGGCATGTAGTTATATATGTCGGTCAAAATGTCTCATTTAAAAAGCTATCAGAGGCAGATAATAATAATAAATACATATGGCATTTGGCTAGATGAATACGAGATTATATTAAATAGAACACATTTCTGAAAAGAATAATTGTAACTAATTAGAAATCTCCAGTTATGCTTAGAGTTGGAAGAAAGTGAAATCAAATTTAATTATGCAAGGTCCCAGTTGTGCCAAAGGTGTTATAAAGAATATCTTTATGGAGACATTCAGTATCAGAAACTGGCTGGTGCTATTATTAGCAGGCTCAGTTGCACATTTTCTTTATATTAGTTTAAAGTTTAATGATGGTATTTGTAGGGCTAATTACCAAGAATCTGCACACAGCACTCATTGGGGTAGTCACCATAAGGCATCCATTTTTGCCGTGGTACGTTATTGATAACTCCAAAGCAGCTTTGACTTGATTCTTTATGTTAAGTATATGAACAAACAGGTACTTAAAAGTGGAAATGTCTACGATGGTGCTCATCGTTCCCTTGGAAGCATACGCAGTGAGTGTTGTTCCTTCCTTCCCGCATGCTAGCAGAGGACTGCGGACTGTGGGATTTCCCAGGGGGAGTTCAGCACTATGCTGGGAGATGCTCTGCGGAGGGTTGTCTTGGGTGATAGAAATGGTCCAGAGGCTGGGAGCAGGGAAACGTGGGCGGGAAGGCAGGCAAACAGTCAGCAGTCATATATGTTCCTTGAGAGCCAGTTGTCTTGGGGTGCTGAGAAGGAAAGCTAACTGCCCATAGTAACCCAAGATAAAATCTTAGCACACAGCAAAAATATCGTGTGTCTTATGTCTGAGGAAAAGGATTTGGGTTGGGCAACACGGAGCGTGAACCGAGAGCTTTTCCAGTAGCACTCAGTGTATCCTGATCTTGGGAGGTGGTCGTCTCCCGTGGTGAAAGCAGGTCTTGGGCACTGGCGTAGTCATGGAGGAGCATTAATCATGAGAAATATGCTGTGATATTAGAGGCATGCGGGAAGGAGGTTTCATGAAAACAAACTGTTATTTTTGGAATTGACACCGAAGTCAGGTATGGTTGCTGGGCTGGGCTGTGCTGCCCAAACCATTTTCCCATGCTTTCCTGGCAGCTCTGCCACACGTAATGAAGTCTGTCCCCCATCGCAGCCTCTCTGGAGGTGATGCTAACAACCTGGATAAATTAAGCTTTCAAATATACGCAAGTCTTCCTACTGATATCCTCAGGCCCTGTGAGGGAAAGCCTTTTCTTCTCAGTTGTAAGAGCTTTTCTTTCCAAGAGCACTATGTGATTCTCATCCCCAAAGGTGACTTTCCTGCCAATAACGATCCCTGCAGGCCACGGCCAGGCAGTTTTGTCTTTAAACCCTCCTGCCCCGACACACCGGGACCCTCTCTCTTCTTCCCCACCTACCTTGAAGATAATCACAAGGCAACCATCTCTCTCGCTACCGCTCCTCTCCCCTGCTTCGCCGGATCACATTAAAGCATTAGCCTCGGGAGCCAACTGCGGGGCTCATCTTTGATTAACGGCAGGAGGGGACTGGCAGGCACGACAGGCAGCACTGTGCGCCGTGGCCGGGAAGGGATTTATCCCACTCATCTGACACATGGCGCTTAGCACTTCTGCGGTGGTGTGGATTCAGAGCTAGGACTGAAAGCCTTGGTTTGCAGTACCTCTGATCTCCGGGGTTGTCATAGTCCTCAAACATACCTTAAAGGAGAAAGGAGCTGTGCTGTGGATCTCAGCCTGGGCCGGCATGTTCTGGGCTTTGCACTCAAGGGTCTGGTGCGGGGGGAGGCAGCCAGAGAAAGGCAGCAAAGCATCACACAAGTATTTCTGCCAGCTGATCTGCAGGAAGTGTTGGAAAAGAAAGGGTAGTTCCCGCTACTGAGAGTGACTGACAGGAACCTGGGGTGGGATTCACTTCTCATCACCTCAAAAGCCTGTGATGTACATGCATCTGCAGCTGAAATGGGCACTCTAGGCTTCCCTTATTAGTTAATGGAGGTGATTAGGTATTTTTAGGTATGACTCACCTGCCCTATTTTAGCTCTCTATTTCAGTGCATGATGAATTGTACAATGTCCATTAACTTTAAAGAGAGTCTAATCCAAGTAGCTCAGACGTGGACCTCTTAATTGATTTATTTGGATGAGTTTTGCCTGTGTCTGCCAAGGTCTTTAAAGCATCTTCCAACACTAAAGCCGAGGCAAACAGGGGGAGAGGCCGTGCAGAAAGCTGTCTTTTGCTTTGCTTTTCCAGATAGCAGCATCTCTTCAGGTGTGACTTCGGCAGCCAAATGCTTGAGTTGGCTGTGGTCATTTGGTACTGTCAAAAGTATTGTGGTCCTAATCTAGGAGCAATGCAGTCTCCGTCCGTACAGCCTCCATCCAGCTGGAAAAAGAAAAGGCTTTTTAGTTGCCTTCCCTCTCAAACATCTACTTTTCCTCCCTCTCTCTTGCCCTATCGCTACCTTCCTTTTCCTTATGGCTCTCTGTCTTGATCCCTCCGGCTGCAGCCAAACCTGTTAATTCTCTGTAGGTCCTCCGAGGTTGCTCATCTTCCCTACCTTGTGCTGAAACTAAGCAAAGAGACTCCCTGGCCTGGAGGCAAGAATATCAGCTACACCTCACTAGTGCAGCCACTGCGAGACCTGCAACAACATGCCCCCACACGTGTCCCGCACCCTCTTCTGCCTCCTGCACCATACAGAGAGCTTGCTGTGGGCTGGAAGAGGCAGCAGGGGGTAAGGCCAGGTCATGCCAGGTCATTTCTAAGCGATGAAAACAGCAGGAATTCCCTAGGTGGTCCATGTGCAGGGACCAGCCTGGGACCAGGTGTAGGCAGCAAAGCATTATCCATAGGAAGGAAGTACAAAGACGATGAAAGATTGATGTCTTACACACCATCACCTTCTCATAGCGTGTGCTCTCTGCCTATTGATACAAATAAGGGCATCCTCTATCATTTTTCTGACCATGGTGTTTTTCCTGTGGGCAGAATTCATACATAGCACATCTCTGAGCCTCTGGCTACATGGGCACAAGTTTCCTGATGACACCACAGGCCGTGAACGATGAGTCGCTGCTGACTGCCCATACCCTGCCCCACAAATCACCAAAACGATCAGCTGGCCGAACAGCATGGGCTCTCCCAGCGGTGGTCTCTGTTATGATGGTCTCAGGGCGAGCTGGCCCTAGAGGTTGGTTCTATGGAGACTGAAGAATGACGCATTCTTGATAAATTTGGGTGTCTAATACAACTAGGATTGAACTTCTTCTTTCTGAGCCTTGCTTATAGCCTGAACGTTGGTGCATCTCTTCCTTCCCGTGCTCTGTAATCTGAAGAATTTAGCATCAACTTGTTTCATCCCTTCTCTGACCATATAGCTGTCAGTGGCCTAAAACTCTGCTTGTTTGTTGTTTTTTTTTTCACTCTCATTCCTGGCCTGTGTATCCCTACCAGCTGTCTAATGAGGGTATAATCAAGAGCTCTGAGAGCTGTCGTCCCTAAACTCAGTCTTATTGAATCCAATACCTGCTCTAAACCGGTATATCTGGGTACTCACAGACGCAGACGATGGCTCTCTGCTTGCTCTTTTCTCAGTTAACACGGTGAATTCTGGCTGAACTGAGCACACTGAATCACGCTTCGTTCCGCTCACCATTTGCGTTCTGCTTTCAGGCCGTCATTCCAAGATAGCTGAAGAACTTGGCCTGAACGGGCTCTTTTAGGGCTGGGATCAGCATTTTGATGAATTGTAGAGTCTTTGGATAAAGGGTGAGCACTGATCTGCACGGAAAGGATTTCTTCTCTGCCAGGGAAGTGCAGATGTCCAGGGATGTGTGGCATGCAGAGAATCCACCTTGTGCAACCGATACTCTATAAACCTGAGTTCAGAGTGTGTCCAGCTGTTGTGTCAGAGCACAGGAACGACGCAATTCCCGGCAGGCTCTGTCTCTCTTCCACCGGGATCTTTCCCCAACAGGTAACCTCCTGCCACCACCTGAGCTCCTTCAGGCTTCCTGTTCCAGTGCAAGATGATCTTGTAGGATGTCTGACAATATGGAGAGCTGATATGCATCCGTGTCCCAGGACCCTGATTCCCAGCAATCTTCCTCAGCATAAGCAGAGAAGAGCACGCGCATGGCAGGTCCTAGCTATAGCAGTTATGCACATCTGAAATGTGTCCAGCTACTAGAAGAATTTCTGTAAAATAGCATAAAATACATAAAATACCAGTTGTTTGGCACACTTAGGGAGCTCTGTCCTACAATTCTTTCCCATTCTGCTTCTCTTGTTGCTAATGAAACAGCTGCTCTTTGGTTTCAGGCTTTAACCTATTTTTAGATTCCTTTTATGCTGTTGGCCCTTTGAAATGCATGAATAGCTGTGAAAGAAAGGCAGTGTCATTGCTGTGAGGCAAGAGGAAGGCCTATAGGTGAAGTCATGTCTGGTAATGAGAGACTGTCTCACCTATTCATCTCCTCCCTTCCTTTATTTCTATGAAGCAACTCCGTTCCCTTGGGCACATGGCTGCGTACCTTTTCTGCTTTTATTTAAGCGTTGCAATGATATCAGCCACAGCCCTTCATTAGCACAGCACCGGCGGCTGGCTCCCTCCTTTGCGGGGGCTGTTTTCTTCACGTCTGGGGGGCTGCAGAGCTGGGGAGCTCTAGCGCGGTCTCAGTACATGGTCCTGTTCCCACCGCAGGAAATGTGCTGGCCCAAAGGGGAAGGGGGGAGGTGGAGGAGCTTGGGTTTCAAGGAGAGGAGCTGGAGAACAGCACAGAAAGGAGGAAGCTGTGATGGAAGTAGGGGGCAAGCGGAAGGTAGGATTTATGTGTTGGATGAAGCAGCAAGACCCCATTTCTGTGAGCTGCTGGGTTCTAGTTGGCATGTGAGACTTTGCCTTTGTGCAGTAGGGATTCACATAAAGGGATGCGGGTGGGCAAGTAGAGTATCGGCATCTAAATAGTCGAGTTACCCGATGACTGTGGATGCCGATAGATACCACAGCCAGAATCACTGAATCGGTGTATACGATGATCTGGCCAATATGACCATAGGTGTTAGGATTGCTCTTATTTACTGCCTACAATTAATTAGTTCAGCACTAAACTAACTTAAGCAGCGGCTCCTCGTGGGATTTATGGTTTGTAGGCTGAAGTCCCAGCTGCATCACAGCTGATACTAATGAACATGCTGTGGCTAATTGAAGTGGGAAGAATCATACCTAGTCTCTGGGTTGCAGAACTGAGCTGACTCAGTATTGACAGCTTACTCAGTTCTTTAAATACCCAAGCCAGGCTCAGCTCATTTCGGTTCATTAAAAAAATAAAATAATATTTTTGCTCCCTGGCTTCTGAGTTTTAGGCTCCTGAAAAATGTTTCTGAACTGATCGAACAATTTCATCCTTGCAGACAGGCCTTTATTCTCATTGCTGCAGCCATCACTGCCTTGAGGCAGTAAAAGAGGACTTCTGTTTGCTCTGGATCCCTGCGCTGACACACAGTTTCACTGGAATCGAGTCATCTCCAACCTATCTGCTAAAGACGAGGAGATCTCAACACAGCAGGGTTTGGTTTTCTTTTTATGGTTGAAAAATGTGTTTTGAATTCTGTGCTGCAGAGAATATCTAGCAACAAAACGTGTGTCGCTGAGCTGTAACGGCAGCTGCTGTTGCAGATTCGTACGAGCTTGGTTGCACAGGGGGACGTCTGTACTCGGAGGAAATTATCGGTAGTCTGCAAGACTCTTGATTTTCTGTTGGCTTTGCGTAAGTTCCTACACTGATGGAAGCCCATCTTAAGTTGAACTTTTCAGGACCTGTGTATGTACTATTGCACAGATTACAAATATCTGCCGTGATTTTCCCTGTTTAGAATAAAACTGTCTATGACACCTGTACGAGTATTTGCATTCTTATTTGCACAGTAGACGATGAAGTCTAGAAACCCATAGTTTGCTAAGGAAAAATTATCTTTCCTAAGATTATTAGTACTAAGTCTTATCTGCTTTTCCTGTCCTTACTCTCAGTATTTAAACAAAATATGAGGCATTTGCTTTCACCCCACAATGCAGTTGAAGATACACATACAGAGCATTAAAATAGTGGTGGGTGAATGGAAGGGAAGGGCTGATAAAAGCGATGAGGGAAGCGGCTGGAGAGATAGTGAAAATGTCTGTGATTTTTGAAATAAATAACAATGGAATAAAATAAAATCGTGATGTTATAATCATGTGTTCAACACTCTCCCCAGCACTAACTCTGCTTTATGTCTTTGTATAATGCTCATCAAAGACTCTTGTTTTTATAAATTAATCAAGGGCTTGGTGCCTTGCATTTCTGAAGATGACATGGATGTGTGAGGAGAAATACTAATTATATCTTTTTATTTAGCGTCATCTGAGATCACTGCAGCCGTTAAGAGGTCCTCGCTTTTGCCAGTGAGATCAGTTTCTTAATATCATTAATCTGCCCGTTTTGTGTAAATCAGTTCCTCTCAGGCTTCTTTACAGGCCACCAGTCACCTGTTCATGGCCGAGCAGCGTTGGGTTTGTTCCATTTTCCCTGGGCACGGTACCAGTATCTGTGTGTTTTAAGTAGTCAGCCAAATAATGGAGGGGAAGTGAAGGCAGAAGGCAAAAGCAGGGTGATAACACGAAGTGGCAAAACCAAAAGCAGAATAAAAGACACAATGACCCAGTGAACTGTAAGAGAACAGGAGGCACTTGCTGGTGAGAAGCAGCACCCCAGGGCTGGTGCTTCCTAAGGAGAGGCCTAAGCGCAGCCAGGAGAGGGTACGTGACCAGAGACGTAGCGCAGCAGCAAAACGGGGGGGCGGGGGCTTGTGCAGGTGTGTAAGCACCCACTCCCAGCAGTCAGTGGTGGCCACTGCAAACCTCGGCATGTGACCGGGGCAGAAAGGGAGTACACCCAGGGGCTGGCCCTGGGGACAATAATCTGCGTCTCACGTGCCATGAAAGTAGGAGTTGGGCTCAGAGTTTGAGTGAGGCCAGATGTGGCTGACGTGGGGCCAAGACTGAAGTCGGAAGCCGCCAAAGGCCCAAACTGGAGCTGTGCAGCACCCAAGCTGAAGCAGAGAAGAAAATTGCGACAGCGTGTTCCAACCAGATGGGCTGGGTGACGTCAAGAAACACCAAAGCTAAAATTTTGGAGAGTAACCCCAGGTGCTAATTGGCGACCTATAGTAACCCCAGGGCTGAAAGTTTGGGGTGAAGTTGACCTCTAGTAACCCCATATGCTAATTGGCGACCTATAGTAACCCCCAGGGCTGAAAGTTTGGGGTGAAGTTGACCTCGAGTAACCCCAGATGCTGATTGGCGACCTAGAGTAACCCCCGAGCTCAAATTTTGGGGTGAAGTTGACCTCGAGTAACCCCAGATGCTAATTGGCGACCTAGAGTAACCCCTGAGCTCAAATTTTGGGGTGAAGTTGACCTCTAGTAACCCCAGATGTTGATTGGCGACCTAGAGTAACCCCCGAGCTCAAATTTTGGGGTGAAGTTGACCTTGAGTAACCCCAGATGCTAATTGGCGACCTAGAGTAACCCCCGGGCTGAAAGTTTGGGGTGAAGTTGACCTCGAGTAACCCCAGATGCTAATTGGCGACCTATAGTAACCCCCAGGGCTGAAAGTTTGGGGTGAAGTTGACCTCGAGTAACCCCAGATGCTAATTGGCGACCTGGAGTAACCCCCGAGCTCAAATTTTGGGGTGAAGTTGACCTCTAGTAACCCCAGATGCTAATTGGCGACCTAGAGTAACCCCCGAGCTCAAATTTTGGGGTGAAGTTGACCTCGAGTAACCCCAGATGCTAATTGGCGACCTAGAGTAACCCCAAGCTCAAATTTTGGGGTGAAGTTGACCTCTAGTAACCCCAGATGCTAATTGGCGACCTAGAGTAACCCCCAGGGCTGAAAGTTTGGGGTGAAGTTGACCTCGAGTAACCCCAGATGCTAATTGGCGACCTGGAGTAACCCCCAGGGCTGAAATTTTGGGGTGAAGTTGACCTCGAGTAACCCCAGATGCTAATTGGCGACCTAGAGTAACCCCCAGGGCTGAAAGTTTGGGGTGAAGTTGACCTCGAGTAACCCCAGATGCTAATTGGCGACCTAGAGTAACCCCCGAGCTCAAATTTTGGGGTGAAGTTGACCTCTAGTAACCCCAGATGCTAATTGGCGACCTGGAGTAACCCCAAGCTCAAATTTTGGGGTGAAGTTGACCTCGAGTAACCCCAGATGCTAATTGGCGACCTAGAGTAACCCCCGAGCTCAAATTTTGGGGTGAAGTTGACCTCGAGTAACCCCAGATGCTAATTGGCGACCTAGAGTAACCCCCGAGCTCAAATTTTGGGGTGAAGTTGACCTCTAGTAACCCCAGATGCTAATTGGCGACCTATAGTAACCCCAGGGCTGAAATTTTGGCTAAAGTTGACCTCTAGTAACCCCATATGCTAATTGGCGACCTATAGTAACCCCCAAGCTCAAATTTTGGGGTGAAGTTGACCTCTAGTAACCCCAGATGCTAATTGGCGACCTGGAGTAACCCCCGAGCTCAAATTTTGGGGTGAAGTTGACTTTGAGTAACCCCAGATGCTAATTGGCGACCTGGAGTAACCCCAGGGCTGAAATTTTGGGGTGAAGTTGACCTTGAGTAACCCCAGATGCTAATTGGCGACCTATAGTAACCCCAGGGCTGAAATTTTTGGGGTGAAGTTGACCTCTAGTAACCCCAGATGCTAATTGGCGACCTATAGTAACCCCCAGGGCTGAAAGTTTGGGGTGAAGTTGACCTCGAGTAACCCCAGATGCTAATTGGCGACCTGGAGTAACCCCAAGCTCAAATTTTGGGGTGAAGTTGACCTCGAGTAACCCCAGATGCTAATTGGCGACCTATAGTAACCCCCAGGGCTGAAACTTTGGGGTGAAGTTGACCTCGAGTAACCCCAGATGCTAATTGGCGACCTAGAGTAACCCCAGGGCTGAAAGTTTGGGGTGAAGTTGACCTCGAGTAACCCCACATGCTAATTGATGACCTATTGTGACCCCCAAGCTGAAATTTTGGTTGAAGTTGACCTCGAGTAACCCCAGATGCTCATTGGCGACCTGGAGTAACCCCGCGTGCCAATGGGTGACACACCATCCTCCCCCCACGCTGTGCTCGTTCTCCCCTCTGAGCCTCCCTCCCCTCGCTCTGCCCAGGCTGTGACTGGGGGTCACCAGAGCAGCTCCTCAGGACCAGCTCTGCTCAGCCTCCCCCCAAATTCACCTCCACAGCTCAGCTCAGCCAACCCCCTCCTGGATTTGTTGCTCAGAGGTCCCTGAGATGTCCCAGTGAGTCCACTGGAGCCCCTGAGGTCACTTGGGGACCAAGAGTGCTTCAGGGCATCCACTGCGCTCATCTTACGAGATGAGAGCGCAGAGCGTCCCCCATGGACCTTCCCCTCGACTCCCCCTGACAGAAAGCACAGGTTAACGAGAGGGCAATGTCAAACACGGCACACGGGTGTCAGCCCTTCTTTATTTCAGGAGGGACGGGTCAGAGGTGGCTTGTTTTCCTAAGTGTCATGAGGTGGACAGAGAGCATCTTCCAGCTGTGCCACCTCTTCACGTCACACAGAGTCTATAAAGCTCTTGCAGAGTCTGGGTCCACCACCTCTCGCCATGGCACCCTTCTTCTCTGGGTCTCTTGTAACTCATTGCTCGAGTCCATTCAGCTCCCCAGCATCCACTTTCCGGTTTTGGCTACTAAAACCAGTTGATGGCACCTTACTCACCGGTTTCTTTTAGGAGGAAGTTACAAAGAGAATACATTTCCCGATATCCGTGCATGTTGCTGGAGGAGCAGCAACATCTGCTTGGAGACTCTCTGCCTTTCACAAACCCTTGGCGCCCTCTGGCAACCCTGCGAGTTCTTTAAAGCTGGATTCATCTGTGCTTCAAGTATTTTGAGATGAATTGCACCAGCTCTCATTACATAATAAAAAAAAAAAGAAAAGACCAAAAAACCCCCAAAAGAGTGAGGTGATTGGATGGGGAAAAAGACCAGAATGCAACTTATTCCAAGGGGGGAGGAGGGAGACTGGCTACAGGGAAGAAAATCAGTCAACGCAAAGTCCAAGTGTTCGGTTCTAAATGCCCAGGCTTTGAAGAGCACAAATTAAAGCCCAAAGAGTGCTCCTTCCAGCATTCCCCTCCTCGCTTTTCTGTGAGCCACATCCTGCTGGAGTTACTCAGAGCATGGAGACAACAAAACCCTGAAGCCCAAGACGCCCCAGCTTCTGTCCAGGTACCAAAATAAGGATGAAGATGCTCTCTCTTGTGTTAACCTGTTGAAAAACCAGAAGACGACCATAAGCATCCAGTCCCGGGGGGCACTGGGGCAGCACAGGGCAGGCATGGGGCAAGGCACCACCCCAGGCGAGGCCCCATCCCACCCCATCCGCAAACATAACGGAGGTACAACCTTACGAAAGATAAGAAATAGCGTTGCAGCACTTTTAAAGATGCCTCTTAGAGGCTGAGTAGACCCATAAATTACAGCGTGCTTGGCCATGCCCCGCAATAAAACGTACCACAGACCAGATCCTGCTCCCTTCAAATCAATGGCAAAAAGCCACCTACCGGCACTGCTGCGACCAGTACATCACCACCGTACAAACACCATCACCTTCCAGTTTTGGCCCCCACTCGGTGTTTAATAGGCCTACTCATCCCGCCAGAAAAAAAAATGTATTCTGGTGTAAATCTAACAAAACCAGTGGTGAGAGCAGAGCATGAGATGGTGTCCATGAGCTTCTTTACTAATCTGCCAGACACTTTTTCAGAATGCAATAAGCCGGAAAGCAAAATGCCAGGTCCTCAGGTAAACCCTGGGCAAGGTGGGTAACGCAGTGGTGGCGGTTTCATTGAAAATGTTGTTTGGGCCTTTATTTAATAGTTTAGTTACAGAGCAGACTGCTTTTCATTACCATTTTAAATAGACATTACCACTGTAGTTAATAACTTTCATGGTATTTTTACCCTCCGGCAACTTTATTATTTATCCTTAAATTATAAATGTTCGGCTTTTCTCTGGCATCTTATTCCTATGTAATTTTTTTTTTTTCGCTAGAGTTCAATAATAAAACACCCAGGAGAGCCATGTACTTGTGAAAGAAAAAAGCAACGGAACTGAAACCGAACACCTACCTGGTCAGCAGGAGATCCGAAGTCATGTTCGGCTCCCGGCAACCTGCCTGTCAGCCTGGAATATCGCTGGAAAATCCATGCAGCTGCGCTACCTCCGCACTGATGCCTCCAGCCAGATGACGTCTATGGATGGAATCACAGAATCGCCCAGGTTGGAAGGGACCTTTCAGATCATCGAGTCCAACCATCAACCCAACACTGACAAAACCCACCACTAAACCATATCTCTAAGCACTGTGTCTGCCCGTCTTTTAAATACCTCCAGGGATGGTGCCTCAACCACTTCCCTGGGCAGCCTGTTCCAATGCGTAATAACCCTTTCTGTGAAGAAATTTTTCCTAATATCCATCCTAAACCTCCCCTGGCGCAACTTGAGGCTGTTTCCTCTTGTCCCATCGCCTGTTACCTGGGAGAGGAGACCAACCCCCCCCTGGCTACCCCCTCCTCTCAGGTAGTTGTAGAGAGCGAGAAGGTCTCCCCTCAGCCTCCTTCTCTCCAGGCTGAACACCCCCAGCTCCCTCAGCTGCTCCTCATAGGATTTGTGCTCCAGACCCCTCACCAGCTTCCTTGCCCTTCTCTGGACCTGCTCCAGCACCTCAATGTCCTTTTTGTGCTGAGGGCCCCAAAACTGCACACAGTAACATACATGTCTGTTGTAGTTTCTCCTGGGGGAGAACCCCCAACACACTGCAGCTGCAGAACCCTTTACATAAGTTACTTGTTGCTTGAATAACAAGCATCCAAGAACAAATGTCACTCTGAATTGTCCTGTTGGCTCACTACCACCACACAGAAGTGCTCTGTGGCCATGCTTGTCCAGACGGACACCCACGTGAGCTGGAAATGAAATGAGAAGACAACAGATCACCCGAAACATAATATGTTCCCTGCTGATTCGTGTTTATTCAACAGAGCCAAGTAGATGATGTGGCCTATATACTCTGGTTACAGATTTCTCATCTTATTGAAATGTCATGTTTTGGTAATCCCAGCTGCTCCTTCGGGACTCTGGGCTTAGTCTGTGTTGATATCTCAGCTTGCAGAAGCTAAATAAAATTAGTTCCTCAGATAAAACCCTACGGAAGTCGGAAGGCTGAAGGAAGAAGCCTGGAAATAAGCGGTGGTGGAAGATACATTGAAAAGCAAATTCAGTGGGTTACTTGTGGGGAAGCCGTAGCTACTTAGCCTTGTGAAAGGAAGAACATTCATTGAAGAGGCAGAGTGCAACTCTCTCTTATTTAAATGCATTGGTTGACTGAAGGACTGAAGTGGGAATATTCAAAGCAGATTTTTCTCCTATTGAGCAAGTACCAGCTGCTGCATCAGAAAGAAGCTCAGGAGAGCTGGTACAGCTGGTTCCCGTCCCTGCTATGGCGTCAGCGTGGTCTCAGAGCACCCCAAAGGCTGCTCTAGGCTCTGCCGTCTGGTCACAGATCCCAAAGGATGAGAATTAGTGATGACAACTCCAGTAACAAGGACAACACCCATCTCCTCTCCTGCCTTGATATGACTCCAGAAGAATTTTCTTATGGATATGGGATGCCTTTCAGATCTACCAAGAGTATTTCAATATGTGTAAAATTGAGTCACACCACGGCATCTCCAACTTGAAAAATAGCTAGTTCTTCTCCTCTGCCTCTTCTGCATCACTAAAGCTACTATTGAACCTTTGGTGGTTATTCCAAGAGCAGCAAAACTTGTTGGGAGCCAGGAGTTACTAAATGATAAAGGGCTAAACAGAATTAATGTGAGTAAGTAAGGTCTAAATGAGATAGCAGCAGCTAAAAATACAAACATCAATGAGAGAAAAACAGAAATAACTGAATGATATCAAAGAACAGTGACGCGCTGGTTTCGGAGCAGAAAACCTTTCCGACAGAAGAGATGTGTTAAGTGTACAGAACTGATTCCTGGAGGAAATGCTGGCAGCCCATAGATGGAGCAGCCAAACTCATGGAACCACTAGGAATTCAAGGCAAGACAGAAAAAATTATTCAGAGCAAGTAATCTTAGAAGTGCGTGCCATTTCTAACTTCTGTTAGTGCTGGGTGCGGTGGGACTACAACATCTGAGCAAGCTATAATTAGAAAGCAACACAGGCCTCAGAAGTTATTCCTATTTCAGCTATTTCTAAGGGCACTTTTAATTGGCATTATTCAAATACAAACTCCCCCAGCTATGAGTAATGACACACTCTTCAACTCTCTCCTAAATTATTCCAAGTTTCTCAGTGAGAGATTTTTAGTATGAGCTAGTTATCTCCTGTTGGCCATTTAAAATAATAAGAGAGGAACTTGGGTAGATTCTGAGCTAAACCTTCTTGAAACTGGTTTGCAACGAAAAAGAGAAGTAGCTCAGGAAGGGAATCAGCAACAGAAAGAGTGTTGGAAGGGAAAGCTTCAATGTATTCAGAAGAGTCTGAGCACTGAGATATATGTATATATCTGTGCATATGTATATCCATAAACACCTCAAGAGAGTGAACACTTGAAGAGAATGAAGAACCGCCTTCAGGGCTGGCGTCCTGGCTGCAGAAACGGGTTGCAGCCGTGAGCAGAGAGCTGCTGTTTGTGTCCCTCTCGCATTTGAAACGGCACATTCTCGTGACTGAACATAAGTCATCAGGGGTGTCTGACTCTGTCACCAGTCTCTACACTTAATCAACATACACCGTTCTTTCATTAGTCACTTGCATCAAAAGGATAACAATACTTAAAACAAATTCCTTATTTTCCATAGAGCTCACTATTAGACAATTCTTAATATGACTACTCAGGATACAGCGATGTTGAGCAATGACTTTCTCTTATCGTGAAGCAAAATTGTTTCCTGATGTAAATTAACAGCAGCGTCTGGCAGGACACACAAAACCTATGCACGTATGTTACTATGAAACATGCTAGCAAAGCACTGATTTTAGTAAGCTGTGAAAGACCCCGCAAGATACACTGAATGACAAACAGCAAGGTAAGGAGGGGAGGAAAAAAAAAAGCCTGTCTCCTAATCAGCTCGGGAAGTCTGACACCACTGAAACTTTGCAGACTCCTGGCTTGTACCACTTCACAGGGAGCTGCTGCAGAGGAAACAACAACGTGCGAGGCAGGTATGGCCGTGTTCTGATTCATACTCCATTGGAATTTAATTAACAGATTGGTCGATGTTTTCCAATTATCTGAAAATAGACATGTACTGGAGAGCAGCAGTGCGCGTGGTATGAGCTCCAAACAGCGTGCACCACTGAAGGGAAGGACATACACCTGTTTGTGTTTTCGGTAGAAATCCAAACCTCTAAGAGCTTGAAATAAAGGCCCACTTTGTGCCTTTGTTGGCGGCAAAGTTCTTGCACTTTCAAAGCAGGCTATGAAATTCCTGACAGAGAGGAATGGGTGTTGTCAGACCTGCTGGAGCCATCAAGGAAAGCTGAAGGCTGTACTTCTTCTGCTTGGGGCATTTGTCAACACAACAGGGTCACAAGGACTGAAATGCAGTTCTTTTCCCTTAATTTGTTTTTCCTTTTACCATGGGATAAGGCCCCTCCTGAACACCGTTTTTTCTAAAAAGGATCTCTCAAGCAAACTAAAACAGGTCAGTCACCTGCGGCAACTTCATGCTGTCTCAGTACAGCATTTATAGTGTGGTATTTGTAGTATAGGTGATAATGGCCTTCTAAAGGTTGAAAAAACAAGTATATTTTCCATGAAAAAATTTACAGCCCTGGCACTAGGGTTTGGCAGCATTTTTAGGAAATCACTGAATTTCTAAATAATAAAAGGTAATGTTTTAAATATTTAGTTCATATAGAGTTCCAGCTTCTCCTAGTAGTTTAGAAATTGTGTCTACTTACAGGCAAGGTGGGAGTCACATCTGTCCATAGGAGCCACATCCTCCATGACTGTCCTTTTCATGGGAAGGCTTCAGAACTCAAGGAAACACAAGCTGGGTCTCCCTCCCATTTTCCTTCCTGCCTAGAAACACGGATCAGCATCCTTCATCCCACTGCAGATAGCACCTCACAATGAAAATCACAAGGGGAATCTGAAAAGCGACAATTTTGGCTCCAGGTTGAAACATTTAATGAAATTTCAAGGAAATTAAGCCTGAATTTAACCATTAATGACCTATGTATTGTAAACATAAAGGATTCCTAAATAATAGGAGAAATAAGCATCTATAAAATAGCCGTTTATTCTCAGTATTATTCTTACTGTAATGAGGTACGATATTCTTATATCAAGGTCAGCTCTTTGTGATTCAGTGGTGTCAAGTGCTTTAAAAATGCCACTAACTAGGCACATTTATCAATAAAAATCAGCCGATTGTATTGAGCCCTTTTTACAGTGGATAGCTCTGCCAGCACGCAAAGTGAGGTCAAAGTTGACAGGGTGGCACTGACACCTGTCTTCACGTCCTCCGCTCATTTAAAAGATCACCACGTTTCCACTTCATCACATTTAAAATACGAATGAATTTCAGAAATTAGATGGAAATCCACGAGCAATTAAGAAAAATGTGAGTTAAACACCATTATCACGGTGTTAGAAAGCTGGACTGGAGTATCACTGCTTTGGTAACATAGCAAAAAACGGTCCTGTAATTGACACAGGATAGATAGCTGGAAAGAAAAATAATGAAGTTGCCCAGGGTGAATTTGAAGCAGCGAAGTCTTTTAACTAAAGACAAAATAATTGGAAAGTTTGAGCTAAGAAATAATGGGAAAATGAACAGAAGACTACTGTAGAAATAGCTTGTGTAGGCTTAGACAGAAAATAGAGCAACTGAGACTTGAAGACAGCACTCACTGGCAGTGATTAGAAAAGTAGAGACAGAAAATTAGAGAAAATGACAAAATGTTATGCAGAGATGCCACCTCTTTTAAGTCATCATTTTCTATGGAGTTGTTCAGAAAGCAAGGTGTGAGTTGGGAAAGGGGGTGAAGAAACGAGACTGCACCACTGCAGAGGCAATCTTCCCTTAACGAAGAGTGAATCGTACCTGGATTAACGACTTCCTGTGGTGCTGGGGTGCACGAGTCGTTATCTGCACTAATCTGTTTCTTCATCTGTCAGAACCTGGGCAGCAATACAGGCCCGTGCCACGGCGTGCCCAAGCCCCGTGCACGCACATCACCAGGGCTTAACACATGCGCGAGTCCCCAAGCACCAGACTTAGCACCCACGCGGAGCAACGCCAGTTGGCAACAGACGTGCAAGCGAACTCCATGCATACTCTGTGGCCAAAATCTGATGACTGCACGGGTGCAGCTCAGTGGAGCAGCTGATGTGGGTATAGGCTATGGCTTTTCTCTGCCATCCTCAGTGGAAACTACCATCTCAATAGGTAAATCAATAAATTATTATTTTCTTTTTTTTTTCTTCTCCTGGACAAATTTCTGAGAAAGTAAGAGTACACCTCTGGGACAATACGTGTGGCGTCTCTAAGATTGTTACTGGGATCTGTAGGTTCCATTCACTCTGTCATCAGCACTATTTTGCTTATCACAGCTCAGTCTTTCAGTCAGCTAAATCCTTGAAGGACACTGGGGAAGAGAAGCAGAATCATGTAAGAAAAATATTATTCTGTACTCTCCAACCATTTTGCAAACAGTTCACACTGATTCCAACACCAAACTCGTGTAAGCGTTATAACCAAGGTGGCTTGGCTGCAGTCCCACTTGACACCAGAGTTTTTTGGCCATAGTCCTCGTGCCTGGCTCAGCTTCACCCAGCCCGAGATCTGAGTGGGATGCAAAGGTGACTTCTTTCTCTCTGAAAGCATTCCCTATTGAGTATATCATCACCTGCTTCAGAGATTCCCTGTTCTTTGCTTCCTAAGGTGCTGATTGTCTTGGTGGGAAGATGCTCCAGACGCCCTGTTGCTGGGTACCCGTCAGCAGTGAGAATGAGGTGGCCTGAGGCTGTAGCTCTGTCCCGTACCTCCCCCGGGAAAGGTACACTAACTACATTTGCATTTTTGCAGTCCTGCTAGGAGAGGCTGCATGTGTATGTGCACGCAGGGGAAGATATCAGAGGCTTTGACTTCAGCAGAATAATGTAGGTAAATTTCCACAGACTGCTGTTTTGCCGAAGCTGTTACTAAAATATATCAGAGAAGGAAAAAACCCACCTTGCTGTCACCTCCCTTGTGCTCCTTCATGACGGCAATCTATAAACTGGAAGAACATAAAGGGCAACATTTAGAAGAATGTAGTAGTTGGCACACTATGAGTGATGAGAAAGAGCACACCTGCCCTCTTCATAAGATACAGTTACGGCAGTAATATTTTTTTAATCAGCTAATCCTACTGGTTCCAAATTTTCTGCAGATTGTCCAGTCTTTTCTTAGATTTTCCTTTGCTCCAAATTCTGTTTTCTATGAATCGGTGCAGATATGCCTGCAGAGGGATTTTTCATCAATATAAGCTGTTAACTCAAAACTAAACTAAACTAAAAAGTTGTCAGGAGCACTATGCTCTTTTTAATAGATGATCCTTTCATAAAAGATGATACATTTAAAACCATCAGCAATACCCATGACTAAATATATATAATACATATATATAACAGATATATCCTTTCCTACAAAAGTAGGGAAGATCTCAGATAAAAGATTCCAAGCCTTTAGCTTGAGAATATGCATATGTATCAGCATCTTACAGTATCTATTCATTCAGTGTTAAAATTGATTGAAGATGGTTACTAATAGCCACATCATTTGCTCCTCCCTCTTCTCTCCACTCTTTTTAATATCCTTTAAATCTTTAATATAAGATTTTTCCTTTGCTTTTTCTAGCCCAAGGTTAAAGCTTTTTATTTCCACCCAGTAGCCAAAAAGGGAGTTTTGAAATAAGCAGCGGTGGTTGCAAGAATTGCATCAAGGTTGGATGAACAATTAAGATAATGGTGGGACTATCCAGCTGAATAATCATTCAGATAATGATTGCTGTCCTGGAACATTGTATGAGGTATGGAATAAAAGGAAAATCAAAAGGAATTCCCTTTGAATAGATGTTTGGCATGGCTGAGTGCTGCGGCAGCATATCTGAATGATAAAGGATGTTCACTAAGACAAAAGCAGTATTCTTTGCTAGAGAAGAGGAGGATTGAATTTGTTGCTTTTTTTTTCTCCCCCTCCAGATTTATATTTCAAATGCAAAGTGTTGCTTTCTTGGATGCTCATTTATTGTTTGAAAGGATACGCTCCAAAAGAAAAAAGAAAAAGGAAAAAAAAGTGGTTTTACCTTTATTGTGCCAGAGCACAGAGGTAGAAACAAGCTGCAGAGAGGATGTACTTGGGAAGTCTGTACGGGAGGAACCAATCTTTGTGCTGATTCTCTCCAAGGTAACAAACAACGGCTTGAGGCAGAAGGAATATGGGCTATAAACTGTGTTTGATTACTTGGCTATCTGGGCATATAGACTTCCCGGGGCAGGTAAAATACTATTGCATCCCCTGATTTTAATTTGTTAATCCAGTAGATTTACAGTCTCTGAGAGGTGGGACTCCAGACAGATTAACTACAGTTTTTTCTCAGGGACCCAGATTATAACCTTTGTGTTTCACTTACTCACAGCTGCTGTGAGTCACCGAGGTGTCACAGTCACGAATGCGTTGGGACCTGAAGTGTATATTACTGTGGCATTGCCTTTTGCAACCCAACAATTTTCTCAATTACATTCGTAGATTTTTATTACTTGGACTAAGTTTTGATCCGTATTGTTTATTGAACAGATCTTAATTTGTTAGTTGGTTTGGGTGGTTTTTTTATAAGAGTTTACTAATCAAATTCCGGGATTATGCTTGTTAATACAGTAGGTTCAAATTTCTTATGGTTTAAAGATCTGCTATTTTGGACTAGAAGGGAAAAAAAATGCATTGTTTTGCTTCAGTCTCCAGGAGAACCAAGCCTTCCCTTTTCGCTAACCTTAATGAGGCAGCAGTCTATCCCCAAAGCCCAAATGACATTTTTCTGAAATAGTTCAGGCAGAATATATTGAACATGCATCCTTTGCAATAGAGTTGCTAACAAGAGTAAATATTTCAAATGACCTTTGCCAGGCCCTGTGTTTACCAGGGGTATTAATTAAACTTCCATGGAAAAGTCCATAAGGATTAAATGAGAACCGGGAATAACATCCCTCTGACATACCTGGCCTATTTTGGGTGTCATTTAACTGACAGTACAAGCTATTTGTGACCTGTCACCCTTTTCATTAGTCAATCTAAAAACTTGGTATTCTTGCCTTAAAACTGGAGACAGAATTATAGACCTCTGGTTTAGCAGTAGCAATTTTCCATTTCACTCAGCATGACACAAGCCATCAGATGCTCTGAAGGTGCTTAAATATCTGCTTTGGCTGGCTGATATTGTGTTCCTTGTGGTCCTAAGCAAGATTAAAAGAAAAATCACTTATACCAAATGGTCTACCTGTCTATCAAGCTGAGACCGATTTTTTCAACAGTTTCATAAGTACAATCTTTAGCACTTGTCTATAACCTTACGATTTTGGATGAGAGGTAAACCTTACCTGGCTGAAAATATGCAATGCTTTTGACTGTGAGAGGTGTATTCTTCTATTCTACAAAGCAATAACTTAGCCTTTAAGCTCAACACTCTACCTTTATTATTTCAGTAGCGCTGAAGGAGGAGACAAGAGTGGCAACTATCTTTGGGTCCTCATGGCCCTGCTTAGAATATATTAAAATGTACTTTTCTGTCCTCAGGAAGTGGCCTGACTTGGAAACAGCAAAGTAAAGAAAGCCAAACTGAGTGAATTTTGCCTCTAGAGGCAGTAAAATGTATGCAACACAATATAAGCTCCTTCATGCCTTCTGCTGAGGAGCCTTCCTCATGTAGAAGGACCTGTGACTGTCACCGCAGCCAGGAGAGTTCACATTAGCTGAAACTCCATCCTGCAATTCTCACAAAGCAGGTTGCTTTGTTATGCTACGTGTTGCCCCAGGCCACGTTTGTCTACTTTGCATCTGCACGCTTGTCTACAAAGATTGGGAATATAAGGTAAAGGAAAGTGTACACCTGTCATCCCCGTAGTCTTAAATGAGACCTGCCTTTGGGAGCACCTTGCTCCTCCCGCTGGACTTTATAGAGCACTTCTGGAAGAAGGAAGGATGATTCTGTGTAAACCTCATTAATATCTCTATTTAATTCTGCATTCCCAATAAAGTTTTAAACTCACAACAGACAGGAGCAGATAGTAAGCTGAACACTTCATCTAATTCATTAATCCAATGTTTTACATTTTTATTTGAAAAGGAGTGTCAAAGCACACTGAAGTTGGATATAAAGAAAACAGAGGGTGAAAACAAAAGCTTAGAGAGACAGATAAGGTACTCTGAGACAGAAAGAAATGCAAATCTCCTGCGAATACATTGGAAAGAAAAACATACTGGAGAATTTAAATGACTAACTGAACCTAATTTCCTTTGTTATCGCTCTCAATAAGCAGAGAGGTTTTTTGTTTTTCTCTCCCTTCATGTATTTATGGAATACTCCTTGTGGCAATTTAAAGATACTCATACGTTCTTCCGAGAAGTCTGAATCACTGGCCTCTTTACAATTATCCAGTTTGTAAGAGAGAAGAAGATTGAATCAGACCTTCACAGTAGGGAGGGACAAATGGAGTTTTCTCCTAAAATGATTCCTTGTTGAATCTTGTTGCAATGAAATTACAATTAAACCACAGCAAAGAGGAGGCATATGTGCATAGGGACCACTATTCTACATAAACACAAATGTAACTCACTATATTTTATTTTGATCACAACTGTAATACAAATGTTCTCCTGGATGACAGCTTGGATCCAATAAGGAGATAACTAGGGATAGGTGCTAATGTCTTGTCAAAGTTATATAGATTCTTTTTGAAAAAGACATCTGGTTTAAGTGCTCAATGCCAACTGAATCCTTATAACCAAAGGCAGTAATTGCTTGCTGCTGATGTGTATCCATGAATAATTGAAGGACTTGCCTTTCTCTATCCTTACTTTGGCTCCCAGGATTGAAGGGACCCAGGCTTTGCATTTATTAAATAGATCTAATCTTGTTTTTATTTAATTTCCATTTTTATTGCATTTCTATTCTCTGCTCTCATTCATGTTAACATCCTTCCCCTGGTGTAACACACAGAGCTGTGTGTGTAACGGCACCAAACCAAAAGGGTGCCTGAAAGTATCTCTTGTTTCTAATGCTTGCATTTCTTTAAAAAACACAACTCGGTGGGTTTTCAGGGGAATGTGTGTCTGAAATATCTATAGAAGAGCTCTTCAAATGACAGAGGCATTTATAACAAATCATACTAGTCAGTAGGGTTTCCTTTCCTTCTAAAAGGAAAAACGAGCCCTTATAAGAAGCCCTTGTGTTACATTTCACAGTATTATTTTTTTTTTAAGTCAAGAAACTGCAATTATGATGATAAGTTAAGCCACCTTTTCTTTATGCAGACTTAGAATGTCCTACAGGCTAGCAAACTGATGTTTTCCCTATGTTTATTAAACCCAGTGGCCAAAGATGCGTGTTTATTCTTGAGAGATATCTCAAAAAACCTTTGCATGTGAATTTTAAAAGAGCATTTTACCTTATCAGTTGAGCAACACAGGCATTTTTGTATTCAGGATAAAAGAAAGAGCCTGAAGATAATTTTATTTACACACACAACCACACAGACACACACATATATATGCAAAATACAGGAATGTTACATTTTGTATCTGTTTGGGCTCGGACAAGGGTTGTTAACAGGTAGTCTTCCTGGCACACATAGACCAAATACGAATGACAACAGGGGAAGGAATTTCACCCCTTTCTAAACACACAGTACTAAGAAACCATCTACTTATCCGGGGCTCGCTCCTGCTTCCATTTAACTCGGAGTCAAAAGTGACAAGAGGAAGAATATTAGTTATTTTAAATATATGCAGAGTGCCATATACTACAGCTGTTGACCACTGCTAAATGCAATTTAACAGGCTAAACGAACGCAGTATGCAAAATTTATATATGTCCTTACAGTTCTGTAAGAATATGCTGTACATTATTTAAAGATTAGTAATGTTAGACCTTTGCTAGCCATTCACAATGAAGGATTAATTATGTGTCACTAGAAAATAGCTGAATATGCCAATATACTTGTTCGCTCTTTTTGAGCAGTAATTCAGGAAGTTTTCCACCTTAACTTTGAAACCTTAGTGTACTTTTGCAAGTACTCGACATGCCCACAGAAACACAGGAAATAAAAAGCTCTAAAGTATAAATGGATTAAGACTGAAACAACAGGTTTCTATCTCCAACTCATTCCCTCTTTTCATCTTACAAATTATCAGTTCCACGTATAAGAAACAGATGCGTAATTCCTAGTTAAAGACTGATGAAAGAAATATTTGAGATTTTTCCTCTGTTCACATGCAATTTGCAGGTGAAAACAGAAATTACTGCACTGGCTCTGGATGTTGCAGTAAGCTTCCAGTGGCTACTTGGTTAAATACTCAGTAGAGTCATTTCTAAAGGAGATATTCAAAAGGACAGCACCTGGAGTACTGTGTCCAGCTCTGGGGCTCCCAACACAAGAAGGACATGGACCTGTTGGAGCGGGTCCAGAGGAGGCCACGAAGACGATCAGAGGGCTGGAGCACCTCTCCTATGAGGACAGGCTGAGAGAGTTGGGGTTGTTCAGCCTGGAGAAGAGAAGGCTCCAGGGAGACCTTATATATAGCCCCTTCCAGTACTTAAAGGGGACCTACAGGAAGGATGGGGAGGGACTCTTTATCAGGGAGTGTAGTGATAGGATGAGGGGTAACAGTTTTAAACTGGAAGAAGGGAGATTTAGATTAGACATTAGGAAGAAATCCTTTCCTGTGAGGGTGGTGAGCCCCTGGCCCAGGTTACCCAGAGAAGCTGTGGCTGCCCCATCCCTGGAGGTGTCCAAGGCCAGGCTGGATGGGGCTCTGAGCAGCCTGGGCTGGTGGGAGGTGTCCCTGCCCATGGCAGGGGGCTTGGAACTATATGATCTTTAGGGTTCCTTCCAACCCAAATCATTCTATGATTGTGTGACTTCCGTACAAAATCATGTGTGATGTCATAGTTGGGACATTCATTTTAGTATTGGACCACTTGGTTCAAATCTCTGCTCCTGACCAGGTAAGAAAAGGGATATGAAAATATCAGATAAGCACTGTGGCATGTGGGTAGAGGGGTAATGTTGGCACCTCTCTCATTTTTGAGGAGGGATGGGAGCCACTTATACACCTAACTGCATGCAGGAGAGGAATCGAAGACAGTAAAACGGCACAGGCACAGAAACATCTACTGTGGAATAATAGAAAAATTAAGTGTTTATATCCCTGATCGGAGAGAGGCATAACAGCATGAAAAAGAAATAAACTACCTTGCATTCACCAAATTGTCACATGGAAACACACACATGGAAGTTTATCACAAAACCAGCTGCTTTATTACATCATCAGCAAGTTACCTCCCGGTAACTCCTTATATCTCAAAGCCCTCCTTACTTTCCTAGGTAGGATTTAAGACATAGCCTCTCCTTAAGATCTTTAGAGATTGTCTCAGATAGCTCTCTGCTCAATGCAATTGAGGTTTTTATCATGCATGCTGGTCCTGCAAGTACAATTTTCTTCTCGCTTTGTATAGGAGAGCCTAGGTCCCTTATACCGAGGTCTGCTCATGAAGTAGGACCTTCGTAAGCAGCTGTCAGTGTCTTACCTGCTTCTGCGTGGAGACTCTGAAAGTTTAATCTGTCACACCAAAATCAAACAGCCTATTCTCCTTTTGAATGCCATGCCTACACAAAGACATTCCGCCACCTGCTTTCAAAATGCAGAGGGTAAACACACTACGTTAACAAAAGTAGAAAACAATGTTTTTGATGGAGCTTGTTTGGATCTGGGCTACTGCCTTGCCTTGCAGATCTGGAGCCTATTGATAAGAGCAGACTGTCCTTGGGCTTAAAACTGAAGACATGACATTTTTGTTAATGCTGTTAATCTCATTAGATATCTGCCCAGAAGTTTTTCTACAGCAAAATGAGTCAGAGAGTAGAACGGTTATGGATTTTTTGTTAACTTGCAAGATTTCTTCCCTGGCTCTGGAGCATTCACAGCTACCAAAATGAAACAGCTTATACTCTGCAAAACCCTGTAAGCCCAGAATAACTCACAAAGTAAGGCAATTCCAACTGATTCAATAACGTGAAGGCTACTTTCAATTTGTTTGAATGGTGCATAGACCACTTTCTATAGAAGAATAGCTCAACAATTTAGATTATTTCAATAGACTGTTCACATTCAACTAACTTGTCACCATCTGTTCCACCTTGCAATTATAAATGCAAGCAAACAATGTTCACAGTTTCTATTGGGGTACGTTCCTTTTCCTGCATAGTGCAAGCCATACGTCTGTTTTCTGATGGGGAACGGAGGCCCAAGCTGGGAAAATTTTCCTCTTCTGATATTAAAAATTCTTTGAGAAGACCATAGTAGTTTTTAGATTATGATGTGATATTTGTGACGAGCACCAGATAAAGTACAAAGAGTATAAATGCTGTTTGAGGGCACCAGTGCCCTTTGACATTCGCCCTTATGTTCCTGACTCTCTCTGCTTGTGTGCCTGATGGAGATCGGTGACAAGTGGGACCAGTACTGTTTAATATCTTCATCAATGACATAGACAGTGGGATCGAGTGCACCCTTGGCAAGTTTGCAGGTGACATCAGGCTGAGTGGTACCGTTGGCATGCCTGAGGGACAGGATGCCATCCAGAGGGACCTGGACAAGCTCGAGAAGTGGGCCCATGTGAACCTCATGAGGTTCCACAAGGCCAAGTGCAAGGGCCTGCGCTTGGGTCAGGGCAACCCCCAATATCAATACAGGCTGGGGGATGAAGGGATTGAGAGAAGCCCTGCTGAGAAGGACTTGGAGCTACTGGTGGATGAAAAGCTGGACATGAGATTCTAGTGTGCACTCTCAGCCCAGAAACATAAGTGTATTGTGGTCTGTATCAAAAGAAGCGTGGCCAGCAGGCCGAGGGAGGTGATTCTGTCCCTCTTCTCTGCCCTGGTGAGACCCTACCTGGAGTACTGCATCCAGCTTGGGAGCCCTCAGCGTAGGAAAGACATGGACTTGTTGGAGCGGGTCCAGAGGAGGCCACGAAGATGATCAGAGGGGTGGAGCACCTTTCCTATGAGGACAGCCTGAGAGATTTGGGGTTGTTGAGCCTGAAGAAAAGGCGGCTCTGGAGACACCTTACTGCAGCCTTTCAGTACCTAAAGGGGGCTTATAAGAAAGATGGAGACAAACTTCTTAGCAGGGCCTGTTGTGATAGGACAAGGGGTAATGGTTTTAAATGAAAAGAGGGAAGATTTAGACTGGATATAAGGAAGAAATGTTTTACGCTGAGGGTGGTGAAACACTGGCCCAGGTTGCCCAGAGAGGTGGTAGATGCCCATCCCTGGAAACATTCAAGGTCAGGTTGGATGAGTCTTTAAGCAGCCTGATCTAGTGGAAGATGTCTCTGCTCATTGCAGGGGGGTTGGATAATGACCTTTACAATGATTCTATTCTATGATTCTGTGATTTCTACCTTATGCTTAATTACAGAGTCCCTTTAAAGGTTTATTTTTCTTTCCAGCTGAGAAAGGAAATAAGCACAGAATCTAGATGCATCCTTATGGTCCTGCTATTCTCTCAGGATGTTCCAAACCCAGAGCTAAGCAGAAGTGGGTCATGCAGGAGCTGACTGCATCCTCCATCTCAAACAGAAGCAAATCAGGTCTTAGGCAACTATGACAGCTCCATCTTTTTAGAGGAGAGATCACATGCTGAAGGCATCCTGGATCTCACAATCATTGAGATAAAAAATTTATGCATGAAGAGGTGTGTTCACCACTGTGTCCTAAGCCGTGTCATTTTGCATTTTGTTCACTCCCCTTCGACCTGTAATTTATATCGGAAATGTTTTTCTGTATTTCCTGCCATGAACTGTTGTATAAGTTAAAATCTTTGAGACACCAATTGAATTTTTACTGATGGGGGAATAAAGCAATGTCAGTGACATGTGAGAGATCTAGGCACAGCTTCACCACACCTAACCCTAAGTGCCCCGCTATTGTCCACGCCACAATCTTCCCGATACAAGTGCTAAAATTGTATTAATCCAGAGAAGCTGGCACTCTCAATTACCTAAACTCTTGGCAGGGAATCCTAAGGAGATGGGCTTAAGTTTCACCTCCTAAGAAGCAAAGGTCTGCAGGAAGGCTTTGATAGCAGAAATTTTAAGAACTTTATCTCAGACTGTGCAAGCGCATGCTCCTAGAAGCAGCCTCCTACTTTAAACAAACAATAGGAGGATTTGAAGCTCAGTTTCTCATCCTCCAGGTAGAAGCTATAAACACCAGGTTGTAAGTAAAAAAGAAGGGAAATACACAGCACGTTTCCTCTTCCTTTCCCCTGTGTTCAGTATGAAGTCTCGCCTGGCTTTCTGTTCTAAGAGTATTCATTTGATCAGTCTTTGCAGGTGTTATGGAGAAGGGAAAATTTCATTTCTGAATCCTGCTGGAGATTAAGCACCATGCTGCTCACTAAAGAAAAGACTTTTATGTTGGCTCATTGGATGAGTACTGAGGTATCCTAGTTAGCGGACAAGTAGGACTCTGCAGGCTTAACCAGTTAGATTCTGAGAAGGCTTTGGAGAATCTATATTTTGGATTTAGCCATTTAAAAAAAAATATCAGTCAAGCTTTGTGCATTCTGCGTTTACAAGAAAATTCACTAGCCACAGTTACAGGCAGTGGTTTCTGCAGTACTACGGTTTCCTTCGTGTGTGTACATCAAATGGAGTCAAGGGTTTCTCTAGTAATTGGGATCTGTGTGTTGCTGAATGCTGATAAGGTGGTTCCCCATGCACCAACAGAGACTTCCTCTGTATTTCTAGACTCATTTAAAATGATTACGTACAGTGATTTGGACTCCTGTCTACTGAAATGTGTTTCTGAAATTTATTTCATATATCACAATATGTTTTGATAAATACTATAGCATGTACCCCAATATTATGCTTTAGGAAAATGAGCGTAGGTGGCTGTAGTAGTCCAGATTGCACATATCCTGATGGAAAGGGATCAAAGAGGTTACTTGCTGGTGATTTTTCAGTAATTTTATAACGTTGGCTGGTTTCACCCTAGTCCCACGAAGCACATCATAGAAACTCTTCCCCTAACTAGCTCTACTGATTGTCTTTTTTTTTTTTGCAACTTGATTCTGAAAATACATCGAGAAATTTTCACATTGTGATCCAAATAGCCCCTCTGGCGTGCTCGTGCTCAGCAATAAATGAAAAACATAGGTCTTTCCAGGAGCATAATAGAAGTGAATAGAGACGTCCAAGCTTGAACTAAAGATTTTCAGTCACAAAAGGGGAAGTCAGTAGGTGACAAGAAATGAACTCTTTTTTCCCCCCTTGAAATTTTCCTTCTCTAACGCTAAAGACAACGTGAACAGAAATTCAGATTTTTGTTCACGTAGATCTATGAGCGAGGATTGATGACTTTCAAAAGATTCAGAAACACTAATATTCCTTGTTAGTTATATATATTATTATAGCCATAGATATGTTAAAGAAGAGAAAAGAAGTAAAAAAGGAAGCTTGAAGATTTTTGATGACATCATTTTTATCGGCTACAACTTGGCATAAAGGCTTTTCATTTACTCTTTTGACCTGTCCAGAGTCTGCACTTTCCAAATTTTAATAGCTTGGTTTTAGTTAAGAATTCCATGTCTTGTTCTGGTTGTTGGTGACTTTGCAGTCTTTCAGATTTCAAATCACTTCTCTCCTCCTTAACCTTTAATTTACAGACTTGATTACTTTTTAAAGTACTGGAATTAAAGTACATCTTCAGAGTTTATCTTATCCTAGAATCATATCTTGATTATCTTGACTAACACCATTTTTAAAAGTGCTCTGCCTTATTATACCTCACCAGCTACTATTTTAATTTTTACTCTATATTTTGGAGTCCAAGTATCATCCTGTACAGTCCCTGAACTGTAACTCTAAAGTGATGTGTGTTTTTAAACCAAAATCCAACCTTATTTGCTTGAGGGCAAAAGGTAAATTTTTGGTATGAAGATTAGTTATGTACTACCTACAATTTCATAATGGGTAAATCAAAAAAGACCTAAATTTTAAAGGGGGAAATGTTGTGGGTTTTACCCCCACATGAGAGGCCTGAGCATATATGCTTGTGTGGTGAGACTCAGGGTCATCTGAAGCTCAGAGCTTAACGAATTGCCACTAGTTGAGGAAAAATCCCAGCTACTACCAAAACCCATCCCAAACTTTAAGGCTCAGTCTCTCCTGATTCTTCATATGAGCATTCTTTAGGTCACTTGCGTGTGCAATGGTCAGTCCTTAAGCTGACCTTTCTCTTGGTTTATTCATTTACCAAATGACTCTTTCTTGAAGAGAAACCAGTGGTTCTGACTCTGCCACCTTTACTTAGAAGTCATTGATCTATATATACTCACAAGCCCCAGATACATCTGTGAGAGGCAATAAAATTAGAGATGTGAATTTATGAAGTTACATTTTAAAAAATGCATGCATAGCGTCAATGAACAGTAATTGCAGTATGTAACTACACGCACAAACACAATTAGACACAGAGATTTGAATGTATAAATATTCTACTTGCTTATTCAGGAAGGGTAGCTCGAAAGGAACGTTAGTCAAATAATAGCACATTTGTTTTGCAAGTGCAATTATGTTATGAGTTTTGCCTCTCTGGCTCATAAATAACCAGGCTTTGTTCAATGTTACAAGTCAAATTGCATTCATATATATACTCTTGGTCTAACACTGAACTATTGTTAACTGATACACTTTAAGACACCGATTTATGAACCTACAGCCCTTGCTTATTTATTTTTATCCCTTTGTTTGCACTAATTGTTATGCGAGAAAACTTGACATCCCATATACTAGAGGACACGGTAATTCTGTTCCTTTTTTGGCACACAAAAAAAGCAGGTCTTTCTGTCGAGCCCCAGGGGATAACACACTCTGTTCTCCATAGTGGAGCAAATGTGCACCATTTTCTTGAGTCCAAAACTCCCCTGCGCCTACAGAAGCGAGGTCAGGCTTTGCAGTGCTCTATGTCAGTGCTCTGTGTCAGGCAATATCAGGCTTTATTATGGCAACTGGGGAAAAAAAGAAGTCCAATTGGTTTTAATCTTCTTTATTTTCGCTATGCTGATTTCAAAGCCACTGACTGTAAAGCATTATTTTAAATCCAACTGAGCTAGTGTCATAACCCCATCATTACAGGCATGTTGCCACCACGTAGAAAATATCAACAATTACATACTGAATTCAGTTAATGAGAAGAAGGAAGAAAAATTCTGCTTGGTTTTACAAGATATTTAGAAATCAAATTAGCTGCATGGGTACAACTGTATTTTGCAGGCAAAGGAAACACATTGTCCGTGTGAATATTAAATCAGATTAGGAGCAGTTTAAAACTACATTCCCAGAAACAGTAACTCCCAACAAAGCATCTGTACCTTATTCTTTTTACACGTAGAATGCAATGAATTTGAGAAAACCTGTCCATCCCACACCATGATAATCTCAGAAAGGTCAAGAATCTTATTCAGAATGGATTCAGGCCCAAAGCAAATCCAGTTTGGGGGCGTAGGATGATTTTAAATGAAAAACTATCTGTACTCAGCTCTCTTGTCATTGCTGTAAAACTGGCATTTTGCTGCCTTCAGTCACTGGTTTAAATTGGAAGTCTGGGAAGAATAAAGAAGTCTAAAAATGGGGCCAGATGTAACTGCGAATCTAGTTTAACAAACTGAGAATGTCACAAAGGCAACAGCTTCCTTTTGCTCCCTCCCATCTCTCAAAATGTTTAAGAAAGAGAATGGCTGGATGAGCTTTAGCAGTCCTCTGACCTTGAAAAGCTGTGTCCTGGATGTCACCCGGAAAAAAAGGCAATTTTTGCTGAATTCAAAGATAAGCTAGTATGCTGGCCCAGGCTCAAGCATCCTACAGACCTGCTGGCTTGGGTTTTCATTGTGGGCTTTTATTCTTAGGAATGAATCATTCTTGTGCATTTCTTCAATCTTTCAGTAGTGACGGGCCTGAGCTGTGAAGTCAGAATTGTGAATAAGACCTGAAACTCATTTCATATTCATTTAAATTAGGAGTCTTACTATTGCATTCAGAGTTAGCAAATAGATGTGACATGACCGAAAGAAAAATCAGAACCAAGTGCTTCCTGGGCTTATCTTGACGGATTAAACATATGCAGCCAGTAACCTTGAACCCACTGCGCTTCCCAATTCTACCTCATTACTTTCTTGGTCTAGCCCCTTTTAAAGACAAGTACAAAACAATTTGATTTCTCCTTGCGAAACACCAAGTCCACTTAAAACCGTGGAGCCAAATCATGACGGTAGAGGAAATCCCACTGCTCTCCTTGTAAATACTTTTTAATCTACATTGTCACAAAACAGCTAGCAGAACTTGCGTTGAAACCATATTTTCCCCTCCCTCTGCTATCAATCAGAATTACTCACAGTATCTTTTGGGGAAGCAATAACATGACATTTTGCACTTCAATAGGATAGGTGCAAGGAACACCCATATGAAAAGATGAGGCAGTTGGCTTTACTCCTTCAGAGTGACGGAAATGATCATTTCTCGTATACAGCAGCTGGATGGGACTGAATTGGGTGGTGAAGCAACACACTGTGAAATGCAAACACCTTTCTGCACTGTTCTTTGAAGGAGAGGAGGAGCCCTGTGTCTCTGTCCCCACCGCAACGATGAGCACTACGAGCATCGTCACTGCAAAGAGAGCATTTTGTCAGATTCAGCTCCGCGGGAAAACACAGAGCGTACGTAAGAAACTTTGAGATCTGTTTTAGAAAACCCAGGGGAGTAGTCGCACAGTTACTGCCATTCACAGACATGCTTAAGTTGTACAGTGCTACAATCAATTGCCATCTTAGAGTCTGCCGCACGGCTGCCGAAAAAAATTCGGGTTGGAAATACAGCCCACACGCCTGCCTTGCTTTGCCAAAGATCAGTCAGAATAATGAGAGTGGAAAATGAAGACTCAGAACAGACCCCTTAATCTGCTAACTGTACTCTTCCCAGATTAGTTTTCACTGAGCTCTTGTTCTTACCTTCTCTTCTGTGACTGTTTGAAGGGAAAAGCAGAAAAAAAAAAAAAAAGCACCTTTCCAATGAGATTCAAACATTTAAGATTTCCCTAACACATCGCACGACAAAACTGATGTTTAAAAAATTGATTAGGGAGATCTGACAGGTTCAATCAAATGTGATACAGCCTACTACAGAATAAAAACTAACTTTGAAACAGCACAAGATTGAGATGTATCAGAAAAGCAACCAAAGGAGCAAATGCTCCACGGGAGGCTACTATGGCAACGAGCTCTTCTGGGTTTTTGAGCCCCACAGCACTTGAGTCCCTCGGGAGCCCCCACCACGCTGGATGCAACAGTTATATCTGATCTGGAAATTCGCAGGAGCAGCACACGCTATTTCAAGCCCAGCATTTCAGCCTGCGCGGCGCTGAGCTAGGATGCAGTAAAGGACTGGAAAATGGCAGTGGAGCAGAAGCTCTCTAGAACCTGTTGTCACTCAAGGTTTTACGTGAAACCTGCTGATTTTAATTGCAGCCTTTTCATTGCTATTTTTTAACTTTACAACAGCCACAGTAAGAGTGTTGGAGCCAGGGAGGAGCCTGAGAATGAGAATTAGGTGTCCCCAACTGCATTTTGGCTAGTCAAGTAAACTCACATGAGAGTCAGTGGAGAGAAATGAGCATTTCTGGAGCATAACTCATCTGCTTGTATTTACATATTAATTCCAAGAAGAAACGAATCGTGCTCTATAAGTAGCTTTTCCTTTCCTCTGACTAGAAAAGAAATTTGACGATTAGTTCAGATGTTGATGATAATAGATATATCGCCATTACATGATATAAATCCTAACCCAAGCACTTTATTTTCGTACCTTTTCACCTGTAGGTCACTTTCTCCCCTCCTCCACAGATTACTCCAGGAGATTTTTTTTCCTGCTAAGCATTTATGTACCATAGAGGAAGGCACTACTTGGTTCCCCCAACAGACATAATTTCCCAGCCCTGCTGCTTTTAGCCTCTGTTTTCACATTCCCTTGCACTCTCTTCTCTCTCACTGTTATTCTTGTTGCTACCTTCCCTGCAACAGTTTATTCCGGAACATTTTGATTGTGGAAAAAAAAATAATGCAAGGTTTATTTCAAACAGCAAAGATTGAAAGACATTTAAAGATTTTATATCATCCAGAAATACCCTGCACTGTGGTCATTGCTATGCTTCCTCTACGTTTCATAAATCAGAATGAAGCTGCATTGGTTAGTGTCTTTTGATTATAGATAAAGATAACAACTGATGCATAAGATTAATGTATATTCATGAGTAGAATTATAGCTGTGCATGAAAGCACTACATTAGTGCTTGGTAATCAACATCTACTTTACTTTTTTTTATTTTAAAGTTAGCACAGTCACTAATCAAAGATAATTACACCACTGCCATTTGAAATGTTTATCAGGAGTTCTGTAGGAGGAAGAACAAGAAGTGCAATTTTTTTCTCTACAGTGACATGCAGTACTAACTACAGCTGGGCCAACAACACTGTGATTTGGCTCCACAGAGCTTATCTGTAGCCTTTTGGCATGGAAATAATAATTGCAGAGAAGTAATATTTTGTATCTGAATACAGCCTTCTACCTAAGAATCACAAGATGATAGTAAATAGTAGTAATAATAACACATAATAAACTATCGCTATCTGCAATATGAAGCACGGATGCACTGAACCCCCCCCTTAATGGCAAAATGAGGCACAGAATAGAGTAAGTTTCCAAAGTAAATAAATCAGTGGCAAAATCAAGGACCAAATTCAGATCCCCTTGTTCTCACTTCTCAGATTTTGACAACCTTCCGAAAATAAGAATGAAAAGGAAGAATAATCTCCATTCCTTCCAAACTGCAGAGGAACAGGACAGCAAGGTTTTAATTTCGGACTACTACACATAAAGTATATAAGTAAGCTCTAAAGAGGAGTGCTACACAATACTCCATTTAAAATCTGAAATACACAAATTCTATGGAGGAGATGGTGATTAAAACCATTTTCTAAATTTGGATTTGGTTTAGATAACATTTATGTCTGCACAGATTCTACGGGTGATTTCTTTACAAACCTGCTCCTTCTCGTCTTTCTTCACCTATCTCAGAAACCTCACACCTCTTTGTGCAGAAGACTCCACCCCTCAGAAACCACACAATATTTCACGTGCCATTATTTTTTTGCTAGAGTACCAGTCCTTTTTTCTCTTCTTCCATCCAGCATTTTCACTAACCTGTTATACTCTCTGATTCTGTGAGAGGGAAGACAGGGAGAAAGTTAGACTCAGCCTTTTTACGCCCATCTGTGCTCTTGATACTACGTGAAATGTAAGGAGATAATTTTTATTGTGGTAGACCTAGGATAGGAAGGCAGAACTGGGGTCATACTTCTTGTACACGATAAGATATCCAATAATACTGTATTTAGGATGAAGCAAGGAGTATTTACAAAGTCCCAAGCCTTCCTCTTCTTGAGTCTTGTAGTGTTGGGGGTGAGGGAGGAGGTGGGGAAGCAAAGAGACTGCTTGAGAGGAGAGGACAGAAGTGAAACACGTTTCCATTCTTGGTTCCCAAAAGCTACAAAATAGCGTGATTTATTCAAGCACCTCAAGCCTCATCGATAATTTGCCCGTTATTCATAAGCAAAGTTTAAAGTTTTCTGACTATCATAAAAGTATTGCAAAATAACTTAATTACTTAATCCTAGAGTCAGGTACAAAAGTTTACTTGTTTCTGGGGTCATGAGAAGATGGTTGTTCTACTGGGTTTTTTGCTGCATCTCATTTTAAAATTCCCAGAAATCCCAGAAATGTGTTCATTCTAATTAGAAAAGAAATTACACTTGAAGACTAATTTTCAGACGTGCTGAGCACCACCTGACTATCATTAATTGCGTGGGAATGCCTGCTACGTGACAGTAACAAAAAATCAGAGTTGTCCAGTCTTAACCATCGCCTCTCGTCTTCATATTCAAGGCAGTCATTGTTTGCTACATAGTTTTATAGGCTCCTGAGTTAATTTCAGGTGTCATGAGACGATATTGGAGTACCACTCCGAGTACAGAACTGCCAGAATCGTAACAATTACATTGTGTGGGCCAGTCACAGCAACTTCATACCATTTTGTTCTTTCAAAGGTTTTTTTTATGTATTGTGAAGGTGGACATATGTTTGCTCATGTATGTAAATTATTTAATTTGGCTTACAAAATTATCCAAAACCGTGTTGTATTTTTTTTTCAGCTTTTTGAACTAAGAGTGCAATAATTTTCCATTTGTATGTGGAAGAATCCTGGAATGGGAATGCGTAATCATAGTAGGTGAAAATCGTAAACTTTTAAAATTGCCTATTATACCTTGGAATCTTAAACTTAGACAACCGTCGAGATGGGACATACTGTTTTTGAAGTGCTCCCATCCCATCCGTTACCACTGAAACAGCTTTGTCCCCCTAAAACCATCCGAGGGGGAGCTATCGATGAAGTTGTACAGTACTGAAGAATGCCATTGTGGATTTATTGGCCCAGCCCTGAGGCTTCCATCTCCTGAGCCCCTGCAAAATTCTGCTTCCAGGCCTGGCAGAGCTGCCTCTGTCCTTTAGCCTTCTGGAGCAGTAAAATAAGTTCCGTGCAATTTACTCAGGAAGGATCCTACAGAATCAGTCTCTAAAACCAAGATGCTATCAACAATCTGTGAATGGTAATGATCTTCTGGTACTTTTCAGATCAGTCCTGTTTGAACATCTAGCAATAAAATTCATTTGTGAGAACTGTGCTCCAGCTCCGGTGCCTGACTTCACTTCCCATTCTGTGATTCTTCTTTTACTAGCAATTCAAACTCCAATAAAATCCCAATGAAAGCCACAGCATGAAGTTTCTTCTAAAACGTAATGTGCTGCTTAGGTTTCCTTTCAGATTTCTCAGTTGCAGACCTTAGCTCTTTTTTGTTTTGATTGCTAGCAAAGCAGCGCAGGGTTAACACATCCCCTTGGAAATCAATGGCTACAGAGAGTAAAAGCTCAAGGTCTGTTCACGGACACAACATGATCTGCCTGATGGCCATCCAGATGGGTGCCTCGGGAACAGCCTGTGCCCCACCTGCCCTGATGGCAGAGGCAAGCAGCTGCCTCGTCTGCCAGGGGCACGGACCCCGCTCTGCCATCCACAGAGGGCTGGCGTTACCAGCGGGGCTTCGCTTTGGAGGGCGGCTGTCTCTCCAGCCAACAGTCTGGAATTAAGAGCAGCCCTCGCAAATCAAGGTTAAGCATCCTTCGGAGTCCAGGCTTTTAAGCAAATTTTCAATATGTGCTAACACGGAGGACTGACAGAGGAGTCCGCCATCCCATTGCAGCACGGACTAAGAGGCATCTGTGTATCAACCGGTTGCCATATGGTAGCAATGGAGCTAGGCCAGGTTCTTCTGCCAATGCCAGCAGAGAGACCTCTGCAACAGAAAGACTCTAGCAGAAGGCAATGTAGCATTGCAGCACTTACAGTGTCCTGCGCACCCGAGGCCTGCACAGAACCCGTGCTGGCTCAACAGTGGCTAACGCTTACTGGGAAATGAACACAGATGATGCATCAAATATCTGGGAAACTAGCGAAGGGTTACAACGGAGGTAGCATAATCCCTCTTTGCCGTGCCTCACCACATTTTTTTTTAAGACCGGTACCTTCCCTATAACATTTATGAGAACACTTGGAGCTCTAGGACAGCCAGGAATACGACTGCAGCATTTCCCAAAGAACACACAATTAAAACACAATAAGGAATCACTGTTTGAAGCAGAATAATCCTTAAAAATGCTTAATATGAAGCTCAAATTCCATGATACAGCCCTCATATTAAGGTCTGAAAGACTGTGACTGCTTGAAGAATTAGCAACAGAGAAAGTTTGTTTGAACGGCTGGTTGATATCAACAATTCCCCAGGCACCAGCTCCTCTGGGTCTTAGGTGGGGCCTCGGTTTGTTAGTCTATAGCTACTGAGGTGGTGATGAGCACTGCAAAAAGAGATGAGAAACAGCCCTGAACTCAACTGCGGAGTAATAAACACATCAACATGCCACTTATAAGCAGAAATTACTGCAATCTCAGTGCTTGAAAATTAATGATGGGGGGAGGTGACACATGCACAGCATTCACTGAAAGCAGTGTAGGATTTTTATTGTCAGTATCCACCCATTTATGCTGGAAGTTCATATCCCTCATATGCATGATAATTAGAGTCCATTAACTGGGAGGGGGACAGAAGAAGAAGAATTTTCATGAATTGTGACAGCACACTAAGGGGGGTGAAGGGGGGGAATACACCATTTATTTGTTTTCCAAGAACAAAACCTCCCATTTCCATGAAAATGGGCTTAATTTAAAAAAAAAAAAATATCTGTGTGTTCAGAACCACACTATTCAGGATTTAATAGTACAGCTGCTCTCTGAATCTTCATGTCTCAAAAAAGACTAACGCAGCTGCCTGTAAAAACTGGAGTGGAGACCCACAGATGGGAACAGGCTGTCGGTAGCTTCTGAGTGGGCCGGTTAACCTCATGGGGAGCCTTGAGATGGTGGCAGACCACAGAGAACTGGATTCCCTGGTGCTGTTTAACCTCAGAGTGACATATAAAGCTATGGGAGACGCTGTGCGGCATCCCGTTGGGAAGGGGAAGGAGAAGAATGGTATGTAACACCTCAGGAACACCGGGCTGAGAAACAGCAGGTCCTGATTTCTGGGTACACTGTAACTTGACAAGGTCTATGTCCCAGTTTCTCCAGTTTCATACTGGAAGCAGGAAAACTAATGACTTTGAGTGATTAGTTAAACATTTAATCGTGTTAATTAATGCTGCATTATACATTGAAAATACGCTTCAAAGATTGACACGTCAAGACGAGAGTCCAACTGGCTCATGGTAAGTACACCGCTAAGTTTCAGTTTGCAGACTTCTACGTGGTTCCTAATTAATTAGTCACAGCATCAAAGCTTTTGTGTCTTCTCTGTCTCCTTAGCCGTGCAGGAAAGAAGTGAATTTGATGGGATGGAGGAAGCTCTAGTCAATCATGCAAATTTTCTCACATCACTCGCATATACGGTTAGGCCTCTTAAAAACAAGGTATCGGAGTCCAATCACTGTTGAGTTTCTTTTTTTAAAAAACAAACAGCCTGGAAGCCCAGGATCAACGTGCATATAGCTAAAAGCAGTTGGGCGCCAGAGAACAAAATGCAGAACCGATCCAATTTGCTTATAAACTGAAAGGCTTTTTGCCAGATCTAATAGGCCATTTATGATGATACAGTGATACAACTCTCATGTAATAATTACTGCTAATTTTATGCACCTCCTGGACTAATTTAGGTTGCACCGTTATCAAACATTTCCAAAGTTTCCACAGCCTCATAGACACTGCTCTCGCTGATAAATTTCTGGTTAGCTTAGTATGCATTTCAAAGTGCAGTGAGCTGTTTCCGTTTAGCTGTTTTAATTATGCAAGGCCATAAGCTGCTTTATGAATTACATTATAAAAAGCATTTTCATTCTTATTTCGCAATTACGCAGTGAATGTGGAATCAAATGAGAACGCTGGGGTTTGAAGTCAGATTAGCAGAAATACATACGTCTTTAAGAGAGATACCATCTCCAGGGTCAAAAGCTGCAAACGGGTGCAACTCCTTCGAGTCGACTTAATGGCAGCGGTAAATTCAGCCACTGTTTGGAAAGGTATTTACTTGCTTTGTATCCGATCGACAAAGGTTTGTGGATGCCCGTATGGCTGCTTCTTTACTCCTGCCACCCAGAATCCCTCATTCACCATCTCTCTTGTGCATGGACTAAACAAAATCATGTCCTAGTTCTCTCCTGAAGTAAAAAGTTTGCTGCCTTTTGTGTGACATCTTCTGCTGTTCAGCTGGGGTGAGGAGAGCGCAGAGACGAGGAGTGAGCAGAATTACCAAAGCAATGCTCTCGTTACCGCGAGGAGGGGGATCCTCATGCTCGTTGTCAGAGAATGGGCGCAGCGAGGATAAGGGTATCATTCTGAATACAGAACAGCAGTAATGACAAGATCTATTAAAGCTCCTCTTGGGACAGGAAAATCTTACACAGAGAACCCATAACAGTCTCCCACAAGTGAGGCGTGACATCTTCACTACTCTGAATAAAATGCTTATTTTTTTTTTTTTAATGTAAAAGTCTTACATTTTCTGAGGATAATTCTCCACACCTGTCATCCTAGCTTCAGGCAGCAAAGTCAAAGATTCTCAGAATAATACATCAGAACACATTAAAGCAAGGAAATAATATTAAAAAAATACCCAGCAATAGCAGTGTCTGAAAACTGCAATTAAAAAGAAAGTCAGTGTGAAACAGGAATGTACAACGGCGCGTTCTGATTCTTGTGCCAAGTACCTGGAGTTAGGTTGTATCCACCTATTGGGAAGATTGTGCCTAAAAATTCATAACTTGTCAGTTGTTTACTGAATTGAAAACATTCAAGGTGAGCAAACCCAGTGGATGAATTCCTAAATTTTTAGTAGCAAAAGTGAGACAGAAGAGCTCGCCCCCATCATAATACCGGCATATCCTTCAGAAGTGAGAACAATGGCAAAGAGAGCTTTTTGGCTAAGATGTGAAGAGGAGAGGGGAAGGGAAGAACAAAGAAAGCTTTTTGGAGGACCATTACCCTTCTTTTGGTAACTAAGACTCTCTTTAATCCTTCTTCCGTATGCATTAATCTCTTGAAGATATTTTAAGGAAGCAGCTTACATAGATGCTGGAAACGAATAGGCCTGTTGCTGCTGCTGCAGAACAGGACTCAGACCAAGTGATATGAAGAAACACAGCCCATGGTGTTTCTGGGACTCAGCAGTTACAGAGATGGGCAGGATCAAGCCTAAGGATCCCTTTCCATTCTTCCTTCTTAGTTTACTTTGTGGATGCAAAAAATAATAATCTTATATGAAAGGACAAAAGAAAAATGAAGACCATTCTTTATTCCAACGCACCAACGGTCTTCCTTAAGCAGGTGCTATGTTAATCGATTACCTTGGCTTTGACCTTTCTGGAGGAAAAAGTCTTATTTTGCTACAACATTTATCACCAGGCCAAAATGTCAGCATTGTAGATGGTGATTTTTAACAGCACTTGTTACAATGGCTTGCATGTAATTCTGGAAATGGAGCTTCTGACATGCTGGTAGATATGGTATCTCCTCCAGAAAAGCCACAAACGAAATGGAATATCACAATCGCTTTTCCTCAGCATAAAGACTCACAACTTGATTAGAAAAAAGGTCAGGGAAGATTGTTTTTGTTAAATATGTCTATGAAGGCAATAAAGGTGTCAGGAAGAAAGCCTGAACAGATTTTCTTTTCCTGTACTGTTGACTCTGACAGTTTCCCTGTCTTTTCTTACATTTTGTACTGATTTGTTCAATAATCCAAATGGCTGCATTCATCTGAACCATGGTGCATTATTAGGATTGCCTTCTTCCTTTCTTGAGTCCCTCTCGATAATGCCGCTTTTCAATTCATTTTTGAAAGCCAATACCACACCGAATCAATATACTGGGCGTTCTGACTATAACAACAAAGACCTCATTAACCAAAAGAGGCATTTTCCCACGTTAGCAGTCATCTTGCATACCACTTAGTGAGGCACAAATATTATTATGACTGACAAAACACTTGTCTGTTCTAATTTAGCTGTAAAAAGACTATGCTTTCTATATAGATGGTTAGGCACGTTTTGTGGGTTTGTCACCGTCAGTAGCCTCGCCAATATACTGCTGATGTGGGGTCTTTCACTTAAGAGTCAATAGCAAAGAATATGAAGCAAAAACTGCTGCAAAGATTTGAAGTACGAAACAGTGATTTGTCTTACTGGAAGCACACAAGGAAAGAGGTACAGAAGCCGGGGACAGTGAAGGAGACATCAGCCGGACTGTTGCTTTCGCCGCGTGAATTAATGACAGTAGTTAGGATTGTTCTTAAAAGATTTTACATGAATTTGGTGGATTACTGTAAATTTACAATCCTGTAACGGATTACCATTTCTTGAAGCAAGTGCAATACTGGAGTCCACTTCTACTAAGTTGACACTAGCTTGACTAAAGTGACTCTTGTTGGAGTCGGATAAGTCAGTTTTAACAGATTTCAGTCAGTTCCTCATGCTTGAAGTTGGGCCAAACGCAACGATTTACAGACTCACTGCCAGGCTCTATCTGCAATGACATCTCTTAAATGTTAAGTATCATGATGATTATGCTAAGAAATATAATATATAAATTCTGTAAACTTAAGGCCTACAAGACTAAGCCTATTTTTAGTCTCCTGAATCTCACCTCTTCCCTGGGTAGAGCATTCATTCCTCACTCAATGTACAGAGTCCTCTAAAGATTAAAATCTACTTTCAGGCTATCAGATGCCTGACGACTGACTAAGGACAAAAGGAATGAAAATAGTTAAAGTCTGTATCACAGTTTTTCACTTCCCCACTCACAGAATATCAATATGGAAATTAAAGTTATTTAAAACACCTTTGCCTGTGTAAGGATAATCTTCATTTCGCTATTGCCTACAGGTTACACTCTCAGTAGGAACATGCTTTAATCAATAAAGCCTCAGAGTTACCAGGTAGGATAATAATAAGATTCTGGAGCATCTGCTTTTCCGAAGGTCCATGAGCATATTAAAGAAAGCCGCTTTGTGCTGTCTCTGCTCCTCATCCCACACCCTTTGGTGCTGCTGGGACTTTATTAGGATGGCAACAAAATCTTTCGGCTAGCGAGGTGTTCAAAGCAGGGCTGGAGCTTCTTTGCAGAAGTTAATAGTTCAGATCATGCACGCTAATGGTTCTTAGTAAATTGATATGTTATTATTGCTTAATTTTGGTAAACATTCTTACCGGAAAGTAGTGTCTCAATTGCAGCCCATCTAAAATAAGCTCATTTATGCTAATGTCTTTCTCCTTGACACTCAGTAAATTCTTCCTAATGCATTAATTATGACTCCAGATAGACCAATGATTATTTCATATATGCTAATTAGGAATCATTTTATTCAGTCTGCCACACACATCAGTAAACAAGTGGAATGAATTCCCCACAGAGAGGATAAAAAGACAATGATTTTCCTTCCAATGCAGCTTAGAGAATTTACCCCACAATCAAGACGTAATTAGAGAAGAAATGAGGAGTCAGAAAATGCACTTACAGGTGTGAGAGACACCAAGAACATGTTCTTTCTCAATGATAGAATAAAGCAGATTCTTAGCCAATTCATCTTCAGCTAAAAACTCATTCTAAACTAATGAGTTTCTATGATACATGATTAAGAAGTGCAACCTCCTTCTACAAAGTAAATAAAAATTACAATCAAATTAGTTCCATTTGTAGCAGAACAAATTGATATGAAAAAAGTGGAATTTCAGCCCCGGGTTTGAAAAAGATACAAGGTTGAAGAAGATCATGCAACACATTACTCCCATTTCTACTCACTGAACATCAAGGTTAAACTTATGATCCTTAGAGCTACTAAAGTACACAATCCTAAAACTGGAAAAAATCTAAAAAATTAACATCACGGGGATATACATTGTTAAGCACAAACTGCTAGATCCTCATGACATAAATTAATATATATGTAGCATGAAAGCTGACAATTTGTATATGCAGGTTAGGTCCCTATATATACATTTAGGTTTGTACTTGGAGAAAAAATTACTGTGTGCGGATATGACAATTCGTAGTTTATTTTTCCTCTTCATGTCTTAAATCAGGTTAACTCATTTTATAAGTTTACACACTCAGGGCCTAGAGTCCTGCTGGGTACTTTCTAAAAGCATGAATAAATAATATAGAAGACTGCGATCTGAATTCAACTATCAATTTTGGTGCGTGAGCCAATCTACAAACTAATTTGGTCTTCCAAAATCAGATATTTCTGTGTTTGAAGGTTGACTGGCTAAAATGAATCGATTCAATAGTAACTCATAGAACTAGAAAAATAGCATAAAGTCATTATTGAATGAACAGGCCAAATATGGTTCAGAATCAGAGAATTACTCTGAATGCATACACTGTTAAGGACATGCCATTTTTGTATAAGCTCACTTTCAATCATAAGTGTAGGCCTATATGTTCATTTTTATTATTTTTTTTAAAAGGCAGATGAGCAATCGCCTGCAGGACATTTGCACCTAATACTATCGTGAAGCCTGTCACCGCAAAAGTGGGATGAATGGCATATCCCTGTACCTGCGCTGTCCTAAAAAGAGACACATACTGTTGCCTGCATGGAAACACAGTGTGAATTTTTGCTTCAATTATTCTACACTCCAGGAGTACTGGGATGAAATTTGAGCCAATTTCTGGAATCTAAAGAAGCGAATTTCATCCTAAAAGATCACAAGTAATATCAATCTTATGACTAACTGTTGTTGTCAGAAGTACTTTTATGTGTTACTCGGGTTGAAGAACATTAAACTCCCTTTCTTTAGGCAGATGAATATAAACTTACAGTGACTACAAATGAACATAGTTCATCTCCTTAAGAATATGCTGGTTCTGGATCTCATGTTTCACAGCAGCGACCAGTCGACAAAAGCTTTCAAATTCATCCTGCATATAAACTGTACTGTATAATTTCAGTTTTATTTTTATTTTTTAATATTTAACTTTGGGAATTTGAAAAACACTTTTGATCCACTGGGACACAGATAATAAAACAGACACTGAAGATATGCCGTTAAAAGCAAAAGTTCTTGCGTGAAATCATCCCTCTTCTTTTACACTACCATCATCGCACCTTTTTTCAAGCGAGGCAGCTCCTTACCCTACGGGTCAGCAGGTATACAGAGTTATTCCTAATGGTGGAAAAAAAGGGCTGAACTCTGCTAACAACTCTCTGAAACATTAAGGGAAAAAAGTCTAGGATTATTAAAATTAACATCAGTCAGCTTAGGCAGAAAATCCTTAACTGTCCAGTTAGATTACTCAGCCATTCAAACTCCCTGGAGATAAGGGCTGCTTACAGGCTGTTTAAACCACACTACGGTTCTAATGAATGCAGGATAGATAAGTTTGGAAAGCAAGCGCCTTGAAAAAAATACCAGAAAATGTAAATTTTAATTTAATTCATGTACTTTTGTGTATGGGGGCTGATATTTGGTTGGGTGGTTATTGGAGTTTATGAGAAAGGTAATGAAAGATCAGATGGATACAGTTCAAGAGCATTAGCCATAATGATCACATTGCAAGCTATTAGCCGTTTTAAATATATAAACATATAGCTGCTAATGAGATATGTGTTTATGACAACATAGCAAGATTATTTTGCCACTAATGATTTTTTAAAGAGAAGAAACTGAAATCCTGTTATCTGCATACTACACTATTTAAAAGGGAGGCCATTCCTTTAATGTTAATTTAAAAAAAGTTACGAAGAGCCAAGTTAAACTAACTTATATACAACATATTGAAAACTGATGAAACAGTAATGATGGTCCCTTGCTGGCACTACAGCAGTAGCACGCTTCACTTATCTTTCAATACAGTATTTTAATATGCAGATATATCTATCTCACAAAACATCAAATGAAGCCATGTGGAAAGCTAAATTCCTACTGAGTTTTAGTACACAGAAATAGGGGAAATTTCAATGAAGTAATATTTTTTGTCCTTCATGGAAATCAAGAGCTACAGGAAACCTTCATAATTCTATTTATATCTTCAACAACCACCTTCTCACTATCAAATGGTTTCCATGGTTTTGTTCATTTTCTAAATTATTATTTATTTTTGAAACAAAGAAATTAAAGCAAATAACTGAAGGTAGGTAAATACTTTATTAACCTCTGTTTAACGCTACACATGAGTTACTGACTTCAAGAAAGGCAGGACTGTCCTCAGCAGGCTTCTTCATAATACTGTATGGACATGAAATTTTCACCCAGACAGTTAGTACTGCAGGCACCGACTTGGCATCTGCTTGGAGGAACAGTTAGAGCGAAGCCAACAGGGATATTTTGCCACTAACTCTACTATCCTCTGCAGTATCTCACACCTTTGGGAGTTTCGTTACTCACTCGAGTTTGGGTTCTGTGTTTCTAATACACCATGATTAAATCAGCACAACGCCAGGTAAGGTGGGTTGGAGAAAGGCGGATCTCCTCAGTTCGGCGAGGAATGCAGAGGGATAGCATATTAATAAAACCAATTAGCAAAAGCCTTTTGAGTGCAGGCCCTCTGAAAATTCTATGTGAACGCAGGTTCCAACCCCAGATGGCATTTCTAAAACATGGACAGAACAGTGTCATCTCGATGTCTCACAGCTCACTGCTATACACACAAGTCTGAAATTGCTGTCAGTGTTTTTTCTATTTGCAGCTGGCATTGAGAACCTTTCTACTTTTGATATGTTTCATATGAATACAACCAAAGAAGAAATTGATTTCTTGGTCAAAATTTGCATTTATGTTCTGACATTCAACCTAGTTTCTTTCATTTGTTTATGCAAATTCTTGTTCACCACTTCTAGCGTTTTCAAGAAAATTATATCATTGTGCTCTTTATAATACTACACAGGGATAGGATCTGGGAAGCATCTGAAAATGCTTTACTACATTTCAAGTTATATTTGCTTAAGAGCACAGTTTATTTTCAAGCCACTTAGGATTTGCATCCTTGTTTGGCGGGAGTGGGGACGCAGTGCTGAGGGAAGAAAAGGATGCAGTAAAAGCCAGACACTTAATTTTCAAATCTGGGAATAATATTGTCTTCCATTGGAGACAAAACCTACTCTTCTGGACAAGACTGACATCAATTATGCTTGAATTTTTGGAGCATTCAATGTACCGGATGATAGTTTTAATTACTTAAATACATAATTGCCTGACAACTAATCCCAATCATGATTGTGGTTTGTGGTTTTTTGTTGTGGGCTTTTTAAATTTTTTTTTTAATATTTTATCAGTACCAGACACTTATGAAATGAACATTCAAGTATAATTGTTTATTTTTAAAAAAACAACTATGGTCCATTGGTAATTGCTTTGTGTGATGTTTATTGAGAATTTTAAAATTACAAAAGAGCTTAAAAGACATGGATTTAACGGGGATTTGGCACGCTGAGAGTATCATAACTTACCAAGTTTATGGCATGAACTAAATCTGCTCCTTACAGCAGTGCCCAGCTAAAAAGAGTCAAAACAACTGTAAGGCCGCATGAAATTTAAACTGAAAAGAGAAGAATCTCTCTTTTGTGCATTTTAGCTGTGACAGAGAATCCTTTCTATTCTCCATCCTTTTTACCTTAAGTCAGCGTTGCCAAAGTTGTTGTTTCTGTGTGACATTTCAGATGTCATTAAATCCTAAATCATGACCCTGTAACCTCAAAAAAGATCTTGCAGTTGATTCATAAAATGTCTGAGTACTTGAAATGCAAGTAGAATTACGAAAGTGAGAAGTAACAATGGAAAACTTCATGCAAAAAACTCTACACATTTCATTCAATTCCACATATTTAGTACATAAAATATCTGATGTTGGGATCCAGTATATGTGATCCTCATAGCATAGATAACACAGTTATCCTGCACCTAGAGGATTGCTTGAGTTATTAATAATACATTCACCCAGTTACTCTGCTTGAAATTGCACATTGTTCAGTAAACACTTTTTCAAAAGTTCCACATTTTAAAGATTGGAAGAGTTCCTGATGACTCAGGAGGAAAAAAAAAAAAAAAAGAGAAAAAGAAAAGGCAAACATCGTGCTCATCTTTAAGAAAGGCAAGAAGGAAGATAAAGTGAACCACAGGCCTGTCATACAAGAGGGTAACTGGGGACAGCCAGCATGGATCTACTAACGGCAACTTGTGCCTGATCAATCTGATTGCCTTCCATGGTGAAATGACTTGCTTTGTGAGTGGGAAGAGACATGGATGACATTTATCTTGACTGGAGGAACAGATTGACAAGGATGTTATGAAATACTGAAAAGTACTAGCAAAATATTGTCCAGTTAGGACAGTACATTGTCCAATTGTCCCAGTACAAGCAAAACATGTCCAACAGAATGACATGAGGATGGTTAGGTTTCTGGAGTGCCTGAGGTACAACGAGAGAGCTGGGTTTGGTTGGCCTTAAGAAAAAAAGACTAAGAGGGTATCTAACAGTAGTCTCCCACTGCCAGAAGGAGAATTATAGAGAGAAGGCAGGGCCAGATCCTTCTCATAGGCACACAGAGAATAGACAAGAGGCAATGTCCACAATTTATAGCAAAGGGAAGCCAACTAGATATAAGGCAAAGTGTTTTCAGTCGGAGCGGTGAAGAGCTGGTTTCCCAAGCTGCCACTGGAGATATTTAAAATCCGACCAGGACACGGCCCTGAGCAACCCGCTCTAATTTCAAAGTTGGTCCCGTTTTGATCAAGAGGTTGGACTAGACCACCCTCAGAGGTCCCCTCCAGCCTAAGTTATTTAGTGATCAATAAGGATATAATGCAGTATGGGGGCAAAGAACACAAAAGATACAATAGCAAAATAATTTCTCTTTTGCACCTAAACTCCACTAAAGTCTGTGAAAGACAGGATTACCAGAGTTGGTCTTTGCATGTCTGGCCATAAGTTTAGGCTACGGAACAAAAGATGGCAGCGAGGAGATGATGTAGGAGGACCAATGGAGCTCAGCACAGTTTAGCCAATTGAACTCACTCCCAACATACTTCCTATACTGAGATGAGAGAGGGTCCTACACTAATGCATCCTTCTGGCACCTTCCTCAGACAGCTCCTGGCAGAATCCATGCCTCTCTTCAGCTATAATCTTTGGCACTGCGTGAATAGCACAAACACAGTTTGATCTGAAGTGAGAGCTTGACTCACGTAAAAATGTCAGATGATCTGTTCGGAATATCTCTCTATGGAAGGACCACAGATCTTGAGAAATATCTAGAAATCAAAGCCATATACCACAATTCTGTTATGCTAGAAGCCGTGCAAATGTAAAATCAAAACCTTGTTGGTATTCTAAAAATCAATTAGAAATATACACAGGTAACAGCAGAGAAAATTCACTTTTGTAGATTTTGTAGATTGTAGATTAGTAAGGTGTTTATAATGTATCACTTTATAAGTAAAAAAAATTAGTTTAAGTCAAAAAGAGATATCAGGGGATGGAGAATACAAAGAAAGCCTAAGCAAACGATTGTAGGAAGAACGAACTCTTTACCTCCACACTTAGAGCTGACTGGTTTAGGAAACCACCCAACAGAAGGGTCAAATTAAACTGCTTAGAAACACCCAGGAAAAAAAGCCACAACCCACACCCGTTATTACATCCATTTACCGTAGTTGGAATAAAATGCCTTATATTGCTGGTCACATAACCAGAGAAGCACTCTATCCTGGAGCAGGGTTCCTCGGACACTGAACTCCTATCCATGCTGAGGTTCCCACCTGCAGGTGCAATGACACCCTACTACATACTAGTGTGTCTCAACCTCTTAAAATATCCAGCATAAGGGACTTTCCCATTCCATTAAGTTTATAAAATTATATCTCTTACACATTTTTACGCAATATCTACTGATATTTTGTTATATTTAATGATCAGCTTAGTAAAGTGTCTTTTCTAAAATCTGGTCTTTGGACCAGACTTTTTTCCCCTAGGAAGTGGTTTCCCTACTTGGGAGTCAAGAAGATATTGCTTGGACAGAAAAGTTGACCTTTCTTGGATGAACAGTGTCACTGGAAAAGCATTCATAGAGAAAAAAAGAAAAGTAAATATTCAGCAAAATATTATATACCATGTAGAGCAAAATCAAAAGCACACTGATTAGAAAGAAACTTTGCAGCAAACTGTAATCAAAGTTTTGATTTGGATTTTTTGCTTGTTTGGCTGTTTCAAACGCTTCTTCATTCTCCAACATAATATTAGAAAATTTAACAAAAGGAAGCTGAATGAGCATGAGGAATTTTGTAGTTGCTCTTTACCTTCTCTATCATTACCGTTCCTAGAATTTCAGGGAAATGTATCCAGCTTGAATACATCTTCAAATTATTTGGCTGAAATGCTGTGTGGCTACAAATCACCAAAATGTACTTCTCCAAAGAGAACATCTTTGGAAAAAAAGAGACATAGAAATCCTCCTACTTCCATACAGATTGGAAAACATGAAAGAAAATAAGCACAACACACAGAACTAATTCTAGTCATTCATGTCTTTCACGTGTATTATTTGAGCATTCCCATTGCTCCACACCTGCCTTTATAATCACCACAAAGTATGACTGGAACATCAGACTGTGTTCTTCTGTGATTAGAAAGTAATTAGTTTTAATTTGTTGTTAATGATAAAAGAACCAGTGATTTATTTTTTTTTTTTTTAAATATGAATCTTTTTTATTGTGATTTTTAGTAAGGCCCATTTTTTATGATGATATAAGACTACCGTTCCTGATTACATTACCCCTTCTTGTTCATACGAGCATTAATCTTTCACGGGTAACGTGGCCTGTTTCTAATGAAAGCCTTAAGCCTCAGACTAAAAGCACTCAATTTAGGTTCTTTAGAAATAGGGTCTCATTGAAACTGCATAGGAGGTTGGTTAAATACCTTGCTGTCCAAATGACTTACAAAAATTAATGGAGCCAATTGAAGTAAAAACCTCTATGTTCTTTTCTTGTAACAAAATAAGGACAACCTAAATGTAAAAAATTGCCAAGGAGATTATATAAGCAATCAGCTGCTAACAAAGCTTTTCTAAGTGAGCCAATATATCAACATTATTCAGAATTCAGGCTTTATTCAGGCTTCATTGGGAAGAGCAATTATACCAGAGAAAAATAGTAGAATTTTCTCTCTTGTTAATTAAAGGGTAGTAGTAGATTTTTGGAGTTTATTATAAGGCTAGTGAGATGTTAAGATTAGGTGTTTTCAGAACCGGAAATGAAAAACCAGGAAAACGTAGATCCATCACTTCTTCGTATCTCAAATAACTGGGTGTCGGTTTCCACACCGGCGGAGCAGTATCAACATCAGTTTCTGAACTCTGTTCTGCATGTTAAGCATGTGTCTAAATTTGCCTGTAGGGAGATCATTTCACTGCGCTTCACACTGCTTTCCAGCCAGAAGAGGCACGCATCACCTTACTGAAAGATCACTGGGAAAACCCCATCGGGACAGCAATCTAGGCCTACCTGACTTCTTTCTGTAGACTTCCTTTAGACTACGTATTTTGGGGAGCAAAATATGTCTTTGTATTTGTTCTGTATCCGATGCAATGGAGCTCCCTCTGAGATCCACTGATGCTACTGGACTGCAAATAATAACTAAAAACCTTCAAACAGAACTGGCAGTGAGGGTAGCTCTGTGCTCTTACGTGCCTGTATCAGAGAACAAAGTGGTAGTGCTGACAGTCAAAAAATGAAGCAATAAAAGAATAGATTTTACATTTACCAGTATTGCACAAAACTGCAATGAAACACACTGAAGTCTTAAAAAAAAAAAAAAAAGAAAGAAAAAAGAGATAAGTAACAGCAATGTGCTCTGAATCATGCATTTAAATGAGTGGCCAAATAAGGGCACTTGGGGCTCACAGCAAAACACAGGACATAAGGACATTCTGTAGAAGATACACCTAAAATATATGCTGAAAGACTTGCTAGAATATCCACCTTAAAATACACCTGTTTAGCAACGGAGGACAGCTTTAGGCAAAAGAACACAAGAAGTTGACTGTCCGTGGCTGTGAACAGGAGATCTCCACAAGCAGGTAAGAGTGCACAGCGTTAAACCTCAAAGCCCTGGGGTCCCTGGGATCGGCAAAGCAACACAAGACCAACCTGGACAGAGAAATCAGTTAACTGGCTTTTGTGCATAATATTACTCAGGCAGACAAAGTACACGATAGCGTACGCTATTGTGGAGCCGCATTGCGAAACAGAGTCACCACTACAACTTGCCTCCCCGTTTACTTTTTCCATTGCTAGATTTTGTCCCATTGCTAAAATTAAAAACCAGGCACCCACTTGCACGGTTGAATAGGCTGCTGTGTTTAAATGACTTCCATTAGCATAGAATCATAGGGTTGGAAGGGACCGCTGGAGATCATCCCATCCAACCCCCTGCCAGAGCAGGGTCACCCAGAGCAGGTGGCACAGGAACGCGTCCAGGCGGGTTTGGAATGTCTCCAGAGATGGAGACTCCACCACCTCTCTGGGCAGCCTGTGCCAGGGCTCTGCCACCCTCAAAGGAGAGAAGTTCCTCCTCATGTTTAGATGGAACTTCCTATGCTCAAGTTTGTGCCCGTTACCTCTTGTCCTGTCCCCGGGCACCACCGAAAAGAGCCTGGCCCCATCCTCCTGACACAAGGACACATTATTAATGATGCATTATTATTAATGTGTCACATTATTATTAATGACACGTTATTTCAGGATTCCAGTCGGCAGAAGACTCTACAAAAGAGCTTGTTTCATATTTCGTAAGGAAACAAAGAATTTTATCCATAAGTTTTCCTGTATTGAAATGTGGTGGTATAAAATGTAACTTTTAAACTAATCTACCATTGTGTCAAGTAAAAATTCTGAACTTTCCTTCCTTCCTTGAAAGAAAGCGCTGCTACATTTAAAATGTTACATTTTCTCCAACAGCCCATTTCTAATGTGAAAATTAATGTCCCCTGCCTGAGAACCTCTGCAATAATACTGAATGCATTAAAAATTGCTGCTTCTATTTGATACTGATTAGTTAGCTTTTAAAGTTATAAAATGGCCATCGACAATTGCATTTTATTGATTTACATTTTTAATTACATTTTGCATAACATAAAATTAATTTCCAAATGAGTATCTAGTTAGCAAACATTTTAGCTAATTATAAGATTTGAAAAATCTTTTATATGAAGTAAGATAGGAAAAAGTGAAGGAAGGACTTCAAAAGTGTGTAGTTTTGCGTTAGCTGCCAGAACCATTTCAGTAGTGTGGCAATATTGATTGAGTCTAAAAGCCCCATCAAACCATGCACCAAAGCATCACAGCAGTTAAAATAACCACACCAATCCCTGCTTTTTATCACTATTATTTAAGAAAAATTATATTTTTGGCTAAAAATAACTACAAGCTTTATGGTTTTTCAAGAGGAAATGAAAGAACTATTCTTACCACTTTAGCTTGAGTTGATTCTAATTTTTTTGGAAGAAAAAAAAGAAGAAAAAATATTCTTGAAAAAATTACTAGCTAGAAGTTGTTGAGGAGAAGGGTAGATTGCGCTCCAATTATTTCTATTAACCTGGCGTTATTTTTGATACAACCAAATTGGGGAAAAAAAATTAAGAATAATAAGAATTCTGCAGCTTCAAATACATTTCCTTATTCCTTGCAAATAAGAAAAAAAAAATTATAAAAAAAACCCCAAACAAACCAAACCAACAGAACCAAAAAAACCCCCAAACAAACAAAACCAACCACAGCCTCCCCCCAGAAACCCACAATGTGAAATTGTGTGGACCTAGGGTCTCTGAGTCTGCTTTAATTTGTTGGAACCAATTAGTACTGAAATTTAGACTAATGAAATAAATTCTACAGAGGCATTCCCCGTTTTTATTTTGACTTGTACAACCATTTTTTTTACAGCCCTCTACAGCCTGCACTCCTGTGACCGACATATATTCCACCACAAAAGCTCCAGCCTCACAGACTGTCTCCCTGGTGTGGGGGGCAGCAATCCCCAAGGGGTGGCAGCTTTCTGGTCAACCTGGCACCAGTACAAAGGCCAAACCGTGCTCATCTCCCGCCCTGGGCAGGGGATTTCCAGCCCCAGCCAGTATGGATGAGCCAAGCCCTTCTGGCAACTGGGCAGTACTGACACTGAGGTCTTGCTGTATTTCAACTCATCTTGGTAGAAAATCCATCTAATCTTCCTTCATCTAAGAAGATGAGACTTTGTGCCAAGGAAAGGGAAATGATATATTATTATGTTTGCTGCCTCATTGTTTATATAGGTTTATATTTAGGCATGCACCTCTACATGACTGCTCTGGAGATAAAAGCCACAGTTAAGAGTTGACCCAATCTCTAGGAGTTACAGGACCTTCTGTTTAGCTCTAACGCTAAACCAAACCCAGCATTGCATATTACTACCAAGCACAAACTGGCTGGGGCTGAAGAAGTTCTTTACCGCATCTTGTCAACCAGCCCTTTTGTTAAATGTTGCATCGTTGCCTTTAAAATTAAGGAAAAATAAATGGTTAAATAAATAAATAAATTCTTTTAGAACTGCTTTTAAAAGAAAACTTCATGCCAGCATGAAGATTTTGGAAAAGTACTGGGAACTATTTTCCAGTTTTTAAATTATTGAGCCAACTGAATAGCTAAGCCACGTGAAGACCTGGGCCAGGTGAGCTCAGCAAGGAACCAGCAGAAGATACACCTGTTGCATGCTGCCTCTGAGGAGGTATTGAAAGAATCCACGTTTTCTACACATGTGGGTTGCTGAGCATGCTTCCCCTACCTTCACATTCGAGGCCACACTTCAAATACTCTGTTGAGTTTTGGGCCCCTCACTACAAGCAAGACATTGAGGTACTGGAACAGGTCCAGAGAAGGGCACCAAAGCTGGTGAGGAGTCTAGAGAACAAGTCCTGTGAGGAGTGGCTGAGGGAGCTAGGGTTTTTCAGCCTGGAGAAAAGGAGGCTGAGGGGAGACCTTCTTGCTCTCTACAACTACCTGAAAGGAGGGTGTAGCGAGGTGGGGATTGGTCTCTTCTCCCAAGTAGCAAGTGGTAGGACAAGAAGAAATGGCCTCAAGTTGTCCAGGGGAGGTTTAGGATGGATATTAGGAAATATTTTTACACTGAAAGGGTTATTAAGCATTGAAATGGGCTGCCCAGGAAAAGTGGTTGAATCACCATTCCTGGAGGTATTTAAAAGAGGGGTAGACGTGGTGCTGAGGGACATGGTTTAGTGGTGCTTTGGCAGTGGTGGGTTAATAGTTAGACTCGATGATCTTAAAGGTCTCTTCCAACCTAGATGATTCTTTGATTCTATCCTATGATTCTATATTTTGTCCGGTGTCCAGAGGCATGGCAGTACCTCCAACCACTGCTGCTACTAAGGTGGGCCATGCCACATGCCAAGGTCTGTGTGAGCACAGACCGAGGTGCGAAAGGACTGCACACACCCTTAGTCATGCTTCATTTGTCCACTTCGTTGGCAAAAGGATGCCTCACGTTTGAGTGCTTTATCATCTGCATGCTATGCTGATGGATGATGGAGCCTAACTTAACTACCCCAACACCGATCATCTAGTGTTACTACCCAACTGTAACAGATACTTGGTGGAAGACTTGGCCAGGCCATGTCCAGCCCCTTTACACTCTGAAGACCTTCATTCAGGGCTCTTGGCCTATTCCTCTTCTGGGCCCTCAAGGCCTCCTTACGTCTGCTGCTGACCACAGGTTTAGGCCCAAGCAAAATGGACGCGTGTTGAATCTACAGAATGGCTTTGGGCTTGAACACAGGCTCAGGCTGGCACTCAGATATAAACCACACCAGATTTCAGAAGCATAAATGAACTCTTCAACAGTATGTGGAGGAGAAGCAATCAATCTGAATGTTCAGCAGCCTTTCACAGAATCAAATATCCAGAGAGGGTTTGAAGTACAACATCTGAGAAGATTTTGTAAATGAGGAGAGCACAACATCTACTTGCAAATGCCAGTAAATCATTCCCATCCCTTTGATTACATCAGATACTCTAGGAATGTTTCAAGTCTGATGCTCACAGAAGTGGATCTTCTTTTTACAAGAACAAGAGAAATAATCTCAGTGTTATTTTTTTCTGTGTTGTACCAAATAATTTTAAAATGGCATAGCAGTTTTTCATGCTTAATCCTATCTAAATTTCCTTACACTTTGATTTATTTTAGCAAAATCAGTTCTGTGATAATACTGTGTATTTTTTTTTTCTTTTATAAAATCTGTTTTAATGTACTCATTTACTTCAGAGTCTTGCAAAGAACAAATTAAATCTCTCTCTCTCGGTATCTGATCTACTTTGGAGTTGTGTCCATGGTATGGCATTAACTGAAGTGACCTACTTGAGAGATAACTCCTCATTAGCTGGTTACAAAGGAGAACGGCCTGCCCACAGAATAAGAATAGTATAGTCTTTGGAGGGTTTGCCTTTCTGTTGGATGATTCAATTTGCACTGTACTCATCCATGAGACACGCTGAGATTTTAAGGAGCATGCCCTACTGTTCAGCATGCCACAGGAAATTTTTCACAAGCGCCGTCTAATATCAGATTCAATACTTTCTTGGGATATTCTGGAATAATATGTTTTATTGCTTCTGGCACATGTAAGGAACAGCAGATTATGTGCAAAGAGTATAGCTCCTTCACTGCCCGAGGAAGGCCCCCAAAACCCCAAGGGATAGTTTGACAAGAAACTACAATGGTATTAATACATTTTGTAAGATAGAAAAACTAGTACTTAAATTCAGATTGCCCAGTTTCTGTCTGATTCCATGTGCTTTGTGTTTACTACTAATGCTGTCTCTTCAACAAGCATCGTAAGGCACAGAGATAAGGAGGCATTCAGGCCACCTGGATTCGGATTAGACAATAAGCATAATAGAGAAACTCTAGATCCCTTTTGTAAGATACAGGAAAGCCACCATACTGGACTCAGGCAATGAGCCCACTTCCCAGCAGCAGAATTCAAATAGTGAGCACAAATGTGAACTGCTCTCCCAGCTATCAGCTCAACAGCTGAGTGACCACCATGCTCAGGGAGCTGCGAATACCAACGGTAACTGTGCGCTGCTGCCAAGGGTTGGGCAACTAACATGCAGATGGAGACACAAGAAAGCTTACAAAATTCCTAGCCATCAAGTGGGTCAGTACAACACCCATCCCACCCCCTACCCCCCCCAAAAAAAAAACAACTTAAAAAAACCCCACACCAAAACCAAAAAGTGAAGCTAGTGTAACAGAAGCGGTGGAGTTCCATGGTTTCATATTTGTGGGTAGGCGAAACAACGATTTATTACCATTACAACAGGCCCATGTCAGGGCCCATTTTTTATTATTACCTACTCTGTTGTAAAGGACCCTGACTCATAGACAGGGAGCGTGCCAGGTCTGAATGATGAGGGGATTAGCACTGCAGGGCATATGGCAATGTAGATGCAACCAGAAAGGACAAGTGAGAAACCTTCCAAAGAAGAAATACAGTCATAGCGCTGAGAAAATCCTTCATCAAATTTGAGAATACAGAGGAGAAGCTGGATGCTTGCTCAAAAGCCAGCATACTGGAAGGACAACGAAGCCAGAGAGGATACAGTGGTCCAGCAGCAGACTAAGCCCTTTGCAATCCCTTGCAATAGAATCCTCTGGATGGAGCAACCAAGCAAATATTAGGAAAAAGAAAGCAACTGTGCTTGTATTTAAAACAGAGAGGTCACCACCAGAGCGGAATTTGGAGGGAACAGCACAGTAGCAAAGAATTTGGAATAAGCACCATGAAGTTCATCTGTTGCCACTAGGTTGGACTGCTAGCTGCTGTTGACTAATTTATAGAAAGTTTCATCATTAAGTAGATAGTTTAGATTTAGATACATGCAGTCCTCTCAGTTTATTATCTAATGTGAAATACACAGAGGAGCAGACACAGACAGAAATGTTATGTTCCCTACGGCTCACAAAATTCCAGGCCTTAATCTAGCCTTTTCTCCAGGTGGTGGCAAGGCACAGATCCAAGGTACAGTATGGCTTGCACCAGATGTTGGCACTCACGCAAGCCTAATTTTGGCAAGCAGGGGAAAAGGCAAGGCAGGAGACGCTGCAGCAGCCATTCTGGTGCTGGCTTGGAGCCCTGAGAGCATGGCAGCATTTCACGTGTGTGTCAGGCCCGGATACTTCTCCCAGTTACTGTGTGTTCTTTAAAGCAAAGCAAGTCTCCAGCTGTTATGGTGTGGTGAAGTAAACTGTAAACAATTGAATGAGTGTAGCTGATACAGAAATATGCAGAAATGCTTGAATTTGCACAGAGTCTGAAACTATACCTCTGCATACCTATGCATCGTGCACTGCAGCATGTATTCATTTAGATGGGCAGTGATTTAGATGGAAACGATGGTATTGCAATTACAAATATTTCTAATCTTGGCTTCTATTCAGTGCAGCTTTGAGTCAAGATATAACTTGAGCATTTGTACAACAAAATTGAGTTAAGTAATTCTATAAACTACAAATAGCCAGCCTATCAAAAAAACATGAAACGAAGCTCAAGTAGTGCTGATGTTTGAATTAGCAGCATCATGCAAAAGCAGCTACAGATTACAAGCTGAAGTGAGCAAATTCAATTGCTAAGCATAGACCATGTGCTGTTTTATTATTTGGCTATTCTTTTCAGCAGTCTGGATTGAATAGAGCAACTTCAATTCAGCAGCTGCTGACATGAAGCCAAATGGTATTCCACTGCTTACAAAAGCATGTGAAAAAGCAAGTAAAGAATCACAAAATGAAGACCTGAACCAATGTTCCTCTAAGTCAGAGCCGAGAGAGCAGAGGATAAGAAATGAAGGGCTAGCTGCTACGCATGGAAGGGACAGAGAATTAAATGAAGGCATTTTATTGACACATGGCAGGGTCAGTTGACAAGGCATGCCTGAAGCCTGGGTAAACATCCAGGTGGTATGGAAACAGGGCAGGAGGACATAAATTGCTGGAGTCTCAAATTTTGCTACTATAAACCTCACCAAAACCTTGTTAAGTCTCATTGGTAGTTATGCCTTATAAGTCTAATTTTAATAGGATTATGTGAGGATTGGCTCTCTAGAAAGAATGTGGAAGGGAATTAGGTTACGTCTGAGAGAAATCCTCACCTAATGTATCCTAGTCAGAACAGACACATACCCTCCCCTCCTTACAGACATGCTAAAAGGCCTTATCCTGGTACCAATACGGCAGTGATCCAGGAACAAAGACAAGCCTTTTCAAATTACTGGACATGCTTTGCATTTTAATCATTTGACAGGGTAAAGAGCCAGGGGTCCAAAGACAGAAGGAGGCATGGAGTGGGTGGGGGTTTTATTTGGTGGCTCACTGGTCATGAACTAGCTACCTGAGGTGAAAAAAGCTTTAAATAAGAGATTGCGTACTGTTAGTAACACCAGTTCTATTTCCAGGTGTGTCAGAATATAGCTTCAAATTAAGTCAGTAATATGGCTCCATATTTGCCCTGGTCTAATTTGCAGCAGAAACTTGTATCATCGGCTTTGTTACCAGGGAAACCGACCGCTAGAAAAGTGGTGAGGTTTATGATGAATATTCTCTGTTGTGGACAAGGCAGGAACATAAAAATATTTAATACTGGAATAGTGTGCACCAGTTGACAGTGGTTGATACCTTTTTCTTTGGGGAAAAAAAAAACACCCGAATTCAACTACTTGTTTGGAGATTACTGAGAAGATGATATGAACTCTTTAGCTAAGAGCAACCTATGAGCAATGTACAAGCAAAGACACGTGATTTTACAAAAGACCCTAAAAAACACCAGTACCAGAAACTGCAGTGTTTTATCTGCAGTGAGCATTACTGTTGGATGCTTAACTTAAAGTACCTTAGTTAACAATTATAAGAATAATTTTGAGTATGACAAATCATTGTTTATCCAGCATATTGGATGTTCATTAGCAGATATCTCTGCATTTAGCTGTCTTTTTCTTAAGATTTTTACCTTAAGGGACCTAAGGAATCCTTCTAAGTAGAGTTTTGCCTGCAGAAACCCTGCTAATGATGTTCCTCACAGGAACAGTTCCAAATGAGGTGATGGTGGCGGGTTGAGAGCAGCTTACGTTCTTTTCATAACTTCCTCTGCTTTTTCGCTGTTGTTGACTTCTCTCTGACAGGCACACTAATACCTTGTATATACTTTTACCTTGTATACAATACCCTGAACCAGATGACCCAAAACACCTGACCTGAACAGTCTCGCTTAGTGGAGCTAATGAAGCACGTCTGCTGAACTGGTGAGAGAGTCAGAAAAATCAGAAGCTTAGAGTAAACAACAGAAACCTATGGATATTTTAAATCCTAGCTTCAAAGTCTGTGAAGATAAACTTGATTTTCAATCTAGGCTTATCAAAACCATCAGTTTAAGCGACGTAGTCACTACTTTTTAATAACGAGTATTATGAGAACAAGGATTTTTGAAGGAGACTGAGGGATTTAGGAACCCTGTATATTTGGCTGTTAAGTCATCAAGAGCATTTAAAACCACTAATGTTTGTAGCTGAACCAAGGCCATATTTGTTCAACTTGTTTCTATTTTATGCTTGCAAACTGTAGACACATAGAATAAAATCAGGTTTTGAAACTCTGTGTTTCCAACAATCTGCACTGGTTGTTTTTTTAACAACGTATTAAAAAGGAGTCTACAAAGCACAGAGATCCATTAAAATGTTCAGCATCTCTCTATAAACAAGACAGACAAAAAAACCCTGGTATAACTTCATCCTCAAAACACATTAGGGAAAACAACAGGAAAGAACAGAGTCCATGCCTGTGTGCTGGGTATAGGTGTACATCCGTACGTGCGCGCGCAAAAACACACCAGCTCGATTTTACTAGATGGATCTCTGTAACAGCAAATCATTTCTACCACGGGAAATTACAGAAGCCTTTGATCCAAGCAAGGGGGAAACAAATTAATTGCCAACTCAGGCATTTTCCACACACTTTTCCACGCTTCCCACAAATGCCACAATGAGGTCTGCCCTTTCAAAAGGGAATATACACTGGCTGCAGGAGGGAGAACTATGAAGAGCACTCATCGGAAGGGAGTTTGTGAACAGATGGCTTGAGTGGTCCTTGCAGCCTATCCAAAAGCAACGGACACCTCCCATGTGATTTATTTCCATATGAATCTGGCAAGATTCAAGCCTTGTCACACCTTCTAGAAATCAGTTTTCTCAGGGGAAAAATCCAGGCCTTCACTTTGTTGTCTTTACTGATCTGGAAGTCACATCTAGAGCTGTTAATTCTTATGTTCACAAGGTCCAATTTCTTTAAAAACAGGAATACGGCCACAGCACATCAGAACAAAAGATCCTGTAGGCCAGGCCACAGCACATCGGAACACAGGATCCTGTCTGTACCAGGTGCCAAGAGAGGATGCTAGGGAAGGCAATCACACTGTATTATATCCCAAGTACTTTCACTATTTGCAGATCAAGAGATCATCTCTGCGTAGATAGAAACCCATAGTGGATTTCTCTTCCCTGAACCTCTCTATGAGATCTCATATCTTGATCCCATATGAAGTTTTAACATCTCCAAACTAATGAGCTTGCCAGCTACCTTCTTCCTCTGATGGCATCAACATAGGCATAAAAGAATTTATACCAGCACTGCTAGTGAAAAGGCTTGACAAATGGCAGCCCTTCAGCTGCTGAAATAAGAATATTGAAAAAGGTTGATTTAAATACATTTCTATCACACGTAGTTGCGAAGCAATCAAAGGTTCTGGAACAACAAGAAGAACTACTCTTTTAACATAATGATTGAAAGTCAGGCTCAGCTTTAGCTGTCTAAAAGTTTCATGTCTAATCTAAATTAGTATTTTTTCTTTATGCTATATCTATATACAGGAAGGCAACTTACTCCAGAAGACAACTCAAATCCACCCTATGACAGGTGGTTTCTGGAAGTGCCTAGGAAATTAGCAGCAGCATAGCTGTTCTTAGAGCAACTATTTTATTATTTGCTTCAATTCATTTTTTAAAAAAAAAAAATCATTCTTGATTATCTAAAATAATTATGTTTATAACAAAATATCAAAACATTCCTTAAAATGACTGCTGGAGGAAACTTAAAAAAGCTGCAAGATAAACCACTACTACAGCAGAAGGATGAAGTTCAGACATAAACACATAATTAGTATTTATTTTGTTGCTAAAAGAAATGTCTGACATCAGAGGTTTCCTTTAAAAGAAAGATTACTGTTGGTTACAAAAGGAGAGATTATATCACCAGAAGCCCGCTGCTGGAGTAATGTTTATGATGCCTTCACACCTAAATGGGTTTCCTTGAGTAATGCTACAGAGCAGCTGGCTTTCCAGAGATATGATGTCATCTTTTGCAATTTAATTGAGTACCTGAACGTGGTGGAACATTCAGGAAAGGATGCTCAGGTGCAGCTTATCTGGACTCTAGGATCTACATTTTCATCCACGGCACTGGATTTTCATAAAGAGGCTTTTATTTCTTAATTCATCCCTTTTCCTTGACAAATATTTGCAACTCCTCTTAGAGCAATTTTGCAACAGGCCACGTTACAGTTGAATGTAAATCATCCTGCAAAATCAGAATCCTGGATACTTCATACTAGAAAAAATATTTCACAGTTAGGCTAATACATTATAATTCTCAGCACTTTGTTTTTTTCATCCTTCAGAACTATGGCTATGAAAGAAAATGTCTGAAAAATGAATCTTTTATTTGGTGCATAGGGTCATTTCATCAGACAGTGACAAATGCATCAAAGTGTGCAACATAGGAATAACCTCAATATGATCGAGACTCGGGGTCCTTTTGCTTTCTTTTTATTCTTATGTGAAATTCACTGAAGAGATTTTCAGATGAACTTGTACCTTAAAAAATTGGTTTATGCTTTCTATCCACTCATATATTTGTAGCAACACAATTGTTGCCATGAGCATCTTAAAAAACAATTTGTTGCTTAACGCTGAAAAGCACAAAAGTTGGAAAGACAGGCTGTATGTATTCTTATTTTAAACATTCTGTTATTAAACAGTGCTTATGTTGAAAACAGACTACCTTATGAGACAGCAGGAATGCTGCCACCACCACTAAGAAATTAAATAAAAAAATTATATTGTAAGTGACATTCTATACATTTAGTATAATAAATAAGCGAATAAACATTTTAATGTCCGTATGGAAAAACCCCCACCTATATTGATTACAGCCATGTATGTGACTCGATTTGCAGTTACACAATTTTAAATTAAGATTTGCTTTACTGAAGCCAGTGTAATTCTACTATCAAACAGACACGAGACAGGACTTCAGCGGACCTCTCAACCCGTCTGGATCCCTCTGTACCATTGGCCCATTCTTCCTCCGATGCGCTGGTCCCATGGACCAGATTCAACGTGTGCATGTCAGTTAGTTCCCAGGTGCCAACTGGGAGCAAAGAAATCAGTTAACCTACGGGGGACATGGCACATCCTGGGCGAATCTTTCTACTAATAAGTCTAATACTAAGTGTCTCTACAATCTTAGACTGTATACTGCATGCAACCCTTGTAGAAATCAAACATATATGCACAGGAAGCATTCAACAATAATATCTGTTTATAGCACAAAATAAATTCAGTTAAATCTTACAGGCTGCTTAAAATTACGTGTAGTCACTCAAGAAGACTTGGTTTATCCTATATCTTCCAGAAAGGGCTTATTTTTTGGTAAAAAGATAGAAAACCAAGAGTTTTATGAGAAAAATGTGAATTTTAATTCAAAAAATACTTTATACGAGAGACAATTGAGCAGTTAAATCTCAATTTTCAAGCAAATGGGTTCCCTAATGTTCTCTTTTGCTGACCCATAAAAACCAACAGACCCTAACCACAGCAAATCAAAAGAGGTGTAGTCTAGATCCCACATGCAAGACAAGAAAAGAAGCAATCTTATCTCTAATGATCAGTGGCACTTTTTTTTTTAAGGCATACAACCAACCATAAATATAAATCATTACTTTCTCTTATTCATCACTCCCAACATCATGAAGAACACCAGAGATTCATTATATTCCATCTCTACTTTCAGGCACTGGAGGAACGAAGGCTTTGAGCAATGCCTATCACATCTGGAAAGGTGGAGCAGGAAGGATTCTTCCCAGACTGGAAATCAAAAAGCCATCTGAAGTTTTAAAACTTAATATCACATCTGGAAAAATGTTAAGTAAGATGCTTAGGAATTTACTATATGGCATGTGACTAGTACCTGATTTAGAAGTCACTCGCATACACCTCTGCGACAATACTAATGATCCCAGTCCTGAAAAAGCATGCAGTTATATGGCTTCAGCCACAAATTGAATAATTCCTTTAGTTAACGAGAACCCCATACTGTTACCTTGGGGAATTGTAAAAGTCAACACTAAACGATCCATTTTATCTGTAATTCTGAAAGTACCAGTCAGGATTAAACTGTAATCATGACTTGTTATTAGATCAGTATATTTCTGACTAATGCTTGGCTGCAGGAGGATTTATCACAAGTTCAGCTACATCTAATGCTTTCCCACTTGGATTGCTCCCTGCAGAGCTAATCGGATCTCAATGGAAGTTTACAGGAAATTCAGCTACTAAAGTGACAGATGTACAAGTCTCATCTGTCCCTTCTTTCTGACCTGCATTTTCTCCTTTTTGCTTTTCCTCAAAGAATCCTTTTTCCAGGTTCACTTCCACACTGGTTTTGGTTTGTATTAATTTCCCTTTCTTTCCTCCTCTTCTCTCTCTTTTTTTTCTTTCTTCTTTTTGTCTTTCGTTGTTTCGAAATGAAACAACCTAGCTACCTCATTGTAGCACTAAGTTGAGGCAAATCATAGTTACACCACACACCAGAAGAATTTTCCCTCCTTTTTTCAGGTGTCCACATAATTCCCTGATGAGATATCCTTTATAATGACTCAAAGAAAAGAAACAGATGCATTGGGAGAGCGCCATCCTTGCGGGACCAATGATATGCACGAAGTCCCACAAAGGCTCAGAACAGGAACCCTGAGCTGCTGGTTTCTAAATCTATGGACAGTACAAGCAACAAATATATGTGAAAGACCAGGCAGGATATAGTCTTGAAATATAAGTATCCTTATTGCACCTATATGGTCACCCTTGTGTGTTTTGGATGACTACAGACGACTAAAGGAATGAGCAGGCAGCTGGGACCATTTCCTCTGATACTGCAATCTGTACGATCCTGAATTTTTGTAGACTCTGCACATTCAAGGAGGCCTGAAAAATATAGGCATTCAGTTTTGAAAGCCTCAGTATTCAAAATACATTTGAAATACATGGCTACGCTTCTGCCTGCTGTAAATCAGCACCTCTCTGTTGTTTGAAGTTAAGCTGTATTTCATCTAGCTGGGGATGAAAATGAATCAGTTTACAGACTGTCCCGACACACTGCCCAGCAAAGGTGCTACTATGATAGCGACCTAGATCTGAAAAGCTGAAATATTAGGACCCAGTGTCGCTATCAGGGTAAGATTAAAGTATGCTATTTCCTGATTCCCAGCAGCACAATGAAGTTACAAGCAGATACCTTAGCATATAAGAATTTATCCTGTTTCTAGTGAGATTAACTTGCTACTGATGCTGTCTGTGGAAATACTCATCCCCGCCCCCCCCCATGAATCCTTAAATATCAGGGATTGTGTTTTATCAACTAATTTTAATTTCAATAATTTTAATTCAACAGAAAAAAAGCAAAACAAAAGGCGCAGGCTGCCTAAACTAAATCAGAGCACTAGCATTTAAAAGATTGTAGAAAAGGCATTTTTTTGGTTTTGCTTTTTTATAAAGGTGGAATATGAATATGGGAGAGACTCAAAGAGTTGATAGTTGGAGCATATAGGTTGAGATGAGGTACTTTTCTAGTAATGAAGTGATAAAAACTCTACCTCAGGAAAAAAAAAAAAAAGCAAATGGAATAAACCAACTAAGGTAGGAAATAATGAAGAACACTTCTTAAGAAACTGTAATTTAGCAAGACATGCAAAAATAGGGAGCTAAGCCAAGACCAAGCATATCCAATACAACTGTTAGGTGTCTAAAAGGTCTAGTATCAAGAAGAATCCTTAAACAAAGATACTAATGGTAAAAGTACCCCAGGAATTTAATGAAAGGGTTATAACGTCAGGAAAAAAACCTAAGTCCAAGCGAAAGTACAGATCATACTGACAAAGGAGAAAGACAAACAACAGTTAAAGAATAGTTATTGTCAAGCAATGTAAATAAGCGAATATATTAAAATACAGTACCCGTGAAGGTTGCCAACCAGTGCCCAAATCAGAAATTTTGTGGTACTAAAATACCTAATCAGAATGGGACCCTAACAAGGAAACTCAAAGGAACATCAGAGAGGGTATAAAATCAGTAAATACATCTCCAGGTAAACTACAAAAAAATAATGTCAGATATTAATGTGTACCATATGATTTTTTATACATCATAAAGAATTTTTCTTCAACATTTTTTCTATGACTTTTTTTTTTAAATGACTGTACTAGCCAGAGAACCCATAGGAAGAAGAACAATCCCTGCTGAATAGTGTACAGCCAGTACAGTGTACGCAAAAGCTTCTTGTAGGATGTAACTTACAAAAGTCATTCGGCAATAATGACTATGAAATATTTAATTTTATTTTTTTTTGAAGGAGAGAGAAAAAATAGCTTGAAAACTAAGGACTAGCTTTGTTTACAAGTACCTAAAGGGTGGGTTTAAGGAGGACGGAGCCAGGCTCTTTTCAATGGTTCCCAATGACAGGACAAGGGGCAATGGGCACAAGCTAGAACATAGGAAGTTCCGTTCAAATACATGGAAAAACTTCTTTACGGTGAGGGTGACAGAGCACTGGAACAGGCTGCCCAGGGACGTTGTGGAGGCCCCTTCTCTGGAGATTTTCAAGACCCGCCTGGATGCAACCCTGAGGGATGTGCTTTAGGCAATCCTGCTCTAGCAGAGGAGTTGGACTAGATGATCTCTAGAGGTCCCGGTCCCTTCCAACTCTTAAGATTCCGAAAAATTATCTTAAATATAAAAAAAATATATATATATAAAAAGGAGAGCTATGCAAAAACTAGATAGTTACAATAAAAATAAAATAAACAGCTTACGGGATAAAATACAGCAGCATGGAGTTAGTTATGGGGTTTCATCTGCTTATGGTGATATATATCTCATTTCAGAAATGAGTAAAACAAGACCAAAAATGAGATAAACCACTTAAACTATAAAATTAAATAGCATTTCAATCATTAAAGATAAGTTAAATGCTAAAATGAAAGAAACAGAAGAAAAGATTAACTGATTAATTTAAAACGGAACCAGATATGTCAGACTGAAAAAGCTGTTGAGCAGCAAAACACAAAGCATAAACAGCCGCATCCCCTTTACTTTATACTCAACCTTCTCTCACAACACTTCAGAAAAAGGAATTCTCCCCTACGGGGCTATTTGAAGACCAACGCATAAAAAGAGCACTCAAAAATAATGCAAAAGCAGAAAAGCTAAATCAATTTATTGCACTAGTGTTCACTAAAGGCACCAGTGAGATTCCTCTATCACAGAATTCAAAGATACTTTAGTAAAAGAGCCATCTTAAACAGCAACTATCAGTAGAAGTGGTTTAAGATCAAATCAACAAGACGAACAATTAAAAAAATCCCCTGGACTACTCCATAGTCTTCATCTTATGAACCCAAATATGAAACTTCCAAGCAACGACCTGTGGTATGTAAGTCACCACTTAAATGATCTTCAATTTCAGAGGAACAGAGGGTAACAAGGAAAGACGCATTTATTAGACATGTGGATAGACATGATATAATGGAAAAGAGCGAACAAAGCTTTTGTAGAAAAAAGTTCTTTCCTACAAATCTCTTGAAGTTTGAAGGAGTCAGTAGTCATACTAATAAGATGAGTAGATTTCAATAGAATACTTTGAATGCCAAATATTTTTTGAGAAGACAATGGATTAAGCAGACAATGGATAAGAGAGAAGGATTTTTCATATGTACACAACCACCATGAGGGTCAAAATCAATCAAAAAATAAAATGAATAAATGAATAGTTTTCACAAAACAAGGAGATCATCAAGAAACCAGGGTCTTGGGGGGCATCTCTTGAAAAAACTTCAAAGGGAGTGAAAGTTACAGTGGTGAAGTTTACTAATGATAGAGAATTACCGCAGACAATAAAATTTAAAAGCTGAGTGTGAAGAGTCACAGAAGGGTCTCATGATACTTGAATGGCTAATAATAAACTGAAGTTGCTCATCAGTAAATTTGGATTACTAAACATGGGAAAAAATTATCAGAGGCTAACTCCATATATAGAATGACTGGCTCAAATTAATTATTTCTTGTGGAAAAGAGTTCTTGAAGACATTCTGCATGAATCTCTAGATATGCAGTCTGAACGTTCAGAAGAAATTCCAATGATGATATAATTTTTTAGGAAAGGAATAGAGAACAAAACAGAATACATTGATAATGCTACCTTATAGGTACTTGTGTTTTTCTAGTTGTAATATATTCTTTGAAACATTACCATAAAAGACAACACAAATGAACAAAAGTATGGAATGGCTTTTCTGATGAACAATTAAATTGATTTTTCAAAGTGCTGAGGAGATCTATGTAATCATGAACGATCTGGAAAAGCTGACTGAGGTATGCTTATTTGCCTTCTCTCACAGTACATAACTGAGTAGTACCTGAGTATCAGGCAGCACACTTAAAAGAAACTATAAAATATTTTCTTCCGCACAAAACACAAATGAATTGGGACACTGCCATGAGCTATCATGAAAACCAGAAAATACAACTGTGGTCAAAAAAAAACCAAACCCAAAATCCAATGAGACAAATTCATGAAAATTAGGTCCAATTAAATATCATAGTCCAGGTGACATTTCTGGCTCAGGAATTTCTTGAACTGCTGGTTGCTGGACGTTGAGAAGCTGTACAAGGCACAATCACTATAAATTTGTTCTGATTTTGATACACTTTCCCTAAGCATCTGCTGGTGATCACCCATCAGAGGTGACTGGGGAGTTAGTTGCTCCTTTGCCCTGACCCATTAAGGTATTTCTCATGTGCGTCAACATCTTTGTAGCAACCCACAGACCTGAAAAGGTACAAAGCCCTGAGGATCAGGTATGATGCTAGAGAACGTGATTAGAAAGCTCTCGTGCAGGAAAGAAAGAATACAAACTCTCATGAACCAAAGACATCAGACAGGTTTTGCTTCGCAGCAAAATCAATTAGCACCTGCAAGTCAAATATATACAGCTGTCTACGTGTGACCGTCAGTCCATCTGCTGCACACGCCATATGTTAGTTGCTTTATTTAGGGCACTAGGGAGAGGGAGGGAGATATCCTGAAAGGCAAATTAATTCTAATTGCTATGAACCTCAAAAACCATTAGAAAGCGAAACTTGCCAAGAGATGTATTTATTAAAATGATGCGCATACTAAGAAGCAGAAATTTGCACAAGAATCGTATCAGTTATGCAGTGGTATGGAAACAGTGGCTGTAAAATTTCACATCTGTCAATACAAACAGAACTTCTGAGTTGCTGCCAATCACTTCACCCATACAGCTAACCTTTCTACTGGATCTTTTGCTTTTATCTTAGGCTTCTTCCACGTCTCTCTTATTCCATTTTGCCAGGGCTTATAGCTTACAGCTGCTTCAGCAAATTCTTCCAAAAAGCCATTTCCAGTCTACTCTTCCTGAAAAGAAAGACTTCAAGTTTTTCCTGGTTAGCCCTAAGTATGGTGCTATTCAAGCATGTGAGTTTTTTAATTTAGCTTTTTTTCTGACATTGCATTCCCTGATTGAATTCCTATTCTTCGAAAAAGATTGCACCTTCTTTACTATTTGCAAGCTGTGTAGCATATTTTTGAGATTATCAAAAGAACAAATGAGTATTCTTTATGAACCGTTTCTGCTTTTTTCTTTGAGTCCAAAGACGCATACAAATCTGAGAATTTAAAAATCATCCAAAGCTGATATTATTTTTACAGTATATATCTGTGTTTGCAGATGAATTCAAAGCCATCTTTAATCTATGTTTTGGGGTTTTTAGCTACCTGCCTTGAAATTAGCATTCTTGAAGCATACTTTTGTCAACGGTTTTTAGGAGCTATTCCAGTAGAAATAAATCCTTAAAATTTCAGAACAACCTAACGTTTTCTTTCCATTTCCTTCTATATCCTTCATCTAGCAATCAAGAAGTGAACGGACACGGTAACTCTACAGCACAACGACCCCCTCCCCACATGGGAAATTATGAAGCAGTTAATTCTGTTTCAGTTCTATCACCTTTTTGGAAAAGGACAGAGCAGAAGAAATGTCATATATCCTATAATCTTGGGGGTTCTAGGTTACATACATTTCAGGAGTCAGTTTTCAGCACTAAAATAAAAGGGCCTGATCCTGAGCTCGGATAAGTCAACAGGGTTTTCTTAAAGCCCTATCAGCTTCAGCTAGAAGAGTATTGCCTCCAAATTGGTCATTGATGGGATATTGCCATCACTCTAAAGAGCCCAAATATTTTCTGATGTAAATAAATTCAATCCTACCAATTCCTCACTTTAAAAAATGTGGTAAGATGATTAACATAAAATGCATTAGAAAATAATTCAAGAGGTTGCTATCTTATTTGCATGAGAGTACTTGCTTTAAGTCAATTATGAATAGCATAAAGGTAAATGTTCAAAGGTCACAATTATTTTAAAATTAGCACAAAATATGAGATTAGTTACCTGCACAGCTTTCATTACTAAAGTTGTTGCTTACTTATACGAGATCAGATTCTTGCTTGCACTTTCTAGATGCTCGGTACAATCCAAACGGTGCAGTGCAGTGGAACATAGACTGATCTCACCAGATGCGAAGGTGCTCCGTTTTAAGCTGGCATAAAATTACATGAACAATCCTAGACCAACTCCTCCTAGATCTAAAGCCTTCAGCTCGATGATAAGGGCAAATCAGCAGCAGCGCAAATAAAGATTCTGCGAGTTCTCAACAGGTTGAGGCTTGAATTGACTTAGCATAAATTAGAGAAGCCCCAGAGCTGCTGAGTCCAGTAACTCAACACGTCTCCCGCCACGAGCACCTTGCGACACAGATCAAGACCTGGATTCGCATAGTTGACAATGGTATCTCTAGATCTAGAATAGTATTTTATGAAGAAACTTAATGAGCATTGTCTTTTTAATGACTTTATTGTAGCAAGGCAAGCGTCCAAGTCTGGAAACCTGTAGAGCACTAGCAGCGACTGAAATCCCTGCTGACAGCCTCAACAGAAAAGCCGTGATTAGCTCAGGTCCCCCAGGACAGATTAAGGTGCATTAGCAGAACAACATGAGGGAAACTACCACTGCTGCTGCTGACTTTACTGATTTCATAGACAGAGAACATCAGCCTCCAGATCTTTCAGCTTCAACATTTTTAATCAATGGCGAACAGTTTCATTTCAAAAATAACTGCGGTTTTAGAATGGAAGAAATAAACAGGGAATTCTTTGGCTATTTTAAATGGGCATTTCTACATTCCCCCCTTTCTCTTCATAGAATTGCCAGCGCACGGGCATTTATGCAATTAACAAGCAGAAGCATATCACAGCACAGAAATAAGATTAAAAAAATACACAACTGCAGACGTATTACACAAATTGACAGGTAGTAGTTTCACCAGTTCTGCTATTTTAAAAGAAAATGAATGGAAAAATCCCTGAAAAGGCTATTCTCTCTTTAGCATATTAGATTTGCATATGCAGTGATCCATTGCAGAGTTGAACCATCAAACCTAATTTATCCAATAGAAGGTTACAATCAACCATATCAAAAGCTCAGATCCTTAGAGACTGGAGGACTTATAAAAAAGGTATTCATACAAATTTTTCTCTTATGCATCCTTACAATAAAAAAAAACAAACCAAAAAAACCCCCACAAAATAAATTGAACACAGTTAAAGAGCAATGTAGAAAATACTTGGCAAAACAAGTGTGATGTTCTTCCCTTCTACAGTTGGATTCTTCCAGAAGCAAACTATTCTGAGTCCTTTGTTTAGGCCATTATTTTTCATTATATGAGGCACCGGTGTTATCCAAAAGTTAATAGCAGGAATAAGTCTGTGTGACAAAACAAATACAGCTTGAATCCTATAGTGGTTAATACCAGAAACAGTTTGCAATACAGTGCATGCCTGACATACACAAATCACAAAATGGTATAGAAATGTGTTACTGTGCTCTTCTTTTAATAGACTAAAACCTCTATTATCTGGCACTGTCTCTATATCTCCAGATTAGATTTTAGTAAATAAATGGAAGCTTTGGAAGAGCTGTAAAAAAACTCCAAGAACAAAAAATGAAACCAACATCCCCTCAACACAACAACCTGTAGCCTGGTTTAAATAGAACCCTAAGCATCTGACAGGTACCTGAAATCAGAATGTTTCTGTAAACAGCAGCTCTAAGCCCCATCAGCAGCTGTGGACATTGGCTGATAGAGCTAATGCAGTCTTTTGTCCCTACTTTATGTCCCCTCCAAAAGGCCACTCGCCTTTCTTTGTCTTCTGTGCCACAAGGACATAATTTCTAACTCCTATAAAGTGAAACTTCTGAGTGGTGGTGCATTTAATGGGAATTGTCTTCTTTTTGCTCTTAGGAGGTAGATTGTTCCTAATAGCTTCCATTTCTTCATACAGTGACTATAACCAGCAATTTCCTTAAGCAACGCTAACTCTGTCTCAGGCAAGATCATTATTTTAAAGGCTATATTAAAATTTATTATCATATCAGTTTGTTAATTGATTATACGTTCTGCCAAAAAAAAAAAACAACAACCCACACAAGCCGAAACCAACCAACCAACCAAAACCCAAGAAAAAAAACCCCAAACAAACAACCAAAACAAAACCACAAAACCCCACAACAGCTCCTGATTTTCATGGCTTGTCTTTCAATGCATTGTGAAATCTTGCTTTGGCAGCTCAATAACAGTTATAGAGCAGTTGCTCGTCACACATGTCAGTGTGTGCATATATTTATATACGTAATGGGCACATACTGTTTTCAAGTATTTCTTCCTCTGAAAGCCAGTTCTTCCAACAGATTTAAATTGCACCATTTCCTCAACAAAGATTCAAGAAAGAACTTCAGTTTACCTTACACTGAAAACAGTCTCACGCCAGCCTGCAAACGCAATTTCAGACAAATTTTAGAGAACAAACAGGGAGAAGTTCTCGTTTGTGGAGAAAAGGAGGAAACAGTAAAAAGTGGAAGGCTGATTTGTGAGCTGTTTGAAGTGCCTTAGAGGGTTACAGTGTTTCAGAAGTTATCAGCAAAGATATATTAGTGAACAGAGAACAGCTGACCTATTGAAAGATGCATGGCAGTTACTTTTATGACATAGCTTTTGTTTTATTATAGAACTCAACTCTCATAAGGATTCAGTATTCTCCCTTGTAAATATTTCAGTTCATAGACAGTAGATGGCCCATATTTGTGAGCAGAGCAATCGTCCCAGAAGACTGTCATGATAAAGCTATGGAACTTAGGAAAACTAAAAGCAATTAAAGACAAGAAATTATGAGAACTTTAAAAAGGCTAAAGGTGGAGAAAAGGATGAACACAGACTGCTAGAGAGAGAAAACAAGCACATCTGCATGAGTCTTCAGAAGGTTTTAGCTGGAAAAAACAAAACAAAACAACAAAAAAAAGGCTGTTAAGCTATTATCTTTCATTCACATTAAGTCACGTTTGCTACAAATTTGACTCTGGAAATAAATTATCAGAATATGCTACAGTGCAGAATTATAGTGTTCATTCTCAAATAACATCCTGTGATCCAACACTAATTTTTAGCCATATGGAGTGACTAATAAGGTCAAATATGTTTTGTATTGTATATTACTGTGTGCATTGACAGTGTACCCAGCCATTCATAGCTGTCTTACACATTAAAAGTATTAGGATTTACAGGTCACTTACAGAGCTTTTACCAAAGCAGCATCCCTTTTCTGTTGGCAAAAAAAATCAATTTTGGATTTGTCATCTAGTGTTTCTCATTAGCTTATGATCACGCTGTGATAGAAGTACAAGAGTTATTAAAGAAAAAAAAGAAGAAATATCCATCCTCTCACTTATTGTGCATTATACGTGTTCTGTGGTGCCCAAAGGTGCCAGTAAAGATTGAAACCTAATTGTGCTTGGAGCTGCAAAAACATGAAATGAGACAGCATTACTGACAATAACCTCAATAGAAGATTACGTCTGGGCCTGCTTTGGGGTAGTTGGCAGGACTGAATCTTGAGGAGATTAAATGAATGTCAGAGACTGGTGCAATAAGACTGCAAACCACTTCCAGGTATAAGGCACGCATGGCAAAGGAATAAGGGACAAAAAAGATTCAAGCTGAAAACTGATCAAGCTGTTCACACACTTCATGCTGAGGGATAAGGAATGTGAACCTGGCAATAAGTCTACTATCAACTAGGACTTACCTGAAAGAAGCCAGTAAAGCAATTTGGAAGCAGAAGTATCAAATATAGATAAAGAAAATTATTTTAGGAGCTGAGTGACAAGTACTTCAAGAGGATTACAAAGAAATAATAGACAGGGCAAAATATAACCTACCCTGATTAAACAATAGCTTTCTTCTAACAAGCGAGCTCACTCTCAATCTGGCTTTTTATGCATGACTCCTATCCAGATATGCAGACAAGGTCTTCTACTCTGTTATAACTCAGTACCTAGTAATTGGCCACAGAATTTAGAGAGCAGTTGGTTAAAAACCTTAGCCTGGTTCTTTAGACTAGAGAATGTCACTGGCAGCATCATTCTTAAGCATTGTACTTGGCTGGTATCTTTAATTAACAGAGTTAAGTACCTTACAACATTAGTCCAGGACAAAATTAGTAAAGAGAATTTAACAGTCTGTTATCTAAGATTCTTGAATAATGGAGGGGCAATTAGAGAAATTAAAATCCATTGAAACTTTACTGTCAACAACATACAGACATTATACTTATGGGCACGGATGTTCTCTTTCAAACCATAGGGACAAAAACCTCTACCAAAACTCTGTTTAATTGACATTTATTGATTAGTCTTATAAGCTTTTAAATACTTCCTGTGAAATTTGAACACCATTTGTTTTCATTGAAATTGTTTGGATGAACACAATAATCAGAAAAGATTTTTTTTTTTTAGAAGATTATCTTCCTTTGTATTTTAATGTTACTCAGTTCCAGATGAATCACAGCCAGCTATATCTTTCATATGTCTGGATATGGAGCCAAAAATAGGCAGGAAGGAAAGGAGTTTATATGTGATTTGACACTTGTAAGGAAGGATCAGTGTTGGACTATGTTGACCTTCAGCTTCATTATGAAGTCTTATTCAACTCCTATCTGCCTTCCCGTAATACTATAAATCCCCAAGTTTTACCCTAAGGCATTTGCTCTCTCAAGGCTGTAAAACTCTATTTAATTTTTTAGACAAGAGGTCAAGTGTTGAAACAGCTTCTTCCATCGTCCATCCTTTTATGAAGGACGCTTGCACTGTACATCTCACACACAGGAATGGTACAGAACAATCCCAGCTTTCTGCATCCATCTTCCAACCCCACCCAATCTCTGAAGGGGAAAACAGCAAATTGCAGATGGCTCCTCCTGCTTTGCCTGGGCTGGCCTTGCTTGGCCATCACAGTATGGCTGGCTTTGGCCCAAAGACAAAATCTGCATAGGGAAACTGCTGCGTTACCTGGCATGGAAACCCTGAGGGTGACCTCAGGTTTGACCCTAAATATTAGCACAGACTTGCCTGGTGTTCCAAAATGTAAATCAATTTGGTTTACTTGGTTTTCTGCTGTGTGTGCGTCAGTGTTTGTTGACGTTTGTAGAAGTGTAATAGGAACACAGTACAGAGCTCGCAGACCTTGTTTCAAAGCCATGTGTTCCAAATAATAGGCAGAAGCAGTTGATGTTCTAAGTGAGCCTTCTGGCACCAAAGCTCATCCGACTGTCAACCACTGAACTTCTCTGAAAGGACACAACTGGACTTTGCAAAAGGTTTAGAAGGCCAAAAAGCCAGCGATAAAGGTGTTTAACAGACAGAGAGCAGTGGAGTTAGCTTGCAGGTAGGGGTAGTTTCCTTTTGCCTTCTACCTTAACTGTGGGGAGGGAAAAAAGTTCAACAGGGAAGAAAAGCACAGGAGCTAAAAACATACAGCTTTTTCAGTAGAAACTGAGGACAGGAAGGATCTCAAGGTCTTGTTTATCAAAAAAAAGCGCATGGTTCTGTCATATAATATATCCAGAAAAAAAAGAAAAGCAGTCTCAATACACATCTGAAGAGGGATAGTGAGCAACAACAATCACTGCTCTAATAGTTAATGATATTAACTGCTCAGATTGTGGAAGATTAACACCTGTGCCTTTGCAGTGAAACAATTGCTTGGTAAACTAGATTACATTGTAAGTTTCATTTTTATTTGCTTGTGGCTAGTAATTTAAAACAAGGACATATGTGTACGAAGCCTGAAGTCAAATGTTTAGAGCATGACAGATTTTTAAAAGGGAGGAAAACTGAGGACCTTAAATTTGAAGTTCCCTGATGTTTCTTTAAATAGTCTAGCCTTAAAATACAACTATGCAAAGCTACAATTGCATAAAATTAATTGAAAGCACTGGTGTTCAGCAAACAGAGAATTTGGCTTAGTCATGCTTACTAGGAACATAAATCTGTAAAACATAGTCAAAGACAACAATTAGTTTAATCAAAAAACATAATGATAAATTAAGTATCGTGTTGCTTATTTTTAATATAAAGAGAACAAATTTTGAAAAATGTCTCGACTTACTTCGGATTTGCTTTTTAAGCATAAAGCCCTACAAGTAACAGTCTAGCAGTCTCAGCACCTCAGCTCCAGATAGGAAAAAAATAAGTTCTTTTCTGCACTAAGTGCTTTATGTATAATTATCTCATAAAGGAAAGGATAAGTTCCCCAAGTGTGGATCTCCCTTAAATTGGATGTTAATAAGAAACTGCTAGTGTAAAACAGCAGTGATGCATTGCATAGCATAGAATGGCTCAGAAGAGGTGAGTCTGTGGATTGAGGTACACAGCACAGACACAACCCATTAAGAAGAGTTGTGGCAGTAATTCCACTAGTTTCAGCTGAGGTGAGTCTACTTAATTTCAGTGGTACCTTTGAGAAAAATGGAAAGAATAGATGCCTGGACTTTTCTGTTAGTCTTAAACAAGGGGGAAGAGGTGGAAAGCCCAAGAGACCTGTCACGATGAAGGAAATTTAAAGCAAAAAGTTTTATAAGGAAGACTAAACTACCAGAGTTACCCGAGCATTTCTCTCTCAACTTGTTAACCTAGCCAAAGTGAAGGAATAGACAGAGACCACACATTTCTCAAATAAACTTGTGCTTCTGTTTCTGCCATGTATTTCTTAAAACTGTCTCTGTGTCTGAGACACAGATAAAATACTAAAACTTGATCACAGACTTATCAATTAACAATCACAGTTACAAATCAAACAAATACCATTTCGAGTCACTCGGTTACCGACACTGAAAATCGGAGGAAAGCATTTATTTTGATAGCAATACCCAAAGTCTGTTATTCAAGAGAAGAAAAATCCTGCCCCTCAAACCTCTATATAGACACTGGAGCTCAAAACTGGAGCATCAATTGTTACCAAGTGCTACTATGTCCTAATATAAACTCTATAACCTTAGAAGATGTAATTTACCCAGCATATCACTGCAGCACTGTGTGGATTAGTTAAATGTCAGCAAAGTGCTCTTTGCTGTACCTGTATTAATTAAAGATGGCCAACAGTTTAAAAAGAGAAAGTAGCGCTTAAACACGCATATAATTATTAATGATATAAGGCTATTATTAATTATCTAAAGGTTCAAATTAGGTAGTCTACACTCTTCAGCACTGGAAACAGGAAAAAATGAAGCCTATCATTTCACTCACTGAGATGCTAAGCGAGTTTTACTGAAATAGCCTGGCAATTTGCAAAGTGCTTCTTCCAAATGGATAAAACTATTTTCACAGCAATTGCCATCAAAATCTGCTTGTACAGGTAATTTTCTTAAAAGTATTAGTATTTTATTTGGACATAATGTAAAAAAGAGAAGCCAAAGGAAGCTAGCAGCAGCATAGAGCAACAAAGCAAAATAAAACACATCTGAAGCGTCCGAGAAAAGAAACAGAAACTAGAATACATCATGAAATATTTACCTAAAGAAGCCACAAAAGTATCATCATCTGACATTTACTCAGGGTTAATACTGTACGATATTACTATTCAAAGAAAGGAGGAGATTGGTGGATAAATCCTGCTTATGTGAATAGCCCTACTGAGATCAGTCAGTGCTCTGTTCTGTAAGATGAGTAGCTTTTGTCATAAGCACATTAACACTCTTAAAGGACCAGTATGTGAAATTTTGCTGTACTAAATTATTCCAATGAAATACAGAGTCTTTCCATGGTGTACCCACAGATCATTTACCCTCCACATATTACTGCTTACTTACCTTTCCCCTCTATTCCCTATGCTTTTCAGTTACTTTATGTTACACTAATTGGTGTTCCATTCATCACTCACCTACTCCTTATTGTCTCCTCACTGCTAACATCAATTTTGGATCTTGTGTCCCACTAAAGGGTCAAAAAGAAGTCAGGGAGCTCACAAATACATAGAATTAATATTCCCATTATCCTGTCTTAAACGGAGAAGAAATAACATATACCATTACAAAGTTATTTTGGCACAATGAGTCATCCAGGATGTCCAATTCCAAAGCCAGGAGCAGACTGTGTACTTCAGAAACCACACAGTAAAGTTAAGAACAGTAAGAAGTTGTTCAGAAATGGAAATTCAGGTGGTTGGAAGGCAGAGGACAACTCCTGACACTACCCAGACCCGAGTGACTCCAGAAGATCCCTCCTTTTCTCTGATCTTGACCAAGATACACAGTGAGAAAAGTCTTTAAAAGAAATCTTAGAGTGGACTATACTTGTCCTTCTCCAACTGATGTCAACAAAAAGACCCCGCAAAGCTGACCTGCTATGTGCTCTGAGATGCCTCTGTGCCAGGAGGAATCTTGGTCTGGCCCCAAAATTCGCAGGCACAAGTGTAACACAGGAAACATTGCCCACATCTGCCCACTGCTTAGGAAGCTATGGGTCAAAGAGAGGGGAATTTCCTGGTTTATATGAAATGCATGCGTTGTTAAGGAGATCATTATATTCCTGCAAGCAGGTTCAGTTTCAGTTAAAGGCATATAAGGCATACAATATATTCCTGCTGCCTGATTCCCCTTTTCCACCAAGCTCCCCTGCTAAAGTCTTCTCTCCAACCTCACAGGTGTTCAAAACCATCTCACGAGTATGAGGAAGAATAAAGAAAACCAGCATGGCTGCTTTCATAGTACTAGTTTTACCATTATCAGTGATTATGGAGTCATCCGTCTTATAAGCATGACTATCTGCAAATAACCTGCAATTTGTGAATGGGTTGCACGAATGCACTAGCTTTTATTTATATCCTTACTATCAGGGTTTACATTTTACTGGACTCATCAGTTTGACTTCATTCTAACTGCTTCAGTTACAAGGTACCAGTGGTCTCTCTTCTATGAGCTCTACGAACCTCCTAGATCCTTGGGGCATGAATAAAATTCACTCTGAACATAAATTAAGGAAGTCATTGGCAGTAAAACATCCAGAATTCAACTGTTAGCCACTCTCTTCTGTCCTTTCAAGGGAAACTTGCGCTGCTTTTGCAAGGAGAAGGGTTAGTGGCAGTCTCTGGCTATCAATCACCCTCTGCTTAGTTCAGCATTTCATCAAAGTTCTCCGATTTTTCTGTAATCCTGGAAGGCAATGCTTGTAAATTTTTCATGGAGCAGAAATCCTAGTCAGTCTATCAAAGTAGCTGGTAGGTCCATTTCTGCAAACCATTAGACCCTTCTCCCCTCTAATAATCTGTTCTGTCCTCAGGCTCCTAAAAATTTCCTCTCTATATATCACTGGCATAGCAAGCCTTGCCTGAAACATCACAACTTTTCACCTTTCTGAAACTTTTGATAACTTTCTGTCTTCTGTAGAACACGCAGCCTGAAAACAAAGACAGATCTTGTTCTTCAAAATAGAGAAGAAAAAATGTGAGCAAGCTCACCTGCTCACAGTGACCCATCCCCGTATGGACTTGTCCCCGTTCCACAACAGTCATTGTCAGCACAAGTTCATCCAGCTTTTTTCCCAGTCCACAAATGGCATAAGATATTGGATAATGCCAGCCCACGTATACTCCCTGCATGCTCACAGAATATATGATATAACAGGGAGAAAGATATTATGGCAGGTAACATTGGCAACAAATGTCATGCTTAATGAAAGTTTTGTTTTTCTTCTGGCTTTTCAGATGGGGCTTTTTGGCATTGACTTAATGTACTTAAGTGCACTTATTTGGTACTGCTTTGTATTTGTACAGTGACACACCCTGAAAGTTTAATGACCAGTTGTTTTATCTTTGCTTTCCTGCTGTTTCTCTCTCTATAAATCTATATTCATTTTTTTTTCCCCTCTATAATAAAATTCTGGGTGAAAATTTTTACTAGAACCAATGACAAAGAAAAATGTAGCTAAATTGTAAAGATAAATTACTTTACTCAATATAAACCAGAATTTCATCATGGACAATTTATTTACTAGAAATTGCAACTGTTCTCCCTTTTCAGCCTTTTTACTACATATGAAAACTAAATGACAAGTAAAAGACAGGGGGACAACGAAGTATCTCATGCTTTCTTACAGGTGCTAATAAACCAGAGTGGTCCTTCCAAAAGCAAGAATAGTATTTCCATTTGCTTAAAAAAAAAATCAGCATATTTTAGTGCATTACAGAACTGGTGTTTATATACACAGGAAATTAAAATTTGTAGACTTAGTAGTTTACAGAATCCAACGCTCGTACAAGTCTGAGATCAGACTATAACCCCACATCACATGCAAAAACCAAGTGACCTTTTTCAAGCAGATCAAGTATTGTCCAAATGTTGTGAGCAGTAATTTCATACAATGAAGTGATCCCCATTTCTGGCCGATTCATAAGCAGAAGAAAAAAGCAGAATTCATTAACGTGGCTATTCATTTTCATATTTGGCATCATGTACTGTTTAGCCTTTATTTTAAAAATAAAACTGGCGGTGCTTCATTGTAAGGAATTAAAACAGCTGTACTCAACAGAAGCTTGCAGAGAGTTGCAAGACAGCGAGTTCCTCCGGACTCACTGACTTCACGTGCACTGCTATGAATTAAATAGACTTCAAAGAGTCTAAAACAGACCTTCCTTTTCCCCTTTGTATTCCTGTAGAATAGTAGTTGGTACACCAGATACATTTGTCACTGGTACAGTAAGAACATAAGGACAAGCAAAAGCTATAAAAATCAAGTTAATAACTTTTTTCCTACGACAGGTCCATCAGATTTGGAATCCGTTTCGTTCACAGTTTAGTGATGATTAAACTTTTTATTCTATTGAGTTTCTCATGTAATCTGTCAAGAATTTTCTGGACACTAATAACCTATCATCGCAAAGGTGCAGTAATTAAAGGCCTTGTTTTGACAGAATTGTTACAATCCTGGCACCCTGCAACAAAAGGGAGAAAAGCAATTTACTTGCAAACTAGAACCTAAATACCTTCACGCTGAGACTAGAAAATACACCGCTACTTTATTTTAAGGTGTAATTTTACATATTTCTATAATGGCAGCACACAATACAATTAATTTCTTTTCAGACAGTAGGAGAAGGAAAAAAATACCCAAGAATAGTCCTTTCCTGTCTGGACTAAAATGTTGCCAATTCAGAGTAAATAGATGCTGTTACACATTTAGTGATTTATTCATCAGCGTTACACAGCAAGGGCAGATTGCATTAATACAGACAAAACAAGCAAGCCTGCCAGCATTACTATTTTGCTGAAGAAATAGATAAGAAAAAAAGTCTTAAATTTTATTTACTTAATCTAGTTTTGGGGGAGAGTATGAGCATATTACTATACAGCAAGGTTTTGAGAATTCTAATATGAAGTGAGTATATGAACTCCCTGCAGAGGGTCTTGCAAGTTATTAAAGCAATATGGAGTAAATGCTTTTTCCATATGAGGAATTCTAGTAACTGCTAGACAGTGAACTTGGAAACAAATTCTAATTTCTGAGATTATATTGTTCTATCTGTCTGGTAGTAATTTTCTGCATTTTATTTACACTTTAAGGATTTACCTCAGCTCGGCTGTGAGAAGTGAACTGAAGAACATAATAAGATCCTACGTATTTTGAGCTACTGTCCAAGACTGTAGACTGGGTAGCAAAGGATTGTCTGAAACTTGCTCACTGAGTTCGTTTTATTTCCAGTCAGCGTACAATCCAGCAGATATAATAAAACATAATAAGGAACAAGGCTGAAGAATCACATCAAGATGCAATCGCATGAAAGATTAAGAGGCTGTGAATGAAGATGCAGTGTTTATTAAGGACTTGGGATAATAAATAGAATTATTCGCAAACAAAAACAATCCATCAAAAGGGAGTTGAGATTGAAACTGCATTTGAGTGGAGCCCAGCTCTTCTGTGTAATGCTGATATATTCAGTCTTGATTACAGTGGGAACAGAAAGCCATAAACTACGCTAGGAGTGGGCTCAGCACCTTGTAAAACGGCACCTGTCATTTTTTTGGCACAACCTTATTACAGAACAGACTTCAGTTTGCAGGTTCACTCACAGACAGATTATATTTTGCCTTATTTGAAGACGATCAAAAACCTAGTCGCGAAACGAAACCCAGCGATGCAGTAACTGCCTGATACAAGCACTGCCCAAGGATTTAGCCTGGCTATGTGACCCAGGGGCTGCATGGGGAGTGCAGGCACATCCTCTGTGTGCCTCTGGGATCAACGTTTTTACCAGGAGAGCAACTATATTCCTCACACAGCGTTCCTGAGAATAATACTGGATTTTCACTATACGGTCCTCTCTCTCTCTGACATCCTTGGTACGTGGATGACAAGGGAGCCCCGTTAAATCAATACTCTCTTAAAATAGCAAAACCACAGCAATCTACAAAGAATATCAGTACGAAAGAACAAGAAACTCACAGTTAAACGTACACATTTGCAAACAGCCCAGTGTCTGCTTCCAAGAGACAGACATATTTTAGTAATTAATGCATGTTAAGGAAGTTATATGTATCTCCAAGTCTAGTTCATACTGCAATGCTGTTTAAAAGGATTTTTCTGTTTTCAGTTATTTAAGTGTGGTTTGGTGTACCAGGCTATTTAAAAGCTATAATCTTAACACTCTAGAAGCCCAAGCAGCAGCTGACATCATTCCCTCATCACACGCAATGCTCTGAGCCCATGGAAGCCCGTTATTCTCTGTGCATTGTGGTTAATCTGAGAGAATGAGGTTAAAACCGATTGTTTTCTCCTCTGTGAAGCACTTCTGTCCCTAGTGCCACTTGAGGTTCCAGGGAATGATGATGGGGGAAAGCGACCAAAGTTAAATGATCCAGCAAAGTCCTCTGCGTCCAGGGTTCTGGCTGCTTAAACGGGAAATCTGCAGATGGGGGACTTTTTGAGAAGGTCGCAAGGGTGACTCAAACATTTAGGTGAACTGTCTAGATATCATGTCCCAGCAACTCTGTTAAGTTCCTCCACATTAACAACGTTGTGTCTGCGAGGAGGATAAAATTAATAAGCCCCAAGAGCTTAACAAATGACTTCCAGAGGGATATGCTGGCATTGTGCAGACCCAGATCCTCCAGCCTGCTTTCTTTTTGCTCAAACTTTATTCCCTCAAACTCCCAGGGGCAAACTCCCAAGCAGAAACTCACCTGTCTGTCACGTTGTACTTGACAGTCCTTGACTTAACCACTTTCATTGGCTTCTGTTGGGAAGCTAATACTGCTTCTCAGAGCAAAGATGGGGACTGTCAACAAAAGAACCAGAGTGCCATACAAGCTGTAACGCTCCTGACAGTTTGGTGAACTTTTATTCTCCAAAGTGGAGGATTTGTGAAAGGATAAAACAGAAAGGAAGAAATTCTAAGTTGCAAGAATCCAGCGGCTAGTACAAATACAGAGTTTGTTACAAATATAACTTGGACTGGGAGAAACTGTCCTCTTAGGCCGGTACAGCACCTGATGGTATGAGGAAAACTTACAACTGCTTCTAGATAAAGTATTGGGTTTAACTTCTGGAAAAAAGTACAAGATTTGCAACATCTTTGGTACACTTCCTTAAATTGATTTTTTCCCCTTTGTTTCTGCTTATAAACCATGCATCAAGGTAATTTCTACTTATTAGTACATCTGCAGCCATCACAACAGGGAGATGTGCGGATGAACAGGGAGTGAACACAGTAGAAATATTTAGTTAAGTCCTCCTGTAAAACAGTGTATTTCACTTTCCCAACACACCTTCTGTATTTGCTTTTTTATTTTCTTGTAATAAAATTATTTAATTGTATTTGTTAGTGGGAAGTTATGCTCTATTGTTATGATACCTCGTGTATTTCTTGCATTTTAATGCCAGTGAAGAGAATTATTGATAGCAATGCTGATCAAGGATTTGGCAGGTATGGAAATGCTGAGCCAACTAATCTTACTTTAGTCTGACAGTACATTATGCCTCTCTACGGTTTCATTATCAGTAATAAATTGCGGGGACTGTGTAAATAGCATTTGTCAACAGAGTTTGGGGTCCTTGGTAAATCTGAAGGATTTGAGCTGTGCAATTTCATGTTAGTCATTTTTGCTAGTGCAGTATTTGTAAATCTTTGTGAAAGCTTGGGGAAAAGTCCCATAGTAAGCAAGCTATATTTTATTTACTTATTTTCAGTAGTATTGTGCTTGAGAAAAGCGTAATTCTTCTGACATGGCACAAAAGTAGCATTATAAATAAAAACAAACCAGTCAAAGTAGCCCTTCTACTCTACACAATACTTATAAGGTCTTGCCTGAAGTCCTGGGTCAAGACTGGGACATCTCACTTTAAAAGATGTGGGAATCTATTTAAGAAAATCCATGGAAGAGCACCAAAAATAATCAAAATTCTAGCAGAGATAGAATGTATACAAGGGAAAACAGGAAAAACCCTCAGTCTAGTCTAGACTATACATGATTAAGGAGACAGCACCAAGTATTAAAAGCTTGACACAAAGAGGAAGGGGATAAACCGTTCACTGTATTCATCTGGACAAGGCCAAAAATTGATAGACACAAATTGATGCACACACTTGGAATACATGCTAAAATAAAGTCTTCCTAACCATGACCATAGGTAAAAGTTTCAATAGTTCACTGAGAAGGGAGATGGATTCCACCACTAGAAGTTTTGAAAAAAACATACTAGAGAAACATGGTGCAATGAATAGTTTATGTACCACTGAGGTAGGACTAGGTCTCTGATTATGACACAGTAATAGGATTTAAAATGAGATTAGTCAGCGAAGGGGGTCTTGGGACATCGGCTATGCAACTCTGCTTCCTTGAACAGGAGAAAGAGGACTAACACAGAAATAAGAAAAGATTAGAGGACAAAGCACAAAGGTGAAGGAACAGCAGTTTCTTTTTTTTTTTTTTTTTTTCAGTACAAACTGGATACTTTCTGTCACGAATACGACTGAATGCCTTGCACCAAGAAATTATTTACTAAGGTACTACTTCAGATTAACTGATATATTACTCAAAAACATTCACAGTAGTCCCCCCAGAAGAGAATAAGTGCACTCATAAGCACAAAATAACTAACACAGACCCTGGGCCCTATACGTGTCCAAAGTGACAGTGAGAGGTGACATAACCTTCCTCTCCAACTACAGTCATTTTCTTCTTCCACCGCACCTGAGCCAAGGTAGAAGCAGAAAGCAGCTCCAACCTCCTTGCTTTGTGGGTTTCACGGCGGCAGACTTCAAAACGACAATTGATTTTCTAGACAGAGGAGTCATAAAACTTTTGAAGTCCAGATAGATTTAATCTACTGCATTTCTCAGAAAATCAGTTAGCATACTTAAAGCTGTTTGATTATTCAGACACAATCTATCTTTGGCAAATCCTTAGTTCATTTTCTACCCTTTTTTCTTTATCTCTGTTTCTTTAATTACAACTTGTCTGGTGCATATCCTTCAACCACAGCAATTATAACAAGCCTATAACTGCTTTCATTATCTCTTCCTTCAAGATCTCTTTTAAATTCTTGCATTCTGTTGAGGTCAAACTAATGACACTAGAGTTGTCCAGATCACTATTTTACAGTGCCAGACAAGATTGGAAATGATACGGATTACAAATACAACTAAAAATAAACATGAGGAAATACAGTGAATAGAGCTAAAAGGGGAATATCTGTCTGCAATTGAAGACGTTAAGTACTGGATTTTTAAGACTGTAAATTTCCATTCTTGGTCTTGAAACAAGAAGTAGGAACGTCCTGACAGAATTTGCAGCCAATAAGCAGGTAAGAGGTATTCCCGGTCTTCAAGAGAATTAATATCTTGTGCTGTGAAACTCTAAAACAGAAGTTAAGTTCAAACATACAACGTGCCACATCAACTTCTGGTCAAAACCCCCAAGCTTCTTTTATAAGTTGGGAACTCACTGATCTGAGATGGCTATGGAAGAGAGAGACCGTTAAATAAGCAAAAACTACCAAGAACTGCAAAAGTGGCTGTAAAAACTGAACAGAAGGTACTGTCCTTTCGGAAAAGCATCTCCTACTTATTACTTTTATATCACTGGTATTTCAACAGTAAAGAAAAGATATTATACAGCAGAACTGGAAACATCAGTACAACTCAAACACTGATTAGATTTCACCTGGAATACTGTTTTACAAATAGATAAAGTGTACTAAATTAACTCTATCCCAGCTGAAACCAGGATGCAAACATAAACACGTGCTTAAATTGGGAAGGTAATTACAATCCTGTTTGGGAGCAGAACCTAAAAAAGACTGATCTGACTAGTCAATAAAAATGGAGGCTGAGGGGTATAATATCTTTACTTGCTCAAATATATTTGTACCAGTACTAATGTAAATAGGTACAGGACATTCATAATAAAGTTCAGCAAGAAATTAGAATAAATTTCTTAATTTTTGGTGTAGTCAGATTATGGCACAGCCTTCTGGCAGAGAGGGGTATGGGAGACCCCGAGAAAATATTACTTTTAAAAGAAATACAAAAGAAAGCTAATTTAAAGGTATAGCAGTCAGCAGGGTAGGAGTAAACTCAAGGGCGGATTTAGCACCACAATCTTCTATCCCTCGAGAGAAATCTGTAGCCTCTGTGGAACAACCGGTCACCCCCTTTGAGAGCAAAAAAATATGGTACAGCATGGAAGCCAGCAGGAAATCCAAAGGGATGAGAAAAGAAAGTTAATCCAAATACTTTACACTTATATAGCAGCTTTTCATATCCACATTAAACAAGAATATGTTGGTAACTGCTTGTAACTTAAGCACGTTTGCCCAGTGTAAAAATAATGAAAGTTAGGCTACTCAGATACTAGTTTCACTGAAACAACTGTCAAGACATTGTGATTTGGAGACTCAAGACTTTTACCTACAGCACTACAATGAAATACGTTTTAATTTGCACTTAAGCAAGTAGAGATTAACTGCTAAAACTAATTCATTGCATGTTCTCTTTTCTCTCCATAAAAACTTAATATACTACAGAGGAAGGACAGGGATAACGGAACTGGATAATAATTTGATAAGACTGAGTTCTAAACAACTGTCAAACATACAAGATGGTATCGTCCTGTTCAAAGCCTCTGAAATGGATGAACCTTAAGTTTATCAAAGGTGCTGAGGAAAGGGAGGAATGAGGAAAACCACGAAGAAAACACGGAAACACAACGCAAAGACTTCTGAGCAAACCTAATATGAATGAAGTCTTCTCCAGATGACATGCACATGTGCATGCAAGTGATTAAGAGATTGGGGGGGATACAGATTTAAGTGACCCTGAACAAACACAGGCATTAGATACAGCACGTTGATAGACTTGAGTATAAACTGGAGAGCAAAAACTCCCTGTGTGTCTCAAAATAACCTGGCGTAATGCCAGCACAATCTGTCATCAGCTCCATCCTGTAGCTTTTTTAGTATTTTATGTAGTAGACAATTATAATATTGATAATTATATTTCTATGGTATTACGTACCATAGTACTATGAACATGCACTATGTACCATAGTATAGTAACAAACACTTAGAAAGAGTCAACCTTCAATTACAAATGGCATTTGATTTTGTTTTCAGAATCTTGCTTGTACAATGCAATTTACAAGCTTCCCTTCCTGTGGTGATCCTCTGCCCCCTCCGCTAATGCAGGTACTTGTGTAAGTCTGGTAAACTGACAGATTGCACTGAAAAGAAGAAGAAATAAAATACATAATCTTTTCTTCAAATGTCTTGGACATTGAAGTTGCCAACTCAAGTATAATTATAAACGGAAATTATGGGGGGGGAAAAAAGATTCATTTTTAAGAAATAAAAATATTATTTGCCAATTCATACTGCTGTTTGTTATGATTCATGACTAAGTCTGAATTCTGGACAAAACATTCAAGTGTGTATGAGGTTGAGCACACGTTTAAAAGCCAGGGATGAATTCATCATTTGTTTCAGTGCTGTTCACAATAAGAATCCAGTACTAAATTATTGGGTACCAATCAGTATAAACACAGCAGTGCTAAAGAAGGAACATCAGCTTACGCAAGCAAAGGTGGCAAATCTTTACTCTGTAAATTTTTCAAGGACATTTCCAAAGGTAAGATTCATAGAGTAGACAGCCATCATACACATCATGCACATTGTTGTCAGAGTAATTTTCACTTTGTTTGTTGGGAAAACAAATGTAAAAATATTGACATCTTTAGTTAATGTTTTCATGGTGGCGTTCAATTATTTTTGTAAAAATGAGATTTCATGTTTGTGTATTTAAAGGTGTCGTGCAAAAATGCATTTTCCTAGACAATTCAACCTTCTTACTGGAATTGCAGTAAATTCACAAATAACTGAGCCTGAGGATAATATTAACTTTATAACATCCATTCTCTGCTCTTTTAATAAATATGCAGATTTCTTTCTCGATTGAATGAGCACATTTGGTTTTCAGGATTTCCTTCTCTAGGAATGGTGTACATCCACTAATTCCTCAGTCCGTAGTGAGAGAGATCCCATACGTACAGAAATAAAGTTGTCTCGCTGATTACAGAAACATACACACTTAATAGGAAAACTTTTCAATTTAGCTTCTGTCTACAAATACAAGCAATCATTTCAGATATACTAAGTACACGTTTGGAGAAAAAGAAAAAGCTTTATGTGTGGAAGAAAAATTGCATTTTCTAATTAAGAAAATATACATAATTTAAGAGGTAATTGACCAACAAACATGGTGTGTGAGTCTGTTTAACCCAGTTATATACATCATTTATAAAGTGGGAATATAGCTAGGATCACTATTTATACTGCCTCTGCAAATGATAATTAAGAATAGTTTAGATGTTTGCCTGCTTTCATATAATTTTCCCTTACAGACGTCACAAGACAACAAGAGGAGAGGACCCCAAATCCCACAACAAAACTTAAGTATGAAGTTTCATTATCAATTTTAGGCATACACTCCTAGAGGAAGCCCAGAGCTCTGCCCAGCAAGATTCAAGTGCATAACCAGGTCCTTAGGGAAGATGTTTCCGAACAAAATCTAGGAGCAACAGAACAGCTATTCATGCCTCAGCACTATGCCGATCGTGTACACAGTGCTGATGCTGTCACCTTTCCAATGAGAAAGAAACATAAAGTCCTAACAAACTCAGACGTTAAGAATGTCACCCCGCTTTGCCCGGTAATATAATAGCTAGCATCAGCCTGCCTCAACACCGCCAGGTAGTTTGTTCATCAAAACCAAAACAATCTTAATTGGCAAGCTTCCATTTTCTGGTCTGGGGCACAGCAGGGTGTTTAAAAGCTGCTGCCTTCAACTCCATTTCTGTGACAAGCGAAAAGAGTATCATAGGCAGAGACCCCCTCATATTTAACCAATGCCTTCTTGAAATACTATAAAATCCATATGATTATTAGGACAGTCCTGAAACCTTCTATACCTGGGAGAATGCAGAAATTGAGTGTTCATATGTAAGTGCTCTTATCGATCTCACTTGTATTCTCTGGCCCAAGGAATATCAATTTGCAGTAAATGGAAAAACTCCAAGAGGACAGATAAAGGCATAAATATACCAAAAAAAGCCAAATTCAAGTCCAACTTGCATGTAACTTTGACTTGGATATCTGACATCATAGAGGATTGTCTTTACCACTAGATATGCTTTCCGTTTTGTTTCTCATGGAAAGCTTTGAAAAGCCTCCGTTTTATCCCACAGTGGTACAGAATCACTTCTGAAGTCTCAGGGAAAAAATGCCAGATGAGGAAAAACCAGTTCCCTATACACAGCTTCCTGAGATGCTAGGCTGAATACTGCATTTACATGTACCGCAGCTCTGACTTTGCCTGTTTTGCCATGCTTGCTCGCTGTGCGTGTCTGAGCCCTGAGCGCTCCTTTACTGCCAGTGCACCAAGCCCTCCTCAGGGGGCAATCGAGATGCTGCTACTTCTGAATAATGGGAAAACATCTGAACACAAAGCTGCACCTTTGTGCCTTTCAAAGGCTATTACAAGTAAATTCTCAGGAGTCTCCCTACATTTATAACTGGGTCCACCGCTCTACTGTGTTTTGATGGGGCCCGCGTACCGCATGACAGTTACACCTACAAGGTGTCCTATAGAGCAAAAAAGCTTATTGTTATTTAAATGTTACTACGATAGTTTTAACTTCCCTCATTTATGCTCATATCTTCTAGCTGAACTGTTACGTATAAATGTGCACTGAAGGGTAAAGAATAATCTTCCCTAGGAATCAAAAATGGACAAGAGTAGAATAATTTAAGGAAATACATAACCGAAGGCGGAATGACGAGAACACATTTAAGCCACACGGGAGAAACCACTTTGCAAGAACTGAAGCAAAACCATTTGCATCCACATAACATTGAGGAAAGTTTTGCAGGTATATAAGAAACAACGTGTTCATGTAGTATGGGGTTAATCAGATGAGGAAGAGCCAGTTTGTACTTGGCACGGCAGCATAAGCAAACTTGATTATAAAGCCTTATTTATCTTTTCTTTACCCTGAGAGACAAGAATCTTGCCCATGTGTTACCATTGTTTGCCAATACATAGCCCTCTGAGGAAAATGCATTTTGTGCAAGTCTTTACTTAGATCTGAATACCAATTCAGCCACAAGATAAAAAGTCTGTTTCCCTTTGGAAAAACTCCGGTAACATTTAAAACGTAATTGCTTTTGCAAACTGACAACTAATTATCCAAAAGCAAAATGCACATTAGGCATTTAAATAATGAAATGTCAGTCAGTATAATAGAAGTGCCACTTTACTTTTTGCTTTTGGAAATTTAATCTTAAAATTATTCTATCTACATATACACAGGCATATGCATTTGGTGATTATGCTTATTCACATAAAATAAAATCTTACCAAATGGTATTATTTCTACCTACAGACTGCCTGCCTGTGTCCTTCAGCTACTACTACTGTTTGTAAAGATACAAATATCACTATGACTACAAGCTGGTTCAGGCCCACATTTGTTTTTAAGTGCCCTCCTGCACTATCTTGCTGCTTGCCAAGGGAATTTTTTATCCACTGCTGATCACTGGAAAATACTTATTTTACTGTGTTATGAAACTGTAAGTCAGACCTCGTTACACAGAAATAAGCCATATTAACGTTAGCATTGTGGGATCTGAAAAAGTGGTCCACCATGAAGCTGCAAGAATTACTTATCCGAAGGATAAGTAAATCAGATTTTGGTACAAGGCAAAATTAAAGAATAAAGGAATCTTTGTTTACTTAAAGCACAAGCTTTTCACAGTAGAGGAGCCATAAGTGCACAGTTAAGACAGTATTTAGCAGTATCTTCCCTAGACACATCATTTCTAATTGTACACATCAGATCCTTCAACATCTCCTCTCAGCCCTTGTTCCAGCTGCTAAATGTGACCACTGAGAGGAGCTACTCAGGTCTTCCTCCTCCGTGTCCCTTCAGGGCAGAAAGGTTGCTTCTTATCCCTGCATTCCTCTTCACACACTCACTCCTTGTGGTAGGGCATGGCTATACCACATGGCAATGTATAGGACTTAACTTCTTCCACTTTAAATTATCAAAAAAGATATCAAATGTGGCAGGACAAATAGTGAAATTGAGAAGGTGTTCCTTCAATGAGCGTGACGTTTGCACCCTGGTACAACCCTCTGTTTTAGATAGCCCTAAGTATGTCACATACGTGTACGGACAAACACGTGTATGCTTGTTGTGGTTTAACCCCAGCCAGCAGCCAGGGCCACGCAGCCGCTCGCTCACTCCCCCCTGCTGGGATGGGGGAGAGAATCAGAAGAGTGAGGAAGAACTCATGGGTTGAGATAAAAACAATTTAATAGGCAGACAAAAAGCCACACAGGCAAGCAAAGAAAAACAAGGAATTCATTCCCTGCTTCCCACCACAGGCAGGTGTTCAGCCATCTCCAGGCAAGCAGGGCTCCAGCACACATAACAGTTACTTGGGAAGACAAACGCCACCATTGCAAATGTCCCCCCCACCTTCCTTTTTCTTCCCCCAGCTTTGTATACAGAGCATGACATCATATGGTATGGAATATCCCTTTGGTCAGTTGGGGTCGGCTGTCCCGGCTGTGTCCCCTCCCAACTTCTGTGCCCTCCCAGCCTACTCACTGGTGGGGCAGTGTGAGGAACAAAAAAGGCCCTGACCATTTAGGAACAGCCAAAAACATTAGTGCGCCACCACCACCATTTTCATCCAAAATACAGCACTACAGAAGCTGCTAGCAAGAGAGTCAACCCCACCCCAGCCAAAACCACGGCAATGCTGTAGATTCACACATACTGCCCATATTCGTTCAGGTACATGTAGACAGGTGCATATTAAAACAACTAAAAATATTTATGTATATTTTATACCTATGAATGGATATGCATTCACCTACACATAGGCATATTCGCTGTGTGGGTGCAGACATAGGTGACTGTGTACACACGTGTAGGTACATCAGGACTGAAGTTCTCTGCAAAAAACCCCACAACAACCACATTCCCATAATAGACTTGACAATTTGTGCGGAGAACTACACTGGACTTGACACCCAGCCATGCTGGAAATCAAATCCAGAGCAAAGGACAAGGATTCAGTGTGAGTGAAAGAAAGACTTTCCTCATGAATATTTATGTGGAACTGCTCAACACTAGCTAAAACGATAAGGACGGTGCCACTGGTACTCATGCTGTAATATCATATTTTAACAAAATGATTCAGAAGCATGAAATATAATGCACAGTATTTTAATAGATTCAGAAATGCAGCCCTGTTCCAAACATATCCATCATTTTACCTGTAAGAGTCATTCTGTTTAGTAGTGGCCCTACTTAGGTGTAGCACTATAAGTGGGCATGAAAATATATCTTCCATAAATTTACTATAATAGGGTAACAGTAGTTACTGTAACTGAGGTTGCCAAATTGTTTCCTCTAAATAGTCACTACTTGGTCCAAAATTTTCTATTTCCTGCCTCTACCCAAGAATGGTTTCTATTTAATAATTTACCGTTATCTGTTCTGATGCTTGAGTAGGATACTTCACTCATTTTTGTAGTGATGAGAATAAAAATAATACTTTCCACATTATAAGAAAAAAAAGCAGAGATTTTCTGGGCAACACTTTAACCTAAATAACTGAAAATTTAAAGAGCTCCAATCTGTCACCATGATAGTCCCTACTGAGAGACAGGCATACCATTATGGAAAAAAAAGGCCTTGATTTGACAAAATTATGAGCTTTTGGGAAATGGTGTGCAGAGTTTTTGTTAAACTTACTAGGTGGGCAGTGCACTGTATACACATTTGTAGCTTTACAGTACACTGCCTAACTACGACACTCTAATTTATTCACCTATGTTACAGGAAATCCAGGATCAGAAGTAGGTAGTTTAACTCCCTTCACTCCACTTACTCATTTCTCATTACAGTTCCTCTTCAGTCAATTGAAACACAAGAATTATGAATTGCTCCACCTCCATCTACATTCAAATTATTGATCATCTTTATTTGGTATAGGTAACTCTAATTTAATGAGGTCCAAATGAGACTCTAGCCTGATTCATGACTTGCAAGAATAAAAATAAACTGCCCTGTAGTTGTGAAAATTGATACTATGGGTTCACTCATGAGGTACCACCTCTTAGTCATTCACATCAAGATACCTTTAAAACTTTGTCGAGGCTCTCTCCCTCCCTGAGTGCCCGTGTTTAATTCCGAGGGAAACCAGATAGCACAGTGGGTGTCCTAATTGTATCTTGTCATGTAGGTAGGGGTAGGCGTACCTCTGAGGACTAGACCTATAATCATACAATGCATAGTTTATAGGTGTAGAAATGTGTCATTTCTATGTTCTCACAAGGACAAAATGTGGAGTTGCCTTCAACTTTAATATTTCCCAATTTGATTTTTTGTATGTACTTAAACATACACGCTTCCTCCAATTGCGATTGGTCAGATAAATCACATAGTTATGTTTTTGTTTCATTAATGGAAGATTCACAGATATTTCCAGAAAACATTCATGTAACAAATAAATTAATAATAATATTTTATTATATAATAATATTTTATCAATAATAATGAAGGTTTTAAAACTATTTTGAGGAGCGTTTGTGATGCAATACGCAAGATCTGTTACAGATCACACATGGAACGTAGAAGTATGACCATTTAGTTTGCAAGGCAGGGATTTTAGTAGCCAATTTTTGAGCTATTCATTGAGCTCTTTTTTGCAATACAATTTGAACAAGATCAAGAATGGCTGGATAAACATCCCCTCTCTGCTGCTTCTGTAAAGAAGAAACAGCTAGCTCACACATTTTAAATATCCACAGAACCAGTAATTATGAATACCCTACGCTTTGATGCTAGGTTGATATCACTGTGATTATTGGAGTCATTTGCAGGGGAAAGGAAAGAGCAAGGAACACTGTCTTATGTTATTTCCGAGTGAAAACGGGGAGACGGAGCAGACAAGAAACAGATATTCTCACTGCACTGCTTCACCTTCCCCCTCACCTTCCCACACACTTTCCCAAGGTTCAGGATATGTAATAGTGCTATTTTGGAGATGAGTGAGCTGTGACTTATTCATAGCATGCTTTTTCAGTAAACCAATTTTAATTTTTAGTAATACTAAGCAGAGCAATCATAAACAGAAAGAATCATTTTGTGATGACAGCAATGAATTTCTTGCAATTTCCTCTATCACAGTAAGAAAATGGGAAATATATCCAGATATCATTTCCTTCTGCAGATATATCATCACTAGATCGTATTTTATTGCTATTATATGAACACTGTATTTAGATACTTGTGCTCAGCGAAAACCTCCTCATTTTTGTCAATTTCCCTTTTTATAACTCTTGAATTCCAGCTAATTTCTGCCTCATTACTTTAATATAATTCCTCACTGATGAGAATCTTAGGAGAAGGGACATGCTTTACAACATCAGTGCCTCTTCATGAAAAGAGAATGTAAAAATAAGTATGAAAGCAATTGAGTCCAGCAGAAAAAGGACAGGCATTAGAGTCTCAGCCCAGATCCATTTATTTAAAAAGAATTTTCCCCCTTATGCCACTGAGGGACCGAAAGAAACAAAAAAGCAACTTGGCACATCAGGAAAAAAATTTTAATAAAGAAAGATCATATTATGAGACTGATTTTGATTTGTTTAATAGAACCACCAGCTCCTCCTAGAGATAAGAGACCAAGGCCTAGGATATATGTTAAAACTAACCTGATAAAAGACACTCAAAAGATAAGCCCCAGATAACCATAGGACTAGTTTCAGGCTTGAGTAAATATTTTTAAGTGGCATCACCAGCCCGAAGAAATCCCAGTGTAGGAAAATTAACATCTCTGCATCCTAACAACTAAGCAGAAACCAATTTTGAACACCACAGCCCTCCCTCATTCACAATACACAATTAATCCTCTCCGTTTTTTTTATCCCTAACGTCATCCCATATCGAGCATCCTTGGCACAAAAAGTCACTTTGAAAGAACTACTGAACATTCAACTATCCTTTTCTCAAAAGACCGTATGCTTCCCATGGTTTTATACTCCTGAGGAGCCGCTGTCAGATCCACCTTTCAGTAGCTTAACAAGCACCTAGATCTTCTCTCCGGGTTCAGCAGCTGCTCACAGCAAGGCTGCTTTCAATCCACCTGGGGCATTGAACCACCACTTCTCCCCTAGCAGTAGCCTTGCAAAATTATCTCAGCTGGAAGAAGAATATACTATCTATATTTTTATCTCTGCCTTTAAGTAATGGATTTTGTGGAAGGCTTTGCAGTAAGTCTTGAAAGTGATTTTGCATTTTACTTCACAACGTGCAGAAAATTCATGGCGTCTAACTTCAGTTAGTTGAGGAATGCCAGAGTTCATCTAAAAATAGCGTGGTCAACAGCTTCAGCACTCCCACCCAGCAAACAGCACTTACAATGCTTCTTAGGATATGAACTGAATAGAAATAGTATCATGGCTAAAAACTTTTACAGATTAGGGAAAAGAGGAGGGAGTAGGAAGGCAAGAGATCACAAGTTTCACAGTACCTTTGGTGACAGTCATTCTCACAGAAATGCAGCATTAAGGACTCAATACTGGATGAATCCTAGAAAAGATAAGAAAAGTGAGATCTTAGAGTGGGTCTACTCGCCAAAACTATTGAGAAAGAAACACCCCGGTGGATGAATTCTGCCAATTATAGACAAAAAGAAATGCAATTAGAGCAGGTTATGCTGCCTGTTCAAAAAAAAACCTGCTCGCATTCGGTGAACCTGTGCGTTTTTTGGCCCTGCTAGCAAGTGTCATCCTCAGAAGCCTGTGAGTAAGAACACGTGGATCCCCTAGTGAGCACCTTCCTAAGATAACCACCACAAAGAAACCACTCCAGGTCTCACAGTAAAGTATAATTGCTGAACTCCCACTAATAGTATTCCTTCCCCAGGGCTCTGTGAGCTGCATGCCCCCATAGTTCACCTGCTGATCTCAGAGCAATAAGTAGAGAAAAAAGAAAAAGAGGAGCCAGAAAGATGAGTAATCAAGTCTGTAGTTCACTACCACAAACTGTAACACTACACGTACTAAAGGTGACCGGCAGCTGAGCTGATACCTACAGCCTATGGAAAATAGGCCTTTCATTTGTACATCCTTTCAAACCGTTTTCAGCACAGACACTGACCCATGGATATAGGGAATAGTAGCGGTGGGTCTTCCTCTTGGAAATGCTACTGCTAAAATACAGCTGCTGAGGTTTCCTGAGACAGGCCATCTTGTTTCTTGTACAAAACAATGCCATAAAAGTAAATGTTGCCATAGGAGCAGACAGCATGCCAAGCAGACTCTGCTGATCTGAAACGCATCCAAAATATCTAAAACTCTCAAGTCTGTAAATTCTGGCTGGAAATTCTACAACAATAAACTTTCCAGAACTGGCACTCTGGGACCTGGAAAGTCGTCTTTTCTCTTGGGCTTGTTAATTCCTTGATTTATACTCACATTTTTTGTGCAGCCCAAAATAAGTCAGATTCTACTCAACTACACTCTGAACTAGAGAATATTTCCCCACTCAGTTGCACGATGTTCCATCATAGTGAAATAACAAAAAAAGGGATACAGAGATGCAGCACAGAAGACAATAATTTTTTTTGAGGACCTAAGTTTGTTTTGCGCCCCCCCCTTTTTTTTTTTAAAAAAAAAAATTCCGTCTCCATTTTTCTAGGAACATACTTATATTGTTTGTATTTGAACAGGAAAATACTACCCATTTTTAGCTACATGCCCATCTGTGATAATCTGGTGTATTTCTTCTTTGTGAAAACAGATAAGACCTGAAGAAAATACACATCTGCAGAAGTAAATTCCACCAATGAACCCGTTCGGGCACTAGTATTGCAGAGAGCAAAGTTTGCCAAACAAAACACGACTAGAACATAGCTAATAATTCATACTGAATTAAACTTACATTAGTAGGCCTGGGAAATCTTTAACAGCATTATAGTAAAGGAAACTCATTCTGACAGAGAAGTAAAAGTAATTCTGCATTCATACGTTTAAAGTCTTGGACTGGTTCCTCAATATTTGCCATTTAGAATTTACTCCTAATTTTCTTGCGCAGCACAGGAGTCATAGCCATGATTAAGAATGGACACATTGATAGGCTTTTAAAAGATGCTGAGGAACAGTCCCAAGTTCATTTAGGAGTTCAATTCTTTCCTCAGAAGGATAGTATCAGTTTCCTCCATCCTTATCTAGCTTTTTCCCCATTATTATTTTCTATTTGGAGATCAATTACAACAGCAAGTATCTCAAGAGTACAGACATTCACAGGCAGGAGAATCAGCCTTTTTTACTGAATCCAGAAAGCATGAATGTCTGCCTTGGGCTTAAAGAAGGAAGATGGCTTTTTGAGGCATAAGAAGAAAGTGATTTACGCCCCCCCCCCCCCCCCCCCCCCCGAAGTTCACAACTACAGAGAAGATAAGAATACTCATTTGAAAGCTACCAGGAAGATCTCACACACATTGCAGAGTAACTAGTACAGTATTTCATTCATTGATTATTTCTCTGTGATCAGTTCCTTACACCAGACCAGTGCATCGTTTCCCAGGGGGTACCCAAGGCTTCAGCCAACCTCCATTATTGGGTTCTAGCGGTACAGAAACTGCAGCTATGTGTGTCAAAGAGTCCTGGAGAAAGATGACAGTGTGAAGTTTTACAAGAACAGCAGCTTCACTACTGTATGAATATTGCGTAAGTTCGTCGACGCATGTTATTATTACCAACGTTTCTTAGAAGGGAAGTTCCAGATTCCCACTTTTTTCTCTTCCTTATTGGAAGTCTCCAGAGTGAAGGTGAAGCATTATCAGAAGTTGTTATGATATGGGAATCACTGATCTATTAAATCTTTGTAATCTTGACACTGTTACATATTAAGAGATAAGTGTAAACAATAGCTTTTTAAATAGTAGCGATATATAAGGAGAAAGTATTATCTGGTAAACTGAAAAAAGTCATTTAATTCCTCCTGTATATCATTAAATAGATAAGTTCACCATCAGTCCCTGATAATGACTCGTTTATTTATTTTGCCAGTAGGGTTGATGTCCCACTTCTTGGTGGATTATCAATAAGAGTCCTGGTTAAAAGGAAAACAACTATTCCTTCCACATGCTTATGCAATGTTAAGAAAGAACTGAGTTTGCACACTGAAACAAGACATTTTTGTCAAATTTCGTACAGTGTTTTTTACAATAACAATTTTCAATGCCATGGTAGGAAGTTGATTTGATGTGCTCTTAATCAGCCTTGCGAAGCTGCAGTAATTTAGCAACACTGACATTTAACTCTTACTTGTTTATTATTTTAATAAGATCTTGGAACTTGACCCCGTTACCTCAGGGCAAAGCCAATCTCAGTGAGGAATTTGAGAAACGTGGCTCACTTTCTGAAGTGAACCCTTTGTCCTTAACAATGCAAACAGATCAATTTTGATGAAAACTACAGGACTAGAAGGCAAAAAATCACCTTGACCAGATGATGCCCATTCCAAATTCCTACTTAAGGCTGAAGGCTGATGGATGGGTTTTACACTGAAATTTTACACTGTAAAATTCCACCCTCCAAAGCCCCATGGTGAAGCCTGTCTTGCATGTGACAGGAGAAGGAACACAGCCCAACACCAGGATCCCATCAGCGAGCGTGTTCTCCCACAGGGTTACAGGATGCTGCTGCAGTGGTCCCCTCACTTGCAACCCGCTCTCAGCTATTTAGTTACAGCCAAACCAGTGACCTCAAGAGAAAAGGTGGTCACAGTGTCACTCTGAAGTAGGTGTAAGCTAAACATCATGCTATGGAAAAAATCACATAGGTACCACACGAACATACACGTGAGAATTGACGTACTCGTTCCCATTCAAAGCTGACACATCAATCAACTCTTTCTGAGTTGTATCTCTGAGATATTTCATCCTTAAAGATGACAATAAAGATACTTTATGACACCGTAACAGATTTGTTATTTTCAGTTTTCCTCCAGATCTGCACGTCACGGGCTGGGAGAAAGAAAGATGTTCACTTTGAAGAGTTACCTGCACAGCAGGTTTTTCACAAGTGCAGATTTAACTATTGGATCTCTCAGTAGGCCCTCTTTATTTTTTGGAGTGTCATATTCAGATGAGACATGGCTTCCCTAGAGAATGAGACGGCAATTGTAACAGGTTCAATATCACTGAAACAAGAAGTTATGTAATATTTTTCTTAAATTGGAATATTTCCCTGGTCAGCTAAGACACTGAAAAATACTCTGGAGTCCCATGTGTTCTCTCAAACACATAAACACTTGGAAGTTTCCACAGCATTCTTCTTCAACCAAATGATACGCTACAGATGTACAGTTATCTAAAATACTGGGCCAAATTCTCTGGTCAGTGTATATTTATGCAGTTCACTGTATGCTGCAGAGGCCCAGCAGGGAAAAACAGGCATCTCAAAACACTTCCCGGTGGCATCAACTGGTATTCTCCCAGGGGTCTTGTCACCTCTTTAGATGCAGAAAAGGGAAGATGCATATATTGTCTATTAAGTTCCCCAATAACTCTATTTCAGCTTTTGCTGTAAGCCACATTTGGTCCGTAGGCAGAAAATAACTCCTTGCAATGTATCTTTTTGGAAACACGTGCCTTTGGTGGGTGGGGAGGGGGTGAACCACAGCAGAATTAGACCTGATCTTCCAAACTTTCAACCTTCATAAGGCAGGACAGGCATCAAAATCTCACATCTGCACACAGCTTGGCAATTATGCTTAAGTTTGGTAACACAGCATTCAGATGCCTGTTTGAAAAGGCACCCAGGATTTGGAATGTATTTCAGTTGTGATAAACAGCACTACTGTGGTCTAGGGAGTTTTAAACTGCTCCCTGCTCAGAGGGAGGTAGCAGCTCACTACAGGGCTCACACCAGGCAGGCAAAGAGTTTACCCGTATTTCAGACCCTACATAGCTGCCGCTATCCCACTGTGCTGGCCAGAACCAGGCTGAGAATGCCACAGACCAAAGGGCTGTCCTTCAGAATGCAACTTCTATACAAGTCTCAGGAGAGCTTTTCTTCTGGATTAAATGCAATTGGAAGGCACAAGGAAGAAGAAAGCATGGTCAGTCACAAGGTGTTCCAATCAATATTGCTAACTACGATGCCCAGTGAAGTCGGCACACAAGATGAGATCCCGACTTTGTCAACTGTACACCTATCTACATTTAGATTCCACCATCTCTGGGTAGTAGTACTGTATATTTTCTTCACCACCTTAGAAATGTATAATGTGCTTATTATATGGTATCAGAAAGAAAGAAAAAAAATCCCCTCATGACTCAGAAAGTGCATTCCCATGTCCTGTCCCAAATCATGCAACACCATACATATTCCCTTGTCGCTGCAAGACATTGTATTAACCTTGTATTAACCCTAAATCCAAACTGAAAATTGTTCATAAGAATTTCTCCAGCATAACAAGTGGTTAAAAGTAGAATGTTATCACACCCCTAAGCTTTATTATCCATGGGGTGTATAGATTAAAATGATAGATGGGGTGCGAGCTTTAATTGATTATTTAGCATAGTCTGATTACTTGTTTAGAGGCAAAAATATTTGAATTAGTGCTGGGAAACCTGCCTCACCTCTAGTCTGCTTCTACTTTTCCCTCTGCCATACATGTGTGTTTATTTCAAACCAGGCTGCAATTTTTTCCAAGATAGAAAACTTGATGAGTCAAAAACTTGTACAACTGAGCAGCTCAGTCATAGAACACTTGCACGCGTGTTTGCAACACAGAACAACATACAATATTTTACCTATATACTGATGGTTAAAATTTTGTTAAACTTGTATTGTACCTAACATGCTCGCAGAGCATTACCAGAAAAGAAAGTTCATTTTGTCCAAACAAACGAATGCACGTGATGAAGGAGGTGGCAGAGCATTTTGACTGATCACAGCAAAGAAGTTTTTATGACCATTTTCAGACATAGCTAGAAAGAACTCACAGTAGTTTTGAACGTGCAAAGTTCAGTCATTTGGGAAAATCATTTTAGGGTAATTGTCACATCAACACTATTGACTGTGCTCCTTTCCCTTTCTTTCCCTGATGGAAATATACATCAAGTAATTACACACAATTAAACGTATTCTTTCCAATGCTCTTGTCTTGTTTCCTCTTTTCATTTCACTACAATTACTGCGAATTTCCTTCTACTAATCAGCTTGCACTTTTCAAACAATCTTGCATGCATTTTATGCATCAAAAGGGACAATACCAAATTTCTCTCCTCTTTCAGAACGATCACCTCTGTCATCACTCTTTACATCAGAGACAAACCAGCCACTAAGCTATTTTCATACCTATCTTTCAACTGTTCTGTTTATTCTAAGCATAACTTGTGTAGGGGCCTTTCAAAGAGCTGGATCTTTGTAGTCTGCCCTGATGGAGGGCCGTTGCACATCCCAAACTTGTTCTTTGCCTCATCAAGGGTCTCCTAATAGGATCTACACAGCAGAAAGAATGAAACAGTCAAATCGCAGTTTGAACTGAAGTTTTTTTTTTTTACTGCATGTTAGCATTTACATGAATCATTAGCTACAAAAAGGAACTTCATAAGCTACAGTGTCGTAAAAAAAATAGTTTGTTCACTTGAGATAGGGACATAAGATGAGAAAAATACATCGCATTCTCCAAAAGACCGCATCCCATCTCTGCTTCATTGAATTATTTAGTTTTCAGGCCCTTTGAGGCGAGGACCGCTTGATATGTTCTATCGCATGTAGCCTGAGTGGATCTTAAGAGCTAGGATACATGGGTAATGCTGCAATGCAAACAATAATAACCACCCATAAATGAACACTGACAGGCATAAAAGGCAGGATTACTGTCCTTTATCAGATCACAACTGTTGATAGTCTTAGTCCCAAACATTTTAGGAACACAGGTTCTTCCCAGCCCCTATTAAATAACACATTATTGACTTCTCTCTATACCAAAGACAGTAGAAGTGTGCTACAGCCTCAGCTAGAGTAGTTATAATAACTCCCATTTCTAATTTTCAGAGGTCACCTGTCCAATTACTGTTAAGTAAGAGAGACCAGCAGCTGTTACACCAACTGAAATACACACAGAGACCAACAGAACTGCTAACAAACCTTTTCTTTATCGCTTCTTTCAGAAAATATCACAATTGCTTCTGGTCCTTTTTGCAAGACAATTGCCACCAAAAATATATTGGGAAACCATAGAGCTGGAAGAAATCCACTCCTGCATGTAATTCCACATTCTTAGCACATAACAATGCTGTTCAATTTTCCTTAAGTACATTATGGTATGATAACAATGCAATTCAGGACTCCCTTCCTGCTTGATGCTTAACAGGCAAACTATTCAAAGAGACAAATTTGCCTTAACTTCAGCAGCCCTGACCCGTACTAAACATACCTCAGGAGCAAGATGACTCTCCTAGAGCTTGCTTCTACATATGGCAGCCTGATGAGATACTGCTCCGTCCAGAATGCTGCATCCAATAGCTGCACCTCAGTGATTGAATCTCACCTGTTTGCTTTTCTGCTGAAATGAACAGGGAGATCGTTAGCAGAGGGCGTAACTGGACAGAAGGTGGCATTAGAATCAGCTGGGAGATCTGGTAGTTAGTAGCTCCCCACCCGAGAGCTCATGCTCCTCAGGTGTTTTTCACTTCTTTTGTTTAAATCTAATTTTTTCACCAGTCTGGGAAGAGGAGTATTCTTGAGTCATTTTGAGCTGAGAAACAGCCACTAGTCCTGCATTATAGAAAACCAAATGCTATTATCTATGCGAGAAATGTGCCTTTGATTGTATCATAAATCTGTAAAAAAAAAAATCTAAATATGAGGACGGCAGCAGGGCTGTGATCAAAACCTCACCTATTTCTAGCTGCAGATCTGGAGATGGTTTTGTTTTGAAAGGGTATAACAGCAGCTTCCTGAGTCTGGCTCACATAAAGACAAACTACCGTTCTATGTAGACTATGCTGTAGGTGCACAGCAATTCCTAGAGGTCACTGAGGGCTGTACCTGGGCTCCCAAAGTCTTTTTACCTCAAATCTAAGGGATATATATGGGCCTGGCCAAGTGGCTGCCTCACTGTTGCCTCTACCATTGCTGCCTCTGACTCCTCCCACTCTTTCTCTCAGAAAGGATTTAACTCAGAACAATTGCTCTCACGATGTATTTTGCTTTGAAAATTTATGCTTCTATTTTTCACCTGAAAAAGTCATCAGTAACACTAATGGGCATAGGAAAATATATTGTCTTTTCCCCACAAACCTATGATACCATTAAACAGCTTTATAAGGAAAAGTTTCATTTGCCTTTCAGACATTAGGCATTGGCCAGTGATCAAGGAAGCACATCCATCCAGATGAACAACTGGCTCGTTTCAGTACTGAGCAGCCAAATTCATCCCTGGAGTAACACCAATTAATATTTGTAAGGGATATATGGCAGACATGAATTCAGGCCATTGCTAGAGGCAAAAGTGGTGTATCTTAAATATTCTGACGGGACATACCAGTAGATTATGTTCCGCAGAAAAAAAGGTATATGTAAATCTGAGATACACAGGTTTTATTTTTAACATACATAAAAAAGCAATTGTGTCAGGCACAGATCTATTAAGTGTAAACCTTCCCAAAACAAAATTGCCGGAGTACCCACATTCAGCATCTTTGCTCACCTCATTTCAGACAGCATATGGATGGATACCTGCCACAATTATCTTTACATGTGATTTAGAAAAAAAACCAAACATTAAGCCTGTCTGCCTTGGTTTAGAAGTACATTTTAGACCACTCATCCACCATCAGTATCTGTGCACAAGCAAATACTGAAGACTGAATCTCTGCCAATAAAGGCTGGATTCTTCATGGAGCCTTGTGATGACTCATGGTTGCCCCTTGGACAATGAAAAACACTGGGAAATCCATATGCTAGAGCTCACTGTCTCCCATGTTGGGGAAAATGATATTTGGAAAAGGAAATCGCAGTGAAGGAACGTGCCATGAAAAAGAAAATGTAATTGTCACAGGACTTGCATCAAGGGACTATTCCAGTCACTGTAACTTCCAGCATCCCAGAAACTGTGCTAAATTACCATCTGGATTTACTCTCTGGTTGACTTACCCTGAGAAAGACTATTAAATTTTATTATTTGGGCTTTTAGGGATACTTGGTCACAACCTTAATGGCATAAACTGTGTTTTCATACTTACTGGGGAAGACAACATGAAAATTACTGCTTTCTTTCTCTTCCAATGGTGGAAATTATTTTCAGAAATTGGAGACAGAAATTACATGCCCCAAAGACCACAGAATTTGTATTGTACTTCAAAAATGGTGAATCAGTGAGGCACAGGGAATTTCTGCATCAGACTGACAATCACCCACAATAACTTGGAGTCACAGGGATAGAACTTTCAGTTATGTTTGCTGTCTGGAAAATATCAATAAAAAAGAGAGCTTAGGTAAATATCATTCAGAAGCCATCTGGCACTAAGTAGGACACCCATATACACCCTTAGGATTTCAATGCAAACTCTGACCCTGTTTCCAGCAGGAAGGCATCTGCTTGTTTGATATGAGAGCCCATATATGAGACTCCCAGGCATCAAAATTATAAAGCTTTGATAGTGACAAGTGGCATATTACACTCGCTTCAATTACCTAGCTTTCATTGTTGCTGACTACCGGACCAGAAAATATCATACATGAAGCACCTGCATTATTGAAGTATCCAAAAAATGAAGGATAATAGATATATGACACCTTCATCTTTTAAGCATATGCCTCATTTTTGGTTGTGATAAAGAATTTCTGAATTTATGGTGTTGAACACAGGCAGCATATCATGGAACAAGTTCTTTGGAGCACATTTCTGGGCACATCCAGGGGAAGAAGGTGATCAGTAACAGTCAGCATGGGTTTACCAAAGGTAAAAAATGTCAGATCAACCTGATTGCCCTCTATGAATAAATGTCTAGATCTGTGTACAAGGGGAGAGCTGTGGTTGTCATTTACCTTGACTGTCACAAGAGCTGATGCTGTCTCCCACTATACTCTGGTTGCCCAGTTAGGACATTATGGTCTGTACAGGCGAACAATTAGAAGAGTTAAATCAGTGGCTGGCTGGATGGGTTCAAAGGTAGCAGTTAATGGTAATTCTCTACCTGGATGGGGTAGACCACTTGGTAGGGGTCTACAGTGTGCGAAAGTGGTACATCAGGGGGCTGTATTTGGACCTCTCATGTGTGACATCTTTACTATTGTTCACTCACCTCCTCCAATAATAAGGAAGAGATGATGGAGCTCAGAAAATCTGCAGATGACTATAAATGGGGGACCAGCTGATAGTCCCATTGGCAGGGTGTACAGGGCTGCCATTGAGAAGGACCTAGACATGCTGGAGGAATAGGCCAAGAGGATCATCATGAAATTCAGCAAGGATAAATGCGAAGTCCTGTACCTGGGAAGAAGTAATACCTTGCAACAACAAAACAGGCTGTGTACTGACTGCCAAAAAGGACCTGGGGCTCCACATATCCAGCAAGCTGAGCATGTGTCAGCCAGGTACTCTCACAGCAAAGAAAGCCAACAGCATCCTGGGCTGTATCAACAGAAGTACCACCGGTAGATCAAGAGAAGTGATTGTCCCCCTTCACTTGGAACATTTTAGACTGCACCTAGAATACTCGATCCAGCTTTGGACCTCCCAATTCAGCAAAGATGTCGACAAACTGAAGAAAATTCAGCAGAGGGCCATGAGGCTAGTCAGGAGGCTGGAGCATAGGCCCTATGAGGAGAGGCTGGGGAACAGGGCTTGTTCAGCCTGAAGAAGAGCCAACTACTGAAGGCCTGAACGGCAGCTTTCCAATACCTGTGAAGAGGTACTCAAGAATACAGAGCCAGGCTATTTACAGTGGTGCACGACAGTAGAATGAAAGGAAACAGGTATCTGCCTCTGATGATATTAATTCTAGAAGATGTACTTCTGCAGGAAACATGAAAGAAATTAATCCTCAGGTTTTGTTCAATAGGTAGGACACCTTTGCATGGCTTTACAATCTGTCATGCATTTCAAAATGCTGTACTCAAGGGATGCCTGACAGAACTCCCACAGGCTGAAGATGTCCCAAGGATTAAGAAATTTTGTAAGTGTCCTGAAAACATCTTTTTTCTTCCTTGTCCCCTAATCTGCAGTGCATAAAGTTTGTCTCTAGGTGAAGATACGATCCACAGTTATTACACATATCTCACAGTGGTATAAACTAACAATTTTTAGCAAAATAATTGCTCTTCACAGTCATGTCATATTTCCTCAGTATGATATTTTCAAACACATGTTTCAGGAATCATTCGTTGACACACTTTCTCGGCAGAGGTTTACCCAAATAGTCTGGTTTCTTACAATTATTTCTGTTTGGGGAGGAAATAAACTCCGAGGTCTCCAGGATTAGCATGCAAATTTTTATTTTCACTTTCAAATTTGGATCCTTGCTTGCTCATGTTATACTGTTTTCCAACTGTGAAGAGGCATTTCCTTTGCTAGCCGTCGAGCTGAGAGAGTTAAGATGCAAACTGTAACATTTGAAAAGCACGCAGAATCATTTCAAAGCTGAGAGACTCTCTGACCCCTTCTTTCACGCCTTGAGTTTGGCAGGAAAAATATAGGCTTATTTTCAGTTTGTTTGTTAAGCTAGGGCCATGTCCACTAAGTCCAAAGAACCGCTTATCTGAGATCAAGTGACAGTGGAATCAGCAGCAGCAGAAGGAAAACACAAGTAGAGACTTTTCATTATTTGGAATTTAAACAACAGTTATGTGATAGCAAAAGGAGAGGCCAGGGAAAACCAAATCTAGTGATTTTTACTTACCTTCTACAATTGCAACCAGACCAATTGGGTGAAGTAAGTGTTTAAATAAAGGATCATAATAGGAATTATATCTCTTAGATTTCATAATTTTGAAATAAAAGAGGATTCTTCAATCAGATATCTGAAATTCACTCTTTGTAGACAGGAAATGCAAATGGGATTTAAGTGGAACAGGAGGTTCAGTCTCTGCAGAGAAGAGGGTTTTATCAAAGGCAAGCATCTCTTAAACAGATGTCCAAAACGCTGATGCGGATTTTTTTTTTTTTTGTATAATATTGTTCTTTCTGTATGCTATATGCATATTATGTCATAATTGGTAGCTACTCCATCTCCATAAGTCCATAATTATAAGGGTGCATCAATGCAGAACCAGAAACTTAACCAAGGTGGTGGGAAACGAAAAAAGAGCCACAGACCATTACAAAGCAAAAGGCTACCTTTTGAAATCTTTTGCTTTCAAACAAACAGTTGCTTTAGGGTTTTTTTTGATCTTCAAAGACGACAATGTTTTTTCAATCACGACCCTTGGATACTTACAAGAAGCTGCACTGCTGTTCTCCTGGTTAGAATCTCGTAGCTATGTTGCCTCATCTACGCTAGTAAACAAAATGGACATGAACCTATCTGGCACAGTATGACTCATGTCTGTATAGTTAATTTCTCTTACCTTCTGAAACCGAAAGGTTGCAGACAAAATACCTGTTGTAGATAGTCCCTAACTCATGCTCATCCTCAGACTGAGTCTGGTAATTGTCTCGGAGATTCTTCGTTGTGACAATATAAGACCATGCCGAGAGCTGTGCTTAAAACTTAGCAACTGTGGGAAACAGTCCAAGACCATGCCTGCGCACTATTTTGTTTATCACTAAGAAGCAGTTGATGAGTTTAAGTGCATAAATGCACAATAACAGAAGGAACGTATACCATTTTCTTAATCTTTCTTGAGAAAAAAATAGTAATAAATATTGTGGCCTACATTATAAGGACAGGCCTGTGAACTTCTCACTGAACTGGTGGGTGTAGGCTGAAGGAGTCAGAGATAATATTGTCTTATGTTGAACTGAACTACGTTGATACAATTTCAATTAATTGAGAAAGGTTATTCTTAATCTGCTCTGATAATACAAAGAAAATAAACATATCCAGTTATCCAGCCTTTTATAGACAATAATATCTAATTTCTTCCCTTGCTATATTATTCTGATATTCAATTTTGTCTTCCCCCCTGTTAATCTGCGTCTCTCTGATTTGCTATAAATGGATACTGTGAAACCTGGTTCTCCGTTAACTGATTTCTAACACAACTACATTACACAAATCTGACAAAGTTTCCACAATGCCAAGTATATTGTGTTATAAATTTCCAGCTGAGAAACACAACATATGTGTATGGAGTGTTCGATAGCATCTAAACTAAAAATATAAAATATGTTAAGACATTTCTAAGTAACCGTTTTGTCACCTGCATGACAATAGTGGCAGAAATTCACTCCCTGTGAGATTTCACAAAATCTAGAAAATTCTGCAATTTCAGTCAAGTTGTTGCACATCATGCAACGTAGAAGCTATGCAAAATATACCTCTGGGAAGCGATTAGCTCACACACTCTGAGATGTTTTGTATAAAAATTATTCTTATACATGCCTGAAGAATTCTGGTCCGTTGAGCTGATGCGTGTTTAACATCTAAAACAACAAAATTCTTATGCCTTCACACTGAACAAATCTTTTAAATACTTTTTGTCTAAAACTCCTCTTAGTTGGATCAGTTGCTGTCCTACAATTTCACTGTAGATCTCCCAGGTTGACATTGGCAGACCTGCAAAAGGAATTTATTCGGCTCTATGAACTACTTTTTCTTCTATGGTCAATGAAATGTGGAACAGTAGATGTTGATGAAAACTTTAACCTGGAATACTTCAAAATATAATGCATTATCTTATTGACAAAGTCTTATCTGTACTTATAGATCATAATCATTGTTACAGAACCAAGTGCTAAATTGGAGGAATTTCTTTAACGCAGAGAACAGTCAGGCTACAAAGTGCAAACCAGCTGCAGACCCATTAAAACAAACTGATTTATGCTCTTCTAATTGGAGTCCAACCCTGCTGCTTCCTCCATTCCCTATTCCCTACAGTAGCTGGGACTTGGATCAATTGACTCCTCCAAACCCAGGTGGACTTTATCAAATCTCTTACTAAAATCTGTCAGGCACTTCTAATCATATTAGTGATTTCCCATCATATAACATCAATAATTATATTATTAGACTTGGGGCTTGCTTCCCCAATCTGATATAAAATTACCTCTGCATATTAATAACTTTTCTATCATGAGACTTTAATGAAGCAGAATATCAATGAGATGCGATGGGGTGGAAAACTGTTAGTGATACAAAAGATGTTCACATTCTAGAATAGACATGTTGTTCTGCACTATTAAAAAAGGTTTTCTTATAATGAGCAAAGGTCTCTCTCTCCTTTTTCTTCTTTCATTTCCCTCGATGGGGGACAACTGTAAAACTTTATTTACAATTCATATGGAGAATGATTAAATAGCTTTCATTCTCTGTAGGTTGAACAGCACTGCAAATCACAAAGGCACTCACTTGCTAAGAAGAAATTACAGTGATATTGTCTCATCCTCAGCATCATTTGTTACTTTAAAAAACATAAGAAAGTATGTCAAATTGTGGCAGAGACTGTAGTTTTATCTAAAATAAACTTATTAAAGACGACAGATTTTTTATTAACAAGTCAGAAACCAAATGATTAAACAGCTTTCCCTCTGTCTGAATACCAAACAGAAATCAATGTACATTATACCGCAGTGGCAGCTGAGATTGCAGAAGATCCAAGGACGGCATAAAGACTGTGATTTACTGAAAATATTTCACCAGGGCAACAGCCATAAGATGAAATCTGGTTTGCTCACAGAATACATTCCCTTGCTCTTTTCAATATGGATTTAGAAAACTTACTTGCATAAACTGTAAAAAGGTGGTATTCTTGTTACAAATCCATAACTGTCAAGCTAAAAATAATTGTTTCTACATCCTAAGCAGGTGCTCTAGAAAGCCTTTTGGAATATTATATATTGCTGCTCAATGGCAAACAATATTAACAATTTTTTTATTGCTGGTTGTGACAATTACAGCCATAGAAAATGGAACTGCAGAACACTCTGTTTCTATAACCTCCTTGCAACACTCAAGAGAAAACATCATAAAAAATCTATGTTCACCCAGTTCTCATAGTGATTCACACCACGTCAGCTTCATGTAGATCTTCATGGGTAGAGTGTACAGAGAATCTGGATCTACCCATCCAAATGATTAAAGGATGATTTCTGTTTAACATTACCATCAAAGAACCTATACTATAAAGTAGCACACATGACAGCTAAAGTACTTCACTAAAGCTTGCAGGTTTTTTGGTTTCCTGTAACTGTCTGTTATAAAGATGCCAAACTGCACATAGGAATTAATTTTCCAAAACAAAAATATAAGATTTTTACATTGTTTCACAAGTTGTTCTTCGTTTACTTGTTCATTTATTGGATTTACCTTGGCAGAACTGAAATAAACAGAAGAATGCAGGGCATGGTGGCTGAAATTTAAAAAGTGGACAACAAAATGGTGGCCATATGTCACAGAAATAAAAAGATTCTGTACAATATATACTAATCAACATGAAATAAATAATAAAAAATATTCAACAAGTTATTAGGCATCATATTCATGTTATTACTTAAACTTTAGTGATATAATTGGAAAGTATTTAGCATTATTTTTAGCATACTATCTGACCAACATAAAACAATATCACACAGAGAAAACCATGCTTTTCTGAGTGGTTTGAGGAAAAGATTCATGTACGTCATATAGCTAATATACCTTCCACTAGGCAGTACCCATGTTTGTGAGCCCAATAGAAGTAAATCTAAAGAAGCCCTGGATAAAATAATTGCACTGTAGGTGACAATTAGGTAGGAAATATTACAGCTGTAGACAGACATAAAGTCAAGTTCCATCCTGATTTATAATATGTAAAATTGTATCGGCTACAGTGGAGAATACTTACAATAAGTCAATGCAGTTTGTAGGTAATGCAAAGCAGAACACATGCTTGCTAGGTCGAAGTGATAGATTTTATTGAGGTAAAAATGCAAATCCAGAGAGTATGCAAACACTCAAGAAAATGCAAGTAAGTTGCAATTATTTATAGTGTGCAAAGATACAAAGTTTACTAGGTATGTCCCTCACTTTTTCTTGATTTTTTAAAACAACATATTCACTATCTGAAGTCAGGTGAATACTTCCAGGCTATGTCTGCACTAGTTTAATAAAACTAGTTTAATGGTACGGATGATTTGGGGCAGTTCCCTAGCCCCAGTTTGGGTGACAGCTCAGTCTGTTATAAGTCTGTATCATGCACTATATTGGAATGGGGGAAAGTAAAATTTGATTTGAAACAAAAAGTCTATTTCAGGCAGCAGGTAGACTTTACAGCTTTTCCTTGCATCTAGGATCTAGCTAACTATTTTTCTCAAAAGTTTAGGGGGGTTCTCATGGTGTATCAGAGCTTATGCTACCCTTTCAGACCTTACAGACATACTACAGCAAAGGTACCATATGATTTCATAAGTGGCAGGTCTTATTCCATCATGGCAGACCACAGCAATTCCCAGTGATGGTCAAGGAAATTGTATTCACATCTTGCAGTGGGAGAAAAGGTTTTTGTAATGTCAAATGATAGCAGAATTCTTAGTAACTTGGGATATCCTCTCTAATTGTCAAGGCTATCATAATTTATTACAGTGAATAGCCAAATAATTTTAAAAGGTTATGCCTCCTCCTGTAAATTATAGCTATATTTTCTCTAATGCTCCTTTCGTTTCTAAGTGCCTTATTCTATTAACATTCATGTAGTAAAATCTTGTGCTGTATTTTTAATAGTTCTATCTACTCTACACAGAGACTGCGTCCAAAACTTGAAGATAGTTAATCATAATCATGAAAAAGTCTGATACATTTCTAACGAAAGTTTCAAACAAAAATGTGGAGCCTTTTAGAAATGGTATTATCTGGTGATAATTGTTTGCTTTGCATTATTTACCTTTTCTCTATGAAAGGCCAGACATCTGACTCATTCCTAGAAGAATGTGTATGAAGAGGACCTCATTATTTCATTTGATAGTTGACTGGATAGCACTGCCACTGGCTAGAACTTCTCCCAAGGCAGATGATGACTCATGGAGACATTGTTCACATCGTTAGATGAAGGAAAATCCCTAAACATTCACAAAATTATTAGAACCTTCTATAAAAAGCTTTTGCCAATTTTATAAATATATTTATACCGTGTTAGTATTATTTTAGGGTTAGGAATCGCAAAGGATTCATTCTCTTAAATCCTGTCAGAGAACCCTCTTTGTAGCTACAGCAAAGAAGTAACTGTTTAGATCAAACGCTTGCACTACCTCGAACATCATTTTAGTGGTTTTATATATAAGCATAAGAATATAGTTAACAGACAACTACAAATAAACCAAAATATTTTGGGGAGCACACTGAAAGTGGCTTTACATGGTAATAATTATTAATCTCTACACATTCCAGGCTGAGTAAAAAATCCCTAAAAACTTTTGCTGAGCAAGTCAAACAAAACAAAAATTCACAGTCTGAAAAAGACAAGGTAGGTAGGATGTGTACAGGAGAATGAGACAAAATAAAACAGTTACCAGGAACACACTGCAAGCCAGATGCGTGCAACTAGCTTATGCAATGAAGCCAGCGTTAGCTGTTAACTCAGGATGCCTAGAATCCATATTAGGAAAATATTTGAAAAAAAATTAAATGGGAGCTGTATGATTTCAGAATCTGGAGAAGGTAACGGATGTATCTGGCTAAAGGACTCCGTGTAGCGATGGGAGAAATTTGAGAGAGGAAGACTCTGGACATGGAAGGCACAACTGAGCCAAACAACAACATTTTTAACAAGGTAAAGAGAATTTCTTTTAGCGTGCCGCATTCCAGTGTTCTGTCTTGATACATGAAAAACGCTACTGAACTGGAGAATGTTAGCGCAACAAGAATATATACAGCTAATAGGACTGAATTGCAAAGGGGAACTGAGAGAAATTTGTGTACAAAACACGGCTAAGTGGCTACTGAAAGGTGTGAGAAAATGTGATAAGAATTGATTAGACCAGACAACCAGTCTATAAAATCCTGAACTACTAAAGAAAAAAAAATTAAAAATTTTGAAATTATCATAAAGCAAAGTGCAAAATGAGGTCCATTACACTATAATATAAGCCAGTTAATCTAAAAGTGAAAAACAAAACACTTGAGAAAATACTGATGGGTTTCAGCACAGTCTGAAATGCCTGGTATTGTGTTCTTTGTACTGTTGCATGTTGACTGACAGAATGTGTTACACACTATTATTTTTTTTTTGCCTAAATGAACATCATAGAGCAGGGAACAAGTCTCTTTAACTCTTTTTTCACAATCATTTAGTATGTCTGATACGACTGCAGCAGTGTTAGTGAGGTGGAAGCACAAAGTATGTCTATACCGAAAGGGAAATGCAGGCTTGAGCCCACGCTGTTAGCTAACTAGCAATTGAAGCTGATTTGCTTTCCACATGTTCTGCAATTTGAATGATAAGAAAACTTGAGCTTTCTCTGATCCAGCAGCCTTCAAGGGCCAAATGAAGAAGAGAAAACAGAGATGACATTGGGAAAATTATATGTGTATTTAGCGTCTAAAGCAAAGAATAATCAAGAATGTCAACACAAAATAGAAGGTAATTCAGATCTCCAATACTTTTTGTGCTTTTCTCTTCCTATCTTATAAGCAGTCTAATTTTAAGATCCAAACATACAGTAACATTTGAAAAACAGTTTCGCTGAGAGCTGAATCTAGAATTCCCCACACAAAAACTCAGTGTGACTTGTATGACTTGTATCCCAAAAATGACGCTAAAAGGCTTTGAACAAGTGTTCAGCAGTGTTGAACATCCATTATGGATCCCTTGCAAACATCTATAAAGCCCCTTTTCTGGTGCCCAAAAAGTGGAAAACTTTTGAGTCAACTTGAGGAAGCAAGTCAATTAATATAATTACCTAAGCTGGAAGTTAAAACTTGGAACTCCTTTTACTATATGCTTCGGGGACATAATGAAAAACACCAAAAAGCCTTTGCGCTTACAGCATTTGCAAGCAGCAGGGGAAAAAAGACAGATGTTGTCCTTTCTACTGCCCACTAGGATCATGTTATCCTCACCATTAACATCCTCCCCATCCATTTGAAACAACAACTTGAAGGCGACAACACAAGTGTGATATTTCTGGAGCCATTTGTTCAGTATGTGATGAAAGTGGTTCTGAAACCACTAAGAAGTAACTTTCAAGCTGTTGTCAGGAACCTTCCTATCAGGAGAAGGCTTAAGAGTGAAGAATGTATGTTAAAATATTGCTTTATTAACGTGCCAAGGGAAAGATGTCACACCATACTACCGTCTATGAAGACACCCAGCAGACAATTGGAAGGATGGTGTCATAAACAGCTACAGCTCTTCTGCTGCTGTTTCTTTATATTCCATACCTTCTGAAACAATATGATTAATACACTTAACAGCAACTTTGTTAAGTAAGGATCAGCTACAAACAATATATTATTTTTCTCAGTAACAATCTCCAAACTAAATAAATAAAAGCTTTTGCTGCTATAGAAACATTCAGGTAAGGCGCAAAGTATTTTGAAGGCACCACAGGAAGGCTGAGGTTGGAAGGGACCTCCAGAGGTCATCTGGTACCCTCTGCCCACTCCAGCAAGCCCACCTACAGCCAGTTGCTCAGGACCACATCCAGATGGCTTTTCAATATTGCCAAGGATGGAGACTCCACAACCTCCCTGGGCAACCTGTGCCAGTGCTTGGTCACTCTCACAGTAAAAAAGCATTTCTTGATGTTCAGATGGAATATCCTGTGTTTCATTTTGGACAGGACTATCCACTGGGACAGAATCACTGCAACCAGTTCTCAAAAGGCAGTAGATACGCATCCAATCTGTTCCGTTGTGATTTTTTTCCCAACAGTAGTAAAATATCTGGGACAACATCATGTTGTGTAGAATTATTTCCATAAGAAAAAGGAGAAAAGGTCTCTCCTGACTCAGATTCATAGAAAACACTTCTCAGCACGATCTTATGTTGTTCAAAATAACTATTACATAGTGAAGACTAATGTCTGCATTTGAATGCCTTCCTTTTTGGGAGGAGAAGCAAGTGCTGATGGTGGTAGCTCTGTGGACTGTGCTCCTGTAAGAGACCAAGATTCATAATGTCAAGCCACTGTGAGTTCTCCATACAGCTCTTATATGATTCTCCTGCAAGGTTAGAGCAATCCAAGCCCAGAAAAACTCTATTATCTGCTGGTAAGATAGAAGCTGACTGACTTAATTGCAGAGATATACCCTTTATTCTTCAGTAAACTCTGCCTGTGTCTCTATAGCCACTAATGGTCTTGCTAACAGAAAAAGGCTTCCAGTCTACTTGTAGAAAGTCCAGAACATTTCAGTTTATAAAAACAGATCATAAAAAACTTCAAAGCCAATGGAAGTTGTCCAATCTTTTATTATGATTTGTTTCATGGATTTTTACTCGTACTACTTCACTCTTTCTTCCTTCCTCCCTCTGCTTATTTATGTATTGGAAATGTTTTGGGATTTCAGACCGGCTGAAATGAAAGAAGAACAACAATGTAGGCTTGGATGACTAAAGAAACACCAGTGATACGAAAGGGGTTTTCAGGCGAATCCTGCTATCTGTTCTGCTTTCTAAAATGGAAAAAATAAGGAAAATATTTTCCTAGTCTCATCTGGCATATGTGGACATGGTTGTTATATTTATATGCTTTAATCACAGTAAAACATACATTCTGGAGATGCAGTTATGGACAGGACCAGACTGAAGGACCAAGTCACTGCAACTAATTGTCAAAAGAAAGTATGTCTTACTGTTGATCCATCTTCAGAGTTTGTCTTGTTTCTACTGGGGAGTCACAAAAGGAAAAGAGACATTTTAATAACAGTTAAGTAATTGAGAACAAAGCTTCTAGGTTTGTAAGACTTCAGGCAAGAAAAAAAATAATGCTGTCCAGTTCTTAACATAGCTTAGTATTTAATATACTGTCCTTTTTTTTGTTCGATCGACAAAAATTCATATGAATGAACTTGATGTCAGGTACAATGATGTAACGCTTAATTACCATGATAATCTTAATGGATCCAGGAACCTATAGGAATAAAAATAGTTGCTATTCATGGCTATAGTCTTTGCTTATTTTCTGGGATCAAAATAAGATCCAAGGGTTACGTACAATCACTTTTTCATTAGTGCATTGATCATTTAATACAAATGCTTCCCCTGAAAATTGGGCCATTTTCCAGACATTGTAAATTAATCTTCCAGCTCCACAATTAAAGACATCATGCTGATGAATGAGGTAGTGATGCTGATTTACATTCAGCAGTTATGTGACTCAAAGATATGATATACAATATCTTTACCTCCTCAGCAGAAGCAGCAAGCAGTCTCTGAAAACCATTGTCCGCCAGGTTTCTTTGTTATCGCTCTCACTGAAGAACCTGTAATGCTTCAGATAGCAGGGAATTTGCGAATACCAGAAATAGTTTCCTTCTTTATTACCTGTTATAAAAGCAAAGGAAATGCTTATTGATGAAATCAATCTGATGGCCTTGAAGACAGATTATTTATTTTACCCAGAGGATTGTCACACCAGAGGCAGAACCTGGACCAGTTCTCCTTCCTGCCACAGCAAATCAGCCGTGGCCAGAAACAGCTATTCTGAAAAGGATGGAACATATTCATCTTCAGTCCTATTCAGTTCTGGATCTCACTATAGAAACTGCCAACAAACATGTTAATTAGAGAGAATCTAATTCTGTAGATGCTGTTGCCATTGGAACAGAGACCTTAGAACTTGATGAGTGTCTATCATTTGAAATAAAATGGTGGAAATGCTCCAAGAACAGGCACGTGAGAACGTATAATGAATGTGTAAGGGCTTTCAGTTGTGACTTCCATTTTAGGGTAAGTCTTCTCATCACTTAGAGCAATTCTAATGTATTAATTACTTTCAAAATACATAGTACACAGTTTAGCTACATAGAATTTGTGCTGTGAACAGCTCACATACTCTCTCTGTCAGATATTCAGCATTTATTTTTTGATAGCTATGTTATGTGATCCATGATCTAAGTCTATGGTCTCTATAACCTTCCAAATTAAATAACCAGCCTTTCTTGAAACTAGGAAAAAGCAAAGAACAAGTTTATGTTTTAGTAATTATGTATGGTAGAACATGTAGGACTTCAAAGGGTTACAAACATTTTTAATGAATTCCTCAGAGCTATAAAAAGTCCATAAGTAAAATCAGAACTCCCTGTGAATTCACAGTATGCTTTCACTTGGAAAAAAAAAAATACAGTTGCAACTGATATATAATTCAGTGATGTTAGAAACATGCTATGTTAACACTGGGCCTCAGTGTTTCCTGCCACATGCAGTACACACTTTTTTGTGCTTTTAATCCTCAGCACCAAAAAGATGAAGGAAATAGGGAATATTTAAGGATTGTAGCATTTTAATGCCAACATCATATTCAGCTGATTAAACCTCTTCTTCACTGAGGTTTAAGTTCCTGATGAATAGCTCATCACTTGTCTGTAGTTACTATACAAAAGGTGCACTTTGACATACTTTTAGAAAGGATAAATGTAACTGTCATAAAGGGTTTTGGTGCTTAAGAACAAGCATTAACATAATTGCTCTAAAAATATTTAAAAGAGCTGGAGGTCACTGGCTGACCCTTCATATCTAAGAATATACTGCAGTTGGCCTCTGTCTCTTGACAATAAACTGATCAAGGCTGTTGCCACATCCAGTTATAACGCTGTCTGTCAATGTTGCTGAAGTTACAGATTTATCATGGGATTTTCCTTGTCATTCCTTGGTTTTAGAGATTTATAACTCCATTAATCATTCTTTAATATTAATGCAGTAAATTTGCCATCATGTACAATGGGATTTAATTACTTTTTTTTTTTTCCATTTGTGGAAAGGACAAGTGAGATAATTTTCAATTTTCAGAAAACTACTGCTTTTAGAAGTCAACATACAAACCTTTGCAGATGTCTAACATTCAGCATTGCCCATCATCCTGCTTTCTTATATACATGGAATGCGTAAGAAAATCACAATTAAGCGGTTATTTTAGTTCTGTGCTGTCTTGTATACCTGCCAAGAAGCACTGACAAGCCAATGGATATCTCACATACCCAAATTTCTGTTTCATACTAGATAAATCCAGAGCCTATGCAAAGCTGTCTATGTCCCTCATGCCTCAAAGGGCCCTGGATGCAGGGGTTTTGAAAAGCAGCCACTGTTCCCACTAAGATTATTAAGAGATCTTGGCATTTGGTACTTTGGAAAATCAGGAACTTTAATGTGGGGCTTTGTGGGGCCCAAGTGCTACAGGGATTCTTGAACAGCACCTTTGAACTGGTTATAGTTAATTCTTCCAGGGGTGAATTTTGCTCTCAGTATGTAGTAACTAGATTCTTAATGCTAATATGCATATAAAAATATATTACAGATCAATGCACGGGGATGAACTTCACTCCCAACGCGTGATGAATCTTAATTGCATTCTCCTCCGAGTCTCAGATCTCCCCACAGGAGAGCTGCGATCACTCATTTAGATTGGAGAAAGGAGCCACTTTTCTGAATGGGTTTCATAGCAACAAAATCCTTTTAGGCCCAGTCAATAATGCTGCCACATACTGGCCTAATGAAATACAATTTTGCATAAACAAGACGACACATTTTAGACAATATGGTATATTCAGTTGTAAGGGAACATAGGTCACGATACATGGCAGTTACGCTTTGCTTTGCATCTTCAAAGTGCTTCAGAAGCAAACTAATTAATCCTCTAAGTAATTAATACTAATTATTTAGTAGATGATAATTATGGTAGTCGATTGCTTTAAACTAATTAGTTGTAAATGTTTTCATGATATACTATAATGTTTTATATGCAACTGTTATGGTCTGCTGGGCTATAATGTGTATCTTACGATGTTTATTCCAGGTCACAGCTTTTAATGGATGATCAGATGAAAGCATACACAAGCTGAAGGACGAGGTTCACACCAGGACTCACGTGCTGGGATCGACATTACACTAACTGGAATCCAGAGCAAAGTATTTAGTCTTCCTTACACCATGCACGGAAACAGCGAGGACTTCAAAATTAGGGGCTTGTGCGAAGTGTGATAACGCACACTCAGGGCACAACACAACTCAGCAGCTGTGCAAGGATGACCAGAAAATAACAACTGCAGCCCTGTACATGCTGTTAACAAATGCTGTGCAGGGCATAGATCAGCTTTAGGACTTAAGGATGTGTATTCAAGTGAGCTTGCTTTCTTTTTCTTAAATTCGGGAAGGGCAATTGAAGGGTTAGTCCATAAGTAAAGAAAGAGAGACTCACAAGCCAGTAACAGATACGAACAGTCATCTGAGACTGAGACGCAACCTGTGCTGCAAGGGGGAGGGCACTCTCTTGGTGACTGGCGATAGGGGCTACAACCCACTTCAGCAAAGGGGAATCAGACTGGGTCTCCCACATGCAGCAGGAATGCTCTTACCCCTACGCCTTCCAGGCATGCTCTTGGCAGAGCTTTTCCAACAGATTTCATCAAGTGTTTTCTACAGCTGAGGTGGGCACTGAAATGCCTGGCTTGTGAAACCCGGCAAGGCTTAGGGATGAGGAAGACACTGATCTCCTCAGCACTGCCAGGACAGAAGGACGTCTAGGCACGTGCTGGAGACAGCATCTCTTTGCCTTTGCCTATTGCTCTGACAGTAGCAGCTTAGCATCGTTTGAATGGCAGTAGCACTTCAACAGCAAAACAAAGCAAAGTTTTAGCTTTAAAATGTGTTTCAAGTAAGAAAAGCACTGTGTCAGAAATTACTTCACAGGGCGCTGTGTTTTGTTCTCCCCCCAGTGACTCCACATCAAATCTGATAGGCTTGCAAAACAAATGATTTTTCTAAATGTCATATCTAGCACACAGAATCCCCAAGATCTGAAAGTCAGCCTGTGCTCATTGCACTTCTTGCACCATTACAAATAACAATTTTGCAGTCCAAATCTGAAATTGCAATTTTTGACAGAATGGAATTCAGCTCAGCTCTCTACAAAATGACTGGTTTAGTACCAACTACTAAAAAAAAAAAAAAGTTGTATTCCCACTGCAAATTAAACATAAAAAGTCAAAGAACACCAGGCATCTTCGAACACTAACTTTCACCATTTGAATTATTCCGACAGATAAGAATTGTCATGAAAATAAATTAATGTGAGGCTGAAGCCAGAACTGTTGCTTACTATATATATAAGAGTATAAAGGGGATTAATTCACTCAGTTCACAGGCATGGCAATGCTTCTTTTTCACACATTACAGCCTTTTAAGTCCAGAAAATCCCATTTTAATTATGTACTCTAGCCTCCTGTTTAGTGCTAGCTGATTTTCATGCACTAATTTCAGCTTCACAGTCCAACAGTTGAGTTTGAACAAGATATTTTCTTATAGAAATATAACCAGTCTTGATTTTACTATTTCCCAGTGATTAAAAAATACATCAGAACTCTTCATAACCTGCTCCCACTTTTAATTATCCTCACCATCTAAAATATACACAGAATAACTTTCTCAAAATTCTGTCTCTTGAATTTTAGCCTTTTGTTTTTCCTGGACTTTTCTGCCTGACTAAAAAGCCTTTTCTTATCAAATTTTGTGTTTTAATTATATATCTGTCCTTTAAGTCTTTATAAATTGAGTCCTGTATCAATGCATCCACTATTTTGCCAGAGATCACATTGTGAGATGGCTGTCCTTTACCTTAAACAAACAAAACTCTCATAGTACCAGCATGATTCTAATCCTTGGAATGTCTGTGTTTTTCCAATATGTATAGCAAAATCAATATTAACAATCCAGAAAGCTCTTTTGCTAGCTGTTTTAAAACTCATTTGACGAAGATTAGGTTTTAAGATGTTCATTTATGTAGTTATTCTTCTAAGGCAAAGCACGTCATCACTATTTTCAAATATAAATACTGTAACAGTATTTAGAATTTGTACCATAGAGATCAACGGGACTTTTACTGCCACAGCTCCACCATAAGCCGAGTATAGACATTAAAGTCACACATAGATATTACCTAGAAACAACGCTTTTGGGGGATTCTTTATTATTTTATTGTTTTTCAAAAATGTCCTATTAAATATTTTTTAACACTTATCAGCCTGTCTGTAATACTGTACGTTACCTGGAGCTATATCATTGGACTCCGACAACTGAACATTTTCAGAGAAAAGTTTTAGATCACTCTAGTAGCTTTTAAGAGTCCCTGTAAGTTATGATTCTAGTCACATGATATGACTAAATCGGAGGTAGAAAGTACGATCAGATGTCTTCCCCTAATTATTCGCTTAAGCTCACAAACATTGGCATGTTTAGTTTTCCTGAGTACCCTTCAGCAATCTGGAAAAGTTATCTTTGCCTACCTATTTTAAAACACAGTTCAATTAAATTAAGTGAGATGTAAATTCAAATTCAAATATGACTTCAGGGGGCTTCTGTAAGTATTCATTCAGTCAAAAATTTGTACCTTACTTATCCTCTAGATGTGTTCAAGTGCTGGAGCGTGTCCAGAGGAGAGCAACAGGCTGGTGAGGGGTCTGGAGACCAGGGCATATGAGGAGAGGCTGAGGGAGCTGGGCATGTTTAGCTTGGAGAAGAGGAGGCTGAGGGGAGACCTCATTGCCCTCTACAACTACCTGAAAGGAGGCTGGAGAGAGGTGGGTGTTGGCCTCTTCTCCCAGGTGAATAATGACAGGACCAGAGGAAATGGTCTGAAGTTGCGGCAGGGGAGGTTTAGGTTAGATATCAGGAAGAATTACTTCACTGAAGAGTGGTCAGGCACTGGGACAGCCTGCCCAGGGAGGGGGTTGAGTCACCATCCCTAGAGGTGTTTAAGAAACGTCTAGATGTGGCACTTCAGGGCATGCTCTAAAGGGCAGAGACTGTAGGTTGTTGGTTTTTGGTTTTTTGGTTTTTTTGGGGTCTTTTTTTGTGTGTGTATGGTTGGACTCAATGATCTCAAAGGTCCTTTCCAATCATGAAGATTCTATGATTCTACGATTCTGTGAAGGGACGTAAAGCATGCTGTTAGGTTGATTGTGTTGGCCTGAATATTTAGTTCTCCAATGAGCTGCTGCACCCTGAGGAGAAATCAGCATTCAAATCATATCTGGAATTCCGGAACCATGCTTCTAAGTATCTTTTTGGACTTTTTCAGGTTATCTCCTCATTAGAGGAGTGTCACGAATAGGCTGCGCATTTTAAATTTCTCTACTGAAGAAGCACATTATAGGGAAACTTGGTTGTCCTCCAGATCTTGACTGACATTTGAACAAAATGGTCATCAAGGAAATAAACAAACCACATGAAAGCAGGTGAAAGAGCCTGTAAAATAAGCAAAGAATTTGCTTTCAAAGGAAAAAAAATTATTTTCCTAGACATAAGAAAACTTTGAGTAAGTGTGAATTATGTAGTTGATATTTTCATATTTAGGAAGAGATTTTTTTTCTTCAAGGTACCGTTATGGAAAAAAAATCTACTGAATCTGATATTGATGAATCCAGTTGGATGATACAAATTTTTAATACTGTTCTATAGTTATTCCTCAAAAAAGAACAACTTCTTATATTTTATAAAGAAGAATGAGTTTTCACACAAGCTTTATTCTTGTTATTTTAGGGTTTCTCTTTGATTAGTTCACTTCTGTTGGATGCTCAGAGAGCAGTGGGAAGCCAAGAGAACATTTTCTCTCTTATCTAGCAAGAAAATTGAAGCTGCCTTTCCAAAACAATCCTCTCTATAATAAACCATCTTTTCTTTGTCACAACAGGATTAAAGTTATTGTGTTAATTCTGCATAATATATGGGAGAGTTTTTCAGCAAGCAATTTCTTCTTCAGGCACAGTGAAATTTTGTACTTGAATTTTACATTCCACACAGGCACTGTTTCTATCAAATAAACAATTTTTTTCCTCGACAGTTCTAAAAGGAGTGTCTTCCTCTTCTGCTATGCACACATTCTATAATCAAGCTACATTGTCTTGTGTGTCAAATGCTGAAGTCTCTTGCCTTTGCTACTTTTTTCCTTATTTTGTTCAAATTGCAGCTCTTCCATTCCCATCGAATCATCCTTTCACCTTGACTTGTCTGAATGTCTTCGAGGCTTTCTGACACTTCCCATATCAGTATCAAACTCCTCATATTTAGCTGAAAAGTTATACATAGACCTACTGACTTAAACGTCTCAGCTTTCGTCTTGCTGCCATCCTCCATATTCTTTATCTCCATAGTCCTTTTTTCCCTCCTCTGCCTTTCTTCTTACTAGCTTCCTTACACTTGAACTATCAACATTTTTCCTAGAAAAAGAAAAGTCCTTTCATCTTTCTTCTTCCAAGTTCCTCATCAAACGCACTTTTTTAAACTTCCTAGCACAGAAATTCCCTCAATAGATAGTGAGAAGTACTATCTATTCCTGTGCCTCACCATAAAAGACATAAAACAAACTTCATGACATCTTTTCACTCAAAACATCATCTTCTTTTAAGACTATTTTTCTCTTTCTCCATGATCTGTTCCCACCATGCTCTATTACCATTCTCTATGTAATAAGTTTATAAACGTAAACCTAATGTTCTTAAATATATGAGGTGCAAAACTTTTTTTACTACCTCAAAATTTCTCCTGAGAAGTAGGGTGGTTTTTTTCTGAACAAAAGACTAGCTGCATGCCAGGATTATTTGGCTCTTCCAAATTTCAAGTTCCTATTATAATTCATTGAGATATTAGGGCTCTTCAGAATATGCAAAAAGAATTTCATAAGAGAAAGTACAGAGAAACTAACTATAAGGTTTCCTCCCCTTTCCTATAATAAAATTTCTTGAGCTTCACTATTACCTTACAAAGAGGAAAAATACCCAAAACACAAGCTGAATTTTGCAAAAAACGATACAATTTTATCAATATCAATAGTAGTGCTGTGTTTACATTCCACAAATAAAGCTTACTTTCTTTTCCTTCCAAGGGAAAGTTACAATTAAACCTAAAAATAATTTATTTGGACAGTGCAACAAAAAGAATGCTGACTGATCGATATAGCTGCTGTTTTATAATAACTATCATGTCACAATCACCTTACATCCAAACACATGGAAACCTCAGCTGAGCCTTGAGTTGGTATAGAAAAACACTAAAAAATAATAATAAAAAACCCCCCAAAATCTTGTATTGTTTTCATTATGAAAGCTCCCACTTCACATTCTTGGGGTATGACCTTGCAAGGTCAAGGAAGTACCTCTCGGGTGTGGGCTGTAAATGCACAGAATATATATTGCTTTACCTCCAGCACTGGATTTCTATGATAACTCCAATAACTGCAGTAGAGATAGCCCATATTTCCAATATTCTGTAGTGTGGCTAGTGGAATTTCTTCATTAAAAATATTACTGTTTTAAAAAACGTAAGCCTTCAACAATTCAGCAGAGCGGACCACAGCATCATGGTCCTCTACACTGAATATTACAATTTGTAAGAAATTAGTTGAAGAACTAAACGTCTTTCAAGTAGGTTACTAAAATGGACAAACTGAAATTAGATCATTTTCCTTACATACAGATAGCCTTCTTCCCTAGTCTGGACTGCCGTAATCAATCTGCTCCTTCCAGCCTTTCAGAATCACAATTATTAAAACTCAGTCTCACTCCAAAAGGCTAGGGCAGTAAAACACAATATATTTTTGTAAACTTGGTTCTATAGCTGGCTGCTTTTCACCCTCTTTTTCCCATGTGCAGAAATACATTCCAAATCACTGTCTCTCTTTGCCACCTAGCGGGTAGCCTGATTTTACAATTGTATTTGACCTACTTCCTTGTAAAAATATCATCACAGCATCCTACAAAAACATAAAACATGAAAAGTATCTCTGGTGGGCCTTCTGGAAGCATGGTCAACATATGAAGTATGCCTACAGTCTAAACTACAAGGAAAGTTACACAAAGGCGTCTCTGAGATATTGCATTGCTGCTCCAAGGGTAAATCACGGAATCGTAGAATACCAGGTTGGAAGGGACCTCAAGGATCATCTGGTCCAACCTTTCTCGGCAAAACTACAGTCTAGACAAGATGGCCCAGCACCCTCTCCAGCTGAATCTGAAAACTGTCCAATGATGGGGAATTGATCGCTTCCCTGTAGCTTTTGAAATAAATCAGAGTGTTTTTCAAACCCTCACATAGCATGTAGTATAAAAGTGTGATTCATTTCTGAAAGAACCAGAAAGTCCTGGCATACTTACTTGCATTGTTAATATATATTTGCTTGTAGGTTCCCCTGTTCTACAGTTGTGTTGGAATATTGTCAAGTCTGTGCTTCCTCAAATTATATTTGCATGCAAAAATTGATGTGGGTAAAGATAAGAAAAACTGTTAGAATTTGCTTAAAAATTCTTGGCCTTACTACGGAAATTATGATGCTTGCTGATCTATGTATTTAGAAAAAAAAACCAAAACCTAATTCAGGTCTTTCCATCTATTTGTTAAAGTCTTCCATTTTCCCACTGGGCCAACACTAGAGATCAAATCCGGGCAATTATCACTAGGGCTGTGAGGATGCAAAGAGCAAGAACTCAAGTCCTGAGCAGTTAGATCTCCTGCTTGGGCTTTGTGGAGGCACAAGTTAGTCAAGCCAGTGGCCATTTTTATTTTTCACATGCCTGGAATCAAACTGCTTGCAAATGGCCCAACATCATACCAATTGAATCTATGCTATCAGTGTTGCAGACTTTTTCTTATTTTTTAAATCATTTCATATGTATTTGATGGAAGACGTTATCAAATATTGCAGAGCTAGAAATTGCAGACTATTAATAACTGAACATTTTCTGCTTATGGGTGGGCTAAACATATAACACGAGATAAGGTAAAGAGACAGATTGTGACGCTTGTCTGTGGAGGCTGACGTGGCAACTTGACTCTGGAGGTTGTCCTCAATTGCTTCAAGTCATATCTGTACAGACCTGGCCAGTACAGAAGTGTGAAGGCAGTGGACCACAAGAACATTGTTCCTTGTAAGCTACACATTCAAAACTATGAAGATCAAAAGAGTCATAAGATCTTTTGGGGGTCAGAATATATAACTACTAGAAGAGACTGACTTCAGGGATAAAAAAGTATGTATTTATCAGGAATTTGTACTATTATTTGCAACTAGTAATTGAACTTCTAGTATATCAATAAAGAGAACCTTTAAAGATTTACAGAAACTCTCCAGTATAAATAATAAATAAAACACTGGTTTATGCAAAACAAGGCAAATAAAAGCAAGCACCTAGTGCCAAGTGGTGACTATTCAAGAGAGCTTGGATGTCAGAACCTTAGCTATTTGTTACCAGTCTTCTTAAATTAAGTCAATAGAGTTTGGCATATTCTATAAAATGAGCTCAAATGTGCTGTGTTACTCCTTGTACTATAACAGGTAAACAGGATAACACAGGTCTCATCTGCTAGCTAACATGAAGCATCATGACATTTATCAGGCTGTTACACAGAAAGAAAATTAACCATGTCCTCATGTCCCCCTCCTACAGAACAGATTTATTTAAACAGAAATATCTCCTCCAAATTTCCGTCTTGACTTAATGTCCTTCTGATGCTGTATTTTCTCTAGAAGAGGGAATCAAGCAGTCATTCCTAATTCTTAAAATTTGATAGAGATGGAAATGGTGATTCATTACTTTGTCAGCTCTGTATCAGCTCTTGGGTTCGGTACTTTTCCAGTATTCCAGTGAAGTTAAAGACAAGGGAAATCAAAGAAAGTCCTTAATCATGTTCCATAATACCACAGTTATTCTCAGCTTGGCATTCATTGAAATATTACTGGCATGAATTCATTGCCTGAAGATGCAACTTGCAAGTGGAAATGGGTCAAGGAAGACCCACACTTGATTTGCCAAAGGACTGCTTTGATGAAAAGACAGAAAATGCATTTGATTTATCTTTCATTTCCCCAATGTCAGTTCAAGTCCATTACACAAGGGTAAGAGATTAGAATTAAAAAAAAAGGGACTAACAGCTTTCAGTGTTTCTGCTAAGCTCAAGAAATGTCTGTATTCTGCTGAATGGTACTAGCTTCTGGAGACTTTCCATCCACTGACGACTGTTTTGAAAGCACTTTGACATTTGTAATAACTTCTTCCCTAGTTTGCTTTCAGTCCTCAGGTGGCTATCGATATTGAGATTACACATACCATACAATAGAATAATCAATGTGATTTTTAGAAATGCTAAGCAAATAGTTTTCTTGATGTTTGCAATATTGGCCTGTACCACTACTATAAGTTGTGGCATCTTCCAGTTACATAGAGCGTATTCTAAACAAGAACATGAAGTAAGTATGCAGTTATTGTGATTTATTGTGCACTCATCCAAATTATGAAAACTCAGGTTTGATAGCTAAACACGATCCATACTGTAAGAAGAGATGGACTGGCATAACATGAATAGGTAAGGCAAAACAGGCTAAGCCTACATCTACACAATAAGGGCTCACATTATTGCCAGCAATGTAAACGTAATCTGGTGGCATTATGAAGCTGCAAGAAGTCATCTTTTACTTCTCCCTTTTTTTTTTTTTAATTTCCCTAGTCAAGCAAAATGAGTTTTTATGTACATACCTCACTAAATAATTTCTCCACATCAATCACAATTCCTTTTTTTATGGCAGTTCCCACACCACACATGATAACTTAATATGCAGCCCTCAGTGAAGAGTTTCCAGATTCTTAGGATGAAATGGCAGCTGCAGGCAGTTAGGCTAAGACCTAACAAAATAACAATAAATTGGTGACGGAATTCCTGAAGTGATCACGAGCTCCATAGTTCCTTATCAGTGTTGTCCAGCAGGCTAATCCTCAAAGGATTCCATGCTTAAACACAGCATATTACAAGTTTCCATAAGAAATTAAGATCTTAGTCTCATAGTGCATTTCTAATCTCTCTCAGTTTAGTTTCTATACTGGGCTTCCCGGAGTTTACTAACAGCTGAATAATGCAATTAGGAGGAAAAAACACAACCTCACAAGTTTATCAACTTTTTCCCCACCAAGAGAGACCACAGTTTAAAGGACAGCTTTCAGTTTAGTTTACCAAACTATTCAAAGGACTAGAGTGAAAGTTACTCTAATCCATTGAAGCTAAAGCAATAAAAGAACGCTTCTTCCAAAATACAAGCTTTATACACTTAAGTGTCCTACAGCTATCCGGAATATAACATGGAATTGACAAACAAACTGATCTTGAAATGTATTCATGTAAGAATATAAGAAACAGTAAGAACATAAGGAAACAGAGACTGAATGAATGTAGGTAACAAGATGAGCATTTCATCAGATTAAGATGTGCAATTCAATGGCACATCCTTGACCTAGCCATAAAATTCAAATGTATTTTCAACCATTTATGAATTGTATTCAACAGATAATTGATGCTAGATTTGTACACAGAACAACTAAAAGTTATTAAGAAATCATCACCAGTGCAGACCATACAACCATAACACTGAAGAATTTTAGGATTGATGCTAACATCGCCAGAAAAGAACATTTCTTACCAATGTCAACAACTGAGAGGATGTCTAAGCATGGACAGCTAACCTAGAACCTTAGAAAGCTTTAATGCTACAACACCTTAGAAAGCTTTAATGCTACAACACCTTGTAACAAATACTTTTTTTGAAAAGCATTACTCTTATACTAGTTGCTGTATTCTGGAGTTAAACTACTCCTTTTCCCCTGTATTTCAGCACCTCACCTGATTCAGTATCCTGAAGTTATTACTCATTCAGATACTCAGAAAATCTGATAGGTATTATCACCTATAGAGGAAGAATTCTGTAAGAGAGTAACATGAGCTATACATCTTCCAAATTTCTCCCTGATATACAGCTAGCACTATATATAAACAGAGTTCCTATAGTAAATCATAAAGTATAATTTTCTTATGTTGGAGAATCTGGGGACCCTAAGTGCATCATAATGCAAGTAGAATTTAGGACAGGTCAGACAGAAACTTTATTAACTATGATCATACTGAGAGAACATTTGGACAGCATCTCCCTCTCTGCTCCCCTGCTCTCTCCCAAGTGATTGGAGGGACCCAACCTACATACTGTTTCAGAAAAGGAAGAGGTGAGGAAAAATAATCATGTCAATGTTAATGAAGGACAAGTATCCACCCCTGGGAGGGAAGGACTCCTTAAGTAGTGTGCTAACTGCCAAGGAATCAAACAGTAAATAACATGACAATATGGAGGCTTTTGATGGAGTCTACAGTAGTGGCACGCTCAGTATTCTCTTAGCTCAGAAGAGGGGAGTTGGAAACAATCACAGGCTGTCAGCTTTTAGTCAGAAAGGAATGTTCGTTTACTAAAAGTAACTTCTTACCCAGACCTCTCAATCTTCAATATTAATAATTTTACTATAGAGTCTCCACTTACATTTTCCTTTCTACCCATACAACAATTGGATAACCAAGACATGACATCTCAAGACTCCCAAGCTCTATGTCCATAGCAAGCACTAACCATGGAGCCTGTAAACATGCAAGCAAAATTATTGTAAGCATTAGCATACTAAAAGGACAAGCAGAATGGAACCACGAAGAGGTTCTATTTCAAGCTAGTCTGGTATAATTGAGAAAGTGTTATATAATTATACTCACAAAGTATTAATGACAAATAACCACAGATTACTAAATGAGAAGTTAATAAGTACATTATTGTTGATGAACAACATGGGAAAATTAGTGGTCAAGGGAAAAAAAAAAGGGGGGGTTACAGAAAATTGACCGCTACATTTGTACACAACAAACATTATCAACTGAAACTGTCAGCCATCAGAAGAAAGGAGCAGGGATGGAGGGTAACTGCATTTGGTAATGAGTTTAACAAAGAGAAGAATAGTCAACACAAAGCAAGAGGGCAATAAAATTTGGAATGGCTTGAATTGACTTGAAGCATGGGCACACTAAGCATTCAGCATTGAGAAGTGGAAGGTAATGAGCCTGTGGGGAAAAAAAAAAATTGTATGGGAAATTTATTTTTCAAGGCCATATGTTGCAAAAGTTTGAGCTGGAGTAGAATGTAGCATGGTGGTGGATAAAACTAAATACTCCTGTCACTCTGCTTAAGACTGCTGAAGAGAAAATCAAAAGACTGCAAGATCAATTTCAGAAGATACTAGAACAACTACAGCTCTGGTGTGAGAAGGTGAACTCCCACGAGGAACAGTCCTCTGGTACAACATGACACACTTTGCTAAATACAGGACAAGAAGACTTTGGCAAAATTTCAGGACATATGAGAGTCTGTAATGTTACAAAATTTACCAGCATGTGTCTGTATGAAGGTCTGATATTTACTCTATTTTACTCATGAGTCATCAACATTTCATGAGAAATTCTTGGCCTGGACTGTGCAACTCATTAATTTGCAGATCACATAACTTATGCATAGGCTTCCATTCTCTGAGCAGAACATAATTTTTAGAATCCGCTTTTTTCAAAGCAACGCTTTGAGCAAGCTTTTGATGTGCTCTGTGCAATTCCAAAATTGTTTCCATGATTATACATACCACTGGGCTTACCCACTATATTTAATGAAAGCAATTGAAAAAATAAAAAATGGTGGGGGAGAGGGACAGGCTTTTCTGTTTTTCACACATAGACCTGTTCTCTTCTCTACCATAAATTCTGCAAGGTCTGAAGATGGAATAGGTGTTTAGGGAAACACAAGCTTTACCCTTTCTTTCATTTTCTCCTCCAGCACTTGAGAAAACTCCATTCCCATATTGTATTTTTTTTTAAATGTTGGGATCCATATTCCACATCTAGCCTAGGTGTTCTCCATCTGATTTGCTCTGGCTTACTTCTGTTCACATAATTTCTCCACGGTTGCAGCTAGATGGCTGTAAGTGTCAAAAGTTTACAAGTGCTCGAAGGACAAAATGGGCCTCCGTTGCTTCTTTTATCACTATTTGGCAGCAATTTGGGCCATGATCTTTAAAATATTCAACTTCAGTTACTATTCTGGCTGCTGAGAGGGACAGGGAAGAAAAGGAAAGAGGGATTTCTAAAAATCAGTAAGGCAGCAGAACTGCCGTGGAGTTCCATGGGACAAGACAAACGTACTTCTTTATTTCTGAGGTACTATCCCTGGTAAGTATCAGAGCGCCACCATAAATAAAGGTAACATCAGAGTTCCCCAGAGGATCACAGCATTCTATCAACTTCAACATTTTGTATCTTATCTTTGTGTTCATATTTCCTTTCACTGATACCAGCACATTGCCAAAAGTAATTAGATTTTTATCTACCACTAGCTCCATATAATGCTCCCATTTAATTTAATGGAGCCTCTGGTCATTAAAGATACACAGAACTCTCGTGGCCTTGTTCTGCATTTTCCTCAGTTTGGTATGTTGTTAATATCTGAACACAAAGACATTAAACTGAGAATACAATTAAAAAATAATAAAAAAAAACCCACCCAGATTTCTCATTGCTGATCGTTTCCAAGCCTTGTTGTCACTTTGTTTAATTTCCATTCTGCTTTAGGTAAAAAGATCTTGTACCGGACTGTTTGTGAATATTTGTATAAAGTAACATCAAAGAAACAGTTTAGATTTTTTTTTTTATATAAGATTTCCTACACTTTAAGTAATAAAAATACTACACTTTGGCACAATGCATCATACTTTGGAGCACTCCGAGTGTCTCACAGCAATAAAAGGTATTATATATTTTCTCATGAGGAATGGCATGCACAAAGTTGATAATGTAATAGCATTTACTGAACCCAGAAATAAATCCCAATATACAAGCTCTCAAGACAAAATGGTATCTTTCTCACTTGTCTCTATACTGAATAATATAAAATGTGATACTATAATTTAACCAATAATTAATATAGACAAAGGCAAACCCTTTTTTGTGACATCTTTTCTATTATGCAAATAGGGATTATAGAAGTACAAAATTCAAAAATATGAGACTGAAAATCAAGACAAATGCCTATGCTCTTTGCACTTCTCCATATTAACTACTATATCACAAGGCAAACAATATGTTTTTTTTTAATTTTACGCAACAAACACAATATGACAATTTTTACACAAGAAACACAATATGACAACACTGCAAGTGTTCCACTGAAATCCACAATAAGTGGATTGTAGACTTAGCTATTTTGGTGTTTTCAGAGATTACTGAAGCAGAAATACATTCAAATCCAAAACTTTCCATTTAAGACAACCTGAATGAATCTCCAAGTGCAGTAATTATAACTTTGACTAGAATTACCTAGGTGAAAAATATTTAAAACCTGATGCTTCTATAGACAATGTTTAGTTATTGATCAAAAATAACCAAACACTGCTGAGAAAACCAATGTTTATAGGGAGCTGATCTCTTTGGGTAAATTAGCACTATAGATTTTCAGCTAACAAAACTTTTTCCTATCCAATCTATATTTTTGTCACACATTTAATCCAAACTGCTTTTTGTACATGAGTAGTATTCTGTTCACCTCAACAAACCACACAGGAGATTTAAAGACTTATCCATTCAGCACATTTCATCTTAACCCTATTGTGCTCACTTTATAGCTCTGGACAACTTTTCCTGCTGTTAACGCAAGAGTATTTGCTAAATCACCCACCTATTTTACCAGATTATGAAAAGTGGAGATTTTCCCTGCTACTTCGCATTCTTACCCTAATTTAAATGTACTGGAAGTGAACTAGTCCGATTTCTCAGTAACCCATTTCATTATTCAGATTAGCTATATTTTAACTCATTATCAGACATGGTTCCCTAAGTTCTCTTTTATATCCACATACAACTTCCTTATTTTCCTCCCCATTTTCATACCTTATGTTGCTCACACTTAATATGCCTTTTTTTTTTTTTTTTCTTGAGCTTATGGTAATTCAGAGCCACAATTCAGTTTTATACATCTGCCATGACTGTGCTAATTGCGACTATATAGGAAAACTGAGACTTGTGATTTCTTTGTATATTCTTGAATGGAATTAGTTGCAAATACTACTCATGTTTTCTCTGCTTTTTTTTTTTTTTTTTAAATATATATACAGCAACACATTTGTTTTCATTGATTGGTTGGTACAGTGCATTGACATACCATAAACATCTATTCAAAATAACCCTGGGGTAAACATAATCTTTTGCTGATTAAGAATGCTGCAGGTTTACTTGGAGGTGAAGAATGCATTAAACTATTGTCCTGGTTTGAGGACATCATCATTCATTTAAGTTATGGTGATTTGGTAAATGCGTGATGCCATCATTTGTTATTAACAGTAAACAATACAGAATATTTTGGGCTGCTCATATTCTTTCTCAAGACAGAAAGGTGCTGCTTAAAACCACGGTATTTTGCTCAACAAAATTCTTTTTTGTAGGAAGTATTTCTGTCTCGAGGTGTTTAGACCCATGTCTTCAAAATGTTTCCCTCTTGCCTTGGGTGCAACCTGAAGTGCTTTTCCACTACCTTTTAGCAATAATTGGCACCGATGGATCCACTTTAAGACAATGAAAAATACCAGTGTACGGTACTTACCAAAAACCCAGATCCCTAGGGTTGAATACTTACATCTCCAAACATGACCCAATAAAAGACTATATGCCAATGTGTCTGCCTTCTAACTCTACCAGTTAGCCTGATGAAAATGCTATCTTTCTTTAAACATGTTGCCATCCTAAATCATCTTATGTTTCCTAAACTAACGACCTTATAAGAAAGAGACCTTAAGCACCAAAATAAAAGCCTCTACCATTAAACCTAGGTACACTGCACTGCACTAATCCTCTTTTTATTGGTGAGAAACATGCAACACACAGGGCACCTCTGCATTAGCATTTTAGTGTACATCAGGAGAGCAGATTTGATGCCCATCTGTTAAACATCCCTATTTATTGCTCTTTCACTCGCTGCAGTGTGGTTTTGGTCTGCATGAATTGGTCCTTCTTCGGGTTCAAATAAAGCCAAAGGTGTACTCCAGGAGGACACCTAAGAACATCGAACCACCTACATTCATTCCCTCCCTGGGACCCAGAATTAGACTTTTGTGAAGTAGAACCTCCTGAAATTCTTCGAGCATGGACATTAGCTCCTCTGTTCCACAGAGCTGCTGCCTGCAGTACACATCACTTGCTGACATAGACATAGTAAACAAGCGGCTATTCTTAATATCTCCGAAAATCTGTTTATCCTAGAAGTCTCTTGTTAGGTACCCAGCAATAGAAGACATATAAAAATTTTGTCTTAAATAACTTGACTTAAATGTCTGCAGACAAGCTGAAATAGATCTGTACAAGCATCATTCCCAGAACAGAACTCTAACCATGGGGTAGCATCTCATTTTTCACTTGAAGATAGCAAAAATTAATTGCTAATCCCAAATTTTGAGAAAAATATATCTGTTTTTCCACAGCTTTATCAACAGAGAAAAATCCCTACTATAAACGAAGGAGCAATCAAAACGAGTTCTGGTTCCTGAAATAAAGGAACATAGGTAGGTCATAGTGAAAGAAGCAAGAGAGTCAATGTCCCAGCCCTTACTCCGGGAATTGTTTGTGAATTACTGCCACAGAATACACTCCAGGTAATAGCCACAATTCAAGAGAATTAAAACCCATCCAGTTTCTTCCCTCAAATTAATTTTAATCAAGCTAAGCATGATGCAGTGGAAGAATTGACTAAATATATATAATCATTACATTTTTAAATTCTTTATTAAGCAGGAGGCATTCAATCTATTAATTAGTGTATTGTCACAGGCAATTTGAAAGCACCGGTCTTAATCCAAATAGAGTAATTTACAAATGGAGAAACACTGGATCATCATTTGCACAGACATTTTGATGCTGACTTACAGCATTGTTTCCTAAATTCAATGATGTATGGGAAGAAATTAATATTTGAAAATGAAACCGAGCATATTTCATCATAATGTGATACAGATACACTCTTTGACAGAGACATTATTGGTAATGGCCTCCAGCCAATATCTGGCTGTTATCTTATTTGTACAAGGATGCACTTGAAAATCAGGAACAATAGCTGAGAATGCATTATTTTATTCAGTTCAATCATTTTGGTTCCTTCTCCGACATTGGATTTGTGCAGCGGATGCTCAATATGTTTACCTAAAAATTCACAAGGCCTATACAACAACTTAAATCCCATTAAAGCTTCGCACTGGGACTTCAGTGGTGCATCAGCCCTTTACACATGGGTGACTTTCACCATAAATAATGACCCTTTTGGAGCAAGGTTTTCAACTCTAATTAGAGAACATTTTTGTTACTCTCCAAGTGGAAAGCTTCCCGGTGTCTCAGTGGTGCATCTTTTTCTCTGCCCAGGACTGCAGTGGCTCTGAAACATATATGCCTGCCTTCAGCCACAAGGTACAGATGGACTGGGTTATAATCCACAGCAAATTTTAAGGTCCTCACCCAGAGAAATGCATGTAGTTTAGAAATGCATCTAGTTTATAATTTGCTGGGAAATATTCTTTGAATTATTTTTTTTTTCTTTTACCGGGTAGGATTCATTGTAAACTGTAGAAATTTTTACGAGGCTGGCTGATTTCTCAGCATCTGTTTTCTGTGCTTCATCCATTCTTAATGGCTTTCTCCCCATATTTACTTTTCAGGCTGATCTCTATATTACACTCTTCCTCTCCCACTTCAAATCTACTAGCAAGAATAAGGGGATATTTTAAGAAATTTTAAGCTTTACACAGTTCCCTGAGTCAGATTAGCCTTTCATTTACACAGTCTAAATGAATTCTGTGTAAGCCTCCCCTAGCAAAGGTACAATATCCTTTTCCAGCCATCCCATCCTCTCTCTTACCATCAACTCACCGAGTGCTGCAAATGCAGTGGAGTAGCTAATTATATTAGAAATGAAAACTAGTAATGTATTCAGAAATTCAATCCAAGAAAGGATATAAGCATGCACATAAGGTGTATAGAGCAGCTGAATTAGCAAGATACTACAAGTCCTGTCAACAGGAATACAGACATTTCTTGCCTTTCTGACTCAAATTCAGACTGCAAAACTCTAAATGAATAAGAGTAGGAATAATTTTAAATTAGGAGCCCAGTTTCTCCAGTTGAGGATTAGGCAGTTGTATATAAATACAAAGCAGGATAATGGCATTATGCAATATACCTATAATTGAAGGCAAGGGTATATTATGATTAGAAAACTTCCACTTTGAGTCATTACTAAATTTCCTTAGTATTGTGAAATTCAGATATATACTCTTTGTCAAAGGTGAATTCTGGGGAAATTTTTAGAAAGCTGGAATAGCAACCAACCGCTGCTTATTTTCTGTAAGGATTTTTATTCCCACAGACCTTTGAAATTATTGATACCATTGCCAAATTTTACGTTTGTCCCAGCTTGTTTGGAATTTGGGCTCTCTTTTTGAGTAACGACTCCATATTTCTAGATAAACTATTTAATAAACAGAATATTTACATGACAGGAACACCATACACTATAAAGTTGTTCTCTTCGCACTTGACCCTTGACTTCAAGCAATGCAGAGCTAAATTTAGCCTTTATCTCTCCTCTGCTTTTGTTCTGTATAGTTTAATATACTAATTATCTTAAGGGAAAATTCAAAAAGCCCAAGACCCACGTATATGAGGCAGATGACATTCAATATTTGGGGGTTTCTTAACACTTTTCATTTAAGCCTATCTTTTAAATAGGCCTTTCAAACTGTCCAGGGTTACATGATGTACATGAAGGAAACTGATATGTTCACTGAGAAAGAGGGTAGAGAGTGGGGTGAGCAGAATCAGCCTAAAGTATCTGTTCTCATGAAAAAAAAAAAAAAGGCAAAATTACTCTATTACAATGAAAAAAGCTACAAGATTTCACTCTATAAAATAAGGAGAGATTGTTGCCATGGTACCAGCAAAATTTCTCCTTCACTTATATGCACACACATGAACCTTTCTTGACAGAATAAAATTATAAATGTGCAAGGTAAAATATTTTCTATTACACTTCTTCAGAGTATTTTAAATAGATATTTGCATTGTATTTAGATGAAATCATTTCTTGCAGATCTCTTCCAAAGCAAAGCAACAAACATTGTATTGACATTGAAATGCATGTCCTCAGAAGGCACTAGGTAACTCAAGGCACGTAGAAGGGTATATATTGACTTCTGAGCTATTCTCCAGCAAAGACAGATTTCTCAGCAACTGGAAACTCTCTTAACCTGGACAAAATCACATTCAGCAAATATGCAACTGCCTTAAAGTTTTTATCCAGGATGGCTGAATGACTCGGAGTCATGTTCCTGGGGCTCCGTTCCTCATGTTCCTACTGCTATTACTACTCTGTGGCCTAAAATAGGATAATCTTATGTTCCAGTCTATTTGTCTTTATAAGACATACGACATTTTGTGCCAATTTTCCCAAGTGGTCTGAGCACTTAACAGGAAAACTTTTATTCAAGAGTTCTTAGACACACAATCAGATAGCTATTCAGTGTCCTAATGTGAAAAGGCACCGCTAGATTTTCATTGCTCTTTAAATTGGTAGGTGTCCATTTCATGCACAAAGATTTCACACCAGTCCTTAATGTCAGTACAAGCATTGATTTTATATGATGATATTATACCATCTTGTGCCTACAATTGGTCCTTGCAGATACAGTAAATTTAATGACAGACATTTTGAAGACAAGAGGGACCACCTACGAGCACTCAAATAATCTATGTTCTTGCATAATGCATGACATATAACTGTCACTTATGCTAATTTCTAGAAAAGGAAGAAATATATATTTTCAAAATGATCACTGATTCGCTGAAGATTGCAAATCACTAGAAAAATCACCAATCTTTGAATAAGATCCTATAATAGCTTTTTTAAGTTTATAAACTCATTTTCAAATGTGAGCATAATTTCTACCTGAGTTTTGTCTGACATCAACTTCCAGCCAGTAGATTATGCTGCACTTGCAATCAGCTGAAGTCTTTCCCCATGTAATACACAGATGTGATCAGGTCACCTTTTAAAGTTCTCTTCGATAGACTGCTTTTTTTAGGTTTAACCAAAGCAACTTTGGCATCCTTCTGAACAACAGAACTGGACATAGTAGCCCAACAGCTGGACACAATAGCCCAAAATGCCATACACATAGGTAATATAATTTCCTAATTCCCAAAGTAAAGTTCTTTCTTCATAAACCCTTTCAACATATGTTCTCATAGCTGGAGTTTTGCACAGGGAGTTCATGGCTGTTTGATTATCCAGTATGACCTGAAAGTCAGAGACAATATATCCAGAGGCAATACTGTCTTGAACACCGTCCCTCAGTCTGGCTATTTGACCTACATTCACTGTTCCTAGATGCATAATATTGTATTTGGCTATGTTAAAGTTGAACTTATTTGAATAGGAAAGCAAGCTATTCAGATGACGCTGTATAACTGGCTTGTCCCCAGGTGGACAAAATTTGAAACTTTACATTCCCTCCACAGGATATGTAGTCTTTTCCTCTAAAGGAAAGACTTCATCCTCCAGGGCTCTCTCTACTTTGCATTTTCCACACCAGCATGACACTCTTGGAAAAAGTAATGAGAGGGAAGATTGCAACTTCATATGGTCATATATTTAACCCTTTATTTTGTCAGTTATCAATCTACGTCCCACCATTTTATCTCCCCAATGCTAAAGCCACCCACTTTGGATGGCTGAAGCATGCTGCACGCAGATCTAGAACATACATTCACTGTGGCGACCCATCACTCTTCCCTTCTTTCTCTCAGTGAGCAAGCAACAGTGAAAACAGATGCAGTATTGTGCTTTGCTGCTTTCTTTCTCACATGCTGCGTGCTAGAGTCTGACAAGAAAGATTATAAATAGAACAGAGCTTCTTTCTCATTACAGTGATTTTAATGAGAATGATAAATGGGTTCAAATAAAACCATTCAGGCTCCAGTGATAAGATCGCTATCTCTTCCAGTGCTGCATCTAACCCAATTTCACGTCGTCATTATCTTCCCTGAAACGTAATGGAATTTATGGCAATTTAAAGGATCAATCTTAGTATATTTTCTATATGCTATGATTTCTCCAGCACAGGAAAACTCCCCTTACTTGATCTTCATTATGACTATCCTTGCAGGTATATCTGCTCACAAATGACAAAATAGCTAGCTACAGATTAACACATACATTGATCTGTGCACGCGTAAGACACTTGCCTCTTGGTTGTTGTTTATTCCTAAAAGATCAGAGATCTACTGTTATGACTTGTACTGAGATGAATAATGTAATTAAACAACACCCAGGAGAAAGAGGAATAAAAAATGCCTGAATAACAAACTCATTTGCTTTTCAGATTCTTTTTTTTTAAAAAAGACTGCCAAACTTTAAGGCTGCCAAAGACTACCTCAGAAGGAGTGCGACAATTATCAACACAAAGCTTACAAGTGAAAAATGGATTAATAATCCCGAAACTTTTTCATGAAAATTTTTCTATCAGAAGGCTAGAGAGAACTGGAAGTTCATAAGTTACATTATCAGCACAGAGAAGGCATAAGTCAAAGTGAAAGAATAGCAGCCTAAAACGTCAGCGATGACAAGGTCAAGGCAAGGATTTTTGCCACAATAAAATTAAAAGCTATCGTTCCCTTTCATCATTCTCCTAGAAATTGTCTGTGTTGCTTTATGTTATTCCTGCTCCCATGTAAGAAAAAAGAGGTAGAGTAGATCTGGAAGACTATGTTGTCACCTTCTAACAATCCATACAGCTTTCTGCATTCTTGAGATTATCGACTGTTTTGATATATCCGATGGTTTTGCTCATAGTTCCTTGTGCAAATGTTTACCTGAGAACACATAAAGAGTCTGAAAAGTCATAAAATGCCTCTTTTTGGGACCGTGGTTTATGATTCTTTCTGAAAGATGTGGGATATGCAACACTGCTGCCAGAGTGCTCTCTCGTTGTGGGTTTTGTACAATGTCCTTGCAGTCTAAATGCCAGGAACTGTTCCAGAAGTAAACAGAGCCTTACAGACTTTCACTGAAACTAGCACTGAATAAATGCTGGTGCCATCAACAGAGTCAGAGTATTTCACCCAGTATGTTCTGTGTCATTGCTAAACCCTAGCAAGGGAGCTAGAATGTCTCTTTTTCCCTCTCCTCCTCTCTTGCTGTGCCTGATTTTCAGGCTTACACTTTCCTGCTGAAAATTGAACTGGTTTAAGGCAATGGCAAGGATATTTTTTCCTTCTTGTATACAAGGAAGACTGGGGGAGAAACTAGACCTTTCTAGACTTAACATCTTATCCACTGTAGAGACAATGAGGCTCAGTAACACAGTTGTCCCTTCAGTCCTGTGTTCTTACAGCTCTCAAACCTTAACTGTTAGGTCTTAAGAGCTAGTAAAGTTTTCCAACAATACAACAGCTTCACACTCTATATGACTTTTTGGCATAGTAAACTTTGTTCTCCTCCCTTCTTTTTCCTGTTAGGTTTGTTGGTCTCTTTAGCCAAAACACACAGAAAGATATAGAGTTAGCACACGTCCATTTTCTCTGACCTTATGGGCTAAATACTAGTTGAGATTTTATGGAAATGTAAGTCTAAATGTTTATCGCAATATTTACCCAGCCCTTTGTTCTCTGCAGAATAAAGTCTGTATTGTGCATCTATATTTGGATGAGATTCCCTCCTGCTGATTTATCTAAATATGAAATAAGAAAATAAACAACATCAACAAAAACCTTCTGATTTGAGCCCCCATTAAACCCCAGGTTTTCAAAAGCATTCTCTTTAAGTCAAAAATGTCACAGCCTTTTTTATTAGGGGTGAAATTATGGAATGAAAATATCTCCTCTTCTCTGCGCTCCAGGAAGGCCCTCAACCACCTCTTCATTCCAAAGATGGCTAATAATTCCTGCATGTATCGCGTGTGTGCATGAAAGTGCTTCAGGAGGAAAAGTGCTATATAAATGTAAGCTGCTATTAATTATGGCACTCGAAGGAACATTCAGATAGCTTAGTTTTTCAAACTGAACCTACATTAACGTTGCTATATGTTCTAAATTTCATTTTCTCCACAGCTTTTAATTTGCCACTCTGTCAACAAAGAAATATAAATTCACTATTCCAACACACCTCTAAACCTAGATATACTCTGCCTGCTGATTCAACTACAACAATTGCCTAATATATATTATTCCTAGAGCTCAGCTGAGGCTGATGTGAGACAAAGACTCAGAAAGGAAGATGAGAAAAAAATAGTTTGTTTTATACATACATATAAATATATACGTTTTACAACATGGGAGCAGGAGTACTGAGCAGGGAAATCACACACATCTCCTCAGATTTCCAAGAGATTACATTAAAATGCAGCAATTAAAAGGGAGGCAGAAGATGATAAGGATTATAATCAAATTTGTTCTTCTGGAACATCTTCAAGCCAGTGTTCTCAAATCATTTCATTAAACAATCAAATCTTATATGGCATAACATAAGGTTACTAAGAGATTAAAAGATACCTTCACCCATCACCAGGATGACTACTTGGTGTTTAACAAGCAGCTGTACATAGTAAATAAACACTTACTGACAACTACACAAAATGGAGAAGTCAATATTCAGAAAAGATAAAGGCAAGAATTCGTGAATAGGATTGCGCTGGCTACAACAGTAGCCCTAACACCCCTAGTGCTGCAGTAAATGCCATGGGACTTTTACCCAAAGGAGTATTAGGCTTTCTGAATGCAGGAGGCTACACAACTTTTTATTTTCTCGGGTTTTGTGTTAGTTTCTCGTGATTTTGACGACCATAACATAGCAGTAACCTCATCACTTGACGGTCTGCATCTCTCTTCAGCATTGCAGATTCTCTCTTTGCGTGCGACCCGTATCACTCTTACCAAGATTAGCTTGCAGAATATATTCAGTATAGGACTATTCTTTAAAAATTTTATAGGTAAGTCTGAAGGACTCAATTTGTTAACTTGAGCATCTTGCTGGAACCACGTGACTGCTATAAACTTTTATATGACCTACAGTCATACAGAGATGTACACTTTCTGTGCCAAATTTCCATTTGCCAGGAAACCTGCTCAGTCTGGACTTTTTGTGTCACAAACAGTTGGGCTGCTGGCAGAATGCTTTCTACAAGGTCTTGTTCCATTTGTGATTTGGGCCAAGTGGAAATCGTATCGGGTTAGAAAGCTTTCAGACAGGAAAGATATTTTTTCACATGCCGAGACAAGAAGCAATTCTTTGTATGGTTGAATGATCGATTACATTATTGTTTCAGAGATTTAAACTGCATTGTTATGGAGCATCACAGCACTAGGAACTCAGGCTGAGGAGATTGTCTTTTACCTATAGATAGGATCCACTTGCCCCCTAAGAAACTCTTTTATCCAATGTTCATCTCGGAAAGGTAAGAAAGAGAGAAGGAAAGCCTCATCTATAGGAATAGTCATTATCCAGCTACTGGTAGTTCCTGTTGTCATCACTCTGAATAAGGAAGCAATTTGATTTTCTCATGTAGAAAGATATGAGAGGCTTCCAAAAGAAGGCACTGTGGTTAAAGCCTCTGTAGTGTCTGTAGACAATAACAGTAACTCTTCTGCATCAAATGCTGGGGAAGATGCCCTCAGTATGCAAACCCCCTAGATTTATATGTCTGCATTAAAGGACACACAAATACCCCTATGAACATAACAGAATGAGTGAATGATCAGTCACAGGCTACCTGTAAGATTAACTATGGAGACTGGAAGTGTCAAAACACAGTATCCCACATGATGCCTGCTCACCAGGTAGGATATTGGGATTCTCCACCTCTGATCCTTAAAAAAATAAAATAGTAAGGACTGTGTTACAGCAATCCGGGGCTGTGCTTTCCTGAAGTGGATATGGAGATGAGTGTAAAATGCTCTGACAACAGAAGAGCACAGAGAGATGCATTGCTGGGAGAGAGCACTGGGGGACTGCAGAGGGTGGAAAGTGCCAACGTTGATCCCTTCTCAAGTGTACTACTTTCAGGAAGGTAGAACTTAAAATGAAACACCCCAAGAATATTCCACTTCCCACCTCAGAGGGTTGATTCTTCTGGGAACAAGAGACAATTTAGGCAAATTTGGACTAGGACCAAACTGGGATCCACGTTATTGACACTAGAAATACTCAACATCTGTAACTGGGCAGGACTGGTAAGAACATTGGGCTTCCCCAGCACAGAGAAAAGGACTAGAGGTGGGTAGAACAGACCAACATTGAGCACCTCTAGACTTCTCTTTGAACAGTTACTGCTTCTTTAAAATGGAAGGGATCACCTTTCCTCTTTTACACTTCTCTTTGGGAAGGCAACTCATGCAACTGCAGGGTTTCCTTCCTGATACATATCCAGACAGCAGAAGAGTAAAGAATGGAAAAGCATTTCATCTCTCATACCAGTTCAGCGGAATCTCATTATCTTGCTTGGTGTGGCTGCTACAGTGACTTAACTGTTTTCTGTGTCATTTTTCATCAACTGTCTTACAAATTACAGTCTGGCTTTTGAGCGATGGATATTTCATTGTAAGAAAGAATGTAATTTGGAATTGGAGATTTGAAACCAAGTACTGACAGTACTATTCAGACCAAACTTCAGGACCAAATCCTGCCCAGCAGAGTCAGAGCTCTGCCTCGCTGTTACCTTCACACAAGTCATGCCTGCCCAAGCCCCATGCTGCCTCTGACAGCACCTGCTTGCTCTTTAAGCATACAGCACCAGAACTGCAGGGTACAGAAGAAAAGAATGAAAAAAATAATTAAAAAAAAATAATCCACCCATCATGCTTTACCAAATGCCTCATCTAAGGGGTTTTTAGATTTTTGTCCTCTAATATTTTCCAAATTAATCTGAAGCAATTGAAAAATGGATATTACTTATTGGCCTCCAAATTCTTATTTTGAATTAATACAAAATGCAGAGACAAGATCATTGACTCATAGTTATTTCTTAATGGGATGAAAACCAGTGGATTTCTCAAAGTATAAGCGAAAGTTCAGAAAATTCCTTCCCTGGACACTTGTGTTAAGAATAAATTATTTCTCTTCAGGTTTGTATGCGATAAAAGATAGAATTTATTACTATTGTCAATTGTCTCTCACCCAGAACTACTTACAAGGACAATTCATTTTGCAGTCCAAACCAGCAGAACTTTTAATTCACTGGGTAGCATTCTATACTTTTACAGCTCGAGAACACATCTCATTTCTTCCTTTTTTTCCAAATATTGATGAAGTGCAAAAATCACCTTGTTATCTATGGTAATCTGCTCTCACACAAAATTATAATTCAGACATCTACAACATTCTCTAGATAGAAAGCTTACGCAATTCAGGATGATGTCTGTCCCTCTCAACAGTCAGAGAAAGTGGTGTCCTAATTCAATCTAAATACCATGGATGATTCAGTTTCAGTTCTGATTAGAGCTAGAATTGGAAGCTGCAGATAAAGACTAACAGATTGAGTTTCACTACGTGCATAGTTTGGGTGGGCACGGCTGTGTTAAGGAGCTTAGCAAAAGTCTGACAGTGAGTGAGGAACACCTGTAGTCCAGAAGAACCCCCATAACAACAGTTTCCTACTACAATTGTTAGGCAAGTTTTGCCTGAAGCTGAACTACTCCACCCAAACACCCAGAGTGGTGACTTTTTGTTATTCTACCAGTAACTGCTGCATTAAAGGGTATAAATTTCATCATACTGGCATCCTCTGCTTTAATTTGCACAGGATTAGTTTGTTTTTTCTTCTTAAACTCTCTGAGATTTTATGGAGCTTTAATGAGTAACTAAGAAGGATCCAGACTTGTTAAGCCTCTGACAGATGTTCTTTAATAATATCATCGTTCTTGGTCTTTTCAGAGACTAGACAATTGGGATTATATTTTGTGGTCTGGTATGCAATATTTATTAGAATTTAACTATTTCATTAGCTTGCCTTATGAAGATGCTGTGTTAATGGCTGCTATTCCAACTTAATTGTTGCTGATTATTTTTTTAATTTTTACAAGCGTAGTCACACTGTGTGTATCCAGCATATCACTGGTGTTTCCTTTCCAAGAAGATAACAAGGCTTACCAAACAGTGTCACCCAGCAGGTTTTTATTGCCGCATACACTTTGGTAACATAATGCCCTTCCTTTGGATATATCAATTATCGTCACTTTTTCTTCCTTTACACTAACATACTGTTGTCTGTTTAGAAGTGGGAATAATTTCCTTTTCTGATAGCACAAGTATATTTCAGTTGTATCTCACAAAAAATGTCTATGAGTTTGGGAAGGAAGTGTGCAGACACACAGGATAAGAGAAACATGATAAAACCAAGTATACCAAGGTTGCAAAGACGAAGAGACATGTAGCTAGATAACCTGCTCTAATATTTTTACCAGAACACAAAATTTCTTTTCCCAAGAAAAAGACCGCCAATGTTTTCGAGATTGCTTTAAGAAAACAAAGACAGCATAAATATATATTGTTCTTCCTTCCTGGCAGAGCAACCAAACATTCTGGCCTCACTTACAGTATCTCATGTAAAATCACACAGCCCTCCAAATGGGACAGAAAATTGATCCTTGAGCTTCAGCCAAAAAACACACGTCAGATATCAGCACCAGCTATCTATATGTTGACTTCAGCGGCACCTACAACAAACAGCATTGTGGAATAATTCCACTTAGCTTATCTGTAGCCGGTAGAGTAATGATACCAACTAGAAAAATATTCTATAATGCTATCACCTTAAGTAGCCCAAGTTGCTTACCTGTCTCCCCACATTCCTCAGTAATCACCTGGTAAAGCTCCCTTTCTAGAAGCATCCTTGCACAAACAGCACAAACCTCCCCCAGATTTCTTTCTCAATAGTCCCACTGCTTTTTCATTCCTTCTGAATATTGAAAAAGAAATTCTCTAATGACATTTAAGAGGGGTGTTTTTGGAAAATTATTCTGCTACTACATATTTACCTTAATAAAGTTAAAAGAGCCGTAACTCCATAATTACTTATAAACATGGCTCATTTAGGATATTCTTGTTTTATTAGAATAGCAGAGTGCATAGTTGGTGGGGGTAGTGGTGTCTGTCTGTCTGTCTATCTATTTATTTACTTAATTACTCACTCACTCACTCACCCTCAGTGCTAACTCTCTAGCCTGCTTTTGCAACAATTGCAGCTGACTGCAAGCTATTGCTTGTAAGGCTCACCAGGAGGAGACTTCCTACCCCAGAATGCAATCGGGTTTTCTTATTAATCAAAGTCCTTGAGAGCTGAATGTTTCCTGTTCCCTAATCACATCTGTGAATGCTGCTTTAGGAAATCTTTTTTGCCAGCTTTTGCCACTTTTCCTTTTGAAATGGACTGAAAATATATTTAGCCGTGTGTTTTTTAAAGGACTTAAATCCATTTAATGGAAAGAAGGAATAATTCTTCTATTTCTCTTTCTATTTCTCTCTCTTCTCCATGTTCTGTGAGGTGGCCATATCCATGTCTTCACCTACCCCAGTCAGCAGTGCTCTTTTGCCTACTTAAGTGCTATCTCTTCCCTTTTTCCATCGTTCCTTCTGCTGTCTTTTATTTTTTTTCTTCCTCCTCCCCAGGTTTCTTCAATAGAGATAAAGGAGAAGAAGGTCAAAGCTCAGCATACGGCTATGTCTGCATTTACAAGTTGTGCAACACAACAGGAACATACCTGTAGAGCAAAACAATTCTTGCTGGAGAACTGACATCCACGCTACACAAGTTTCAAGAGTTTTCTTTCAGAGGAACTCTAAACCTGGATACTCATTAATGACTACAGCACGTTAGGTGCAATTCTTGAATATATCTACTACTTTAATTTCACCAGGAAGGGAACAAATGTGTGTTCAGAGATTACTCCACAGTACAAAACATAGCACGGTGTTGCGGTTTGGCCTGGACTGGACACTAAAACATGGTAAAGGGAGAGATTAGTGGTGGATTTGCTTTAAAAACAGACTCCTGAGTTAAGTTGATCATGTAGACATACTCTAAGTCACTGACTGAATCAGTAATTCAAACCCTTTGAAGTAATTAAAATCCTGCAGTTACAATTTCCATACAGTCAGCTTCATCAAAAAACACACTTAATTGATGCTGGACCTCAGTTATTGAATAACAACATAAAGCATTTATCCAGGAGACAAGAAACCTGAGTACGCATCCCACTTCAACAGGAGGGACTTCCGTCAATATCTTATTGCCACACAGAGTACATCATCACTGGCTAATGCAGTAAGAAGGAAAAAAGCATACTTGATCCCTTCTGTAGAAGACAAACTACTGTGAGGTCATAAATTCAAGCTTCAGAGGATCAAAACAAACGTAGAGTAGAAGACAGGTCAGTCAGCTAGGAAGAAAATCAAAAGGCTTGTGTTTTGTTTCCACAATTGTCTGTGTATTTTAAATTGCCCAGTCACCAGCTAAAGAAAACAGAAACCATACTGTGAGCAAGCTTCAAAATCAGGTAAAGCATACAGTTGCCGGTCTGACAGAAAGTAGTAAATTGTATGTCAGTCTTGAAGCAAGCCTTATACCTGAAGGACACTTATGCATGCCACTCAGAGACTTAGACAGAACTGGGGAACCTTTGCACCTTCCTTTTGGATCACAGCAGAGCAAGGCCGGTGTTCCAGGCATCTCATCCTCCTCTCTCTTTGATTTCTACAAATATGCTAGTGTTTATGTTCAAAAACCTCAAGAATGCTACACTTCAGAAAGTAGGTGTCTCTAGGGCTTTAATGGTACTGGAAAATGCCTCCTAGCCCCAGGCATCTAAATTCCATCTGTATCCCACAGACAAAAAAAAAAGAGGTTTTGTTGGCTTTCTCCCCTGTGCCATTTTTGGGGTGATCTGCACTTGCTCAATCCAACTGCTCAGCTCAGTAGGGAAATGGGGACTGAGTGATCAGTATCATCAGTGCTGAAACATCATCCTTTACATTCCCCCCTTCTCCCCATTTTTCTTACTTACACTGAGAAAGCCATCAGTTTCTCACATTCTTTGCTTTCAGCTTTCTTTACAGCTAAAAGGCTCTGTGACTCACAAGAAAGCTTATAATGTCTGTCTCATTCTGAGTCCTACTGGTGAAGAGTAAAATGCAGAGAAGTGAGCAACAACAGAGGTCTTGATATTAGCTTTCATTTTAAAAGAACTAAATCTTCTACTAATGGAGCTTATTAATTAGCAAGGGATCCTTAAAAACATGAGGAAGTAAAAGTTTTATGAATACTCTTTTTAATGGTAAATATTTTTCTTCAGGGTAAAATGCTGGACTGCAGCATTTCATTACTGTATGAAATTCTGATTGTGTGTAAAACAAACACAAATATGAACCGAGGAGGAATTCATTGTCAGGCATATTTGAAAAGGATTGCAGGCACCCAGGGAACGTCTCTGTTTGTTGGTTTAAAAGGCCTTTTAATCTGCATCCAATATCCTCCTAAATCTTAAAGCATTTCAGTGCAGTCTTTTCACACAAGGTGGAGTGTGATACATGCCTTGCACATAATTTTACCCCGGCTCAGGCTTTGAACTAGCTGCTAGTGGTAATGGAATATGGAGCTGTCGTGTTCTGCTATTTCGAACTCAAACTAGGAGATGAGAGACTGAAAATAGTTACTCTTTTGACTCTCTGTGTTCTGTGTCACTGAGTTTGAGTTTCTCCTTTAATATTGGAGAAAATCCTATGAAGTATCACCATCTGCTCTGCCTTTATACTCTCCCCTGGACGCACACTGTTGACTACTGTCAGAGAGAAGTTATTGCCCTGGATGGATCTGACAATGGCTGCTGTTATATTTTTTTATGTTTTTCTAAAATTTTAGTAGATCATAAGTACCTCACGTTGCCACAGTCACCCTTAAATTATACTTTTGGTTGATCTCAGAGGAAAGGCCAAAGCCTGATATTCTTCCCACCATAGCAGTGCAATTGGTCTTGTTGCCTTCAATGGAAGTTGCACTGGGTTTTGACACATAAAATTGTACAATGAAGAACCTGAAGTGTTTTCACCTTCTCCAAGGTTATCTTTTGGATCAGATTCAGGTTTTTCAAACTACAATAATCTCCTTCTGTTTTCAACTACCCAAGAGGAACAGAATAATACTGGTGCTAGTCACATGAGCAATGACTCCTTGTGTACCAACATCATTCCTGAGAGGCTGGCACAGAGACCAGCACGTAGTTTCTGTGTCAGCTCTACTACCATAAGACATGGGCAGCCAAAAAACCTGCAGGGATATATATCTTGTGTAAGAAGAAAACATCATTAACCAAATCTTATCCCTAGGTTTCTGTATACAGCAATTATATTGCTATCAGTGAGGCTGATACATATAGATCCAAGGGCAGAATAAAGCTGCTAGATAGCATTTCACTGTAGAGCTGTAATTATTCACATTGTTTTTATCATAATAATTTTAGATTAACACACTAAAACTGTGTAGTGAGTGAGGTAAATTCTACTTTCCGTCTGGAACAATTCCTGACCAAGTTGCTTCCTGATGAATATATAAGTTAGTTCTGCAGTCAATGAAACTACGACATGATGTTGAAATACCAATCCAGAGTCTTTTGGACAGCATGCAGAAGAAATGAAATGGGTTATTTACATGGTGTTGAATATTCTTTTGTTATGGAGGTCATTTTGTATTTCTTTCGAATTGCAGGGAAAGGTTCACACAAAGTCCAATCTTTGTTTAAATTACATTATCTACACATTCACAGGCTTTTTTTTGCCATTTATGATGTTAACTGCAGGTGTCAAAGATCCAAGGATCTGGCATTCATCATGAGTCAACACACAAGAGACTAGTTTCTGAACTCAGCAGTACAGTACAGATCCAAAGGCATACTATTACCTATCTCAAACCCAAAACTTTCCCATAATAAGGAATCAACAGCCTTTGTTCACCAGTCTTTGCCAAAATCTCTTGATCTGGCACTCAAAATGATCAGCTGGCAGAAAACAGAATAACTCCAGTGGTGTACACAAAATATCAGCTGGGGCTTAGGGCAAATCTTGGTCCTAATGAAGTTAATGGCAGAATTCCCACTGATCGCAATGAGACCTGACACAGAATGTGACAGCTGCATATAAACCAGAGCAGACTGGTAACAGCCTTTCAGCTCATTGTACTTCCTTGGAAACACACAGAGGCTTTCACAAGTCCTTTTGTCCACTCCAGCAACTCAAAGGAGATTTAAAATTACCTGGAGGCTAATGCTGAGCAGTGCAGATACAACTGATTTTTAGTTCTCTGCTGTATAAGAAAAATAAAAATGAAATGTTGTTTCAAGCCTCTCTCAGATGAATATTTCATGAACTTTCCAGACAATTAAAATTATAAAAATTACTAGCCAGGCCAAAATCTCTTCGATTTAAAATGTTTTGCAATGCAGTTTAAAAATAAAGAAAAATATTCTGATCATTGAGTTAAACAAAAAAGTAATTTTGAATTTAAGATCTACTAAAATATTTTTTATAACAGCTTTCCATTTCTGACAGGAGCTAACTGGAACAATGCTTATAAAAGTTGTTGAAACATCATTTCCCCAAAAATAGTTTTGGTCAAAAAAATCCTAGCTCATTTTTGAAAGATGTGACCTTTGGATAGCATGAGGCTGGCAGAATGTGTCACAAGCTGCTTCTGGATCCCTTCCCAAAACAAGTGGCTTGTGGTGATCTAAAAACAACTCAAGACAAAAGAGGAGTGGGTTTAGTAACCCCAGCTGACAGAATTGCTCCTCTGTCATGCAGATACTGTACCCCAAATGGAGGGGAAGTTCAGGACTGCTGGGACAAAACAGAGACTGAAAGTGGATTTGCCTTCCACCAGGCTTGCTCAGTGCTTACGCCTCTATTGCACTTGCATAGACCTTGTCCTTTGAACTTTCTGCTAGCAAAATAGTTCAGTACTGCTATACTGAGTCCCACCACTCTGTAGGGTTACCTAATTATGCCTATGAAAAATGAATTTTATCTTCTTTTCCTGCTGTATCTTTTCCTTTATAGCGCACATCACAGGTGTTTATTCAGCAGGAAGAATCAGGTCAGGGTCTTCTATTTTTCTTTGAAGAGGGTTAACACAAGACTATCCTGTTTTTTCTTGATTTAATTACTGATTCTGTGAGGAAAGCTCTCACACAGGTTCTATTACTGTTATTTTGCTTCAGTTGCTACTTGGGGCCATCGTACTGTCTGTTTCAGATATGCCTCCAGGCAGTTTTGGCCTGCTGAGATCTTTTTTTGACACCCTGAGAACTACTGATGAGGTTTTGTACCCCTGCGGCAGCGCAACCTGTCTCCTTGGCAGCTAAAAATGACGCCGCGCTGATTGGACTGCTCTCCGGCATGGTTCATGTATTCTTTTCTTGGCACATAATTTTCAACAGGTGTAATCATGCTCTAAGAGGCCCATGGTAGCAGCCTGTAATACAGTAATTGCTTAAAGGAGCTGCTCTTTTAGAAGAAATGACGCTTGCATTGTCATGCAGGCTGCTGATCATTGCCTGGCACCTCTGCCCTCAAGGCAAGAGTCCAAACAACTTGTGAGAAGGCACTTTGCCATATCAGCAGATGGACATGAGCATAAGCAGCTTAGGGACCATGTCTGCGTATCAAGCATAGGCATTGAGGGCATGATTCCTAGCCAAGAATGCTGCAACTGCTGTTTATCTTCTGCTTACCAACCAAGAGTTGTTTATCTGCTGCTTACCAACCAAGAGTTCAGGGAATATGTCATTGCTAATTAAGACCTGGGCTGGACTCAGTTTCCAAAGTATAAAAAACGACTGTGCAAAACAAGTGTCTGTCTGGCTTGAATCGAGCAGCGAGTCCTAAAAGGGGCCAAGGGAGTTATCAAGATGAAATCTGCACTGGGGCTGACCAAAATGCAGGAAACGGAGCCCCAAAATGTTGCCATTTCATCAGATTCAGGAAAAGAGTAAGGGAAGGGTGAACAGGGAAATCACTGTTGATATACGCGTGGATTTATATTTACTCAAAAAAAAGAGTAGGACTTGGCATAATAAAGGTATGTAGGTGAAATGGGAAAAAATTTCAGCCCGAGAAAAAATCCTGATTGTAAATTGCATGGATTTACAGAATAATCTCAGAAAGGAAGGCTTAGAGGCATTTTTGTTTGGCAATTGTAATACCCGAAAGAAAAAACTTCTTCAAAATAAGAAGACAATACTGTATTCACTGTGAGAAAACACAGATGACCTCAGGAATCCTTTTCTCTCTCAGTTCCGTGAGTCAGGTAAGATTACGTTACCTGAGATACAGTGGTACTACAAGTCCTATAATGCCTTTGAAAGCCTGAACTGGAATTAAGCGGTTCAGAGCCCTCTCCGTGTACAGAAAAGAAATGAAGCAGAGGATCAGGCAATATGTTATTTAAACCATGGTGTGACGTGCGTCTACTCATTGGAGACAACTGCAATATCAGATGACAGGATCAAGGACATGCTGAAAATATATTGGAAATTTGTTAAAACTGGATTTTGATCTTACCATTGTTATCTGAGTTTCAGGCCAAATATTCATGAAGTATCATAAAATCTGCACCTGCCTTTTACAATTTTAGTATCAAAAATGGTTAGTAATTAGGGTAAGAAAAGAGGTCAAGCATTTGCTTTTCTGATAAAAAAGAAGTTATAAATAGATAGAAGGAAAGCAACTGTATAAAAATGCAAAAAACTGAAAGGGATTCAATGCATTATACTTTACCGAATAGTTGAAATACAGCACCCAAAAAGGAAAATCTGGCCCAAAAGGTAGAACACCTGACACCAAAAAAAATCATGAACCAGCAAATTTCAGAGATGATGTTCTCTTTTTGAGGTTGTTACCCACACACTATGAGTAATAGGACCATGTATTTTACATTATTTTATTTCACGTATTTTTATTTACACCCGTGAAGCTATCTTCATCATTATGCCTGTATGGAAACTGGGATAAAAAAAAAGTCAAATGTTCTTCAAATCTTTACAAATACCTATATTCAGACAAAAAAAAAAATCTATATATTTTATGTTTCCTTTACCATGCACTGATACTAAGCAGCTAGAAATGTCTATCTTCCTTTCCCACTGTCCTTCCTCTTTCCCGACCTCCAAGATAAGAGGAAGAGCCTACAAGGGAGCAAAACTAAAGCACAAGCACAGCTCACACAAGCAGACGCAGCATGTTCTAACACCCTTCTCCAATGATACAACAAGGTAAATTATATCACTCCAGACTGTTCTCCAGCCCTATGCAAAAAGACAGACAGGATGCAATTGTCATCACCAGAATATTCTACCAGCTTTCAAAAACAGTCGAGTCCCAACAGCTACTTTCATTATCACTACACTTATATCTATATCAATATTTGAATTTATATATTTACACTTCTGTCAGAGGTCCTTCATATATAAGAAGAAGAAAATATCTTTGGTAGTATCATAAAAATGCTGCAAGGCCATCACATCCCCTTGCATTGTTTCATGCAATAATGCAAATATTTTGCGATACAAAGTAAATTAGAAGAAATCTGCAGTTTTGTCCTTCACTGTCTGTTACCACGCACTTTATCCTACGGTAACTATTTAAAGTCTAACTCAAAGCACAGTGAAGTTAGAATTTGCTCAACGAAATAACCTTTTCTTATTTATCACACTTCAAGTCACTCAGCTTTCATTTGAATATCCTGATGACCTACACAGTCACACATGAATGTCAGTTGAACTATTACAACTCATTTTCTCATACTGCTTATACTGCTTTGCAGCGCAGACAGAGCCCCTCAACACATCAACAAAGTCAATTAAATGGACATTCTTTGCTTGCTTACAAGATGTAGGTCAGCTATCAGGTTGAAGATGATGTGTTAGCCTTATCCTCTCTGCTAGACGGCAGAATATCTAATTTTGGGAGGCTTGGTTTGGAAAAAATGTAGTAAAAAATTGCTCTCCATCACATAACACAAGTACAAAGTACCGTGACTGGGTTTTGTAAGGCTGGAGGACATGCACTGGGCAGTGCCTGAAGGGTATTAGGGAAAACAAAAACCTGAAGAAAGTAACCAGTAGCTGAACAGCAACCAGCACTAGATGGCACACCAACAATGAAAATATGCGCTACTGAAGTAGTACCAGTTTTTTCTGGTTTACCTTCAGCTTTTTTTTCCTCTTCCGTGGTATCACAGCCAAGGCTAAAAAGGAGAGTAAGCACTTGCAAGGGAGGCACTCCACAGTCAAACTTGTGCTTGGACGTGTCCAGCTCTCTGAAAAGTCTCCAGATACCTGCCTGAGGTGCCACTGCTCCACAAGCAGTGCACAAAGAGGCTGAAGTACCTCAAAATGGGCTTAAAATGTGTGGTACTAAAGCTAGACACTAACATTATGGTTGTTCTCAAGGTAATCCAGTCCTTCTTGTCTCCAGCTTCTTGTTTTCTGTGTCCACTCTCTCTCAAATTCACACACTTCCCCTTCTGAGGCTTGCTATAGCTATTCATCTCATCTTCCATTTCACCAGCCCTCCTCTAGCATAACCATCCAGACTATCTATTTCTATCCTGCACAAAAATTCTTGAACACCTAAGCTCCAGCAAAAGAGGTCTTGCACAGCAGCTCTCATCTGGGACGCTTATTGCCCGGAGATCGAGAAAACTAAACTCTTGACAAACTTGCTCTAAAGAGGACTTGTATGGCCTCCCATTTATAACTTCAGGCCTTCTAACCCCATTCACAAAGAGATTTTTTTTGAAAATTGCCTTTTTCTTGTGTAAACTGTTTTCTCACAGTCCAGTTTCACTGCTACCCTACCTCAGTGGGTAAGCAGAGATCTGCCAGTGGTGGTGGTGTGGCCAGTGCACAGCCAGGAGGGCAGAAGAGGAGCAGGAGAGACTGACCATCTTCCCTGAGCTGCTGCCACAAGAATAGGACACAGTGGAGCCTTGGGTCCTCCTCATGCTGCCTTCTTCCAGAATGATTTGACCTCAGTAACTAGCGTAAACTTTTCACATGGTTACCAGGGAGAAAGACAGTCGAAAAAGGGAAAGGTAGAGTCAATGATCTTTCCTTGAGCCTTCTCAGAGTCCTGAGAAAGGTATTTCGAGAATTTATTCTATGCCATGGGGGAAGGTGGGGGAGGAGGCACTTTCTGAAAGCAGCTGGGTTAGGCAACACTAAGCACGAGGACACATTTGAAATGTGACCCTGACCTACTCTGTGCTTCGCATTTTTGCAGGAAAATGCTTTTATCCACTGCAGATCCACAGCATTTAGCCCTTTCCTGAAAGAAGGGGTCTGTGACCTGTCTTTGAAACAGCTAAGCAGGGACTATTCTTTTCCTTTTAAAACACAGTTGAAAGGGGAGATGATGAAACAGCATTGAATAAAATATGAATCCCTGGAGCAGAACTCAAGCTATCCATCTATCATGTAGTGCCCTGCCCATGAAGCTATGTTCGTACTCCTGTTATCTTACTGGCCCAGTGAATCTTGAGTTCATTCCTGTACAACAATCCAGACTCAACAGGATGGCTGAAGAGCACTGCCCACGTGTATACCCCATTAACCGCAGACACCTAAACTAGGCAAGAAAATGGGGCAATGTGGGTCTCAACTCTAAGACAGGAAAGAAAGGTGAACATAATTCTTTTGCAATTACAGGCTACTACATATAAGGGAAACAGTAGGGTGAGACTATCTTCCTTCTAAAGGAAAACGACATCTCCTACTGGATTTCATCCAGTCTTTCCAGCTCATGAGGCACTTAACTAGGTGGAATACCTTTTGAGATTTAATCACAGGATTATCTAATTACTGGATCTTGAATGTGAAGCCCGTCAAACTCAAGTTATGAATTCATCGTTACTTCAGCTTGGTATCTGGACAAGGCTGAGTAAATCTGAACTCTGGCAGAAGGGGGAAAAGAAACATACTGAAGTATAATCAGTTGCAGCTACTCTGAAAGCCAACAGCAGTCAAAGGACCAGAGTCCAAATCCTGACACACAGAAGGAAAAGCATGAGTTCATGGCATATTTAAGCTCACAAAAAAAGAAAGAAATGAAAAAGGGAAAATATATAACAAAAATGTCATGAGCAGTACAACTTTTCAGGTTTCTTATGAAGTAAGTGTAGTCCAGCAGAGCAAGCACAATCTGAAGCGCAGGTTCACTAGTTAATACCTTAAGTAAATTCTTGGTTCAAAATTCCACTGGGAACAATAGTCATTAGGCCCTGTCACCTACTGTAGATGGTTATGAAGGATCTTAATAGAGGAAGAAGCTATTAAACATTTCATCTTAATAATACCTACCTGCTGTCTCATGGTCTGCAAAAAGAGACACAAGAATTTTCCATGATAAATTTATCTCACAGAACTGCTACTTGCTACAGAATTTTTTTCCATTTGTCTTTTTTTGCCATTTCACTCCATACGCTCTGGAAGCATTTGCTGCCAGAGAGGAAAAATATATTATTTACTAAACCAAACCAACAGTTCATGTAGGTTTATGCCCTGTCCTTGGTGGTGGTCTGTATGAGTTACCTGACATAGAATAGGATGGAAGAGATACAAGAAATTCTAACTAAAAATTCTGAGTAGCAGGCTCAATAAGAAAATCCTGGCATAAGCTCAGGATGAATATGCCCTAGAACATAATGATTAATAATAATTTAAATATTGCATCCCACTAATATTTGTCAGTTCTTTCCAATTTTAGTTCTGGCAGTTTGATAATACTGAGACCATTTCAACTTATATATTCCTAAACAGTATTTCACTCCTGTACTGCATTCTCCCAGTTCACCAGCACACAAGTTAAATCGATTGAGAAACAGGCTGCTTTCCATCTGCAACCAACAAATGTGATCTAATACTTTAATTATATTAAAACCCTATCTTTGAAGAGTTTTTTAATAACATGCTAGAAAATCATTACCACCAGTTTTTCCAGTTAAACTTATTTAGGCTCACAGTCTGGTGTAATATTCCAAACTACCCTAACTACAGTCTGCATTTGAAGAGCAAGCCATTAGTTTTCTGTTTAACAGATGTCTGTCTGTTTTGGTTTAGATTCCCAAAGTCAGATGCAAATCCCTCACGTTGCTTCCCTTCTTCTTGACTGCTCTGCTCAGATAAATTTCCCCATGACCCACCTCCATTATGTTTACTAAAGCAGAAATGAAGCATAGATTTGTAACATAAGCAGTAGATCTTCATACTGGTTAGCCCAACACAGGCAGTCACACAAATGTTTTTTGCATCCTGTTCAACATTAGTGCGTGGGAGAACTGATTTCTCCTCACACTTACTTCCATTCTTCTGGAACTGTGAAAAAATCAGTGGCCTTGATTAGGTATTTTGTCAAATAGGTTTTGATGAGATGCGTAGCTGGAAGGATATTTGACTAGTTCTGCATCTGTGCTTTTGAGCAGAAAGAGCTCATCAGCTTAGCTCATATATTTCAGGAAAAAGAGCAGGATGAAATGTCATGAGGCTGTACTGAATTATACGCAAGGTTTACCGACCTAATTCACTTTTATTTTTCCTTTTTTTTCGCCCCCTCTAGTGCAGTATGCTTCAGTAAACCTAATATCTGACTTTCATAACTATTTTGAAAATTATAAATACCTCTTCTATGAAGCACTATGAAAAGTCATTGCATCACAAGCCTTACAAAGAGATGCTGAAAAAAATCTTTCATTAAAAGTCATTAGGTGCTAAATGAATCTACAAAACCATACTCAGAGACCCATATATTGCCTGTATGCAGAATAAGATATATAAAGTTTGTGGCTGGCAATCTGTTATTTAAATGGAACATTAATGTAATAGAAAGTATCTGCTTGTATCAGCAAGACTACCATCATAAACTTCACAGAGTAATCTCTTGCTGTTAATAGCATTTCACAGGAATCACCACAGACAGCACAGAAAACACATCCACTCTAGAGATATACAGCAATATCCAAAGGACAGTCCTTTCTCTTAAATGCAAAATCAGAAAGGGCATTATTTAAAAAGGTCAGCACTCAAATCCGATTCTGGATCTCAGATCCCCAAAATATGAGGGTAGGGTACCAATCTGATCCTTATTTTCCATTTTATGTACAAAAAATTGAGAACTCACCAGCACTGAAATCTGGTACTAAGTATATAAGGAAGAAAAAAATGTTCTCAGGTGTGGAGTGTGGTTTCTCCCCCTTAGGTTAATGATACAGAATTTAAGTTATACTTAATGGATTAAGATGTGTAAATTCAATTGAAGTTTTCAAGTCAAATCCTGGTGTAACTGACTGGTGTAACTCAGATATAGTTCAGGCTTAAATAACACCAAACTAACAATGTGAACTACCAGGGAGCAAACCCAATCACAGTAAGAAGAAAAAATTACTTAACTATGTCATTTCTGTGACTAAATAAAATATCAGATTTGAGTAATTTTAGCAATAGCAAGGCTTCCAGTAGCAGTTAGCAAGATGCTTCTGAAAAAAAATAAATAAATTTGTTACTCTCTTGGTGTCTGAAATAATTGAAGATTTTTTGTGTTGATGCTTTGTTTCATCTTCTATCACTGCAATACCCAACCAGAAAAATATGTGATGTCTATTTGGCTTCATTTAGACTTCATCAATGAATGGTGGATAAGGGTTTTTCTGACCACCCTGAGGCTGAATCCCTTTCTGTTTTCCCATCTACATATTCCAGTACAAGTCTGTGGACACTTCACACCAAAAAACCACTGTGATTCATAACACAGACATTCCTGTTCCTTTCTCACCTATAGGACCTAAACAATATGTTCTGAGCATGTTCAAGCAATGAAAGAGGAGAGGAACTCTCCGTAAAGTCATTAAAATATTTATTGAGGCACTGGACAATCCAGATCAAAAAGCTTCATCATGTTATAAGACTTGGACCTATCAGCCCTACCCGCAGGACAGTATCCCACTGGAAACCACAAGACAAGGGATTCTTAATCTTTCCTTGTGGAGCTCTTTTTTGCATAGAAAAATTAAAAATATTTGTCATTAGTTTGAGATAAATTCTTGCAATTCACATGGGATAAAAGCAAAATGAATTAAAGTCCCTGAGGAAACTAATATTTGTTTCTTAAAAGTAGAGAGAAGCTGGGGAGGGCGACGAGAGACAGGGATCTCCCCAAAGGCACCGACATCTGGGCCGTCCTCTCTGCTAGCCTTCCCCATCACCTAGCTGTTCTGCCATTTCTGCATGCTCACTTTCATAAATCCATTTTTTAGGTAAATATTAGATCCAAGGATTGGGTGACAGAATTTATATACTTATCTCTGGGTTGTGAACTCGCCTAGCCCTCTGGGTATGAAAAGTGAGGAATCAGTAGGTTAGTACTCCAGCAACCGAATTCCCCTTGAGAATCTACCCTCAATGTCTCAGCTCTGTGTTGCCTGAAGAAGGGCACAGGTCAGGTTATTGTACAGAACAAAACATAATAAAAACAATAATTTTTTTTTGCCATGTAAATCACCACTGCCTGAGACAAGATGCAAATTGTAATCTCTAATTGCAGGTTGTCAGAACCAAGCATTTTTCCCAGTTCAGTATAATGGGAAACAGTAGTGACAAACTGATCCCATATCTAAAAACATGACCTACTCTCTCCCTTTTCTGACTTTGAGAAGACTGAAAAACCTTTATCTTATTAATAGGGCATACTTTTTTAGCAGTACAAAGTACATATTTCTCCAGAATATTTCTAGATTAGATTTCAGTACAGCCATAAATCTACATTAGAAAATACCTTGGCAAGCAACTAAGGTTTCATTGTACAAAATGCTTCTGAGTAATACTTAGCAGATTATGCTGCAATGTTTTTAAATGTCAAAATCTAATCTAATCTAATCAAAAACAATTCAGCTGAACTTCCTGAAGGAAAGGATAGGTGGGTGGTCCACTTAAATGACATCTTTACTTTTTTCTAGGATTTTCAGAAATATGCGTGTAACGTGGAGACACTCGCACTCCAAAGCCACTGTGTGCTTGGAAAAGCCATTTATAGTAAAATTTTAATAAGCACACTGATGAATTAGGAACCTAAATTCCCTTTTTGAAAATGAGGTAGGCACTGACAAGCTTAACTCTTCTAAAAATATAAGTGACTCAACACCAGAATTCCCCAATTCTCATGCACATAAGTAGTGTAAATTAAGCTTTTTATCATTTAAGGAACGGAATTATTGCAAATGGCAACTATTTTTCTACTGATATTCAAGCTAATAAAGAGACTATGTATACTTTCTACACACCCTGTTTTTATGTCCAAATCTGAAATGATTTCATCTTGAAGTTGGTTAAGGGTAATTTTTTTCCATCTTGCAATTTGAGCAAGATAACTTCCATAGCTGTAGGCAGTTTGTAGTAGACTTCTCAAAGAGCATCAAAACCAAACCAGAAAATACAAATTCTTATTACAAAAATGTTTATATTTAGAACAGGGGTAAATATTTTAAATACTCATTTCCATGGGAAGGAACTGACATTAAAGGAAGAAGGTGGCAATGCACGTGTTTGCACCTCTTCCTAGCTGGGAAAAAGAAAGGCAATTTTAGTTTCTTTCTACAGACCCATTCTAGATAGTCTGCCAAAATCTTAGCAGAGAAGCCCCACTCCCCTTCTGCCAGGTAAGGGAAGCGGAGCACCCAAACCTGCGTTTCCTTCCCTTGCCATGCTGTGTGATAAATGGTCCAACTCGCTGCTTCCTCAGCCTCAACATGGAGCCGCCTGTTGCGGACTTGCCTTTCAATGTTGCTTTTTCCTTGCATCCAGAAATATCTTCAGTGCCTTAATTTCTCAAGAGGATTTACCATCAGCTACATATTTAAAAAAAAATTCCCCAGACATTTTCTAACATTCAGCAATCTGCTGACTTTTGGAGCAGATGATTACTTATTTGAGCACAGACTTCCCTTTTTCTTCATTTTTGTGCTTTGCACAACAGGGGCGTAATTATATTAATGGTCTTTTGCCTCTAAAGTCTGTAACTTGAAAGGGTCATGTCAGAGACTTCAGCATTTACATCTGTGCCAAGCCTCCAACAATCTATTATTCTAAGAAAAAAAAAAAATAATCCCCTAAAGCACAACAACGTTTAAGGATGTAGCAGATCACTAAGGATCTGCTTGAGACAATAATATAAATATATCAACTCACAGAAACCAATTTGCTTCTATGAATGCACGGTTTGTTTCTGGACAGTATCAGATGCGTTGTCTAAAAGAACTGCACTCATTTAACCTGTTGAGAATAACCTTTTCCCGTTTCATATAACACATACATTGTGATAAACTAATGCCAGCATTCATACCCGAACTTGGAAGATAGATAGAAACTTAGGATACAGTGTTTGCAAACTGAGCTCTAAGGTACTCGGGCATAAAAATACACAGCAAGGGATCTTAAACTTGTAAATAAATGTTATTGAAGACTACTCCTGAGAGCAAGTGTGGAAAAAAACAGGTTGTCAATAGTATATTTTAAATCAATGAGCTGCTGTAGTATTGGAATTTAGTGATGCTTGTGCCCTTTCTGACATTACAGTGCTTGCCATGCTTGCTTTGTCTGATCAGAGCCTGTAATCTTTGCTGTTGCTGTATTTCAAGCTGCTGATGAAACAGCCTGAGGAAAAACTGGAAATACCTCTTTGAAATGCACAGCAGGATTTCTCAAAAATGAAACAACAAAACTTTGAGAAAACTCTGCTGCAGAACCAAAAGCAAGAGAAAACTATGAGCATAAAGATATTCCAACATCCGGGAAATGCTCAGATAGGATTAAAATTGAGGGCAAAAAAATGCCTAAAAATATAACCAAGTATGGACAAGAGTTGGTGCACAGAGGTAGGATTCCCCCAACTAAAAGTAAATATTTATCCTTTATTGTTTTCTCCCCGCTCATGTGTATCCAGCTTCTACAATGGCAGAACAACAACTAACCCTGATTCTTTGCTGTGGTCTACATTGAGAGATACAGGGGTCACTTTAAATTTCAGTTGCAGAAAATCACTTGGTGAAAGTACACAGCAAAACTGTTGTGTCTCAGATGAAAGGCTGGAGGCTGGGCGAACAGAAGTTGATGATGATCTCAAATTGATGATTTCATGGTAAGGAGACAAATAGGAGGCCTTCTGTAGTATCATGCTACCAGAAAATTGGGACATTCTTTCTCACAGGGTTTTGCTAATATTTTATTATTGGTGACATCTCTGTGAGTACCCTGTGTGCAAAAGATGGAGCATCGCACTACAAAGCCTGTCATAAAAAGCAATCCCAACCAACGCTGATTTCATTTAAAGGTAGCAACATAGCAAAAAATTGAGCAGAAACCCAACACTCTCCTTTGCTATGCATGAAACTTTCTTGCCAAGAATAGCACTCTGCAATATTTTTTTTCCCTTTTTCTGCTTTTGCTACACCTGTAAAAGATGACTGCCAGCATGCAGCAATCAGTACTATTTTGTAAAACGGATGATAAAATCAACCTGCTTGCAATAGCAGATAGCTGGAATCAATGATGTAGGGGCTTTCCTCCGATGCTGCATTCCTATAGATGGCCATTAAGTATTTGAAAATGAAGCCTCACTATATGCTACTTATTTTTATATACACTTAAACAGAAGTTTAAAGTTTCAAGCCTTGTGACCCCCATCAAGAAAAACTTCAATAAAACAGGAAAAGAACTTGTACATCCCAAATGATGTACATCCCTAGTAAGTAAATTACAGCTTAGCACCTCAGAGTAGTATTGTGCAAAGGCAAGACATCGGCAATGTCACCTATAAACAAAGGTGACAAATGACAAAGCACCCAGGACAGTACCTGCAACACCCTCCCCTCCAACAGCTGGTCCTTACCCAAGGACACGGCCCAATGGCACACAGATACTTGTGAGCTTTCTGCAGCAAAGACCATCTTATTCTTCCGTGGATTTTTATTACGCCACACCGAACAGCAGGCAGTCTCACTTCATCACGGGGGCTCTGGAATTCTCTGGTGCAAATATAAATAAATGAGCCCACCAAACAGGCTTTTCATGGCGTCTTATGGAAACAGAACCTGCTCTGTGTATGACAGTCAGTGTTCACAGAATCACAGAATGGCAGCGGTTGGAAGGCACGTTCGGAGATCATCTAGTCCGAACCCCTGCCAGAGCAGGGTCACCCAGCGCAGGTTGCACAGGAACGCGTCCAGGTGAGTTTTGAGTATCTCCAGAGAAGGAGAATTCACAGCCTCTCTGGGCAGCCTGTGCCAGTGCTCTGGCACCCTTAAACTAAAGAAGTTTTTCCTCATGTTGAGATGGAATTTCCTGTGTTCTAGCTTGTGTCCGTTGCCCCTTGTCCTGTTGCTGGGCACCACTGGAAAGAGTCTGTCCCCATCCTCTTGACACCCGCCTGCTAGATATTTATAGGCATTGATGAGGCACCCTCTCAATCTTCTCCAGGCTAAACAGACCCAGGTCTCTCAGCCTTTTCTCATAAGAGAGGTGCTCCAGTCCCTTGATCATCTTTGTAGCCCTCCACTGGACTCTCCAGCAGTTCCTTGCCTTTCTTGAACTGGGGAGCCTACAGCTGGACACAGTACTCCACCTGTGGCCTCACCAGGGCAGAGTAGAGGGGGAGGATGACTTCCCTTGACCTGATGGCCATGTTGTTTTTAATGCACCCCAGGAGACCATCTTCTTGGCCACAAGGGCACTTTACTGCCTCATGGGAACATGTTGTCCACCAGGACTCCCAGGTGTCTGCAGAGCCGCTTTCCAGCAGGTGAACTCCTAACCTGGTTCATTCTTTCTAACCATTTCCCTTCTCAGCCTGAGAAACGTGGCAAGATTATAGGGTTTCTGTTGGAATTAGAATTATTCATCATCCTTGAGCCACCTCAGTCCTTCAAAATGTTTGAAAACAAAAGGGAGCGTTTAGTTTTACCCTGCAAAGCGGGAGCCTTATGTACACTGTATCAACAATTAATCTTAAAAGTCACCTTCAATCTCACGCCTGCCAGGAAAGGGGCTCTGTCAGACCCTCCCCGCCCCAAACGCGCCCCGCTCGATCGCGGAGGAAACATCCCAGCGCGGGCGGACAGCGCCCCCTGCCGGCCCCGCCCCGACACAGCCGCGCAGCCACCGCGGGCGCGGGCCCCGCCGCAGCGCGGAGCAGCGCGGGGGTGGCCGGCGGCTCGGTGGGGGGAAAAAACCAAACCGAACCCCCCCCCAAAAAAAACCCCAAACCGGAGTCCGTCTCAGTGAGGTTTACCTGCCGTAAAAGTAGTTTTAACTCTGTGTCGTGGTTTGGCCACTGAAAGGAGGGACAGATGCTCTCTGACCTCTCTCCCTCCAGAGAAGGGAAAGCACCTCCCTTCGGGGAGAGGAGGGAGAGAGAAAGAGACGTGTGAGTTCAAAAGGAACTAAACTACTTTAATAAAATATTAATAATAAAATAATAAAAAGAAAAGATAATAATATCAAAAAGAAAGAAAACTATGAAATACATACGATACATACAAACCCCACATCCAGCTCCCAGGATGACAATCACCTCACCAGCAGGCACTGGAAAAGTCCCAGGCTGGACTCAGCGATTGATGGGAACTGGATTCTAGATCTGGATTCAGGAACACACGGATCAGGATCAAAGGCAGATGAACAGACAGAGTCCTCCCCGGACGCCAGCCGTTGAAGAAAGAGCTGACCCTTTGATCCCTCAGCTTTATACTGAGCGTGATGCAGGTGGTCGGGAATACCCCGTTGGTCAGTTTGGGGTCACCTGTCCTGTCCCCTCCTCCCCACATGTGCGGCCCCTCTACACTTTTCTGCTTCTGACCCTCCAACAGGGCAAATAATTAATTTTGCTGGCCTTGGTTGTTATAGCAATAAGTATAAGCAGGAGCCTCTCTGTATACCATTCCTTGGCATAATTATATCTTATCTTACCTTATCTGTGTCTTTATCATTATATCTATGTCTTATCATTCTGGGAGCAGACTACTGTCTTAAAAATATGCCATTAATTTCAGAGAGTTCGGTGAGTTAGAAGAGGCTTAACTGAAATACTGAACAGGAAATTGGTTCTGTTTTACCTCAAACCACAACAGTTTATCTATTTGTATTTTGAAATGTATGTATTTTTCACTTTGTATATGCACAATTTCATATGTTTGTGCATGCGCTGCGATTTCCACAGAGCCGCTCACCGAAACAGCTTGCTTGGCACCACGTGCACGACAACAGATGCCCGTGCTAACCATGACAGATAATCTGTGAGGAAGAGCGACCTTCGCCCGTATATGAGAGATCTGGGGTAGCATCCAGACTCTGCCTGTGCTCATCCTGATGGACAGTGTTTTCTTCCTCAAGTTTTCTGCCCGTGAGGAGAGGATTTTAAGTAACGCCTGCTTTATCTGCACAGCTACACTCGGGGTGCACAATGGGGACCCTACACGATCTGAAGGGCAGCCCCAGGCCCAGTCATCGGGCACCTCCATGGGGATGGGCCAAAGCCAGGTTGGGACATCAGCCAGGCTCATCTTGGTGGGGCCCATGGCCAAGCAGGGCAGGGGCAGGCAGGGCTGGTGGTATCCTCAGCCCTGACAAGTTTGTCTGGTGTCTTCTGGGTCCTCCTGCTTCCGCATTCCTCCAAACTCTCAGGTTTTTCTTCTTTTCTGCATTTATAAAGGGAAAGGAAAGGAAGTGCAGCGGTCCGGACGTCTGGGCTCCCATGCAACACGGAGGGCAGGTCTGCATCACGGTGAGCGCAGGGCTGGTTCTTGATTACCAAAGCTGGTGGCTAAAGACTATAAGGTCTCCTTGCCTACCTAGTATGCAAATTAACTATTTTCCTATACCACCCCCAAAGAGCTTAAATAAACCCTAAAGTGGATTAAACAGCTAAGAAAAGGAAATCTTCCTCAATTTAGCAGGATGGAATGAATAAAATAGTTTTTAAAAATATGAATAAGAATCTCAAAGCGGCCACATAGGTCCTTAACTGTACCATCTCTAGGCTGCTCTAGTGCCCAACCAAAGCCCAGAAATTAACATCCCGTAATCAGAAATTTTTAGCACTTGTCATCTCATGTCACACATTTATATTGAAAAGACACATTTCAGTAGTCATGCTTAATTTTGTTAAAAACTCATGCTGCCATTTTGTTTCCACTGCAGATATAAAATTTTTTAAATATATGAAAAAATAAAAGCATGATTATATGGACTGAGTATGCAATCGGGACTTTGGAAAAAGTCTCTTAATTAGTTTCCTTAGGACAATATCAAGCACCTAAGAAATAACACAATAAAATAGAAATTTAAGTCACTGCAAGGTTTGAGTTCTGTCAGGACTGCTTTCACTTGTTATAAAAAGAACAGAACAAATTTCTCCAAATGTTTAATGTCAGTACTTGCAGTTCTCCTTTCACAACAGCAGGAGAAAAAAAAAATTGTCTAATGCCCAAAAACGACATCTGTGAAAAAAATCTGTGCTAAAAAGGATGAAAAGAACATCTAGTACAATTTATTCACAGAAATGCCCTTAATAGACTAAATTTACACCATAAATCCCCTTTTCTTCCCAGTTTGCATAATAAAGAAAATGATGGTATTGATACTAGTGCTAAACCGGCTCTGTGTGGTACAGTAAATCAGACTCATGCTATGATTATCAGACGGACAGATTTCTGCTACATGCTAGGGACTGTATCAGCCATCTGAGAAAGTCTTATCAGCACATTCATCCCTGTCATCTAACTTGCATTTAAGGGCATCACTATAAATCAGGATAGCTGAGATTTAAAAGGTTGAGAAAGCAACCAGATCACCAGAACATTCTTGTGTCGCACGCACAGCCCATCTCAGACAGCCCTTGCCGTAGACTTGAAGCTGGTGCTGCAGGCAGAGAGCATCAGAGTGAATTCAAGTAGCAGCCACCTTCCCAGAACAGCATTTGAAATTTCACTTGAGGAGGCACATTGTTGAGCCAACCAAATTAACATTTTCACCATTACTGACACTACAAGATTTATTACTCCCTGTTCAATTTAGAAAGATTCCCTGGGGAAATTTTTAAGGGGTGCCTGCTTTATTAGTTGTTATTGAGTTTGACCATTTGACAGCTTGTGGGGAATGTCTGAATAACAAAATCCTTGCTAGAAAGAGATCAAGAGACCCCTGGTGACTGATACGGATGACATTGATTTGATTTTGGCGTGATGCATTTAGTTTCCATTGTTAAAAGAATATAGCAGATTAATTTATAGAATGAATAGTAACTATATGAATCGTATACACAAAGGAGTCTGACTAGGGCTGCGATAGAACCTGGAGCCCCACAGCGCAGGCAGCTCTTGCTCCCCTGGTAAGCAATAAATTTCAGCAAGATTACTACACAGAGCTATATTATTATATAGAGCTGGGTTACTGTGGGGAGGAAGCACTAGAGCTGAACCCTACAACTTCTACACTTGATATTCACAGAAGCACTCCATTAATGTATTACAGTGGCTGTGAGGTGGGGAGAGAAGGAAAGATGGGAGAGGAAGATTTCTATCTATGAATAACTTTCTTCCAGCATAAAGAAACCAGGAAACATTCTTGTATAAGGAGGATGTTGAAACAATAGAAGCGCTCCAGCAAACACAAACACAGGGTGAATGAGAGTCACGCAGTCATGCAGTTTAAGAGGTATTCTTGGTATTAAAACACAAAACACAAGGCTAGCTAACAAGTAACAAAACACACGGTTAAGCACTGATAAGACTAGAACTAATATTTCTGAGGGATTATGAGAAAAACAGAGAGTCTAGGGAAGTGGAGACAGGAAAGGATATAAGTCTAATGAATTCACCCAGACACCAGAGTATTTATAGAACTATGCGCAAAGACACCAGCTTCCTCTAATATGCTGGTAATAAGAATTTTTAGAAAAGCAGGAGTGCATCAAGTTTACATGATTACATCACCAGCATTGTTTGCTGATTGCCATAACCCATAAGTCAGTAGTCAAAAGTTGTATTGCTGCTGTCAAAATGGCTTTCACTTTCCAAAGAAACGGTTGGTGAATATTCCTGTTACACCAAGAAACAATAGGTAGTGGAGGGACATAACGTACTCAGAGATGGTTGAAATCAGCTTATCTGAAGGTAAACTAAAAGCTGAAGACTTTTTAAAAGGACTTACTTAAAATATGCCCTTAAAAAAAAAGCCTCAAAAAGTCTGAGGTATTTCAATTTCAGATGAAGTCTCTGCTGGATGGGCGGTAGCTATACATATTCTAGACTGACAACTGCACTAAGATACCTTTCTATCATGGTTCCAAAAATTCCCTAGCCTCGTGTATTTATTTTCCACACCCTAGTGCCCCAGCAAATGTAGAGTTGTGGCAACCTGGTTGATCATCCCTACAATTCCACCCTGCAACCACTGAGAGCTTGAAAAATTACCATGTGAAGGAAGAAAAGGATTTTTATTCAGTCTGTGAGCATTTGGGGGCATAGATCTGAACTGTCTAATCTTAGAGTTCATCCGAGGACTAATATGAATCGATCATTAACCCCACATCTGTGCTACATACTGGGCTTTGGCAAAAAAGTGTGCCAGGCAAACATTCAGATTATAGAAACCAAAGGAAGCCTGGAATCCGTTTCTCCAAGCACACTGAGGTTACTCAGCAGGCCTTTGGCCCACTGTTTTTCTACCCATCTATACTTTTCTATGTACAGCTACTGCAATTATACTTAACCCTCTCTGTGTAACATATGCTAATGTAATTTTCCGTACTGTGTTTGAGTCATCCATAATTCACTCCTGCCTTTCTAACACAAAGCTTTATGCCTGTGGGGCTGGTACACACAGTTGGTTTTCCAATCTGCCAGATGAATGCCCAAACCAGTGGATTACAGTCAGCTTCCTTAACCTTGACTCTGTCATCAACAAGTCTATAGAACAAAACAGTTTTAATACCAAGAGACTCTGTGGGGTAGGAGATATTCATAAGCAACAGCGCTAACTCACCATTTCTGGTGATCTGGCATTTCTCCATTGCCGGGTTAATACCCTTGTCATTGACCTACGCAATTTCATTGTGCTAATTTTCTCTTGCTTCGGCCAGAATGAGAGAAATCCTTTTTCTAGAACAAAAAGAATCTCAAGAATAGTAAACTTCTTACTAAAAGCATCAGCTTCAAATGATGAACATTAGCTCTTGAAAATCAACGTTGGACTCTCGGTTTGAATGATATGTCTGTTGTTCCAGGTCTGAGACCAAAAAGGTCAGTGACTATGAATCTCTAATTCGTGGCTGAAATAGAGAGAAAAATTATTGCCGAATGTTCCCTAAATGAGACCTTCGCACACCTTCCTAACTAGTGTGCCTACAGGAGGAGCAATTCAAGGGAGCTCTGTGAGGTACTGCAGTGCAATTCCATTCCTTACACACCGCTGTATGCTGTGAAAGCAAGAGACAAGGCTCGAATACTCCTCGAAAAGCATTTAACAACGAAGAAAAGGAAGAACACATTTCTTCACATTAAACCAAATCAAAATACCGTGTTCAAGAACCCAGCCACAGATGACTAAACCTAGCAAATTGGATGATCACATTATGGTGAGCTACAGGCATGGGTGCCATATGGCAAGAAGTACCCTGCGACCAAGGAGCAGCACGTAAGATCAGCCTCGCTGAAAGAATGATTGATTGCAAGTAAAGAAGAAAGAAATTACATAGGATAGCTTTTTCTGGGGACAGTATTCTTCTTTGTGCTCTTTAAAGCCAAGACAAAGCCTCTGGGAACATAAGATGCTAATTTAAAAGCAATGAAAATGATTTGTACCTTGTCATATCAAACCCTTATATGAAAGCATTTCCATTCACTGTGTAATGCCTGCAATGTCTAAAGATCTTCTCAATTATATTTGTTTTCTGGTTGATTCTCCTCATCTAAGAAAGAGATACATTGCTATCTAAAAAGCAAATGCTTCTGACAAGCTTTTTCTCTTTTTCAATGGCATTATAATAGTAACAAAAAATCTCGAGCCATTAACTTCAGTGCAAATTTTGTCTGAAAATGGATAAACTAAACATTTCTGGATTAGGTCCATAGAATTACACCATCATTAGATTCAAATAGATAAATATTTATTCACGGTGAATGATATCGTAACACTTCAAAGGGACTGTGCTGGGAACAAAGGATGACAGTATCAGCAACAGCCCACAGTAGTCTGATGCTGAAACATTTTATATATTCAAATGTTAAATGTCAAACACTTGCAGACAAAGAGACACGGTTGCATTCAAAAGTGACAGAAAATACTTGCTGCTCCCCAAGGGTAGCTGCTGGACACCAGGAGACTACTGTGACACCACCTATCCCCTGAACCAGCCATCTCTGCTTCAGACAGCAGGAAATCTGGTTTTGCTGGGAAGCGAAAGGGACAATACGTGGCTGTGCAGGAAAAGCAGAAGGGCAGCCATGGAAGCAGCAAAACTCCTGTACTGTTGCCATACCTTCATTTCCTTCTTAAGAGAAAAGCACTGGAACTCCGAGAAGATGAAAAGATATTCTGAGCTGGCTGTGAAGAGAATGATAAATGAACCTGAGGGTAAGATGGAAGGCTGATAAGGGAAGGAATGGAAGAAAGGGGATATCAGAATCAAGTGGAAAGGGAAGAGATCTGGAGGTGGGCAAGAAGAGCTAGGTAGCACCAGCGGCATGAGAAGAGAGAACAGAGGTGGAGAACACAAAGTTCAGTTACATGCCAGAGGAATCGCTGGTAAAAAAGAGCTCGGAAATCACTGACATAAAACACTGTACACAATACAGCAGTAAACCTACATGAATTATTATTCAGATTACACATAATTTTAACTCTGTGTACAAGTGTGAGAATGTAACAGGAAAAGAACAAAATAAGAGCTGTGAAGTGTGAAAGAGAGAGGGAAGAACTTGTTTTTCTTGGGTTATGTTTTTACATACAGAGAAGAAAACATTTTCACTCTGAAATATTAAGAAAAACAATTTAAAATAATAGAAAGTCTCCATTAAAAAGAGTACCTTCTGGATTAATATCTTGTTCTGTGGTTTATCTTAACCTGTTACTTTTCCTTCTCTCAATTACACTTTGAACACCTAAATCTGTCTTTTAGATGTATATGCCCAATGATCCCTAGCTATTGAGTACACCCGTCATGTATAAGAACCACCACCCTGCCAATTCTGGTATCTAAGTCTCAGCCAGGGTCTGTACTGGGAGATATCTATATGTGCCTCTCGCCTTCAGAAAAAGGCCTTACTCCTAGTCATGGCCACAACCCAGCAGGTGGTCTGCAAGTGAAGCTCCCAAAGGACAACGCTGACTAAACCACATCAAAGAGGTGCCTTTTGAATTCGCAAAAGTGAAAAATCAGAATTAGCAAGAGAAAAGATTAGGTTTTTATACCTGGGAGCCATTAAATTGTACCTGAGGTAGTTCAGGTTTTAAGATAACCCAGATAGATACAAGGTGGGAGAGATCAAGGTACAAACTTAGGTAGGAGAGAAAAACTAAGCTAAGGTCAAGTTACTCTGGCAGGAGTTAAATACAATGCTATTATGGACTGTAAAACTAAGTCAATTGTGAATCCTGTACCTCCTCATGATTCCTGCTGGTTACTTTGCATTTTGAAACAAGCAAAACAGGGCTTCAGCCAAGCTGTTTGCTTGAATTTGGCTCAGATATGTCTACACCCTGCTGAACCAACTGATTTCGCTGGCAAATTGATAGTAGCATGAAACCTATCACTGGAAATTATTTGTTGCATAAAGCCAAGATCATTTGGCCAAGTTCACAACAGGTGTAATAAAAATAAGAAAAGTCTCTGACACATTTTTCATACAACTCACCCAGGACCCTATTTCCTGACAGACCCCTTACCTGCTAGCTAAGCAGCTTCTGAGATGTACAGTGTAAAAACAGGGAGCAGTGCTCCTGATGTTAATAACATTATCATTGAAACTTGAGTTGATAGATATGAGTTGATAGATATCACTGGACTGTTTCGATCAAAAGTAATGATGAGTAGTGACAAGGGGAACTGTTATGGAATCATAGAATTATAGAACGGTTTGGGTTGGAAGGGACCTTTAAGGTCATCTAGTCCAACCCCCCCCCCCCCATCTTCAACTAGATCAGGTTCCTCAGAGCCCTGTCCAACCTGATCTTGAATGTTTCCAGGGATGGGGCATCTACCACCTCTCTGAGCAACCTGGGCCAATGTTCCACCACCCTCATCGTAAAACTTTCTTCCTTATATCCAGTCTAAATCTTCCCTCTTTTCATTTAAAACCATTACCCCTTGTCCTATTGCTACAGGCCCTGCTAAAAAGTCTGTCCCCATCTTTCCTGCAGGCCCCCTTTAAGAACTGAAAGGACAAATAAGGTCTCCCCGGAGCCTTCTCTTCTTCGGGCTGAACAACCCAGAGCAGTTCATGGCAATGCTTATCCCATCACTGTCTGGGCCTGGTTTTTATATGGATTAAAATCAGCGGTGAAAGGGTCATCGTTAGGAATCCACACAGGGGAAGTTTCAAATCTAGCTTCTCATATAGTATGCAGTCATGGCGATTGTACTTGATGCACCACATAATCACAGTGGGGAACATAACTGTGTTTTAGAATTTCTTGGGATGGAAAAGCAATAGAAAGAATCACATTGTTCTATGTCCTAGCTTTAAAACCAAAGAATGACACAAACAAGAAAAAATTAGTGAAAGCTTACGGGAGACATGTGAAACGGGTTCCTCAAAATGTAAAAGAAGGGCTCATGAAGCAGCGTAGGACGCTGACTATAGTTCAGGAAAGGATTATACAAAAGTTGCTGGTCTTTGGAGGAGGAAGCTCTCTTGTATGATTTAGTAAGATGTACCACAGTAAAAGAGTACTAATAATCAATTCACCACTGTCTGATAACACCGCTAAAAAGATTAGCGTTAAGAAAGGCAGATTAAAGTAAGTGCTGCAACTGCTGTTGACCCTGACAACAACGTGCTGAATTAGTGAGTATGAGCCCCAATCTAGCAGCAAAGCATATCTTGAAAATAAATTCAAACCAAAGATTTTCAGATGTCTGGTTAAAAACCACTATAACAGAAGAAGAAGAAGATATTTTAAACATGAGTTCTGGGGCATGCAGAAAGAAAAACAATGATGGACTCTTAGACCATTAGCATTTCTTAAAGGCTGTGATATGGAGATACTAAACCATAAGCAGACAGAAATATTTAAAAATTGAGTGGATGCTGATAAGTGCAAGGTAAAGAGTAATGCTCTGCCTGTTTCAGCTTTCATTTGAGCACGACAGGAAATGTGTGGGGAGGATATCAATTTTACAAACAGAAATGGAGGGATGAAGCTTAATAACTTCATTACTTTGTGAAAGTACAAAGGAAATGAAGGAAAAAGCTGCAGCAGGCCAAGGCAAAGTTAGCTGATACAAATGGTGCCTCATTGGCTAATGATTGATAAGAGCAGCAATTACTGACAGTTTTAAAAAATGTCATTCTATTTTAATTTTCAATATGTCAGACCCAGGAAAATTAAATCACATCAGAAGCCACAGACCTATTACTGAAAGGCCAATTTTTATGAAACTTTTCCTCAGTAATTTTAACGGAGAGATTAACTAACGCCTACTCCATTAGCTTCAGTCAGACAAGTTTTAGGAGAACATCAGGCAAAAATGGACTAAGAACTGTTGTACTTACAGATACTGGACAAGGCTTTGCTTCTATTTCCAAAGACTGCTTGAAAATCAAAGAGTAAATGACCTTGATACTCACAGTAGTAATATCATTCAAGACTTCTATCAAAACATACAGATGTGCTTTGAACTTCTATCAAAACATACAGATGTGAATTGAGAAATTAATTAGCATCACTTATCTTAATTAAGGTAGAGATGGATCAGGAAAGAGGGTGTTACCCCTCCTATGTAAAGTCACATTCACTCCTCTAATGCACCCGTTGGAACTGATGGGGCAGAGTATGAGCCGCTTCAGAGCGAGACCTCTACACTTGCAAATCCCAATGCTTCAGCTCCTTCAGTAACCCACGGAAAGGCACGAAGGAAAATATGATCCCTGAGTCCTTGTGCAAACGACTGGTTTTAAAAGCCAGGTCAAAAAGTGCTGGGTGTTTTATACTGGCTCATTTCTTGATTCACGCACAATTTCAAATTGTGAAGCATGGACTATGTTTCTGAGAAGCTGAGTATGATTGTGCTGGAAAACTGTGAGAAAATTGAGGACCAAGTTTAGTCCAAGAAAAGGAAAGGTTATTCTACACTTAAAGGTATAGTTTGAAAAAAAACCAACAACAGGAGTTCTTGAAAAATAGACCTACTGATACATTTGCAGTACCAGAGTTTATGTACCATATCACACAAATATCACTTTCTCTCCTTTACAATACATATCAACAAATGTCTGTGTGTTCATCTTTTATGTTTGATGATAAGGATAAGCCCACTAATTTCAAGCATTTGACAGGGATGCCAATACCAGCTATCTTAGCAGACTGACTTACATGAAGATTTAACCTAAAGGGAACCATCCAAAACTATATATTGTATGCTCATTAATAGGAGACATAATGAATTCAACAATCAGGAGAAATCTTCACAATCAATACAGTAAGACGTGAGGATTTCAGAAACGATCCAATTAGTAATTACTGGATAAGTAACTACCATGCTATCTTCATGCCTCTTTTCACATTTGAACTGAAGTGGGAACCAGTAGAACTTTTAAAATTGAGGGAAACAAGACGTGACAAATGAGACACTTCCTCATATATTATGCACTTGAATAGAAATCCAAAAGGGCATAGTTAGAAGGCAAAACTAGTTTTTCTTCTGATAAACAATACAATTTACAATTCATAAGAAGAACTATATTATAGACACAGCGAGATCTCAAGAAAAGAGACTTGACTTTTATTGGAGATGGCATAGTTCCTCTTACGAATTCAGCAGTTTGACAGGAAAGGAGAATTAATATTCTGAAAGGTAGCCACCAAAAAAGTGTTCAAACAGCAGATTTGCTCTGCAGAAATTGCAGAATTATGCACTGACTTATTTGTGTTACACTTTGGTTTTCCTACAGCAAAAAAACAAATTATGTTTTTGGCACTTGTAGGCCGCTTTGAAACCAGATGAAACAAAGCAGCACCTTGCATTTTGAGAGCTTTCATCTATTCCCCTAAAATTTTAAATATACTTCCCAGCCAATGAACATTTTAATTTGATATTACGTTTTTCTTATTTATTGCTTCTATTTTTTTTTCACTCTCTCTCCCCCACAGGCTTTGCTCTTCCCTGTTTAGGATGTGTACGTAAGTTACTAGATCATATTGATTTCATCCTACCATTATTCTTCTTATGTTACCTATAAAGCACTGATTTTTAGATACATCATTTCTGCTTAAATTTGTCACTTTTACTTTTTGCCTGATCCTTCCAATTCTGTTTGATGTGGTCAAGCATTTGAATGCCTGTGCATTTCACAGCTCCTGCTGCTCCTGGATGCTCATCATGTTCACAGAGCTCACACGACTAATCTGTATGCCCAGCCTGAGCTGCGGCTGGGATGGACAGGCCAGTTGGGGCAGCCCTAGCAACTCCACACAAGGGTTCCCCTGGGTGGGGAGATAAGCACTACATTATTCAGACAGGATCTGGGATAGGGATCAACTAGGGCTAGAGACTGGGGAAGGCTGGAAACCATACGGTCACTGTATCTCATGCAGTCACGTGGAAAAGCCGTGAAATGAGAAGGAAACTGAGGGGCTGCAACAACCAAGAGCTACCAGCCCACTCATTTTTGTTAGAATTAAAAACAAGACTGTATCAAGTAGTACTGGATCAAGGCTGATATCATCCACTATTTAATTTACCTCTTATGAGAAAGGCTCCCTTTTAGCATATATTACAACTACCTGAAAGGAGGCTGCAGTGAGGTGGGGGCTGGTCTCTTCTCCCAAGTAACAAGTGAGAACAAGAGGAAATGGCCTCAAGTTGTGCCAGGGGGGGTTTAGGATGGATATTAGGAAAAATCTCTTTACAGAATGGGTTATCAAACATTGGAACAGGCTGCCCAGGGAAGTGGTTGAATCACATCCCGAGAGGTATTTAAAAGATGGGGTAGGTCCGGTGCTTAACGACATGGTTTAGTGGCGGTTTTGGCAGTCTTAGGTTAATGGTTGGATTTGATGACCTCAAAGGTCTCTTCCAACCTAGATGATTCTATGTTTCTATATATTAGTGTTACTACATCCATTGCGGCCAGCACAGGCCAGCACAGACATCCACATCTCCAGACAGCAGCACCTTGAAGCACGCAGCTCAGCTGTGAGATGGTATCAGCCAGCGCACAGCCGCAAGAATCTGGGAAAACCTGTGCGTGCTTTGGGAGGGTTGGTTATTGCAGAAACGCCTTAGTCACCTTCCTTTCTGCCTATGACCATCACGCTGCCTTCCCTAAGGCAGGTAGCCCTGCACACACTCACCTTGCTTGCTCCTATAAATGCTATTTTTTAACTTTTTCTCCTTCTCTCCAATCTTTTCTGTCTCCATGGAAAACTGCATATTGTTTTCTTTCCCAACACATCTATCTTCATTCATTCTGCTTAGAAATGCTAGCTGTGGCCCTACACCTCAACCACTCTGTACGATATAAGGCCTTTCCATCTTTCCCTCTGAAGGAGGAGAATGGGACTGCTGGAAAAGAAGAGCAAATTAGGAAGCTGCACGAGCTTGTGAAAGATGGAAACCTTCAGCCAAGGCATTGGAGCTGGCCTGCAGAGCCTACCCAAGGAGAAGGGCTGAAAAGAGACGATCTAGCTTGGTCATCTGATGTCAGAGAAGCCAAGATGGAAAGATGCTTCCTCTGTTTGAGCTGGTTTTAGGGGTGCTGTGTATGTGCACTGCAGTGAATGGAAGCTTTGAAACCTAGGTGTAGGTCTACGACATATGCAGAATTTAGCAATAATATATAACAGCAAACGTGAAACATTTTCTTAAAGTTCACATAATAACTACTGTTATTCTTCATGAAGAATTTTATAAACAGCAGACAAGACGACGTTCATTCAATACTGCCCATAGGATTAGACAATCACTTGTACCATTATTTTTATTCTCACCAGCCTGCCAGCTAAGTAAGTTGTGCTTGAATATCTTCCACAAAATAACTTGTGCTTGAATACTTTGAAGGGCTTATATTTTTCTAGAATTTTTGAGAAAGCTGATAACATCTTGATCTAGTTTTTATACACTTTGTAATAAAATATGTAATCAAGGACAGTTAAAAATGTGCAGATATGAGAGATGCACAAGTAATTAAAAGGTGTATACAAAAATTTGTGGTTTTCACAAATTTATTAGTGATGACACGCAATATTATCTGTGTGTATCATATATAACTGACGTTTTTTGTTCTCTTGTACTTTTATGTTACCTTTTTCATTTAGTTCTGCTTTACTGTCTAATCTGGTTAATGCACACTGAACTGCACCAAACGTGTTAATATTTTTGCTAGAGCTACTGAGCTCCCTGCATCATTTCAGTGCTCTGTCGTTCACGCACCAGCCTCATTTACTCACTCCAAAATCCTCTGTGTTTAAAGAAACAATATCATTCTATTTTATTTATTCATTTTTCATTCTGGGATAATCAACAGATATAGGTAAAAGAAACACCAAAATTAAGCATGTGTCAGTATATCTAGTTTCACCGGAAACTTATTACCACCAGAGGGCACTAAACCCTGAGAAACTAAATTGTCTATAAAAGGACAGGAAAGAAAATGGATGATTTCACTAGAAGCACACAGGAATTTACTAAGATGACGCAACTCCTTACCTTAACATTGTCAGTTAAGTGCCAGCACTGATGAAGTGGCTTTATCCCAACCCTGCCGCATTCAATAATCTTTTATGTGAGCATACCTATCAGTGCACAACCCATTAGAATTAAATACTGATCTTCACTCATGCTGTTTAGGACCAGTTTAGCAAAATCAATGGAACTATATCCACGGAGACATGATGAGAGTGAAGAATCATTTCTCATACATTGTTAGTGATTTTGTACACATTCAAGTATCCTTAAGAAGGTCTTTAAGCAGGAAAGAGATTAATTCTTTCTACTCCCCAAAACACACTGAAGTAATTTTTTCTTGTCGTCTTTTTTTGTGGTTTCTTTGGATTATTATTATATTATTTTAAGAAGGCTTTGATGGCAGCTGTAAACCGGGCAATCCAGTTGTGGGAGCGTGACTGCAAGATTACAGAACTAAAATGTCTGCTTGTGGCTGAAACGGGATACAGGCTTCTGCTAAGATTACCTTGATCTCTGGCAGCTCTCAAAATCGCTGTTGCTCACACAGGGCCCATGTCCCCAGTGTCCCCGCCTCAGGCGTTCCTCCTCCAGCAGCCCGCGCCGCAGAGACACAGCTGGGCTTCGCTGAGACCGCACCCACGCAGTTTCCTTGCCCTGGGGAGGGTGCAAACCGGGTAGTCGGTTTTAGTTCTACTGTTGCAAATCTGTAGTAATTCCGGCCAAGAAAAAGGTAGATTATGGTCTGTAAAGTCATCTGTTTGTTTAGAGATCATATGTGTTATTCTTACTTGCACCGCTTTTGGCAAACAGCTGACTAATTGAAAAGTGATGGAGTCGGAAAAAAATGCAGTGAGTAATGATGAACTTTTGCATACTATGTAAAACTTTATACTTCCTTTGAAAATGTTTGCATTCTGCTGCCCTGCACCACAGCTCTGTATGGCACTCTCTTTTCATTTCCTGATGGCTTTAGTGCTGTGTGGCAGCACACACAAAGAATCGGCTGTCTCGATATACGAATTCAAATGCCAGTCCCATCAGCAGGCGCTGCTGTATTTCTCAGTGCCCGACCCTGGAGTGGTATTCAAGCAGCTGGGTTTAGCTTCAGGAACTAAGAGGGAGGGGCAGAGTCGGATGTCAAACAGCCTCTGAGTAAAATGCAGAAAGAGTTTAGGGAGCCCTGATTGAATCTCCAGACAGCTGCGATCTCCCTTGGGCTTTCTCTTTTGTCAGTGACTGTTATATTCCTTTCTTTATAGCGGCAGCCTTCGCAGGAGAGCACGCAGTACTTCCCCGTCATCCCTGCTTCGTTGCTGGCTCCCTCCCCACACCTACCCCAGCCTGCGGGCTGGTGGGGCAGCCTGACACCAGGAGAGGCTGAACCCCCTACAGTCACAGCAGTTGGAGGCCTGTGACCTCCCACACTCCAGGCACGTGTTGAAACTTTAACTGCTGTTATTGCCTGGGATACAGAAACTGCGCTTTCTGTCTAGTGCATTTAAAAAGAAAAAAAAAAAAAAAGTCTGTGGAAGTTCCAAGGTTATGTGATAACCGAATAGCAGTTTTGGGTAGCATAATGCTGGATTTGGGCACCTAATTTCTGAGTCCCACTTTACCTTTCTAAGTCTGTTTGGTATCTGGTCCCACTGGTCTCTAAAAGATTAATTTCTCTCCAAATGACACTATTACTTATATTCTAAAGGGCTAATTCAAAGACAGGGAAATAAATTGGTTAGCTCTCCAACTAGAAAGCCTCAACGGCCTTTAATTGGCTGACAAAAGCACACTCACGAAGATGAGGGAGGCAGCAACATTTGTTTCTGGGATGCAGCCCCCATGTATTGAAATCTCACAGCAAAGCGACCATCCGTGCGGTTGTTCAGCCATCAGAGGAGAAAAAGAAGGTTGAAGAGGCCGGGAAGGTGATATACGGCTTCCCCGTTGTTCCCGTATCGGTTTCAAATTTGTGTTTTGTTATTGTATCTATTTCTAACTTGTGCTCACAGTCTGATTTCAAAACTTACTAAAACTCTGAATATATATATATAATTTTTTTTAAACAAAAGGAGTGTATGCAATACACGTATCTTCAATAGTAGAGAGTTGCTGCACCTTTTGAGACTGTAACATGAATATACGACACGCACAGCGAAGGGAATCCTAAAAGCATTTGTTATCCGAACAACTTACAGGCAGGTCCCCAAGTGGTAAATGCAAAAGCTGTATATATTAGATTCCTTCCCAGAGGACAGATAATAGAGAATGAAATTTTTCAAAGCACCTAACTGATAGACACAAAAGCTCCGTTTTCCACATGATTTAGGACTCAGGTTCATATTTTCAAGGATGCTTTGGTGCCAAAAGACAATCCTCTAACAGGACTTTCAGAAGTTGTGATCTCAGGTTGTAAGTTGTCAGCGGTTTTGAACAGGCCCTGGGGTACCTACCTGAGACAATGACGGGTGCAGAGATATCTTTGAAAAGTGGCCCTCCAATCCTACCAATTTTCTGTGTTTACATAATGGGTTTTTTAAAATATTAAATCAGTTTCGTGCTTTTGAAAAAGCCCATCAGTGGAAAGCAAGACTTTATAAGGGCTACAAACTATCTGCTCTCCTTTAGCACACACAGTTAAGGATTATGCTTTGGTGCCGAACATCCTAAGTGTGATCACTGCTAGTAATTTCTGGTGATGCTTGTTACCTACACTCACAGCCTTCCAGGTATTTTTACTAGTATTTTTACTATTTTTTGGTTTGTTAGAAACAGTGTTTGAACTCCAGACCACCAAAAGCAGAAATACCTACGGCGTACCTGGTTATTGTGTTGATATTTCAGGAATAAAATGGTCCTGCCGCTGTGTGGTTCCCCTTTTCTTCCTTCATTTTGACAGTAGCTGTGGCTTGCAGCAAATCATGGAACTGAAAACCCAGGAAAAAAAAGTTCAGTTAGTGTAACAGTTTGACATGACTCATTGTATCGCCTTGTGATCAATCAGTAGTGAAAATGCAAGGTGGGAGGGGAAAAGGTCTGTGCCTTTTGCAGGTGGCGTGGTCCTGGGTGGTTTGGGCATACAACAACATCTTATCAACACTTACAAATACTTAAAGGGTGGGCGTCAGGAGGATGGGGCCAGGCTCTTTTCAGTGGTGCCCGGCAACAGGACAAGGGGTAACGGGCACAAACTCGAGCATAGGAAGTTCCACCTCAACATGAGGAGGAACTTCTTTACCCTGAGGGCGGCAGAGCCCTGGCACAGGCTGCCCAGAGAGGTGGTGGAGTCTCCATCTCTGGAGACATTCCAAACCCGCCTGGACGCGTTCCTGTGCCACCTGCTCTGGGTGACCCTGCTCTGGCAGGGGGTTGGACTAGATGATCTCCAGAGGGCCCTGCCAACCCTACGATTCTGTGATTCTGTGATACTGTGAGACCACTAAGTCTGACAATGGCTGCTTAAACTCTGAATATACAAGGAACCTCAAGGCTGGGTATTGCATGGGCCTCCTGTGCGCCTGACAGGGGCACGAGGCCTTCCATAGATAGCTCCTTGTGGGATAGCAGACCTCTGACACGGGCCACTGTGTCATTTACACAAATGCCTCAAGAAGCCATGAGACTGTCCAATTACAGAGATCTGCAAAATCATCTTTGGCATCCTAGATGTGGTACTTACACAGATCTAGGTATGGTTGGCTTCCCCACCGCACATGCCGGGTGGAGCTGGGAAGAGCGAGCGGCTAATTAGAAGGCAAAACCCAGCAATGGCCACTGCAATTCCTGCTGCTCCTGGCTCCTGTTGAATACTGGCTCTAATTGCATCTTCTGTGGGCATAATAGCATTTATCTGGGATATATAATGCTGTGAGGAAATTAAAGGCTTAGAAAATACAGCTTTTAAACCGAACCTTGTGTGTCGTATGCAGTTACAAGCTGTTTAAAAGCAGCCTTTGGTGCGCCGTGCCCGTCCTCTTTGTTCCCGCCACCCTGCATCGTGACATTAAAAACCAAACTCAACATTTCTGACTTTGGAAAGCAACCAGACACAATTTTTGGTCTTGCTCCTGACTAAAAATATACTTCTTGGAGCAGTAATGCAGCACAAAACAAATAAAGGCCTAATACTGTACATAGACCTGAACACAAGCCCAGCACCTTAACTGACTCACTTTACTTGATTAACTTCATGATTAAGAAATCCTGTCATGAAACCGCTGTTGCATTAGAGTCGCCCAAGTAACAAAACTCCCTATCAGTTTGGTGCATAAAACGGTTACTTAGGCAGTAAAAGCTGAATATACAAAAAGTTAATCTGAAAGAAGGCCTGAGATGATATTAACAAACAAAAAACACGTGAAATATATGTACTGAACAAACAAGCCTGTTGGAAATTACCTCAGATTGTTGAAGGCAGCGACGAGGAGACGGGGCTGGTGGAGACACAGAAATGGCGCCGGCTCCAGACAGCAGCTGCGAGTGGAGCCTCGCGTCCTTCCCGGCATCACCAGGCTCCGGACTCGGGAGATTCCCTCTGCTCCAGAGATCCTGAGGGAGCCTGGAGTAGATTTGGCCAGACTGATGGACCAAGATGGCGTTTCTTTTTCCACACGTGGCATGAAAGACTTATGTTTCTTCTGCTGCCTTTTCATGCCTCATTTCCCCTTCCTCAGGCTATATTCTTATTTATTTCTCACTCCCGACTACTGTAAAGGACCCAGGATCATTAGCCAAAACAACGTTTTTGCTAGCTCTGAACCTATAATCAGGACAGCAAACACCATTATCCTTTATTGCCTGACACAAACTTAATTTTGCCCTGTAGGTGGGAAAACTGCGTGCCGTGCTTAACACCCCTGCAGGGTCAAAAGTAAGAGCGAATTTCTCCTCAGTAAAGAAGAAGCAGTGACCGTACTGTTTTTGGCTGGGACAGAGTTACATTTCTTCACGGTAGCTTTATGGGGTTATGATGAAAACAGTGTTGATAACACACTGTTTAAGTTATCGCTGAGCAGCCCTTACACTAAGTCAGGCCCTTTTCTGCTCCTCACACGGCCCCGACAGCAAGGAGGCCGGGGGTGCACGAGAACCTGGGAGGGGACACAGCCGGGACATCTTACCCCAAGTGACGGAAGGGATATCCCATGCCATACGACATCATGCCCAGAAATAAAACTGGTGGGGGTGGAAGTTGGCAGGGGCTCAGGCACTGGCTGGGCATCGGTCAGTTGGCCACGAGCAATTGTTTTCTTTCGTATCACTTGTTTTTCTGGGGTTTTTCGTTGGGTTTTTTTTCGTTGGTTGTTTCCCCTCTGTGTTTGTTTGGTTGTTTTGTTTTTTTTTAATTTTTTGTTATTATTATTTTTTGAATTATTAAACTGTGTTTATATCAACCTAGCAGTTTTCTCAGTTTTACTCTTTAGATTCTCTCCCCCTCACCCCCATCCCTCCGCGGAGGGGGGAGTGAGCTGGGGGCTGCGTGGGCCTCAGCTGCCAACCATGACACTGACCCACAAAGGGAGTATTACTTTACTTTACCCCATTTTTTCCCCCCCCTTTTCTCTCATGAAAGATCAACTCTTACAGAATATGCAAACTATCAACTATCATAGGACAGGCAAAAAAAAAAAAAAAGAGATAATAACCCTTTGCTACATACACCTAAACAGACAAATAAAATTGCACGGGGGGGTGGGGGGGTGGGGTGTTGCCTTTCCAAAACGCCGCTCGAAAGAGGGCGCAAACGCTGGCGTTTTAATCGATATTCGCGTTTCGGATGTTCCCCCCGCCCCCGGCTTCGCCTTCGGTCATTTGTCGCTACGTAGCGGAAAAGCAAAGGGTTTAATGGAGATATTAACGAAGTAAAACGCTTCCCCCCCCACCCCCCCCCCTGTCATCCTCCCCGGGGGAACGAATCAACCCCCGGCCCCCCTCGACCGGGCGCGGTTCCCGCCCGGGGGTGGCCGACGGGCGGATCCCCGCCCGTCGGCCACCCCCGGGCGGGAACCGCGCCCGGTCGAGGGGGAGGGGGGGGGGGGGTGGCCCCCGTTTCCCCTCCCTCCTCCGTTCCCCCCCTTTCCGTGCTCCGCCTCTGCGGGCACTGCGCATGTATGGGGTGGCCACTCACTCCCTGACTCACTCCCTCTTCTCCCATCCGTTCCCGGGAGGCATCCCACCCCTTGGGCCCGCTCCCCTTTCCCCTCTCTGTCTTCCCGCGCCGCGGGCGAGGAAGAGAGAAAAAGCCGCCACCATGAATCGTCTGGGGAAGAAAGCCAACGAGACCCTTATCGAGATGGCTTTGTCAACGGATGGTAGGAGGGGATGGGGAAGGAAGGGAGGGAGGGGGATCGCTGTTTTGTTACACCCCCCCCCCCCCCCCCCCGGTGCTTGCGGAGCCGGGCGCGGCCGAGGCTTCCTGCCCGGTGGTGACTCGGGATGGTGACAACCGTAGAAGTGTCGCGGGTGGGAGGCAACGGGGTGTCCCGGCAGAGAACGCCAGCCTGACGGTGTGTGTGTGGGGGGGAGTAGTGTGGGGGGGTCCGGTTCCTCCCCGGGGGTCTGCAGACAGGCGTCTGGGAGATGGGGTTGATCCCGGATGGTTGTCTTTGATCCTCCGGTTTCCACCGAAACCGGCCACAAATAAACGCGTTTGCACGAGCCTGAGCATAGTTTCATCAGGTCTTTGTAAACCCCAAAATAAAACCTTGGGAAAAAAAAAATGGCTCCTACCTCAGCAGGCTGCTCAGAACCAGCACGAAGAGATGGCCCTTAGTTTTTATTTTTAAACAAACTTCCAAGGCAAAGGTGGCCTTTGCCGAGCGGCGAACTTGTAGCCTTTCAGGAAGCAGCAGCTGGGTCCAGGCTGAGATGAGCCGCTGTCGCCCCGCGGCTGAGATGGTCGTGGCAAGAAGGGGCAGGGGGGAGCGGGTCACCTCGCTGCGGGAGGTGGGGGCAGCCCCCCGGCCCAGATCCCGTTGTGTTGGGGGGCTTTTGCTTTTTTTTATAATAGCCAGGTTACACTTTCCAGTAGCCGGGTTAGAGTTTCTGAGTCGTGTTAGTATGGAACGTCATTATTTATAAATGTGGTAATAGTGTGGTTTCGTAAAATAACATGATGCAGATGCTTAGTGTGTGTTTCTCGGTTCCTCACCTGGCAACACGAATCAAGAGTCAGATGTAAGATAGTACCTTGATGTTTTCAGAAAGATTCTAAGATATTTAAAAACAAAAGAAAAATGCTGACCTAGAAAAATTTCTTTAAGGGAATCATGCTTTGAGCATCAGTCCTAGAAGTGAGGATCTTGAAGCAGGAAAGAATCACTAATTGCTGCTGAGTTGGCTGCTTGGATTGTGTGTTTTCCCTCACAGCTTGACTACACTGTCTCTCGTAGAAAAATACATGATGCCATTTTGAACACTGGTGTAAAATCACGATTTTCAAAATATTTGACAGTCTTGTTTCAGAAAGCTGTGACAGCAGCTAATGACTACGAAAATTATCCAAAAAGAAGCCCTTTACAGTGACAGCAAGGAGCGGTGACCACCTGCGGCGAGGCAGGCGTGCGCAGCGAGTGTCAGACGAAGGTTTGCCCTCTCTGTGGGCGCCCGGTGGAGCTGGCAGGCTTGCCCAGACCCCGAGCAGATGGGTGTCCCAGCCTCTTGGCCAGCAATACCCTTCCTAAGGCTTGTGGGGAGGCCTGAGTCATTGCCCGTCCCGCTGCCTGCGAGCAGTGGAAAGCGCCCAGGACAGAGCTGCTCTAACCAGTGGTTGTTCTTTTGGAGTAGCTTGGGCCTAAAAAAATATTTACAAAATAGGCGATAACCATTTAGGGACTGATGTTGGAAGCCAGGTTTGCGCACTTAATTCCACAGCATTCAGTTTTCCCATGAGCGCCTTGAGGGTTTTTATAGTCATAAACCTCAAATATAAGGAGATTTGAGGGGTTTCAGTGAACGAGGATAATTTAGTAGGATTTACCATACAGCAGCACATACCTGCCCACACAAAATCTTGCACTAGTTCAATTCATTTTTTTTTAATCAACTGCTTTTCTAAAATGGAAACAAATGGAATATGGGATAAAGTGAGTAGACTTTTTGAAGTTTATGTTAATTTGTTGTCCAAAATCTCTCAAAGTTAAAAAAAAAAAAAAAAAAAGGCTTCCTCAAATTATGGGTTAGAAAAGTTAACAGTATGCATATATTGCCACTGGGACTGCTCTTAGATCTAAACATCTGCTTTGTGCTTTTAAGGAAAAGATAGCCTCTTAAGGAGGCTCCGAGCTATAGATGTGTGACATGCAGAAGCAGGGTCTGCGCTGTGTCAGTAGGAACAAGGCAGAAGAAAAAACATCTGCAACTTACTTTCCTTAAATACATGTATTTAATTCTGGTTTACTATTGCCTTTCATTAAACTTGAATGCTGAGGAACAGGCTGTGGGGGTGAAAAACTACTTACCAGCAGCAGAAAGTTTAGCTTGCAGAGTCTGTGTTCGGAGACCATGCGCCAAAACTTGTACCTTGAAGGAAGCTTTCTGGCTTCCTGTTGAATTACACCCGCATGAGGTAATAAATTCCATTTTTGTGTGCATGATTTTGCTTTCGATTGGAAGATGTGTGGCGTTTACCTCAAATATTAAAAACGAAGAAAAGTGAACTCTCAAGATTGGAATGTAAATATCAGAGGAAGAAGACGACCACAATATGTTAGGAATATTTCTTTATGTCTATGCTGTCATTCAGCATTATTTTTCCAGCATGAAATGTTAATGCTACGCTAGCTGTGTTGTGGGATATATCCCCAAGACTGTGCATCTTCTGGAAACTCGTAATTGGCTCCATGCTGTGATTTGAAATACGCTGCCTTTATACGCATGGCTCCTTTTTCAAAACTTCCAGGAGTCTGTTTTGAACTCAAAATGCTCTAAGACTGATGTAAATTCAAATGCTTGCTTAGGTTGGTTGTCATCTTGCTTGTCTTCCCCCTGAGATAGGCAGCAAAAAGTCGGGCAGGCTGATGGCATGACTTGCCTCAGCATTCAGGGCCAAATTCTGCTGTCATTTAATAGAATGATATTTCACTTATTTAATCAGAATGATTATGATTCATACTAGTAACATAAAATACAGGCCGCTGTTCAAAACTACGTTTGTAGTATGTATGTAGTAATGTATGTAGTAATTTCTGATCTATTTGTGGAAACGCTGAATGGGATATCGTGTTCCCACAGGGCTAAAGTGGAGGGTTTCTTAACGTGGAAGCTTCTTTTTAAAGACTATTCCTAGGTAATGAAATAAAAGCTCTGAGAAATTTAAACATAGTTCAGAATATAAAAGGTAGGGGAGAAAATACTCCCTTATCCCAACAAACATGCAGTTCCTGAGTGGAATTTCTTTACTGGCTGCGATGAGTCACTGCAGGGGCACAGTGTAAATACAGGTTGGTTATTGGAAGGTAAACCTCCTTTTAATGGAAAACTCCGTGTTGTTGTAGGAAAGCCTGCTTTTGGGAACTGATCCCAACAACTTGGATAAGATCACCTTACATGATGTTTTTGGTATACATGCTGCGGTGCTTTTAATGAGAAAATTAAAACATCAAGCCCATTCCACCACAGCTGTTAAATATGGATTTTATCCAGAGATGGTGCCAATTTAAAAAATAAAAATAAAAAAATTGCCCTTGAACTGGAGACTGAGACTTACAGCACTTTTCTTTTAGATGAGGACCCAATGTATGAGGTTAAAGTCACTGTCACACCCTCTCTCTGCAGCCTGGTGAGTAGCAAAGCGCAGCAGCTCCCGAGGAGGGATTAAGAGCCTCTGGCATGCCTTGTTAACCCAGTAGCAATTATGTGGGAAGGTTAGGCCACACTTCGGAGAGCTGGGCAATATTGCTGAATCCCCTCGGGTAAAGAACTCAGCGACTGTCCCGCCCAGCGGCCGTGAATGCTGTTTAACCTCTATTTAGTAATAAGGGATCCGCAGCTTCACCTTTTTGCTGAGAAAATGCAAGAAAATGCTCTGCAGTTGATTCTGCCTCGCACAGGTTCCTGGAGGAAGGGCTGGTTTCCAGCTGCAGGCAGAGGTTCTGGGCTGGGAATGCTAAATAAATGCTGAGGAAGGAACTGAAACCGTACTGCGACGTAAGGCAGGGGGATGTTCTCTCAGGATTTCCCTCCCAGGCAGCTTCTAGCTAAGGTACTGTGTGGTGGGGTGTCCCATTCCGAGGTGCTAATGGGCTATATAGGACTATAATGGACTATAGGACTAATGAAAAGGCAGGTTTCCAGTGCATAGGTGTTGGCTTTTTTTTTTTTTTTTTTTTTTTTTAAATAAAAACTTGGCTTTGGATCTGAGTAAAATTCAAAATTTTGAAAGTATAACTGCAGCTGGAAGCTTTCCAGTCTTTGCTGGTTGATGAAAATGCAACATAAATATGATCTCACACTCTGGAAGGTTTTTGTAAGTAGCGCTTCTCAACTTGCAAACGAAAGTTACTTTGCTTTCCAAGCTTTTAACAGGTGCATTAGCACCATGTGTTGAGAATTGGAAGCTGTGTCCAAATGCAAGAATTTGCACTTTGGAAAAGTCTCTACAGAAAGGAGATAACTGTATCTTAAACAAGAAGGGCACTTTAACATCTGTCTACAAATGATTAATGATTACTATGATGCAAGGAAAAACTAGGATAAGATAGAAGGGCACTAGTGAAAATGTGCTTTTAAAATTATACTGAGAACTGTTGGCAGATACGTTGTTAAAAAAGACCACTGTCTTCACATTTAGTGTCTGTAAACTGATGAATGAGTTGTATATACACACAGAGAAGTACAGTTGTCTAATATAAATATGTAATTAAGAAAGTATAGGTAATGTAAACATGCGGGGAGAGTTGCTGTGTCAGATGTTAAGTGGCAAGGTAATAATGCAGTGAACTTTTACACTAGTTTTTTATTGTTGTCTGGGGGTTGGACGGACGAGCAGTGTGGTCGCCCCCATTATCTAGCAGCAATTTCATTGCATTTGGTAGTAGCTTTTCACTTGCGCGCATGTATAAATGCACAAAGGGGAGGGAAGACCCTTGTGCTGTATTGCTAGGGATAGTTCTTGCAATTATAATGTATATATGGAAGGATTTTGAGGTGTCGGCTATCTGCAGAAAGACGGATAATATGTCAGGAATTATTTATAGATTAAATATTGGGGGGGGGAGGAGTTGATTCGAGGTTGGGACTTGGTTACTTGCATTACATTATAGAGATGTGTCTTTTTGAAGGGCCTCCTGCAAGAACCTACAGCTGTTAAACTTACAGCATTCATTGCTTTATTCCGATGCATGCCGAGAAAAGGCGTGCTAGCAGGCTAGTTGGCTGCTGCTGGTAAAAAGGTGCAGAATAAGCCAGGACGCCTGAACCAACACTGGAAACTGCATGTCTTGTGCAACTGTGCTGACATGCATTGTAAGCACTAATTATCTCTCTTAATGTAACATAATACAGTATCTACTTTAACTGTCTCATGGTATGTCAAGGGGTGTGACATGAAAATCTATGTCTAAGTGTAGTTCTCCAGAACAGCTGAGAAAATACCTTAATTCCATACCTGCAATACTCATATTCCAGTAATACAGTAAAGGCTTCTGAATCTATTTCTGTGTATTCAGAATACATCCACACATAAATTTGGATCGCTCTTTTCACACCACATCAAGGCAGAACTAGCACTTACTCTCACAAACCGTAGGCCTGCATTGTCTCTCTCTTTAGCCCCTGTTTTCATTCTTGGTTTCTGTCAACGTAGAGTTTAGCCCCTGTTTTCATCATTGCTTTCTGCTGCTGTTTGGTTTCTGCTTTAGTTGTGCCCAAGAAATGAGGAGAGAAATTGTCTTAGGTTTTGCTTGCACAACTGTAATCTGGAATTTTCAGTAGATCCTATTGGGGCTACTGCTGGATGAAAAGCTGGACATGACCCGGCAATGTGCGCTCACAGCCCAGAAAGCCCCCAGCATCCTGGGCTGCATCAGAAGCAGAGTGGCCAGCAGGTTGAGGGAGGGGATTCTGCCTGTCTGCTCCGCTCTGGTGAGACCCCACTTGGAGTACTGCCTTCAGCTCTGGGGCCCCCAACATAAGAAGGATGTGGACTTGTTGGAGCAAGTCCGGAGGAGGCCATGAAGATGATCAAAGGGCTGGAGCACCTCTCCTATGAGGACAGCCTGAGAGAGTTGGGGTTGTTCAGCCTGGAGAAGAGAAGGCTCCAGGGAGGCCTTATAGCCCCTTCCAGTACCTCAAGGGGGCCTACAAGAAAGATGGCGACAAACTTTTTAGCAGGGCCTGTTGCGATAGGACAAGGGGCAATGGCTTTAAACTTAAAGAGGGAAGATTTAGACTAGATAGAAGGAAGAAATGTTTTATGCTGAGGATGGTGAAACACTGGCCCAGGTTGCCCAGAGAGGTGGTAGATGCCCCATCCCTGGAAACATTCAAGGCCAGGTTGGACGGGGCTCTGAGCAACCTGATCTAGTAGAAGATCTCCGTGCTCATTGCAGGGGGGTTGGACTAGATGACCTTTAAAGGTCCCCTCTAACCCAAAACCATTCTATGATCCTATAGATTAATGGGTTATGGGGTTTATTACTATTATTTTTTTCTTTTGCATTTGCAATGTAGTAGTCTGTTACAGATCTGTTCATTAAGAATAAATGAAGAATAGGCCAACATTTGATGTTACTCGTGCTAAAAAAACTCATTCTAGGCTACTGTTTCAAATCAGACTTTTTTTCCAGTGCACATGGATCACTCATTTACAGGTAACAGTACAATATAAGCACCTCATTGTTTCATCTTCTTGGTTTGCTTGGGACTTTTGGTACAGTCAGAACCGTTCTCCGCTGGTCCTCAGTGAGGCAGTAGTGGTGAAGTTCCAAATGCTGTTTTTTAGGAAGTGAGAATATCTTTGGGTGGAGTGCAGTTTTATAACTGGAAATCCCAAGTGATCCTCTTGTCTTCTTTAGCAGGCTTCCAAGGGTAAATGTGAAATTTGAGGCCTTTGGCAAGATAGCAGAAGCCCAGCAAGCCACATGGGTAGGGCTCGTGATGCAGAAGGCTGGCCTTTAATTTTCTGCACTAGCCTGAAATTAGAAAGGGCCCTGTGGTTTGTTATTCGAAGGGGTTTTCTTAACTATCAGGTAAGAAATCAGAGAGCCTATGTTTAGACAACTCATGGTGTGCTAGAAATATACCGTGCTAACGAGTAATGACTATGAGATGTGGTTTTTGGGGTAATGGGCAAGTTGGATGCCTTTGTGTACTTCAGTCCTGTTAATTTACTCGTGCTTCCATAAAAAACTCTAAGCGATGGGAGCCATGGTCCAGTGCCCTGCTCATTTTCTTGATTGGTAGGAATCCCTACTGATAGGGATCAGTATATGACTTCCAGAGTTATTCCATTGTCTTTAAAGTAATTTGGGCAGAAAAAGTCTTGCAAACTCATACTTTAGAAAAAAAAAATTGATGGGATTTGTTTGTAAAGAGTCTTTCTATACTAGTATATTTTTATGTAGTTTAATATGAAAAAAATTAAATGCTTGATGAATACACTAGCAAAATTCCTGATGACACATTTAATCGGAAGCATAACCAAAATAATATGCTAAGTAGAGAATGTGGACCACAAGGAACAAAAAATTGAGGATGAAATTGCCCATCTGAAATTAAATGCCTGGGTAGCATGAAACTAAGGAATAATAACAGAAGACAGTAAATTTGGGGTGTAGGTTTTTATAGGTTGCTTTATACTTTCTTAAAAGTACAAGTTATATGTGTTCCTAGTTGATGCTAATCCAGTTCCCACCATTTTTTTCACTATTTCCCCATCACTAGTTCCCTGTTCATGTATTGCCTTTCTCTTACAGTATCCCTAGACCTCATACAAGGATGGGAATGTGCTGTGTGTGCATAGAATGAATAATATATTGGGCTCTCTGCTGATGTTGAAAACTTACATATTGCAAATGCTGAAAGAAACCAGAGATTGTGTTGCTTCAGAGTTACATCAGTGGTTTCAGTGGAAGTTGGAGAAATGCATTAGTGAATTATTCTATGAGATTTTAAGTGTGCCTCTGGGAACACTGGGAAAGCAAGTCTATACCTAACACTTTGTGAAGGGCTTGTAATTCCCTTGGGCTGTGATGAAAAGCAATATCACCATTCCCCTTTCTTCATCTTACCTTGAAGGAGATGTGAGAGCTCCTGGCAGTTTCACACGTGTGCAAGGCCACTGCCGGAGCTGTTTGTCTGCCTCTGCAGTCAGATAGTGCTGATGAAATCTGGCCCTGCACGTATGAATAGTCCAAGTGCCAACAAGCACAGCCGCAGTGCTTCATGAGTTGTCAGGACTTCTGCAGTCTGGTATTTCACCACCCTGCTCTTCGGAGGTTTATTTGCCATCCTAGTCCCCCTTACTTGCATTTAAATGCTATACAATTTTTAAATACCTGACTTTATCCAGCTATCGCGGGTCTTGGCTTTCTTTTTTTTAATTGTATTTGAACCTATTGATCAGTTTACGTATATCATTTTGCAAAATGATGATACCTGAAAGGTATAAGTGCTAACTTCACAGCTTGCTTTAAGTCTTATCTAAGCTGATACATACAATATGGTAATGGTTGTTGCCTTAACCGCATTAAAACGCCATTCAAGTTCTGTGTTACAACACTCTGCTTGTGGTTTTTTGCTAAAAACAGATTTACCAACTTTTTTTGGTCTTTTTTTTTTTCTTTTTTTTAACCCAGTGCTGTTTAATCAAACAGGACGTTTTATGGTACTTTAAAATGAAGGCAGCTGAGGGTAAACCTCAGTTCTGATTTAAAATACTCTTGTACTATAATATAGATTAGAACTGAGGACTTCATGTCTTTTCCAAATGCTAAATGAGATTTTCTTACTGTTAGGAACAGATTTCTCTTCTATATATTTATGCCTATATAAAGTACTTTTTTATAAAGTTTTTTTCTTTTACTTTCTATGTGTTGATAAATACCTTTTCTATGGAATTGCTTGTTTAATAATAAAACACATTCTGAAAATTAATATGTCCATGAAGCAGACTATACTTGAATGCAATCTCTTCTTTTTTTTTTTTTTTTTTTTCTTAAGGGAACCATAAACGTTCCCTTCAAAATGTTCCCAATAAATTTTCTTGGAGTTACTGAGAATTCAATGCGTTCATTGTTAAGAAATAGTTTTAAATTTTTAGGAGCAGCTCTGAGTGTGCACAGACCACCGCTTCACATGTAGCTTCGAGATGGAATCTTTCATTCAGCAGTGCAGTTATTACTCTTCAGACGATGCCAGGTGAAGTAATAACACTTATTTTACTTGCTCAGGAGCCAGCATACTAGGTGGGTCCTCAGTTCTCCTAGGCAACCCAGTCAGCCAGCTCTGGGAGGATACGGTCAACATAGATGTAAATCTAGTTAATAAGTCATTTTAAAGACATGTTTTTCTTAGATAGGGAAGCACTTAAAATAGTCATTATGAAGCTTACTTGGAAGGAGTGACCTTATTCCGGAGAGGTCTTTGTCCAGTATGCATTTTTGTTAGTGACTCAGTGCTGAATCAGACTCCATATCAAAGATGGAAATCGGTCAGAGTAGATCCCACTGCAGCAGGAATCCCACGGTGATCTTTTGGGAGCAAAGGACACAGTACTGTAAACAGCGCATTGATTTAGTGATAAATAATCCTATTTTAAGTTGAATTCTCTTTTCTGTCAGGCGGGCCAGGTTATTGAATAATGGCAGGGCTTTATCAATATGGTAACTTCAAGACATCTAGGAATATTAGAAAGTTTCTTTGTAGTGGTGCAGAGTAGCTACGTCACAACAACTGCCATGTAAGTTTGTTTCGTTTTGTTTTCATTTTACCTGGACCATCACAATTTTGCTTGAGGGACATGTATATGTGTAAACTGATGTGCTGAAGGCATCAGACATGACGCACGCAGGACAGTATGATAGGTCTGAGAGTGGGTTTTACCTGCTTGGTTTTGTTGACTGGCAGAGATGCTCTTACTGTGTCTTAGAAAATCTTGGAAATAAATGGAAGCAGTATTTTGGAAACAATACTGAAAGTAATAGCAGTACCAGCAGTAATAGTCTTACTGCTGCTAAACAATAAACAGCATCTGCCTGAGCATCCTGGCTCTGCCTTTGCCTTCCGAATAGCACTGTCAGAGGTCTTACGTGTGCAAGTGCAGATGATTTGCTAGTTTTAGTAGCAAAATGAAAATTTTGACCCCTAAAACTGTCTGTTCATCTGCCACTTGGATTTAGAAGCACCGAATATATTAACATTTTTACTGGTAAAAGACATCTACCAAGAGCTCTACTTGGTGCAGATGAATCAGGGTATAAAAGTTGAAAGAAAGGCAAACTTCAGTGCCTTCTCTTGCTCTGTTTTGTGACGCAGCGTTTCTCCGAGCTGTGCCAGACTGCAGCATCTACCCACCAGCTGCTCCGTGCCCGGCTGTACCTTGAGTGCAGCAGCATCGGACAAGCTTTTCTTCTTCCTATCTGCCAGCAGGCCCCGGCTTACCTAAGGATGCTGAAGTGACATAGATCATCGGACTTGTAGGGAAATTGCTGGTTAGATACTGTTAAAGATGCTCGAGCATCCCAGGCTGTGCCTGTCCTAGTAGTTAAAAAAGCCAAGGATTTTTCATTGGCCTTCGAGAACAAGTAGCACAGTCCAACCATGTCCATACAGCTAAACTCCCTCTTCCCCAAGCACGGCAGACTTCTCCAAAGACCAGAACTTGTCCTGTCGTGTCCTTCAGAGCGTGTTTCTGCTCTGTCTGGGAGTGATAGAACCAAAAACCGTTCCACAAAGTGCACTAATATGAAGTCAAGTGAGTAGTCCTGTGGTTGGGCCCGTGTCCTGGAACTTTTATTTGCCTAGTCGAGGCACAGCTGGACCAGGATGTGACCTGTGATGGGTTGCACTTCTCCCAGAAAGAAAAAAAAAGTTCATTTTTGGTGCAAAGGGATATATCGCAAGTCCTGTGGCATAAGCCGTACTGCTTGCCTCGCCCCAGCTATCAGAAAACAGGGTGCTGGGGGAGGCCTTGATTTACAATGGCATCCTGACTTTTTTGTGACAGCACTGAATAGGCTTATTTGTGTTTTATGAGGTTTTATAAATGAAATTAAACAGCACTTGTCAAAATAAGCAAAATTTATTTTGAGCTGTTTTTTTTTTTTTATGCAGGTGACTTTAACTTTTAATTTTATAAAGCTTGTATTACCATTGTAGTTATCAAAGAGAATTTTCCACTTTCTGTCATACTGTCCTATAAAGGGTGAGTAGGCCGTGCCTGGGGTCTCCCATCCATTTATCTGGTTTTAAATACATGATGGCCAGTTGTGCTTGAATAGCTGGCATGACGATTCTGTAAATTGCAGATACGGTGATGTCTCTGTAAAACTGGGAGCGTGTTCGTGTCTAGACCACTAAGGGTTTTTGTCTTTCATCGTGGAATGAATCAGAAGGTTTTGAAGGACAACTTTTCGATTCCTGAAATACTAAATCGCATTAAACCAGTTCTTTTAACCAGTAGGTCCAGATGTGGAGTTAAATTCCTTTTATTTTTTCATAAAACGTTGGTTTTGCCATGTAGAAAAAGAAAGTGATTCAGGCACTGTGAACTAAGTTAAACTATTGTAGAATGACTAATCATTTCATTACGCAAGGAGCCATTTTTCGTGCTAGTTACAGAAATCATAAGATTGCATGTATAAAAGTACCTTTTTTTTTGTGGGGTAAACTACTTACATTTTAAGAGACGAAATCAGTCTCGATTATGTTCTCCAGTCTTCAGTTCTGAATGTTGATTTCTGTGAGCTGTTTTGGATTACTGTTGATCTGATCATCTGGATCTGTAATTGAAATAGAAAGGGTCTGTAATTCTTAGGGCTGGCATACTGAAAGTTTATAAGTAGGTTGCCCTGCGGTAGGGTGTAATTTGGGACAGCATACGTTAATACTGCAAAATTATAGGCCATGTGAAGCTCACTTATTTCCAATAATGTGTAAACTCCCAAGACACACATGTTTAAGAAGTTGCAAATAGCTGTGTGCAGAACTAGAAGGTTACATTGGGAAAGTGGTATTTCTTTCAGTTGGTATACATGCGTGCCCTTGAAAGGCCACTGATTTGAATAAATATTAAAATTATATATGTTTGAAACAATTTTAATGGGTTCTGATAGTCATAGTGTGCTTCTGTGATTAATTATGAAAAAAAAACCTGCAAGGAGTGACTGCAATTTGTACAAAGGGATTTTGTATTGAAGGGCCACTTACATTTAGTTAGATGTCCTCATTCGTTCTTGCTGTGCAGGCGTTTCTAGATCTCTTTAGGTACAGTAGAGCATGTAGTTTTGAAGAACAAGGCCATTCCCTTAAATATGGTGGGTTTATCAGAGTATGATTGGTTTACTCGCATCTTTAGATACAAAGTTGTAATTTCTTGAAGAATTTTAAAGGTGTTTTCTTGGATAGCAGAAACTATTACGGTCCTCCCTTCTGCTGATACGGGAACGTGGCATCCTTGTTAGTGTTGCAGAATAAGGTGCCTGGACAAAAAGGTGAATGTTGGTGTTTGAAGAGGAACCTGCTCCATGCTTTCTGTCTAGGTTGCAGTCTCTGGTTTCCAGGGCTTATTCTTTTATTGGATATAATGGCCGTATTGTAAAGGATAGAGGAGAATTATTAAACAGGTTCATGTTAAAAGTGGATTGTACTTCTGGGCCTTACTGAAGTGTTTTTTCCTTTTAAAGATGACATTGCGATTCTCACCAAGTTCAAGCCGTCGCGGTCAGAAGGTATTGTACTAACCAGTGTTGCGTCATCCTCCCTCTTGTGTGTGTCCTCTGTCCCTTTTTGTTTTTTTATCCTACTGAGAGCCTCTTGGAAATCAAACTTAAGTTTGTATGAGTCATTGATATCACATATGAGCCAAGCTTTTTGCAATGTGGTATACAAGTCAATTTTTAGCTATCTGTGGGCAAGTCTTGGTTAAGAACTAATTGTGCATCTTTGTTCCTGGTGCTTGTTGCAGTTCTGGGTTGCGGCTCCTTTATGCCTTCCTACATGACTTGGACATGGATTTCTTATATTGCTTAGGAACCTGTTTATATGTTTTTCAAGGAGTGAACATATTAAGTATGTTGTACTTCTCAGTTAATACATGTTTTGCATTCTCTTTTTGCCGTCTTGTGTGCTGCACTAGGGTTATTCAGTTTCACTCCCCTGGAGCAGATACCAAGAGGATTTGCATCCACAAGTTGCCTAAGTAATCAGCTATAGAATGATAGAATTTTCATAGTTGGAAAGGACCTTTGAGATCATCAAGTCTAACCATACACACACAAAAAACCCCCTACAATCTCTGCCACTAGAGCATGCCCTGAAGTGCCACATCTAGACGTTCCTTAAACACCTCTAGGGATGGTGACTCAACCCCCTCCCTGGGCAGGCTGTCCCAGTGCCTCACCACTCTTTCAGTAAAGTAATTCTTCCTAATATCTAACCTAAACCTCCCCTGCCGCAACTTCAGACCATTTCCTCTGGTCCTGTCATTATTCACCTGGGAGAAGAGGCCAACACCCACCTCTCTCCAGCCTCCTTTCAGGGAGTTGTAGAGGGCAATGAGGTCTCCCCTCAGCCGCCTCTTCTCCAAGCTAAACATGATACTGGGAATGCATTTGAAATGTAGAAATCTGAATTGCACTTGTTCCTGAGGTTAAACTTTCACAACTGCAGAAAGGAAATCCAGAAAAAACAGACACCAAGGCTGCTGTTGTAGGCCGTGGAATCAGGTCAAGTCCTCTCAGCAGCACAGGCAAATTGAATGTTACTGCTCCAGGGACAAGGTGCCAGGCTGCTTCTGCCATGGAGGGTTGTGTGACCAAACGTTTGGGCTTTCTGCTCCTGGGATGGCTACCTTTGGCCAAAGCTGCAGCAGCCACCTGCTTCCCAGGGCTGTAGGCAGAGCAGGCAGCAGAGCATCATGGTGAGGATCCCTTTCTTCCATCGGGCAGTGGTCTGCTCTCCTGCGCAGCACTCTATGAAGCTAGACCCTCTGTTTAGGAATGTTCTTGCAGAAGCAGCTTCTCAAGTAAGTTAATCTGAATATTGTGTTAGCTGTTTTTTGAGTCAAGACTTTTGTGTTCTTACTATAATCTTCTCCCATTATGTGCCATTTGTTTCTCATATGTGTTAAGCGCTTGTGCTGTGTTGGGAGGTGAAGTGAATTCAGTTCTGTGCTGAAGCTGTTCCTGTAAACCTTTTCTGTGTTTGGTGGTCTGTCTTACAGCGTAGTCCCTGTAGCATTTGTAATATATTTGGGCAGGCAGAATGATCCCAGATTATTTACTTGCACGCTAACTTTTTAGATCTGACTTAACACTGGCCTCTCAATTTGTATCAGCATATGCAAACATCTTTCTACAGGTGCTGAATAAAACTTAAGTGTTCAAATTATATCAACTAATAGAGATTTTGCAGGCGCAGTTTGCTTTAGCAAAATGGCATGCAACAACTTTGAATGTCTGAGCATTCAGAAACCTCTTCACTGTATGTTATATACTATTATATACTGTCGCCCAGTTTCTCATCGCATCATACGTACAGTTATAAATTACAGAGACCTTTTTCTGTAAGTGAATTTAGACAAAGCTTGAGAGGATTTTGTTTCCTCTACTTTTTTTCTTTCAATACTTCCTTGCTGTTTGATGGAGAAAGGAGTATGACGAATCCTTTTTTTTTTTTTTTTGGAAGAAAGAGGCAACTTTCTTAGGTGCCTGCTCTAGGTTGTGATGAGCTGTTTTCAAAACTGCTTATCCTTTCGCATTGGTGGTAGAGCTGTTTAGATGCCTGATTTAGGAGACTGGTCTGTCTGTCTAATCAGCAGAGACATGGTTGTTTACAAAAACTTGGAGCAGGAGCCTAGTTTATGGGTTCTGAATTGCTCTCCGGAAGGAATTGTTGACACAGTAGGTCCAGAGCCACAAACCCAGCAAACATCTCAGTATGATTTAGGGATCTGAAGATATCCAATATGATTTTCCCCTATAATGTTAACATTTAAGTAACAGTGTCCTTGGTGGACTGACTATATTTGCAGCAAAGTCGTGTTGGGAGTTCAATAGTGTTGTTAAAATGAAGGTGGTGGTTTTTTGTTGTTTTGGGGGTTTTTTTGAACAAGAAGAAGCTTGGTAATTTAAGTTGACATTACTGTTCTTGATCCTGTCTCCATATCTCCATTATGTGGGCGTCTGTAATCTTGAGATTATGCACCATTAATCCCTTAGCAACACAAAAATAATTCAATTTCTAGCAAGCAACCCCAGAGATAATTGAACTTTCAAAATGGAGGCAGGAAGGCTCCAGATGTGAGACTTTCACAGTCACCTATCAGACATTTGAGACAAGAAGGAATTTTATCTCATCAAATATGTGATGCTGACAGATTTTTGTTTGTGGCATTTAAAAATGTATTTCTGTGACTGCAAGGTTACAACTAGATAGTACTGACTGAGTATATTGTGTCTCGCAGTGTTTTTTCCCTTCAAAGAACCATTCTTGAAGACTTTATGTAGCTGAGTACTGTTTTCCAGCTTTTGCTTGTTCATAGTTCCACGCTTTCAGGGTTCACTTCATTTTCAGATACGATCATACTTGAAAATAAGGAATGTATTTATGTGAATCTTTCTTTCAATGTTCCTTAGGGGAAGAATGCAATGGACCTTTATGTGAAACTATTTCAACCACAGGATCAGAAGCCCCAAGCAGCTCTGAGGTAAGGTACAGTACCAATGGCGTTAACATACTGGTGGTAGGAAGAAAAATGAACAGTCTCTGTGAAAGGCAGAATTAGTCTTAAAAATATTTCTTTTAGATTATCTCGTACCTTCTTTTTTGTCCACGCAAACATTTTCTTCCTCTAGTGTTCTGAAGGAGCAAACCCATGAAAGTAACACTGCTACTCATTGAGTGTTTTGAGAGAGTTCCGCATGTTAGCGCTACAACACAATAGTAGTACAAAACGGTGTTTCCAGTATCAGTCTTGAAATGAGAATCACATGATCATTTAATATTTTGGCAATTGGAAAAACATAATGCTTCTGCACAAACTCAACACTTTGTTTTTTGCTCCATATTGTATTGCTGGCTTGCTAGGGAATTTAAGGCACTTCTGCGTTCCTCTGCTCTAGGAACTTTTTGACAGTGCAGCAAGATTTATGAGAAAGCAAATGAAGATTTGAGTTATAAGGATACCTCTTCCTTTCAACATGGGCAAAACAAAAAGTATCATCAGCTATTCTTTTTTTCACAGTACTTCATTGCTTAATACGTACAGTACACAATATCTTAAATAGATAGCAGTGTGTGGTTACTATTCAGTTAAGAAACAGATTTAAAAAGAATATTGAAAATATGCAGTCTTGAAATTGGCATTTTATTTTAATTTCTATTGTCTGATTTCTTTATTATGGTTATTATATGCTTAGAGGAAGATAGGAAGAGTTTTAGATAGGAAAAGAAATAGTTGCTCTGTCAAAGTAAAGAGAACTCATCAGAAATGATGTCTTTTGAATCGAGTGTTGAAAAACTGTAGCTGTTCTGCTGAACGTCTTTGGAGTAAAACATGTCCTCACCTACCTCTAAGAGGCAAATTTGGAGATGGCCCTGTGAAGACAGAACTTGGAAGTGCTTCCTAGATTACACAGGTCTTCATCTTGTTAGCACATGCAACCATATCACCTAAAAGTTTTCATAAATCTATTGGTTCCATCTTAAAAATTGTTAGTATGTTCACCCTGCTGCTTTCTCAATCTACTGTGGGAGTTGTAGTAATCTCTTTCTCCTGGAAAATTCTCAGTGAAGAGCCATATCAAATACTTCACTGAACCCTGGGCAGATACGATCTCAAATTACAGCGTATGACTCATCATACCATGATAAGCTTCGGAGTCTGAAGCAGATTCCGAGTTCCTTTTGAGTGTCTCTGAGTAGATGGAGATGACCTATTTCACCAAAGCCTGAAAGAATTAATTTCATGACTTAGCACACAGGAAAAGGCGTGGGAGAAAGGGTGCAACGCATGTGTCTTATGTAGAGGCATGGGATTTGTAGAGACAAGGGATATGAACTTTGTTTGAAGGGTGAAAGATTCACGATGAGGTAGAAAAGGAGGGTTTGATCTTCAGCACTTTCTTGTCTGGGAGGTAGTCTCTTTATGAAACATATCCCTGGTTACCCTCTCAAAAATCTCTCCTTGGTAACTTCATGCTGTCTTTTCTCTTGTTTCCTACTTATGCATGTTCCTTACATAATTTTTTTTTCTTCATAATTTGTTCTTAAATGTCACAAAGTATTGTCATATTAGCCTGTAGTTGGCTTGATGACTCTGGGATTTTTGTTTCGTTATTTTCCTCTCTCCCTCTGAGAAGAGAGGGCTTATTTGGCCTTAGATACTTTATTTCTCCAGATCAGCCAGTTATCTGATGCTTGCTTACATTTAAGTTAGTGTTTTTCTGTGCTTTGCATTATCCTACCCCATGTCTCCTGATATAGTTTCATTTATCTGATTTTTGCTTTCTATGCATTAGGCAGGCATACAGTTACAGAGTTAATCTTCTTGCCCAGTTTCACACTCTCATCAGCCATGACAGGCTTAGTTCTTGATGATTAATGTCCTAGATATTCAGGTTAAGTCTCTCCTTAAAGTCTTTCCATGAGTTCATTCCAATAGTAAGATAGCCCTCATTTTTTTCGTATAGTGCTAATCCTTTATCTTCATGTGTTGTCACAACTTGTTTTCTTCTCCACAAACTGGAAGAATTTCTTTTCCCTCGGTTCTGCGCTAGGCTGCCTTTTGTCATCCTTGATGCATTCCCATAGAATTGAGCAGGATCATCTCTCTTGGCATGAAAGACAATCCATGGTTTCTCCTCTTTTCGCCAAGACCCTCTTGAGCTCAGGTCAAAATGCTTTGTTCTTTTATTGAGAGATAGCACACTTCTCTATTTTGTAATTTTACTCTGGTGATAGGTTGGTAATTTTCCTGTTACTCAACCGTGTACTTACCTTTGTTGCTGCAATTGGAAAATATGAACACTTGGAAGTCTTAAAACAATTTAAGTCAGGTAATTTTAAAACGGAAATGGAATTCATTTATAAAAAGACCATTGGGAAATAGTTAAATGAATTTGCATTCAGGTCACAACTTCATTATGCTTGGGTTGTCTTTTCTTTTGGAAGAGAAGAAACATGAAACACAGTAACAGTATGCGTCTGCTCAGCAGTAGGGAGAAAAAGCTACGGCCTTATTGTTGATGTAGCAACAGAGGAAGGCAGAAAAAGAAATCTAGATTCAAACATGGAGAGCAGAAAATGTTACCTACCCATCATTCAGTGGCAATTTTTTTTCTTTTGTAATCTGTAAAGGAGTATGTGATTTGTACATAAGGAATGATGCAAGTTAAACAAAAATGAAGGTGAAAAATAGTCTGTGGTGAAGCCTGCCAACATACATACAAAAGTCGGATGATGTCCAGGACTCAGAAGCAATTGCGTCTCTAATCAGTGGTGCATTTGGTCCTTCCTTATGGCTTTGCATTTGTGCTCAAACCACCTGCTTCTTCCCTACTTTTATCCTGTTTTTTTTCTTTTATCTGCTTCTTGTTGAGTCTCCTTATTTTTTTTTTCTTTTTAATCTCCCACAAAAACAAAAGAAACGGGATCACTTGGAGTTCAACAGCTCTTCGTATTACAAGCCTTCTAGCACGCATCCTTTCCAGACCCTTTGTCATGCAGGGAGGCAACAAGATGTTTTCAGCAAAGAGCAGACTGGAGAGGAAAAAAAAAAAAAAGGATATGATAGGGATATTTTTCAAATAGCTGCTGCAGTGGGGACTGTTTCAAATTATCTTGTTGTTAAATCAGTAATTCGCAGACAGCCACTTCTCTTAGGGATAGGCAACTGTCCTAATTGAGTCTCTGTGTAGAATCTACCTGAATTAGTTTTTGTGGAGTTCCTGTTCCAAGAAATACATAAATGCCTCTGCAAGTCCTTTCAAGCAAATTGGAAAATGAATGAAATAAAACCTGAGAATCTGTTTTTCCTCTGTGCTTTATACTGGTGCAAAGGGAGAGCTAGAAAAAAAATATAATAGCACAGTTCTGTTTTGATAGCACGGTACATCTCTGTTCAGTGATTATCACTAGTTGTTCAAGTGACAGAGTAAACGAGGATGAGACCCACTGACAAAATAGCGTTCCTATTCTTAAGAGGGAAGAAGGTGAGATAAATAATTCAAGACTGGGAGAAAGGTTAAAAAATGGAATTTATATGAAATTTCCTGATAGTAAAATTTTAGGCCTTTCAAGTGGGATAATTGTAAAATTAGTACAGGTTTTATGGAAGATGGAATCACTAACTACATTGTCATTTATTGATATCTGTAAGAGGTGTATACTGAGGATTATTTGTCTGTCTGCTGTTCCAATTAAGTAGAATAAAGTCACTTAAAATGTGACTCACCCTTATGAAAGTCAGGGGGTTGCACTATTCCCTGAGTAAAGCTGCGGGATCGTGCCCTATTTGAGCTGTGAGAAGGTGGGAATTAACTTTGCACACTTATATATGAAATTTTCACCTTTCTTGCTAATTTCACACCAATGAAACACTCACTAAAAATTCCTGTTAATCAGTATTTTTCCATATTGTAACTTGAACATGAGAAAATCTGAGAACAAGCAGTCTTTGCTTAAACCAGGTTAGCAGCAGTAAATTGGTAGAGCGCCATCAAATGTACTAAAGCAATGCGTTTTACCAAAATTAGGGGTATGACAGATTATTTTTTTTGAGAGCAGCAGGTGCTGCAGGTGTTCCAAATGAATTGATTTATTTTTTTTTTCTGAAGAAACACTATCATAATTTACGTTACTTTTCATGCGTGTTCATTTTTTCAATTCAGACCAGTGGGTTTCAAGTAAAGAAAAATAAAATACTGTTATTAGTATTGTGAAGACAGACCAAATCAGTTCCAAAATCTAGAAGGAAATACAAAAAGGCTTCTGAGGAATATTTTGGAGAGAGAGTGCGTTAAAGATTGACAAGAGTAAATTCCAAAGTTTGAAGGATCAGCCCAACACTACTGCCACCACTGCCAGCCTTCTGCATTCTTGGTTTTCCCCTCAATGAAGTTGGGCTGATGGAGTGTTTCTGAAGGCACTGGTTGGTTCTTGTTTTGGGGGTCATGTGTTATCAAAATTGGAGCACCTTTGTGCTGTACGTAGACTTTGGCGTATAATGAAAGAGTGGTGTCTGTGGACAAGAGTTCTTACATTTTAAATGTGCAGGAAAAGGTATGTTTGGTATATCACCAGTTTTGCAATACTTAACCCCCACGACTTGAGCTAATTAAATTCAGAGAGTTGGGCTGAGAGCAGAGTAAGTTCCCCAGTTTACCAGGACAGTGTTTCACAAAATGGAATGGGAACGTGCAGTGGGGTTTTAGCAGCTGAATTCTGCCAGCTGTGTGTCTTCATCCCACAGTTCAGTGTGTCACTAAACCTATTAAAATTTTATTTTGGAGTGGAGCAATGTGGGCAGCATATGGGGGTCAGTGGGTGGCTAAACCCCGAACTTACGTTTAGTCGTGGAGGAGGTGGGAAGCTGTGGGTGGGAGGAGGACAGGGAGGAGAGCAGATGGAAGGGGGCCAGCTTTGCGGGGGGGTGAGCGTGCAATGGAGAGGTCAGGAGCCGCAGGGCAGCCATGAAAAGCAAGGCTGCGCTTTCATTGATGTCGAATTCGTACGGTACTTTAAATGGCAGATAATTTCAGTGCATAACTGGAGGAAAAACTCGCCACTTAAGTGTCTCATCCCTTAGATCTCTACAAATAGTGCAGGTTTTTCCAGTAGCAGCCGTGACGCGAGGATTAGACTTCTAAACCCAGTTCAGACTATCTTAGGGTAAGAGCACAGTGCAGCTATTTATATTTGCACTGTTTCTCACGTGGATTCCTTGCCAAAAACCAGATCGATCTTTCTCTGTTTATTTGACTGAATTCTGAAAAGGGCATTTTTTGTCTTATCTAGATAAGCAAATACTCAGAGATGGCATCATTAAGAAAGAATGTAAAGATGTGTGTATGTATTACTTGCAATGTAAACAGGAACAAAAATAGCGTGTTTGTTTCCCAAAATTATAGGAGTGGACCTGTGTGGTTTCTCTCAAGAAAAATTGCAATAAAAGTGAAAAATACTCATTTCTAATTTCAAAAAACATAGACAGTACTTTTTGAAAACTGGATTATGGGAAATACACTTTTTGAAATATTACAACTCTAAAACAACGGATGATGATACAATAATGAAATGGAATTGGTATTCTGCTTCTGTTGGAAGTCAATTTAATTTCATAGAGAGCTGTCATATTTTCATAATGCGCTCACCCTATTTGGTTGCACTGTTTTAACCCGTCTGTGTTTTGTTTTCAGTAGCAAAACAAAGGCACAGTGTGAGAAATACTGGACTAACAGAATGAGATATTGAGAAACAGCTTCGGTGTTGCAAACCATTATTCATTGCACTACCGAAGCCTGATCTCAAAATCCTTTGCTTGTCCAAGCCCACGGACGCGTCTGTGGAGGGTAACTGTGCTCTGCAGGGTCCTCTGCTGTTGATGTCCCTGTCACCCCTGTGCGGAGTCGGACCAGAGGACGTTGCAGCACCCTCCGGGCCCACATACAGGAAAATAATGAGCACCCGGATCTTCTACAATTAAAAGCAGGGTAGGGCCCCACCAGGCTTGTATCAGAACTGGAAGCTGGGAAGCCCTCGCTAGTCTCATTAAGCATAGCTACTACAATTACTGATACCAATTTGCCTTGTCTACACTATGAGATTAATGATTTGCCTCCTCGCATTTGTCTTCCTTCAGTTCACACGGTGTAATTTAAGTTTGTATTGAAAAAATAGCTAAGTAAGGGATGTCTCGCTTGTTCTGAATGCGAGTGCAGCCATCTGTGCTATGTACGTTTTCTCTCTTTGCTATTAACGTAACAAAAAGTGCTGTTAAAAGTTGTTCTTTATCAGCTTGTAAACAGAAAGCAGTGCCGGGTTGTTTAGGCTTTATTTTTTATAATGGAAATAGTGAGGAATACTGTGTAGCTTTTAATAAAAGTTATTCTTATTAACATCCGACAGTCATTACGGGCTGCGTAAAAGTCAGTGGTGTAGGCCAGAGACCCAGCTCATCTGGGGAAGCGGAGGTTTGTTTAAACTTTTGACTACCTAGACCAAACATCCACCTGTCACTCAGAATAGCTTTTCAGGAACTTACAAGCAGCAGCTACACTGTTTCTTCTGAAATAGCCTTTTATTTTAAAGCATCCTTTGCATCATCGCTAACAACATTATGTTTTTCCCGTGATGCCACTGGCAGGGCCTAAACAGCACTGAGACTACTTTACTCATCCCTGAACATCAAGTGGTAAGCAGTAAGCAATATTCATGCTTCCTTGCATGAATTTGTGTGGCGTCTTCTATTACCGTATGCCAACAAGTCCCTCACCAGAAAATTTTCCAGTTTCAAGGAAGCCATCCTTCCAAAAAGAATTGTTTTTCTAGCACATAAAAACGAATGTGGCTTTTGAGTTTATTCCTGGTGATGGCTTAAATGATAAATTCAAGCAAATCGAAAGGATAACAGACAAAATTGAAAAGTTAAGTATTGGTGGAGTAAACTGGAAAGTTTGCTTTTTTTATCATTGTTTTGGTTTGATGGGATATAAGAGATATTCTGACTATGGTGTTATTAACAGATATGGGCTTCCTTTTTATCATAATAATCTGGAGGGCTCTCTGAGTCAGCATGATACTTTTAAAATGTTTTAAAGAGCAAGAAACAAACACTGACACCATTGGAAATGTATTGCCTTTTTTTTCTTATTGTAGTAAGTAATAAGGAAAGGCTCAAAACAGCCTCTTACTGAAATTCACAATTTCAGACAAGAGAATTTTATTAATTGTCAAATATATCAGAAGACTTAAAATAACCATTATTCTTTTCTGGAGAAAAAAAACGTACAAAAATTAATTTAAGATACCTGAAGAAGTACATGCTGAGGTATATTAAAACTGTCTGCTTGCTTACGTTGGGCTCTGGTGTCTTACATTAACACATATGCTCTCTTAGCATATTTTTTTATTTTTCTTTGTTCTGTTCTTGTTTAATGTGTTCTTTTATCCAGAGAGGCATTTTCTGCGCATTTCAATTTTAGTGCGAACATCTCGGTGTCTTAAACTGCTTTGAAATGCATGTTTTCAAGCTTTCAGATTTTCACGTGGTTCAAAATTGAAACACAAGTGTGATAACGGTGCAAAAAGTAGCTTGCAAGTTTTAGCTACAAGAAATACTGGGGTTTTGTGTTTCTATTCATGGGGAAGGTTATGGTTTTGTACGCAGCTTTGTAGCCTGCATGAAGCATAACTGGAAATGGGGATGTGTGGTGTGAAGAGTGTTGCTCTTTGAAGTGGGTAAAGCACTCCAGTTGCGTGGATTCCTCCAAGGAAGAAATACTGAAGAGAACCTCACGCGAAGGTGATCTCTGGTGTAACGAGAACCGAGTTTACTGTGCGTGAACCAGGAGTTTGCCTTTTTGATTTTCAGTAGAGTGCCTGTATATTTTCATATGTTGCGGAAGTGCATTTCCAGGAGCTCTTTCCTTTTGGAAATAAATTTTATCAAACAGTTATATTTAGCACAGCAGCACTTTAATCGGCGTGTTTCTCCTATAGCTGTGAAAATGTTTAATTCTGTGAAAAGGGGGCTATATAAATATTTTGTGTGAGCTAGGGATCTAAGTGAGGGTGAAAATTTTGTTTTTAAGCCATTGAATGTTTCCTACTCTTGCAATTTTGAAGGATTTTCTTGTATTTTGATTCAGCTTTCAAACCCTGTATATTTTTGTCCATTTCCATATTCTGAAAATTTTTCTGCAGTGGATTGTTAATTCGTAAATTTTGTAATTTGTAATAGTTATTTTTGTTTGTTACATTGTCTGTGATTAAAAACTAATTTGCCTGTATGATTATCAAAGGTATGTAGTAAATAAAATAATTCTGACTGAATGTTAATCTGAAAAGTATTGCTCTAAACCGAGTTCCTCTGTCTTTGAAGTACAGCCGTGGAGAGGGCAAGGATACGTAGTAGCAAGGTGTAGTTGGAGGAAGCTCCATTGCCCGCAAGGAGAGAGCTGTGCTGAGTGCCCTGTAAGGACATAAATTTCCTCCTAGGTGGATGGCCAGAAATAGAGATCCCTCTGAGTCCTGGGGAGATATACAGGATTAAATCATTCAGGTATAATCTGCAAAATATATTTGCTCTTCAGGTACTGTGAGATCAGTAGACCACCGAGGGCGAGCTGATTGTCCTGCCCGAGGTCAGCTCTCCGTGTGGTTTGGTGGGTGAGCAGAGCCACGGAAATGCATTCGGAAGCCTCTTCAGCTTTCATCCCAAGTTGTTTCTCTGAAGCCCTTTCTGTTAGTTTTTAGCAGTTGACGCCACATCCAGCGGCTCGCTTTCCCCTCTCCTGTTCGCGGTGGCTGGCTTGTTTGCCTTGGCCCTGGAGAAGCCTCTCTGAGCCACCTGTGGGAGCAAGATGGCCAAGGCCTGCTCATCAAGTATTTAGCACTGTGAGAGAGTGTTGCTGGGTTTGAATGTAGCCTGCGACCACCAGCCAGCATTTACACGCTTTACCCAAACCAGTTCGGGCAGAACCAAACATGGGGTGTTACAGCCTTACTTTGTCTTGAGCTGTGCTTTGTTTATTTCCATACTGATGTCTTGGTCTTTTCCTGTAACCCCTCCTGTTTGAGTCAGGGTTTCCTACTGCAGGGCTTTAGTTCATGTCTAACGTGAGGATGCCCAGTCTAGATACCTGGAGGGTTGTTTGGTGGAACACAGTACCATACCCTGACCTAGATGTCTAGACAGAACATAACAGTTATGGGATAACTAGGACTATTAATGTAATTCTGTATGAATCCACTAAGTTTGCACTTCTGTAGCCACACGAAAATTTAGCTCTTTATGATAGACCGTTACAGCATTTGGTTAGCAGATCTGTCCACAGCCTATGAAATCACTTAGTTCTTACAGAGATAATTAGGCTACTAAAAATGGAGAGTTACTACAGGAAAATGGGAAGGTAGTATTTGTTTCTGAACACGTAGTTTTTCGTAAACTTGCTTTGTAGCTGATGGATTTATCCAACTTTTGGAAGCACTGGTAAATGCTAAACACTTGTGGTAACACCATTTCATGGAATCATATGGTGACTTGGATTGGAAGGGACCTCTGGAGGTCTCTAGGCCAGCCTCCTACTCAAGACAAGGCCGACTTCAGACTTGGATCAGGTTGCTCAGTCAGGGCCTTGTTTGGTCAAGCTGTCTGGTCTCCAGGAATGGAGATTATTCAGTCTCTCTGGGCAACCTGTTCTACCTGTTCCTGCTCAACCACACCCTCACATCCAGTTGGAATTTCCCTTGTTGCAACTTGTGGCTGGTGCCTCTTGAGTTTTCACCATACACCTTGAGGCTCCATCTCTTCTGTAATTCCTCATTGGGAATTCAATTATTCAAAAGCTTCTGCTTGCTATCTGTGCTGCCTTGGGAAGTTTTAATTTGGTTACTTGTATTCCAGAAGGTACAGGTCATACAATATCGGCTCTGATGAGGTGTGACTTCATTTAATAACTGCAGGTGGTTGTCTAAGATCAATTAATTTGAATACGGTTCTAGAAAGAGCTGTTAAGAAATAAGATGTACTAATCCCTAATGTTTTATGATTCACTGATTCAACCAGTGCAAATTAGTAACATTTTATATATTTTAAACCTGTTAAGTGCACATTTCTGCACACAATTGCATGAATATGCAAGACCGATCATGTTCTTCTTGTGAAATCCAAATGCAGTAAAATGGAAAGGAATAATTTACAGGTTTAATAAGTAGGACCATCACTATCCATGATGAATAATCCTATGTACAGAAGGAAAGAGAAGTGATGAGTATTCCCCTTCTCAAAGCAGATCCAACGATGACTACTGCATCTTCTTCAATTGCTACTCAGGCCTTTAATGACTGAGCAGGATTCCGATAGATCTTAGAAAATGAGCAAACTTTGATGGCACTAAAGATAAAGTATTACTTCAATTGTATGCAATAATCTAATTATAACTGTGCTACCCAAAGAATTTGGGACGCTCCTTTGGCAGGAGGGTTTTTTTGAAGTAAATATTATTTACTGGGTTTTTTCCTTTGTGTATATGGATTTTGTTAATTCAGTAGGACAATGTCTGTGCTCACACAATCTCTGTCTTTTTGAATTGGTATTTGGTCTGTTTTTAAGCCGATTCCCAACATTGTAAGTTGTTACAGTGCACTTTGGGGTTCCCTTTCCAGTACTGTTGGTGCTACGTAGTTGCTGGTGTGGTTCTATGCGTAATTCATGTCTAAACAGTTGCAAATTGCTCATGGTCACAATTATATTTACAAAAAAAAAAAAAACCCCAACAAAACCAACGTGTAAGCACAAAATAGAATAGGAAAATTCTGCTTCGCTTCTTCTATTGGATTCCATAATTTTTGCGAGCCTCAGTCTTTCATGATTATGTGCTGCATTTGGAAGCAAAAGCATTTCTGAGGTAGTTGTCCTGATCTCAGTCCTTACAAAGTAGTCTGCTTTAATAGATCTGCTGGAAATATTTCTCAAGAAGAAAAACAACGAAAACCTCAACAGAATTGCCAAAGAGGGAAGGCGAGGAGAGGATTGTAGCATTTTCAGGAAATAATATCTTCTAGAATTTTTGTGTTACTCTGATTTGCAACACGGTGCTTCGTAGCTCCCCGAAGGCTAGGACAGCTTCAGAAGTACAGGGATTCTCCATAATGCAGGGATGGTCCAAGCAGGCTCCTGTCGGGTTTCAGCAGTTACCGGTGTGTCTAGTGAAGACACATAACATTTTGCAACACTATGGAACAATAGGGATTTTAAATTGTTATTTTTTTTTCTACTAAGTCTGAGCCTGTTTGAAGATAAATGCATGTCCTGGAGTATGTGGATATTATTGCTTGTAACTTTATCAGCTCTGGAATGACGTGGTTGCCATTTGTCTTTTTATGTCCCGGTGGGTCCAGCCTAACAGGAGCATGACGGAAACGTGTGCTCTGTTCATTAGCCAGTGCTTGTTTTGTTACCTTGGCGTTACATTCAAAGAAACTTTCTTATTGTTCTTTTTTAAAATCTGCTTAAGTATCCAAGTCATGGCAATTAGCAATTTAGGAGTCATTATTTTAAACTCCCCGAGTTTATTATCAAAATGGATGCCAGCACAGCTTTGACTTTAATAAAAAAGACATTATAGTCGTAATATTTATGGGTGCTTGTGTTTTTTCTAATAGTTGGAGGCTTTTCCTGGCTTTCTTAAGGGCATGAATTTCTGACTGTCTCTAGTTGGGGGGTATGTGCTCGAAGCAGTTGGTTTGGGTCTTGGAGAGGAACAACGGGCTTGCTAACTACTTGTTGGTTATTCCAGCAGAGTGGAAGGAGATATAATCTGTTCCTGAAGCAACGTCTCAGGGTAAAACAGTGATGAATGATATTGCAAGTGGCTTGGATGGCTGCAGTAATAACATGCTTCACTGTGTGGTGCCTGTTGTTAACTGGGTGCAAGGTTCACAGTTACAAAGTTCTTTGAGAAAGTGCAGAATATTTTTCACGTCCTTGCATGGCTTAAGAGAGAGAAGACAGTCATATCCCTCTGAATTGTTCTTTTTTGTTCCTACAATTCAGCCCTATATAAATACAATTTTCCTGATGGGCAGGAACACCACCAGCCTCCCTTAGCACGGAGTTAAATTTAGACCAGAGTATTGGCTTCTACGGACAGCACTTTGCTATATGAACCTCTAGTCAACCGATTTGGAAGAGCTGAATATTGATATGATAATAAATAATATTACCTAATATTATGTTAACTTCCCTAGGAGAGTGCAGTAATAGTCTTTATTTGCTTAACGTTAATTGCTGTAGCCTAATCAATGAAACAAATAAATGTTTTTATTACGACATTCTGGCATGCTGGTAAATGAAAATATGACTTTTAGTAGATCAATTGGAATACTAATTACCCTGTTCCATTGATACATTTTATTAGGTTTTATTATTTTTTTCCCCCCAAGAAAGTAAATACTCAATTTTGAACTGTAACCCCTGTATCATTTGTGTGCATTTTCATACGTAGTCATTGCTGGGACGTATTTCTCTGTGGTGGCTGGTTTAGTGAATCGTGTTGATATAGAAGAAAATGCATGGAATTTACTTTTTGCTGCCTGCTTCAAATCAATGAACTGTGCCCTAGCTGGCTTTTGTGTCGAGTGGCGTTTGACTAACTGCAGAAGAAGATTCATGCTGTCAAATAACGCTTGTCTTGGTCATTTATGACACACTGTAAAGACTGTGAAAGAATAAATGGTAGCATTGGTCACAGGTATTGCTACACTAACATATATTTATTCTTCATATACCAGTTATTTACATACAGCGTTGGTGCATATAAGTAGTTGATTTGGAAATTATTTTAACTGGATGTAGCCCTTGCACAAGTACATATTCAACTATGAAGAAACTGAAGAACTGAGGCAATTTGGGGAACTTCTGTGTCTTCTGTTATATTTTAGAGCAACAGCAATACCTGCTTTTTTTAATCGTCTGCCTGTATCTTCCACAGATTGATAAAAGACATCAAAGCAAAGATTCTATTTTCTTCAGGGATGGTGTCAGGAGAATTGATTTTGTTCTCTCCTATGTGGACGATCTTAATAAGGAATGGGAAAAAAAATTGGTAAGTTTGTCTTTTTGAGGTCCTCTTAATTCTTATCGACCATAACCTGAATATCAATTACTAAGCCTTTCAAATCACTACACTCGGCTGGAATAGGACTTAGCTAAAAATTTTATAGCTGCGTAAAAAGCCATTCCAAGTACTGAAATTGCTGTGCAATTTACTGTTGTGTATTAGGAACCAATTTTATTAGATTTTTGGGGCGTTATTTACTGAATTAATCACCCTCCTTTACTTAGGCTGGTCAATGTATTATACAATCAATGCAAAGTAATCCAGATGATTTTGCTTTCTATATTTTTCTTTATATAAAGCATAATATTTTAAAAAATAATAATTGCAGGGATTTTAATTATTTTGTTTTCTCTTTATTCGCTGCCTTCTTTCTGAGCCAGCAGAGGTTACATTTACAAACTAGTCTCTACAATATATATCTCCAAAGTCTGTTCTTAAAAAAAACAAACCAAAACAAAACAAAAACGACCAACAAACTTGTTTCTTGTGTAATCACATTATTTTGAAAGATAAGGCTTTCTGAAGAAAACTAATTATGCTGAGGCTTATGACAAAATGATGATCAAAACTCATTATTTGTGAAGTAAAGAACACTTCTCATCTATATCTTGTCATATTAAAGTGTTTCATAATTAAAAATTATAATTTCCTTTGAACAAAAGCTGCAAGATGAGGCTGTTCAAAAAAATCGCATACTGCTTACAGCCCTTTATGAAGGGAACACTGTTTTCATTAAGGACGTACGTTGCCTGTATGCATCCAGTGTGGAACACAGCCCCTGCGTCATGTTCTTGTTACCCTAAAAAAAGCAAGAAGCCCTGTCATCATCTCTGGTGCTTTTCCCAACTGAAACACCTCCCAGTGTGCTTTCCTGGGCTGGCCACGTGCAGGAGGTTTGCTTGGGAGACCAGGGTTACGCTGTAGCTATGGTACCATAGGTTTATATAAAGACACTTCTTCAAAGCCACGCTGATTCTGTGTCAGGCTGTAATCCTTACTCGATTCCTCCTTCTGCCATTAAGCAAAATGCATTTAAAAAAAAAAAAAAGAAGAGACCAATTGGTGTAGAGAGGAAAAAGGTATCTATGCAAAATATGTGAAAGCAACTCTTAAAATAAACTTTTCCATTAGTCGTACTCAAATAACATGAGGGAAGAGATGGAGACTATTTAGGTAATGTTTGAAGTGGGGTGGAAAACAAGCCAGATGCTCAGTCGAGTCACTCATTCATATTGTGTGCAGCAGTTTCCTTCTCGTTGCTTTAGGGCTCGTTAAGGGGTAACAGGAACCTTTGCCAGACCAGAGGCCGTGTACATGGGTGTCATTATTGACTGAAGGATTCACGTGAGGAGAAACCCAAGAGCTAGTAGCTAATATTGTAGTTTCTCTTTGAGGTAAAAATACACTTAGTTAGGAAAAAACATCTCTCTTGCACAAAAGCAGAACATCAGGTTTGGTGAGGTTTAATTCTGTATATGCCTGTTACACCCACAAGAGTTTACGGCCCCATGGAAGAAGGCATTTGGTCTGTGGCCCTGTGGCTCTGCAGTCACAGGATGGACAGGCATAAAGATACCAATGTTATTTTTCACGTAGTTCCTGAGGAATCTGCTAAGAAAATCAAATTTGCCCTATATTTATGTCCAGCATAGTCCTTCATACAATGAATATGCCTGTAAATCAATGCAGACTTCTTAGCGTAGAAGTACTGTGCTGTTGTCTTTGTGGAAACGAGACTTAAATAGTGATGCACTGCAGCCTTTGGAATTTGCCTGACACACTGTACTTGCTATTGTACAGTCGTTGCTGGAAAGAAATGTGAATTTCTTTTACTGTAGTACGATGAGACAGCAAAATGGAACAGCTAAGAATAGAAAAGTTCACAGGAAGAGAATAACAGTTATGACACAGGGTTTTGTTTCCTTGTCTCAAGGAAACAGCTTTATTCTGCATTTATAAGAAAGGGATGAATAACTTCTTTGTGTGCTTCAACACAGCCCTGATACAGATGTAAGAGGCGGCCTGTTCATCTTCTCCCTGGGCTTCATGCAGAACAAATGCATTAACTTCTTTTGATGTTCCCCAGAAACTTTCCAGCTTAAACTCTGTTTTGAACTTGCCTTCTATAAGCTACATGAATAAATCCTAACCACAAAGTCTCTGTAAACAAAAATTAGGATTACATTTTTGTGTAACAATACTTCTTATTTTTCCTCAAAGCCTCTAGCAGATAAGTGGAAATGTTTTACTTATATATGAAATGCATGTGAACATGGAAAAATTAATATAATTTAAAAAAATATCTAACAAATTATTCATGTATGACCAGGACATGTTCTTTATTGTCCATAAGTGTATTTCTTCACAAAATAGTCCAGAGCACAAGTCTTACAAGGACTGTCTGAGGGAGCTGGGGTTGCTTAATGTTCAGCCTGGAGAAAAGGAGGCTGAGGGGAGACCTTCTCGCTCTCTGCAACTCCCTGAAGGGAGGGGGTAGCGAGGTCAAGGTTGGTCTTATCTCCCAAATAACAAGCGATAGGACAAGAGGAAGCAGCCCCTAGTTGCACCAGGGGAGTTTTACTTTGGATATTAGGAAAAATTTCTTCACAGAAAGGGTTATCAAACATTGGAACAGGCTGCCCAGGGAAGCGGTTGAATGACCATCCCTGGAGGTATTTAAAAGACAGGTAGACATGGTGCTGAGGGACATGGTTTAGTGGGGGTTTTGACAGTGTTCAGTTAATGGTTGGACTCGATGATCTGAAAGGTCCCTTCCAACCTAGACAATTCTATGATCAGGACTCTGGGATCTCTGTGCGAAGTAACGTGTTCCTATCTTTACTGGAAGCAAAGTCCCCCTGTCCCCAGTGGGGCACGGAGCTGCAGAAAGAAATTTTATCTAGTCCTTTTCATCGTCTCAGACAGAAACTTCAGCTTTCTCCCAGCCACCAGATAGCCCAAAGTTAGGGACCCAGGGGCAGCAAAAAGTCGGATGCTTGTTGCTCCTGCTGCACCCTGTTAGGCTGCCGGCTGGGAGAAGCTGCATCCCCAGCTCCGCAGGAGCAGCTGAAAACTGAGCTTGAGCCAAACTGGGCATCTTTACAGCAGCCTGGCTGGTATTTGCAGAAGGAAAGTGTTTGGCATCTCCTGCGTGTTCGAGGGCATGCAGAGCACCCCCTGCTACTAGCAGTAACAGCATTGTTGTCAAAAAACGGGTTTATAACAGTTGTCTATCTGTTGTCCTTGGGTATCTTATCGTGCAGCGTTGCATCTGCATCGGGCATGTTAGTATCGCTGGACTTTGGATCTTGCTTTGTTAATCTTATTGGGCTGGTTCATTACAGCCAAGCATGTGTTAGACGGGCAAGTTACAGCGTACGAGTATGCGGGATATCCCCAGCGGTGTTGGGAGAGGTGAATGCTCTATTGCTCCCTGCCCTACAGAGGCCACAGTGGCCTCCGAAAATGTGGTTTCAGTCTCTTACGAATGCTTTGGAGCGTCTTAAGAACTGTACTTAAATAAAACATGAGGAAGGGCATTAGCCCACTATTACTGGTGTTCACTAATGCGATTAATTATGTTGTTTCCCTTGTCCCTCTGTGACTGCAGAGTGGCATCTGTAGCGGAGTCACGAATATATGCACCAGGTCTAGCGTTTTAGGTTTGGGCCAGTAAGCTTAAAATTCTTACAAGTATGTATTAAAAGAAAACAGCACTGGTCCAAGGGTACATTTTGTCTGTTTTAAGCCTTTGACAGTGACATGAGGAAATCCAGTATTTGGCAAGAAAAGGGGGAGTATTGTTTGGTTTTTTTCAGCAGCTGCAGCAGATTGATTGCTTTTAAAGATGGTTGTTTCAAGTGGCTGGAAAGTACAGCACATTCACAGGCGTTTCGGAGAAGGTGGCTTATGGGGAGCGAGCGAGGTGGTGAAATGAGCATAAATTCTATTAGAGCACTGCAATTTATCACGCTAAGTGTACAGTAAGGAAAGATCAGTGAGATGGGGCCAGACCCTTGGGCTCTGCCCGTTGTTCAGCTGCGCAGCCGGAGGAGGGGCTGGCTGGTGTCTCTGGGACAGAGAACCCTCCCAGCTGAGTCGCTTGGCTCTTCTCCAGCGTTTGCCGGGGAAAGAACGCGCACCAGCATGCTTGCTTTGGAGAAAATCTAATCCGGAATAGCACGTAGCTTTGGATACCGGGCTTGAATGTCAGCTGTTATATACCACTTTCGAATGTAATCATGGATCACCTTTTAGTTGTATTGTTCTCTGTTAGATCAGCGGGTCAGCAAACAAGAGTTCTCGGGTGTGTTTACGCAGGTGCATGTAGGCAGCTTTGGGGACAGACGAATTAAAAAGTAATGCATGGAATTGCATTTGCCCCCAGCATGCGCTGCAACTCAGGAATTACCACATTTGCAAGTTTATCTAGGCCAGCGTCTAATTTAAAATCTAATAATATTTGGCAAAATCAGATGCGAGAGGTAAAAATGCAAAGCCACTAACACTGGAAAATGTATCAACACATTTCAACGTAGATTTGAGGGCCATTAAAGCTGTTCTTCCGTTTGCATAAACTACTCAGATAAATGAACACGAACTGAAATGCAAAGCAGCCTATTTCTCGCAGACACACAGGGAAAGGAAATTGGCTGAAAGCGACGGTGTTTTGGATTTTTTAAGTGTATTTGAAAAATGTCATTTAAGACCTTTCAGTAGAGAACACGTCACGCAGCATTGCAGGTTTTAGCTAGAAGAAAACGGCTGGTCTAGCTAGTGCTTTCTAAAGAGGCTAGGGCTCAATGGTTAGCTTAGCTTGTGGTTGTTCTGGCAGTTCTTCAGCACATTTTATATCATTAGAAAGAAATTAATTCAGCCTCCCAATGGGAGCAAAAATTCTACAGGGAAGGAGGGGAAGAAAACGTTCTTGCCTTAAGACACCACCTAGGAATTACCTGGCAAAACACGGAGTTCAAGAAGGGTCGCAGACTCCCAGAGATCACGCAGCCATCGTGCAGTGCCACAGGCTGGCCTCTTTATCTCTGCCTGAAGTCCACGCTGACTTTATGCGAGCTAAGCATATATAAGACTGACAAATCATCACGTGTAAGCTTATCTACTTTTAAGGTTGTGTTGTTTGTGAAGAATACCATTTGAATTGCCTGTAATCAGTACTTGAACTTCTGTATCGGGCATGATTGTGAAACCAGTAAACAGATGTCACTATAAGCCATCAGTCTTCCACGTGCTTCCAGAATTTTTCTTTTCATCTCAACGTTCTTTTAGAAATTTAGCTAAACTTGAACGATAACACACAACGCACATCACCCTCCCAAAGAATCAGAAATGCTCGAGACGCATGGCTTCATTTCCTTCTCTGGCTAACAAGATTGGACAGTTTATGAGCCTGTTCCTAACTAATAAATAAGTTTCCTGTTGCTAGTTAATGCAGTTCCCGATGGGTTGCCATCGCCGGGCTGGCCTTCGCTCAGAAGTGGCCTGGTGTGCATCAGCTGGGCTTTCTTTCGGTCTTCTTTCTTTCGCAAAAGTCACAGAGCCTTAAGGGGTCGTCATCGGGGCAGACAGGAGGAGTGAAACGCGGTGAAGTCATCAAAGCAAGTGATCAGTTAGCTGCTAACTTCGTCAGTTATTAAAGCGTGTTTCTTTCTCTTCAGGAAAGAAGAAAAGAATTTGAGAGAAATCTGAAAAAGGCTGGTTTGGAACTAGAAACGGAAGATAAGAAGGTAAAAAAGAAAAATTAGGACCAAAAAAATCAATCTGCAAATTATCAATCAGCGTGTACCACTTTGTTTCTTTGAGCAGAATTATCAATCATTCTAGCGGATTTCAGTAGCTTGTAACTAATTTAGGTGAAACAAGCTTAATGTGTTTATTGGAGTTATTTTTCCAATTACGGTCATAACAATTGCGGAAGCAAAATAATTTTGATTCAGAAGGAAGTGATGGCTTTTGATTTCATAACAAAAAGAAAGTGGTTCCAAAATAGCTGTGACTTCAGTGAAACCCACATAAATGGGAAGCATGCTCACAGCTGGGCTGAATCCCACCTCCCAAACAGTAACGTGTTTGCAAGTCAGTGGATGGATTAGCACGTGCCCGCTGGATGTTGTAATTAGGATGAGGAAGGACTCTGGTGTAACGACTTGGGGGTGTTTGATTAGTTTTACGATTTTGTTTAATGACTGGAGAAGGTGGGATGCTGACTTCTTCAGTCAGCACGCTCAGTTTTGGGACGTTTTTGCCAGAGATTGCTGGGGCGAAATAACTCTTGATGAAGTTTAGACTCTGTAGCCACAGGTGGAGGTTGACTGAGCAGCACGTTAGAACGACCTGCTGGTTGACGTTTTCTCCAGTGTATGCAGAGGAACGCTAGAAGAGCATATACTGGGCAGGGAGGCCTGTGATAAGATTATTCATTATCGTAGCCGTGAGGCTGTAAATAAATAATCCCCTTTTCCCCCCTCCTTTTTTTTTCTTTCTTTTAAGCTTTCAAAATTATATAAAAGGCAATACATTTTGTATTACAACTATTCTCCTAAATCTCACAATAAAGCACAGTTTAGTCTGATGTCCGATTTAACTTTCCTTGGGCAGGAATCTGAAGATGGCAAGATTTATTTTGTGAAGATCCATGCCCCGTGGGAGGTTCTGATCACGTATGCAGAAGTGCTGAACATTAAAGTTCCCATCAAGGAAAATGACATTCCCTCAACGGTGGAGAACCCCCTGGACTGTATGCTTGCACCGCTCAGGCTTCCCGAGAAGGTGATGCACCCCGAACCAGATTATTTCACGGCCCCGTTCAGCAAGGACAAGCAGGAGCTGTACCTCATTAACGACGAGAGCACTTTCTTCTCACCATCCATGAGAAACAGAATAGTACGTATGTGAATTTGTCCGATTGTATTTACATGTAGATTTACACAGAATGCAAGAAGGAGTATATAAACTGTGATATTTGTGGGTGAATATGAGGAAACCTGTGCGTCTTTCTTACGAATCTGGAATAGTATTTGTTGGAATAGATGTTCTAGGTGTCTACAAGGTAAGCGTGCCCTCAGGGGTCTCATGCAGGGTAGAGCCTTCTGAAGAAACACGTTTTGCTTTTGTGTATTATTCCTGCAGATTATACACAGTGCACAACCATTAAAGGTTTCTGTTAAATGGCCTTAAAGCAGGAGAGGTCTGAAATCCTTGTGTTTGAATCTCAGGTGAATTATATTCTCACACGTTGCCCATATGGAACAGAAGAAGGAAAGAAAAAATTTGGGATTAAGAGACTGCTAAATAACGGCACCTATTCAGCTGCATATCCTCTTCATGATGTAAGTATTTTAGCTTTCTGCTCCCTTGAGCATTTCCCAGTGTTTTTACTCTTTTACCTGCTGTGACATTGCTGTTTGCAGCAGAAATGAAAACGCACTCAAACCCTTCCGTTTATCCCAGTAATTGATTCTCTTTTGTAATACACGAGACATAGCTGCCAGCCCTGCTATTTATGTGCTGAAATGTCCTGTGCACGCGTACGGGATCTGCGTTTCTAGGATATGTGTCAGTCACATAATGTGCTGAGATTTATTCCATAGTTTATTCCTGTTACGTTTATGACAACGATTATGCAGTAGTACATCAGAAAGATTATAACAAGGAACGAATCCCTACTGGAGATGCATACGCTCAGCAGTGTGTGCGTGTGTAGGGTGTGTACATACAGGTACTGTAGTTACATACATACGCAACCGCAAACACTGGGAATATGGTCAGGATGGTAACTACTGGTGTTTAGTTTTGCTCTAGGGTCAATTTTTAGTACAACATATATGGGTTTAGCCCTGAAATCCCTTGGAGAGAACAAGAGAGAGATGGGTTACTGCATTTTAGGGATTTTTTCTTTTTCCTTTTGAATGTTGTGTCTAATTTGTTGCTTAAATTCTCTCCTTGTTTTTGATAGTTATTTGAGATTTGACACAATGCTTTAGTGAAGGCAAATTGCTTATTTATATCTGTGAATTCTATGGCAAGATATTCCTAAATACATTATATATATTTCTATTTTTAAATGTTTTCAAATATTGTTTTCTCCCTCAGAAAATGAAAAGAAATGGATGAATGGACATTCTTTAGATTTTCGGGGGGAAAGTTTAGCTGATCAGAGTCTAGGCTGTAGAAGACTAGTCTAGGCTGGGAAGTACTCTATGCTGTTGGGACTAGGAAAATCACTGATGATAAAAAGCAGTCGTACAAGAATCTCTTCTATACAAATACAACCAACCTTAAATGCTAAAAAATCATATGAAAAAATTCCAAAAGCATGAGACAGTCTCACAAATCATTGTCTAAAAAAATAACTATTTAACCTTTAAAAATATTTTAAAAATGCGAACTTTAGGTTGTTTAAATGTCTTGATTTCTATTTAGAAACCGGTTTTCATGCTTTTCTTTGTGATTGAGGAACATGCAGGGAAAAAATGAAAACCAAGATCACAAAAAGAATATTTGACATAACCAAATATTTCGAAAAGCAGAGTTCTATAATACAAAATAAACTTACAAGAGCTGTCCGAAACTGTGGTTATTTTGTGCTGTTTAATTTCTAGGAAACTGATGAATTTCTAAAATTTTCCTAGTAGTTGACAGGCAGATACATGATGGTGATGAACACCACTGAAATTAATTGGTGTCAGAATTTCGCGTTGCGTGTCCTTGCATTACAGCTTGAGGAAACCACAGCATGGAGTACATCAGAGTGCTATGGCTGGAGGCACCAAACAACTTTAACTTATATCCCCTAGTTTACGCCTCTCAGTGAAATGCTTTTGGCTTTGTGATTTACAATGTGAACCTGATTCAGAAGTACAGAGAACAGGATTTAAATTTGCATTATGGGATGGCACTTTGAGCAGCCTGGTCTGGTGGGAGGTGTCCCTGCCCAGGGCAGGGGGGTTGGAACTACGTGATCTTTAAGGTCCCTTCCAACCCAAACCACTCTATGATTCTATTATTATTTTTAGTGAAGCGGGAGTAAAATGGTGGTTTTGTACTTCAGGGAAGCTTGAAATTCCGCAATTGCGTACGCTACACCAGTGTAAAGGAACAAACCATTCACTGCAGTAACCTCCCAGTGGAAATGAGCGTGTTGTACCAGCACAACACTGGTGTAATGTAAGATGATGTGGTTACACTACAGGTTGACTTGATGTCTAAGATTGGTAAATGTTTTCTGAAAACGTGTATTATCTTAAGACATACATAAAAAGGGTTCTACTCAAATAAAGTGGTGAAGTAGAGTGCTAAGTTTGATTTTCAAAGTAGTTTAAGTGGCATGATCTTAAGAGGAATGCATCATCATCATTAATGTTCATTTCTTTCAATGTAGTCTTTGAGTCTGTCGATGAGGTGTTTTGCCTTTACTCTGATTTGCTCACAGTGCCAGTACTGGAAAAAGGCAAATGATCCAAACTGTGACAATGAGAGATACACACTGTACATGGAGTGGGCCCGTTTCTTGCGGTTCTACAAAGAACAGCCTTTGGACCTCATCAGGTAAAATACTGCCTGTGTTTTATTACATTTACTTCATTTTCACTGTAATATAAGCGTATTACAAAACAGCTTGATCCTGCTAGGAAATTTTTACTACTTTTAAGATCCAGTGAGAATTGGATACTTAATTGGGCACTAGGTCCTTGGAGGACAGGACCCGAGTTTTTACTAGCAACTGGAAAAATGCCAGTTTTTCCAATCAAGCCTCTTTCAATCTAGCCAGTGCTCCTGGGGTCAGGTATGTTACAGATTATTCAGCTGTGGAAGAACACATACGAAGCATTCCTTGCATATTGTAATCAGTATCTGCCACGATATTTAAATATTGATTTGAAATTTCAACACAGACTTGAAAAAACACTGATAAAATCAGTACTAACCCCAAATTTGAACTAACCCTACCCAAGATCTCTTTGATTCAGCTCGTATGATATAACAAAAACATTACTTTATTCTCAGATTACAGTTGCCTCATTCGCAACACAACCAGTTGTATTTCTGTGGATTACCCATTCGTTCTAGCCATATGATCAGAACTGTTGTGCCCAGGAAAATAAAAAAAGTCAAGCTTCATTTACGTTATCCTGTGGGAAGGTTAAAGCTGGAGCTTCTGCTAGGAGGAGAAAAAGGGTCAAAAGAGGCCATATATTTTGCTCATGCAGCTTGCATACCTTCTCACAGCTAGCTTCAAATCTCGTTTTTCCAGTGTATATCAATGCATTTACTCTTCCGTTAAATGAGAATTTTGCCAAGTGTCTCATTTGGACTCTGCCAGTTTCCTCTATTGCAGTTTTGAACTTTGCTTTGTACTCCTATTAATTGCATTTTTTTTGTATTCAGGAAGTACTATGGTGAGAAGATTGGAATCTATTTTGCCTGGCTAGGATTTTACACGGAGATGTTATTCCTTGCAGCAGTTGTTGGCTTAATCTGTTTTTTTTATGGCTTGATTACAATGGATGAAAATATGAGCAGGTGAGTGTAATGTTGAAAATCTCCTGGGCTTATAATGGGAAAAGCTAAGGAATGTGAACATTTTGTTCTTGCAAAAAGAGCAGGTACAATCTTTCAAAGCTTGTCAGAGCAGACAAATTTGTTCTTCAGCTATCTTTATTGACTGAAATGGTGGTGGACAGCTAATGCAGAACTTGTGACTATTAATTAGTAAGACTCAATTTGTAGGTGAAAAGCAATATTTTATTGCCATTTGGCAATAGCTTTTTATATTGGCGTACCTGCAACACATAAAGTCCTAAGAGTACCACTGACATCTCTCAAAATTGTCTGCTTCGAGTGTTTATTGTTGCCTTAAGCTTTTCTATTTTAATCTATCTTGCAGAGTAGTCCCTTGACCTTTTCGTGTAGGTCATCATTGGCTCTAACTACCAAAAGCTGAGTACAGGACAGATCAGCAGTGCTCTCCCCTCAGAGGAATCCCAGATCTCGGAAGCCAGAGTTTGCTTCTTTTTAAATAAGCGTTATGTTTGTTTCTTCAAGGATACTAAGATTTATTGTATTCAGAGATTTGGGGGTGTGGAGAGGAAAAGAGGGTTGACATTTCACTGCTCACTGCTTTTTTTAATAAGAAAGCTGCCAGAAAATTTTGCGTTTTAACCAGAAAAGATGAATAACAGGTTAAAATTCTCATCCATTCTATTGAATTATGTCATTTTGAGACTTACATTTTAGCCAGGTTCAGCATTCACCTGGGGATACTGCTACACATGTTCGGCTTTCTCTGGATACTGAAGGACTATCATAGGATTGTAAACTCTGCCCGCGGTAGTAGTTAAATTGAAGTAGCAAATGTTGCTGTAGATTGCAAAGCTGAATTAATGCCTCTGCATTTAGAAAAGGTGTTTTGAACGCATTACTAACCTGATGAGAAATAACAGGGTTCATATCTCACCTGAAAGCAGTACATGTACCCAAGGAGCAGTACAGCTCCTTACAGACTTCTGATTCATTGCTGGTGCAATCAGAAAGCCCGCACCACGGGAATTCCTAGTTCTCCTCCTTGTAGCAGCTGCTGCATTCTTTGGCTTGCCCTGACCAACTACAGGCTAACACCAGTGAACATGACAAGAGTTGGCATCTTCTCTGTGAAGGTGCAGATGTTGAGCTTTGAACAAACGAAGCTCCTATATAAAATTTACTTAAAAAAAAATAAATTTAACAGCTTTTGAGGTGCTGTGAAAACAGATACTGTACAATATTTTCTCCTCAGCAAAGAAATCTGTGACCCTGCAATTGGAGGAGAGATCATCATGTGCCCTCTCTGTGACCGAGAGTGCGACTACTGGAGACTAAACACCACCTGTGAGTCCTCAGAGGTCTGTATCTGGTTCTCCAGCCACTTGGCACTTTTGTTCATGAACCAGCTGAAAACTGTTTCGGTACTGACCGGTTCCTGTCTGTTCTGTTGCAGTACTCCCATTTGTTTGACAACGTGGCAACTCTCTTTTTTGCCATTTTCATGGGCATATGGGGTGAGTACATTTGATAAGTTTTATGTCAAGCAATAAAGAGATTTTGGCCAAACTGCTGAGGGACATGGGAAGTGGGAAGAAGGGGAGTGATGTCTTCGCTTTAATATCCTGCCCCAGATGCAAAAGCGAGGAAAGAAGAAAAATAATTTAAAGGTACAGAGGGATTTGACTTAACCAAAATGAAAAAAAAAAAATATCTAGGAGGTATCTAGGGTGTCGTAAGCATTGCATTCTCTATCTGCTAAAATTTGTTTCTTTCCTTAGTAACCTAAGACAGAGTGGCCCAACCTCATGCAGTCCTTGTGAGAGTCTTCTCTCTCCTCAGCGCTGCAAGTTATCACTGTCCCCGGGGGAGAGGAGAGAGTAGAGAGCTTCTGTGGCCTTTCACTGGATGGTGGTTCAGCACTACCACTTCATTAGCAGCGCTTTTAGGATGAGAATTAGTTGGCTTCCATTCCGATTAAGTTCATGCATTATAGTATGTTTTGATGATGCAGAAACAGGTGGATTTCCTGACTCTGTCTGTAAGCACGGTTTGACACCAAGTGATACTTGTTCAGACTTTAAGATTGTATTGTCTCGAATACATGTTCTTTGTCGATTTATAGATTCCGGACAGTGTAATTATTGTTTCTTATTTCCTTAAATATCTTGTCTCCTGCTTCATACTGTTTGTATGAAAGATCACAATTAAATCTTCAATTTGAGTCCAGCTATTTCATTAAGACACAAAGATCTCTAGGTGCTAACAGAAAATCTGTTTGTGCATTTGTTACCGAAGGATCTACCCACTAACTTTTTCGTAGAGAATTCTCAAAACCAACTTCAAATAAGATGATGTTGTATTGCTGTTTTCCTGAACTTTTCTTGGTTTTAAGCACTAGCATTGGAGTGACGTGGATTAGTCATTCAGGAAGTACCGGCAGAAGATTTCAGAACTGCAGATGATAAGCTTTCCTGTGTTTGTGTAAACCATAAAGCCTCTCCAGTTCAAATAAGAACAATCAGATTACTAAAAGTTTACATTTTAAAGTAGTTTATAGAGGGTTTTTAAAATGTTCTATAGTATTATAACTTTTATCGTTGTTTATTTTATATATGAAACCTTTCCCCCTAGTGCCTTGGAAATTTCTTAAGCCAGCCTCACTCTTGATCATATGGAAAGCATCAGACATTCACTGTATTTAAAATGACCGTGATATCAAATAGTGATCAAAAAGCAACGGAAATTTTTGAATGTACTACTTGAAAGCAGTTGTACTTATTTGCAATGGTTGTTCGTATGTTACAGGTTTATGCACAAGCAATTAGTTGCATTATCACGTTCCTTTGTTAATTCTGTATCGCTATTTGCGTATGAAAAGTAGTTAAACTGCAATTTAGCATGGTTGCCACAACCATGGAAATACCCATATCCTGGCTTGGCATCTTGCTTGTCTTCCGCTTATGGAATTCAATTAGTTAATAAATTACTTAATCCATTTTATGGTCTTAGCTGTGAACTTTAATAGGTAGTCAATAGAAATAGATGGATGACATTGTGAGGGTAAATAATAGACCGCAGAATAGGAGCCAGCAGAGAAACAAGTTTAACTTTGTTCATTAAGTTGTTCACTTCTCTCTTAACTATATTTTAACTTTTCCAAATTGCAGTTACACTTTTCTTGGAGTTTTGGAAGAGACGGCAAGCGAGACTGAAATATGAGTGGGATTTGGTTGATTTTGAAGAGGAACAGCAACAACTCCAGCTGAGGCCTGAGTACGAGGCGAAATGTACCCAAAAGAAGAAGAATCCCGTAACTCAGGTAATGAGCCCGCTGGGTGGAGGTGCATGCAGATCCAGTTGTGTGCCGAAAGGTAGTTTGATAACGCGTGAGTTCTGCCTCAGGAACAGGCTAAGTGGAGGCTAAGTAGGCTAACAGGCCATCTCGTGGCTAAGTAGAGATTTGCGACGCACACCTAAGTGATGCCGCATTTATATTGGAGCAGGGCAGGCCCTCGGCTATTACGTCTCCACAGAGCAGTGTTTATGGGAGCAGTGAGTTTGGCTGAAACATGTGGAATGTGATGCCAACCACACCCTCACTGAGCACAACAGATTGCATCAAATATCGAAGCAGAATTTGGTAACGCGTTGTTTTCTCGCTGAAGGCGTCCAGTTGGTGAGTGCTGAGGTTTGGGCTCTTTGGTTGATGGGTATCAGAGATAAACTCTTTAACTGCCGACAGCAGCATGGCTGTGTTAGCGTTAGTAAATCTGGGGGGTCTGTTTTACCCCGGCGCAGGGCCACTGCCGTGTGTCTGTCCCGCTTTCCAGTCTGACGGTAACAGTAACACGGCGGCCTCTTGCACATGACAGATGTGCCCCGTCTCTTGGGCCACGGCTCTCTTCCTGCACATGTCTTTTGTTATCTAGGCTTTTGACACAGAATAAATGAGAATGTGAGGGGGTTACCTCTGGAGCCTGTGCATAACTTTAATTACACTCTGTTGATTTTAATTTCCACTGGAAACTGATAGATTAAATTGGGAATACAAAGGCAAAGTTTATAGCTTTCACTTGGCTAGCACCATCTTTACAGCGTCCTTCCCATTTCAAGGTAACAGTCTCTGAAATCTTCACGCCTTTAAAAGCACTTTCTCATCCCTCCACAAGATAGAAGCAGCGGTGGTCTCGATCTAAAGATACATAGGTGGGACTAGCTGTGGTTTTGCTTCTGGTAGACAGCCACCGTGTCTGGGGAATGCTAGAGATGAAGGTTGCTGAAGCCCTGTGTCTGAAATCTAATTGAGGTACAATTAACCACACTATTTAACTCTGTTAAATGCTGGACGTTTTAGAACGTACTAGAAGTTAATCATCTCCATTTAAATTTAATTTAGGTAGGAGTTATTTGACAAATTTAGGGATCAGATGGCTGCATTCCAATACAACATCTACAACCTCAATTTGACGTATTTTTAAGCCATCCTTCCTTTTCCTAGAATTATATATAAATAACTTATTTTCACTAGTCATGAGTATACTAAGATAGCACAGTTCCTGGGAAAAAAACAGAAGCGGAGCCAGAACAAGGAAAGAATCACTGTTATATAAAGATATAAAACAAGTCCTGTCTTCCAGGGCTTGTCTCCTTAACTGTTAGGAACTATATACACTAATCTTATTTCTTACGAGAGACAGCGTTTGTGTCTCTCCTTCCCCTTCTGCACATGCAGCATTAATGCTGTTCTTCTTATACCTGTAGCTTGTATGCTGTACAAGTTACGCAGAGGTCTTTGATAACCGTGCACTATGATTTTGAGGGTGTACAGCTTCAGGTAAATCAATTTTTGGTTAGCTCATTCAGCTAATTGAAGAGAGGTGCCTGCCTGTTGCATGGGGTTTGCTAGTTTGCATCCCTGTGTATGCTCAGCCTCAAAACCTCCACTTTCTTATATGGCTGCGCAGTGACCAAAACCAGCTGGACCACGGTGGGTCTGCTGCAGTTGAAGGAAAGAGCAGGGAGAAATCCCGCAGGGGGTTTAGGGCCCTTGTGTGCCCTGAAGGAAGGGGCTGCAGCAGAGGGTGCTGGTGTGAGGAGAGGGAATGAAGGGGCTCACCCGCAGGCGGCGATTGTGGACAGCACGGACCAAAACCCATAGCCTGGTGAGGTGAAGCAGCCGCAGCAGATGACAGCCAAAGATGGGTGAGGGGCATTTGTATAACTCTCCTCGGGGAGAAGATTTTTCTCTCTCTAAATTCATGCAGATCGCTTAGGTAGGATGGTTTATTTGGCCTTTATTTAGGGAATAGAAATTGGACTGTAATGTATTTTTCTTATGTCAGAAAGAGATACAGCACTCTTCTGTGCTTTCTAAGTATGCATTAACAATTACCATAAAAATTCAACAACTGTACCGTCCTTTATTTTATGACACATCAATATTTTACCTTGGGGGATTTTCAAAGCTTTTGTGTGGCTGTGATCCTTATCAATACCCTGTTATAGCAAACCATGCAGATTAGCCACGCTGTAGTGTAATTGCCTTTCATTAGATAACGTGCAGTACTGAACACGTGAAAGGACGGGGATTTCAAATAAGTTAATTCCGCAGACTGGTAAGTTGATACGCATACAGCTCACTGAGTTTCTGGCGTCCCAAGGTTGGCTTTGCTTCACTCAGAAAATTATTTCCTCATTATTCCTGGCCATGATTCAAAGTTCTAGGTGCACTGAAACAGAAATTGCCCACCTTGAGGCCTTAATTAACGCCTCATTTGGTCATGAAGCTAAACTATTTAGCTAGATCATAGCTAAAATCTAGTTTTGCTGATTACAGTAGAATCTCAATTCACACAAATAATGAAGCAATCCATTCAAACTTAGGCTCTGTCGTTGGACGTTATTGCCTACATTTTGTTCTAAAGTAGAAAACCTGTTGAATAGCCTAGAAAGTGCAAAACATTTGTTCTAAGTATAGAATATACATATTATTTATTAATAGTAATAGGTTTAAAATGTTATGAGCCTATGTCAAGCCACCTGATATCTGTGCTTGTATCTTATCTTCAGCTGGTTTTTATAGTTCTGTTAATAGAGCTTTTAACTGTTATCACCATCAAACAACTCATTGTGACTCGAGAAGGCAGTATTGGTAATTATGGTTAGAAAGTATACTTAGGCAGACAGAGGCGGTGTATCCCTCCTGAGAGAACAGCACATCACACCTCAAACAAAATCACATCGGTATGAGCACACTCACTGACTGAAGAATATCGCCAAACACTTGTAAAAGAACTGCTGCCGCTTGGTTGTCTCAGAGACCAACGCGCAGCTCAGTCGTGGCCGTTGTATTCAGCGTAATTACGCCGCGTTATCCCAGTGTGTTGGCCTTGTGTGCAACAGAAAACAAACTCCTTTCAACAACATTTTACAGGTTCAATATCTTCTGTTGTCAAAACAAGGATTTCCTGGTTCAATACACTTATTGATAATATACTTAATATTGTGCTCGCCTGTAGTGATTGCTGCCCCTTTGTCCAAGAGGAACGGAATCACAGAATCAAAGAATTTCAGAGTTGGAAGGGACCTCTAGAGATCATCTAGTCCAACTCCCCTGCTAGAGCAGGATTGCCCAGAGCACATCCCTCAGGGCTGCATCCAGGCGGGTCTTGAAAATCTCCAGAGAAGGGGACTCCACACCCTCCCTGGGCAGCCTGTTCCAGTGCTCTGCCACCCTCACCATAAAGAAGTTTTTTCTCATGTTTGATCGGAACTTCCTGCGTTCCAGCTTGTGCCTGTTACCCCTCGTCCCGTTACTGGGAACCACTGAAAAAGAGCCTGGCTCCGTCCTCCTTAAACCCACCCTTTAGATACTTGTAAACATTAATAAGGTCTCCCCTCAGCCTTCTCTTCTCCAGGCTAAAGAGTCCCAGCTCTCTCAGCCTTTCCTCATAAGGGAGATGCTCCAATCCCACAGTCATCTTTGTTGCCCTACGCTGGACTCTCTCCAGTAGTTCCCTGTCCCTCTTGAACTGGGGAGCCCAGAGCTGGACACAGTACTCCAGTTGTGGCCTCACCAGTGCAGAGTAGAGGGGGAGAATGACCTCCCTTGACCTGCTGGCCACACTCTTCCCTATGCAGCCCAGAATTCCATTGGGCCTTCTTGGCTACAAGGGCACATTGCTGGCTCATGGATAATTTACTGTCTACCAAGACCGCCAGATCCTTTTCTTCAGAGCTGCTTTCCAGCAGGTCCACCCCTAACCTATACTGGTGCCTGACATTCTTCCTCCCCATGTGCAGGACCGTACACTTGTCCTTGTTGAATCTCATTAGGTTCTTCTCTGCCCAGCTCTCCAGCCTGTCCAGGTCACGCTGGATGGCAGCATGGCCCTCTGGGGTGTCAGCCACCCCTCCCAGTCTGGTATCATCAGCGAACTCGCTGAGGATACACTCTGTCCCCTCGTCCAGGTGGTTGATGAATATGTTAAACAATACTGGTCCAAGTATCGACCCCTGGGGGACACCACTGATTACAGGCCTCCAACTCGACCCCGCTCCATTAATCACAACCCTCAGAGTCCTGTCACACAGCCAGCTCTCAATCCACCTCACTGTCCCCTCGTCTAGTCCACACTTCCTCAGTTTCCTAAGGAGGATGTTATGAGAGACAGTGTCAAACACCTTGCTGAAGTCAAGGTAGATGACATCTGCTGCTCTGCCCTCATCCAGCCAACCAGTTATAACACCATAGAAGGCTATGAGATTGGTCAAGCATGATTTACCCTTGGTAAATCCATGTTGACCACTTCCAATAACTTCCAGCTCCTGAATGTGCTTGGATATGACATCCAGAACGAGTCACTCCATTACCTTCCCAGGGATGGAGGTGAGACTAACCGGTCTGTAGTTCCCTGGGAACCTTGTCCCAAGATTTATCAAATTCAGATTATTTTTTACTACATCTTCTTGCACTGGCTTTAGTTCTTAAGTGATCCTTTCTTAATACATATAATCTGATGTTTTAGGAATTAGAATTGGTTGCGAAAAAGAGAACTTTACACGAACATGGAAAATTGTTCATGTGCTATATGGGGATACTGTCTTGGGTAAGATCTAGCTGCATGGTGCTGCAGCAGAGATTGGCAACTAACAAATGTAGCCATTTCTTCAATTAAGAAAAATATAAATTGAAGGAGTGGAGGAAAACACTCTCTGGCTGTGTGGAAAAACACGATACATCCAAATAAATGACCATTTTAAGATATCTTGATACAAAGAATTTCTTAAAATTCAGTCCAGTTCTGGACTCTGAACTCAGGCTCTGCCCTACCATTACGGTAATAGTTCTGTCCTGTTCATCTAATGAAGGAGGTGGTCTTTTTCCTTCAGCTATTGATTGATTTTTGCAAAGGTTTAACCATTCTTTCCAAGTACCGTCTTTACTTTTAGCATTGGCATCTCTTCTGTCCTGATTTGTTTTCTCCCCCCAGCACATTCAAAATTGTGTCTTATCTGCCCTTTTAGAGAGGGGGGTTCTCAATGGTTCTCCTCGGATGTGGGCACTTTCACACAGCTGATGAGAGCTCTGTGTGCTGCTTGATGTTAGAATAAGATGATGGATTTGTGAACTGTGCTGTGCTTGCTTGACTGTTTCAGGAGATGGAGCCTTATTTGCCTATAACTAGCCAGGCTGTGCGGTTCTGCATCTCAGGAACTACAGTGTTGTTCTGGGTGAGCATCTTTTGGAATCCTCATTTTAACATGTATCAGAGTTGCTGATGATCCATAATCATGACATTAACACGGTCTGGTTTTAAGCACGACGTTAACACGTGCTTTTATTATTGCCCTGCTGATTTCCTGCTGTCGTGCAAAATGCGCTTCAATTCAGATTAAAAAAAGTCATCCTTGGAAATCTGTCATTAATTAGTAATTTTATTGGACATTTTAGTATAGGGATAATTTTCCTCTCGCTGTTAACAGACCATACTGAAAAAAATAATATTAAAGGCAAAAAAAAAAAAAAAGATACTATTCACTACAATGAAATGTCTACATATTTCTCTGTAGAAATATCTGCAGAGTGAATTTCAGGATGGATGATGTAATCTAACTTCTCCCTTCCATCCATCTCCGTTTCTATGTATTTTTTTCATATTAGCATTAGATTGTCTGCTTTTCTTGTGTTAACAAAATAATTTTGTTAGGTTTAATGTGTCTAATATAACAAAGTGTTTTGCCTGTGTACTTTGCATTTCAGTGCTGCTGAACTCACGCCCATAAAGAATAAAATTTAAAAAGTATAATGCATGATGTTTTTACGTCTTACTTGAAAAGTTGCATGCATATAGCTATACTGAGCTATAAGTATATTTGACGTCTCTGTCCTTTCCTTAGGTGTCTCTGATTATAGCTAGCATGATAGCTGTGATCGTGTATCGTCTTGCGGTGTATGCTGCCTTTGCCAGCCTGATGGAGAACACTCAATCTTTAGAGCCCATCAGTGGATTACTGACCCCTCAGCTGGCAACTTCAGTCACAGCCTCGTGCCTGAATTTTGTCATCATCATGATACTGAATTTCTTATATGAGAGAATAGCCATCTGGATTACTGATATGGGTAAGCAGTGTACTCAAAGACAAAACTTTCAAGGAATCAGGAAAGTAGAATCCATCGAGAGGAGCTCTGTGGAGTTGTTCTCACCTCGGGCCCAGTTCAAGCACTAGGACATCAGTCTGTAGCTTGCAGCAATGACTCAGTCGTATCCATGACCATATTGAACGTTTTCCTCACATTTGCGTAGTTATCATAAGCTGTTTTCTCTTAGTATAATGTTTGCTTATATTAAAACTAGTCTACAGAAACAATCGTAGTTCCAAACAGAATTAAAAGTTATCGTGTGTTATATTAAAGTCACCAAAGCAAGATCAAACTGTCTTGATTTAGCAGTATTTCAATCAGAAATCCTGAGGATACATATTTAAAAATAGACCACAGCTTTCACAGCCATCTTTACAAGAAAATGGACTAAATAATCATGTCTCGTACTCTGGGGGGAAAAGGTAGGAGGCTGGGTGATGGGATAGGACAGTAGATTTTCCAGGGTTTCTTTTTCTTGGGCCTTTTTCCCTTAGCTGTGGTCTAGTGGGAGGTGTCCATGCCCATGGCAGGGGGTTGGAACTAGATGATCTTTAAGGTCCCTTCCAACCTAAGCCACTCCCCAGATTTGGAGTTAATACAGATTGAAGGCAAAGACTGAGCAGGTTGAGAAGTTGTGCCCAAGATGCGTTATTGTGGCTGTAGCCACTGGTAGCTTTCCCTGCAGTAGGCTCACCCCAGAGCTGGAGGAGCCGGCAGGCAGGCCCAGGAAGATCTATTGGGTCTGTAGCAGATTTCATGTTTGACTCTTGCTTGCTTGCTGGAAATATCCTTCCCTAGAGCCCTTCATAGGTCTTTTTCTTTGTTTGCCCTTAATGATTTAGATGTACAAGTCCCTGCAGGTGCTATATAGAAAGAAATGATTGCAGAATATTCAGCTGGAGAGGGGAGAGCTGAAAGTATTATGTATTTGTAGTTTGTACAGCTGTCATAAACGCAGTTGGGTGATCTTTTTTTAGGAGGTCTTACAAGTGGAATCAAGAATTGAAAGGTGTTTGTTGCAGAAATTTAATAGGATGTTGCATTAGGTTTATTTTGATTTATTGCGGACCATCTCTTGTCTCAGAGATCTGTATTGTTTTTCGCACTTGGCCAAATTAGACCAAAGAAAGACAGAACAAGTGGTAAGTAAAATTGCCCCTAGGAAAAAGAAACAACAAAAAAAAACCCAACAAACCAAATCCCAAACCAGAAAATCATAATTTTTTAATCTTTCTTTCGTGAAGGGCATGAATCATAAACATGAAGGCTCAGCAACGTTATTTTGCTGCTTGCAAGTGTGGAGGATTAATTTCTTAAGCGTCAGCGCTACCTGTGGCTCTCGGTTACAGAGGGAAAGTAAATCTGTTTACTTCTGTGGGGCTGCTGCCCTCCTCTGGCGGCCGTGGCAGCTTCGCTTACCCAGGCTGAGACACGGTTGGCTCCAGGGTATGAACTATGTTGGCCGTGGTTGTCAGGAGTATCTCTTCTGACTCTTGTCACTCTTGAATTCCTTCAAAAGGTTAGGCCAGATTTTGTTTTCAGACGGGCAGGTATAACCTACCTCTGGTGCTCTGTGTCTGGTATAGACATCTGAACAGCTCGCTGACGATAAAAATACTTTAATGAGCTGCAGCCTAGGCAGACTACCTCACCTGAGTACTACCTCCTCTGTAGCATCAGGTTCCCAGTAAATACCTTCTGTCACGCAAACTTATGCCAAGCTCGGAAACACTAGGTTACTCAAATATAAAATAACTGCCATAGGGCAGGGGAGTTCAACACATCTGCCAGGTCCTGACCAATTCAGAGGGGCTCAAATGCTTGTATATTTTCTCCCCTTTTCTCCCAGCTTGAGTTGGTTATATGTTATTCTTTAACAGTACATTTTACCAATAATGTGCTTAGGGTTTCCTGCTGCCTTTAAAAATGTAAACATGACGGAGAATGTGATTACGAAGGCAGCAAAATCTTAAGCAAAGGCTTGGTGATGTTCAGTGCCACCGAGATGCCTGTGTCCTTCCCCGCTCTTCCCCCTACTATAAGTCTCGCCTTTCAGAGGCACAGAGCCCATCCAGTTTCTGCCCATTTCGATATAAGTTACATGCGTACAGCATACTGAAAAAATCAATACTGTAACATACTGAAAGAAAAAAAGAAAAAAAATATTCTTTATCATGTGCATTGCTAACAGTGGAATTTTCATAGTCTAGGAGACACTGACAGTTAATGTTTGAGATTCACCTTGGATCTCCTAAAAATTGTGCAAGATTTAAGGATGGGCAAGTGGTAGTGGACAGTACAAAGAAGGGGAAGTTGAAGCTTATAAATGTCTCAAGAATGAATTTCACTTCCTGCCTACTCAGAACATTGCATTGTAAATTAAGGGTAGGGTGTCTGAGAGCCAGAGCTCCATCTGCTGAACTGTTTTGTAGGTGGTTTTCTTTTTCTTTTTTTTTTCCTCCCTTTTCCTTTGGGATGTAAGGGCACTGTGGGTGATGAGTATTTCTGAATCTGTATCCTTTTAAAGGTAATAAAAAAATAAAACTACTGTTTTCTGGTTTCACAGAGATTCCCAGAACTCATATGGAGTATGAGAACCGGCTCACGATGAAAATGTTTCTGTTCCAGTTTGTCAACTACTATTCATCCTGCTTCTACGTGGCCTTCTTCAAAGGGAAGTTTGTTGGTTACCCAGGTGCCTACACATACATGTTTAATCGTTGGCGAAATGAAGAGGTAGGACTTTCTTGATTAAGATGAATTGAATAATAATAAACCAGTTTAAACTCTTTATCCCTTCCAACCTGTGCAGTCGTAAATTGCCCGCTGCAGGTTTGGTCTGGAATGAGCCGGGCCTCAGCTGGCCATCCTGAGGCTGATGGAGGGGCTTCCAAGGATTTTTCCTGCTTTTGCTAGTCGGGGAGACACCAGCAGTGAAAATCTGTGGCTCTCAATCACAAGGGTGAAAAATCAAAAAGCTTTTCTTGGCCCCAGTTCTCCTGAAATACCAGTGGATCTCGCCATAGGTCTTAAAAAGTGATCCTCTAGGTTGAAGAAAGCTGGTATAAATCGAAACGGTCTCTGGCTTTTGGGTGTCTTCATAAGCTTTTTGAGGCACTGCGTTTTCAGAGAAACCATTTGGTAAGGTGCACACCTGTAAGCTTTTGCTTTTTTCCCTCATTTCACTGCTAATTATGCTGTTTGCACGGAGATGAAATACAGTATTTAATGTGAAGCATTGCTTGGGAGCCCATAGTGGAGGAAAAACTTGATGCAAAACACAGTGAAGTGATGCAGTGCACTTACTGGTGGAATATCTCCTCATACTGGTCTGGCTCCTAAGTTCTAAGTGCAGGTAGACATGGTGCTTAGGGACATGGTTTAGTGGTGCTTTTGGCGGTGTTATGCTAATGGTTGGACTCGATGATCTTAAAGGTCTCTTCCAACCTAGGCAAGTCTGTGATTTTATTCTTAAGAAGGCCTCAATAAAGAGTTGAAACTTTAAACGCAGTGTTTGCGGAAAACAGCAGAGAGCAGATACTGGCAAGTATTTAAAGACCTCTGCTGTAGGGATATGAATAGAAAATGCAGGTGCTTCCTAGGTTGGGGTTGCTCTAGTGTTGAGGGATAACCGAGCACCATAGGTTCACCTTGCTGGGGCTGTGGGGTGGCTGCTGCCTGCGGCTCCTGCCGCCCCATCTTTGGGTGCCTGCACAGCGGTCAGCCTGAAGCATCTCTGAATTACTCTGTCTTTAAATGGTCATTATGTTTTGGTGTGTGTTTTATCACACACGTTGAGCATTGAAAGCCCTTCTGTAACAGCTTTCCTGAGAGGGTGTCTCAGCTGGCAGTCCAGGTGAAAATTAAGTATTGTCCTAACAAGCTTTAAGAGCTCCTTTCTTTCATTTATACAGTAGTAGACTGTAGTTTATCTGGGTAATGTCCATTATTTGTGTCCGTTAACCTGCAGTTTGTCTCTGCCAGTGTGATCCTGCGGGCTGTTTGATAGAACTGACGACGCAGCTCACCATAGTCATGGCTGGCAAACAGATCTGGGGAAATATCCAAGAGGCCATCGTACCGTAAGTTACCTCTTACACTGAGATGCCTATGTTATAGACAGAAGAAATTCTTGGAAGGAGGGATAACAAGTATTGCCATATGAAGAAACTTAAGAAAAATTCTGTAAATTAAGCACAAATTCTGACAAGTAGACTCATTGCATAGAGGCTTTTGGCCTCTTTTTGTGAAAGCCGTGCTTGTAAAAGCATGTTGCAACAAGGAGCTTGCTTAGAGAAAGGGATACTTGATCTGCTTTTCTCATTGTTAACTTTTTTCTGCATATACAGCTGGATTTGTAACTGGTGGGGTCGCCGGAAAGCCAGAAATAATCCAGAAAATTTATACAGTCGCTGGGAGCAAGACCATGATCTGCAGACATTTGGAGCCTTAGGGCTGTTCTATGAATATCTAGAAATGGGTAAGTTTAAAAATACACATTTGGAATCGAGGACAAGACACCTTGTACTGACACCTTCAAAAAAATAGCGTCTCAATTAATTGTTATGGGTTGATGCCACTACTTTCATCTGGTAAACAGTAGACGATTAACTGCTGGAAATCATTAAATAGGTCAGCCCAATTAAAAAAAAAAAAAAAAAGCTGCCTTTGCATCTTAGACTGCAGGGAATTTCGCTGCAAAGACTGTTTGTTTCCCTCGTTTGAATGGGGAACATTATTCTCGGTGCAGCCAGCTGTCTCGGCGTCTGTTCTGTTCTTGTTCCCGAGCATATCCTGAGCTGATGTCAGTGGAAACTGTAGGTATGAGCTGCGTGCCAAACATGCTGTGAGGATGGGTACTGCAGATATGACATCTACGAACTCGATCAGGGAGAATCCGTTTAGTTTTAGGTTTGCCCTGATTAAGCGCTTCGGTACAGTCCAGGAGACCAGCAGAGGGAGCATGGGTAACAGAATAGGGTGCTTCAAAGGGAACGTGAACGGGTCAGCGTATGAAATTGCTTTACAAAACCTGAGAAACTAAAGCTAGAAATGGAAGCCAAACTAAATCTAAAAGACACAAAAAAACCCCAACTAGTATTTGTCTATTAGAAGGACAGAATTTGTTGAAAAGTGGTCCCTTGTGTTGTTTTATTTGTATAGAAATAATTATTGCCTAGAGCTTTGCGACTGTATTATTGTCACTTCATACACTTCAAGATATTTCATACAGGACTGTGACCTTGTGAAATTTATATGCTAAGAACCATCAATGTTGCCAGCCATGCCTGTTAGTAGATGTCCTTGCTCCTGCTGAATCAGAACTGAACCAGTACGCTCCAGCATTGTCCTGGGGCTGCTAAGCTAGTAGGAATTTTGTTGCTTGTCTAAGATAAGGAACTGATCGCTGAAATCATGGAAGAGCTGATGACTGGTGTATGGGAACTTATTTTTATCCACTGCCTGAACCAGACAAGATGTTCTGTTTCCTGTCTTTAAAATACAGTGGCAGTATGGGCTGTGCACTGAGGACCTTCACATTCTGTACCGAGAGCCGTTTTATTTTGGTAATGACTAAAGGGATCACTTGCGTATTTTATCTGCAATTCTTAAACTAATGTTGAGACTCACAGGTGGAACTGAATTTGTGTTAATGATTTGACTAAACTATAGGTGGAGGTAAGTTTGTGACAAAAGTAAAAGTATTTCCTCTTTGTTGTTTAGGAGAAGATGCTTGCTCTGTACAAACCGCAGGAGAGGAAAACTAGCCATTTTATTTTATTTTAAATTGCTCCTTTCTCGTAATTCAGAAAGGTGATGTATGAGTATGTTCCCATTCCCCTAGAGTTACATTCCATTCATGAGAGACTGCAGCACCGTGAAAGAATGAGTGTCCAGCACTGCTGGCAGCATCACTGGACAGGACCCGAATGCCCCGTTCCCGTGGGTGCTGCTGAATGGCAGCCCTAAGAGACTAGAGACGTCTCGGGGATGGGACAGGTTGTCACTTAGCTCAGGCCAGGGCTGGAGATGACTTGTGCAGCCTGACAGAAGTTTGCTATTTGTTTTCAAGTGGCAGCTTACATGTCTCATTGTCTCATTGTCACCCTGAGGGTGCTCTTGTAGGGACAGCTTTTGACACTTCTCTTCTCTCCCTTGCAGTCATTCAGTTTGGATTCATTACTCTCTTTGTGGCGTCCTTTCCCCTGGCTCCCCTTCTTGCTCTGATGAATAATATCCTGGAGATTCGAGTAGACTCCTGGAAATTAACCACTCAGTACAGGAGACCTGTGGCTGCGAAAGCACATAGCATAGGAGTTTGGCAAGAAATCCTCAATGGAATGGCCATCTTGTCTGTTGTCACTAATGTAAGTACGTTAACTGTGCTACATCAACTTTGATTCTTCCATGTACTCAGAATTTGCAGATTTAAAAATCAGATGCTGCTTTTTTTTCCTTCGTCAACAGTATTCACTGTATCCCATGTTACCCTGCAGAGGCACGGTCAAACCATTTGGGTGGTTCACCTTGTCTGTATGTTGACGACATGCAGCTCCCAGTCCACATTTCCTTGGACCCAGAAGCTTTCATTCATTTGTCTGTGTTTTCCAGCATTTTGGAATGGCATAAGCCAGTCTGAAGCTTAGTCTGACGATTGCCCAGAGGGGACTGGAGGGGACAGGAGAGGTGCATGAATTCTGTCGGCCGGATGGCATTTCTGTCTTGTCACTATGAGGCCTGTTCTGTGGGAATTCTGCTTGTTCAACTGCTTCTGGATCCCACTATGTGGCAGCGGCTCAGAGTGCTTTTTATAAACTGGAAACTAAATGCTGTGCTAGTATTTCATGTTAAGTATAAAGCAAAGCAGACTGTTGAGCAAAAGAATTGCCTTTTAATGTAGAATAATATCAGATCTGCAAGTGTCTTGGGCAACAAACCCACTTGACTAATAGGCAAGGTACCTGTGCATCTTAAGCATCTCAGGTTTCTTGGGAAAACGTGATGGTAGCCAGTGTTTCTAAATACAGCTGGAGAAAATAAAGTGACCACACACGGGATTCGCATTCATCCGTTCTCACAAGAATTCAAAGCCCGATCTCCTCTTTCACTGTAAAGTGCCATGATCACAGATAGAAGACAGTTTGGTGCGAGGGGATATTTGGGATTTGGTGCCTCTTGTAAGGACTGTTCACATATTTTGGTCCCTGAGTGACGGTCCTCGCAGCAGAGGCTGCAGTCGGAGTCTTTACCGAGGCAAAGTGCCCTAGTCATGCTCACCCTTGCTTTTAAAAGATCCTGGGTCATGCCGCAGAGGCATAATACCAAAAGCCCTTTATGAATCTGCTCACAAGTTTTGTGTGCCACTTCCTTAATTTCTTTTTCCAATTTCTTTTTCAGGCTTTTATTGTTGCATTCACATCAGATATGATTCCTCGTTTAGTTTACTACTACGCTTATTCTGAAAATGAAGACTCCCCTATGTCTGGATACATAAACAACAGTTTGTCGGTGTTTCAAATCTCAGATTTTCCGGACAGAAACAAGCCTAAAATGAATCCAGGAAATTTTGTCATATGCAGGTTGGTGTAATGCTAAATATTTTATCACTTTGTTTAGAATGCAGCATAAAAAGTCAATGCAGATCTAAGTAGTCCACTGGAAATCAAACGGTGTCATTCTCATCATTCTGAAGCGTGGGAGGTAACGTTTAAGCTATTAGCAAGGGAGGAGATCATGCCGGTAATGAAAAAAATCACCTTTTTGTTGTTTAAGAGAGTCTCATTGCTAACAGGTTTTTTGTTTGGTTTTGCTTTTTTACTTAATTAAACGATTGATTTTTGAGTGGTGGAAAAGATTTGTGTCCCTCAGGTTGCAAACTTCAGCCTATATTTTCAAAGGTTTTTAGGCTGCAATGCCAGAGTGGACAAGGAAGTATCACTAAGGGGAAGTTTAGATTGCAAAGCTGAAAATGAGATACAGTATTTAAAGTCAATTGTTATTGTGCTAGATACCACCAAGGATCTGGGCCATCCTGCGTTCATTAAAAAAAATAGTCCTTTCTTGCTAGAAGGGGGCTCCAGAAGAATTGAGAAAGAACTTTGGAGAAGTACATGGTAAAAGAAAAGTATTGATTTGATGAAAAAAAATCCCAAAACAAATGAACCAAGCGAAAAAACCCCAGCGCTTTCAGAAGAAGCTACATTTGTATGTTTTAGCCGTAAAGCCCCAGGAGTCTGTATCCTGCTTACACACGTGAGTGTAGAACACGTACTCAAGACTGTCCTTCCATTAAACCCTGCATCTGTCCAGTCCAGAATCTGTCAGCATCTGTCACATTTATTCAATACTTGTCCGTTACCACGTGATACAGTCCATCGCTCTGTCTTGTATTATCTGATCATTCCCTGAAAAAAAGGTAACCCGTGTACAAAATTGCACTTCTCAAACATCCTCATCTCTCCTCTCCTGCTGTGAGTGTGAGGGTGTTTAAGCAAACGTAAGATAGAAACAAATTGAGAGGCAACCTTTTTTCTGCAAAAGGAAACAGACCATTTAAAACAAGATGAAAAGGTTCCTTAAGTGACAGCTGTATTTGCCTGTACCTTGTAGTCTGTCTCAGACTGAACGTGACATTTCACCTCTGCATGTCTTTCTGTCCATCAGGTACAGAGACTATCGATACCCGCCAGATCATGAGAGGAAATATTTGCACACTATGCAGTTCTGGCACATTCTTGCTGCAAAACTGGCTTTTATAATTATTATGGAGGTATGTTCCCTACAAATTTTCCTTCCAAAGTTGGTACCTTATAGATTCTCTAGGTAGTTCCTAATGTTACAGAAAATATAATTGCTGAGAGTATATAATAGTTTCTTCCCAAAGTAATACCAAATATTCATGTCCTAAATGATTGCTACAACTAGGTCTTCTAACTTCAGGGAGCAAACCTCAGAGTAAGAGCAGTGAAAAGAGCTGAGCAGGCTGCTACGTTTGTTCGAAATAAGAAAGGTCTTTATGCAGATGGAAGAGACATGAACCACCAGGACGAGCACTTCCACTCATACAGGTTTCGTTAGAGCTGTGTGTGAGACGACTGTATTCAGATTCCAGAGAGCATTTTTCAGGGATGTGCATTGGCTAAAAATAGCTAAATTAATAATTTGGATAACTGGTACTTCAGTATTAAACCATTGTCTTGCAAGTTCTGAAGGGAGAAGGGAGTTGTCGAAGTGCTCTTCTCATCGGTATCTGATCAGTTCTCAATAGCTGAGCGTTACGAGCACGACCATGTGAGTTTTCTAAGAAAGCACACAGAGGTACTGGAAAGTGATGCTAGGGATTCAGAACCTGACACTTGGGTTTGCTAGTTCATAAATGGTATGGAATTAAAAGTTTCTGCATAAAAGGAAGTGCTTTAACCTTCATTCACATCTTGGATACACATAAGTTTGTTACGTATTGTTCCAGGACAGACAAATGAAATGTATTCTGTTTGTGAACAAAAAGTGATCGATCTATTTGGTGGTAGATAAAACAATTGGTGTTTCATTTGCTAATGAGTTGTTACCTTTCTCCTGGCCTACTGTTTTGTTTTGCTTTTTTTTCTTTCAGCATGTTGTATTCATCGTCAAGTTCTTTGTAGCATGGATGATTCCTGATGTCCCTGCAGACGTGAAAGCCAAAATAAAACGTGAAAAATATTTAACACAGAAAATCCTTCATGAATATGAACTTGAAAAACTGAAGGAGAAGCTGTGTCAAGGTGATAAACTAGCCTCGGAAAAGGAGTTCATCGCCACAGAAGGGAGAATGGAGTTATCCAGAGCAATGTAGTTGAAAAAAACCAACTGTTCGGGATTTTGCTCATATTCGCTTTTTTTGATCCGTGATTTGCTCAGTACGCATCATCTTGAAAGCTATAGGACGGTTTCAACCCTTCGCTTTCAGTCCAAAGAGTTTAGACTTTTCTTTAAAAGTCTTACTGAGCATTCTAGGTTTAGTAAATCTATGTAACTGTATGACTTCAGCACTGTTTTCTATCTACCCTTCACTTTGAGTAATGAGTGTAATCTTGTAATCCTAGAATTCGGATTCCCAGTATAGGGAATGTTACCCTCAAAGGGCTCACAGGATATGATAAGGTCGTTGCCACAAAGCCCTCCCCCTGTTGCTGACTGCGAAGTTCCAGGCTGTATCCCAGCTGAACGAAAAGGATATCATAGAGGACTCCTGCTGTGGAAAATGCTGAGAAGTATTATTTTTATGACTCGGTCATTTAAATAGGAGAACACTCCTGATACAAGGGTTAGGGGTTGGGGCTTTTTTTTTGTATCCACTATGTCTTGTGAAACATTTGTTTGCAGCTTTGAACTTCTATACGCTTTTTAGAAGGAATTGATTTTTGAAGATATATTGGCTTAATTCCACTTGGAATTATTTATAGGCACAGAGTTCAGTTAATACATACTAATGAAGGAAAAAAGAAACACATAATTTTATTTTCATAAAGATATCATCTGCCAAAGAGTTTGCTCTTTAAATGAAGATATTTTGGAACCATCTAATTACAGTGGTTTTTGAGAAGATGTATACAATGTGGAGAAGTACAGGTAATTTATGTCTCAGTCTCTAAAACTGCCATTGGAAGGTCATGCTTGACGTTAGTTTTGGCCAGAGCTGCTCCTTTGTTTGGGTGCTGTGTTTGGATTCTCTGGGAATGCCAAGAAAGGGCTAAAGCTGTGTGTCTGTACTCCAGGCGTACCATGGGGTGTGCCCGGGAGCCGCACCGCCACGCGAATTCGTCTAGCTGCATGGTTTGTACGTGGATTTGGATTCAAAAGATTTTAAGCATGCCAAATAATCTATGTTTACGTTGTTGTTGTCCTTATACATAGGAGCCTGGTTCTTTTCTCTTCTTAATCTTTAAAAAGGATTTTTTTTCACTTTTGTCATGGGGCTTTTCTACCAAGTTATTGAGTTTATAAATATGTAATAACTACTTGTGCAAAGTAGCTACCAGATGTTTATGAATGTGCCCTCATTTTAGAATTTGAAGCAGTTAGGCATTTTTATGATTTTGCTGTATATTTGACACATATCAACACGTCCATGCTTAGTGCCTTGTTTATTTGCATTCGGCAAAAGATGTGAACACGATCACTCTGGAGCGATGCCTGTTTCCAAGGGGTGCTTGCAGGCATCGTGATACTGTGAACCCGCAGCCGTGGCTGGACAACGTTAGCCAAACCAGGCCTGCTGTGGCACGCTTCTGGTTCAGTGCTGTGCCCGCCGCTCGCTGAGAGCGCTTCATACTGCTCGGATGAAGCAGCTTCAGACTGCTTAGACAAAGTAGCACCGGGCTGTTGAGTTGAGCTCTCTCCTGCTGAAGTACACTAGCTAGAGAGATTAGAATTTTTACTATATTTGCACTTTCAAAGTTATACTTCCTTGCAAGTATACACACACACAAAAAAAAAAAAAATCAGATTTTTATTCCATATCAGCCAAATTATGTACTGTTCACTAGATTCACAACTCAAGGTTTCCGTATTTTGTTTTAGCAGACCTAGCCTACGTCTTGGAATACGTGGCTAGTAACCTTAAAGTTGTAACAGAGTTTTAAATCAGTATCTTGAGTGGAACCGTCATTATTAGCAAAAGTTTTAACGTTGAAGTGCCTACCTCGACCAAACGCCACATGGTTTGGCTGCCAGTCAAGGAGTTGAAGCAGATGTACATTTCTCATTACTGTAAGTTATTCAGCTGCGTTCTGTGAGTTTGCTTGATAAATCAAGCGTGTTGGCAATTCATGTTCCTGATGAGCTGACCATGTTCTTGAATATTCAGATATATTTGAAGTAATGGGTTTATCGGAGGAATGCATGTATAAATGAATGAGCTCTGCTGCTTAATGTATAAGCCAAAGAAGAGTATATCACGTGTGCGACACCAGAATTCACACAATGCAAGCACTTTGCTGCTGCTTACACATCTACTGTTAAATAAACAGCTTAATTTAGATTTCACGGTTTTGTTACTGTTAGCAATGCAAACAATTGCTTCAAACAGGGAGGTGATGAGATGCAAAATGGTATTTCTATGCAAAACGTAAAATCCCGTTGAAGCTGAAAACAGATTTGAAAATTCAGCATTAGATGCACTATTCCTGCTTATGGAACATTGGTTTGTTCAGGTCCTGTAATAAAGTGTCCTAATACACCACATTTGAAAAGATGTCATCAAAATAGATGTGTTGTGAATGAATAATCCCATTGAAAAGCAAGATGGAGGAAAACAAGGAAATACTTTAGTTTGGGATACAGCATTGATGTGCAGAAGCCCCGCATGCAGACCCTGAATTTGAATTACTGTTTTGACCCCTATTTCTTGCTTCTTTCAAACTTATTTTTTGAGATCGCTTCCTATTTAATGATATACAAACAGACGTTTTGCATATGTTGTATCATACAATAGAAAGTGGAAAAAATCTGGGATCAGCTTATTTAAAAAGAAATACATATATCTTAAAAATCCATCATTATACTTCATAGCATTACTTCTTTGTATATAGAAACTGTTCAAAAGAGAATGTGTTATATTAAGAGCTAATGTCACATAACAAAATAAGTCTAACACCTCTTTATATAATAGTTTGCCTTTACTTGTCATTAAGCAGTATTTTGACAGAAGATTATTAGCGTGATTAGGATTATAACGGTTCACATACATATACGTTTCCTGAAGTGTTCTTGAAAAGTGACAAAACCAAGAGAAACGGACTGGTCAGTTTGATATTTGATTTTGTTGTGTTTAATGTAAGTATCTAAAAGTGTCCTTGAACCAAAGCGAAGATAGTTCTGTGCTGGAACTACTGTAACGTGAGCAACAGCAGGTTGCTTCATTAGAATTAGAAAAAGAAAACTGGCCTTTCAAGAGTAATACAATCAGGGATTTATTTTTGTTCCCAATTAAAATTTAGTATTTTTACCTTGGAAAGATTTAATGTGGTATGTTGTAAGCAAATGACTGCAAAATAAAAGTGCTACTATAAGACACTATCCTATTTTTTCTAGAAGATTTTGTTATTATGCTTTTACTTTTTTTTATGTAATATTATCAGTTTGAGACAACAGAACGGAGTGAGAATAGGTGGATTTTCCAACCGTTGTATGTGTACTGCCGGGTTTGATCCGTACTGTCGTGTAGTCTGAGTGGCGTTTTTGTCTTAAGTATGTTGCTGATATATATGATACACTAATGTTGGAATAAATTTTTTAAACATTGCATTCAGCTAACTTATATATGTACGTTTAATATGATCTAAATCTGGCAAATAAAGCAGTGTTTATTTTTCACGTGCTGTCAACTTGTTTTGGGAAATTCCAAGAATTCAGAGAGGAGCTGAAGTGTTAAAAGTTAATTGCCCAGAGAACCTCATGGAGAAAAGCTTTCATGCAGATTTCTGCAACTCATTGCAGAATGTTGGGATGCTCTACACAGTTTTTCTGCAATTGTAACTTCATAAGTTTTTTATTCGGGTGATTATTTGAAGAAAGCCTCCTGCCATCTGACTGCCATCTTCCGCTTGATAATCACAATGCGTAACCGTCGTCTTCATGCGTTTTCTTAAGAATGAATTACCAGGGAAGAGCTGTACTAAGTTCTGCATATTTTGTAGGCAATGCACATGGACCGAGACGGCATGAGTCTGTGATAGCCCACAGGGGAATTAACTGCAAATTCCCTACATTGGAAGACCACAGGTCAGCGAAAAAGACTCGGCACCTTCATCTGCCTTTAGGTACGGTACAAAGAGTGTGTTACAGGCACTCATTTTCAGGCAGGCTGCTTTTCTCTTCGTTCTCTGGATACAGTTTTTATTCTTGCGATGCCAGGACCTGAGGTGACTTCTCAAGTTCTCACTCAGTCACACACGCAGTTTTCACACGCAGCGCGAGTGGTTCACATACGTGCACTTAAATAGCTTTGAGCACAGATAACTGGAAAATATGGCAGAGCAAAAGCTTTTCCAAGGGACTGGTAAAGCCTTACTGTTCACAGATACCTCTACATGTTTTAATCTTTTTTAAAACTCACTTCTGGCACCAGTGTAGGGCTTTGGATTAAATCACGGAGAATCTGGATTCAAGGTTGTGACTTGCTCTCAATAGAGACCGTCAGCACATGTTATCTCTCCTGTTACACCACGTTACCAGAACTTCTCAGGTCACCTGCCAGACTTGATAGGTCATTTCCTGTGTAACTTTGATGTGATTAAGAGAGATGCAATAGCGGTAATCAAATGAAAGAAATGTATGAGATGAATAAAACAATCTTCTCTATATCAAAAAAAGAAAAAAAAAGACCAAAACTATGCCACTACCACTGTGCTTCATACTGAGGTATCAAAAGGAAAAATAAGGCATTAAGAAAGATGAGAAGAAAGTGGTAGCAAAAGGAAAGTGAGAAAGGGGGAAAAAAAGACAAAAGAAGGTGCTGTTGCTACGCAGGATATAGGGGATATTCATGCGTTAGGAAAGTGTTAAAAGAGTTTTCAGCTGCGTTCAAGCTTTGCTCTTGGAGGTTAAACCTAGTCTCCATTGAGGCCTGTGGTAAACAGGTAATGAAGTTTAATTGGGGGTACAATTTCATCCAAAGGCAATTATATTTTATAAGAAAGAGTAGCCTGGTAACTTGTGAGACATACGCAAATCCCGGAGCATACCTGGCTCTCCCCGTGATCAGAAATTGTAGCTACCCTTCAAAAGTCTTAACTCCTTCATTTATCTTATGCAGTAAATGAAGAGGTGCACCAAAATTGTCGTGGTTGTACTTTTTTGCATCGGAAAAATAGGTAAGGCATCTAATTTGCTCAATGTCTTCATCTACCCATATTGAAGGGTCCTTGTAAAAATAAGTCCATATTTATTTGATGCAAAAATGGTAGGCAGCACTGAAATGGAAGAAATGGTTTGAACACCTCAATCGAACTGGTGTTAAATACATTGTCTTACAGGAGTAGGAAAATATGTAACCCATTCCCTAACAGATCAGTGGATGAGACTGGCAAGAGGTGGAAGAAAGGATGTCCCAACATCTGAAGTCTGCACATTTCGTATCTGTTTCCAATGTGTGGGCTCTGCAACAAATAAAATCTTGCCTAATGTTCAAAATGAAAAGAAAGCCAGCATTTCTGAAAATAAGATTTTAAACGTGGCACTGAAAATACATTGAGGTCAGCATAACTCCACCAGTGGCAGCTCCCACAATCTGAAAGCCAGGCTTGTAACTGGCGGGAGATTTAGGACAACACGCGGCTGAGGGACGCAGGGGACGGGGTCGGGGTTCCTAACGCCTGCTGTGGCAAAGAGATTGTGCTAAGGGGGGGGGGGGGTGGGCAAAGGCAGCCCTTACAATGGACTTGTTTAGACATGAAAATCCTTCCTTCCCTAAACAGATGGAAAGAGATACAGGGCAAAAAAAGATGATCATTACCATATGAATGATAACAAAATAATTTCCAGAATATTTGAATTACTTTGTAACCTCATCAAGCCATGGCTACTATTTCTTGTCTGTGTTTCTGCGTGCTCAGGGTGGTCACAACAACTCTGCGGCATAGTCTTGGCATCCTTAAAAAGGAATAGCTAAATTAAATCTTGTTCTGTCTTTAAATAATCAGTTGTCTCTACCAACACTTACATCATTCAGATGCAGCTCAGGAAGTTTTTTTTATGTAAGCATGTGTACCGAGAAATCTGCTGGGAGATGAGTAGGATGTGAAATTCAGCAGCCATACCAATTTTTGGAAGGCGCATATGTACATTCCCCTGCAATAATTAGTGACTATGCTTTCTCAGTCAGAAGTGAGTCAGCCTGAGACATTTAGTAAGGGTATGATTCTTTTTATTGCTTTTTGCAGCTCCCCAACAAGCCAGTGCTGTAGATAGATAGTCAGAAACACATTTGTATTTGAATTAGACTGACCTAGCTTTGTCCTTGGGTGTTCTAAACACCCAACACTATTCAGCATTTCAGTTTGGGTACTGAAAGATGTGGAGGACATCATAACTACGTCTGTAGTCAAGAGGCATTAAATAAATGAGCCTTTTAAAAATCATTGTCTTGTTCCTTCCATACCACAGCAGGTTTGAAATGCTTGATGTTGCTGTCGATGTCTGGACCATACCATCCTCAGCAACGAAAAGCCATGGTGGAAAAATTCTGTTTCTGACAATCCCTAGTTCCGTGCAGCTCCCATGCTGATGGCTTTTACTAATTTGCCTCAGCTAGTGCTTGGTGCAATGTACAGAATCATAGGATGGTTTGGGTTGGTAGGCGCCTTAAAGATCATCTAGTTCCATCCCCCCTGCCCTGGGCAGGGACACCTCCCACCAGACCAGGTTGCTCAAAAAAGGAAGCCAATGTTCAAGAAGCGCTGCTTCAAGTGTCCAGAAAGGAATAAAAATAGTCCAGAGAGAAGATTTTAGCAGGGGAAACTGATAGGAAGGGTGGCTTCTCTGTCGTGTTACAACCTCATCACAAGAGACAGTTTTGCTATCAGTTTCTCTTGAATAAACATTTCTATTGACCTTAGCCTGTTAGTAGAGCGTCGGCAAACAGTCAAGCTACAGGTAAGCCTGTGTTCTGGTTGTGGCATCTGTATTATCCTTCAGACAAAATTCTGGCTCTGTCTATGCTGATGGAAATTGTACTATTACTTTCAGATGTGGCCAAGATATCAACATTTCTCTAACAAAGATCCAGGTTTAAAAAAAAAAAACAGCTGAAATAGGTGGGCCAAGAGATTTCCATACTCCTCACTGCATAATGGCAATCCATTAATTTTAAGGTGTCTAGACTTCATGTTGCTCTAAGCAAGCTGCTAGGGCGTTGCAATTGGGAAGGATTCCCTAAACCCCCCCTTTCACATAGGATTGCCTCTGTGTGGTGACAGCGTCTTTGGCTTCCTCAGAAGCAGTGCAGGAGACAATGTGGCAGTAGTACCAAACACCGAATCCTAGGTGCCAGGTCACACTTCCACTCATCTGCCAGCAGAGGCTTCCTTGCATGGGTTTCACGTTTGCAGCTAGAAGTGAGACTCCTGTGCCTCCAGAGCCTCCCAAGACACTGCAGAGTGCGAGGGGGCACATGTCAGGGAGCTACGGAATTGTGCTGGGCAGAAGGATATTCCTGTTGATGCCACACTGCACGAACATTTCAAGAAATATTCCTTGTATCTCAGCCAAGAACTCAAGGCGCCCTGCGTTAATGGTGTTTCCTGCCACTTCAACTCCACTGAAGCTGGGGTGTGCAAGTTCAGGACAGAGAAACAACGGGAGGTGGTCCTGCGGGGCGTGCCAGGGGTGTTTTCCTGGGAAAAGAACATTCCAGCCCTCTACTTTTTTTTTTTTTTACTTTTTTTTTTAAACAGGGCAATCTGATACATCACCATAAAGGGATTTTTCACAAAGATCTAAGTAGAAAAGTCTCATGTTTTGAGTGAGGGAACAAGATCCTGTGTGTTTCATGGTAAGCAATAAGTGCCTCGATGCCTTTTCATTGTATGTTTTTGTTGTGCATTCATGTGAAAATAGCAAATGATTCTGTGGCTACAACCAGCCTGTCACGATGACTCGTGTTGTAATTAGAAGATGCCACAATATGCCAAGCCACCACGTACCAATGAACGACATTCAACTTTTTCATCAAATGAAAATTCTCTCTCTGGGATCGGTGAAAAGATGATGCTGCAGTTAATGGGCTCGCTACTGTGATTAGAGAGGAAGGAGGTGACACAGGTAGAGGAAATCAATGCAGAAAGAAACCTGCTCTGTACTTTTACTATAAGTTCAGAGTGTTAGGTTACCTGCTGAACGTGTGGAGGGAACTGAATTTAGCAAGGAACTATGAAGTCCTTGATATAATGACTTCAAATGGGGAAGGGTGAAGAAATGGAAGTGTAAAGGCTCATGAACTGGAGAAGATAGAAAAACTGAGGCATCAGATGGGCTTGAAGCCGGACCATGTAGAGAAACTGCTATGGAGACTTGTTAATATTCAGATGTGTAGAAGAAGCCTTTAAATGCAAGCGCTAGTCTGTCAGCGAGTCCCCCCTGCCTAGCAGAGAGCGGCCAATTTTATTAGCAGTTAATACAGGAACTGAAATGGGGCATCCAAGAAGTTGATTCTGCGGGGAAGGGAAAAGCGGGCTTTCCTCTGCTTTTGCATCTGGAAGAAATTAAACGCAAAGAAAGCGTTTGGAGTATTTGCTTCACTTTCAGTGCTAGGATAAACTCTGCTTCGAATATCTATCCAGCACAACCAGACACCTCCCTGTGCACACAGCAGCCTCCCCTTCTCCTGCACACACACCACCACTCCTCAGTGATTTATTCAGGCATCTGTCATTGCAGGGACCTGACTCATTCCTGGGCACAAAGGTAGTCACAGGAGCCAGCGCTTTTGCCAAAGAGCTCAGGGTGTCTGAGGAGGATGGGGCAAATGCCGAGGAAGGAAAGTTCAGTTGCTTTTGTGGAGAGAACAATTATAACTTCCTACAAGGCTACCTTGATGGGTTTCTTCATTCTGCAATTATTTGTCCTATATTTGGCACACAAATGCACAAAATTCTCAGTCGTTCTGCAACTTTATAATGAAATCTCTATCCTGCAAAAGGGTTGATATTATTTAGCATAAGAAAAGCAAGTGGTATGGGATCATTGTCTTCAAAGAACATGTCCCTTGTCACTTTTTAAAGTGTGCTGGAACAGCAGCTGGGCCTGGGGGTGTTCTGATAGGGCAAATCCAAAGCAGCAGGTAGGAATTTCTCTGTCAATTTTAATGCCTTTGATCAGACCGTAGTGATTTGTCAGTAAAATGTCAAACACCTAAAAAATGAAGATGGTCCCACCATAAATCTCTTCTCAGAACTGGCAATAATGATACAGGCACTCACAAGATGTTCATGTTAACGGTAATGCGGAGAGGAGACGTCTGTCACATAAAGTGGAAACATCGTGCTTTATGTCTCTGCATTTGGACAGAAAACAGTGACAGATTTTTGTAGAAATGCAGATACCATCTTGGACACTGTTCACAGGACTCTCCTTCCAGGGACTTTTTCTTCATCCCATCTGTGGGGCTGACTGAACATCTCTCTTATCTGGATTTTCATCTTCCAGGGGAAATGCTGGGCTCAGAGAACAGGATTTTCCCTTGCAGCCTGGTCTTAGCTGACCTATGTGGCTCCTAACCCATCCCGTTCTGATTGTCTACCATTTGAGCCAGCTGCACTGTATCTTTTAAGGTGTTTTTGGCAAGATAACCAGGACAGTTTACCTTGTTTGCTACTACAGTACCATCTATTTTGTCACATGTCAGAGCCAAGATCACTATTTGGCCCTGATGCCTTCACTGAAATCCTTGAGGGTGTTAAACAGGGGCGGGTTCTGCTTTGCATCCCCGCATGGACAATGACAACTCTGACAAGTGTACCAGTCACCTCCGCTGGTGGTGCTCAGACATGTCCAAACATCAACACTACTTGTCGTATCTATGTAGTTTCCAGCTTCACCTCTCCACTTCTCCCTGACCGTGAGCTGCGCAATTCTGGCTGCTTCCTGCCCATCCTTGGCACTTGCTATTGTTAACGGCAGCAGCATCAGGATGCTGACAAATGGAGCCAAAACTCACCGAACGTAGGTATTCCACTCTGATCATTTTTGCCTTCCTTTGGTTTATTTAACCCTTGTGAAGAAAAACTTGCAGCTTTTTGAGGGCATGGTGGCCCACTGCCAGGAAACCCATTGCGTGGGTGAGTACTTGGTGGGAACTTGGGTGGCAGCTTGCAGTCTATACACTTGCAGCAATCCTCTCTTCGGCTTCTTAGTTGGTGAGGATTTTTGAGAACAGGTCACTACCAGAGTAGCCTCCTCTTTTTGTACCAGCACAGTTCAGAAACTCAGCAGCAGAGGGCATCTGTACAACCAGCATACCTCCAGCCTCCCACGATATTCGCTGAAGAGATGAAAACTTTTCTGCCATTGAAACCAACAGCCCCATCGACTTCCCAAAATGGGATTACACCATATATGTAGGACTTATAATGACACTCATGCTTATATTCTAAAGACTACTTATTTGGACAGCAAACAGCTTCAGTCACGGCAATTGTCAGTCCTCAACCCTGAATATTCTGATTTTGAATGAAGCGAAGTAGGCAATCAAAAGAGCTGGCAGAAAAACTTAAAGCCTGAAAGAAATTATGCTTTCAAAATCTTCTTTTGAAGACTCACAACTGATCTCTTCATCAAGACCTGGTCGTTTATTTCTTTTATTGCTGTCATACATCGCATGTACTATTAAAAATGCCAATGAAATGAGTTAGCACATTTTGACTCACCATTTTTGGCAAATGAAATTATTCCCTTAGTTTTATTTCCTCGATGTTAATCCAAGTTTTCCAAAATAGGATTTTTCATGAAAAACAAACTTCTATGTGACCAGTTTTTAAATTGAAAAAGCTTTCAATCATACAACATTTTCTAAATGGCTGTTAAGTATACTTTGGGGAATTTTTTTAAATATTAAGAGCAGAAGTTTTCATTATTTTTGGTTATCATCAGAGGCAAAAAGTTTTCCACTTCTTGCAACTCTCCATCTTCCATCTTGTTCTGCAAGTCTGAGTTACTGATTCCCACATTCAAATTGCATTTCAGCTACTTGCATTTGGGGGCTGCCATGTGGCCATAATATCAAACAGATTGTATATGATTAATAACCTATTCGTAACGGCTGGAGAACTATTCTCAGGCCAATTCCGTCCTAAAGAATTAATAAAAAAAATGTGAGAAGTATCAGATATTTGAATATAATCAAGAAGAAAAAATTTCTTGCACATGCTCAGTTTACTCGGCTTTCCCTCCTGATGCACAGAGAACTAAGAACTTCTGAGCCTGATTTCTCTTGGAGTAGCTTCTAGCAGAAGAAGTGATGAAGTTACATTTTGGTCAAGTATTTGTTAAGGGTATCAGAATTGGGCATACATGTTTAGCAACATGATCAACTGTTTAGAATGATTTTGATTTTGCAAGCGATCTTTTTCTATTTATGTCCCTCTAGCCTTTTGTGAAATAACAAGGATTAAATTAAGAAAAAGCTTGGAAAAGAAGGTGTTTCAGCTGTCCTGTACATTTCCCATCCCACTTCTGCTGATAAAGAGACATTCATCCATACACTGGGAACTACTGGTCTGTAAACTTCTTGTTACCCTATGTCCTGGTTTGAGGTAAAACAGAACCAACTTTCTGTCCAGTAATTTTACTTTTTAGTTAGGCCTCTTCTAACTCTCTGAAATTAACAGCGTATTGTGCCAAAACCTGTTCATTCGCAGAGTGATAAGACCAGTGTTTAGAGTTAGTGCCAAGGAATGGTATGCAGAAAGGCTCTTGGTTACACTTATTACTATAACAACCAAGGTCAGCTAATTTCATTATTTGCCCCGTTGGAGGGTGGGAAAGGGAAAGGCGTCCACCTGCAGGGAGGAGCGGATAGGACAGGTCACACAAAATGGGGTAGAGGAGACATGGGAAGATGAGGCATAGAGTATTTTGAAAAAAAGGAATACATTCCTTTCACCCCCATTCACCCCCAACAAAAGGCCGAGTTACAGTCTAGTTTCAAGCTGATAACCTGCCTGAGGTATGGGAAACCAATTCCAGACCGTGAATCCTTGTGAGATTTCCTGCAAAAATGCTAGCCCTCATAGGAAAGTCCTATTGTATTTAAGGTCATATTCCTTGAGACTGAGTTCAAGTAGAAAAACTTGGGCTGTTTTTTACACTCTCTGACCTCCCCTGTGCTCCACATGGACTTAAAAAAGATTCTTGCTCTCTCTTTCCCTCACTGGTCATATTTTCCCATCTCCTTCAGGACGTGTGAATGGTCACCCATCCTCTTAGTGAAGACGGATTAATGAGGATCATTTTGAAGTCTATTAGAAGTGCTGGAGAGTATAGGGCAGCTTTTGAAAGACAAGCAATCAATTTATGAAGCCTTTTGGAGAACACTAGTTGAGGTACAAGACATGAGCAAAGGGAAGATGCCCATGTAGACCGGGAAAGCGTGAGCTGCACGAAGCCCTTAGGTGTAATGTTAACCAGATGCGAAAGTACCTCTCAATGATTTATGATGTGCACTGATGATGGAGCACGCACCATTCAGAGGGTGATTAATATTCTTGTCATAAATAGAAAGAAATGGGCAGCCTGCCAAGCAAATTTGTCTGTGAAAGCAGAAGACCGGCTCAGTTCACCCAAGAGTGACTCAGTAATATGAGACTGATTGAACTCATGGATTCAGTGGAGATTTTTATTAAAGATAAGCTACCTCCAGGGAAAGGTGTTTCCATGAGCCATGGGGGCCTCATAGTAAAAGAGAATTTGGAAGTGAAGATGATGTGACTGACAGAACGGATTTTTAGGGACTACTTGCTTTCCAACCATTCAATTAGGGGATGTGTAGTTATTTCAGAGCTTTGATTAATATATAATTATTCCTACACAGAAAGTCAGAAAACCATGAACCCTGTTGTTCCAAAGGCCACGAAGACTAGCTTTCGTAATGCTTCTGATGTATTCAGCCCTTGAGAAAGCAGAAGACATCCAGAAAAATAGGAATATATAACAACATGTTAGGTGTGAATGAATTTGCAGTCTCAGACCAATTACTGGACACATGCAATAGTCCAAAACAAAACAAAATAACACAAAGTTAGGTACAACCAGTATCTTCCTTACTGAGTTAAAAGTCAGTCTATCATGATAAGGGGAAAAAAATGATCTGCACAGAAAACATATGGCATGATTCAGATCACTGCCAGAATATTTAGATCCTTTGTTCTGGAAATAGCCTCAGTGATTTTATTGGAGTTATATACAAAGTAAGACCTACAGTTTGGAACTGTAGGAAAATATTAAGTGAGAGAGAACAAGAAAACAAACAGCTAAATTTAACAAGTTATGTGTTGCAGAAATTAATTACCTAGCTGCAGCCCCCAGGGTGTGATCTCAGGACATCTGGCAAACAGCAATAGAACTGTGCTTGTAGCCTACCTTTTCTTACATATTTATACACATCTCAGTCTTGATCTTTGCTTGGCTGCAGCGTAATGCATATTTTTCATGGAGAAAGCAGGCTTAATATCTAAGAAATACCTATTCCTCAACAGGGCTTTAGAACAACCGAATGGTAAGACAATTTTTGAGGAACTGGCATCACTTCCGAAAGGAGAACGTAGAGGATGTGAAACTGTGTATGGAAGGGCTCTTAGCTAAAGATAGACCACTGCTAAAATGCAACGCGCGCATTGAAGTTAGTTCTATACAGAAGGCCAGATCCTGAATTCTTTTCCTGATATTCTACAGAGACATCCCCCTGCTGAGCTAGGTAGGAATACAGCCCAAGCAGAGACTTTGACATTTGTCCTTTTCTCCCTTTAAATTATTATTTCCTAATGGATTGAGAATTTTCTGTAGCACTAAAACAGAGAAGTAGCAGCATTGCCTTATTAGAGCTTTCTATCTACACTTTAGTATTTGTCTCTGGCAAACAGAGTGGGATTCATAGATCATACACCACAGCACACAGAGACAGCACTAATGGTAGCACTGATCCCTTCTTCAGCTGGGGAAAAAAAAGCCAGTTAAGAACTGCCCATAAAACAGTGCCCTGTGGGTAGAAAAGGGAAGCAGCCAGAAAATCTTTGTCACAAGAGGAGCCAGAAAGTGCCTCAAGTACAGAATGAGTTGTAATAATCAGACATAACGCAGTAAAAGTCCATGGTGAAGGCCCAATAGATGTCAACTGTTAAGCTGAGGGCTGTTGGGCTGAAAACCAAAAGACAGAAAAGCTTGCCCATGCTGAAAATGCCAATTTAAGAGACAGACAAGAAAACCCTTAGCCTGGTAAGGGCTGAAGGTTGAGCATAAGTCTTTTGAATTGTTTGAACTTCCAAGTCTTGTAATAGACCACTAAATAAGTAATTAAAATTCACTTCCCTACAGGAGCCCTGGAATAGCTAAAAGGATCAGAACTGCTCACACAGAGACTGAGTCACACAAGAATCAATAGGTTCCGTTTGACCCAGATGGAATTGCAGAAGCCAGAGGCATTCGTTGAAACATCTGAACTTCTGGCTACCTACACCCAGAGGAACCTAGAAAGGAAGAGGAAGGACAGACTTGGAAGTGAATCAGAACCACGCTCTTAAATGTGTGGATGTTCCCATCCTAAATCTGGTATATTTCTATATAAAATTAAAGTGCTAAATAAGGGTCCAGTAGCATTCCACCCATTTCAGTTGGTGCCTATAGAGCCTAATCATGCCAGAGCAGTGCCATTGCAGTGTAGCTGTCAAAGCTAATATCACCCCATGGCACTACACAACACATTTGGAGCCACAGCTTCCTTTAGTGGAATCAAGCAGTTAATCCACCAGCTCTGTGACGATTTATTTATAAGAAACAATAAGAAAAAATAGATATAAAATATTTACTCTTAAACACCAGATTACAAAATGAAACACACATGAAACCTAAGCTTGAGGGCGTTCCCTGTGACATTTAGAAAAGGGATCTGAACTGAGAACTTGATATTTTTAGTTACATTTAGAGATCACGGAAATGGATGGGTAGAGTGCTTTGGCCTGGAGCTAGTTACGTGATACCCCAGTCTCCCCCCCTGCCCTGTGGAACACAATGTAATCACCACTGAGCTCATTAGCAGGGTTCTAAAATAAAGCAGAGGTTTTCCTGTCATCTTGACTTATGTGCCGCTCTAAGGTTTCCAGGGGATGAGGAACATCATACGTATTCAACAAACCAACAGGAATAGAGGTTCTGTGCTCAGTTTCCCTCAAAACCTTTTACAGTCTTTGGTTTTCCTTTGTATCTTGTGGTAAGAAAAAGAACATTTGGACTTTTATGCCTTCAAACCCATGGACATGTTGTCCAAAGAAGGTATCAGGCACTTCTTAAGTATTTATTGTATAAAAGAGATGAGATCTTTGTGGCTTATACAAAGCAGAGGAATTGTTTCTCAAAAGATAAAGTAATACCAAAGATAACTTCTGCTATTAATGGAACATGAAATCAACAAAACCCCAACATCTAATGCTGACTGTTTCAGTCCAGTTTTCTAATGAAATGAGTCTTACACTTTTTGTGTGTGTGTGTGTCCCCATTCCCCTTCATAATTGCTTTTGAACTTAGTTTCGTCAAATTTGCCAGAAAAATAGTAGTCCTAGAATTAAGAGTTACATACAATTTTCAGAAAAATAGTTTACCAAAAACGCTTTTGTAAAGAAAAACAAGAGAGACACGATGAGGGAGAGAGAAAAGGTATGCTGATGACATGACAGAACTAAGGATGCTGGCAGGAAAGCATTAGGGACCACGCAGAGGAGGACTGGAGTTCTCATAGATCCTGACCTGGTGTGAGGAGGGGGTGGTAGAAAGGTAGAGTTAATGAACACAGGAAGGCTCAGGGAGCCAGATGCATCCATTCTGATGCTCATAGAACAAGTCATATTTTATTTCATATTATAAATAAAATGATGGGACCCTTTTGATTAAACTACTAGTCATTTGAGGATACGCTGGCATTGCTAGCTTGGATCAGTGTTATCTGATGCAGCTGCAAACATATAGAACCATAAAATCATAGAATGGTTTGGGTTAGAAGGGACCTTGAAGATCATATAGTTCCAAGCCCCCTGCCATGGGCAGGGACACCTCCCACCAGCCCAGGTTGCTCAGAGTCCTGTCCAGCCTGGCCTTGGACACCTCCAGGGATGGGGCAGCCACAGCTTCTCTGGGCAACCTGGGCCAGGGGCTCACCACCCTCACAGCAAAGAATTTCTTCCTAATGTCTAATTTAAATCTCTCCTCTTTCAGTTTAAAACCATTACCCCTCATCCTATCACTACATATATGACATAAGAAACACTCCCAGATTCCTAATTTTCCTATTTTGGAACAAGATTGCAGACAATTCTACTAGGTTTATTTCAAGGAAAATTAAGAGATGAAATGTGATCACATTCAGTCTTGAATTCATGTGATGGTTGTCAAGAAATAAGACTAAAGAAGGAAATATGGGATGAATGGAAGCCTCCCTCAGTGCAATGCAACATTCTTTCTTGGGAAGCCCTGAGAATTGTTGATACCTTTCTATGGACTCCACTAACCCCAAATATCAACTAAAGACACATCCTTTCTCTGTATTTATTTTTTGCTATGGTTGTATACACTGTCTCAAAATATCGCAGTTGAAAACACACAAGCGTCTGTAGATCACTGGAAGCTGTTCTGGCAGAGTCTAGTGGCAAAGGCTAAACGTGTTGGCTGTCTGTATCACTAGCAAATTATACTTTGGGGATATAGATTACCAATTACTAATTATGTATGTGTTTCTCCTTAGAGAAACTGCTTTACATGTAATAAAATCTCCATACATTCTTCCTACACAGCATTTTACGTACTTTGGTTTAATTTAGTCTAATGAAAAATCAATGTTTGTCCTAAAGAAGGATTATTGTCCCTCTTCCATATAAAAAAAACAACCTGAGGTGTGGAAAAAAATGAGTGACAAATTCAGGCTGTAATATCAATCCCAGACCCAACACTGTAGTCCAAGAGTCTGCCTGCAAACTCAGGTGTCAGTTCCCTGTTGTACTAAGCACAACTATTTTCCAAATATCTATTATAACTTATGTTGTGTTGGTTTTCCCCACCAGGAATAGTTTCCTGATCAAATGATGTACCTGAAGTTACCTTTGGTATCTCTTTGGCACTTCTAGTAAATGAATGTCTAACATAGATTTAAGCGCTGTTCAAATCAGTGTGATCTGTGATCTGAATCAACAGAAATCCCACCCCAAACTTCTCTTAATACAGTTTAAAATAATGTTAAGAGGCAAGTCAACAGAAAAGAAAGGACTAGTGCAGCTCTTAGAAAAGCTGGTTTTGACTTTCTAATTCCAGCAATAAAAAACCACTATAACACATTCTTCAAATTGTACATTTCCCTCAAGGTTTTTCATGCGGTGAAAAGAGACCTGACTGTCACTGAGAACAAACTGACTCTTGCTTAAAAGCCTGGCCTAAGCCGTTAAACAGTCCAATGATGGACACCATGGACACAATGACAGATTAATGAAATAAAAGAACCTTAATGATCATATTGATAGATAGGATAATATGCTGCAATCCTTGGCTAAATTTCATTGTGGGTAATTGCATCCCACTCACCAAACGTTGATTAGCTTTCTTGTGTACTAAGAGAATTGTTACTCTAGCTCATCCCCAGAGCTAGGTGTATTTCTATCTGTGTAACATGACAGATGGCTTGAAGTCCTTCGGGATCCTTTGCATTTAACTCATGGAGAAGCACAGGAATTCAAAGGAACAGACATTCCTGTAATATCTGGGAAGAAGATAAGCACCCCCATTTACTTTTAAGATAAATATATTTGACATTGTCAAATTTCTGCACAGATATAAAAAAAACCCAAACAAACAACCACGAATATAATTTTTGTTAGATTTTGTTTTCAATCTAGTTGCTAATATTAAAAACAAACTGGATTTTAGGACAGGAAAGGGAGAACAGAGGAAAGAAATAAATCTTTATGTAATCTAATGGGAAATTTTCCAGCCGTGGAACAGACATATATGGTAACTGCAAACCATGTAGTGGTTGTCGTGATTTTTTTTACCGTGAAATCCGCTATATTATAGAACACGGAAATTGCCTGCATTTCTAGTGCCTTAATGGCTTCTACCACTAGAGGGCTGAGGCAACAGCTTCAACACGATGACGAACCTGCCCTGCCACACAAACACACCTTGGATTATCTGGAAATCAGGCATTACCGTTTAGAGTTAACACTATGAGTTTATATGCTTAAAACCAAGATATTCCTTAATACAAAAAAAAGTGCAGCTTTCAGAGACTTTTATGGCTTTCTTTTTTTTTCTTTTTTTTTTTTTTTTCAATGACCGCTGTTACTTTCTCGGAAAGCAACAGCAACTTTCTGAGTACTGGGGTTTGTAGCAAGTCTTTAGAGTATTTCATCCTCTATGTTAGTGCAGAGATTTCTGGGGAAATTACCTCCAGTTTGGCTTAAAACCAGAAATCACTCTGAAAAATTAGAATCATAGAATCATAGAATACCAGGTTGGAAGGGACCTGAAGCATCATCTGGTCCAACCTTTCTTGGCAAAAGCACAGTCTAGACAGTGCTCAGTGTGCAACTTCTGTCCTCTATTATGTATTATTTCTTGTGATTATTAAGCTACTGGCAAAGCAATGTAATAATGTTCTAGCAGCTGAAGGGGGGCATCTGAAAGAGAGTAGCCCAGTTTACAAGCTCTAAACTGTCATATATCACACTTAGGTGAAGTAGTGGAAAAGCTACACAACTTCGCTTGACAAAATCCACAGTCACAGTTTATGCTGCCTCTGCGGACAGCTTCCTGCTAGATTTTTCTATTTGTCCCTGTAATTGTTGACCAAAGTTCCAGATTTCTATTTCCAAGCAGCATGAGCTGGTTGAGGGTGACCTTCCAAGTGAATGTGTATGTTCTGCCCAGACACATGCTTTCTTTATCATGTTTCGGCTCAATCCTGTTCTCTTTGGGACACAAAACGAGAAAGATAAACTGTCTTTGTACTGCTGTGGAGATACAGAGCCAAGATCTGATCCAACAGTTCAACTTCAGCCATGTTTGTTTTATAGCGTAGAAATTACCAATCCGGCCCACAGCTCAGGAAATTAAAATATCATGCAGGTTGTAACCAACACAGATCAGGAGGAAACAGAAAGAAATTCTGTGAACTTCTAGCATTACGGCGCATTACAGCTATTCCTTTCAGCACCGTTGCGTAACACACTTCTCAACAGGACATAATAACCACATTGTGCACACAACCTAAGTCTGGAGTTATATGCACAAAAAAAGAACAAAGCATTTCATAAAATATATGTTTAGCCACTACTGGATGTATCTCCTAAAGGCAAAATTGTCTATAAACTATTGTCAACCAAACTTCATGTAGTTTTGATTGGGATTCGGGAATCTTTACAGGTTGGAGTGCAGGATTCAGCATGACTCTGTAACACAGACATGCATTTAATGACATAACTAAGATTTTGAGCACATAATTTATACCTGAAAATTATATTGTATCCTTGAGAAGAGTATTCTGTCACCTTTTAGTAGATGGGGAAAACAAAATCTCTTAGGTTGAATCTGTATGATCATATGAATTTCAAGTAACATATATATGATTATTTTTCAAAATGGATCATAAAATACATATTAATTTATAAGTTTTGCATGCACGACACTTGGGAAAGAGAAAATCCATATTGTGGTGTATCAGCAGCAAAGATAAGGTCAAAAATGGAATTTAAATAAATCATATTTTTAAATCACTGGTATGTATCACTGATGAAAATTTTAATTTAGGGTGTAGTTTGTTTCAGCAAGGCTAAAATGTAGTGGACAGAATGATACATTTCTGTGTTGACTTTCTAGTCGTCTAAAAGGATTATACTATATTTAGACACTATTCTGAGGGTTATTGTGGACAATTTTGAGATTAGATATATAGCAATAAGAAAAAGCAAGCTAAGAACTACATCTGTAATTCTTAATCTCTTCCAATTAACTTGTTGAAATAGCTCAGTCAGAAACTTGTAAAAAGGGACTATTTATAGAAAGAAAAGTGCAGGTAAGGACTCAATCCTTCAGCCTTCACACAAGCAGAAGCAAAAGAAAATCTCATCAGGCAAAGAGAATTGTATTTAATTACAAGATGTCAGGATTAAACAATTAGCTTTCTGTTCTATGTGAAAAACTGCAGGCATCTGCAGCATCCTGCATCTTAGCATATCATCCCACAGATATTCTTAGAGCTTTTTCAGAACTGCAATTTTTATTGGGTCACTTTTGACTGAATCTCTTTCCTTCTGGTCAATATGCGAACATTTAGCAGTGATATCCAGACTAGAATTTTCTGCATAACGTCCTATTTCACCTGCCACTGACACCAGTGGAAAGAACTCACAGTGATTTCACTGGAGTTTGAATTAGTCCTTTTGTGAGAGGAGTCTGCCTGTGACAGGTATTCATTACAGAAATAACTACTGATAACAATTTTGATAACATATATTAATGCTATGTGTTGTTTCTTCTAGAAATGCTTTATTCTATGAAGGTTAGATAACAAATATATAATGTTAAAAAAGCTGACAAGTCTGTACATATTTTATAACACTAATGACATTAGCTTTCTACTGCGCTTATTAGTACCTCATGTGAAACCAAAACAGCTGAGCTTGATCAGGATGTGACTCAGTAATACCTGGATATAACATGTGATAGACCTAAAATTTCTACTTCAGATGGCTACAGCAGCAGCCTAGTCACTATAGCATTTTACTATACCAGGGCTGTTTGCTATTTTGCATATTTTATCCAATTAAGGACCAATTCTGCTCTAGTAAGAGTCTACACCCAGGAGTGTCTCATTTGGCCTTTAAATTCATTTTTGTGTGATATGATAAATTATTTATCTTTCCCAAATCAGTCATCATTTACTTATTAAATACTATCATTTTATTAATAATTGTTGCTGCTGCGTAGTAGCCATAGCATCAAAAATATGCCAGTGCTGAGCTTTCTAAAAAAAAAGGTCAGAAATCCTTGTACGTCGTGTGCAAATAAACAAAGCACCCTTGCCCAGCAGACTTCACAGTCTCAAATTCCAGCTCAGAAAAGTGCTTAGCACTTCTCTGAAAGGCTTGTGTTATGGAATCCAATCCCATTTCATCCCTGCTAAACAATTTCCCATTCCTGCTGCCTCTCAGAAAAATTTAATACAGGTTTCCTTTGAGCATCTGCAATGGCACAGTGGAGCCATGAAACACTGGGAAGGCTTGTTTATGTAACTGTGCAGCTTGGCATGTACTGGGAAAAATCCTTTCGGCAGTGTAATGGTAGTGAAGATGCTGCACTGAAACCGAGGCTGAAAACCACATTCAGTACCTACCATGATTTAGAAATCGGCACTGTGTTATGATGCTAATTAGCAACATTTCAATTACATATAGATTTTATTTATTTTCTGATCTAGAACTTTATGGGGTTTTTACAACTTTGAAACGAAATATTGAAATTCTATACGGATTAGTCATTATGGGAATTTCAATATTAAAATAATTGGTCTTGTCTAAACGTGCTTTGCTCCTGTAAAACTTCATTAACCCTCCACCAGAGGGCAATATCAGAAAAAAATATTTATATAAATTCGAAGAGCAGTAGCTTTTAGGATATTGCGGCTGCAACACAGGTTTTCATTATGGAACCTTGCTGATTACATTTTGTCACCAGCTAGGCAAATGAAGGAGTTTAATTATTTTAGAAGGATTTCTTTACAGCACAAGTTATACATTTATTATTTTTTTAATTAACAAACCTACAGAAACTTTAAGATTAACATGAAACCTAGAGAAATATAACGGTTATGACTTAGAAAGAAATATTACCTTTTGCATCTTCAATCTACCTCAAAGTGATTAAAGTCAGAAAATTACTACTAGATTCTGGAAAGAATAATAATTCTGTTCAGAATGTGGCCAGCTCAATCTAGTGCTGTAACTACCACAAATCAAGTCCAAATGTTACGCTGGCCTACTCAGAGGCATGAAAGCAGAGGACACAAAAAAGATGAAAAATATTAAATGCTTAAGAGAAAGCAGTCACTAATGGATGCTTAATATGATATAAAATAAGCTCTTTGACTAAATATGGATGTAGAGACAAATATACCTTTAGAATAGATGTTATCTATTTATAGCAAGAGCAGTATTATTTGCAGTTAATGCCCTGCTTCCCCAGAAGTGCGACTGACTGCATGAAGGCCACGTCCTTTCCTCCACACAACAGTACAAACGGATCAGCGACTCTTGCCCCCGACGTGCGAGGCGAACCCCGCGGCACTGTCCGCGGCCCCGGGCTGGCCCCGAAGAAGGGGGGCGACCATGGGCCCTCACGAGGCCCCGCGGACGCGGGTGGGAGGCGAGGGCGCGGCTCCCCGCGGGCTGCGGAGCGCGGTCCGCCTCCGCAGCGCGGGGTGGGCGCGGCGCTGTCCACGGTGCTGAAGGGGGGCGAGGCGCTGTCCGCGGTGCTGAAGGGGGGCGAGGCGCCTTGAGGGTGCCGCTCGCCTCCGCCGCCGCCCCGGGGCGCGACCTGCGCGGCCGCGCTGGGAGCACCGCTGCGCGGGTGGGCGGGCGGGCGGGGGCAGCGCGGACACGCCAAGGCTCCTCGCCGTCCGAGGGGTTTAGCCAGCGGCTGCGGGGCGCGGGGTGCTCCTCAGCCATCTGCTCACGGCGGCGAATCGCACCCCTCCCCCGCCGGCCCTACAGCCGGGGACACCGCCAGCGCCAAACCGAGATTGCTTTGAAACGCTCCCGCAGAAGGGATCTCCATCCCCTCCCAGGCGGGCATGGCACTGCCTCCACCCGCCACCACGGAACCCTGCAAGGCTGAGAAGAATTTCTGACCGTGCCTGGCAACTCCGCGCTGCCGGGAAACCCGGGGGCTGCCTGCAGCGCTCTCAGACTCCCCGCTCGCTGCCGCACACAGGCGCGCTCCCTCGCCCTCGCCCCTCTCCCCCCCCCGGCTCCGCACGCCGGCGCTCCCTCTCTCTCACACACACACGCACACACGCTTTCTCTCACTCTCCCTTTACCCGAAGGTGCACTGATAGCCATTTAATGAGGGGGAAAAGTTAGGAGATTAAAGCAATATGAACCATCGTTGCTCGTAGCAGTGCCCTTTCCAGAGCAGAGCAGAATCCACCGAGCATCCCTGCAGGAATGGAGTCGGTAAAACAAAGGATTTTGACCCCTGGCAAGGAGGGATTGAAGAATTTTGCTGGAAAATCGCTTGGTCAGCTCTACAGGTAAGACTGAGATCTCTTCCAGGACTCCACTTCCTAGAAATATTTGGAAGCTTTTCTTAACCGCCAGCTGCTGAAGGAGGTCGAATTGCTTTGGGGAGGTTAGCGGTGGAGGGGCTCGGAAATGTTGAGATACTGCTGATACAATCTGGATCCTGGAAACTAGTGCTGAAGCTTCTCAATATGGCACCCTCGTAACTTCTCTATCTGATTCGTAGATAGTGTGAGTAAATACGTAGTGAAAGATTGCCCCATCTTTCTCCCACAAAACCAGGATCCCATCTTGAAATCATAATTAGGAGAGAGCAGATCCTTGTATTTTTTTGCTGTGTTAATTTTGCAATGCAGTTACAGGATCTTTCCCCCTGCCCTTACCAATCATTAAATAATAATAATAATAATCTTTCCTGGTTTCGATTAGTCTTGTCCCTTGTGTAATTCGTCGTCAGAGGAAGATAAACATGGAGATGTATAAATAATTGATATCCGAACGATTTTTTTTTTCTCTTGAAGCTGAAACATATAGAGGGATGTGTTTAATTATTTATCCTTCTGCCTTGAGAAGCATCCACTTGTCTTACAGGTAATGCAGAACTGCAATTTCTAAACTCAAAAGCATCACTCAACAGTGTATTTCTGTGTGTACAGAACATTTCTACCGTCTTCGAGCCCTGTACACACAGATAAAGAAGCCCCAAATTCTCGCATACCTAAAAAGTGTATGCGCTGAAGTTGACACATCGTGCTCTACCCAATCTGGCGACTTTAGTGACCTCTAGGACGTCTGAGAATAGGCTGTGAAATTCCAATGTATTTTCGATTGTCCCCTCTGCTAGAAATTACCCCGAAGTGGATTTTTTTTGAATTTCAGATTAAAGGTAACTGCGGATTTATCTGCCTAGGGTAGGTCACGTAAAAGTCTTTTTTCCATACCTATGCGGCAGTGTTGGGCACAGGCACAAGGCTGTTCCACAGCATGAGTCACAACTTCTGCTGCCATTTTCAGGAAAGGGGACATATCAGTGAAGTGATAAAGACAAAATTAGGATTTCATTTTTAGTAGGAAGGGTACAATTTTGAAAAGCCAAAAGCCAAACCAAAGCCATCAACAACGCAGTGAATATCCTACAGTTTTTGGTCATATTTAAGTAATTTTCAATGGTCAGAAAAAGAAATATTGATGATCTCGAATAACTGCTTAAAATATAATTAAGGAAATAAACCTCTTTTTTTGCACTAAAAAATTCTACAATATAAAACGAATACTATCATATCTCCATTCTTCACATGGTGAATAGTGGAGAAACGGTGTTTGTATTTTCCAGCAAAACTCCGTTTGAACTCCCCCCTTGAATAACAAATGCGCGAATTCCTAACCTTTTTTCAACGCACGGGACGGAAGTATTTTGTTTCCGATTTTTAGAATTAAAATAGCTTTCCTGTCCCTTACACATTGATTTCTAGTGTCTTCACGAAGACAAGAAGTCCATTCAGGGAGAAAACACTTCTACACCGTCCTTTATTCGCACGAACGAATTTTGAACATAAACCCGCGGTGTTTTATTTTTTTCACAACTTTAAGACATTCCTTAACGCGGCGGTCCTTAAGCATGGAAATAATTCTCCCAACAAAGAAAAATCGGGAGAATTTCAACGGAGTAATTATTGGAGAAAATCCCTGTATTTTCTCCAAAACACGGAGAACCTTTTGAGCCTGATTCCGCTAATTGTTACTGCCCCATTAGCCGGATGAGTTAACCTCAAAGAGATGCTCCGAGGAGAATTTCTGACGTGAGAAAACACTCCTAGAGCAGGGGTGAGGGCAGCGGTAGGACAGTCCAGAGTGTGGGGTAATGGCCAGATATTCTCTCCTCAAAAGGATGGAGCTTGGATGGAAGCGGTTAGTTTTTCCTGTCTTTTAAATATCTCAGGGACTGCAAAAGAAGATTAAGAGATTCAGCATGGGACACTTGTTCGATAAACCCCGTCTTTCCTACTACCGACATGGCATTTTTAAAGCTTTACCAGCAAAGAAGAAATAAACCGAAATGTTCTAAGTCACTTTTCGTGGATTGCAGGGTATTTTTTTTTTTCCGGTATTTTTCTGTTGATTAGAAATAGCTGCAAACAACCGTTCCCCTTCGGATTCCTGCACATTGTTTTCTAGGAGATAGGATTCTCATGTAAAAAGAAGGGAGTGGGGGCAATGAGATCGAGTTTAAAGCCGATCTGGGGAGGTTAAACCTGCTAAAAGATCCCACGACTGCACCGTGTAGCTGAGCAGATGCGATTTTTTGGAAAGACTTCTCCGGAGCTGCTGGTTCTCTAAAGACGCTCATGTTTTCTTTCACTGCATGTGACAGCCATTTTGCAAATCTAAAATAAGTATCAATATCGCCCCCCCTCCTTTCTGTTAACATTTCTTTTGTTCCCAGACCTGAAGCGAGATGCACACCAAGATCAGCCCCCTCGGTGTTTCTAATACAGCAAAGAGGGAATAAAACCTTCTCCAAAAGACTGTTTCGGTGTCCATACTATGCCTCTTGGGCTACCCAACATGGCGCCTCTGCAGTGGTTACAGATGATGTCTTCTTAATGCGTCCTACATATTTCAGCAGAAGTCTTTAATGATAGATGAGCAATTCTCAGCTAGAGCTCCTCCCTGGGCTTCTGCGGCGGGGTGGCGGGGGGAGTTGGGGATGACTAATCGTGACTCCCACAGGTCATTGCCAAAGAACAGTTGAAGGTGAATGGAAAACAAGGAATAAATCCTCAAATCAATCCAAAGCGAGCCAAAGGGGCGGGGGGAGTGGTGAACTTAAGCCTTCAGCTACCCGAAGTGGCTGTGCGTTCAGGCGGCCAGGGCTTGACTTTCCCTTCTTCTGTCGGGCAGAGTCCTAGAGAAGAGGCAGAAGCCCGGGGACACCATCGAGCTGACGGAAGATGGAAAGCCCATGGAAATGCCCGAGAAGAAAGCCCCGCTATGCGACTGTACCTGCTTCGGGCTGCCCCGGAGATACATCATTGCCATCATGAGTGGACTGGGATTCTGCATTTCCTTCGGGATCCGATGTAATTTAGGAGTGGCCATCGTGGATATGGTCAATAACAGCACCATACACCGAGGAGGAAAAATTATTAAAGAGGTGGGAACCCTTCCCTCGTAAATCCCATGTCCTCCCAGTACAACTCCCAGGTCTAGCACCTTTAGCGCAGGCGAGACAGACTCGGACGGTTTCGCAGCGTTTCCACCCCCCCACACGCCGCTTCAGCCCGCGATGCTCCCCGGGGCGGGCGGCCCCGTCGCACCGCCCGGCCCCGCCGCCGCCCTTTCTAAGACGCCCCGTTCTTGAAGGAGAAACAATTTCTACCGATTACTCTTATTTTCCTTTTCGGTTCCCAGCCCCATTTTGCGGTATTAATTTGCGCGCAGATTTTTTTTTTTTTTTCCTTTCGCACACAACCTTGAAAAAAGCAGATATCTCGTAAAATAAGGCAGAGGATGGGGGAAGGAGGGCATCGAATAAGCGACTGCCAGCGGATGTGCCGCGCTGTAACAGAGACGGGGAGGTTGTGCAGGAATGTTTGAAAACACCAGAGTGAAAGAATTTCCGTTGATAAAAGGCGTTAAAAACGATAAGACCCGTTTTAAAGCTGGTTATAGCCTAGCGATAAAGAGGTGAATGCTAAATACGGACGAGTGCTAAATGTAAATAAATATACAAGTCCGCCGACAAACGCTGATAGCTTACTCCTTGCACAGGCAAAGTGCTTACAGCATCGGCCGTGTGGGGAAGGAGGGCAGGCGACGCCTCCGACCCCCCCATGACCGCGCAGGGCTGTATTTGGAAGCCCGGAGAGATGGCCCCGAGGGGATGCAGCAGCAGCTGGGTGTCCCCCCGGGTCCCTGGGGCTGCGCTGCCCCGGCCTGGCCCCGCGGAGCCGGCGCCGTCCGAGCGGCTCTGGTCACTCATGGACGACCCTGTCCTTCTCCTGTCCCAGAGAGGCACGTAGGGTGCTGGTTTTATTGCTATTATTAATTTGGTTTGCTGCTTATTTACGCGGCGGGGAGCCGGAGAATTTGCTGTGGTGGGCTAAGGCACAGTGAGCAGCTTTGGGCACCCGGCGCGCCGTGTCCTTGTCCCCGGCCGCAAAGTGCCACCCCCTTGCTAGAAACCCCCCCCTCGACTGCCCGGTATGAAGTTACTGCGGGTGAATGCTTTAATCTGGCCCGATTACAGCCTTCCTCTTCTCTTTCTCCCCTTCTCTCCCGGTTCCTTTGCATTGGAAGAAAGCGAAGTTTAATTGGGATCCTGAAACAGTCGGCATGATCCACGGCTCTTTTTTCTGGGGATACATAATCACCCAAATCCCCGGCGGGTATATCTCGTCCCGGCTGGCAGCTAACAGGTAACGGAGTCCTAAATAGCCCCAGGGTCCGAGTGGGAGGTGCCGGGAAGCGGGGGGAGCCACTGAACTCCCCCGGAGCCGGGGGCAGGGCAGGACGGCCGGGCCCGCCGCCAACCGGGCCTCCCCTGCACCCCGGCAGCACACCCCCCCCCCGCCTCTGGTTCAATGGCGGTGGCGTTAAATAAGGAAAAAAAACCACTTGTATGAAATCCGGAAACGTGGATGTGGTGATGCACTGACCACCTATCTTCAAACTACCTGCTGGTTTTGCGGGGAATATCTCGTGTTTGTTTCTTTTCCCTTTAATAAGTCATTTAAGGAGGTTTTGGCAATGATATTCAAACAACCTGTATTCAGAGGCAAATTCAAAGATTCATTATTTCATCAATGCTTGCAAGGTTATTTTTTTTTTCCATGATTGAACGAAAGAATTTTATGATTTTTGTTTTAATGAAAAGGAAAACCATCAGTAGGAATTTTCCATTAACGCACAAATGGATTTAGAATGGTCGAAAAACATGTTTCAATGAGACTTCCACAATGAAAAGAAAGTGCAGATGGTGCGGGGACTTAAGGACTCGTTTCTATGGTGTCTGGCAATTTTTCAAGCACCCTGGGTGCGATTCTACCTGTTAATTAGATCCACTGAGTATTCAAGACACATGAGGCTTTCACATCCATGCTTAACGCCATGGGCTCATCGTTTGCAGAAGCAGCGAAGGTCCTAGTGCCACTCTTCAAAACAATAGCAAACTAAGTGCAAATGGATACTAAAATCAGCAATATATACCTTTAACTCTTCTCAGGAGTGGGCAACATCAAAGGTAGGCCTGGGTAGGCAGAGAGCTTTGCCTGGCGAGGAAGCTTACTTGTGTTTATTTGAGAAAGAGGGGGAGGAGAGAGGGGAGCTACAGCGAAAATGCTCTCTCCAAGGTAAATACCTTTTTAGACAGAGACCTAGATTAAAAATAATGAGTGTTTACTAAGGGAGAGATGCTCTGTAACTGAGACAACCCTAATGTCCCTCATTTTAAAGCAAATAAAACCAAATACATTTATTATACTGGGATATCCGTTGCCTGTACGTTTACAAGTGCCATCTTTCTGATAATGGTTCAGAAATGTAAAAGGCTATTTGAAAAAACAATTAACAGCCAGTTAAAGGATTCTTTTCCTTTCCTCCCTCCGTCGAACATTTTTGCATCTTTACACAGCCTGTAAATCGTCAGGATTAATTTGAGTTTTGCTTGAGTAAAGACTGCAGAATTTGACTCGGAGAACCAAAAATCTGTCTTCATTATCCAGAGCAACATCAGTAAAGCCATTTGAACCAATCCAGATTTAAAGTGGTGCAACTACAAAGATTTGCAAGACAATGGCAGGGACATTCCCAGGAAAGCTAATTAGTAGAAACACACAACCTGGCATATGTGAATCAAATTTTCCTCCTTTTCACAAACATTTATCTTTATAAAGGTAAATGAAGACTAGTTCCAGTTATTAACCTGGGTGTATTTTAACTCAGCAATTTTCACAGATTAGTGGTTAGTTATTACTCTTGTGGAAGCCTCTGAGACAACTCCAACACAAGGCAAATGACTATGTAAATCACAGATTTAATTAAGGAACTAGCTATGACATATACGCCAGTGATTGCAAATAGTAAAATAGGGATAGTGGCTGTGAGTTATATTTCGTTTGTAGATAAAAATGGCAGAGAATAGAGTGCTGTGTGGTTACATGTAGTGGCTGGAATAACAGTGTATTGAGGAGGCGAAAATACAAGTTAGTTCCTGAATGCTACAAAGAGATTTTGACATCTACACATTCAACTTGAAATTACCAGGATGACTGTAGGGTAAAGCGGCACCCAAAATAAGGTGCAAGCCTTGATAGCCATACCCTTTCCAAGAAACTGCATAAGAAAAAGTCAGTCAAGTGAGTACGCAGGCCTAGAGGCCTACAGGACCGATAGAATATGAGCTACTATAAAAATCTCTGCTGATTTACTTGTCTCATGCTACAGCCACAAATAGTCCCTTCACACTGTGGTGGATGACAGCCAAGTAACTTTTTTTTATTTTTTTTTTTACAAACCTCACTGAATATCTTTGTGGCGTCAATGGTTTCCTTTGCATTCAGAGCAAGTTTGAATTTATACGGAAAAATAAAGTGTTCTACCTAAAAAACAATAGACTTCAGAATAACATCACCAGATTCAAGATGATCTGTGAGAAACTTGTCTTTGAGCTTAAGAAAAAGGGAAATTTTCAAGACAATAATTCCCTGCAAGGGAAGGAGATAATGATTACATGGAAAAGATAGCATGAATGAGGAACCGACTCCCAGCTGCTAAGAGTGTCAAGGAAGGAAATTGGGAGGAGGGTTAAGGTGTGCTTTGCAAGCTTAATTTATTATTGACAGGGAGTTGCTGAGTGTACGGCACTGAGTTTGCTTGGCATTAAGATTCAGTCTAGCAACCAATTATAGAGATTGAGTTGACATAATTCGAAAGTTTCTCTAAGGTAAAACACACGGAAGAAATGACCCTCCTGTGGTATCAAGAAAATCTTTCTACACACAATGCATTAATTTCAAGCTGGGCTGAAACCCTTTATTTTGATTCTGCCCCTGTTTTAAAATACCTACTGCCAATCAAGAATTAGCAGTCCTGAGCTCTGAACTCTAACATATTTTCTTCAACTGAGTCTGTCAATGGGTAACATTTTACTGAGATCCTTTGCTAATTGTAGAACTCAAGGCTGCTGCTGCAGTTATTCTCTTCTGCCTTGAGCCACTGCTCTTATCATGCATAGCTCCCCACTACTTCTGACAGATCAGATTTAGTGATTTACAGATTTACAAGTAGCAAATGGAATTTCTCAGTAATTTGCACTTGATAGCTTGGATCTCAATTTATCTTACATTGCGTCATTGAGAATTTTCTATTATAGAGTATTTTCAGCCTAACACTAAGAAAAATGCTTTATTTAAAAGAAGTGTATTTACACTGCTGTAGTACCCAAAAGGTCAAGCAAAATTGTGTTCAAAATGTTTAGAAGAGAACATTCAGAAACAACACATCTCCAGACTACTTACCTCCCAGGTGGTCAATAGAAGTTGGGCTAGTATGTCACAAGAGTCAGTGTTCCTGAACACTTTCAACCTCTATTGACTTTTATAGGAATAGGGAACCTTCAGTACATTGCAAGTCAACATAATTTTTCAAAAGACACGTATTGGACCTCAGATGCCCCCTCATTTGCAATCAGTGAAGCTTTAAACTTCCGTCCCTTGAGTTGTGTGTGAAAACAGAAGAGGATTCCCTTTTGCCCCAAGAGGTTAGAGACCTCCCAGAGGAGGATCTGCCTCTGGAAGATGCTGGTATGAAAGCACTATGCAACCGACCACAGCAGACTGGGGGAACAAAGGAAGAGCAATGTGGAGTCCCACGGGTAGGGTTTGTTACAGCTATACCTTTTCTCAGGGTTAAGTTCTCAATGAACAATGAACAATTAACCTTGCCATCGATAAAGCACGACCTGATGATAGCAGAGAGTATTGAGCAGGCTCTAGTAGTTTAGAGAAGGCGTCTTGTTGCATGGACATCCAGGTTTGCGACTAATCTGGGTTACTTCTCCTATTTGAACATATGTACAGCCTCACACTATAAAATGTGCCCTTCTCCCCAGGCTGCAGTACACTGGGAGCAGAATTCATGGTCCCCACAGAGATGTTTACGTAACTATCTTTATCGAGAGAACATCGGCTACGATTCAGAGCTTTTGAGACTGTAGTGGCCATAATAGAGCAGCAGATTCCAGAGACAAATCCAAAATAATGTAAATGCATATTTGTTACAGCCCTTTCTGATTAGTAATAGCAAAGCTTTCTCCCCCAAGACTGAATTAAAGGGGGAGATTTATTATATTTTTTTGAGATTGTTGGGGGTTCAATGCTATGTTTTCCGCTAAATCACAGTGGATTGTGACTAGTGTGAGCAGGGCTTTCAGGAGGAAGGAAGTGAGTTGCTTCTGCATTGTTAAAAAGTATTTTTCCTTGAAAAATACAAGAAAACATGAAAATTCAAGTGTCATGCCCTAATACCATGTATCCACACTATTTAATCAGCTGAGCTATTACTCATAATGGCAGTTAATGCCATTTAAAAGCACATAAATCTCATTTGAGTGCTTTTAAAGTACAGGTTTTAATGTCAGCATTACAGAGGCTCCCGCCAGAAGGGTTGTCATTATACGATTACGATGCGATGTGAACAGAAAGGGTATGAAATGCTGACAGTCCTCCAACCCCACCTAGTCTCAGTTTCTTCTTAGTCCATGAAAATAACTTTGGCTAGGGCTAATCAGAATTCATCTCATCTTGACAAATTTTAAAAAATAATCATCATTCTCTGGCACTGAAAACTTATTAAAAGAAAGGAAGAGAAATTATGTGGTTTGGTGGTTTTCCAACTCTATCATTCAAAATTTGACTTAAATGAAATGCAATGGCCAAGGTGTTTAAATGTTCTAAACCAGGCTGAGGGATGCGATATTCTGATATGAAATTCATAAATGTCATTTAGAAACGACATTTGTTATATATATTTGTTCTTTTGTAATATCTTAACAACTATATTTTAAACAGATTTTGCTGTTCTGATGCTTTGAAAACAGCAAACTGGAAACTGGTGTAGTTTTTCTTGACTCTGAGCTCTTCCCGGAAGATTTATGCTCTTTGAGCGAGTTAACAAGCACTTCAAACCTCAGGTGTATTGTGTCATTCCCGGTATCTCTGCCTGTCTACCCTGTAAGGATCCCAGGTTACTTGGGGTATTTGCACGGGTCATCACGTGCCGTGATGAAACCCCTTTTTTTTGTGTTTTTCTCAACCAATGAGTGCCTGTAACTGGGCTAGTGATATTTATCACACTGGGACACTGGCAATTGACTGGCTAGTGTTTGTGAACCTTTCAAAGATATGATACTGCTGAATAGTCCTTAAGCAAAATCTACTGTGATCTTCACATTTCTTCAGCCATTTCAGGCATATGTATAAATGCTGAGAAGCTTGTGGGTACAAAAAGGACCAGACAATCAGCTGATATATTAAGTACCATTTGGTAAACTGGCTTCTGTTCAATATGTATGGCACTCAAGTGCAAGGTAACATCAGGGAGTGGGGACCCCCCCTGGAAATCAGTCACGCTCAGTGGGATCTTAAGCCATGCTGAACTAGAAACTCATCTTGAACCTCCAACATGATGCTCTAATAAGGAAGCTGGTGTAATCCTGGGATATTTATTTTTCTGGTTTTAGTGCAATGAGTGTATTTAGGTCAATGACACTGACCTTGGATTGTTGTGGGTAATTTGGGTACATGCATGTTAATATGTGTGGCAAAAAGCTAGAGATTGATTTAGAGATCCTTAATTACTTAAAAGATGACAGTATATAATGTCACATAGTGAAAGAAATAGCAAGGACCATGTATTCAGGATATTAGTATATGAAAAAGAATGCTAGGAGGCAATCTGACTACAAAGTGTGTGTATAACTCCGCTCCGCTCGAAAAAGTTGCCAGGTATAAATGTGTGCTCTAGTCCCAAGGAAAGATATAACAAGAATCAGCAAATGACAATCATATAAATGGAAAAAAGCATAAATATTAACAATAATGACTAACCACCACTGATCCAACCAGAGAAATTATATGCTAGATTCTTCTTTAGGTACTAAATTCCTATATTGGAAGTTATATTTTAGCTATTATAAAATGCTTTCAGTACAGGGATAATTAAGCAAAATACAAGGGATAAGCGAGTGAAACATAAGAGTTAATGCCATAGTGACTGTCAGGCAGAAGGCCTTAAAACTAAGCACTTGTTTTGCTTCTAACCTAGAAATATAATAATTTTATTTGAATTAATATTTCCTATTCCACATTCATGCTATTGCAAAGCTGCAGTGCCTGTGAATAAACTACTTGCTGTGCTGTCACACGGATACAGAAAGGTGTGAAACTTTACCACCTCATCTCAGGATATTTTAAATATCGTTATATTTTAACTTCTGATACACCCTTTAAAAATTCTTTAAAAATCACGCTGGGAATCTGTAATAAACCCCTTGCCTATGAAAAACACTACCAAAATGCTGTGGCAGTATTTTCTCACCGATTTCCGAAGTGAACAGTTCAAATACTTAGGGTAAATCAGGAGAGATTCTCTGAAATTAACGGGTCATTGTTAGATGACGCAGGATAGGGAATTAATTCCCAAATTTGCAATTATATATTTAAAATAGAAATGCAGTTTTTGACTGTATGTGCCAAGTACTGTTTCAAAAATAGGTCTGCAATAATCACAGCCTTTTTTTTTGGTAAACCAAAGCTGAGTGACCATTTTAGTTCATTTGTGCATACTCAAACATTAGAACTTTCTTACACAAAGAAGTACAAAGGACAGAATAAAATGACAATTTTTTAAAAATTAAAGCCCCCTTATAATTCTATGATAATGACATATATTTCTTATTATCTGTTAAACCACAAATGCTGGCACTATTCACATGAAGAATCATCACTACATAGCTATACTAAATTTCTCTACAATGCAGTTACCTCTCATCTATATTGAACTCTTCATCATTGTCACATTCTAACCTGAATGGAAACATAGAAATCAACCTTTCACTTCAAATTCATCTTTGTTTTTAAAGTGCCGTTCATCTTGTTATTAAGGGCTAAATCCTTCTTCCCAGCAAGTAATCTGATAGGATTATTTGCATGAATAAACTGAATGGTATTCCAGACAGCTGTATGTCGGTGCATCTCATCTCGGAGTCCCAGGGATTTTCACTGAAACTGTGTCATTAGCGTGTCAGTGAAATCAGGGTATTTCTCCCTAACTCAGCCTTAATGCCAGCAAACATAAAAAATGTAAAGTAAAGCATTGGTTTAGAAATACAAGTGCAGAGAGTCCCTAGAACTATACATCTTTATATTTTTCTGTTTTAAAAAGAGAAATTATTGACTCTCCTTTAGCGGGTAGACATACTGTCTGTTTTTCTGATCTGCAAACAATGTATAATTCACAGCATGACAGATGTGTGGATGGCTAGACAAGAGCCAACTTCTGAACTTCTGCAGACATAAGGTGACCTTGTGCTGTGAGAGAGACCCCCCCCAAGCTGTATTTGCCAACCCCACCTTTCACGTTCGGTTCAAAATCCTGCAGATTAAACTGGGCTCCGATCCCAGGCACTGATGTTGGGTTCGCCTGTTTCTTGGCAAAGAAGCCAATACTGCACAAAACCCCCAAGATAATTTCGCCACCCTCCTGTATTGCAGGGTCTCTTAGGCACCAGTCACTGCGAGAAGGGGACTGGGGAAACATCTACGGGCGGCTGGTACCGCTGCTGCCTCTGCCATATGGCTCAGGGTCCTTCCATTTTTCTGTCATGAATGATGAAGCTGTTTTCACAATTTAATGATGCAACAAGGGATTTGGATGGGGGTTTGGGTTGGTAAAAGGGGGCCTCAGATGTGTGACAAAAATTAATAATGTATCCAAGCCCTTATTATACTAGATTAGATGGCGGGAGGTCGGCTTTTACATATTAATGCTTCATGAAGGGCTTATAATAGGATTTAGTATGAAGGGCACACAGACACATCCCCCCTCCTCCCTTGCACACATATGAATGAAAATAACCTGTTTTATCACATTTTAAAAAAGCCAAATAAAGCTGCTATACTACGGCTTCTGGCCACAGACTATTAATAAAGAGGATCGGTTTTAAGCAACTCTCTCATGAGGCATGGCCAACCTAAGACTGGCATTTGCGAATAAGTGTTCCTTTCTAATGTCAAAGGTAGCTATTCTATCTGTTTTGCTGGTCAGCTGAGTTCATCATCCACTCTGATATTCATGGCATAATCCCAGCTTTGTTAGCTCTATGTCATTTTATGCAAATTAAAGGCCCAATTCAGAAAAGACGACTACATTCTGAATAGCATTTATGAAGCCATAAACTGTCAGGGTGGACACTTCACAGGAATACGTCTACAGTAGAGGGGTCAACAGAGTCATCAGAAAATTAGCCTATACTAGAGAAAAGCCTGAATGATGATGTATGTCCCAGAATAGCTAAACGGTGTCTCCCCACACTGGATTAATTTTCACTTAGTCCATTTCAAATACATAAACAGAAATATAAATTGTCCCAAGAAGAGTAATTAGCATGATTACAAACTGAAAAGATAACTAGAATAAGATAAATATTATCAGGATTGTTTAGGTTACAAAGGTGATGCACAGGTGACGTAATAGGTACATACTTAATAAAAATCAGTACAGTAATGTAAATATTCCAAATGAGTGGTTACTTACAGTTCCCAGTGGAGGAGGTAACCATGGATGCACAGGGGAAGAGCTGAAAAAAATGCAAATTGTCACCATATATTATTGAGTAAAATAATCTTTTCAGAGGTCAGTAAGAGCACTGTTTACATTTACATATATTGAAAGCAAGTAAACCGTTATTAATGGTGTTAAATTTAGAGATCCCAAGCAAACCTCAAGCAAGTACATTATAGGCTAAAATATTATTTTCTGTGTTACTGAGAAGCACCTGTATTACTGTCAGTTGACCAGTCCAAGTCCACAAACGTGGACTTTTGGAACTACTTGGATATGGAATGGCAGTGATCCTCAAGATACTAAATGCAGAGAACTACATTTACTCTTGATGAGTTTTTTCAGGACTAAATAGAAAAATTTCAGAATTTGACCCTGCTTGTTCAAATAGAACTAACAAGAGTAGGATTATATCTAAAATTCGGATTTATTTTTGCATTCCATCCTTCATTGACCCAAATCCTTTGAAATTGGTATCTGCAGAAAAATTGCCACACAGTTTACATAAAATTACAGCCGACGCTTTCAGACCAAGCTTATAAAGAAACATATTACTTATTGGAATTGTATCACCCAGGTATGTCAATCCTGTCAAATAACTTTGCTCCCAGTTCTCTCCCAGGTCCTGACCCTCCATGAATCCCTACTGCATGAATCATACCTCATAACCGGAGTCCCTTTCAGAGGGGAAAATATTAATCCTCTCTGAAACAAAACCCAGGTATGCTTCTGACATAGTTACTTCCAGGCACTCTCTCCAACAGGTATCCTTAATCACCTCTACCTGCTTTGACACTTCACCCCAATACAACGTGCACACCGGATTTCATGCAACAAAATGCTGTTTAGGTTGGTTGCATAAAGACACTAATGTCACAGTCACTTTGCCCTGAAGGAATCTGTGTTTGCTCTGAGCAGTTCAGATACGATCAGCCGTAACACATGGCCCATATGTCAGAAAACACCCCACAAAGCAGTACAGAGGTAGCTTTTCAGCCCAACACATAGCAGTTATTCTCCCAACCAGCTCCACAAAACATTTTAAAGTTAAAACCACAGACGATTTCTTTGATAAGTGTATTATATTTAAATCAACGGAGGCAGTTGAATCACAGCCTAAGCCCTGGAACCCGGTAAGGTAATTTGAATGAGATGGTCTTGGTTTGAAACATGATCTAGCAGATTACATATTTAAAGAGCAAGCCATCCCAAAGCTAATGAGCTAGAAGCAATGAGTGAGAGTTTTATCTGGACATATATGGATATAATGAGTTGTAAAACGAAACCGCAGGTTTGAAAGATTCCCCAGCTGAATTCAAACAGGAGAGAGAGAGGGTTGGTAAGGTGATCAAATGAATGAAGAATGAAGAAGATGAGGTGAAGAGGGCCTGGCTTGCTTAGCCAGGCAAAAGAAAGAAGATAGAATTGCTATTGGGGTAAATTGCAGAAATTAAAACCGCTAAAATAAAACAGCCTGGGTACAAGATATCTATTGGATGTAAGAAGTAACAAGCTGGAAAGGACTGCCCTAAATAAGTAGGGCAAATGCTAATTACTTCTGAGATGGAACCTGATCTGCTGGTGAAAGGATGATGTAATGCACTTGCTGGTAAGAGCAACGATCGGAATTTAATGACCCAGGAGTCTTTTAAGTTCAGCATCAATTGCAATGATGCTGTCATCCGACAGTGCCCAAGTTTTTCATAAAATACACACTGACATATCAAAAATAGGTCTGCGAACAGGCAATGGAAGGCGCAGCCTGAAAACTATTTAGGGTCTTGGTTTGATCTGTGTTTGACCAGTGGCATTAGCGGGGCTTGGAGAAGGCAGAAGACAAAAGGAACTTTGTGTTACTGATACGCATTGACTTAGTCTCTGCGTGGCATTTCACCCTGGTGCTTAATCCAGGCTTTGCATGGTCCATTTTGCAAAAAGACTTGTGAATATTGTGGGATTTATTTATCATCAAAGCTGGCAGATCAGACCACACCAAATTTAGGACCCCAAAATGTTCGTGTTCTGTATCAAAGTCTTAGGAGACCTGATAAGGGTAGAGACACACTTTGTAAGAAGGGAAGTGTTCATTGGCAGCTAAATGCCTGAAATTTATATATATTCAGTCACTGCATAACTCAAAGAAAAAATAAGTTAAAAAGGATGATCACAAATTGTCATTGCTAGCAAAATTTGCAGAAGGAAGGATTCTGAAAAACTGCTGCATGCCTACAGGCATTCCAGCTAGCTCCTGGCCTGTTTCTCCCTAGACATTTTGTTTTACCAAAAAAATTAAGCATTCAACCCCGCGTTCAGCCTTGCAGTTCCCCTCAGACAAGAAATTCTTTGCGTTGTATAAAAAAATAACATAATCAGGTCTATGTTGCGCTGTTGGCCTTTTGTAGGAGGAGGATGTGTGTCAAAGATTAATGATAGTAGGCAGAGTCAGAATAAAAGATAATAAATTTTAGAAATCTGGAGCTGACAGAATAGTCTAAAAAGTCACTTGGTGTGATACATGTGCAGCTGCCCAGAGCTGCTCCTGCCCTGGGACTCTCCCAAACAAGCGCTGTTCGAGAAAGAACATCAAAGGATAGTAAAGACCCAGCTTATTTTTATATATGTTTGATAAAATAAGCCTTTGTTCAACATCTTTTATGTGTTATCTGTAAGGAAAAGGAATGTCAATAACCAGCTCACCAAGTTGAATCCAAATAAATTTCATTTTTCCTAATGACAGAATTTTCTTCTCATTTTTAGACTAGGTTGGGAAATCTTTGCAAGGGAAACTCATGTTTTCACTCCTCTTTAGTTCCTACTCTTACCTCAGACTAGAAAAAATGTTTTACCTTTGTTTACAAACAAAGCATTTGTCCAATACAGGTACTTTACCTAATGAACATAAAGTCCTCTATAATATGATCAGTATTACTGTAAAATTGTCAGGTGCAGAGATTGTATGTCCCAGAAAAGAACCTGGGCTACATTTTCCGTAGGTTCCTGTTTACAGCCAGAATAAACCACCTTATAATATTTTGATTTAATTTATTGTAGCAGAGTGAAGTGCTCTCACAGACCTCCCTGTCTCCTGCCATGATTCCCTAGAAAACTAACAAAATAATCAAACTTTCCTATTCTGTAGGTAGGTCTTCTATGAAATGATGATCTGGCTTTTTGGAGGTGAAAACTATTCAATTACAGTCCTGAATTAATTTTCTATTAAAGCCATTGAAAACTTCTTTAGGTTATCATGAATAGTGATGTGAAAACTTTTATGCCTTCATAGTTTGCAATAAATCCACTAAAGTATCTGCAATCTTGTTTTGTAGTTGTCAGTGACCAACATTTACTATTCTTTAATTATTTTGGATTTTAATGACTTGGCATTCATTATCGATTAATATAGCATATATTTAAGCATCTTAAACCTACAGTATTTTCTCCTTTAAATAAATATTGAAAAAGGCTATTTTGAACATACGGAGTTATTCTTTGATATTTTTTTTTTCCAGGACAAACTTTAGTTAAGGTACTTCATATGCTTTAGAACAGACATAGTATTTGGTTTCCATAACAGTTTAGTTTTCACAAAGTGGAACCACTTATCTGGAGAATAAAGAGACATAGCTAATTGTGGAATTTTTCAATTATATTTAAAAAATGACATAAATAGAAATACATGGGATTCAGACAGCTGAGGAACTGCCTCCTCCCCACAGACATATGAAAGGGGTTTTAGGTTTATGGAGTCTTTGTAGCAATTTTCACTCCCAGTCACCGGGGTAAAAGGATGCTTCCAACCAGGACCCCTTACTTTCAGATATCACATGTGTAACCCGAACATCACCCATCTGGCATCCAGCATTTGGCATGCATCCGTGCTCCCACTGTTCTCAGCTCACTTTTTGAGCTGGCACTTCTTCCAGCCGAGTAACAATATCTATAAAGCCCTTCCGCGCAGAATGCTCATGTAATATGAATTGCCTGGATAGTGGGGCTGCACAGATGCAGAGATTAGAAATCCAGAGATGAAAATAAATACATTTCTTTCTCTATAGTTTGTCTCCAAAGAGAAAAATGAGCCAGTTGGCTTGAAACCCAGAAAGATTAATTCCCCCTGAAACCTCATTCCATTCTAAGCATTTTTCCTGAATTGTCAGAGTCATTTCCTTCCTCTGCTCCCATCCCAAATGTCTCTTAGTCAAATATGATTTTGCTATTATTACTACTTGTATTACAGGAGGACTCAGTCACAGCTCATGACCTTCAGATAATGCCAATGTCAGTAAAACACCGAGGATCAATGTTAGATTCTGTCTTTTGGGACTGAGTCTACCAAGTCTCGAAATAGAAATGGATAAGCAAAGCATAATTTTCTGTTTCAGGGCTTCTTCTCGTCACTTCTGAGTGCCAGGCTTTACTTATTTTTTTCCCCTCTTTGACATGCTACTACCATATTTATTAATTTGTCTTCTGTATATGGTTATTTTCTTCTTTACATGTTTATACCAACTGCTGATTTGGGGTCAGAAAGGAATTTTCCCCAAGTCTGGGGACTGCTGAAGACCTATCAGGGCATTTTACTTCCCGCCTAATGCCAGGGCCGAGAATGACGGCAATGTCATTGTCCTCTCCTGCTCTGTCTCTGTGACATATTGTAGTTTTCCCAAAGTTTACCGGAAATCTGCTAAAGCTCTTCATCTGTGCCATGGCATTAAAATATGTTTTGTGGGGTTTGGAGTGTGTCCAACATGAAATGGATGTTCAGGGACACCTCTGAATGAAAATTCAACAGCACAGCTACATGGAATTCCTAGGCTGGGCTCAACCTAAGGGATGCAGCATGACTTGGCTGACTCTGTATACAGAGACATGAACTCTAGTGGTGCTTGAGGTATAAAGCCTTCTCCAGAAGCCCATGCCACTGTAGAAAGCATGACTGAAGAAACGCACAACAGGGCATGGCAGCTTTAAGACCATAAGGGCCACATCTGTCTTTTCAAGATGCAATCGGAATATCAAGAGGACAAAGAGATACGTGTATAAAAAATGCAGTGGGGTGTGGGATAGGAATGAACACCCCTGAACAGGCTGAAAGTCTTATTTTAAACAGGGAACCATATCTGTCTGAGAACGAACATAATCCATCTTCATTTACAATAAATACAACTATGGAAGCCCACATACTGTCAATTCGCCATGGAAACATAAGGATCTTAAAGAAAAACATGATTTCTAACCCATGTTTGGAGTTGATGTTGCAGCAAAATTGAGCAAATGTGAATTGTTTGAGAAGCAGAAACGAAATTAAAGATCATAACAGATCATAAAATCACTAGCTTAATAAAAATATCAAAAAGGTAAGCCCAAAACAAAGAACGCAATTTTGAGGTTTGATGTGTGGGTCAGTAAAATGCCTTAGAAATGCCTTGGGAACGATCAGAATGTTCGGTTTCCCAATTAGGTATATTAGAATGTTAGCAGCATTCAAATATATTTAGATTTATTGTAGCTGAAAATCCTTATTGTTTGATCTAAATCGTAATGAATGTAGTTAGCTGAGCTATTTAAAACAATAAAACAGTAAGTTTGTACAAAAAATGGAACTATATCCCAATACTCTGTTAGGAAGAAGAATTTCATATTTATGGAGGTGACAGAAATGTAACAAGACAAAAGAGCACAAAGCAGAAATACTGATGATATTTATGGATGTGCATGGAGAGATGCAGAGCAAATGCAGGAAGATGTATTTGCTCTTGGCTGAGAGTTACACAGGAAACCGATGCTCTAAAATAGGCGTGCACTAAATTCATAGCGCCACTTTAAATATGCAGTCAAGAAAAAGGATAAAAAAGCCATTTCTGACAAGAATCATAATTTAACTCTAATTTATTCTCCCCTTAAATCCATAGATTTTTGGGTGAAAAATTGATCTGTTTTTGAGAAGGCTGTTCCAACAGCATAGTTCTGAGAGAGAATTGACTTACAAGTGACATTGTGGAATTATGCTCCTCGGTGTAACTAAATATTCACTGGTACTTGTGTGCCTAAATACAGGCAAGATTTTCATTTGGAAGATGCAGGTCTCTGATACATTTTCCTTTCTCTTCTAGAAGGAACAGAGTCAAGGAAACAGCTTCTCTTTAGTGAACATGAGAACAAAGGCAATTCTGGGAAACACAGCTTTCAGCTGTGGCAAACAAAAGCTGATTTCAGATACAGAATTGAAAAACTGAAGTAAATTACCTCGACAAAACAGTTACATACCATAACAATTTTGCAAATCTCAGCCTTAGGAAAAGATGGCATTTTTTAATATTCTAACTTAGCATGATTTTAGCAGGAATAGTGATTTAGAAAGAGTTGCACTGATTCACACGAGCTAAGAATCTGCTCCAGCAAGCATACGCACAATCACAAAATTTAAAACTGTATTGCTGCATTAGGCATTTAGCTAAATATCTATTCAGAAAAGAAACCGGAAAGGTAACAAACCAAATAGTCCTTTCTTCCTGCTTACAAGCAAATACAGATTTTCTCGACGAACCTTTCAAACAGTTACAGTCTACTGCTCTTCACAATTTGCTAACAGGAACATCTAACTTTTTAAAAGGATCTGTAAAGATCACAAGCAAATCTCCTATGAGTCCCAAACTCTTCTCATTAATAAATAAAGAAAAAAAGCAAATGAAAACCAAGGCACCATTGTGCTTTTTGTGAACATATGGGGGGTATTAAAAATAAGGAAATGAACTGCATGTGCTTTTGGAGTAAAAACTTACACATAAAGAAATTAAGAGTAAAGACAGAATTCAGGCCAAAATAGTTCACGCAGTGCAACACAAACACATGCACCAGTCAGTCCCAGTAAATGTACTGAACACGCTGCCAAATAAAGCCAGAGATGTTCTGCACAGCCAGCTAGATCTTGTTTAACACGAGGTGGGGATCACAGGGAACACAATGAGGAGACCAGATTTAGAGCTATTTAACAAAGCTTCCTTACTGTGCCAAGAAGCTTTTTTTTTATTGCTGCCCTTTAATATTTGTCAAATAGAAGTGGAGTATACTCAGTCTGCTATTTAAAGATTCGTGTCAGGCTGTAATTTTAAATAGAGGATGTGAAATATAGATGTCTTTGAGGAGACTTTTTTGTCTTGAAACTTATCCCTGCATCCTGCTTCTTTAGTCCAAGGTCTGTTTCTCACTAACTTATGGCACTGTACCAATTTCTGAAGAACACATGCTAAGGTTAAAGGTTTCTGTCAAATCAGTTCCACATCAGATACCATGATGCCATATGTTAAGACATCTCCAGGATTTATTTTAGCATTACACAGTTTTGTATAAAGAAAGTGGCCAGTCATTGCTACTGGCTTCATCCCTTTGCATAGTTCCACTGAAAGGAAAATGGGGGAAAAAAGAATATTTCCACAATAAAGGAATGAATATAAAAAAAATGATTTAATAATGCTGGAGAAAAGGCTTCCTCTTACAAGGGGTAGATATTAATTGAATCAAATTAAAATTCAGTCAAAGAAGTGGAATTTTGAAAATGAATCATCACTTCACACGGTTATTTAGACCTCGTAATGTGCTTTATTTGAAGCAATTCCTAGGATGCTGTTGGAATCAAAATCAGCAATATTCAATGAGTAGCCTCTGAAAAACCAGCAGAAAGAATGATCTGTTTTCTATGGATATGTGTTTCCAGATTGATTGACTCTTGTGTCTAGGAAAATCCCAGCTCTGTTTGAAATTCTTCCTGCTGCTTTGGCATTTATAAAAGTGGATTCTCTTCTGCTTTGTAAGTAGTGAATGCATGGTGCCACTTTCTTACAATTAAAGCACTAATGAGAATCTCTCTTTTACTTGGCCACCTGTTTTAGCAAACCATTTGGAGACCTGATTTCTAATTTCTCTCGAGGGTGGTGAATTCAGTCAGATTTGGTTGAAATAGATGTGAAAATTGACTAAAGGAAAGAGTAGGGATATATGGGGAGAGTAAGATCTTTACCTCTGACTGCATAAGATGTATCTCCTTAGGAAATGATGCTAAATAGATGTCTATGTCCATGTTTGGTCTGGGTCTTATCAAACAGGTTATTACACTAGATGGAAGTAGACACTAATCCAGTCCAGCAGTTAGGATATTCCCTACATAAAGAACATATGTTTAAATACATCGAGATTGATATGTGAGCATATGTGGAACAAGTCAATTGGAACAACACTGAAGTTACTTCCTTTCCTTTTTATTTTTTTCCACCTTTGCAGAGTATTTGGTGCTGCTATACTGCTGACATCCTCCCTCAACATGTTAATACCGTCCGCAGCCAGGGTGCACTATGGGTGTGTCATCTTCGTTAGGATCTTGCAGGGCCTTGTAGAGGTATGGAAAAATTATAAAATAACCAGTAAATGTGGTAGATGCTTTTTAGCTTTTGATTAGTAATTGCAACATTTCAGGGGAAAATAAAAATTGCTTCCAGTTTATTATTGATTTTTCACGTAATGGATTTCAATGTATGAATTGCAGCTATTTGATTTTCCTTCATCTAAAGTTTGATTTTTCTTTATCAAAAATACATAGCAAAGTTTTCCCACTGAGATATGTATTTAACACTGAAGTTTCACTGAAATCCCGTACATCATATATATTTATAATGCTGCTGTTCTCAATAGTTTTTTGCTGTCCAGCCTCAGATGTTAAATCTATAATAAAGAGTTAAGCTTCTATCATAGGCCCTGCCCATGCTCTTGTTGGTATGAATGAGAGATTTACCGTGATTTAAGAGAGAAAAAATTTGAGCCTGCCTTCTAAATTTATTTGTTTGCTTGTTTCTTTACTGAAAGACAGATGTTTAAGCCTGTGATCACTGGTTCTTTGTTCCTCAAGGCTATGTACTTCTGTTTTTTGCGTGGGCTGATTTTAACTCATGCGCCTTATTGTATAAAAAAATTCCAAAAGAGGGTACAGAATGTGCCTGAAAGTTAGGCAACTGTCAATCAAGTTCTTAAAGTATACATGTATAAATATGGATCCATTCCTGAAAAGTGATCTGCGTGTACAAAGGTGTGCTTGACTGCAAAGGGGAGAGGAACAGGAGCAAGTGGGTAATTACAAAATAAAATGGCTATTTTAGACCCACTCACTTCTGTGATACTGTTCAAAGGAATTGTGAATGCAAACCACCTCAAACAGGACCGTTTGAAGAAGGTTTACAATAAATCTTTAAACAATTAAGGCTTTATATTTTTTTGCAAAATTAGCAAAAGACCGAAATGAACAAGAAATTGGTTATAAGATCTTCTTTCGAAACAGAAGAGTGTATTTTACAACCTTTTTTATATTATTGAGATTGATAATTTCAACATTTATGATAATATCAACATTTGCCAAAAGCTATTAATTTTTTCTACTTTTTGCATAAGAAACAAAACATCAAATTAAGAGAAAAGTGACTCTGTATAACTATGCTTACACCATAATTTTTAAGCATGAACTTTGTGAAAAATTAATGTATATTTCATGTTAAATTTTCTAAAATTTCAAAACTGCAAGATGCTGTGTTTCTGTGTAGTTTTCCTATCATTAAGTTAAAGGCTGGTTTTGAAGAGGGACCTAAAAATAACTGGTTTAAAATCAAACCAACTAATATCAGTCAATTATTTGCTTCAAGTGCTCAAGAAGGTTCATTAAAGACAAAGGTAGTGAAAAATTTCTCTCCTAACATTATATTTTTAAGCTCTTATTGATTTTATTTTCTAGTTTTAGAGCAGTGGAACAGTAATCTGTATTTCCTAAATTCTATTTTAAATGTTAGAAGGCCACCAAGACTGAGGGTTGGAGGAATGAGCCCAGCATTAGAAAGACTCCAGAGTGTCTGTGTTTTCATCCTTCCTTTGACTCTGGTACTTGTGCATTAAGATTCTTTCTTTTTAATTCTTTGCAATTCTTTCCTGGAAGGGGGAGCAAAAGGAAATAATTACGTTTTATATCTGGTTCATAATGCCTCTTTAATGATTTGGAGTGATACACAAAACCCATTTCAACTTTAATAGAACCGGAAGTTTTTCTACGGCTGTGCTCAGACTTGACTATAGAAATGCAAAGCATTCTCAACTTCTTGTTTGTAGCACTTAAAAAAAATAATAAATCATGCAAAGACAATGAACTGAGTGACTGATCAGCATTAGCTAACTTGTGGCACACCCATTCCCCAGGGGGTCACCTACCCTGCCTGCCACGGTATTTGGAGCAAGTGGGCCCCCCCATTAGAAAGAAGTAGGTTAGCAACCACTTCCTTTTGTGGTAAGTAACTTCCTATTTTTGTCTCTCTCTCATTTGTAACATAAAAGTGTTTTGAGACTGAATTTTTCTCCCTTTTCATCCACACATGTCTTGTTTTGTAGGTTCCTATGCAGGAGCTGTTATTGCAATGCCCTTAGCTGGAATTCTAGTGCAATATACTGGCTGGTCTTCTGTGTTCTATGTGTATGGTATGCATTTTTTGCTCCTCTCACTCCAATATTGTATGACCTTTCTCTAGCCTTTCTAAAAATGTAAAAGCTATTGTTAGGCCAAAAAAAAAAAAAGAGAAGTGGGGCTGTAAAGATAAAAATACAGTCTAGAGAAAAGGACAATGGAAGAACAGGATTTAAAAGAGAGAGTAGGAAAGCAACATTATTAAATAAGAAAAGAAGGTAGTTCATGGTGAAACCTTCATCACTTCTAGTACAAGTAGTGCAAACTGCTACGCAGATCTATAGAATCTCAGATCATGTAACGTGGCTCTTTCATTTATAGAACTGTAAGTTTGGAGTACCTGTTCTGACTGAAATGTCCTGATTTTTATCTGAAGACCTACATAGCTTCATTCACACTAGTTGTGCTACCTTAACTTACACTGATGGAAAAAAAGTGCCCCAAAGGAGTTTATTCTGCAGTGTAAAATTGGTGTGAATTAGGAGGAAACCTTATAGAAATTTGATAAATTACTCAGGAAACACATTGCTATGTTAAACAATGCCACAATCTTGTATTTTACAGGTAAAAAAATAGTGCAGTAAGCAAACAACAGTGGCTTAAAGCAGAATGGAACTTCATTTACAGTCTGGTGAAATGAAACGGAAGCTGTTTCATTGCATTGCATTGCACAAATAGATGTTAAAATATACGTGATTATTCACTTACAGTGAAATCATTCTGTAAATGAAACAAAGAAGATTTCACTGTGGTCCAGCTCTGCATGTATTTTGCACAAATATTGTTTGCAGGATCCAACTCTCTGTTAGAATGACTCAGTAGAAGAGCAGTAACAACAAGTGCCATTTAAATTTGTTCTAATTATTCACAGCTTTTTTTCGTTGATTGCTGCTTTACTGTGCACCTTTTTAAAGTCTTTCTTTCCATTCCAAAGGGAGTTTTGGTATAGTCTGGTACATGTTTTGGCTTTTGGTTTCATATGAGAGTCCTGCAAAACATCCTACAATCACAGATGAAGAAAGGAGATACATAGAAGAAAGCATTGGAGAGAGTGCCAACCTCCTAGGTGCAATGGAAGTAAGAATATTACTCATACACTTGTTTCCTGTGAGATAGTAGTAAAACTCAAAAAACCCAAATAGAAACAAACAAAAAAACCCCCCAAACATCCTTCTCCTTTAAGACAGAAATGCGTGTTTCATACAATTGCATTTTTTAGGGGGTAGGGAGATCTGAAAACCACTGATGGATTTCTGAGTCGATATTGCTTCTGTACAAAGACAATCATAAAATCATAGAATGGTTTGGGTTGGAAGGGACCTTTAAAGGTCAGCTAGTCCAACCCCCCGGCAATGAGCAGGGACATCATCAACTGGATCAGGCTGCGCAGAGCCCCGTCCAACCTGGCCTTGAATGTTTCCAGGGATGGGGCATCTACCACCTCTTGGAGCAACCTGGGCCAGTGTTTCACCACCCTCAGCATAAAAAATTTCTTCCTTCTATCTATCTAGTCTAAATCTACCCTCCTTTAGTTTAAAACCATTACCCTCTGTCCTATCGCAACAGGCCCTACTAAAACATTTGTCCCTATCCTTTCTATAAACCCACTTTAAGTACTGAAAGGCCACAAAAGATCACTCATGGAATTTATGCCTCTTTTTCTACTCTAAAGTATAAAAAAACCCCGACAGCTACATTTGAAATTGTGGCTTTATTGAGACTTTCATAGTAGCTTGAGTTCAAGTGGTTAATTTCCTTCCTATGTAATCCCTTCTGGAAGGTTTTCCTCTTCGTAAAAGTAAACTGGAAGAAAAGCAGTACTCAGTGTCTCTTGAGGTCCTCAAAATATCAGAAAAAAAAAGCAAATCCTGACTATTCTACATTTCATTTGCAAGAAATACTGTAAGTTGCAACAGAGCATGCTAGGAGAGCCATAGGAACATTCCCTATTATTGTGGCAACTTTGCTGGAAATGTGCTATCAAGCCTCTCATAATCTGACTTAGTTCTGTACTGGATTAATTCTCAAGAACTCCCAAAAACCAGCTATGAACTCAGCGCATTTTCTAGGCACTTAGTAATCCTATCATGCTCAATAATAATTTTCTTATTTCTCTCACTATTGAAAAGCTTTAAAGAAACTATCACCATGCTTACAAACTCAAGAAAGTAAAAAAAAGCTTGGTTCTTAAGCCTCACTTCATCTGCTCAAATTTTTACACTGTCCATTCCCAGTAGACCCTCACTACCACTCTTCAGTATGTTTCTAATTGGTCAGAATATTGGTTCTTGATTAACTCAGGAATAAACCATTTTTCTCTTAGTAAAAAACTATGATACAGATTAAATAGGGAACTGGAAATACTATAGATTCATTTCTTTGATAGCTGATATTTTTAAGTGTTCTTGAGGTAGCGTCTGGGTTGATGTTTAATAGAAGTCAGCAGAGTTCATGGTTTCTTATGTAAGTGCTTTTGAAAATCTTGCATGGTATGAGATCCTTCAGAGGATGTCCATACAATTCTAACTTGGACTGAATAATTTCTGTCTGTTTCTTATTGTTGCTTTTTAATTAAACATTTTTTTTGGAAGTCATTAGTTTGTATCAATAGTTCAGTTGCTTCTAAAATATTTAGACTGAAATTCTTCCCATAGTATCAAGTTGGCTTTTCTAGCTGGCTTCTCATTAATTAAGTCATGCTCTCTCTTAAGTGTCATTTAATAGGCATATGAGGTATTGCATATATCCATCTATGGGCTGGTTTTCTTTGAAGAAAAGCCAGTATTCAAATCAACAGTAGACTAAATTCAGCCTGAAACCTTTCTCAAGAGATTTTCAAACACTCATCTTGGTCTGGATCCTGTATTTGGATCAACACAGATGGACAGAACCCTGGGTTCATGGAGAGGCGCTGGGACTCAGCAGGATTGTAGTTCTGTCCATCTGTCATTTTTTTTTCATTATGCAATTCATTTTAAAAATAAAATAAAATAAGCAGAAAATCTATTGACCGAGCAGTTTCAGCAGTTTTGATTAAAAAAAAAACCTATTTAGAATGCCGGGATTAAGATTTAAATGCTAAAATACATGCTTAAAATAAACAAGGATGAAATTGTGTACTTACAGTGTAAAATCTGACTGTTGCCTTAGATACAAACCCATTGTGTTTTAAAGACGTGTTATAATTTTGGACTTAGTATATTCATGTTTAAATGATTGAGATAATGGCACTTGTACAGGAGTGTTGTGATCCAGCTAAGTATCACCGAGTTTCTCCACTTGAGCATTTTATAGTAATTTTTACTTGCTTATGTTTTTAAATTAAATCTTGATCATTCAAACACGGATGCATGTACTTTATGATAATTGAAGTCATTGGAATTCAGATACATAAAGCTGTGCATATATGAGCTTGTTGGACTATAGGTAAAAATAACAGGTAGGAAAAGGGAAGACAGATAGTTGATAATGATCAAAATGGTGACTGGATTCCCCTTTCTATGTTTCAGAAATACAAAACGCCATGGAGAAAATTTTTTACATCTATGCCAGTCTATGCAATAATTGTTGCAAACTTCTGTAGAAGCTGGACTTTTTACTTGCTGCTTATTAGTCAGCCTGCTTACTTTGAGGAAGTCTTTGGATTTGAAATAAGCAAGGTATGTGAAAATAATGTAAAGCTTTTGTCTTAGCTAAGTAAACATCAGAACTACATTTGTGGTATTTATTAGGAGGAGGAAAGAAAAGTGTTCTGCATCTTTATCATGGGTTTAAGTCTTAAATCTTATCCCTCCCAGTTACTGTTCCCTTGACCAGCACACAAAAGTGAAGTAACAGCAACGACAAAGGATTGGATAGGGGAAGGTGAAGGCAGGATGAGATCTAGTGATGATCTACTTGGGGCCATATTGCAAAAAGTCCTTCAGTTAAGTGCTTGAAACCAGACCATGCGTGGTATCAGAAGGGTATCGAGAGACCCATTACACTTCTGTCCCTGACGCCCAGGGGATGCAGGATCCCACCAAAGCTGTAAAGAAAGCATTGACAAGTGGTTCCATTTTTCCAGGTGCCTTTTACAAAGCAGGACTGCCTAGTTTTAGGAAGGATAGTACAATTTATCACCTTTCTATATCCCCCCTTACTGTGGTAAGAACTGCTCCCCCCTTTTCGCCTAGGAAGCGAAAGAGATGGTGGCAAAATATGGCACATAGGGATGATCTGAAGTTCCACGTAATTCTTAAGAATTTTGGATCAGACCTGTAATGTCAACATGGATACATGCAAACAAGCCTTCAGGGTGTAGAGTAAGCTTTCTACTAATATACATTTCCTTCTCGTGAAAGTGACAGAGGCTTGTGCTTTTGAGAGACCTGTATTCTTTTGATACTGTTCCATGAGGTGTTATCACCCTAAATTGTGGTGTAAGTAACAACTGGATGAGCAGCGTCCAAAGTGTTGCCATATTATGGAGTATTTTCGAAATTATGTAATGCCATCCTGCATCTAAAGATGGGCTTCCATCTTTAGCTGGAGTTATTTTAAGAAGCTTAATCTGATCATTTTGCTCTGGAAGATTCTTCTTAGAGTGTATTCAGAGCAATGCAGAGCTTTGTAAACAATGACAGAGAAGTCAGTTTTCGTCTGCTGGGCATGTGAATAAATGAATAGTTATCATTTAGTCAGGAACACCTCAAAGTAGTAACTGCAATACCATAGTTACCCCATGGTTAATATCTGGCTTATTGGGAGAAACATCTATTAACATGAAGCTAGCTGTCACAACAGAGTTGCCACATATACAAACTGCAGTGAAATGCACAATTTCACAACTTTAATTGAAGAGTAAAGAAAACTTGTTTTCTTTTTTTTCTCATGAAGTCTGGCTGCTCTGCACACTGATGTAACCCAAGTCAGACATCAGGCCAGCTGATACGCCGTTCAGACAGGAATTATGCAAAAACCTCTGTGCTTAAGCACTTTTTCAGATAAACACAATAATCAGAATTCCCTATTAGAACAAAATGCCACGTGTACTAAACAAAGCTATCCGCAAGGCAGTTATGTTGGCAGGAGGTAGGAGCTGGCAGTTCATGCCGTGCTCACAGATACCCTATCCTGCTTTGAAGGAATGGTCTTCAAACGTACTGTAATATCTTGGAACAGCCATCACAAAATTACTATGTCTTACTTCGCTAGTATGTATAGTAATTTGACTGTTGTCATACTACATACAGTTTCTCAGACACATCTTTTGCCCACACGAAATTCGAAGCTTGAGGGATGGTCAGAAATCAAAGGCAACTGGCCGTTGTGCAGGTGAGGAGAATCCACAGGGAATCTGGCTGGACATGTTAGGTTTGCTGGGCAATGCTGCACCAAACACATCACCAGCAGAAATGTAGCAATTCAGTTCAACACATTTGATCATAAATTTTCGGAAAAGAAAGGGCAGAGGGGCCGTAAGTCAGGGGAAAAAAAAACACAATAGCTTAACTATAAACTGTGAAAACAATCTATAAACAAAAAGTGTCACGGCATCAGAGGTTGTTAAAAACTCTGGCTGTCCTTCATAAAATGCAATGACAACATCACCAGTTTTGTCCGTTTAATAACCAGCAACCAAATCTAACCAAGTTAAGATTTTTGGGTTTAGCACGTAGCCTGAAATTGAAGAGACACAATTAATTAGTTGCTGAATACTGCAGAAAACGAAGAATCAATGGTTTCTTACGGTTTATACACTGCTAATTCGAATGATTATTTTAGGTGGGTATCTTATCTGCTGTGCCGCATTTAGTGATGACAATTATTGTTCCCATTGGGGGACAAATTGCAGACTTTTTAAGAAGCAAGCAGATTCTTTCAACCACTACTGTGAGAAAGATAATGAACTGTGGAGGTAAGTCTTCCTATTTTATTAAAAAGCTTCTTTTCAATATTGAGTATAATATTGAATTCAGATTCAATCTCCATATAGTATGCTGTATACCATAAACTAACAAACTACATGGTTTTATGTACTTACGAAATACTTTGTGCATTTTTTGTATATTACAGATGTGGTTACTAACACAGTTGTTCCTATTCCCAGTTTCAATATAGATGTTTGTTATTTGAAAAGGCATTTAGACTGTTAAAGAAATAGATGAGCTTTCTGGGGCTAATTTGCCTGCCCTTAGCTACTTACTGAATCTTAGCTCATCTAAAGAGAGCCCAGAAAACTACCTGAGGTTGCGTATCTGCCTTCTGAGAGCTTAATGTCACGTAAACTGGATCCTGGCTGTGATAAGGGCTGCAAAATTCATAAGCAGGTTTAGTGTATATTCCCATTAGGGTTGGCTGGAATGACCTAACCAAATCACAGATATTTATTTTCATCTTAAAATCGAGAGGAAGTAACAATAAATTAGCATACAAAGAATAAAATAAGGATTATTTGAGATCGCAGGAAGTGGGTTTTAGGGATGAAAGAAATACCTGATTATATTCCAGTCTGAGGTAATGTTTTGCCTCTGTCTTCCTATGGAATATTACCATATCCTAAAGCCTGCAATATTTGAGAGGGAATGAAATCTGATGCCTGGTTTTCTTTATGATTTCCCCAGGTTTTGGTATGGAAGCAACTCTTCTTCTCGTGGTGGGATATTCTCACAGTAAAGGAGTGGCTATTTCATTCCTAGTGCTTGCTGTAGGCTTTAGTGGGTTTGCCATTTCTGGTAAGATTATATTACTGGTATTAGTAAATTGTTTTATCTTAAGAGATAGAACTTCTCATTTGGTTTTTATTCATTGATAGTAATTTAAACAAACCTCATAATTCTAAATAACGTTATTTATGATCATTACAAAGGAAAGTACAATCAGTACCACATCTTTTATATTAGATTATTTTTGATCAAATACTTCAGTCTTTTCCACGTTCATTGCAGAAAATTAGACTTTCTTTTCAGTGAGGTGCTGATGTACACCATAGATTTTTCTTGAAATCAAACATATAACAAAAATGGACTGATATTATACAATGATACCTAAATTTACATGTCTTTGTTTAAATATAGGCATTTTACTATTTTTTTTCCACTCTATATTAGTTAATGCTTTGTTAGTGTGGCATTTTTTTATTACTTTGGGGTCTAATTACCAGCAATTTTTTTCTGATTTAAAATTCAGCTCTTCCCCTTTCCTGCTGATATATCACCCCTTTGCCTTTGCCTTTCCCAAAGACAAGTCACCTGGCCTTCCCTTGTTTTCCCACTGTGATCTTCGTATCCTCTCCCATGCTGGTTCCTTATGTCTAAAACAGGCTCTCTCTTCTTTTGTGCCAAACGTCTAAACTCTCCTTAACCAAATCTGTCCTTAATCCCACATATTCTGCAAGGTGTCATACCTGTTTTGTACCACTTGAAACGTGCATTGCACTTTCTCTGATGGTTATCCGTCTCATACTGCCTGCCTTTTCCCTTCTATTATCTTTCTGTAGCCAAAGATTTGGCTTCTGTTTTCACTTACTCAAGTCCTTATTTTGGGGACAATGTGTTCTGTCACTTCAGAGAAGCACGTGTTTTTTCTAAGATTATTTAAATTGTTACTGCATTAATTTCAACAGAATTAAGCTGCTGGAAATGCAAGAGAACAAACAAATATTTATAACAATAATTAATAAATCAATTATAGATACTGTTTGTTTAATCCCTTCATTTTGCCATTCGAGAACAGAAGGGAACTCCCTTCTGCTGGACTGTGTGGCAAAAGGAAAAAGGTGGGCAATAGGAAAGGAAAGTGGTACGAGCTGGAAGAATGTTATTTACAGCATGAAATGGTCATGAATGACATCGCAAAATGTGAACTTCCTCCCTGCCTAAATATCTTCTGGATTCTCCACTCCACCCAGTCACTACTGAGATTTTTTAAAAAAACTGTAGTTTTAGGAAGAAAATACACTTGGTATCCTTTTATAACACATCTTAAAAAGAAAATGAAAACCCTGAGTCTCTGTAAGAATATTTAAGCATTATAAGCCTTTTAGAGAAAAAGAAATGCAATTAAGCAGCCCAAATGCGTCATAGTAAAATTGTCAGGTGATAGCATTACTTTTCAGAACTGAAGTAATGCTCTGCCTTCGGTATGAATGTTTGCTGACCTTTGTATTGCAGGATTCAATGTCAACCATTTAGACATTGCCCCAAGGTATGCCAGCATCTTAATGGGGATTTCTAATGGAGTCGGGACCTTGTCTGGAATGGTGTGCCCTATAATTGTCGGAGCAATGACAAAGAACAAGGTAAACGGCAAGACAGTTTTCAAATCTTTCGGTTTAATACTATGATTTTCAAGAAAAAGACCTTCCCATAGTGCAACTTGCCAGGCTATCTGTATTAGAATCTAGGACCTCCAGGGAATAGCACCCAGGAACTTGCAAATTTGAAGCATGCTTCACTATATGCTCACCAGGTCAATGCTTTTGTAGGCTAATGAATAGTGATTTTTCAAAGGAAGATGGACATAAATAATTGGAAACTGGACACTTAAACATTTTAGCTGTGCTGACTATCTCAGCTCAACCCCTAATTTAAATCTTGCAGCTCAGAAGAGCTAGATAAGTCCGTGCACTGCTCTGATTTAGCAAATTTCTTCTTTACAGACACGTGAAGAGTGGCAGTATGTCTTCCTCATTGCTGCTTTAGTTCATTACGGAGGTGTTATCTTCTATGGCATATTTGCTTCAGGAGAGAAACAACCCTGGGCAGACCCTGAACAGACAAGTGAAGAGAAATGTGGCTTTATCCATGAAGATGAACTTGCTGAAGAGACGGGGGACATTACTCAGAATTATGTAAATTATGGTACCACCAAGTCTTATGGTGCTACAACCCAGGTCAACGGTGGCTGGCCTAATGGTTGGGAGAAAAAAGAGGAATTTGTACAAGAGGAAGTACAAGACTCATACAACTACAAGGAAGGAGATTATTCATAACAAACCTAAATATTGGTTATATTTTGTAGTGTTTGTGATTAAATTCATTGTGATTGTTTGCACACAGAAATAAAATGTGGTATAAACATGTAAACACATATCAAACAGGAAGGTCTTACTGTAAAAAAAATACATCAAAGTGCAATCTGTATGAGTTGTGACATGTCATCACTTTCATTAGGTTATATTTGTTCTATAAACATTAGAGTTTTAAGGGTTTACTGGTCAAAACTATAGAGGCAATTAGATACTTACAGTATACAAGAGCTAAAACTCATAACTAACGATTAAAGCACAACTAAGCAACCAAGTTGGCACATCTAATGCTCTTTTTAGAAAGCCAAAATTACTTGATCATTAAAAATGCACTTATATATTTGTTACACTGTATTGAAAGAGATTGTGTTAAATACACGCGTTTACTCAGTGCAATGTAGGAATTGTGTGTTAAGTCTAAGACAAGAACTTTCTTAAAGAAGAAAGGTTGAGTCTTAGGCATTTACAGAGGGTTGATCCAGTTCCTTTAATGGTAATTGTATCAAGCCTAAAGAACAAATAGGGCATATTGTATGTTTATCGTGATTACATGCTGCAGGCTACTCTGTGATGAATAAAGGAATTATTTAGGAGTTTTATACTGAATGTTTGGGCACAAATTCTTATTTCTGTTCTTTACAGAATCTTATGAAATTATAGGCATTGTCATGTTCTTCCCTGCATTTATCAACTAATAGAAAAACAATATATAACGTTAAGTCTGACTTTTCATGCAGACTGTCAAATCCCTTTATCAAAAAACAAGCTTTATTATTCTATTCTTTACAGTATATACCAACTTTCTACTGGTGTCTTTAGAGAGAGAGAAAAACCCAATATAACATAGAAAAAGATATAGTCTTTTACAAAATTCCAAAGAGAAATTTACTATGAGCAAGTAGCCCTATGAAAAAGGATGTATTTGTTTTGCAGAATATTTTGAAACCAATAGAAGAAACAGAGAATAATTTAACCCTTATTCTTCCCTTAATAGCTTTCATATTTTTACACATCGTGCCACAGTTGTATACATAGATATAAGTTTATTGAAGATACTGTAATTATAGAAAATGTTGCTATTTTAGAAATCCCTGAAATAAAAAAAATGTATTTGTCTTTCGATTAAACCTAATAATAATGGACACTGAATAAGAGAAACATATAAACTCACAATAAACCAAAGTGGTAAATAACTAGTGTTGGGTTAAAAGAAGCCAACAAGCATCACGCTTGTCTTTTTAGCATAACTCAACAGTGAATGCAACATTAGTGTACCAAGCAATAAGTGCAATGCATTACGAAGTGCATAATCTTCTAGACTATATATTAACCTTCATTTAGCTTGTTGTATATATTCGGGGTTGTTGGGATTAAACCAAACTGAACCAACTGAAGTTAGCAACACCAGACCACTTCTTAATACTCTAAAATGACAACAATGATCCATTTCTTAATTCAATCAAATGATTATTATTGTATGTAATAATCCATTCTGGATTCTTGGTCTGTTCATTGTATTGTGCTAGTGATTGGAAACCCTGCTACCGCAATATACAACTTGAGGATTGTTTCTTCTTCTCCTCCTTTTTTTTTTAATGCAAATCATACCTTGACCTTAAGAAAAAAGTATTTTGCTTTGTGCCTCAAAGTGATGTAAAATGTGACCATAGCTTTTGCTGTGTTTAATGAAAAAAGATGTGGACTGTGTCACTTTTGTTGCTGCAAAAAGTGTTAATAAAATGCTCTATTTATCCTTTTATATAAAAAAAAGGACCATTACAGTTTCTTGTAATTTTCTTTTAGATGTGCTCTGATATAGGTGACTAAAATTATAGTCGCTGCAGAACAAATTCTGCTATCAACATGGAGATAATATCTCATGTCGCAGCTGGGAGCTGTGCTGAATACCCACCCAGTATCCTGCATTGTCTACTCTCTCCTCCAACCATCCACAGATGTGTGGTGGGAGAGTCACCTAACTCTAAATTGCTGTTCCTCCTCTCATAAGGATGCCTGGAGTAGGCGTGGAAGAGAAGGGAGCAGGAGGATCAATGTGCCAGCCAATGCAGCATGGTGGGAAAAAAAACCAGACTAATCTGTGTTAGCTAAAGAGCTGGCATGAATTAGCATTCTCTAAAGAAAATGAAAAGCATCATGGACTGCTCTTCTTGGAATTTTTTTCCTTTCTTGCTCCTTAACTGAAACTGAAATAATGTTACTTTCTGTCCATCTTTGGATAGACCCTAGAGGAATCAGTAAATCCAACAAATCCTATATTAAAAGTAAGTCTTTTTCTAAAAAAAGTTTTACTCTTCCATAATTTTCGTGCACAAAGTAGAAGAATGTAGAAACACCAACCTGAACAAAAGGCTGCAAGACACCAGATAGAACAGTAATGGGCCCAGTGTTTCTCACCAATAGACTGTTTGTCAGGAGATGCTGAGTCAGGTAACACACAAAGTTACTGCTAATTGTTTTGATGGACTGGTGTGATGTTGCCATGGAAACTTCCTGAAAGATTCGAAAGTGGGATAAATAGGGGCTGTAACACTACGGTTGTATTTAGCATGGTAAGTGGACAGCTCGGAAAATGAAAACTAATTAACAAAATCAAAATCAATTCTTCTCAGTTTTCAGTCTAATCTTAGAGATTCTCTATCTTTTGAAATTGTTTCAATAATTTTCTTTTGTTAAATACAGGTGGTTTTTTTTCTTATTAGCTTGACACCTTTTAATTACTTAGAACAAAGGAGAGACTTTAACCCAGGCATTAGACATTGCACGGTTCAGCCATGCACAACTTGGTGGGAACTCAACAATTGCCTTTAAGCACCACACCACTCTAAGGTCCTCCACAATTCTCTTTCTAGCCCTCTGCTTCTGCTCTGACTCCTTTACTTCCTCTTCAAATGGCAGTGCAGAAAAACCTGTTCTCCTGGGAAGGAAGAGCATGACAGGTTTTAAGATTTTTACCTCTTCACAGACCCCTATTCACAGAAAACTATAAGAACCAAATGTCAGGAACATAACTGAGAAAGAAGAGGTGAAATGGAGAAAATAATAAGGTTCTTGAAAGGCATGATAAAGTGAAGACAAGCAGGAACAGCTGGATCCGTTTTTGGGAAAAGGAGAGAAGGAGAGTTGAGGGGACATGATCCTTCATCTAAACTCTGATATTTCTTCTCAGTAAATTTGTTTATATTTCTCCTTTTCATTTGTATAAAGTAGCACCTTGAAAACATACCTCTTAAACCACTTCTGAACGGTGCCCTGTTTTCCCAGAGGTTTCTCTTCTGCACTCAGACTCCAAGAGGAGCTTTGCAGATGCGTGGCACTTGCGTGGCGCAGTGTTCCTCTGTTGGAACTCTTAGCAGCTCAAATCATCCCCCTTTATCATCAGACTGTGTTCACAGTCACTTGTTCGTTTTGGCCTGTCACCTATTTCTGTTCTGTTCCCCTATCTGGTACTCTCTGCTCACTTACTATGTTGAAAAAAGGAAAGGAATTGTTACTTACGTTTTTCTGTATCAGTTAGTTATCTTTTAAGTGAAGAAAAATAAGTAAAAGGAAAAGGCAGAATCCAGACTCCACAAAATCGTTAGAACAGCTTTGAGTTTACGTGGGCTAGAATATCACCTCAAATGTTCACCTTTATGTCCTCAAATGATTTCACATAGATGGTATCACTCAAGCAGTGACAACTTTTTAAATATTTGAATCGGCATTGGTCAGATCCCTTCGGTTAACACGTACTCTTTGTTGCAGAGATAAAGCTATCATAAAGTGCTCTTTGCTCTCAGAAGTGATCGTGAAATTCAATGGACCAAATTTCATAAAACCACTTTTCTATGGGGGAAAAGAAAGCCTCAAGGTAAAGGTTGAATAACAGTGACAAAAGAATATCTGCAAATATGAATGAAGTCCTCTTTCAGCATGAAGCTAGGAATAGGAATGAATATGGAAGTCAGAATAAATGTCACAGTTCAAAGCCGTACTGTTAGAAAGATAACATCACAGTCTTAGTTGCTGCCTCTGAAAGACGAAATGTTTTGTTCCCTTTAGGATAAGCTGTGGAGTTTGAAGGCTAGTCTAAGTCTAGATTAACTATTGACAGCAGCTGCTTTTGTACTTATTTTGAATTTGTCTGTGTTTTTTGCTTGAACAATTTTCATTTCACTGGGAGATTTAAGAATAAATAATCAAAGGACCTAGAACTACTGTCAGATATTTTAATTTAATTTAATTATCCATGTATATCCTCTCTGATCCGGCTAATGTGTGTGATGTTGCTATTCCGGCTTTGCTTCAGAGTTTTTCACTCTGTTGTAACCCAAAGCATGGCAAAGAGTGAAATGTGTTACATGTTCACATACATACAACTACTGAAGCCGATGTACTTACACTCAGGTCAAGTGCTTAGACGGTATCTTCCATATTTGAGAATTAATATTACAAAATGATTGTTGGCAAATGCCTCCCTGGTAACGCTTTTAACATTAGAAATATATCATCCTTGCAATTTTTGTTTTAGGTGAAGCCACGCTCTCTCAAATGCCACAGGTGAGGCATCAGAAAACAATATGAGATTTTGAGTGACAGTCCAACCTCTGGCAGGCTCTTATCTATAAGAAAGTAAGTAGAGAATAAATATGAAAGAGAAACATTATGTCCCCCTTTCTCAATTAGAGAAACAGTATGAAAGGCAGATATGATGTTAACCATAAAATATAAAGAAAAGTTAGAAATTACAGGAAATAAAGTGTTGTAGGAAATTGAAGAAAAGGCTTATAGAAGAGCTGCCAAAATTCCTTGCTTTTGCTCATGGCCGTAGTGGGAGAAAAAACCTGAATATGAAGTCCTAAATATCTGGTCCCTATTCTGAGTCTCAGGTATGATCAAAAGTTGGCTCAGAAGCTGATTATCACGTTTTGGCTGTACCTACTTTGTCTTAACATTGTTTCTAACACAATTCTCTGTCAAGGCCACGAGGGCACTTATAGGCCTTAATTGCCCTGAGCATCCTGCCCTGGCATCCCCACCTGCACCCCCAGCCATGGCTCTGGAGCCCCATTTCAGCTCAGGCCTGGGCTCCCCTGTCTCCAGTCTGTCTGCTGATTGTAAGTTGGATCTATGTTGTACCCTTGTCTCCAGTCCTGCCTTTGGCCCACCTCCTGTTGCTCCTGAGAGGGCTCTCTGGATGGATGCTGGACCTGAATCCTTCCTTGCTGTCTCTGGGACCGTCGGTGGCACCCTGATCTACCCACGTTGCTCAGACCCTGTGGGACTGCACCCTGGCCAATAACGGCACAGCCAGCAGCTGGGTCACCCTTAGATATGGCTTATTTCCCTCAACCCTTCCTGCTCTCCCTGCTGGATGCATTCCATGATGCACCAGTGACAGTCCAAGGAGACTTGCGAGACTTCACGCCATGAAAGTGCATATGGTCAATTCACACTCCTGAAACTAAGCACCGTTGCCGGTAGCCCAAGAAGCACAACAGTGCGTAATGATCCCACCATTATTATCTTAAAATACAATGAAACATACTGACAGGTTGGGCAGGACATTAAACCTATCGGAGCATACTGCTTCATTAGTAGTAGGTTTTGCATTCCTACTTAAAGTCTGTCTCTCTCACAGATGTACTCTGCCATCATGGATATACCCATTGTGCCAGTTTCCTTTTCCAGGAGGAGCTATGTTTCGTTTGTCAGTGTGTCTTGATGGAACTGTATCCAGTTTTCATCCTTGCACCCACCACAGATTGTCTTCGCTGTGTGATGGAAGCTGGTATTACTGTCCTCAGTCCTTCTGCTGGAGATGATCAGTTTTTAGTTGCATTTAAACTAGCTTTTCAGAACTGACATATCTTTACACTACTTCTGGCTGGGCACTGTTGCACAATGGCAATACTGTCTGCTCACAAAAGCATGCAAGCAAATGATGTTCTTGACCTTTAGACTAACCAGGGTCAGCGGTGAAAACTGATGGTTTGCAAAACCGGCGATCAAGGCGTTGTAAAGAGTAACACAACCTTGTACGACTGACAAGGAGCTGATGACAAGGTGTTGCTTGTACCCTGAGGATCAAATGGCACGTTCTGTGCACAAAGAATAGCGAATGGGATGACATGGACAAACAGTACAGCTGTATTTGATTTAGAAAGATCCCAATTCATACTAAGTAGTACGAATTCAATCACATCTACTCTGACTGTGACACCTTGAATGAAATACATGATTTATACATGTCCAAGTTTACATTCTCTACTGCTTTTCTTTCAGAATATACAGATATTACACGTCATTAGCAACCTAACAAAATAAACTGGCTAACTTAATCAGTAAGAGGAACAATTTTATTTCAAATGGTAAACATATCTTATATGAGAAAGACAGCAGCCACCCACATAAAAGATGGTTATTAAAATTAATCCAATTGTAAAACTTCACTTAAAATTTAACATGAACCATATTAGAGTATTCTTCTAGGTTTGCATATACATACACATACATGTACATAAAATATGCACATATATATGTGTACATAATATACAGATATTTGGAGCACAGAAAGATTTTAGTTCTCTTTTGACCTGATCAAAATCCTAATATATCCTCAGCAAGTTCCAATAGCACCTACGTAAGCCTCCTCTCAAAACCATTAAACTCTGCAATATGCATGGTCATCAGCAACAAGTAACAAAAATTTTAACTCATACATAAGAGGTTTGGTTGTTTTTGTTCTCTCTGAGAAGATGTTGAAGTCCGGTAGTTTGAGGGAAATTCAGAACAGCAACCTAAAAAAGCTCTGTAAAACTGGATGGGGATATTGGCAGGAAACACTTGGTGTTGTATTGCTTATCTTGACACTTCCAGCATTACATTTTCCAGGTCACATATGTAGAATAAACTAATATTTATTTTCCCCATAGCAGGAACTTAGTATTTAGTACTTAAGTTGACATAAATATTTCTAGAGGTATGAATAGCCTGATAGAATTTCCCAATTTAAGGGATCTCCTTGAATTCAGAATGTACTTTTTCAGACCATCTCTGTTCTCTCTTGAAAAAGAAGTATGAAAAAGAGCATTCCTTAAAGAATGGAATTTCTTTCACTTATTTGAATGGTTGTAGTCCTCCTGGCAGGGTTTTCAAGCTTCCTGATTGTCACACTTACTGAAAAATCTGAACTGATTGCGTAGGACATCTACAGTAAAAATGATACCAGGAAATGTTGGACTTACTTACTATTTCCATGCCATGCAGATGAATAGCATGTGCACTGTAAAAATGTGTCAAGGTCCACACAAACAGTGTCTGGTTTAAATCAATGTTCAGAAGATGAGAGTGGATGGCTGGATGTCCAAGTATCCAGAGAAAGGAAAAAATTCCTCATATTTTGGAAAATATTTCTATGCGATACAAGGAGTTGGGTGTAGAAGAATCCAGACACAGGTACAGTAGCCCTATTCATTGACTTCTCTCCACCCTTCTGTAGCATCTGGGAAGGTCAGTAAATGAAAGAGAAAGGCCACTATTATGCCAAACACTGATGTAAACAAAAAGCAAAAGTGATGCTTGGAAGCAGGAAATGAACGAGATGAGAAAGCATTTCAAAAATAAAGGATAGCGTTGTTAAAATTGGAAGATTGCCATTTAATTAGCATTTGTCTTGATAATCAATTAAATGTGTCAACACTGGATAATTGCCATAGATGGCCATGAACTAAATAAATTTATGAGGAGGCTATAATAATTTCCTTCAAGGTAAATATCAGAACAATCAAAAGAACCGCTTTCTGTTTTAATCTGGAAAGATACAATGTTCTTTTACGTTTTGTAAATGTTGCTTTCTGGAATTAAAATGGAATCAAATAAAGACAAGGTCAAGCAAAGCTCAACTTTTTTCTCAGCTGTTTTTTTTTTTTCTGTGCAGTTATGTCTGATCATAGGATCAATAAAGCACAAACTGTTTACCCTGTATAGATGAAGCGCCAAATTAAATGTGATGTATGGAAAGATGCCTCTCAGCATGTACAAGCCTTACACAGAAAATCAGAAGGCAGCACTGAAGGTGAAGACTGACCATCTAGCTCTGCTTTAGGACTCCTGGAGACAATGGTCCACAGTTATTCCCTGCCTGGCACTGGGATGGTGTATAATAGGACGGAACTATGAAGAGTGGACTGACCATGCTCTCTGAGTTAGTATTCTCCATTGCACAAACATGCAAATCCCAATGAATGTCAACATATGGCACTGAACAATAAAAATATAATAATAATAATCTCAGCCAAAAGTACAAAAGAAGAGCTAATTCATATAGCAAGCATGTATGGATCCTCCAAAAGAATTTTAGCTCTAACATGAAAATTAAAATATGTTAAAATTCTGAAAATTAAATATTTTTAAAATGCAATTAAATAAATTAAATGTTTTAAACAAAAGTTGTGTTCCAGGAAATATATTTTTGATCTTTTCCCCTATTTCTCTTACATCTCTATTTCTTTTTCAGATATTGCCTGGGTCATGCTGAGAAGCTTAAAATTTGACTTTTTCATAAATCAATACACCTTTCTTGTCAAATCAAATAATCTTTTTTATATACTGAACACATTTCAGTAATGAATGAGACAGAAATGAAAATGTAGGAAGCCAGAATTACCTCTTTAGGCCAATTATTTCAAAGGGCAATTTTTTTGTGTCTGTGTTTCACATGAGTAAAAAGAACAGGCAGATGTTTAAAAAGCATTTTCTAGTTCATTTATTTTCCTGCCTTAGAATGTCTTTATTAGCCTAGAAACTTGTTCATTCAATGCCAGCCTTATTGTAACTGTAATTTACTGTTTATATTACTAAATGTAAATACTCCATGTTTTATTTAGAATACAATCCTTTGGGCCATGAGTGGTTTATTTGTTCTTGTGCATTAATTTGACACGAGAGGACACAAAAACTGCTTAGCAGAAAACCTACAAGCTGAAATAATTGCTGTGGAGTGGGAATACCAGCACTATTTAACATTTAATTATTGGCACTCATGTAAGATCTATTCTCTAACTGATACTTTAATGCACAGATTGTGAAACTTTGGAGAACTGGGCCCTATCCTCTAGCAAAATACCCAGTTCTGCTCCCTAGGGAGGCAATGTGATTTGAAGACATTGACTTCAATACAAGGAGGATAAACCAAGTTTCTCAAAGTTGCCATTGTCAGGCCGACGTAACAGCCACACTGCGCGTGCTGAAATTTTGTTCTGGAACAGCCACCGCCAGGCAGGAGATTATCTGCAGTGCTGCTTCTCACGAGATTTCAGTCTATTTTCCCTTATAGAAATGTTCTTTCTATTCTTTAATAGAATAGAATTCTATTCCATAATAGAAATATTCTTTCTATATAGAAATATTCTTTCTATATGGGAAAATTTATGGGTTTTATATATAGAAAAATCTATATTTCCCATATTCTTCCATAACAGAATGGAAGAACTGGAACAGAGAGAAAGCCCTAGCTGCATTTTCCTCAAATTCAAAACTTTTGACATCTGTTGGTTCTCTGTCAGAATGAAAGGTTTATCTTCACAGGACTTCGCAATAAAAGCCCAGAGTAGTCCTGGGCTATGGGTGCTGCTGCTGCAGAGAGTCAGAGCCTCAAATGGAAGCCTCTCATATGCCGGGCAAATGTTCAAATCCTTCCGTCAGGGCATTGATCTTCCGTAATCTCCTGATCTCTTCTGTTTACTTAGCATGAGTTGGTAAGAGTATTTGAAGCAAAGAGAAATGATGTCTCTGACACAGAGTAGAACCGGGGAAGGTATAGCTCCTGGTCACCAAGTGATGTGTCCGTGTCCGCCTTCCACGGCGCCCAAATGGCAGATGTTCCAGATGTTCTGATTCCAGCATCAGTTAGGTAATACACCTTAACACACACCTAAGTTTCTGTCAGTAGTGACAATGGTAAGTCACACAAGAAAGACAACCCCATAAAATAACGAAGGATACAACCTAGAGGCATTATGTCATCAGAAAAAATACCCTCTTTGACTAATAAGTGAACCTGGAGGCATTGCTTGGAAATGCTTATTTTCTCTTTTGTTATTGATTCATATGGTCTTGTGAATCTATCACTTTCTATTATGTTATAAAAATGAAATAGTCGATCACATGTAAATTGATTAACAGCAACATGTTAGCGGCATGACTTAATCAGTCCCTGTGGGATTACTATTTCCTTGCTTGTTTCTTTCATTTCAAGCAAGTTTGGCTTCTTTTTCTGCAGTGAAATCACAAATCACATGATTCATCCTGGAATAATCTCATAAAAATAGTCAAAAAGGCATACAGAAACAGGAAAGTGTGAGAAAGATTGAGTCAGAAAAGAATCCTCCAGCTGACTAAGGGGAGAGATTTAAAGGTCACCATCAAAACAGGCTGGAAACCCAAACATCAGAAAAGACAAAAAAATCAATTAGCAAAACCGTATTGTTGATGTTTGCAAGTTAACTGTCTTAATAACAGAGTATAGACACGTTATGCATTCAAACACTTTTGGGACACCTCAATCCCTTCCAAAATAAAAGGTCTATGTAATTTTTATTAGGAGCTAAAGTTTCTTTTAAAAATGCTTTTCACGTGCATATGTTAGAGTTTATACGGACAAAAAGTATTTATAGAGTAGCTTGAAGCCTGACATGGTGTTAAGTGTGACTTTGCTTCTGTTGCCTGAATGAGCGGTGTTAGGACCCGCTGAGACCCTGTGCAGTGAAACGGTGTTGATCTCCCAGGGAAAAATGCTGGAGTCCCTCATTTCATTTGTTGTGTGTGGCCACTAATTTAATTTGTGATTACTAGCAAAGTACAGGAAGATATATACAGATGAATTATTGATCCGTTTTTGGGCACTAATTAGAACAGGTTTGCAGTTAATCTCTAAAGCACTCTTTATCTTGTATGCAATAAAAAGAAAAACAAATTTAATTTGTCCTCTGTTGTTCTTGTGATTAATTGAACGTATGAAAACAAATCGGCATTATATTCCTAATAAGGCATTTGCAAATGAACACTTCGGTTTGCAGAAATCATTCTCATTATTCTGTATCTGTAGAAAGAACTGAGATTGCCAGTAACAGCTCTGACAGAAGGCAGGGCCTGGGGTAAATTTAGCTATATGCTAATATTTGATTTACAGCAGATAAAATGCTTTACTACGAAAGTATAGTAAAAATGAAAAAGCCTGACATTTTATGGTAGTAAAATAGTAATTTAGCATATGATTATATACTGACAATGCCTTTCTGCTTTTCCTTTCTCCTCCCTCACCTCCCTGAGCCTGTGATATGACATTTCCTATCGTATGGCAGCAGAACTGTAGCTCCGTTGAAAGCTTCCTCCGAGACGGTGCCGTTGCAGCTGTGTGGGCAGCGCTGCTGCAGTCCTGCTCCTTTCTTCCCTTTGGCATGAGAAAATAACACTTCCAAAGAACAGCTTTGGCCATAAACTGCTTAAAATAAGGAGCCTGATCGTCTCTGCTGCCAGCACAGATTTCATGTCACACTTTATCATTAGGTATCGCTTCCAGGTAAGCAAAACCAGACTTTACCAAGCATCATCTTTCCGCAGGATCCTCTCTTACTAATTAATTTTTGTACTGTTTTTAAAGGCAACATGTTTTAGATGACCCTCCATTTTGACACAACACAAAAAAACATGATATAATGTGCATATTAAACGGGAGAAATGAAGATGTCTATATGAAATAACAGTTCTAATTTGTTCATCTTTGTCACTTAAAAAACTCTATTAATGCTAATTAAATTCTCGTTATGATTTTTGCATTAACATTGACAATTACCTCACTACTTAGTACTGTTAGATTTATTATACCTTAAAGAACAGAAAATCAGAAAATCCTCTGTCCTTTTTCTCTTGAGGCTTAAGCAGGTTTAAGTTCACAGACAGAAGAATAAACCCTCCTTGTCATTCCTCCTGCCTTCTACCGCCGCCAGACGATGCTCAGACACCAAACTGAGCATGTGCAACATACACTCACTAAAAATTCTGGTTGCTGCACTGTATGTTTATATGGATATACCTATGTATGTGTGTATAAAGATTTAAGATTGCAAAGACAAGTATTAACAGTTAGGAGACATCAGAATTAAAATCTGCAGTTACAACCCTAATCAGCTCCTTTTCCACGTACATTCTCAAGCAATGTACAACAAACTAATGCATTTTTCTACGAGACCTCCGTGTCACTCAGTACACAAATGGATAACAAAAACTAATGAGCAGCTATTGAATATGTTGTTTTCTCCTCCTTGTTCAATGTTATCACCCCATTTAAATCCTGATTTGGAGACAGAATGATTAATTTCCTTGTTTATTCTTTGGTAATACTCATGACTACAGTGTCCTAGTGCTTCTGACATTGATCCACATTTCCTCAGCCCCTAAGTAATATAAGAGGGCCTTGACTGCATGCTTAGGTAGAGAACTAGATCAAAAAATGAAAATTATAACTAATTTATAGGGCACTAATTTGAGAGTTTTTAATCCTGATTTTTCAGAACAATTGGTGATAAATACAGCCTCCCATATCAGCTGCAGTTAGAAATGCTCTAATGGCACCAAATAAGGAAAAAAGAAAATCAGTTGATTGGGTTGGCATTCAACAGCCTCAAATAAAACGTCATCTCCTTTTGCTAGTAATTTGCTAGCAGTCTTCTGCCTCAGTCATCGCACATTTTTCAACTAATGTGACAAGTCACTTTTATTCATCTGTAGAAACTGTTTTCTGTGTAATGAGTTAGTCAACTTCTCATGAGAACTGTAGTGGCCCATCCCCAGCCCGTGTTCCTTGCCTCACTCTCCATCAACCCAAATCTGCAACCTGCAATTACTAGTCCTGACCTATAATCTCAATTTCATTTGATTCCTTAGTCCAGAGGACCATTTGGATAGTAAAATTCTTGTACCTCATCTACTCATATGCCAACCCTTTTATGAGGTCAATAAGAGCAGCCACACCACCCATGGAATCTTTTTCACAGGGATTCTCCATGAGCTGGAACCCCATAGGGAATTACAGAATCACAGAATCTTCACGGTTGGAAAGGACCCTTAAGATCATTGAGTCCAACCAAACAACCTACAATCTCTGCCCTTCAGAGCATGCCCTGAAGGGCCACATCTAGACGTTTCTTAAATACCTCTAGGGATGGTGACTCAACCACCTCCCTGGCCAGGCTGTCCCAGTGCCTGACCACTCTTTCAGTAAAGTAATTCTTCCTAATATCTAACCTAAACCTCCCCTGCCGCAACTTCAGACCATTTCCTCTGGTCCTGTCATTATTCACCTGGGAGAAGAGGCCAACCCCCACCTCTCTCCAGCCTCCTTTCAGGGAGTTGTAGAGGGCAATGAGGTCTCCCCTCAGCCTCCTCTTCTCCAGGCTAAACATGCCCAGCTCCCTCAGCCTCTCCTCATATGACCTGGTCTCCAGACCCCTCACCAGCCTGGTAGCTCTCCTCTGGCCACGCTCCAGCACCTCAATGTCCCTCTTGTACAGAGGGGCCCAGAACTGGACACAGCACTCGAGGTGCAGTGCCGAGTACAGAGGCACCATCACTTCTCTGCTCCTGCTGGCCACTATTTCAGTGCATGCAGCTACATACTTGTGCATTTGAGTACCATGAAGTGGTGCATACGAGTTTCAGTGGACAAATACAATGATTGTCCAAGGTACTCTAGAGCCCAAATCTTTGAAAGCATGCTTTCAAAAATTTCAAAGTTTAAATTATTGCATATTGATTTAATTGTCTAAGTAACTAATTATCAATTTCTGTACGGTTTGCTTCTTACTGTGTGAAAGAATGTTTTCATTTTGTCATGTGTATTGCAGAAATGGACAGAAGTGTATGGGATACGTTGATAGTAACAAAGCAACAGGGTTGCAAAGAGACGGTTGGCCAACTTTGGTAGAGTAGCCCTACTGTCTTCAGACAATTCAGGCCAGTTCAATAAGAGTAAGAGCACCCCCCATACATCTGCCATTTAAATTTTGGAAGATTTCTTTATGTGCATTTCTTATGAGTTAACACACATTGAAAAAAAATGTCAGGCAAAATTCCCAGAAACAAATCGGTTTGAAAGTGAAAATAATGATACTGCTGAACTACCTTATAAAGGACTTCTGTCTTCAAATATCTGTGTTATCTTTCATAGCTATTTGCTTAAGAATCAAAACCTGTATGTGCATTAAAGCAAATGTAGAAAAAGCCCTTCAACAAACAGTGAATGATGTGCAGGAGTTCAGTCTAAAAAAGGCAACTCCACAAGGAGCCACTAGAGTATAAGAAATTTCGCTTATTTCTAAATTCATGAGAAATATAGTTAGTCAAATCCAGACACTGAATTATGAATGGTTCTGAGCAAAGGGGGAAAATTGTACATACTGTACAACTGACAAAGAACGGTTTGGCATCCAAATACTGAGGAAAATACTGAATATAAAATAAATACCAACTGACAATATGAAAACATTTTTCTGTCTCAAAGCTGCCAATCTAATGGTGAAGAATATAGTTTGAAGATGTTGTTCTTTATTTACATAAAGAATGAAATGCTAGAGGCATGAATTATGTCATTTCTTTGTCTCTGGTGTTTCTGAGTTGCCCCTCCATCTTTTAGATAGTAATATCTCTTTCTCTAAACAGCTATTTTTGAAGAGAAAAATTTGCCATTAGCTACATTTTTGTAAGTAAACAAAACCCAGCAGTGTGGCTACTGTATTAGATAACAGCAATAAAGAGCTGGCAACACGATGTGCCATGGGTCAAACTCTGAAAGTGTAGTTGCATACTTGTAGCTACTCCTACTTCTGCATAGTTCTGTGACTTGTGTCTCACGTCCTTCATTTGGGATGCCTGGAAGCTGCCAGTCTGCCCACTCTGTGTCAAGTTGATTAGATATAGAATCATATACACTAAGGACAGGAGCTTGATGTGACAGCTATTATGATTTTGCTTTCGGCTAGCTGAATTCCTTTCAAGATTTTCAGATAGACTACATTGGTATGAAGAGAAATAATTGCTTGATCTAAAGATTTAACACAATTCAACACCAAATATGGTAAATGTGTGGAGTTTCGCTTGTATTCTCTCACAAGCACAGGTTTTCCCTATACTGTAAAAGCTGCTTAAACCAAATCTTTCTCCCTTTTCCCTGTTCCAAAATCTTACTGTCAGGACTCTGGCATAAAAAGATCTTGCAAATCCATAGCAACCTAATTTTTAATCTGCACCACCAAAAATAAGTGCGCACGCGTGGCTTCCTCCCCCTCCCCCCGGTCATATGCTCCATGACAAATTCAGCCTTGGGGGGATGAGGGATTAGTCACTGGAGCAGGAAGAGAGGACTAAGGATTCCTTACAAAAGAAGTGCCTTCAAACTGGGTGTCTGCTACTCATCACTCCCTTCACGTGAGAATTCAAAAATACTTGGCATGTTTTATGGCAAGTTGCCTTTTTAAAACTAAAATGATAATAATGGGACCTCTCTGACAGCTGCTCCGTGGTTTGGAATATGAATACTAGTCCCAGTGGAGGCAGATTAGAGGCCAAAGTGCAGATGAAATGGGGAGAGGTGAAAGGTTGTTAGCTTCAGACTTGTGTCTCCAGAACGTACCTTACAGACCTTCACCACATAGCAATGCTGTGATATTTACAGCACTTCTTTAGTTTTGGTTGAGTGCTCTTTAAAAAAGAGTATATATAAAAATATAGATTACTTAGTCATTATACACATGATATACCTGAAATAGCATTTAGCGATCTTTAGAAAAGACTATGAATCATAATCAGAAAGAAAACTTTATGAATATTATGTATTATAATTAGGCAGTGCATTAATTACATGAAGAGGAAAATCTTTAGACCTTTTTTTTTTCTTGCGTTTATAAATGATCTTCACATTTCCCCAAAGCGTGCATTGTTACCAAATCTTAGTTTTTCTGTTGTAGTGTTTGCTATTGAGGAACAAATACTGACAGCTACCAGTAATAATTAGCCAACATGGACAGTCTGGGAACAGATATGCACTATCGCCCCAGCAGCATCAGACATTGCACAGAGAACCTGTGGAAACTACTGGGAGTAGCTCTCAGGACTGGGAAATAGGATATGCTATGAGATCATCCAGAAACATTTCTATTGTTTCATCGCTGATGTAGCACATACGCAGAGCAGCCCGTTTCTTACCTAGCCTCGCAGAACACAGTTCCGTTACTAAGAGAAAAAGCAAGCTGAGCACCTCTTTGTTTGGGCTGAGCCCCTTTCAGGATGCCAACATATAGTATATGCGACCGTAGAATTTTTAGTGGCAGCTCTGTACTGCCTAAGGATTTACAGACCTTTGACACTGTACATGAGAGGTCTGCTAAAATCTCACACAATATAATGTAGTTTTACTTTTTCCTTTTAAAGGCACCTGATACCAAGGAAATATATACAAATTTATCCTTAAAAGAACATTTTAATTAAGCACGTGACATTTGGGAAATACTTGAGTTATAGATGCTTCTGAAATGTCAATTTGTGTGTCTTTCTGTACGTATACGATAACATTTTTCGAGCACCTTTTGACACATTTTGGACTCATTTTTCACACACTATGTACACAAGGACAATATCGCTAAGAGTTCGAAAGCTGTTTTAAATTTTCCTTTTTCAAATATTTGAAGTCCTAACTTATTTGTTACTTAAATGGAATTTTTTAATACTTTTTTGCATGAGTTTTTGCAGTATTTTATACCGATATTCAGTAAAAGCTTTTACATCCAGAGAAACATTCTTTTATCACTCTGAACTTGCCAAGAGGTCCCTGCAGCACTCAGAGAACGATCAATACTGTAGAAAACATCAGACACATCCAACTTCCTTTCTCTCCTTAAAGCATTAGCACGTAGCATATGTAACTCGATGCTCAGAAACTTCGCATAAAGTCACGACCCCTGACAAGTCAGTGTCGTATCTGGCAACTTTCAAAAGCTATATGAAAGGCTGCTTGAGTGGGAGGAGATGATGACAAATATTAGTAGATTAATAGTAATATCTTTTTCTTTAAATAGAATTCAATGCAAGTTTGGAAAAAGAAACAGACGTTGGTAAGTACTAGGGACACTTGAGTAGAGCCAGTTACTGCGTGCAGCAGGCACTGTCAATGCAACTAATTTAATCACTGGAACTAACTCAAGAAAAAACTCAGTTAATTGTGGTCTTATATAAGGAGTGACGTCAGTCCATGTCTCGGTACTGGAAAATAATGCAGCCTTGTGGGGCTTTTAAATCTAGCAGCTGGCAGACTGTGATGTTGACAAGGAGAAAGACTAGAAGCAAGAGCTATTGCATTTTTAAAGTCAGAAATCTCTGTTCAAAGTCAGGAGAGATCTAATATTTTTTCTTTGTCCTTTTCTTTACCCTCTGCAGGTTTGGAATTTACACAGAGGCAATTGTTCTAGGTTCAGGTGTGTCAACTCTGGAACCCGGGCAATTTAAATTTTATTATTATAATTTCTTTCAAGTTGCAGATATGAAATTGTGATAATCCTGATACAAAACACTTATACAAGCACAAATCACTGTGAATGCAGCATTTATCGTAAAGTTTTTCCTCAAAGGAATATTCAAGAAAAATGTTAAGTAGTCCTTATTTTTTTATACTGCTTTTGGAAAATGTTCCTTGGGGATCTTTTCCATTACGCAAGTTGCTCTGTTATGTGAAATGGCCGGTCATTTGGCAGGCATTTTGGAGACAGGATGTGGAATGTGATGGGCTGAGAGATCAGCAAAGGTACTGGTCCAGCGACCTCACTTCTGTGATCACGCAGAGTGGCTGATTCACTTGTCTGGGTCCATGATGGTGGGAAGAAGAGCTGATGACAAAGAAGAAAGATGTGGCTGCAATACAACTGATCTAATATTTTGTTTCTTGATGATGACAGCCAAGCTACCCATTGTTTATATGTCACCTGAGTGTTCTTAAAGAGATCTTCACAGAGAAAGGAAAGCATTAGGCTCTCTTAGAGGTGGGAAAATCCAAGCACAGCAAACTGGAAGGACAGGACACGTTTACCCAGTAGGCTACTGGCAAAGCTAGCAAGAGAGCCCAGTCTCCAGCTCCAACGTACTGTTGAACTAAGCTACCTTTTTCAGTGAAGAAGAAAAAAATAGACACAGATATACTTGGACGAATTGGATTGGACTTCGATTAATTTCAGCACATTTTATTCTTGATTCCGACAGAGCACTGACTCATCAGAGTCTGGAAATTGTGGCTGAACTGCTGGGAGTGACACTTCACAATTCCTCACTCTCATTTCCGTAAACAGGACTTCTGTAACATCAGGCTGTGGGCACTGAAGACGTTCAGCAACTCACAGGACTCAAAACTAAGCCATCATGTTGAGCTCTAAATAATTTGATGGGAAAAAATATTTCTCTATCTCATTTCGGAGGCTCCCTTCAAGGGCACAGACTTGTTTTTCCACTTATAAAAATTCTATTGTTCTCTTTTCAGCAGTGAATTGCAAGAAACAAAATTTTACTGGGCACTTCAATAAACCACTTTGAGCTTCTTGGCTTTGCAGACATGCAATGAGTGAGTAATAAATGCTCCTTGAAGGATCAGAGCAATTGCCCGTGAATGAGATTACATGGCACATCCTGCTGCTGTCTGCCTTGGCAGCACTCACACATAGGAACTCCAGATGAGGATATTAGAATTATATTATTAGGGAACTATACATTTCTAATTACAAGTATTATCTCCTAAAAAACATCATCTGCATTTCAGGTTCTACACCTCTCCAAATGTAGCATTTCAAAGAGAAGTGCATGAGCAAGCGCAGTAATCCTACATAAGGAAATTAACATTTTACTGAATTTTCTGCATTCATATTTCTGAAAAAAGATTTAACACTGCTTATATATTTTCCTCAAGGAATATCAGTCCATGAATTCCTTTCCTTGAGAAATATGTTCATTTCTGCACGAATGTTACGGAAGGATCCAAAATGCCTAATAGTTTATCATTAAGATAAATGAGCAAACGAGCTCTTTCCTTTCTCATTCCTAAGCGTAAGCAAGTATATTCCTCTGTGCCATAAATCACAAATATACAAGAAGTCCAACCAATTTTCCAATAAAATATGCCTCCTTTGGATCTAATGTATAAGACATAAGTATTCTATCCTAAGACAACGACAATGTTTTTATCACAGTGAGTGACTGAGCTACCCAAACCAAGGGCAGCTGTAACTTGTGTTGCCAACAACTTAGGCGGGTTTTCTTACCTTCCCATTGTGCTGTTCAGTAAAAAATGCATACAGGTAGTTACCATGGTAATTCCTGCATCACATGATAATCATAAGCTGTTGCAGAGATATAGAGCATCTTCTTAAAGAAGCATGCATAGATGCACATAGATAACATAATATATTTTAGATAAACTTCCTTGTTCAGTACATCTTAAATTAGATGGGGTGTGAAAATGTTAGGACAGAAAAGACCACGTCAAGACTTCCCAAGCTAGACAACGGTAACACTGAAAACACATTTGCTTGTAACTAGTTCAGTGGGCACAAATGATTGATTAGATTTTAAAATCTTAGGACAGAAGTTGCATTACTTGTACAGTGCAAACAGTATTGCATATACTTTGCAAATAATCATAACAAAAATAACTGATTTTTTCCTTTGTAAAATAGTCCTGAAAGCACTTGGTAGATATACTAAGAAGGTAACTGTATGCATTAAATTAAACTCATGCAATCACACAAAAACTGCAGAATGAACCTGATTTTGAAATTCTGGGGTTTTCTTCAAATATGGAAGTAACAACTTCCATTAATTAAGTACGTGTTTTAGTCTTTGGTCACAACCTAAACACCAATGGCTGAAGAAAATATTCCAGTTATTCACAGAAAAAAAAAGCATTTCAAGCTTAGGAGTATGCTCTTGCCTTATCTTCTACATCTGAGAACAGAGCTCTTTTTGCTTTTGAAGCAGCCTGTCTTTAACTGCAAAGCAATCTCTTCTCTAGTCAGAAAACTCTCTCTCTAAAGTTCCCATTTAGGTTGATCTAAAGCAAAGCCTGGTGTGTGATTAAGGAAGGACATGAAAGGATGGAAGAAATCTAAAAATGCTTCATTAAAAGATGTTTGCTTACATATGTGGGGGGAGCAAGGAGAGGAGATGGAGGCGGTAGCGTGTCTGTCTCATCACTTTTCCTGTTTCGATAATGCAGCTACTGAGTTTTTGTGTGGCTCGCAACACGTAGAGCAGCGAAGCCCATTAGGCAGCCTTGTTGCTGTTCTCTGCACAATAGAGGCAAACAGGGCTGCTTCTTTTTCTATTTCACATCAATTACAACCTGTGGCAGTGATTTTTCACAGAATCTTTCTGCACATTGGGCAAGACATAAAATAAAGGGTAGGAAGTTGGGCTTGGTACAAAAGCTTGGCCTCTTCTCCCTTACCAGCCACACAGAAACAATTCAATACAAAAAAGCTACAGTTATTACCACTACTGCCTACTATTACCACTACCATCAGGATTTATCACAAATGTAAAAGTACTGAAAATGGAAGCAATCATCTGGTGGATTTCTCCTAATGATCCAGTGGTTGCCTTCTAGTCCCAAAGATGGTGAGACACTGGCCCAGGTTGCCCAGAGAGGTGGTGGAGGCCCCATCCATGGAGACATTCAAGGCCGGGCTGGATGGGGCTCTGAGCAACCTGATCTAGTTGAAGATGTCCCTGCTCACTGCAGGGGGGCTGGACTAGATGGCCTTTAGCGGTCCCTTCCAACCCAACACATTGTATGATTCTATGATATTTAAATCCACCTTGAAATCTGCATCCAAACCTCTCAAGGTCTAGTAGCATCTCTATAGCAATTCCGAATGTATTTTAAAAAGGGAAACTATTAAAATTATTTCAAAGCTACTAAAATCTTACACAGCCAGTCACAATGCTATGCACTGCATTTATGCCTTCCACATGAATCTACCGCTACTGTCAGTACTTACCCCCACCATCACCTGGTTAAGAACAGGGGTGATGAGGTCCCGTCTCATCCAGATGAGATCCAGATACTCATCTGGATTTCAGATGAGTAATCCAGATTACTAATCTGGAGTAATCTGGCTTTAAAACAGCATGTGTGATGAACAAAGTTGTAATGGGTTTAGTGTGAAAGCACTACTGAGTAACTCATTTTTCCACTTTTCCTCAATTTTTATTTGGATTGTAGAGACAGTGGTCGAGTCCAACTGAGAGAGTGTGGGTGATTTCTAACTTGAAAGCCAAGACTGGTACCATTTGTCAAGTGAAGGTAGAGACAGAAAAATAAAACAGCTCTAATTAGGGATAGAAATTAATGACATTTGATTCTGTGTATAAGCAATTGTGCAAGGAACGGAGAACTTCAGCTTCTACCAGCATCTGAGGGAGGGGTAATAAGCACTTCACAAATGCCTTTTCCAACTTTTGAAAGGGGCTCTTTTTGCATATTGTCTTTGTCTACTTTCTGTATCAGAGCAGACCCTATTTCTCCTGTTCATTGCCATAAGCTTCTTACAGTTAACAAAACTTAGTCTAAGGAAAATGTCAAATATAATGAAAAAGAAAGATGAAAAGTTATAAAAGAGAGAAAGTTGGCAACAAGTTCCCCTATGGGTCACATTCTCACAGGTTCAGCAAGTTCTTCTGTTTCATCCACTAAAAAATACGCTACCACCTCAGCTGCTTCTGCTGCAGCCATTGCTGCTCTGGTTTGTGTCACCAGGGTATTGTCCATAAAAAGAACACCTCCTAAAGCACTGCATAATGTCACTGCTGGTTGACAAGGTGGAAAAACAGTTTTATTCTTGAAAAACACCAAAAATGAACCACTGGGATTTTACCCTTTTTCTTTCTTTACCATGAAGCAGATTGTGAAAGAAATAGCGTATAATGACATCGATGAAGAAAGAATAAACTATTCATTATCACACTGTGATGTTTAAGGATGATTTTGAGAATATTAGAATATATGATGGATCCATAACCTGAGTAGAGTCTAGAAAAGAAGGTTTTGACATCTTCTAATATGAACTCCAACACTGAGAACACTGAAGAAGGAAGAAATGTCACTGATTTGTCAGTTAGATATAATCAGTATGGTGGACTTTGTTCTAGCGCTTGGAAAGATAGAGCACCACAATTTGCCCGAATAAAAACTAAGGTTATGATTAAACTAAGAGCTAGCAGGCAAGTGGTAAAACATAACAGAAGGCATGTCAGAAAGTTTAAAATACATTTTGATAAATTGCCTCTTGATTCTGTATGTTGACAGGAACTGGTTTACACCTAGAGCAAAATTAATTCCTAAAGGAATGCAGAAAATCGCCTGTCAGCTAGACCCCTACACAGATATATCCAAGGATCTCCACAGAGATTCCAAAGACATTTCAGATTATAACTATCATACTGAGACTTTAAAATGAGTCACAGTGAATATTAAGGTACTAATGTCTGTGGGGAGAAAGTGATGAAATATTTCTGTTAAAAATGAGGGTAAATGGGACCCTCCATCCATCACTTACTGATGTTTATGAATATATTCTATAGTTGTAGAAAACTGCAAAGCTGACTTATCTCAATATCCTCCAGTGGTAACAGGAATCTGGAGAGTGGCTGAAGCCTGGGAAAGTGTAATGTAAGGACTAAAGTACAAACTCATTCATAATTTAGAAAAGTTAGACTATCAACCGCCTAATCATCTGACCAATGAGATCCTGGAAAACCTTTCTGCATGGATGTCGAGAAGAAGAAAACCTAATATTTTTAGATGATGCATGATCATTTTTTGGAAGTATGTATACAGCCTGGTTGTCTGAAGAGCAGCAGACTACTTATGAGAATTCACAAGTTTATCTCTAGTCCTTGCAACATGTAGGGTTATTTTTAAAGGACCAAAAAGTACCTATGGGAAATATTCTTAATGCAGGCCTCTGAACACCACTTCACATCCACAACATGATGTTATTATTTTTATTTATTTTTTAGTAAGCTTGATTCTGTTCCAGAGATAATAGTCCTTGCTTTTCTTTTACAGTGAATTCCTGAGGCAGAACTGCTGAGAATTTATCATTAGGCTGAATAAGGGTTGCTCTAAATGCTACTGACCAAGTGACTATTATAATGCTGTTAATTGAGCCCCTAGTGCTTTAGAGCTAACATATATGTCTCTATTTGGCTTTCAGGCCTAGACCAAGTATGGCGACACCAGGAAGTTTTCCATAACTGCTCTTTCAGACTGACAGGTACAACATTGTCTGTTCTCTTTTTTCCTGTATGTTTTCTGGTCATAAAAAAAAAAGTTTTTTATTCTCTAAATAACCAAATGCATCTTCTAACTTTCAAGAATATCAAAAAGTCTGTGAGGATCAAGATGAATCATTTGACACACACATATTTCAATGAACATGTGGGTGGACACCAGAATGTTTTACCCCTACTGCTGTTAACTTTCAGGCTACAAAATTATCAGGTATCAAAATTATGTCATTTATTCTACAGAATCTTCACTAACAAAATCTGCCAGGCGATGACCAAAGAATTATCCTGAGATTTGGAAGATTTAAATTGAGCTCCGTGTTAGGATATAGGCTTCCTGTGTGATCTCGTGCATGTGACTCAGGTCATTTAAACACGATGCAGAAAATTTATGCTTTCTCCTCCTTATGATGGGATTCGTTTCCAGTTCTCAAAACGGTTGTCTAGTCATCAGGGAATAAGGTTTGGTTTGGGCACAAACTTTTAACTTTTAACTGCTGAAGGAGTTCTACGTGCAAGGAAGGATTACGGGGGAACGCAAGAATAGCCATACTTGTTCAGACCACAGCTTACTGCTTCGACTCCAACAATAACCACAAGTGAGCACCTGTGGAAGAGTACAAACAATTTTTCCCCTGTTAATAATCTCCCAGGCACCCACAATTTTCAGCTTGGAAAATTCCCAAAGTCTGCTGGTATTTGTCCACTAACTTATCCTCAGAAAATCTCTCTTCTAAATACTTATTAGCCACCTCTTGACAGAATACATTTTGTCATACAAAATTTCCTAAAGCAAAGAATTTCACAGGTCCTATGCAACTTCTTTCTTATTTTGGTTTTTTTATTGTTGTTGGTGGTGGTGTTTGGGGTTTTTTTGTTTGTTTGTGTTTTTTCTGTTTGTTTGTTTTGTCAGCCCCTACTGCTCTAATTTGATGGTCCTGATTTCTTGTGCTGGAAAAGACAAATGACAGCTCACCATGCTACTCATGATTTTGAAGACTTCTGTCTTGATTAAGTTGTCTTTATTTCCATGTTGAAGATCGCTAGCCTACACAATCATCCTCTGTATGGAAGTCATTCTTTTGAATTTTGAACTTTTCTGGTTCTAGAATACATTTTGGGGGCATGAAGGGATTCAGAGCAGCCCTGCTGAGAAGGACTTGGGAGTAGTGGTGAATGAAAAGCTCAACATGAGCCGACAATGTGCGCTCACAGCCCAGAACATATACCACATCCTGGGCTGCATCAAAAGAAGCGTGGCCAGTAGATTGAGGGAGGTCATTCTGGCCCTCTACTCCACTCTGTTGAGACCCCACCTGGAGTACTGTGTGCCATTCTGGAGCCCTCAGCACAGGAAAGACAAGGACCTGTTGGAGCAGGTCCAGAGGAGGCCACGAAGATGATCAGAGGGCTGGAGCACCTCTTCTATCAGGAGGGGCTGAGAGAGTTGGGATTGTTCAGCCTGAAGAAGAGAAGGCTCTAGGGAGAGCTTACTGTGGCCTTTCAATACGTAAAGGGGGCTTATGACAAAGAAGGGGACAAACTTTTTATCAGGGCCTGTTGCGATAGGACAAGGGGCAATGGCTTTAAACTAAAAGAGGGTAGATTTAGACTAGATATAAGGAAGAAATTTTTTATGCTGAGGATGGTGACACACTGTCACAGGTTGCCCAGAGAGGTGGTAGATGCCCCCTCCCTGGAAACATTCAAGGTCAGATTGGATGGGTCTTTGAGCAACCTGATCTAGTTGAAGATGTCCCTGCTTATTGCAGGGGAATTGGACTAGATGACCTTTAAATGTCCATGATATTTCTGGTGTCAGCAAATTATGGATGTATTCCACAGTTTAATGCAGTTTTCTCTTCATTATCTTTTACTATTCTAGTAATTCCTAATGTTTGATTTTCTTTTTGACCTTTGCTGAGCACTGGGCATAGAATGTGTCTCTATATTATGATTCCAATGTCTTGTTGCTAAATGGTAATGGTCATCTCAGAGCCCATCATACTACATATGAAGTTAGGACAATCTTCCCCATGTGGAACACTTTACACACAAACTCAAATTCTCATACATAGCTTATATATATATATGTATATATATATAAAATTTACTCCAGAAATGAGAACCAGAAATAGTAACACAATCAGTGTCACATGAAAAAGAGAGATCAGATTCCTAATACCTACTCCACTAAATAATTTAATTTTTATATTACTTATTGATTGGAAATACGAAGCATATCTCACCCTTCCCAACTTAATGCTATCACTAGGCTGTAGGCTATTTCCCTTGTCTCAAACATGCCTTCTCTCTCTTGCAGACCTCCATAAATATTTCATTGTTCAACTCGGTGTGGGACAGCTTCATGCAAGAGGGACTGACGATGTATTATTCTACAGTATTTTGCTGGATGATGACTAAAACCAGAAGGAAGGGAGGGAGAGAGAAATGGAAGGAAGGAAGGCAGGGAAAAGGAAAGGGAAGTGGGGCGGGAGGAAGGGAAAAGGAACAGAAGGGAGAGGGAGAAGGAAGGAGGGAAGAAGTTAACATCTGTCAGACAAAAGAGGGAACTGAATTCAAGTATGTAGTCCACATTAGTCCTTCTATTACTGAGTTGTTAGATAAATTCTGAAGCATCTGCTTCTGCTACCTTTTGAAAGAAGGTTGGTTTCACCTCAGAAAAAAGCTGAAACGCTTGATTCCCAGGGAGAGTTTGGGACTGAACTGAGAAAAGTAACTGAGCAGAATGCCTGACAGGCTTTTAATTCCTGGAAAGGAGATGAGTTCAAGCTATGTCTTTCTCATTATGGCTTCCTCTTGGCATTTCACAGTTCCTTGGTCAGTACTCGAGCCTTTGCACAGCCTATTACACTAAACCTGACTTTTCTTGTGTTGTGCTAGGCCTGAGGGACTTTGGCTGTGGTCTCCACACAGTGGCAAAGCAAACGAGTTAGGATCTGCCAGGGGTGACATTATAACACCCAAGGTCCCCTTGCCACTGTAGGCTCTAAGTCTAACTGAAAATCAAATGGATTTAGGTTCAACAGAGTCTGAAGTCCGATCTTCAAAGTTACTAGACTCCTATTAAATAGAACTAAAATGGGGAATTATTTTTTAAGATCTTGGAGTAACTAAATTTTTAACACGATACTTAAATTCACAAGTGAAGTAGATATTGAAACAAATGATGAAGCCATGCTAAGGTATATTTTATATATAGCACTTTAAGACTCTCCGCATCAGTTCATTTGGTTTCCCACATCTAAGGTTACTATGGTAATGCTTTCATTCATGCTTCATTTCCATGTGGATTTTACTCTTTTATGGGGATACAGATTATTTTATACTGTATGTATGTAGTGTAGTGGGGTCCTAATCACAGTTACGGGTTACAGTAACTTTGGCAATATTGTGACCACCTGTTTCATTTATATCTGAGCCTCTTTAGTCACCACTATCTACTTTTATGATGTCTTTCTCTCACAGAGAGAAAAATACTTTCAAAATGGTGGTATTTGTGGACATCACTGCTGACATACTCACTTAAAATATTTTCATTCCCAAATGTGAAGAGGAAACCTGAATAAAATCAGCAGTCCCTCAAGGTGCTTTGAAAATCCAGGCCTATGCGATTTATATGTTCATTTCCCATTGAAATAAAAAGAAAATAGCCAAATACCCTGTGCAACTCTGAAAACCGTATCTTAAGATTTATGGCAATGTCTAAAAAGCTAATAAGGAAATTCTTTCCCTAGCAATAATATATACTATTGATCTCGGTATTTAGCTGTATTTTCATTCTTCAGCGCAGAAGAAAATAACGGTAAGCCTACTGATTTTACTTTTCAGTACTCCTGGCAAATATAGGATTGTTTTCATTAGTGGCAAAACTACTTTTGCTCAGCTATGCACTGTGCATTCTCTGCTAAGCTGTAATGCAAGCTAAAATCTTTCCTTGGGTATGCAAAATAGTTTATTATTTCTAACAGTTACACACAACCAGGTTTAGTTAAAGAAATATGGACGGATTTAAAGGGCACAAACCCTCTAAAGACCTAAAAATAATCAATTCTTTAGGGGATTCTGGTGCTTTTAAGTGTGTTTCTGCAGTACGGAAATCTGATGTGAATTATAAAAAGAAAGCAGTGCCCTAATAGCTTGCAGTATTATTTTATATCCCAAAATTGTAAAAGTCAATGTGTACACTCCATAACACAGGGCCAAAATCTGCCCTTCTATCCATCCCCATTGATTTTAACATTATTTAAATTGTTCAGAACAGAAAGAAAGCTATTGTAAAAATTTTTAGGCTGTAACACACTTGACTGTAATAGCATGTATACTATAAGCATATTCTGTGCAACACAGCGGAGTTTTCGCATCGGCCAAGACTACCTCCAGCTCCAAAGGTGCAGCAGCCTCCTGGCAGTGAACCAGGGCAGTTCTCCTAAACGAGGGATTACTACATTTGAGCACCCCCACCAAATTAAGGATCACTATATTTTAGTGCAACGTTTGAGCATATGGAATCTGCGGATCCAGAATTTAATACCTAATACCTAATACCTACACAAAGTATTAGTCAGGGCTTAAAACCTAAGAGTTTAGGGGAAAAAAAATCATTTTAATGAGTTAAAATTTAGTTTAATCAGCTGTTTGTCTGTGCTGTGGCTTTTTGCTTTTAGCTTTCTAGATCATAACGATGTCACTACATTATGCTGTCCAGCTTTCTTCCATATCTATGAGGACTTGAAATTGGCTTCTTTTTTAAAAGAAAGTGCATGATTCTCACTGAACTGTCTGAATTAGGACCCTAGTGCTTGAGCAAAACTGCTAAGCATGGTTTCATCTTTGCTAAAATGCTGACAGTTCTATTAAAGATAGTTACCTCAGTGGTGCCTTCTCTGGTTTCCCAAGGAAGACGTGCTCAGGGCATATTGGCTGCGTACATTAGGGTTCCACCTCTTCTTATTTACCCTGAGAACAGAGCTGAACCCCATCCAGTTTAGTTGTTCAAAGACCTGAGTCTAAAGCCTGTGATGTATTACCAAGTCTGCCACCAGTGTGGATGTCTGATATACTGTAATCTGCAGAAATGCTAGGACTGGAAAAATATTTTTACAAAGGAAAAGTTCATTATTTGCAAAGAGTTGCTTTGTGTATGCAGAGAAGCAGAAACTACACAGCAGAAACAATACAGAGAAATTAACGTCGTCCATTGAAGACACCTTCCATGGAGCCTTTCTATGAAGTCAGAGCCAAAGGTTTTTCAGCTTGTTTCCAATAGCAGAGCCCTGACAGTAAAGAGAAGGGAATTTTTGGCAAGGAGAACTAAACTGAATCAAAATGAAACTGTTGTTTAGAAAATATTTAATTTAAATGTTTTGCATATACAGTGCACTTTGCCGCCAAAAGCTGAGATACTCCAATTTCATTGAAGTACCATTTAGTTGAAAAATTAAAAAAGGTATCAAGAATAAAGCACCCTGTTTTGGCACTTCTGAACTGGAAGTCTGTAGTTTTTTCTTACACACAGAGTGGAAGCAAAATAGAATGTTTCAAAACACCTTAATATTTTTTCCAGAACTTTCATCTTAGAAATTCCAAAATTTAGATGGTTTTCCCCTAAATGGCATAGGGATAATTACTGAAATCTTATTTTTTTTCCACAGCCTGGATTTTCTGTCTTCTGTGTAGCATTCAAAGTGTTCCACCTTCTCAGAAAAGAATGACACCTTTGATCTACATCCTCATTGGACTGGTGTGCTGAGAAGCAATTAAAAAGCTGTATTATTGAGCTGCAATTTCCACTCTCCTGGGAGACTGAAAAAACCAGAGTGCCACACGAAGGCAGTAACACATCCATGGTATGACCTTAAATTTCCAGAAGAGTCTTGATAACGCTTTCAAAAATGCTGTGACATAAGGTAGCCATAAGATCTGTGCTACATTATATTAGATGATTGTCTTGTTGTTTGGCAGTTCCAAGCTCAGAGAACAAAACCAACCAACCAAACCAACCAATAATGTCTTGAGCTATATTAAAATAACAAGGCAGACTCAGCAGCCTGAAGAAAATAATTGTATAGCCTCATGGTAGTCTTTTAGTTAGTTGTTGTGTGTCTTCAGCTCGCTCACATAATTAAAGGCAGGTAGCATCAGGTGATGAAATGAAATCTTTTTCTCAGTGTACTAAGAAAATACTGATTATATATACATTTATTAAACCAGCCTGTTTGATCATACCTATGAGTTCATGCTAGTTACTACAAATGTAAAACATACATAAGAAGTACAAAGACATGCAGATTAGTACACACTGCATGGTCACACAGCTAATAAAGAGAGAGCTGTGGTTCAACATAATTGCCACACATTTCTTAAAAACAAATGTAGGTTATTCTACAAACATATTCTACTAATTTATAAATTTTCCACCACATATCCCTTTCTAGGTAAGCTGTTTACTAACTGGACTAATGCTAGCATAAAAAGGCAAACGAATATTAAACAAGCTTTTTTTTTTTATTAAAAAAGCAGTTTTTTTCCATTAGGCAGAGAGATTTTGGCAATATTTACTTATCCTACTTCTATGGGAGCAGGGTAGGTACAATGTATTAGAGCCCTTTGCATTTACGCTTCTAACTAAATTCATAGATGCTGGCAAACTTTGCTCGTTTGTCTGAATGCTCTTTGCTCTGCTTGGTTTCACAGTAGCTGCGAAACTGGTCTCCAAAGCCCATACACACCACGGATATTTATGCATAGAACGGAATGGAAGCAAGAGAAAGCTTTCAAAGAGGGGGCTGGCTGTTCCCATCTGGAGCTCTAAATGAGGAGCTTTAGCCTCACTCTGCCCCACAGGGGACACACACGCCGGTGCAATAAGGTTTCCTATACATCTTGTTAAGCCAGCATTAGATTGAAAAATGCCAGTTTTCATCCACAAGCCACCATCTCCTGAGCCCTCAAGCTTGTCCTCAAGTCTCATAAAATACTTGCTTCCACCTGTTTCCACCACTGTTCCCTAGAGTTTACCATGAATTTAATTGCCTGCCAGTTTTTATGTCTGCTTAAACTACAAGACCTTTAAATAATTTATGTCCTAATTACTGTTCATCATTTTTTAACTAGAAGGCTCAATTCCATTCACACAAAAGAAAATTCATGGGATTCATCCTGAGGAAATACTTTCAAGGAGCCATATAAAAATAGCAAGTGCGATCACGGTTTTGAAAAATGAACTTAAACTTACTCTAATAAAATGTCATAAAAATATTAATCATTCCCTCCTGATATGGATCACAGTCATTTTAGCACAGCTTCTATTAAATAAGTTCATAGTTCACGTGAAATGTAATACTTCAGATTTCTGGGAGACCTTATATATTGATCATCTCATTCGGGGCTACCATTCTGCTTGCAATTTATATTCCGTTCTCCCAAGCAGCAGGATTAAACCCAACTGATGTTTCAATCAATCTCAACTAACACAACCTCAGGCTATCAAATTCATCTACGATAATTCGGAGCAGAAGCCTGCAATGCCTCTGGGCCACAGTTCAGAATTAAACTTCTCTTTTTTGAAAGGGAGAGTGATTTTTTTTCAGGACTACAGTATTTTCAGGTACAAGCAAGTAATGCTTAAAGTTGCTCTGTGATTTGTGGCAGGGCATCTTAGGGAGAGAGGAAATCATTCTAATGGAGTGTTATAAGTTTCTTGAGTTCAACAAGTTAATAGAAGACACATGTCTGGAATGATTTCGCTGTTAGCATTTTGTCTGAGAAATATACACAAAGGAAAAACAGAAGATGAAATGATAGGACAAGGGTAGAATAAAGGCTTTTGAAGTTTTACTGTCGCTACCAGGAATAGCTGTAACTCTTTTACAGGTTTATGGTATTTCTGTTAAGCATATCCTGGCCAATACTTTAAAAGTCTGATTGTGTATCCATGCATGATTGCTTCTTTGCTTTTGCCCAACCGGGCCTATTTAACAGAGCAGGGGCCAGAAATTCCAATGGTCTATGCATCCAGAAGCTCCAAAAATGAATTCCTTGTGAATTTGAAATACACATGATTGTGTAGACAGAATTAGGAGTTACAGGAGACTGGTTATTAAAATATTTACTTAAGAAAATAAAACTGTTAGATGTTGGCCACTGTAGAAAACAAGAACAAAAATAATATGACTGCGCAGACATATTTTTTGCGTAACTACTTAAATGAGTAGTGCAATATTTATGAGTAAATTTGTCAATATATGGATGTCCAACCTCTGGCTGTGAGCTGGATCTGACTCACCAATGTAATTCAATACCCACTCTTCAATTCCCCCTTCCCAGGAAGCCCTTCAGGCACCACCTTTCATACAATCTATCTGGCCTTCAGGGTCCTGAATTGCCACATCCTTGACCAGAACAGTGCTGTCCTTGACCAGTATCATCAGACGAGAATGTTTTCAGACAGGTATTCATGAAAACAACACCGTGTTTGCTATTGCACACCCCGGTGTTCGTGCATTGCACACTGGTACCTGTCTGCACTTGGTCACATAACGGACGCCCTTATAGTCAGGTAACTGGGGGAAGGAGAATATAGGTCTCTCCATTGTTTTCAGGACAGACTACTGGCATTTCCCTTTACTCAAAAGATGGGGTAGAACTGGAACAGTTGGGAAGAAAGAAGAAAATCTTCAGGTGAATCCACTCAGTTGTGGTCATAAGTTATACAGGAGAGAAAGTTTTCCATTTAATTTTCTGTACACCTTTTAGGGTAAAGGTGCTACACACAAAGAAACCCTCAAAGTCCAGGACATTCAATGACTGCATATGTTATTAGAGAAGTAATTTCTCAGTGGCCGACATTTATCTTGTTTTTATTTGAATACCTCATCACATCTCAGCCTTGGCTAGCCCAGACTCAAGAAGTGTGGTTAAAATTTTCGTCTAATACTGAAAAAAGGTGGCAAAGATTTCTGAGATGATTTTCTTCCCCAGCTTTCTCCAAAGGCCTAGCAGATATTCTACTTTTTCCCTTCAGGAGAGGCAACATATGGAAATAATACAGGGCGGATCTCACTCCAAGCCACTTTTATGCTCTTTGAAACCTGTCTGTTCAGGCAGTAAAAGTATTTCTTGACACAACTGCTCTCAGCTACTATGTTCTTGTTAAAGCAGTCAGTTGTTCTCAGCCCAGACGGAATAAACATAGTGACCCACATACTCTTTGGCCTGACAGATCGATCTCTCCCCGTATCCCAGTCAAGGCATATCATGCCTCTATTGGTGTCTGTCAAGAAATCAGCACACAGCCATCGACTGCGGCTTAATACATTGCAAATTCTCGGCACTGGGTGACACTGAAGTCTTTTAAAGGCAGCTTAATGCTTTCTACCACTTTCCAGAGAAATATACATGTGCCAAAGGTACAATCAGAATCCCACTTTCACACCTTCTGCCCAAGCTTGGAAGTATCCCAACTGCAGAAGAACATTTTGCATGATTTCAAATACAGAGGGGGATTACTGGGGCACTTTTAAGGCTGAATAGAGAATTTCATACTCAGTTCAGGTGTATTCTTCTGATGCTTTATCATTAAAATTAAAAGGAAAGATTTTTATTGTCAAGTTGCACCAAATACAAGACTCTTGCTTTTATCGTATCTCTGGTTTAAAACCAGTTGTATTCATTATTGACAGCACTCATGTGAATTCATAAAGAGAAAGTGACTATGTAATTTATTTAGCAATGCTAATATTGCTTTGCCAAATGTTCCATCCCAATAATTTTTGTATCAATAAAGGAAGTTCAGAGGATGTTGCTGCAATAAATTATTTTTCCTGAGAGGGATTAGAGCCCTCTGAGGGTGCCCCATGTGTTGTAATAACCCCGGGCTACAACAGTTTCATCATGCTGTGGTATCCTTTGTTGATTTATTGCTTGGCTAATGGTCTTCAGAGGGGAGACTTCCTAATAATTTTAATTCACTCCACCCACAGTTCAACATGGGCAGCAGTATGTGTACCATCACACCGGGAACTTCTAACAGCCCAAAAGACTGACAGAGCAGCAGGCCTCATTCACAAGGAATTAAACAATATCTAAAGGCAAGGATCCTGTTCAGACAGAGGGACGCCCATCAGGATGCATGACTTATGTCTCTTTAAGAGACAGAGACTTTAAAAATCATTTGGTAGTTTTTTACAGAACATAAGATCGCACACCATTTCTCACACAGCAACAAGAAAAATATAACTAGTTGAAAAGGCAGAACTCTCTGTTGATTATAATTTTTTAAAGATGTGGTACATGACGGAAAAAATCAGTTACTTACTTTGTGGTGCATACTAAATCCTTTTTTTTTCAACAGAACTGTTCATGGAATATGAGCTGCAGAATCCCAATTTCTGTGAATATTAAAAAAACAAACAACAAAATAAGTATGTCCTTACTGTTTACATTAAAAATACTGTTGTGCCTTAAAAAAAAATCAGTTAATTCGTGCAACAAATTCATGGAAGATATAAAGGGGTTTTAATTTTCCTTAGGTGAATTGTGTTTAATCACTGACTGAAAATTTGACCATTCAGTAGGAAAAGAACTCCACACATTTTGTAGGAGATAATTTGTCATTCAGTTTTGCTGGTAGAACTCTATTTAAGTTTTCTATGCCAGAATAGAGAATACTGAAAAGAAGCTCATGTGAATTCTCATTATATATAATAGATTATTGACACCGTTGATCTGATTCTGCCCGGAAATTTCCTTCTCTAAAAATCTACTTGCTTTTATGAGAGACTTCTTGTCTCTCTAACGAGTCCACTAACAAGTAAGCAATTTGTCCATTTGCTTATTTGGTGTAGGTGATCACCTTAAAGGAACAGGGCCGAAACAGTTATTAGTTCATTTCTGTTGCATAATTTCTATCTTGTTAAAAGTCTGTTTTTTTATTTATGTCTTTGTGGGGCTCTAAGTGTTTGGAAAGGTAAGGCACCAGAATCCATAACTAGTCTCCACAGCTAGTTAGAGTAGAATCATAGAATCATTATGGTTAGAAATGACCTTTAAGATCATCGAGTCCAGCTGTTAACCTAGCACTGCCAACGCCACCAGTAAACCATGTCCCTAAGTCCCACGTCTCCATGTCTTTTAAATACCTCTAGGGATGGTGATTCAGCCACTTTCCTGGGCAGCCTATTCCAATTCTTGACAACCCTTTCAGTGAAGAAATTTTGCCTAGTATCCAATCTAAACCTTCCCTGGCGCAATTTGAGGCCATTTCCTCTTGTCCTATCACTTGTTACTTGGGAAAAGAGACCAACCTCCACTTCACTACAACCTCCTTTCGGGTAGTTGCAGAGAGCGATAAGGTCTCCCCTCAGCCTCCTTTTCTCCAGGCTGAACCTCAGCTGCTCCTTGTAGGACTTGTGCTCTAGACCCTCAACCTGGAAGGAAACGGTGTCAAAGGCTTTACTAAAGTCTAGCTAGACAACACCCATAGCCTTTCCCTCATCCATTACGTGGGTCACTTTGTCATAGAAGGAGATCAGGTTAGTCAAGCAGGACCCTGCCTTTTAGTTTGGAAGTGTAAAACAGCAGTGCAGCCTTTCCATTTACACAACTTCAGTGCCTAAGTCTTATCTAAATCTTCTCTCTTTGTCCTCTTCACCTCCATCATGCACCGGGTACCCAAAGTTGCTAAGCTACGTACAAAGTTTATGGGTAGAATATATCAATGCTCTGAATACTCTCTGCTCACAATATAGAGAAAGTAATCTATGAGTTTTGTCTTGCAAGATTGTGCAACTACCCAAATGGAACAGGCAGCTATTTATGGTCATGAAGTGTCAAGAGCACAAGAGATCAGATTGGTACTAACCCATAGCCAAGAGTGGCAGAATCAAAGAGCTGGCCCAAGGTAAAATAACTAACATTGAGATTGTCCTTGTACACGTGTCATCAGCTCCATAAATAAACAGCAGTGTGCCACACGTGTTGGAAACTTCTTGATATATTTCCATTTGCGTCCTCAAAACTGCGAAGTTTTTTGGTAATGGAAATCCCAAAAGGTTCATCATGTGTCTTTTACTTAATTGTCCCAATTTGAAGAGAGAATGTACTTTTAAAATCCTGTTAAAATTTTACCTGGAATGTCTCAGGCATACCACTGCCACCTTAACACTTCACATTCTTCAGCTGAATGCTGAAGAACAAGAGCACATTTTTTTTTTACAGAGTTTTCATGCTTTCATAAATGGATGCAGTGTGATTGAAAAGTAACAAAGGATGAAAGAGCAAAATTCAGTTGTCTTTTGTGTACACAATAGCAACTCTGTGAGTAGCTTCCGCTGGGTGTATCCTAGTTTGTGTCTTAAATGTGAAAACACTTGGCTAACTTAAATTTGTGTTTTTATTTTTAAAATCTGTCTTTCACTACGCAGGAGAAATTCTTAGAAGTGATCACGATTTCAGTGACACAGCTGTTATAAGAAGCCACTAACAATCATGATGTTGCCACGCAGAAACGCAGAAAATATATATACTTGCAATGGCATAGATTTAAGTTCCAAGTTATCAAAAATTTAATTTTGGTGATGTGCTTGAATCTGTCCGTAGTTAGGGCAGAAAATCCATTGACTTCGATGGGCACCCAAAACCAGTGAGCATTGATTGAAACAAGCTCAGCTTCAATAAAAACACTGGATTATACAGTAAGCTTCAAAATTAAATCCTGCATTGTATCTAGCTACTGGGATTTTAAAGAAAATGCTGAAGCCCTAAACCAAGTGCAGTGAGAGTTGGCAGGGAGCAAAACCACTACCTGTAACACATTTGAACACTCATTTAAATTGCTGACTGTTATTAGATACTGAGTGATGAGGATTTAAACATCTATTTTATCAACTACTTCTCTCCACTGAAAGGAAAAGCAGCATCATACCATTAAGATGCTCTAATCTCCTTTGCAGGATAAATCACATTGGAACTATATTTAGGTCGATGAGATAGACATCTTTATTCCCATTCATTCCAAGTAAAGGGTACAGAAGGCCAAAATGACTACTGAGATTTCTGAGCATGATCAAAATGATGTTAGTATGGCAGATTTGTTCTCATTCTACTCACATAACTATTGCTGCCTATGGCATACATAAAAAACCCCCCTTCTGCATTTAGTCTAAGAATGACAGGAAGAATGCTGAGAGAAAGCTACAGGGCTGTGTACTTCCTAACTATAAAGAAAATACAACAGAATTAAAGAGTACATCTGAAACATAAAGATCTAATTCTGATCCTTTTCTGCTAGAGATCAGATTTATATCTTTTTTTTTTAAACAAAATATCAGCGAGTAAAGAATCGTTTAGTTTGCAGGTCTTGCTCTACAGTCGAAGTAGGCACAGACCCAAAGACTAGCCACATATCCAAGCTTCAAAATACCCATCTAATAACATTCCCTCATTGTACTGCCTTGTCACTCAAACCGATCTAGTGAATTTGCAGACTTGTTTTGCTCATTGATACAGAAAGAATATTTTCCCTTTACACAGATGAAACCAAGTGAAGGACAAGAAGTGGAACGTTTTATTACTCGAAAGGTATTTCAAAATTGTCTGAAGCATTCCAATTTAATGAAACCCACCTAATGTTATTGGTAGCCCCATCCAGTGTTGATTTAATCAAACTGACATGGAGCAGTTGAAATCAAGGCCTGGTTCAAGTAGCTTCCTCAACTATAATTTATTTTCCTCAAACCTGGACATATTAGTTTCACACACTTTGACATTTCTGATAATGAAAACATCAATAGCCTGGCACAGTTGTAATGAACATATGAATAAAAGTCACCAGATCAGCCTTTTTGTTTGTTATAGATACCTGGGGAGGCTGGATCACTTCTGAGTGGGAGACAGGAATTTGATACCAACGCGAAGTTATGCAGCTGAGATGGAATAACCCCACACAACCCAGCCTGGGCACTGCTGGCTAAAAAGAACCTTTGCACAATGATAGATGGGGGACCTGGTAGACGAGCAGAACATGAGTCGGCCGTGTGCTCATCCAGCAAAACAGGGTGATGACACTGGGCCGTGTTAGCAAGAGTGCAGTCAGACAGCTGAGGGAAGGGATTTCCCCCCTCTCTTCACCATTTACGAGACGGCATCTGTAGCAGTGTCCAAATTTGGATTTCCCAGTATGAGGGAATGGGATATAGTGGCGAGCCATCTATATAGGCAGTGGACTGAAACATGCTATATACTAGGAGAAGGTGGATGTATTCAGAGAAATGGATTTGGGAGAAGGCTAAGGGTAGATCTTACTGCTGTCTTCAGCTGCCTATTGGGAGGATAGAGTCAAAATCTTAGGGGTGTGCACTGATGGAACTAGAGGCAATGGGAGAAGTTGTAAGAATGGAAATTGCATTACGTACTAGGAAATTTGTTTCCACCATAGAAGTAGTTAAATACTGAGAAAGGTTGCTCTGGGAGGCTGTGAAATCTCTGTCCTTGGAGATATTCATAACTTGACTGGACAATTTTCCCAGCAACCAGAGCCAGGTCTAAACTGACCCTGCTTTGAGGGCTGTGGGGTTGCACCTAATGATCTCCAAAACTCCCTTCCAGTTTGTATTACTCTATGCTTCTGATTGTGTTGCATTACATCCCTAGTTCAATGTCTGGTTCTACTGCAGATATAGGATATGACCATCAGCTTTATTTCAATCATTGTTTTCACATAAACTGTAAAGAGCACTATTTTTTCTGTCAGTTTCGTCTCTTATTGTGCATGTATTTGAAGTATGGATTTCTCTGACTTTAAATTTGGGGATTACCAACTAGAACATTGAAATAATGATTTAAGCATTTCCATGCCTCTCAAAATTTGATTTGGAGCCAACAAGAATGATCAAGACAAAAGGATAATAACTGAATACTGACTTCCTATCTGTTCCATTTGGCTAGGTATCTATGATATATCTAACTTATTTCCATTTTGGTTGTAGTATTTGTTTGGAAATAACCATAAACCAATGCGTTACAAAAATCACGCATCAGCTTCTCAGATTCCTATTACTGTGCTACATATTCAAAGGTTAACCTTAAACCCTAGATCAAGTTATTTATCCACTATTTCCTCCTACTTGCAAAGATGTATTATATATGTGTAACGAATAAGCAAGAGCTACCTAATAAATGCAGTTGAGATCTATTTAATATCATTAACAGTTGCTGTAGAAAAAGCAGTGCAATCCAGAAAATAGCATATAAACTGAAGGGATGGCACAAGTTCTATTGCAGTCTCTGTCATATTTTCCTATGTATGTAACCTTTTAATGCTAACTACTTCCACATCAGTGTGGTTTGCTAGTAAATTTTAGCCCTCTCTCCAAAATGTTTTGCTACCTCTTAATTATGTGTTATCCAAGTAAGATTAGGTACATGATATCAGAATTTATGCAAAATTTGGAGATTATGTGAATCTGCAACACCCTGTCACACCCAAAAAGCACAACAGGATGCCTCCCTTCTCAGCTCATTCTTTCTCTTGTTCAGAAAAAAAATGCCCAGAAAACCTATTAGGAAATATGTATTCACTTCAGTGTGTCTCAAAAGTGAAAAAAATTGCTTCAATAAGGAAGGAGTAAGGTAAGACAATAGGCAAAAGGAACAGATTGAGGACAGTTCCTCTAGAAAGATACAATAGAAGCAATAGGTAATTTACAATTAATAATACCAACTGAGTTTAGCTCTTCACCTTCATGGAATATTTTCAGGAAGGTTATGATATTCTAAAAATACTTACCTGATCTAAAATCCACTGAAGTTAATGGAAAGATTTCTATTAACGGGGACACCATGATTGTTTTTGGAGGTAGTTTTGGCTCTATGGATTGGACTCAAGGAAATCTCTGTAAATAATATAATTTATGAAAAAGGATGGAAGGGTTATCTTTTAAGGGTCATTTATTACTGCTGTGCCCCTGCATAGCAAGTCAAAAAAATATTACTAATTTCTACTAATACACAGTATTTTTTCTTGTAGAGAAGTGGTTTATGCTGGATGTCATGCTCCATTCTATGCTTGCTATACTCTCTTTGGGTTTTATTATGGTACAAATGCTCCCTTGTAGAATTTTAAACTTTAGTTTCTAATAAATCATGTTAAAAGTCTGAAAGATCTTGTGCCAATAATGCTCAGTTCTGTAAAGTTGCTACAAAAGGGATATGAGCTTGGTTAAATGCATTCATTTAAAGACCAGAGAGGATATTTACATGAAGAGCTCTTACACCATTATCATTATATCCATTCCCATTTGGATCTCTATTATATGATCAAGGAGCACACAGTAAGTTGTAAGAGTGTTATCTGCTTTCATGATCATGTGTTCATCTCGAGTGTTTCTTCAATCTGAAATACAACATTCAGAAAGATGCTTTGGGTGAGGGCACTCAATAGTACCAGAAGTAAAAGTAATCTTCAGAAATCGGTGGTATGAATGTGAAGGTTCGCTATCTAGTCTTCAAGTTTGGGCAAACCATGTCCTCGCTCCAGCCATAGGCAGTGGGAACCTCAGATCCAGGTCACCACGGGTCCCCTCCTTGCGACAGTCAGTTGGATCCCACTTTGCTTTGTTGCTGATGGGCTCCTTATGGACCAGTACTCTACAGTATGTCAGGGTGCAGGATCAAACATTTATAGTGTTTGATTGCTAGGACTCTCCCTGACACAGCTTCGTTCAGTGCCAGCCAGCATTTTCAAAATGCTTGGGCATGATATGAGCCACAGCATTGGGCAGGGATAATTCTCATCAGGCAGTACGAGCCAAGGCCACCTCTAAAGGGATGAAGATAATCGAACCCCATAGATGTGAACCCTGCCATGCCAGAGAAAGGCTCTTTGTCTATTTGGCTTGCCTTGACAAAGCCAAAAGGAGGAGGGTTTCCTTTTTTATGAACAGTCCAAGGGCAATGTCTTTATTTTCCTGAGATCTCTTCTGTTAAATAATGCTCAAACACAGTAATTCCAGTAGAAAAGAAAATAATCGTTTTGTATGCTTTTACTAATGAAATAAAATGCTAATTTTACAAGTGAGATATGAAAGAGCATTGCTTTAAAATTTCCAAAATAAATATTCATCAGAATTCAACATTGTGGCAAAATTAGAACAGTAATATTGACTAACCGCAATTGAACACTAATTACTTGTCACATTGTGATGGATGTTTTTCGTTATATGCATAATTATACGTATATAATATGGTGTAGTACTTCTACTCTGTAATGAAGAGTCTGATTTTCTCGGGTAATACATTTATAGCTGAACAGTTTGAAAAAGCAATGTATTGATTATTTTAAAATTGTGGCAGAATTCTCCCCTGTGACTAATTGTGTATTCTGATGTTCTTCCAGTATTATATCTCTCTGCAGAGCTTCCATGAATCTTTAATCCCCTTCTAACTCAGTGATGCCAGAATCACTTTTCATCATCGTATCCACTCAGCTCGATTCCAAAGATCTCCACAAAACAGAGTATCAAAATACCTTTCTGAGACTGATTGCTTCACAAGTTAGGAGCTATAATAAAAGAACATTAAGTTTCATTACTCCACACACTCTTCTTAAACGGTTTTCAAACCATATTTCCTCTGATTGTTTCAAACGCTTGGGAGTACAGCAAGGTGGGAAAATAAAAGCTCTTTCAATATCAAAACAGATCCTTTGGAAAAATTCTGTCCATGAAACTGATAATTTTTAATAAGTTATTTCATTGTAGAAGTATTTCACCAAAATTGTAAAGAGAAAGGTTTCTATACATATTTTTTTTCTCTTTGATCAGCATTATCTTTTGCTGGTCACACCCTTTCATTTATTATTCAGTTATGCAGCTTGTTCTCCCCCATTTTTTGTTGAATTTTTAGCACTGTATTATATTTTATGTTCATACATCACATCCATAAATTCTTTTCTGTTTTCAGATAAACTTCATTGTTGTTTTCTTTACTGTTGTAATATTTGTTCCTTCTTCATGATGAAGTGTAAGAGTAATGAAATTTTAGTTTCTATCTGTTCGCTATATCTTTGAAACAAATAATTTTTAAAATGAAAATTTTTATTTTCATAATGTTACATTGGTTTGTTAAGTATCTTATTTTGGAAATTAAAGTCTTAATTTTTTTAAATCCAGATTTTTTGCTATTATTTTGAATATTTTATAATATATGCCAATGCTGGAAAACAAACCATATTAAATTATGTGAAATAGATATTTCTCACTTTAATTGCCACAACTTGACCTTTGATTAAAAGACAATATGTGGTAGTTACATTCACAAGTAAAAATTTATTATCAGCTCTTGGTACTGTTTTTGGAAATGGTAAAGCTGAGAAAACGCAGCATAACTCTTTACTGAGCGATATAATACAGTTGGTGGAACCCTTATTCTGAGAGGCAGCAGGAAAAACAAATTGAGAGAGGAATATCAAAGGAAAAACAGACCATCAACAAACTCAGAACTTCATTCAGGCAGGTCTGTAGGAGGTGAGGGACAGTACACAACTCCACTGAACCCGGGAGAATTACCTGTAAGTTCACAATTCCCCTTTATCACCTGCTCCCCATCTCCTGGTGTCAAGGCAAGTAGTGTTTTCCTTCCACACTGGCTCATGGCAGTTGACCACCATGGGATATGGGAGGAGTTGACCCCAGTTCCTCCTCTCTATGCTGCAAACTAGATCGTGTGTACATCAAAATGCGTACATAATGTAAGCAATAGAGCAAAACTTGTAGTGCAGTATACTGAATAGTTATGTTGCACAGTAGCCTGCTCTCATAAATAGATGAAAATCCCCTTTTCTCCTTTTTTTTTCCTCCCCTTCAGCTCCTATTTTCTTGGTTGTCTACAGAAATGACCAGTTCAAGATATTCTCTGTATCAAGAACACACAAAAGTAACACACTACTATCCAACGAATTATGCCATACATGAGATTAAAACCAGAAGCAAATCCCAACATTTCTTCAACTTCAACATTTCCTGAGACATTTTTATTAGAGCTACAGCTAATAAACAAATTTTTCAATATGGGCCAGTGGACCTTGAATGCATGGTCTGACCAGATGGGTACAAGCATACAGACAAATAAATAATTCAAGATAAATGAGGCTTCACGGCCCCTGCAGGAAATGAGTGACAGATCTCATGCTCAGAGCATTAACATGACATGAATTCAAAAGGCTTGAAATTTATGTGGCCCGTTAACACTGCACACATGTGCACAAACACATGCAATTTCTTAATCAGTCCTGGCTCTGTTTTCATGTACCAGCCCCAGGTCAGAAAGGGTGAATGCTTCCAATCAATATCCAGTTGTTAGAGTAACAGCCATGTCCGTTCTGGATGGCTGAGTGGGTGAAAACATGTTTGTTCTACTTAACGTGACACAGTCCCGTCAAATTAACAACCACGACAGCAGAAGCAGGCTTGCTTAATGGGCTGAAGTCAGTTCCACAGAGAATTTATTATCAACACTCAACCAATAGATCTGAAACCTCATTACTAAAGGTTTATTTGCAGATAATAACTAAAGGTAGACTTTATGTACATAGGCGTTGTCTGATTTTAAAGATACAGCACGCTACGCTACTTAGTAAACAGATTGTCTTTAAATTGACATAACCTTAAGATAACATCTGTATATTATGTGAGTAGTAGAGTTTTTTAGTCAAGCCCCTGTTTGGTTAAACTACAGTAGGAACTAACCGTGTAAATGCAAAGAATTTCTTTCTCCTGCTGCGTATCAATGGTAACTGCGCAGCATATGCAAGAAAGCTGACCCCCAACATGTGAGCCCTAATCAAGGCCTGAACCACATATTTTAGGTCCCCTGTGTATTGCTAGAATGGAGTAACCGAGAGTGGTTACAAGTCAGCTTCAGTCTGGACCAGCTCTTTGCTACAGACATGCAGAATTCCTTGCCATAATGTGGTAAAATTCTGATAATCTAATTACGAGATTCTTTTCCCTTTTCCATTCCTGTGAGAATGATGTCTAGTGGCAACAGACAGCAGAGTCAATCACAGTCATTCAATAAAATTCCTTTTAACCAGGTATGGCTGGAATTTGTTATATGTGATAGCGCTTGATGCTCAGCTATGAGAGAATAAACTTTAATTAGCTTCTGAGTTAATCTACTTGTACATAGCAAAGGATTTTTCTTTACCTGATTCCTAAGTGGTGGATAGAAAATTTTGGACAGGAATTTCTTACTTAGTAGTACAGAGTCTATATTTGATGAAAAATATTTTTACCAATAGTTGGCATAGGATTAAGAGTTTTCCGTTTCCCCAAACAAATATTCTTTTTCATATGGAGAGCAGCGTGCTGTTGAAGTGGGGATGTAGCAGATGAAAGGGTTGGTCAGAGAACCCTGCAGGGCTAAAGGAGCCCATGTCCAAGATCCTAGCACAGTCGCAGCGCAGGCAGTGCAGAGTCAGCGCAGCTGAATTCTGCTGCCATAGGATGCGGGCACGCGGCCCCGATACCTCTGCTACTCAAAGAGAAAGGAAGAAAGACAGAGCTGCAGGGCCGGGTTTACCTTTCCTGTGGGAATGGAAAGGTGAAGATGAAAACTGATGTTTGGGGGGGAATCTTTTTCTTCCCAATTGGGACTAGGTGATCTTTAAGGTCCCTTCCAACTCTAACCATTCTATGATTCTACAATTCTAGGATTCTATGAAAAGGGGTCCCATGGACAGCCTGGCTTTCTCAGAATTTTGCTCTCCTCAGCTATCTGCTGCCACAGCAAAACGTTTACTCTGCCTTCACGCAGAACTAGCCCTGAGCGTTCCCTTGTGCAAAGGACAATTTTACATAGTTCATAGCCTTGACCATTCCTGGTTGATTTCCACTGGGAAATCAAAATTCAGCAGGCTGCAAGATTAATTCCCTGCCACATTTCAAAAAACATACTGCTAACTACAGAAAGGCTTAGAAATTCATATGGGAAATCTTAATATTAGCGTACCTCCACCTGACATTGTTCTCAGTAGTTTTCATTTTTGCTTCTTAAAATTGTACGTTAAATTAGTAATCCAACAATAAAAAATCAACCAAAATGAAAGTTTAATGGAATAATCAGTTTATGAGAAGATCTAATAAAGGAAAATGCTAGGCCCACGTATTAAATTCTCCTGTAAGTAGGTTTCAAGGAAGTGTTTCATCAAAATTATGCAATAGAAAACCATCCAAATTGTTCCACAGAAAATTTTATTTTCAGTTATTTTTATCGTTATTATTCTACCAAAAGGGTCTGCTTTCTACAGAGAGCTCAGAATTTTAACTGAGAAAAACCTTGGATGCTTGAAAACGGAAATATTTTGGCTGCAGCGGAACATCCTTTGATTAGGAGATGCTGCCACCTGAGATTTACAGGATGTGGAGTGCAGGTGTTTGTTTTGTGTGGGGAGGAAGAGACAGAAAGACACAGACCCCAGTCACTTAGTGCTCTCTGTACTTATCTAGGAAGAGCAGAGATATGACCAAAGACCCTATAAGAGGTCTATGGTTATTCCGATTTCTTTATATATTGGAAGAAAACTGCTAAAATATTGCAGTTCTGCAAGGAATGCTAAACTAGGTATATTTTTGAAATCTCACAAAATGTAGCGAAGGAAAACTAAGGTTTGGGAAGGTTTACCCCACCTGCGTCTCACTAATATAGTTTGTGTTTCCATCCCATAGTTTTTTAAAATACAATTTTCTATAATAAAACAAATTAATCAGTTTAATCAATCAATCAATCAATCAGACAAATTAATCAATCAAAGCTTTGGCAGCATCTTGAACTCACCCCTAGTGAATGAAGAAAAGCAAATAAAGCATTATTTAAGAAATAAAGATAATTATTCTAACATTTGGCCAAACTCTCTAAGGATTTTTCTTTTAAATTTTTGCTGTTAGAAGTTCTTATACCTCCTAAATCCCAGTTTAATTATCTCTCTGCTTGCCAGACCCTGGAAGAGATACTTGAGTCTGTTTTATTCAATCTGTATTTGCCTTTGAGTTTTTCAGCAACACGCCCCCGCTATCTGTCTGCTGGGGAGCTATCAATACTGCCCATTGCATTCAAAGAAAAGTCACACAGGAAAAAAAGAAAAAGAAAGAAAAAAAAAACCCCTAATCTCTCTGACTTGTGACTTACTGCATGAACATATGGAGGTGGGCACGGTTCACGTCTGCATTTTAGAGTTAGCTTTCATCCTTGAAGCGTAATCCACATCCAACAATTTGCAGCTTTATATGTCTCACGCTGAATTTCCAATTCGTCAGGAACTCTTATAAGTGAATTTAAGATTTAGAAAGGTGAACGCGTAAAAATGTAACAGGCGTGGGGCAAAATCCCGGCCTCGTGAACTCAGTCAGATTTTGTTACTGACTTAGGCAGGAAGGGAATCTCATCCGTCGGGTCTGCCATTTTCTCTTGCTGTGGCCTCAGCTGCATCCCTTGCCAGGCATCATAGCAACAACCGTCTGCGATCAGAAACCGCTGGATTAAATGGAGAGCTTCAAAAAGCTTAGCCAATAAGGTAAAAAAATAACACCTTGAGATTTCATCAGGACAATGAATGACGAAGCACAAAGTGTTACGAAAGGGGAGAGTATCTATTTTGGAGGCAAGGGAGAAAAAACTTGCTATTTTGTGACGTGTGTCAGTCAAAAAGCAGGACTTTTTTAAAGAGATGACAGATACTTGGATACCTCTGCCTGATAATAAAATCCTCTAAACCTATCAGTGCCAAAATATCAGCTGGAAACAAGATGGAATCATATCACCTTCTCTGTAAAAAGAAGGCATAAGAACAAGTATCAGAAAGGCGTTTGCAGGGTAAGGGAATGAGTGGCATAAAATCCATGTGCATGAATAGTCAGTAATTTTGCTGACTCTCATTTTCCTTTTGATCTTAGTATTTTTGTAGGATATGTCTAAACTGATATATTCATTCTAGGATTGGCTGCATTATGAATAGTGTCGCCAGCAGGTCAAAGGAGGTGATTCTTGCCCTCTGCTCAGCACTGATGAGACACAACTGGAGTGCTGGCTCCATTTCTGGGCTCCCCAGTACAAGAGAGACATGGACATAACTGGAGCGAGTCCAGTGAAGGGCCACAAACATGACTGAGGGATCAAAGCATCTGTCACACAAGGATAGTGGAGAGAGCTAGGCTGGTCAAGGCTGGGGAAGGTTTTTCATGGATCTCATCAATAGGTATCAGTGCTGGGTGGTAGGGAGGGGAGAAAGAAGATGGAGCCAGATGCTTCTTGGTAGTGCACAGTGACAAGAGAAGAGGCACTGGAAAGAAAGAAAACCACAGGAAATGCTATTTAAACTTAAGAAAAAAAACGTTTACTGTAGTGGTAGTCAAACACTGGAACAGGTTGCTCAAGAAGGTTGTGGTGCCTCCATCACTGGAGATATTAAAAATCCAACTGAACAAGTTCCTGCTGTAGAGAGGGTTGGGCTAGAAGATTTTCAGCTGTCTCTTCCATGCTCAGGCATTCTGTGACTTTGTAATTTTGTAAGGTAAGTGTTTACAACTCCCTTTTTGTATAACTGCTGTTGCAGGAAGGAGGCCCAGGATAGACACAGACTGTACCGTGCTCAGTCCAGGTAATTTAGATGATCCTGGGTTCAGAATCTCCCGTCACATGCAAGAGGTTGTCTGCTCCTTAACTAGAGGGAAACAGAAGGTCCTGCTGTGCAGAGGATGTTAAAGCAGCACAAAAGAAAGCTGGATTAAGTAAAACGGGCAGGGGTTATTTGTAGAGAAGTATCACTGCCACATTGCTGAAAGTAACCACCAGTCTAGAAGGCCTAGGAATCACATTAATTTAATTTAATTTAATTTAAATACAGAAAAGAACTGCCACTGACCCTTATTTACAATGTATCAGGTTATAATTTTTTAGTTATTTCTTCTTTTATATATCTGCCTAAAGGCTGGCTTCCCCTCTTTGCTGCTCCCTATCAAAATAAGGTTATAAATGTCACAGCTGTTTATGAAGTGCAGAGAGCACAGGTGTGTATCAGTTTCAGCAGTCACACAGGACAATTTTCTGGCCCATAATACGTGGATTCATTGAATGTTGGCAGGAGATTGAAAGGGGAAATGGAGGCCGTACATATGTAAAAGAGGGTACTTGGAACAGACATCTGCCAGCCTTATATAGATGTACAGCACCAGAGAAAAACAAGACAATGCGATGCATCTTAGGACGGCCATGCTTAAGAGAAGGAGCTCTTAAGAACCCCATCTTAAACTCTGACTGTAAATTGTTTTTTCAAAAAAACCCCCCACTTTTTGCCTTCCCTAACATCACAACTCATCCTTTGGAGAGGTGAAAAGCAAAAGCTGTAGCCAAGCAACAACAAGTAATCTTTAAGATTCCTTCTCTCTTCAAAGCAAAACAGAGCCTCAGCCCACAGCACCCCATCCTTTCTTCATCAACACCGGCAACACACAGCACAGCCTGTGCACAAACAAGCAAAAGCCTTTGTGCTTCTTTGTTTCACCAAAAGAAATAAACAAGACTTATGAATAGATCATGCTCTTTTAATATATTTTGAACTCCTCCTTTCCCCAGAATACAGCAAGGCTGACAAGTGAACTGCTAGGAAACACAGTCTGCTCAGACTGAAAGCACTTCAGACAGTCATAGGCAGGATTTTTGTGCAGATTCATGCCGGATTCCCCGCGCAGTAAACCTAGACCTGTACAATTAACTGAGTTGCTGGTTTACTAGAAAGAAATTATTTTTAATAAAAATAAAAAAGATTACATTCTCAAAAGGTAAAAAAGTCCTCTCACAGTGAAACTCTGAGTTTTAGATTTAAAGTCAATTAACTAATTGAAACAACAAGACAAGATGGTCAGTCTTTGAAAAGTCAGGTTCTTTCCCCCCTTACCTTTTCTCTCCCTCTTTGGCTAAAAAAGCTAAACGAAATTACATGCAAAGACATAAAGCACTTCCAAATGTCCATTTGTCTTTAAAATAGATTAAATTTGCTCTAGCGCAGTCGTACTCTTGCCTATCCATGCAGGAATGCTTTGTTTTCCTAGTAGGCTCTAGTGCTGGCACTGCTTTAAAAAACCTCTCAAATAGTTTCAGGGAGGTTACGGAGCATTATCTGTTACGTCTTGGCTTACCAAAGAAAAACACAAGCTATTTCCCATTTAACTGTCTGCACTAAGCCATTAGTTCTGCTGGCAAGACACATTCCTCCCCCTCCCCTTCACTCCCTTCTGATTAGAGGACCTTAATAGCACAACTAGTGTTAATCCTTCCGAAAAAGATGGTCATCAAGGAAATGTGGTTTTAGCAAATGCTGCCACCCTGCAGCAGATACTCGAGGACAGAAGGCATACGTCCTACCTTCTCTTGCCTCACCTTCCTTACTTGGAACTTGGAGGACAATAGGGATCTGAATTGCATATGCTGTTGAGTCCTGTTGATGAAAAAATGAGCTCTCTCTATATAACTGAGCCTCGAGCTGCCAACAGGCCAGGTTCACAGCTAAATGTCAGAGTCCTCTTGCCGTATATGAAGAGGATAATGCTGTACACAAAGACACTAGTATGGACACTTGTTGGTAGCAGTATGTAACTGTATTCCACCGTTATCAAGGTTCTGTGTAGAAAAATAAACAGCTAAAACACTCAAATAGTTTTTGGTATTTTTCCCACATGCAAAAAACTGCTATTTACTTTCCAAATCATCTTGACTTTAAGTGGACAAAAGGTAGGAGGGAAAGAAGGCACAAAAGATTCGCTTAATATTAATTTGCATAATAACTAGCTTCATTTATAACATTATGACTCTCAAATGGGTTTAAAATAGCAACTGCTTCCAAAGAAGCTCATTCCTACAAATAAATAAATACATACAGCTAAAAAAAAAAAGGTGTAACCATTAGGTAGCTCACTTTATAAACATTTTTTTCCACTTTAGTTGCTGAAAGACTTAAATAGCTTGACTATGTTTTGACATTCACTGCTATATAATAAAGTAAGAAAGGATGTAATTCAGTTAATTGATGATCAATTCAGCCTGCATTATATTTGATGCAACAATTTGCCATAATAACTTTCTCAATCACTGAGTGGCATTTTCCTTCTCCCATAATTTTCTTGTAAGTAACACCGTATGTCACAACATATTCAGTGGGCAATTATAACGGGAACATCAAAAAAAAATAAACAAAAAAAACACCTAAGATGAATGTGTTATTCTCAGGCTTTCAGTATAGTCAAATAAATGTTGTTTGTAGGGGGAAATCTAACATGAAAGGCATTTTTTCTTACTTAAATTCTCTCCCAAAGGACTGACACAACTTTTCACTGGAAGTGAGTGAAGACGATGTGATGAATGACAGGCCAACAGCTTAATTTAACTAGAGACATAAATTTGTTATTGTCAGAGATGCAGCTTTACCGAAATCACATCCAACCCACACATTATCTCAGATAATCCCTTGTAAGATGTCTGAGGTGAAATATCTCTTAACCTCTGGAGATAAGAGAAAATTACAACTAATGTATACGGCTCTAGATTTTTGCAGTGCAGATTCCACAGGACATAACCTGCTTGTATTGCGTTTCCATCAATTTAAATTGATTTTAGGAAAACCACGTGGCAAGCTGCTTGTATATGGTAGTTCTCTTTGATTAGATATATTCTACCCACTCTTTCTTCTGCAGTTGCCTTTTTGTAACATTTTGCAATTAGGAAATAATTCATGGTGAATAATTTACTTGACAAATTTAGGCAATACAGACAGAAACTACATAAGGGCACAAGAGTCTGTCTTTTGGGAGCAAATAGGAGAACTGGGGCATAAATATATCTTTTTGCAGCAAATTTGTTCACAGAGCTGTAAGTGTGCTTTCAGTCTGAGCTGAAAGTACAGACTGTTTGATGCACTTTCCTATGACCATCTAAAAGTACAACATTCAAAAAAGTTCTTCTTAGACTGTTAGCGCTAATTATATCTATTCTTCAAAAGAAATCATTCTTGTCCCTCAAGCAGATGTGAATAACTTCAGAATCCAGACGGGACTTTAAAAACCTGTGTAGCTTTACCTAGATACATGTTGATGTCAACTGGGTGCTTAAGGATTTTGTAGAGAGACTTGTGCTAGCTTTCAGCTAGCTGCTCTAAACGCACGTGGCAAGTGTGGTTGAGGAAGTGCTGAACACAAAATACATCGCAGCTCTATGTAAATACGTGATTAGCCAAAATTTGGTTGTGTGGGGGGTAGGATCTTGCTACCTCAATCCAGGACATCTGAAATTGTCGACTGTCACGGGAGCGTGCTCTTAGAATTAGTCAGAGGAACGCAGCAGCTTTGTGAGAATAAGAGGGTAGAGAACGTGAGTAACTTTTCACACTCCCTAATGAGGTATCTTTTTTGGATGGAAAAATCAACTTAGACTAGAAGGCAGCAATTTTATCTGATTGCTGTGGTTCCCCCTGCCTTTACTGCCTTAGACGGTATCTGTGGGAGCTGACGTTGACTCATTCTCTAGGCTGCAATGAGAACAGGAATTATTCAAAATTCTTTCTCATGACTATTGTAGCAGAAAAAGGCCAGTAGTGCAATTAATGTCCATTAATGTCATTATCTTTACAAAAGGCTCCATAAAATAATTAGAAAACAGTATCATAGGCGATCTTTAGCCCAAAAGGTTATCTTTAGCTACATATATGCCTAAACTCTAAAATCTCCATCTGGTAAGGGTAACAGAAGCTTTTAAACCAGATTTTGGATTCCGAAGGTATTACCTGCTTGAACTTAAGTATCAGCGGATGTGTAAGCTTTACATTTTGGTTTGCAAGTTTACCAACCAAACCTACATTCATCTACATTATCTTTTCCATATGCGAGAACGGTGTGCAGTGACTGCAGTCTACCTAAGCTCACAGGCTGCTAAGGAGCGGCCTCATGCTGCTGCTGTTCACTGAGTAAGGGGAGCTCAGTTTGAAAATCAGTTATGTCAGTACTCGTGCACCAGAAGAGAAATGAGAATCCTATATGGAGAAAAGAGGGTCTCAGCACCACTCTCCTCCTTCTGGGTCCAAGCATGGGGAGGAAAGTACCTGTGTAAAGGGGCTGATGGGGAGAGGACTGGAAGATGGGAATGGCCCTTGGAATAAAATAGAAAATCATCCTCAGCTTGTTAATATTCTATACCATCTTTTTTGCTTTGCTTATGGAGTTCATTTTGAAGGTGTGAAGATGACTAATATGTATCCTTTTAAAGTGTAACAGATGGTACAGATTTTCTGTAAGGTGTCTTAAAAAGATGATACAGTGATACTGAAAATAAGATGACTGAATGTTTTGGGACTCAAATCACCAGATAACGTTCTCCCCAGCAGTCAAGTAATATGAAAATTCAGAAGCAATACATGCATTTTGGCACCAGATACTTGCTCTCATACAGGATCTTATGCCTTTTTGAGGCACTACAGATATGAAAAATAACACAATTCTTTGGGTCATGCTTGGTTCTAGTGAAGAATCTACATCCAGAGAAATGCGGTAAATCGGGGGATGCCTGTCGCTGGTTATACACGGTATCTAGAGAGTACTCAAAGCCTCTTGTGTTCTAAAAAGGCTTAACCACAGCGCCTATCGAATGTGGCTCTTCACAAGATTTCCCAAACCTTTGCAATATGACTAGGAAGAAGAGTCGAGAGGTAAAAGGCCAGTGCTAGTTCACCCCATCCTACTGCAAACCGGAGTGACCAGCTCGGCTTAGACTTGCAGCCACGTGAAGACAATGGGGTGGAGGCTAAGGCACTTTCCCGGTTTGAAAAAATACATTACGATTTAAACGAGGAGAGAGCCGAGGTCTCTGGCAGAACTGGCAGTAAGCACCTTTCTGCCGTGGTATATCAGTCTTCCATTTTCATGTAGAGGTAATAAACAGGTCCATCTACTCTATAATTTCCACATATGTTCTCAATTACTATCTAAATAAAAACAGGAAGACCCACACGACTAAACAGTCATAATTCACCGAGAAAAATAATTCTCCAGACGTGGAGCAGAAAAATACCTACAAATACTGAGAATGAATCTCAATTCTCCAACACCTCTGGAAGCAAAGCTATATTAGAAAAGCACCTACTTGTCTTCAGTCCTCACTACTCATTTCTGCTCCCTAGATCAAGACAGCTACAGCAAGGGTCTGCAAGACTGAGTTCTGAACTAGATCAGTGGTGTGATCCAGGTTTAAAGAAAGAAAAATAAAAAAGTGGGAGAACATATGGAGTAATAGGATTTTGTGAATAGGACAGTGACTTAGGACTCAAATATCTATTCTTTTTGGCCTTGCCAGAGGTCTGTCTTCCGACTTCAGATAATTTACTTCCCCTTGGCCTCAGTTTTCTGTCTGCACAATAGGAGAGTTATTCTGTTTCTTTTTGTAAAATACTTCGAAATCTACATATGAAGAATGTTTTCTAAAATCCAAGTTCTCATTTTAATGAATTTAAACTATACTTAGGTTTTCTTCTAAACGATTCCAGAGGACATTCTAAAACGTGAATTAATGTCAATGTTTAATTATTTATTTTAGCTGGTATAAGTTCTCAAATGGATTTCTTTTTTCTTTCCATAGTAAAGAAGAGTTTATTTCTGCATTTGTCAGGTGCGCAGAAAAAAGTTCTATGATTCACAATTTTCAGGATAATGAAACTATCCAATCAATAACTAATTGATAAACCTTTTGAGATTGAAAATCATGGGGTTTTTTTCTCTGTAACAGCAGGCTAAATAGAGACGTGATCTCAACTGGGAGTTTTGTCCACTTTATTAAATAATAAGTACATGCATAATAGCTAATTTAATATTCTATTTGGCTATCGGTGAAAGAACATCTTATTTTTAATTTGCTGTTTCATGAAGTCTTGAGATAGACATCACTTCTTTTCTACAAGATTTTAACATGAGTATAATGATGCTGTGTTACGAAGAAAATGTATTCTTAATGCACTTGAATTAAAATTCAATAATTCTTGATCAATATATTCATATTCCAATGAGATGAAATAATGCAGGGAAAAAAAGAGCAAAGAAAATGAGGTATGAAGTCAGGTAAGTCCTGAAACAAACTACAGTGTTTAAGCTAACTACAAACCTTACACAGCAGGGTTATGAAAAAGCCCCAACTTTGTAAACTCTTGTTTATGCATAAAACTTTGACTATATGACTCGTTTCATTCCTTTAAGATCCCAGAAACAATAGTGAAGACTGAAATTAGGTACCTCTAAATTATATCCTGGCCCCACCCTGAACAGTCTGTGCAATGCGATTCTGAAAACCAGCATTATGACCGAGACCATAGGCAACGCTTGCAAAACTGGGGCTTTCATTTGTTTGGCTCGGGGACCTATATCATGGAAACTACAAAATTGTTATATCCTCAGTGGTTAGACAAGATATGAGATACCTGAGCTCTAAGTATAGCATGGAACTGTTTGAAGAGCTCTAAAAAGGAGATATATTTTCACATCAAACAAGCAGAGATAGAAAAGGGAAATCATTCTTGACATAGCTATATGCATTTTGACTTACGTGAAATGACTTCTACGCTGCTCAAAAAATCTAACAAATGCTGCAAACCCAATAAAAACCTGATTCATAAATCCTGATTCTGAATCTCACTAGGTACTTCTTTTTCTGGCAGATCCTGATTCATTATTCATAATTGCTTGGAATTGATGGGCTGGCTAATCAAGAGCCAGCTTATGAATCATGAAAGGTAAATGTGTTTTCAGTATTCTGATATTCATTCACTCACCAAAAAAAACCAGGTAGGCATTCATTATTTGGTATTGTTTCTTATCTCTTCATTTTTGAAGAAGTCAGTCGTAGAACCATCTAATCGTCTAGGTTGGAAGGGACCTTTAAGATCATTAAGTCCAGCCATTAAGCTAGCACTGCCAAAACCACCACTGAAGGGTGTCCCTCAGCACCACGTCTACCCGACTTTTAAACACCTCCAGGGACAGTGATTCAACCGCTTCCCTGGGCAGCCTGTTCCAATGTTTGTAACCCTTTCTGCAAAAAAATTTTTCCTGATATCCAACCTAAATCTCCCCTGGCACAAGTTAAGGCCATTTTCTCTTGTCCTATTGCTTGTTACTTGGTAGAAGAGACCAGCCCCCACCACTCTACAACCTCCTTTCAGGGAGCCGTAGAGAGTCATTTGAGGGAAGAAAAAAAGTTTTAAATTACCACTTCTGTACAGTAATAACAGGTGGGCAACAAACAGATTCTTACATGCTGTAAATCAATTTTATTCTATGTCTACAATAATTGTCAGGACGTGCACAATGAGAATTTACAAACTATACACCTCTTGTAGGTATTATCTGTATCTGGGGACTACTAGCAGGTGAGAGTCCACAGGAGTTGAAATTAATTCGCAAAAGATATTTTTAAAAAGCAAACAGGCTAAGATGACAGGTGGTATTGTTCCCAATTAATAATTCCAACAGTTGTACTTGCAACTAACTTTCAGAACAAAAAACCATACCAAGTGCTGCACTGATTGCCTGAAATGCTCTATCTAAGGGCAACCTGCTGCCAGCAATGGTCAGTTGAAGAAATTTAAGGAGCGATATCAGAACAGATTGTACAGAGAAAATCCGTTCAGGAACTTTTCAAGGAATACAGAGGAACGCTGTGCAGAACTGCTGTGATATATTCTTATTTACACAAGTTTAGGACCTAGTCCTGCTATTCATGTTTATCCCCCAAATTGCATCAAGTTTTCTCAGTTTAAAAACAAACAAACCAAACCAAACCAAAAACTATTTCCCCAAAGTACAAGGAGCTAACAAAGTTTTGAAAGTTCTTGTAGTTCTATCCATTCTTTTTGACAAAGTATGGAAAAAAATGTTTTTTCTTCTCCATTTAAGCATACTTCAACAGAGAATTTGCTAACTCAAAATGTCGTGTCTATGGTGCTCTCAGGCCCTTTATGAACTTTAAAGGAAAGTGAGAGAACATATACTCTGGTTCTTGCCACCAGCATTCATGATATTGGTCCAACAGGAGATATCATGTCTGAATGAACAATTTTCTGCAGGCTGGGAAGAGGATTTTGAAAGTCAATGCCATTGGCACATGTTCCTACCAACTCCCCTTCAACACCCTGTAGAAGAGAACACAAGCAGAATAGCAACCGTCACATCTCAGAGAACACAAAACTTGGAGGAACAGCTGCACAACCATTGCCCCGAGCAATTGCACACAGAAGATGCCATGTTGGGTGGTGCACGGAGACAGCACCAGAGCAGAGCAGCCCCGGCCGCTCTGCGAGCAGCGAGCCTGTGTGTTCACCGCATTCTGTTAGTTGGGTCGTCTGCCAAGAGTATGAATAACCTTTAAGGCCAACACCATTAAACCATTTCTTGGAAAGCCTTACTGTGGTTTGCTGTAGTAAGCCAAGTTTAGACTATATCTGTGCTGCGCTTGTGAGCACATGTGCTGTAGTAATCTTTTAGGGTAATGCATTGGCAGCAGCAGGAGACATTTTATTTTTACAATTGCTGGTGCAGTAGAAGAATATTCATCTGCACTTAAATACACTTTACGGTTATTCACATTAGGGGCAAATTTTCAAAGAGCTGCTAAAGTTTTTGGCCAGGTATGCCACTGCTTTTATTGGGAACTGCATGTGTTAAACTGAGCAACGTGCTTTGAAAAACATACATACGCTTTCTTCCTCTGAACATTCAGGAATGTCTGATTTTTTTCCCCTAAATTGTTACGGCAGTTAGTATGACTGACAGTTTGAAAGATGTGCTGGGAGAACTTTGATTCTCTGGTACAGCGGAGAAAGGCTCTGTGCCACCTGAGGATCCTCTCCAGCCTGGGGAATCCTCCTGTGGCACGGTTCGGAGGCCGCTTAGCATCGCTGAATCAGGGCAAACAGTCCAAAGGGTGAAAGAGCCAGGTCCGATTGAAATAGTCAGAGGTATGTTCAAGCCTAAAATGTTACCCTTTCCTCTTCCCACTCTCCAAGTCTTCCTCCAAAATAGTCATATTTTTGTTTCAGAGCATTTTCCTTTCTAAGTTGTATGCTTGAGAAGAGGTCTAAGCTGATATTAAAACATCCTTTTCCAAGCTGGATGGCCCACCGTCAACAAAAGAAGAGTATATGTTTCATGCAGGCCCTTTGGTGCTCCTGTTGGCTCCAGTCCTGCAGAAACCCTGTCAACTCCAATATCCTGTCAGTTCATAAAGGGAGAGCCAGCCAGGGAAGCAGAAGGACTGGAGCAGGGACTGTATCCTTGTGAACCACATATGGCAAAACAGCAGCCCCCACAAGTTCAGAGTCCTTATTGCGCTGCCCATCCGCCACAGATTTCCCTGATTATGGGCACGTTTTGTGTAAAAGGAATATCAGATCTTGTGACTGTTCCTCTAACAGTGATTCGAAAATGTTTTAATTTATAACAATTATAAAAGCAATACAAGTGTAATGAACGTTATTATTTCAGTCTATAATTAAATGCACATTTTGCAATTTGGAATTAAAATTGGCCTCCTTGAGATGTAAAAGTCTACTTAAGATATAAAACGTGCTGGCCAGAAGATGTTTAAAATATATTTTTATACTTTTTGAAAGAAAGTGCTCATTACTTGAAATATTAAGGCAACAGTTGTATTTGCAGATAAAGGGAGGCAGTCATTATACACCATCCAAGGTGTTAACTCAATGTGTTAATTACTGTTTAACATGGATACAGATGCTGCTCTAGGCAATTTTCACCCAGCATTTGGAGGAAAAGTTCAGTTTTAATCATAATCAAATGAAGCATTATGTAAAACTGTTCTACAGCAACTGTACACTTCACTCAGTACACATGCCGGTGCTGGTTTTAAAAATAGATTAGGACATGTGTAAGAATCTACTAGGTTTAGAAAATTACTTCTCTTACCAAAACCTAATACAGCAGCAGATGGTGAACTGGCTCCAAAGAAGCTGCAGACAAGTCAGTACCCTTTTTTCCAGCTTTGCCTTTTGATGCAAATCAAGATTTTATCCAGGTAAGAAGAGGGTGGAGCAATGACTATTCTCTCAACAAGTGTTTGGATTAATAGAAAGACGGAAGAAATTAATGGTATTGTCACTCAGCTCAGAAAACAGGCCAACCTGAGGAGATTCTGAAAGCTCTCTAGGAAGACAGAATAAATTATTTTTTCTTCTCTGAAAAGAAAGGAAAAACTGAAAGCTACTGGGGCAGTCACTTGCAAGGGCCACTAGTTCAATACTGAAAGACAAAAGTAGTTAAACTTATGGATCCATGAAGGATTTAAAAGATTTTTTTTTTTCTATTAAGGTAGTGATTTCTGGTTTAACTACATATAATTGAGCTAAAGCGGGACACACAGACGGAAGAGGCAGTTGAAGATTTCTGAAGTCTGCATTTGTGATAGTTATATGATGCTAACATTTTGGATACTTTCAGTCAGCCTATAAAAACAGCATCAATGTAAACTGTTAAGCCATATGATACAAAGTACCCATATGTACTCATCTGATGGATTAGGCAAAATTTTTTTTATGCTCTTGGCATATTTTAAATTAGCACCTAACCATTAAGAACTAAAATTAAGGTAAAATGGGTTTTGTAAGCTTATCGCGATGCTGAGATAGTGGATTTTGACAAACCTTCTGCTATTATCCGGTTAAGCGTCGCAAACAAAAAGTAGCGCTTTTCTATAGCTTGAGAATGCAACGTTTAGAATGGTGTAAAGCGCTGAAAATATCAATTGTCAGCAACGCCATACAGCTGGACTACTGGAAAAAATAAATGGACATAATCCTATTACAAAAAGGCACTGCTGTACACAAATACCACAGATTTCAAAGGACCATAAATCTGTATTCAGGGAAAGAAGACACCGTCTTTCTCAAGCAGCAGAAGTTTGCTGGCACTAGTTGTGATTCAATCTTGAGAAGGCAGAAACAGCACAAAATAAACTGCCACAATCTGGAAGAAACCGTTCTTCCTCCTCTCCTACTGGCGTCTCTCTCCTGCGCTCCTACCAGCAGAAAACTGTCAGCTGCCATGATCCGTACCTGGGCTTCACACAGCTCTCTCCTTTCCTAAATATACAGATCACTATACAGAACAATAAAACTCGCACCATGTCATATATGTTTCCGAGTAACCTAAACCACCACCTTCTCCCCAAACACACTTCAGCAGGTTAAATTTAATTAGGAACCTTATTTATGGTTCATTTGTGGTCTCTGGAGATAGAATGGTGTGCTGTGGTAAAACCATTTCAGCTGAAACTTTAAAGGAGGTTGGAAAGGTGACTGATAGAGTTGATTGCCTTCAAGGAATTTTTAAAATCCCTGTCTATTTAGAGAAATACATTATTCTGAGATATCTATCAGAATTTGGCAACATAAGGGATCCACAAACATGGTCTTCATGTTACTAGGCTGTATTTCAAGGTAAACTTTTTTTTTTTGCCCCTGAACTGTTATTTTTTATAGGTATTTTTGTATGCCTGGTGGTTTGTTTTATCCTTTCAGATTTAACTGGAGTGCGGTCTTGATCATCTCTACACAGCATTGCAAGATTTGTTAATTCAAAGTCTGTTTTCTATGTTGTTCTCTCTCCTTCTGAATTGCTTATTCATGTAGGCAGTGCTTCCTCTGAGCTGAGAGGCAGTAACCTGTCACTTGCCTCCGACATCTGCTTCTGTTCCCCACCTAAACCCAGCAACAAAATGTGGTGCCGATTTCTTCACCTTGATCTCTTCTACGGAGCACTGCAGTGCTGGCGAGGCTCGAGCTCTGCTCAGTGCAGCAAAGAAACAAAGCCTGTTTGCTTCCAGGAACACACTATTGTTGAGATGAAGAGGTAAAGATCCGCCAGAACCTTTCATTTGCTGCAAAGGTATTGTTGCTTACTTCAAAACACAGAAGGGCTTTTCTAAGCAACTGTGGTTAGAGCGTGCTGGCCAGGATGTCAAATATCCAAATTGTCTGCCAGGATATAGAATTCCAGAATTAGCCGAGTGTGTGACTAATACAAAAACATTTTCTTTGGGGTTTTGGGGTTTTTTTTGAGAAAGAATTTTTTTGTGGGTACAAAAGTATATGACATATAAAGAAAACCAGCTCTTTGCTAAAGTAATGTTTTTTTTCACATACTATGTCACAATAGCTAGACCATTTTGATTTAAACTTCCAGATATACTCCACACCCAAACAGTGACTCAAATAGTCTATAGTTACGACATACCTGCAATAATAAAGCAACTGTATGTAAATAAATATAATGGAGGCTGTAAACATAGCTGCAGGCTGAATGGTCTTGTCACATTTCATCCCCTCATTTTAATTCAATACTAAGCAAAGCACGGAAATGTTTACCTTTGTCTGATCTTTAATACCTTAAATTTATGTGGAATCATGCACAGATGCTCTGGAAACCAGCCTGGAAAAGCCTGGCATTTTAATTGATCCCAGAGCCTCTTTCCTCACAGCCCCTGCTGCTCCGAAGTCTGCTACTTGCTCCAAAGGGGCTGCGCGGTTGCCTAGCCACGGCGAGCGGCCAGGCAAGGTGAAGAAATCCAGGGGAGGAAGTAACCAATCAATTTTTTAATTTCCCTGTGTAAACAGCAGCAAATCAGGATGGATTTTGAAATCTCATTAGTGGAAAGTGAGACGCATTGTGCGCATTTTAACATATGTATTAACTGTATGCAGTGGCTCACAGCCAGAAATTATAAGCCGTTGGGTATGTTTCACAAAGCTCATTTCAGAAGACAATCTGAATATGTTATTTAAAACTCTGAATGTTTTTGGGGAGGGGGAAGGAAATAATTTTTACTCCTCTATCACTACTATCTTATTAGTTTTAACGTTTTCTTATGCTGTTAGTTAATCCTGTTATAAGAAACGCACCTTTCTTTACATCTGAAAGGCTAAATATTGGCAGAGTTAGGAGGATGACATCCAGAACCAAATCCTGTTGTCAAGAAGATTTAGTACAAAAGGTAGAATTATATGCTTGTCCTTAAAGATTTTCAATTAGTATTGTCTTGGCATACAAGTAAAAATGAGTGCAAATTTATCAGTGTCATATTTGCCAGTCAGTGAGTTGTGTGACCCCTCTGCACCTTCCTGCACCACAGGATGGGCTTCAGCTGTTTCTAGGTGTTTAACACAGGGTGCCCAGGAGGTTTGCCCTCCTGTGTCATTACAGATAAGAGGTTTTTCAAGGTATTCCATGGTTCCTGCAGTAGCACACCAGGAGCTTCCATGGAGAAAGGATCCATGGCCATTTGAAAACACTGACTCGTTGCTAATTTCTATAAAAACATACATGCTACTGTGCCACTAGTAATATGCCACTTCAGCCTTTGAGGTCCCTACTGCCTTAACGTAGCTCAAAATTTTAATCCAGATAATGAAGAGTCTTACATATGCTACACAAAATATCTGACTTTACCACAAGATAATACAAGAATTGGTTTTAGTGATATATTTGGAATTTGAAAACTATGATGCATATCACAAGCCATTTACTCCATTAAAAATGAGTTAAAACCAAATATTATATATACATACATACACTGACCTTGCAGGAAAATGGCTTTTTAATAAGAAAATATAAATTTGCTTCACTGGTTCCCAAGAGAAACCCTTTTGGCACAGTGAAAGTATTAAATATGGACATTAAAGACTTCAGAGATCAATTATTTTTTTCAGTAATTTTGAAAAGAGAAAGAAATCTTAGCCACACTCAGATCCACACGAGTTCTGCTACTGACTTAGAGTCAATACTTCTTCCAACGGCTGTACCAAAGAAAAGCAAAGGCCATTGAAAAAGTGGCCAGGCTGGCTAATTACTGGAGGTGTGTATGATTGGGGAAAAAAAGAAGAGGAGAGGCAAGAAATTGAAGGACCCTGAGAAAGGGACTGGTGTAAAATTTTCCTCAAAATAAATTCTAACCCTATCTCCATGAACAAGGCAAACGTAGCCTATGTAATTCAGACCCAACAGTGCCTATGGGAGATAACACTTGCAAGACCTAGTCCTTACACTGTATAACACGCAAAGTTATTCAGAATGGGAACTAAACCATTTCAGCCACCAATACACCCTGTCAGAGCGATGCAGACTGGCATCTCTGAACACTACTGCATTTCAAATTATTATTTTGATATTAAGAATAGATACAGTGCTCTTCATTACAATCTTTTGATTGCTGTGAGTCATGTTTGTGAACTTCTTGATGAATTGTCTTCCTATAAACTTTGTCTGAAGCAAACTTTGGAGACTTTGTCTGAAGGCTGTCAATAAGAAAAGGACCAGAGAAAGGGCCAGAGCAAACTTTTCTGAAGCACTAAAAATACCATCCCCCCTCTCCTTACCCCCAGCCAAGCTCACATGCTTATTGCAACTTCTCCAATGGTTTCACTTCACACTCCATCACAAGCCTGAATGCAGATGTCTCCAGATGAAAAGAAAGCACATAAAAAAAAAGACTAGTGAGCCAGCAAGAGTTCAAACAACTCCAGGACCTGAACGCCAACGCAGAAGTTGAGATGCAAGGCAAATCATCTGGTTTTGCATAACTAGAGGAAGGTCTGGTTTATTGATATCCAATGCCAGCCAAAAGCTTGAGTTTTCCAAGTACTTCAGAAGTAAGAAGAATAGATTTGGTTAAAAAAATACAAATGAAAATAATTTTAAAAATTGCTATTCACAGTGCGTGTATTTGAACTGAAGAAAACTTCTTGAAAACTGATGCATTAAAGGCCCTAAACTACTCGTTCGTACATAGGGGGATTTATACTCATTTAACTGAAAATGAAATTTGGCCCAGGGCTAATAAATAGTCTGAAAAGCCTATTTACTACAAGGTAAATTACTATTTTCATAGGAAGAACACTGTTTATCCCAGACTTTGTAAATTTTCATTGAGTGGGATTGATAAACTGCATTAATCTACGCAGAGTTGTGCACACCTGATTTTTGTATCAGACTAGTGAATGAAATAACTGTCAGAAATCATGTGACCTTTGAAATTCCCAGTATGTCTAATACAAATGAGCATTTGTATCCTCAAACTGGAAACAGAACAGTCACGGCTTTGGCAGGGTGAATATGGAAAATGGCATTTTCCAAGAGCCACAGTTGTCAGGTATTTGGTATACACATTCCAAATAATCCCACCTTTAAACTATTAAGTTCTTATGTAGGGTAGCTGTCTCCAGAAAAACAATCTACAGCTGAACAGCAGCCATGCAACTATGGTGTTTATTAGAAAAAAAAATTCCTGACTCTAACACAGTGACATCAAGCCCCAACAGCGTGACCCCTGTAAGTCCCAAATGAAATATCATCAGGGATAAATGCTTAAACTTTGAATTTTTCCTTTCATTTTGGCAAGTGGAACTAGTCAAAAAAGTAGACCTACAATTCCTGAAAGATTTTGATAAAGGATAAAGCTTCCATGTCCCTCCTCGGCATTTATGGACCTATATTGGGTCTTCTGAAACTCTAAGACCTTTCAGAGGAATTAGGGATTGGGCCAGAATTTATCTGCCTTTTTCTAGACTTTAGCTTACTAAACAGTCAGCCCAGTCCCCCCTTCTTTTTCCAACATATGAGATGGTGACAAAATTGAATTCGATTCATTTCGCTTACTGAAGTAAAAGCAGGAGCAAAATTCTCAACGGATTACAGAGAATTTGCTTAAACTTCATGTTGATCCATTGAAGCTGACTGGCAAATTCAGAACAACTTCACAGATATTTTAAACAGACCCATGTTAATCTGGGCAGCAAGGAATTCCTTCCACGGCCATCGCCACACTGCTTTGCTATCACCCCACTTTGTCACGTAGGGAAACACACTGGTGTTATTATGAGCTACTTTAAAACCGGTTTAAAGACCCTGACAAGAGCCTGACATTTAGAGCAATATTTTGGATTTAAAGTAGTGGTCTGAGTGAGCTAAAATTATCATAATAATTTGATCTGTTCTTGATAATGAAATAACTAGAGCCAAATAGCAAAAAGTATATTATTTAGCGTCTGATATTACTTTTATTTTCATTTATTTTCATGGGGAAAAGTGAAGCTCAGTCAAATAATGCTAGACTTTATAATAAGTAAGAGATGAATAAAGAGGGTTTTTAGGGGTTGTTGGCTGTTTGAAGAGTTGTTTCTCTTTTTGTTTTGTTTTGTTTTGTTTAGCAAAAATGCTTTTCGTTTTCCTAGGTCTTTGTATAATAAATTGGATATTACTCACATGTCAGCAAACAAAATCCTCAGTATCCTCAGTAAACTTCCCCTGGAAGGAAAAAAAATAAAAATTTATTAAGCACCAGCTATAATCAGAAAAATCCAAGTTGACACTACTTAGCTTTAATTCAGCCTACACAGAAACTAATTTGATTATGAGGGTCAATGAAACCTGTCTTTATCAGACATCACTTAAAAATAGTACTTTTATAAACACAGACACTTTTCTGTCCTCATATCTCAGTTACTGCTTGGAGAGAATAGGGCAAGCGTAGGAAGGACTCGAAAGGGATGCTTCATTCTCAGCAGGCGATTGTGTCCTAGACTGCTTTGTTCTAGCCCCCATTCAAATTGCCAACTCAGGGACAAAATGGTAGTCATTTTCTCTGGCAGATGAAAACCCAACAGGGAAAAATAGACTTCCATGTCCATTGTTTAGAAGACCTATGACTTCTCGAGTCTTCAATCACTATCAAGTTAAACTAATTTTCAGTTCCTAAGTCAGGTGAGAACAGTGTCACAGGAACACTGGGAAAAATATTTGCTCTTTGTCAAATAGATTTTCAGAACAATGAAGGTTGCTGTTAAAACTAAAATCCCAACTTTTAGGTTGAAACTGATTTCAAATAAAAGAAGTACGCACACTAGCACTTTTTTGCTTGAAAGTATGCCTTTACAATGAATGAAAAAGGAGATAAAAATATCTTTTACTCAGAGATCATATGGATGTCACAGTTCAGGCATTTATTTCATCATCTTTCAAATAGCACAAAACCCTCTGATATCTTTGATCTGTTCTAAAACGTGCAGTCCAAGAACTGGTAAGAATGTTAAAACAGACTTTTCATTTTAAAAGATTGGGGTTTTGGCACACTCATCTCATTAGGTCTGAGGTGCTATAATGAGGAGTAAAAACAAAAATAATTTTCTTAGAAATCAAAACTTTTGCAGCATTTTGAGGGACTGCGTTCTAGAGTTCCTCATTTTCCTATTACAAGACCAGCCATCAAATATTTCTTGTCTCTCCCACAACTCTTCACACCAGTTTCCCAAATGGATTTTCCACTTCTTTACCTTTTTGTCCCTACTTAAACATTAATTTTCCTCCCATTTCATTGTGTGCAACCAGAGAGGTGAAATAATTGCGGATGTTCCCCTTTTTTCATTGTGGTAAATAGGAGGACTCTTTTCAAGCTGACAACATACTCTCAAAAAGCTGGACTTTACTTGTTTTAGCAGACATTTGCTTTTTAAAACTCTCAGAGGGACTGACCATATGTTCAGCTCACGTTTGTACAGCCTGGTTAATTTAACCCATTAGAGTCTCATAACTGGCTTGAGAAAGTACGCTTCACAAGTATACCAGGCTTGTAACTGCAATTCTATAAAACACAAATAAATTTTCAGTGTTAGGACACTAAATCTAGGTTTTCCGTTTAAAATATTTTTTATTTTATAGAAAGCACATAAAGTCACAGGCCAGAAACCAAGAAGAAATCCGTTTAAATCATCTCTCAAACACTGGAGATCCTTTCCAGCTTTGACATAGTGATGGTGGAAAATGGACTCTCAAAGGATTTTTATTGATCTTTTGGTAAATGTTGCTTTTCTCATAGTGATATATTTGATTAATATTTGCAGATGTTCCCAATAGTAGCTTTTCTTATGCCGTCACCATACCATTTACATGCTCTGGAGCAGATAGATTCCCAACAAAGGAAAGTGTTGGTTCCTCCCCGTCGCTGTTAAAAGCTTTTCTTCAGAGTGGGTGGAAAAGACAGTATGAAAACTCACCCTATTCTGATAATTTTGAGACAAAGTAAGAACTTTTGCTAAGAGGATTCTGAAATATTTAGTAAATCCTGAACCTCTCTTTTCTATACGTAAAACATTTTGGGCTCCATTTAGCTGGTGGAGAGGTGTAAGTACCTGGGATGAGGAAGAGGAGGATAATGCAGAACATCTAAGTAAGGTCCAAAGTAGACTGATTTAAACAGTAAAATTACTTCCTTTTGCACGGCTGTCATTATCCCAAAATCAGGACTCTCCACTTGTGAGCTTACGTTGAGGGAGGCAGACTTAATACTATGCTGGATGTGGTCTATCATACTGAGGCTGAGATTTTCCAAAATATGCAGTCCTGGCCTGTGTTTCTTTCCACATACTAAGTGGAAAGAGAATTAGCTAACATCAAATGCTTTAAAAATCCCGTCCTTCTGTTAGTTTACTTATTCATAAGAATATGACTTTGTCATGTGAAATTAAAGATTACTTGTGACTCAGTTTCAGTAACATCTGCAATTACAGCAGGCTCTACAAGGTGCAGGGAAAGAATCATTCTTCGCTGGAAGAGTTACAGGACAGAGTGGAAGCAGGTGGAAGAGAGGACGTAGCATCTCTGTCAAGAAAGCAGCTCAGGTAGTAAGAGGCCTAAACAATCCCAGTCCTGATAAAAAGCATACTGAAGCCAGTTCAAATCTTGACTTTAGGATTAGGATCATAATGAAGAAATTATAGAAAGGCAGAATGACATATGTATCCATTTATTTTAAAAAGTCTTTTAAATTAAAGTACATTTCCTATTACTTTGCTCAGCTGGAAGGGAGAGTTAGTATATGTCGCTGTACCGCATTTTGGACAATGGCTTTGCAGGCTACTTTGTTAGAAAGAAATAAGACAATAGTAACTAAACAATATTCTTAACCTCCTCAATGTCTCTCATAAATGGAAAGCCGAAAACCTACTTCATAGGAATTTCTTGCAGGACTTTGTCTGAAACACTCATTTCCAGGGCTGACATTTCATTCTCTAACTCTGGTAGCAACTAAGTAACAAAGCTTAAGTACTCCTTCAGGTTACATTTCTCTGCTTCTTGCACATTCCTTATTCACTGGCTGAAGCCTCAAAGTAGTTCTGCAAGCAGGAAAGCATACTATCTTTCCAACTTATTTTCTCAGTGACAGTAGAAATGCATGACAAGCATCTGATGCTGGCCACTCACATACTGAAGTCCAAATGTTTTAATTGCAAGGTTGTTTGGGGTTTTTTTTTCAAGCCACAGGAGAAATGAGATGAGACATGTCATTTAGGTAGCGTTCATACCACCTAATTTTGGAGAACTGGCTCCCTGTACTCCTATATATGAGTATACACACTAATTTTGGAATCAAATCAACTCCGTTGTTCTCATTTCCTTACTGGTAACGTAAAGGGTCACGGAAGGTGCGGCTCCCAACTGAGACGGCTGCATACAGCTTCCTCAAATTTGGTAGCAGGAGTATTAACCCAGATTTTTCTTGGGGCCAAGAACCGCCTGGACTACTTTGCTTCCAGTCTCAGACTGGAAAAGCAACATGCAAGGTGCTCAGCAAAAAGTATGGGAAGACAAAGTGAAAGAGAATGATTTACAACTCACAGTATTTTCCATATGAATTTCTTCGTATGTGAAAATAACGGAATATAGATGCTGTCTCTGATTTGGTCAAGACAGTCAATAGGGACAGTGATTTTTTCAGAATTCCTTCAGAATACAGAAGTAATTCAGCTGTTTCCATTGTCACTTGTTTCAATATAACTTTATTTTTATATCTTAATGGAAAAACTCTTACCCTTGCTGGTCATTATGTTCACTGTGATTACTCTTTAATCCCATAACGGAGAGAGCTGCACGGTGTTTTACAATAAGACCTGTGACTGGCAGCTATAAAGTCTGCTCCTTTGTCACTTCAGTACAGTGGGTTATCTCATTACTGACTTATGTACCAGAGTATCCTACAGTACTTCTTAAACCTTACTGTATGGCCTAAATGTAACATCAGTGATTCCATAGCCTACTCTAAATCTGCCTTTCTAAATGGAGATCATTGTTGAAATTCAGTTCTGCAAATATGTGCACAAAACAATTGCGTGCAAATCTTGGCAGCTGCAGCTTTAAAGATTGCTTAGAAAATTTAAATTTTAAATCCTGATTCTTCCTCCCAACAACTTCATCAAAGCAGGATCAGCTCTTTAATACGTACACAGAGAAAAAAAAATAATAAAAAAAATATATATTTTACAACTGATTTTTTGATTAGTAAGTCTCAATCTGATACATAGTGGGCTTCATCAGAGAAAACTTTAATGGATTACATGCATGCAATACACATTCCTACTCTTATTACCTCTAATCTCTAGTTTACCTTTTGTGGTTTGTTTTTTTTTTTTTATCAGATTGGTTTTGCCAACCATGCCAGACAATGCTTTTGGCATCACCATTCACTGGCATTCAAATGGGAGGAGGTGACTCCCCTGCCTGGAGGAAAACCCTGGGAAATGGATTTGCCGATGAAACATTTCCATGAGATTAGACTACAAATAAGCACCAGGGTCCATAAATCTACCAATTAAAGTGAAAAATAAGGTAAAAACAGCTAGGCAAAAGTTACTAATTTGGAGAACATTTGAAAACACAGGATGAGTTCATGCCAAAGTACTAGACAAGTTTGTACCCCTTACAGATGAATTTTGCCCACTGATAGAACAATGAATTTGGTGCAAGTCATAGGATGCTGCTTTTAGAGTCAGTGGGTATTTTCTATAAAGTTTGGGAGTTCTCAATGGATCAGAGCTTTGTTCAAGACAACTTTTTACTACTTTTATAGTCTACCTGCTGAGTATTTAAAATTGCTGATGAGGAAGCAGGTACAGGCATGAAGCAGTTCCACAGAGATGTTTCTAACGCCATCAGTAAACTGAGTGTTAAACAGAGAAGCCTCAAAGCCAGTTGGAGCATACAGAATCACAGAATCTTCATGGTTGGAAAGGACCTTTGAGATCATCGAGTCCAACCAAACAACCTACAATCTCTGCCACTAGACCATGCCCTGAAGGGCCAAATCCAGACGTTTCTTAAATACCTCTAGGGATGGTGACTCAACCCCCTCCCTGGGCAGGCTGTCCCAGTGCCTGACCACTCTTTCAGTAAAGTAATTCTTCCTAATATCTAACCTAAACCTCCCCTGTCGCAACTTCAGACCATTTCCTCTGGTCCTGTCATTATTCACCTGGGAGAAGAGGCCAACACCCACCTCTCTCCAGCCTCCTTTCAGGGAGTTGTAGAGGGCAATACAAAGGCTGTTCCAAAGGAGTTCATAATCACCACACTGGCATAATTTCTAACTCTTCTAAAGTAAAAGGAGAGCATCCGTTATCTTATAATTACTTACAACAAAGAACTATTAGAAGAATATATCCCCCTAAACCTTATTTTTCCTTTTGGAAACCTTCTAAATTGCAGTAGTGACTAGTATTTGAAGAAGCAGAGCTCACCTTAACCTGGTACTATTTTTGACCTAAGACTGACAAAGTAGAATGAGAAAATGTGGACTCCAACATCAATTTCATTGTTGTTACTAGTAGTGGTTTGTTTGTTTTTACAATTTCAAGAGATGATTTTGTATTTATTTGAAGTAGATATCAAGTAAGTTGGCAATAGGTCCCTATGAACACCTAAAATGAGCACCATTGTATCTACCACGAAGGGTGGTAGGACCAAGCACTGGAACATGTTGACTGGAGAGGTCATGGAGGTCTCCCTCTTTAGAGATATTCAAATGCTGTCCCGACACAGTCCTGGGCAGCTTGCTGTAGGTGACCCTGCTTGAGTAGGGGGCTTGGCCTGCAGAGGTCCCTTCCAGCCTCAACTTTTCTGTGATTCTGTGATTACAGTTAGCAGAAAGTGAGCAAATCCTGGTAGGACACTTCCTCACTATTGTTCATGTTACAGTATCACTGCAAGTGGGGTACTGGGGACAGTTACAGCACTATTGTCTCCAAGTAAGAACCCCATCATGAACAAATGCCATAAAAATAATTCCTTCTTAAGCAGCATCAAGAACGTAATGCTCTCAGAATACAACAGGCTTACTCCCTCACTTTAAAAAGGGATTCTACTTCACCCTAACGATGAACTTCTTTTCAGCTAGTGGCAGTAGCTTCTTGGAAGCTCTTTGAATACTCAGCAGATTTTCTGCATTATTTATGAACAAACTGGCAAACATAAACTGAGCATAAAACAGACTATTTTTTTTTTAATTAATTAAAATAAATTTGAAATTCTGATACTGGTACATGCTTTAGGGAATCAAGCACCCAGGTACAGGGTTAGTGCATCTGAGCTTTAACCTGCTCCCTTTACTTTGGCCTTCCTTCTGGTAGTTAACAGTGAGATTTTGCAATTCTTGTTGAAGGAAAATTCATTCTTTTAGATTAGTGAAGATTGCATCTGAAATATAACTCTGAAATAGAACTAAAATATTCTCAGCATTGCAATATAATCATATTTAATAATCATGGCCCCATGGTAGCAATTTTTACATTTTCTATTGCCTAGCAAAAATTTCAGATAATATTACAAGCAAAATTATACTTAATTAAAAGTGTTCCATGCTTCACACCTGAATCATTTTTCTTTCTACAGCTCCCCCCATGCTTCTTCATATTCTGCAAAAGAGTTAACATATGAAGTTAAATTCTGATCATAAGGTCATGTTTTTGTTTTATTCTGCAAAAACAAAACAGCAACAAAAGCTGTTAATGCAGACTGGTTTTCATGCACATATTAATACAGACTTTTGGATGGGTACAAATTGTTGTCACAAAATGTACTCGAAAGACCAGTGATTCTGCATGTTCGTGCAAATGTCAAACTATGGCATCATTAACATGGTGTAGTGTCCAATAATTCTCTTCTCCCCATGGACAAGGACTGTGCAGAAATAATTACTTGGCAATCACATGCACTTCATCACTTCCAAATTAGATTTTAGTAATCCACCGCTTTATTTCCAGAGTAATCAAATTACTACAATGGAGTTTCCTTCACTTTTTTTTTTTTTCCTCTTTCACTTGATATTTATTGCCACAGATGCAAACTGTGGGTTAAGCACAGTCAAGAGAGAAACTCTATTTGGGGACAAATGGTTGGATAATGTGTTTTAAAATGTAAATGAAAATGATCCTTTAAATTTTCTCTATTCCAATGTAAACACATTCAGTAAGTCAATGTTATAAAAAAGAACCAAAAAGTATATCAAGAGAAGACTCTGAAGAAATTGAGATTTTAAAATTAAAAAAAATAATCTTCTGATCACACAGGAATCCTTCTTTCACTTTTAACAGTACTCTTACAATGTAATTCTATAAAGAATTTCATTTAGTCACCTTGGAAAACTTTGGGAGACTTAATTTTGCTGCTGTGATATCACCAGAACAACATCAAAACATTTTTTTTCCTGCTAATAAATAATTGACATGTGAGAATTTGAGCTTTCTCTGGCCTCTGGATGAGGCAATTGGCCCACATTTATCAGGTAATGTCTATTCACCACAGTTTCTAATCAAGTGCTTAAATTTAAGCACACAAGTCTCCTGCTATTGAATAAAACCAAAGGAGATGATTATATAAAAATTATATTTAAGGGATTTGCTAAAGCAGATTTTTGGAGTACATTTTACATGTTCAAGTGTTTTGGTATTTTTTGTTCTTTATTTTCTGGAGTGAGGACTTGGTGTTGAAACAAACCCATTGAAATTAATACCAAGTCTTGCAGATCCTCATGATCCATACAATAAGCTGAATTTATTTTTTTTTGTTCCTCTTTTTATGGGTCCTAAGACAGATTATTTTTTTTTATACAGCAAGGGCAGGTAGGTCCAAAATCCAAGGTCCAAAATCATCTATTGGTTATTTGTTCAATCACCACTGATTATGTTGGACCTTTAGGCATTTAGGTACCTGGATTTTACTCAAGTCTCAGTATGCTTTTACAGATTAATTAAGTCCTATAACAGTAAAATGAGTGGTTTTAGCTCAGGATCAATCAGTGTTTACTGAGTCCCAACAAAGAATAAACAGTGTTCTTCCTGATATATTTATACTACTGTTTAAAAGACACTTGGAATCTAATGATGTATAGTCTAGAAGCACAGTTCTCTGTTGCTTGCTGCTGTGATATTAATGCATTGAAATATTATTGCTTCTTTATTTGTGAATGAACAGACAGAAGTACCAAGGTAAACGAAATTCCAGAAATCAGTATTCTTGATAGACTAATAGCCTGGGTCTTTATTTCTACAATAATCAAAGGCTAATGTTTCAAATTAGAAATACAGGCTACTGGTTATTATAGCAGAACCCATAAATCTTTCTTTCACCGCTCTAAAAGTCCAGAATATTTCATATGGATTTTTCTTCAAGGTATCAGTATCTCTAAAGTTTCACAAGTCAGGACTGGGAGAACAACCACATTCCATATTATTCTCCCACATTTTTTATTGGCTTTTCAGTCTACTGTCTTGCACAGCCTCTACTACACAAAGGCATTCTCTGAGATCTTTTGATTTAGGTTACTTACTAGAGAGGACTCTCAGGCACCCTCAGGGGCACAGCTTGCTCTAGATCTATGTCATGAGGTGACAGAATGGAGATTGCAATACTGCGGCCATGAAGGTCAGCCTCACAAACAAGGGAAGAGGGTACCAGATACCCGTGCGATGAGGATCTGGAGAACCTTTCTGAAGAGTAAAGGAAAGATACAGCTCCTCTTGGAGCATAAGCTCCCTCCCCAAAGCATTACCTTTGTGCTAAAGATATTTCTTCTCCTCAACACTGAGGATAAGATCCTGGCTTCACTAAAATCAATGTAGGTTTTGCTATTGCTATAAGTGGGTTCACAATTTCATTCTGTCACGTGTTCTCTTGTTTTCAAGCACAGCTAAGTCAGCACTTCCATTCAAATTTAACTTGCGGTATTACCACTGCAAAACAAAGAAGCAAGCAAGCAAAGATGTCCCCATCTGAAATCTGCCCCAACCTTCATGTCTTTTTAATGAGTGTTTCTCATTTGTGGCAGTAATAATTATGATCACATTTTCATCTCTCAACTGGAACGTGATACAATCACATTAATTGCAATTCTGACTAGGAAAAACCTGACAGAATTGTGTCTCTAGTCGTATTTTGTGTTTTTCACTTTACACTTGCTCAATAAAATCCAGTGTTACAAACTCAAGACCTCAAAATGTCTGCTGGCAAAATTAGCAAGTTCATTTAGCTGTTGTGGGAGAAACTGTGAAAGAATTGTTTTTTAACTATTGAAAGCCTAAACTTTAAGTTATACCTTCAGATATGATATACCTAGAAACAGATATTTTCTCATTAGACATTTATATTAAAAATGGGTTAAAATCATGCAGACATTTTAGTAGAGATGTGTACAGCATAAAATAACACTATTTTAAGGCGAGGGAAGTTGATGCAATCAGTCCGTTACAACCAAACATTCTGGTGCACTCTAGTGGCAGAACATCGAGATGTACAACAGCTTTGCTATTTATTTCCTTTTTAAAATCCTGGAAAAGACAATTTTTTTTATTTTTTTTTTTTATTCTGGATGTACAGGTAAGTAAAGGTTCATGTACTGTATGTAACGAATGTTCTTACATGGGGGAGAAATGAAGTATTCCTAAGTGTCAATAAGAGACAAAGACATCTTGACAACTGGTCTCCATAAAGCCAACAGGCTTCAGATTTAAGGCTTCATCCCAACACGAGCAAGGACTGACTCACATCTCTCTCCACCGCCTTGGAGTTTGTGGCCTTTCACTTTTAGGGTTTTATGACCGATGGCTACTAGTATGTACTTGGTGTAACAGGCATAGACAGGCACACGTGCACAATTGTGTACATCTACATTTACCAATACACACGCACATGGATATAAAAATATTGTACCAGCCAAAGGATTGTAACATGGGAAGGGAAAAGAAACCATGCGTGCATACTGACCGGCAATTGCCCAAACATTCAGAAATTAAACAAGACAAAAAATTGGGAAAGAAGGAAAGGAAACCCAAAAAGGGGACTTAAAGTACGCTCATTTCATGTTGGCTCAAAAAGCAAGACAACCAAATGCTAGTATGATGTGCCCAAGCTTTAGAATTAAAAAGCAGTGCCGAAATTGCATTAAAGTACTGTATGTGCAAGACTGACATTGGTTTTAATGCAATAAAATTATTTAACAGCAAAACATGGAGTTATTAGGAAGAAATTTCAAATATTCTGAGGAGACGGAGAGGGGATGTTCTAGCCTACAAGGAAGACTAAACAAAATTTCTTACCTAAAAGTGCCTCACATATGTACCACTAGACCACGAGCTCATACACCCAGACACTGAGATGCAGGAAGATGAAGTGTCTTGCCCAAATTCATTTCACTGCCTAACGGCAAAGCTGAATTACATCTCAGGTCTCTTGAGTTCCTCTCCGGCGCTTATCCAATAAAGAATCCCCCTTAGTGAGAGCACATATCTTATCTTGAAAACATAATGGAAAGGTGCTTGCTTTTGTGGAAACTATATTTACCATGATCACTCCAGTCCAGGTGATTTTTCTAAATAGTTCTGAGACGAACTCTTATTTAGAAACTGCTATACTGCACAAGAACGATGCTGGCGATTGGGAATATTATACGAATGACTATTAAGATATTTCCCCAGGACACAAGTTGCATTAGGACAAAATAAACTGTGCTGCCCACCCTGAGCATTCAAGAGTCATTATAAGATTTGTTTCTTTTTCTTGAATATACAGATTTGATGTTCTTTTCACTTGCTTTCTAACATCTGAAGGTACCGGTTTTTTAAAAGCAGACAGGTTTCTCCCTGAAGCTTACTTAAAAAAAGAAAAAAACAATCAAGATTCCAGATCTTTTTACATGTTCTAGAACTGAGGCTTAAATCAAGAAGACTAAACTTTATGAAACTCAGAATATGAAAATTCTGAGAAATGACAGAAAAGTATATAGCTAGAGATTACAAATAAATAAGCCAGAACACAGGATAAGAACTAAACAAAGATTCTCTACCTGAAGGACAGCAGAAAATAAAAAATAATTACTTGCATACACAGAAGCCATAATGTGATAGTAATTAGCTTTCCAGGAGTAAATATAAGCACTGCCACTTCTAGACCATTGCTTCTAAAGATTATGTCTACTTCATAGTATAGAAGCACGATAGAACTTCTTTTGATGTGTGTACACTAGCTTTAAACAAGCTAATTTATGTGGAATACAATATCAGAATATCATTTGTTCCTGCCTGGGACCTGAGGTCTGTATTCTGTAATGAAAGCTCGTGCCACAGCATCTCCAGTGTTATCAGTAACCAGATAAGGTCTATACAAGGTGCAGTCGAGTCTTTGGACTAAAAGGTAGGTATTATCTTAGCGCAGTTTCAGATCCTTTCAGATTTAAAATAATAATTTGCATTTAGCCAGCAGAAGTTAATTTCTGGTACCCCTAAAACTTCATGAATGCTATTCTGCACCACGAATGAATCCACTGAAATCAAAGAGATTCCTCAAGAACAAGATACAGGGAGACATACCACGTTTAATTCTAGGCCAACCAAAGGAATTTTATTCCTTTGCTCAGATAAACAAAGTCACAACGTAAGTTTATTGTCAGTGTTCCGTTACAGCCTCATCACCCAACAGGTCAAGGTATAAGTCTGAAAAGGGAAAAAATCTTTGTCAGTGAAGTTGCCTATCATTTGTCACTCAGAAGAAAGCTCACACTCTTGTGTTATTCTGCTAAATTGCAGTTGTTTGCAATTGCTTGCCTGTCCCAAGTTCTCAGAACGTACGAACAGATAAGAAGTTTCAAGACAGTTTACTTTAGAGGACTGTTGAATGTTTTAAAAAAATCTGTAATCAGTAACTTACAACCTTCTAAATATAATTTGCTACTCATACAATTCCTTACCATGAAACCTATTGTGCTTTTTGCTGTATAAAGAGAACAAAAAGAAGCAGTCTTCATTTAGGCCTCCCACTTTGTCCTACACTAATGTGTTGTCTCCCATCTTCTATATAGTTTTTAAGTGGGGAGCTGAACGAGCTGTTTGTGGAACTTGCTTCACATACCAACTCCGAAAAAATATTTTCATGCCATCTGGACATTGCCTACAGGTTGGTAGCTATCCAGACTGGTGGGAGGAAGTTAAGTGCTGGTGCTGTTCTAGTGGTGGTACGAGACAAGCAATGAGTGCTTTATGCGCAGAGAATGACTGTATCTATTATGCCTGAAATTTGCTGCTTTTAGAGAATGGGCTTCCCGAGCTGCATTGCAGGATCCGAGACCACTCGTATGCCAATAATCTGCCAGCCATAAGGACACAGGAATATGTCATGCTCACAAGGGATGTACGTCTTCATCCTAGGGTATTGAAAAGCAATCGGATCACGGAACATACCAGGAAAGTTCGTAACAGCAAAGAATGAAGAGGCTTTGCAGCTGTACCTGAGGAAATGAAGAATTTTACTTGTCTTATTCAACAAAGTATATGTGTTCATGGCAATGGTTGTTTCAAACTCTATTTAAGCACATTTGGCCCTGTTTTGAGATTAAGTAGAGGAAAGGAGTTAAAGCAGTCAGCCCAAGGTCTGTTGCCATAATTGGTTTTAACATAATTTCAGGCTGGGGAATGCCCACAGGATGTTAATCTGCAAGAGATGCCAGAGTGGGCTAGTACTTCTGCTCTGCAAGGGAAATTTTTCATTGCTCGATGATTGAACAGCGCTGGAGAGAAATTGTAAACTGCATGGACAGCCTTTGGATGTGTGCCTCACCCAAAAATCTCAATGATTGCCTTGAGTTTTTCCCGTATGGAAAACGTCTCACCATCCAGACATGGCAGGACGCAAGTAAAAACTTAAAAAAGGATTCTCTTTGCTTGGCTCCTGTAAGGCTTTGGGGTATGGCAGGGAAAATCTGAAGACCATTGATTCCAATTTTTACTCTATTAAGTGATTTTTAACAGGAAATAGATGCCAAAAGTCAGTATATTTACTATACTGATGAATAAACAAAGTCTTTTTTTTTCCCTCCGTTTTTTCCTCTGCTCAAGTACAGAAATGTTTTCATTAAAAGATACTTTGAGTATGAGGGTTAGGCCTTGGTGACAGATTCAGTGCATCAGATGGATACATATTGATTATACACACTACCTAATGTGAAAATACAATTTAGGAAAAACAGAGATGCAAACTTTTAATGAGCAATCACATCCCTAAATAAATGGCGCCAGATGGTTACACTTGTCTTGGAATACTGAAGCACAATAAAGGAAAAAAAAAATTGTTTCTTTTTTGTAACAAGAACTAAAATTAACTTTTAAAGACACCACCCCCACCAAATCAAATTAAGTGAATGCATATTGTATGAATATTCACTATATTACTTGCAAGTTTATCACATGAGTTAGAACATGTCTATTACACGATGATGTTGGGGAAGGTTTTTCTTCCCTTTTTAGAGGTGAGTTCAGTGGAAGTGTGAACTGTTTTCAGCCAAGGTAATGTAGCCTAGCATGATTTCTGGCTTAATAACCATTGCTTCATTTCACTCCTAGAAATTTTTCAGATTGCGTTATTTTGCACTTCATAATGCTGCAATACTGTCTTTTAACTGGTTGCTCTTTTATTCCCAAAACATTTTGCTTTTGGGATTTTAAGTCACAAATTGATGACATACCTTATTTGCTTGTGCAGGTGCTTGCAACAGAAAACTACAGACTCCATACAGCACAGTTTAGTTGTGCAAGACAGATAACTTGAGTGGCTGCTACCCCTCTGGAGAGGAGAGTGACTGCGTCCTTGGGGAGCTGCAGGATAAGGAGCCCATCAGCCTGGGGAAGCTGATCTGCGGAGCAACAAGAGGGAGCTGCCATTCCCTGCTGGCAGCACCAGGCAGGCAAAGGATCAGATAAACTCAGCTTTTTTGAGGTTTCTTACCCATGCTCATCTCACCATCTCCCAGAACAGGGAACGAAACACCAGAAAGAGTATAGAACAATTTCTCAGCAAATCTGGAGTAGTTTGAACTGAAGACAACAGAAATATATTAGATGAAAAATAAATACATGTAAATTAGGATCCAGTCCAATTCATGTAATTACAAAGACACTTAGAGATGCACTTGTATCCCCCTACCAGCATGATAAGAGATGTAAAATCTAGAAATATCCAGGCAAAAAGAGACAGTAACAAGAACTACAAAAACCTAAAAAGAATATTCAAGTGCAAATCCAAGCCCTCAAAATTTGGCATAGCCAGAGGTTAATGCTAACCATGGAGTTATGGCTTCTTCCTTCTCTCTCTCTCCCCTGTCTCCCTCCGCTCAGGAAGAGCAGGTTTTTTGCTGGGACTTTTCAAAAGTGTTTATCCTGGGGCAGACACCCAGCAGGAACAGTTAGAATTTGTTAAAGTTCAAAACACTTGAGATCATTTTTTAAAATAGGAAGTGTAAGACAAGTGTTAGTTATAAAGAGCAATACAAGGACTGCTTATAAACTCCCATTTCCTGGATAAGAGAACGCAATTATCAAGCTGACACAAAAAGCAGTGCACGTTGTTCAGACTGGTATTGATTTGACAAAATATTTCACATAATTTCAAAATAAAGGAGCATGGTCTGGGACTAGAGTGAGAAAAGAAGCTGAAGAGTTTTCTCTCTAGCTCTGCCAAATGACACAATGTTTGATCTAGATTATTTTGGACCCTTTCATTGCATTATTAACTCTTCAGGTTTCAAAAAACTTCATCCAGGTCTAAACTTTGTGATTCAAGACCATCTATAATTGGCCAGTCCAGAACTTCAGATCCAAACAGCCTTATTTTTTTCAGTGAATTTGAATTTAGACCTGGACTTTTACACAGGGAAACCTCTCCTGCTTATGAAAGGTTTTGAGAACCACAGTGAAAGTTATTAATAACAGAAGTCCTATAAGAATCTGCAAAATCTTCCCCGTAGCCATGCTGGGATTTCACATCTTCAGTCAAGACAGCTATGACAGCAGACTTTCATTTTGCTGCTTTCCTGGTTTAATTATAGATTCTGGCTCCTTCACCCACATGGGCTGGTGTTTTCCTCCTCTACTGACTTGAACACATGCACCAGGCAGCCCTGCTCAGCTTCAGCACATAGAGCCACAAGGAAGGCTCCAGTGGGTAAGCAGAGAGGGTAGCAATTTGTGTAAGCCTTGTCCTGCAAGCAAACAAGCCCTTCACCAGAACATTTTGTTCTGATGGATATCTAAGACTTGCAGATAGAAAACCTATGGGAAATAGTCTGAACACATTTATCTTCTCTGCCCTTTTGGTCTGCTCCCCTCTTCCCCCTCATTCTTCCCCCATCTCAATTTCTCATCTTCCATGCTACTATTTTTATCTTTGCTCTCTCTGATTTATGCTTGTTATAAATTCCAGGAATAAATTCATCTTGTTCTTATCATTGGCATTTCGTGTGACAGATCTCATTTGTGTATTTCTATGTTTATAGTTTGTTTAACCTCTCTGCTTTGGTTTTCCACAGTCCTGTTTCTCAGATCTTTGTCTCTCCCTTTTGAGTCCTGTTCAACAACACAGTATATGTGCGATTATCAGTCTCTGAAAATATTTTCAACTACTTTATTCAAAAGTTATTAGACCTTTTCACCAACTGATATAGAGCTTGTTTACTAACTTTTTCTTTCCCTTTATGAATTATTCATTAAATTCTCCATTTTCAAAAATATGTCTTGTGGGAAACTATTAGCTAAAAATTCTAACATGTATTTTAGACAATGAATTCATCGTTAAGGATTCCTGTTGAGATTTGTTTCACATATTTAACAAAAACAAAACCTACGTGCTGAAATCTAAGTCAGTCAATCACAGAAGTGACATTTATTTTCAATGACATGATGATGATCATGTTCCTAAAACAAGTTCCCTGCAACTTCATATCCAAAATCCAAATCCCATATCCTGCAATATTCTCTTAAGGTTTCCTGTGTTAGTGAATAGTTACGTCACTAAATTAGTTTCCTACCATAATCACAGAAAACAAGAGCAGAAGGTAAGTCTAATAAGATGAGCTGATTTTGATAGCTGAAATAATAGATATTCATGGTTTCTGTTGCTTGCATTTGGCTAAGTGAAAGCATTTCTTCTTTAAGCTATGAATAACGCCAGTGTCCTTAGCAAATTAAAAAAAAAAGCAATGTGCATTAGAAATATGACATAGTAACTTATTTATAAATGATATATTGCACGATAAGTATGGCTGGGGCTTATTCAGAAAAAAAAAATTGAACAGAATTCAAGATGCCACCAGAAGTTCTCTTTGAAACCTACACAGAACCATATTACCGTTATTCTAAAAATTAATTATCTAAAAGCAAGGCCTCAATCATAAGCTAAAATACAACTAATATCTAACTGTAAGAAGGCAAAGTTGTAATAAAATCTAAATGGTCTTCCAAATTCAAAATGTAATATACCTTTATCAAAACCTTAGAGGATAAACCCATCTTGGGTTTGTGCTGTGTAGCTACTTGAAAATTGTCAGAACTAAATGCAGAGCATGTTTTCATACCGTTCTAAATAGTTTTACATGCAAATGTTTGCAAACAGTGGTGAAGAGTCTCCCTATGAACAGTAATTATCCTTGTAAATTACACCATTATATCAACCAATTAGTACATATATACTTCGTTACTGCAAACTAAATTGAAAAACAGTGCAACTAAAAGACTTGAAAGGTATAACTTAAAAGCTCTAAACTCAAAGAATTTAAAACCGTTCCTACTTTGCACCAAAGTGGTCTATTCATACTTTATCACAACATCATGAAGTGATTACCATCGATATTACAGCATCAAGACAATAAAATATTCTGGAAGCAACATACATACGTGTGCTACAGCTACAGATTTTCAAACTGAAACATCTTAGCAGTTTCAAGGCTTTAAAGACCATCTTCTGAGAGGGGTGCTGCTTGTGAAAATCTAAGGTTTCTTTAATAGGCAAGTAGATTTTGGCAAAAACGTCGCACAGGACTGTCTTTAAATTACCTTTCTGCACTGCTCAGTAACTAGAACATAACTTAAGCTATTAAAACCATTTGGGGCTTTAAAAAATGCCTTCATGCTGAAAAACTGACTAGTAAAGTTTTAACCTCATACAATCTGAAGCAGCTGGGGCAAGATCATCACAAAATCAGGTTCCGTAATGAAAGAAGCATCCCAGTTCCCATTATGAGCAGCATTTCTAGAGAAACAATTGTTTTTCAAGGTTTCAGTGGTCTGATCACGTAAGTGTCTTTTCAGAAAGTCCTAGACAGTCTTTGAAAGACTTAGTTGAACTTGTCTTGTGCACACAGACACACATCCCAGCTCTGATGCTACTAACCAAAAGCCCTTGCTCAATATTTTCAATAAAAAAAGCTGCTCCTAGATCTGTCAGTCACATACAACAGTCCCTTAATGCTTTCTAATACCTCTTTTTGAAATCTCCTTAGATCCAGAGTTCTGCTACTGGACTAAGCTTGAGGGCTGGGAAAAATAGCTTTTTCCACTCTCCCGCAGAACAAGATCCGCTATGTGTCTGGATTGCAGTGGAAGGGTGTCATCCAGAAAATAAAGGTTCATGAGTTTACACTAATACTAAGTTATGCTGCACTTCCACTATTCTGAATTATCAGGAAACCATAAAACTGTCAAGAAATGTTATGATCCAGTCCCAAGGAGCTTCTCTATGGTGGGCGGGAAGCTGGGAATGAGCCCACGTTGTCTCTGAGTGCAGAGGCTGCTCAGTGTCACTGAAAGATGCTTCTCCCTGCTAGGAAGCATCCATTGTGAAGAGGAACAAAGATCCACCGCCCATTGATTCACACCCGAGAGATTTCTACAATGAGAGCAACATTTTTGTTAGTCAACAAGTGGTCAGAGAAGTCATCAGAAAAAAGCAGTGAGTCGGGGAATAGCTTCCAGATATGCTGTGAGTACAGACCATCGTGGAGAGGGTCATTATTCTGGACTCGTTCTCTAAGGAGGCGTTACGCACAGGTCTGAGGGAGCCTCCCTTCACCCATAACCAAGGCAGGCATGTCCTGATAGACAGCAACAGCGCTCACAGCCGCGCCTGTGCCAATGACAACCAGTGTAGGGAGCCCACAGCTCTTCCCTTGCCTTTCATTTCACCCTTCACCTGCGCTTAGAACAGCGGCAGTGCTGTGCTCAGCAGTTGCGCTTTACGTTCCTACCTGCCACCGCATGCCAGAAAACAGAACCAGTGAAATTCAAAAGGTCCTAAGGCAGATGTGGTCACACTACCCTATAAGAATATATCACAATAAAAGAACTGTGCCAAGACAGCACAAACAAAACATTGCCTAGAGTTCCAGCACAGAAGCCTTACGATGGCGATTTCAGATACCCACCTCAAGGAACCATTGAGGTATAGAATCTTACCAAAACATAGTAGCAAAAAATGCAATTAGCAGAAGGCAAGTTTATTTTTTAAGTGGTAACAATAAACTAGTGAACCGGCTCAAATCACAATGCAGAATCATTAGTGAGCCTAAAACAGATGGTATCTCAGTTTTAGCTATAGGCAAAATGCCAAATGACATGACTAAATAGAAAAAAAATCCCTATAGTATTGCATTTTTGTGCCTATTGAGCATGGAGACTGAAAGGCAGGAACATTTTTAATAACCTTTCTTTGACAAGCTTAAAGCCATTTAATGTTGAAGCCTGTCCTCGACATAAAGCCAAGAGAATAGGCCTCTAGAGAAAGCTCACTGCTGCACAGCTTCACCTCCCAGCAAAACACATTATGCAGCAAAGCCACATAATACTTACTTTCCATTAAAAAAACCAGACCCTCACCGGCTATCGCAGTAGTGACCTTTCAATCCAGGCTTCTATAGTATTTATTGGCTGAAAAGTTGTTTCTATGAATAGCAATTGTCTGGCTTAAAAACTGAAAATCTCTTTTCTGTTTCAGGGAACAGCATTTGCAAAGGCAATGGAGTTCAGTGAAAAAGCAAAGGTACCCAAAAGTAATCAAATGCCGTGTACTCAATGGCTTCTACAAACAACTACTTGTAGTTGCAGTGGTTTTGCCGATACAGCAATTTTCATCAGAGGACCTTAAAGTAACTCCAAACACAACGGCCCTCCACATGAAAGCATTCCAGACATCAAGGCTTCACAACACCTTTGAGAAATACTTAGATGACGGATGGGTAAATTAACTAAATAGCGGGCCAGGCTCTGGACTTCATTCTGGCCCATTTTTTGCTCCTTTGACAGCAGGAAGAGGCCAAAAAGCAGGTCGATCTTTCCATCTCAGGATTCACCTAGCACTGAGAAGTCTCCAGCTGGTCTAACTGGCACCTACTTAACACTCACCTGGAGCAGGATGCTGAGAGTTGTAAGGACACTGGAGCAGTACTATTCTATGGCAGCAATTTCCCGGATGGCCCATTCCAGGCTGGAAGGAGGAAGGCTGGATGAGAACAGCACCAAGACTGCAATGATTTATGCCAGTACTCAGACCAGGATACAACTTGCTCTGCTTCTCAGGTTCAACAACTTGAACCTGAAAAATCCCATTTTTGAGACTTTCTGCTCCTACAAAATCAGTCTAGCAGATACAGGGGATAATTTAAAGACTCGGGCCAAGAAGACAGTGTTTTGTCCAGGTATTACTCAGTGATTCTTTGGTAGAGCTAAAAGAACTCAGCACTGCACAGTCCTATAAAAGAAAACCTGACTCCTAAAAACATATGTAGTAAAGTATAGAAGAAAACCAACTGTATTTTAGTGATAAAAAGCTAATAATACCACAAAGGTAATTCTGTAGACCAAAAGACAGAATTAAATTTTGTCTAACGTGTTAGGTTTTTCTAGTGTCATTTAAAGAGGTGGCACTCAATTCTGGCCTAATTGAATCCCCACTGATTTAAATGGAAATCTGTGTTGCCAAATCTTCTGATTTTAATCCCAAGTCTTGAATCGCTGATTTTTTGTTTACTTGTTTGGTTTTTAAAAAATAGAAGCTCATGTAGTCATTATATTAAATTAGATTTTTTTTTTTTTTAAGGAATCTCAACTATCTGGGTGTAGGGTAAAAAAAAAAAAAGGTAAATCTAAAGAACAGAAGCCTTAAGGCTGTAGCACAGAAGGGAAGCTGAAAAAAGAAAAGATCTCACTTTAAAATACTTCCATGTTTAAGCCAAACTTATGATTTGGGGCCCAGATTCTAACTTGTAAATAGCAAAGCTGCAACTACTGAGCATTGTAATAAATATAAAATGGAACAGAATTTTGCTTATACTGTGCATTTTATGTATTATTAATCATTCTACAAATGTGGAAGAGGGAATTCTCAAAACCAACCTGTTAAAATTGTTTTTTTCCCAGAACAGGGTCTAGTGTCACTCAGAACTAAATTAGTATTTTAGCAATCTCTGCTCCTTTGAGCTCTAGTTATTGGCATGTATTTTGCCAACAGATTGTATTTGTTTTTCAAAGGTTCTAGTAAGAAAGAACATTTATATAGACATTGGACATTTCCCCCTTGCATTAAGGGTTTCATCTTGTCTCAGCTGTTTCATTTTCTTTTCTGCAGCCCACAGTGTCCCTGCTACAATAACGATGAGCTCCGGGTTTCTTCTGTTCCTTTTCATAAGGACACAAGGGCATTGAGGCTACTTTCATTCAGAGCTTTCTGATCTCAGTGAGTGTTTCATTTAACCCTTACTGTGTAAGTTAATAGGAAACCCACCCACCCCCAAGAAAGGCAAATCCTGCAGAAAAGCTATTAATCTGCAGTGTTGTTTCAGCCGTATGTGATAAGCCCTCTTGGTTCTGCCACACTGGATCAGAAAGGGCAACACGTTTTACTTTTCAATATGAATGAAACAGATTTAAAATACCATTAGACATCAATAGAGGCAGCAGTCTGATGTAGCTCCATTAATGTGAGAGTATATACAAAAAGTATGTTGTAATCAAATTGTTTTTCCACTTCAGTATATGTTATTATTTTTTTTACCTGCTGCAATGGAAGATGTAGTTGAGTATTATTAGATTCAAATGACTGTGCTGTGTTCAATTGCTATTAAATTGCCTTTTGATTCATTAAATTAAATATGCACACTGCATTGCACAGGGTCATTTTCAGAAGAGCGCTTTAAAGATACAATCTTCTGCCCTTAAAAGTATCCTATAAAACCAGGCTTAATAGTAAGCAACACTTTTTCCAAAACTATGTATTATGTCATGCATGCTTATGAAGTATTTAAATTGTTTAATATTATTTGCTGTGCCAACTCACTACTGCATTAATGGCTACGTTGCTGTGTGTTTGAGATCTTGCTGCATCAATAGAATCATAGAATGGTTTGGGTTGGAAGGGACCTTTAAAGATCACATAGCCCAAGCACCCTGCCATGGCCAGAGATATCTTTCAGTAGGTCCGGTTGCTCAATAAACATAATGAAAATGGAAATCAATGACAAAATGTATCCTTCTTAGCCCGATTTTGAATAAGGTAGACTTCGTAGGACACAAAATGAGAAATATTCTTACTCAAGCTGTTGAATGTCAGAACAAGTCGTGGAGGTAGATTGGAAAGTTCATCACATGGTACCCCCATCACTGCCTGTGCTATTCCACCATGCAGAAACTGGCTGTCAGAGACGCCTAGCAGCAGACCAGTTCTCCTTAACCCAGCACATGCCCTGCCCCAAAGAATATTCATTATAAGCTATGAATGGTGTTCCAGAAAGCTAGGCCTTTACATAACATTCTTTTTGGAGAAGTTTGTCCTTTGGAGAAGGACTAGTTCAACTAGTCCTTATTTAAATACAATGGGAAGTTTTATTACAGGGAACTCGCATAACAACAAGTGTCCCGAAGGGCACGGCAGCTCCATTAATACACTTATTTTGTTACTGGCTCTCATGGGTGAGAACATCGGCCCTTCTGCATCTTTATGGGTTTCAGACAAAGTGCTAAGTGATTCCAAAGTCTCTGCTCTTCCATGTCTTTCCATTTAAAGCATGATTCCCAACCTCCACCAGCATTACAGCATAGTGAAACTTAAAACTGCCTGCTTCATAATTATAAATATGTTATTGCTCTCCAGCATTATCAGCCTCTAAAATCCTCTAACATGCAGTTGCAGCATATTCCCCATCATATTAGGAAAAATTAAGATAAAATCATGTACCTGGAAGCCTTAAGAATTAAAAAGAAAAGCCCAAAAGTTCCTATACCTAGTAGAATGGGCAAAAACATAAATGGGAACATAACTGTTGCCAGTGACCTCATGAACAGTAGTTTTTAGAGAAAGAGCAAGAAGGAGTGGAATGAAAGAGGGGTCAGGCTTGCATCCACCCCCAAAACTGATGAAATGACTTGGCAAGTAAAAGGAAGCGTGACACAAACTGCAAACACTTTAATGCTTGCATAAGGAACTATAAGGAAGAATTTTGGCTCACAGGGACTCCCATTTCTGCGTGACCCTTTCACCTTTCCTTCTAACAGGGAAGAGGATAACAGGGACAAATTCCTGCCTCTAATGACATTAAAATTACAACAAAGAGATTAGCCTAGTATTTTATCTATTTTTTTACATCTCAGGCATTCAGAGAACAGTCGTCAAATATTAAAGATATTGCAATTATCTATTTTTTTCTTGTGCAATATTATAGCCAATTTATTTTTTTCCTGTTATTTAAATGTCTCTACTCTGGTACGCTGAACTTCTGAAGTTACAAATGAAGCTTTTGCAGTATTTTTTTTCCCTTTTCCTCTTAAAAATATAAAGGATTGTCAAATTCTTTTACTCCTTTAGGTTTGGGGTTTTTTGTTGTTTTTTTTTTTTCAAATATAAAAATGTGTCAGTGCTATATTGCATGTATAACAATGGAAAATGCCGGCAAATAAAGTTTTTTTAAGAAGGTGCTTCACCTAGCCATTTATTTTGGAGGCTCCAAAAATTCCCACTGAAGAATTTAGCAATATTGAAGTGTCTTCTGGAATAGAAATTCAAGATAAATATCTTTGTATTGCTGAGAGATGATAAACCTTGTCTGAGTGTATGCTGTCTCAGATAATTCTCAATGGAAAAGTGCTGAAATGACATGAATTCTGTTCTCTACCTCCTGGAATATAAATCTGCATTAAAAGTTCATTTAGTCTGTTCACTTAAAGTATAAGGTATATGACAAAGTATTTAGCAATCTATCTGGTAGTTGTCTTTAGATATCTTATATTCCCTCAAAATGGCCTATTTACCACTGTAGCAGGTTATGAATCTTAGAGAGATAAAACACAGACCTAGATTCAAACCAAGTCTGAACATCATATTTATTCATCATGTTTGATTATATATTGTACTAAAAAAGTTAAAAGGTTAAGAATCTGGAACCAAAATTTTAACTTCGGTCTTTCTTTACCAAAAAAAAAGTATATGAATTAGTTCAGACACCTAACCTTTTCCCAGATTGAGCTGTTTCTTCCCTGAAGTTCTGACCTACAGTTCCATTCTTAACATAAACTTGCTATTTTTCACCCTGAAAAAGTCAAATTATTGACTTTTTAGTCACCTGCGCATTTTTCTATTGTGAATCAACTATGCCTTTATTTCATTGACAAACAAGGTAAATCAGAATGTAAGAATGAAGGCAGATTTTTTTTTAATGCTGAGCAGTTTTTAACTGATACGTTAGAAAAATATAAATAAAAATATTAGAATGTTTTTAGTGTGCTTGCATACATTATTATGAATGTATACTGAAGCTGAGAGGATATACCAAAAAGAATTATTGTTTTCCCCAATATTTCAGCCAAAAGTATTGTTTCATTAATTAATAGTGGGTTTTTAACAATTAAGGATTCCAAAGCATTTTGCAAAAAAATTAATTTGGTTTCACAGATCTCTAAGGAACAAGGAAAGTATTATTAACATTTTATAGGTTAAAAACCCAACAAACACTAACTGCTGCGTGATCTCACAGAAATCCTGCAAAAGCAGAAAAAACAAACACTCTTCATCTGTATTTAAGACACAGTTACAAGAATATAATTTCAACACTCTCCAAAACGGGCTAGTGGCTACCATACACGCGTACAAACCAACCTTTGCTCAGCAGCTCTGCTGGTCACTGAACGGGTTTGCCACACAAAGCTATTTTTTTGCCGTGAATCCTTACACAGCTATGGAAGGCCAAGGTCTCACAACAAGAAAGAGCTGTTTGTATGAAAGGTCCCTGAACAATCACAGTTAATAAATTGCCCTGAAACCACGAGGGCACAGCATGAACAAAAAATTTACAGGTGTGGAACAGATTCTAGCACAGGGGGGGAATCAAACAAGTGGTGAGTGGAATTTTCTCTACATTTGGCAGAATGTTTATAGAGAAAACACCACGGAAAGTGAGAAAAATTCAGAATACCGAATGTATTTTCCAAGTACCTGTGCCAAAAGTAGTAAAAAATTTGATTATTTACAGCATAAATCCTTGTCATATGTACAAGACCTATGGCAGGCCTAATGCGATCGTATTAGTTTTAAGGATTATTATGCTGCAAGCATGAACCATTATTCTTTCGTGTTTGCTTCACTCTAATAAATAGGTTATCTTATAATAAATAGAATCAATTAAATTTACTGGCAAATGAATACTTCTATTAATGAACCTATAATTTAATGAAATTAATGAATCCATCAACAATCGCTACATTTACTTCTACATATATGGATATATACACAAATCAACTCAAATTATTTTTTTTTTAATAAATAGATATTAAACTTTTTTTAACCTGAAAACTAAAAATAAAAGCTAACTATGCATGAATTTTTAAGTCTGGATTTCCTTAATTTTGTTTCCAAAACGAAAACAAAACCAAATGATGAGAACTGCTTATTTGGATTGTCCTTAGTCAACAGGTACCATACGAAGCAGAAGAGAGACATGTCTGGTGATGAAGCCAGAAGAGAACAACGACCCTTTGCAAAAGGGCAGGATGTCTATTAGTCAAAAGTGATGTTAGTCTATCCTTAGGTTTCCGTGGGAAAACGAGACCAAAACACTACAAACTAAATCAAATTCTGCCTGAATCAGAAGGCTGACTGGCTGATAGAAGAAGGTTTTTCATATCTATATTGCCGCCAATTCATTTCCGTAATTCTGTGGATCAGCATATTATCAATATCAAGAGTTATGAAGTAGTGTTAAACCTACAGATCAACATTATGTGAAAGAATGCCATTTGAGGGAGATGGGGAAGTGTAGTTTGCTAGCAGATATCTTGAGTCTCCCAGATGTCTGAAAAGAAAGAATACATCATCAGTCAAAACAAAAGCCGGTTCATGAACTGCTAAACCAGAAACTAAATGCTCCTGACTTCATGCCAGAGAGGATGCAGTTCATCACAGTTCCACATACTTAATCTCTATCATTGCGCTCAATACTGTGAAACTTTAGAACAACTCTTCTGCCCCAAGGAGTTGATCATTAAAATTAGCAAAAAAGCAAGTCATATAGACAATGCAGTTCAAAAATAACACACCATATTTTATGATATAGATGCACTAAAAAAATTGTAACTCGATATTCAAACTAGGCACTAAATTATAAGGGGCCTTAAATCTGCAAAAGATGAAGATGCTAAATATTCTCTGATGCAGAAACATGCCAGCAGGCAACTCCAAGGGACTGATAACACGCAATTGCTATTGATTTCAGCTACGCAAGGATAGCTCACAGCTACTTTCAAGGTATCCATCCTTAACGCAGTTTTGCTCTTCCAAGCGTGTAAGTGTTGCGCAAGAAGTCATGATCTTAGTGTGCACAGACCCTCTAGAGACAAGACTCTCTATTCCCCAGTTAGGGTGTCACCACAGAAAAGTCCATTAGACTACACAGTAACAGCAGGCACATCATTTATTAGGGCATATTCTGTAGCAGGCAGCTACCCTAAAAATTTCAGTGAACAAAAACTGGGAAGAACTCCATGCTATAATCCAGCCTATAGCTAGTGTTTCCTTGTTCCTTCATCACCTCTTGCTGTAAACCAACAGCAAGAGTATGCATTTTATACACTTGCTCTGTACAAAGCAGAGTACAGGATGACAAGATAGTTTCACCAGCAATGAAAGGACAAATATGCTAGCAATGGTGAAAAAAAAAAAAAAAAAAAAGATCTGCAGGCCCTGCTTCCCTACCATTAGATTACTTCAACCAATAAAAAGTTCTGATGCTATTCACGTATTTTCCTTGGGTATAAACCATTTGTAACTGCATTCACCCAGCTGCATGCCAGTGAGCTCATAATTTTAAGATGTTTGTACAAGCACAGTACAGCTGGGAATCTTAAAGTATTTATAATGCAGCTGAGAAACTAGGAGTTTTGAACAGTTATTTGTAAAGCTGCAGCCTATCCAGAGAGATGCCAGACAAACATCCCTTGGTGGCTGTGTCGTAGCCTAGCAGCAAAAGCACCAAGTGTTGGATTTCTGGAAGATATGAGATTATTCAGCTCTTTCAAAATGACTTAAATGTACCCAAAATGACTTGGGTACAGTGATACCCAAAAGCTTAAAAACAGTTAAGACAATTTTGTTCTTTAAATTAATGTTTACTTATTATTTTATTCAAATAGAAACCTCAAAAATGAGGCTGAAATTTTCCTTTTTTATAACTTGATTCCTATCAGGTCCTCAAACTTTGGAGGGGTACTGAAACAAATATGACATTAGTCCACGCAAAGAACTTCCCGATATGCACTGCCATGCTGGTTTCCAATACAATAGCATAGGAATGGAGTTGTGAAGGGGCCACATTTGTGGCAGGCAGGTACTGACTGGGTACATACGGAATGTCTGATACCTCAGTAAACCATTTCACCTTCCAAGTTGGTAAAAAAGAGCATTAAAACCTGAATTACACTGAATATTCTCCACAGGATATCTTAATACTTATTTCTAACAGCCTACTTATGTGACATAAATTACTGTAAGCTTTTTGTTCCATTCTTTAACAAATATCCCAAAAGCCCGAGCTAAAAAGATATATGATGATTTCCTTGAAACGGAGAAATCTACAGCAGGTAAAAACACGAGACGACCGGGCTTGACAGGGACTGCACCGCAATACGATGTGCTCCAGTAACGCCCCCCACCATGGTAATTTAGCTCAGTAAGCCCATTCATTTTTCACTTCCAAAGGCCAAACTACTACAGGCTAACTACTACTCAGATTTTCAATTTGGCAATTTTTGTGAAACAGGGAAAGGCTTACCATGAAGCACATAAAGGCCAGAACCTCAAAATAAATTCTCTGGGTACGTATTGCCACAAAATCAGACTCAGGGATTTCAGTTTACACCCCTTTTAAAAACCAAGGCACACAAACCACATCAGTTACTCTCAAAAGCTTTTCCCACTGTTGTTCATGAATTGTAACACCTATCATAACCTCATGACAGAATTCATAAGTTACAGTAAAAAATACACATAATAGACAGTAACATATCCCAGTCCTAAAAATTTATTTCCTGCTGTGGGACTATGAGTTTATCTGCACAGTGGTACCCAAGATTTGCAAGATAAAGAGATGAGTGTACAGCATTTTCTTATATTATGGGTGCCCACAGTTATCAACTATTGATATATAACAATGACTTTACCAAATGTGTCTGGCTGACCTGATAAATTGTCATCTCTGAATAAATCTTGTTTTTCTGCTGAAAACTGCTGTGGACTTTTTGTGGAGTTGAATCTCTGGTATGATAAGAACACGGATGCTTGCAGTCCATCTCTTCGTTCATGGAATTTGTTCATGCTATCATTTTTTATTTTTTTTTTTTTACAAGTAGCATAGGTAACTTGCCCCACCATCACTCATCTCTCAGGATTTCGAGGGGGTTATTCTTTAATTTTTACATTATTTTCAGTAGTTATTGAACTTTCTTCCGTTTATTAAATCACTCTTCGCAAGACAAAGGTATCTCCCTTTTCTGATGTTCATGAAAAATCCAGCCCTTTTGCAAACAGTCACTGTTCTCTTCCAGCTTCATCACCAGACATGTCTCTCTTCTGCTTCATATGGTACCTGTTGACTGAGGACAATCCAAATAAGCAGTTCTCAGCAAACCGCTTTTGTGGTGAAGACGATCCCTTCTTTGTTTTCAGTTGGAGTGTTTATAATGTTTGTAGAGTATATACTACAAGTTCCTTCAAATATGTCCCAATCAGTGGTGTGAGCTGAAGATCTTAATTTAAATCTGTTTATTGATTGTCTGTTCCATAAAGTAAGATTTGTTCTTATGACCAGCGTCATTTATGCAAACAAAAGGCACGTAAATAGTGCCTGTGATGTTTTTTGCATTGCAGTATCTGGCCATGGTGCAAGGAACTTGAGCTATATTGCTTAATTCAGTGAGCAGAGAATGTTACAGAATTAATTCACCACTCACTACAATCAATTCAGACAAAATACTACATTTAAAACATTATTTTTTTACCATTCAGTGCAAAAGAAGGATACTACCTTAAACTTTCACTAGGCTAGACCATTAGCTAATATAGCCGTAGCCTAGACGTGTTTGCTGCAGCAGGGGTTGTTTTTCAACATATGAAGACCTCTTCCTATGTCTGCAATACATGACCTGTCCATACTGGGTTTGGGGAGCAGACTTAAGCTCCTGCTAAGCTTAATTCATCTGCACTGAAGTAAACTACATGTGCACGGCACAGCTCTTTGTGACAATGTGCATTCTATTATCAATATTGAAAGCATATAAAGTTCAATGCTCATTAGGTCTTTGTTTATAACATTCTTACGGACACATCTCTACTCCATATTAGCTTGGAAGTCCTCCAGTCATCTCACACTGGTTTGTGTCCCAGCAGGACAGACCCTTCTGAAGCCCTCCAAAATTCTGATCTCAATCCTATTTAAAACAGCTGCAAGCTGCCAGAGCCTTCTCATCAAGGCTGCCCATAAACTGAACAGAAAAAACACTCCAGGAGTACCCAAAAGGCTTATTACATTATGGCACCCGGATACAAAGGAAATAATTTGGAAAGAAAAAGAAACAACAACAAAAAAACCCAAACCACCTTGCAGTCTGCCAACATCAGGAGGAAGTCGAAACTTACAGTCAGAATTGAGGAGAGATACTTTATTTCAATATTGCAGACTTGAAATAAATAACCGTGAATACTACCCACAAGTCCAACAACTCAATGGACACAATCCACAAGAACAGAATCCATAATGATCCAGCACTTAAAAAACCTGTGAGGAATTCCAGAAAAACCCCAACTAAATGTGCATTTAGAGATCTCTTAGAACATGAAAAGCAAACACAGATGGCTCAAAAATGCAGAGGATTCCTCTGGTCTGAGTAAGAGGAATTAGCCACTCTGAACTGGTTCTCACTTTGCTCAGGAATTGGCTCAAAGAACAATACTATAAAATTATGAAAAAGTGCAGAGGCAATTTCTGAAGATCACCAACAGGCACGCTGGCTTCCTCAAAAACACAGCAAAGCTGCACTCTTCCAGCACAGCAAAACAGTTTCCCTGAAACAGCGCCCGGACCACAGCACTGAAGGCACTAAATCTCTGCTCAGCACAAGCTGCTGCTTTCCTCCCGCAAACCTCCGCAGCAAACCTCAGCCCCTGGCAATAAGATCAGCTGCTCTGGCACCCACCTTTCCAGCACCAAAACTAAGCGGCATTCCAGCCTGCCAGTTACCTGTGACAGCCACCCAGCAACTATAAACGGCTTAACGAGATTCAATTTGGACATTAAGAAACTGGTTGCTTCTAAATTTTTGTCAACTTTATCTCAAAATGTGATTCTATTATACTTGCACTTCTAATAGTTAAATATCTTTCGGGTTTGGCTTTGAAAAAAATATTTTTAAGTATTGAATGCTTAATAAAAATTTAATATAAAAATTACATATACTTCACTATCTCTATGTAAATATGTGCAAAAATATTCTCTGAAATGTTATAGAATTAATAAGGAAAATATATATTATGAGTTTAATAAAGAGTGCATTTAAAATTGCATAACTATATCCCTGTAGGCAAGTGGGAATATGAGGCACTGACTGCACGGTCCCTCCATTCTGCTCGAGGGAATCTCATGTTACATACAGCATTCCAAAAGCCTTGGCCCTTCTGCCTCTTAACCACTGCTGAATACCTCTTTGCTTTCCAGGGCCAGGGGAAGGAGTTTCTTTTTAGAGAAACTAAACTCTCTAAATAAGGGGATGCATCTTCATGAGCTCAAACTGTAAGAATTTTCATGTTACTACTTTAAAAAGAAACATGCAAGTGTTTCAGATATATATTTTAAGGAAAATAACATTTTCATGCATCCACACCTGGACAGATTTGCAAAGAGCTGCTGTATTCACGTGGGCACCCCAGCAAAGCAGGTTCCCCGCTGCTACTACCATTCTCTTCTGCAGAGAACCCCACTATTACCCGCTTTATCCTCCTTCCTCTGTTACTCATGACAGCAAAGCTTGGAAACAGAAACTTTTCTTCTGATTCCCCCTCTTTTTACATTACAGACAGTGGCAATCTAGCACACAGTCTTTATTTTTTAATCCATATCTTATTATGAGTCGAACAGTATGATACCTTAGGAATAAGACCCTGCCACTGAAATAAATTTCAGAGAACATCCTTATGAAAGTTATAACTTAGCAAAACCGAACCATGAATCTTCCAAAACATACTCAGGCCAAAGGTAATCAACTCTATGCGTCACATTAAAATAAGCAGAGAAGGAAGCATTTTAATTAATGAACTTGAATGTTTGAATTCATCCTGGGGCTTACAGAAAGAAAAAAAAAAAAAAAAGACAAATTACTGTTCTTGGTAAAGACCCCAAGGAAATAAAACAAACAACATTTAACAGAGCTCAATTTTCATTTGTCACTGAAATAATGAATACTAAAATAATAATTAAATGCCCTAAAGATTTCTATGGTAGCTGGTAATAACCATATCATGAACCACCTAGTAAATTTTTGCTTTAAGATTCCTTAGCTGTAGGTATGTTGGTTTAGTGGCCTGAAATAACTGTGGTACAAACCCTCAATTATTTTTCTGCTTGCATATCCACCCTACACGGCTGCCTGGGGGGCTGATTAGTGGCCCAGCAGTTCTGACTCGAGGATGTGCTGCAGCTCTGCTACTGCAATATCCTTTGCCATTACCTTAAGCTGCACAGTTTTACTCCACTCTGCAGGTCAGGCCAGGTGACCCGAGGTATCTCTGTAATTAGCCTAGTACTCAGACCAAGATAAAAAGCCCTACCAACAGCTGGCTAAAGCTCAGCCTGTCCTAACAACATGGCCTGGTTTTTTTTTGTTTTGATTTGGGTTTTTTTTGCGTTTAGGAGCGCACAAAGACCAAGTTTGTAACAGACCATGAACAATATCCATAGCTGTGTAAGCTCTGACACAAGGTGCTTCTTTTGTCTCTCGCTCCACGACACAACTGGGACCTTGAGGCCAGCTGAGCGCCCACAGCACTGTCACAATACGAGTAGGAGCAATGGAAAGATTAAAATATTAAGGAGGGAGAGAAAGGAAAAACTAAACCAGCCATTTTGCTGACATCATTCTCCTGAATCTATGGGAGTGACAAAAATTCTTGCTTAGGAGAGCAACTGAGTTTCACCATCACTAATGACAATACAACTTTTCTGTCGTGGCATTTACCTTCAGTAAAATGACTTTGTCACTCATTATTTATGCTATGTAAACATTATGTTCTTAAAGGTAAGAACAGAAATTCTACTTTCACGTTCTGACCAGTATAACTCAATTTTATTCCAAATTTGCCCTAGAATAAGTTTATTCTGATGAATTGGACAATACTTTCTTCCTTTTTTTTTTTGTCTGTAGCTGTGAAAAACTTGTTGTTTAATCATAGCGTACAGACTTTTCATATAAAAGTTTTATGAAAAGCAATGAAGATGCTTTATTTAATGCTATACATACTTTGTGCAGACTTAGTATATTTGCATATATTCTCACCAAATACTGTGCAAATTACTGCTTTCTACTTAAAGAGCGGAGTAGCAAGAAAGTGAAAGCATTTAAAGATGGATTTATAGGTTGATTTACTCTTCATTGAAATAGAAATCCACCCTGGGAAGAAACAAAAAGGCAAAAAAAGAAAATAGAGATAGTATTGAACACAGTAATTTACGGAGTGACAAAAAGTCAACATAATAAAATAGAAGAAAGCACTGCTACAGTGTTATAGCAGGATAGATTCAACTATATGAAATAACCTAAGTAATCTAAATGTGAAATGCTAAGAACATACACAAAAAGGTCTGTGCATTTTGTTAAATAATTAAGCCATTCTTAAAAGGCCAGTTCAATACTAAGCTGCCATATAAGATCTTACTTTAATTCTAGTTTAAATGTTTTAAGTGAGAATAAGGTGTGAATAGACCTTATGTTGCCTTTTGCACAAGATTAATTTCAGCCTTGCAGCAAAATGTAGAGAGCAATTGGCATTCTTTAAAATGTCATCCTGCTCATCCCATTAGAGCCAGCCACCAGCTTCTGGTAAAAAAAAAAAAAAAAAAAAATCTACATCCAATCTTTGCAGGGTTTTATAGGGAAATTGTAAATCAGTAGAATAATGAAATGGGTTCGAAGGAGAGAAAGTATAATGAGAATGACAGAAAGAGACATCTTGGAATTAGAGAAGGAAAAAAAAAATAAATAGAAAAAGTAAATTAAACCTGTTGGCTGCAGCAGCTGCACCCAGTGCCCCCGCACAGAGCTGGGCCGTGCCTGCTTGTGCTCAGCCCCCAGCACCCAGTTCTTCTGCTCCAACCAGCACCAGCCTCTCGCCCACTGCTGGGATGCCTTACAGGTCCACCCCACTTTTTTCTCCTCTTCCAATAAAGACCCCTGTTGCATCATCCCAGTAGATGCTGAGTTGGACTGTCTTGGAAATTCCTTTCTCCAGCCCGTGGTGTGTCCGGTCACCTGCCCTCACCTGGTTCAGCCTTTCGTACCCGCTGAGTTTCCCCAATTTCCCAGCAGACTTGACTCCCTTCCTGCCCAGTAGCAGGGTAAAACTGACCTGAGAAAGGAGAGACCACTCATCATACAAAGTTTCTACATGTACAAATCGCATCCATCTGAAATGCAATGAAGTCTAATTCTGATAAAAGCTCTGTATCTAAAAACAAGTGGTATCATCAACTCATTATAGATACCAGAACCGTTACCAATTAGTTTCATCAAGGGGACTGCAGAGTTAGTAATCTAATTTTCCCGATCATAAAAACATCCCTGGACTGTACCAAAAGAAATATTTGATTTACTCTCTCCCGGAATGCTTTTGCGCCTGTGCATCCAGAGAGAACATTGTGAGTTCCATCAAGATTTTAGAACAGAATTCGAGGCAGAAATGCAACTTGGCTCCAAATAATCTATTTTTACTGAGAAACTCTGACCTGGAAACTTCCTTATTTGATGTGTCAGAAAGAGCATGGTAATGTCCCAAAATATAGACCTGGGAAAAAACCCTCTGCAAAAGAACCCATATATTTAGATGACCACCTAGGCAGGCCCATTTGTGAAGTCTCTGCCTCTCTTGATGTCAAAAGAACATGGATGAGGATATTTCGACCCTTTCTAAATCAACAGATACATTACTGTGACTCAGAGTCAGGATTTCTCTTGCAATTTAGTCTACATATTTCTGTTTCCTGACGTACAATACCAACATACAGGAAACCTAATGAAAGGAGTTGCTTGCTGTTACTGGGGTGGGTGGGGGGAAGATTTTGAGCTATTAAGTCCTTTCCATACTGGTCTACACCAGGGACAGCAGAAGAAACATGGCTCTTGCTTAATATTTCTTTTCTTTTTAGCATTGGTTATTTTGCAAATGACAATTTCAGAACAGATATTATTAGATATTTCCTACAAATAAAGATCTACAACACAAGAGGAACCGATGACCCTACCTGCTGATTTACAAAGCATTCAGGGTAGCGCACAAGCAGGCAACATTAAAACATAATGAAAAACCTCAGGCCACTTTTTGTGAAGGAACACTCAAGAAATCAAGGCACAGAAATCAATGAAAAGACCACTAAGTTTCCATGGGGATTTTCACGTACATCAGTGAAATGGCATTAAATTCCTACAGCTATTTTTCTCCCTACTTCTCTATCACCAAAAATTCTGTGTTAAGAATACTGATGATAGGACGGCAAAACATGCGTCTGTACAGTTACACATGATGCTAGCAAAGTAAACCTATCAAGTCCATAAATTAATGTTCAAATAATCAGGTAGTATGGCTTAGGCAAATCAGCATAATTTTAACATGTCCTAGATATTTAATATCATAGAAAATCAAACCTGCCTTTTTCCCATTTCATTTGTGTAGAATTGAATGGTTTTCTCAAAATATTTTTCCAGACCGATAGTTATTGCAGAAAAATATAAAACAAATATGCTGTTGCTGACAGCAACCACCTACTGATTTTACAGCATGGAAAAGTTTCAGATTACAGTTACTTAAGAACTCCATGTGTGGGTGTGTTTGTTTAGGTGTGAGAGAAAGCTTAATTAATCAGCTGAAAGTTTATCAGCAAACACACCTAGTGCTATTAAATTCTCCTACAAATTTAAAGTAGTAGTAAAGGCAGGCAGACTTCATTTTCATCAGCTTACACCTATTTCAGTTATTATGGTCGAATAATGGTCAGAAATCAAATTTTAAAATATAACTGTGACACATGAATTTTAACAAGTGTCAATCCTGAAAATCCTGAACAGATCTTAGATCAATGCCTTGTGTTCCAAGCGGTTCCACTGCTCAGAAGGCGTGAAATAGAAGCAGACCTAGTCTCCTTTTTTGTTTATTAGATCTATACCCTTCTAAAGTCATCTTGCACAGTAAGAAGTCTTTCTTCTAAATGGAAAATAAACAACTTTGTTTTCAAATGATGAAATAGGATTTTAAAAAAGGAAAAGGACCCAACAGAAGTGAGAGCAATAATGTACTTTTTAGAATAAATCTAAGCTGATTGAGCAAAATATACTAAAAGTTACTGTCTTTCAGCCCATCGCATGTGAAATGACTACATGAATAATTCTTAAGACAGCCCAGCTTGTGCAGCTTTGCAATGGAGTAACACAAAAGAAGGCCCTGCATGTTTTTCCGATGTTTTTCACCTAATCACTATGTCTTCCCATTTTCTGAACTGTTGGTCAGGAATAATGAAAATACCCACCAAAGAAAGCATAAAACACTAATGCAGCCAGAAGAAACTGTTGCGCATATCCCCTACCCCTGCCATATGTTCCCACATATGGATCTCCCACCTTTGCTCTAGCGCACACGCTCTTGAGCTAGGGGGTGAAGCGGAATGGGAAACGACTCAAGTGAAACCTAAAGTGTGCTGGGCCAGCGGGGCCTCTCACCCACGTAACAACGCGACCACACAAGTGCTTGGCTCCCTCTAAGAGCAGGCGGGAGGGCCAGGCCACCTCCTTCAGCACCAGTAAGGCTTGTAGGTCTGTGGAACCGCGGCATTTTTGGGGCTGGAAGTGGAGCTGACGGAAATCGCCATCTTCCAGGGCAGGAGAGGAGCTGGGCTGCTCCTCGCAAGGACACAGGCTGCACAGACGAAATACCAAAGTTGCCACTGACCCGGCAAAATTCATCATCCAGCAGCAATTCCAAGGTGGACAAACAAGCTGTGCATCGCTGGCCTCCTCACTGCTGCGTGTTGGCTCTGGCTCCCTAGGCTCTGAAGTAGACAAACCCAATACAACAGAAACGATCAGTCCTCTTGTCCTTTCAGAGACCCTTGGATAGATTTATAGGTCTTGGTAACACATTTCCAAGGAGTCAAATAGGGCAAGTGGTTTTGTAGCAGTGAGGTGCCCTCAAAAAATAAAGCAACCCTCCCCTCCAAAGAAACAAAGTTCTAATGGAATGAAATGGTCCAGCAATTGTCTCGGAAGTGAACCAGTGAAGGTATGTGGAAAAGTAGTACAGGCTTCAGTAATAAACTGTGATGGAACAGTAAAATGCCGTCTCAGTAAGTATATCAAAAATTACCATTTATTTTCTCTTTCCAGAAGCCCGATTCTAAGCAAGTATAACTTGTCATAGCTCTGCAGCAATTCTGAATTAGATCAGCTGAAAATTTGGTCCTTGAATCGTAGAAATTCACATCTGAGAACAAGAGATAGGAGAATGGAATTCCACATATGCCTGAGAATACCGGCATTTTGGCTAGAGCTGGTTTCTAATGCTGCGTTTCATTAGTAAAGCTAAGGGGAAAAAAAATAAAAACCAATGACTGCCCCATGAAAAATTAGGAGAGAAGTATTTTATAAACCTTTGTTAGTTTAGCTGTTATGAGGCTATTGCATAAGTACCCCATACTAATTTTATTGGCTCACAGCACATATAATTTGAAAGTATTATGTTACCTGCATAAACCATACATATGGTTCAGAATGTCAGCGTAATCTGTCTGTGGGAACGGTAATGTATGGTTCTGGAATAGAGATGGTGTACATAAATTATGCAAGGTATTTTCTAATCCCCACAATATTTCAAGGAATGGGACAGCCATTATGTAACAAGAAATGTCTCCTACACCTTTCTGACAGATGGGACACGAACGTTATTGCTTTTCCCTGTTCCTTCAGGGCAGGTCACTCTCTCAGTTCACTACAGTAATGTGCCACTAATTCTAAAGGCTTAATCTTTCATTCAGATTTCAGCATTTCATTGTGGTGGAAAAGGTACCATTTTCCATTTGCTTTATATGAACTTAATTACTTTTTACCATAGGAGTACCAAAGGAATAAGAAAGTTGCCTAGATGAAGTGTACAACTGTGCATGTGATGAACAATTTTGTTGGTAATATCAAATGGCTATTTGCTTTTTCTTAAAAGTTGCCTTTGAACTTCTGTGAAACATCCAAAACATCTTAGTCTCACAATTAAAGGACAGATTTGTGATGAGACCCAGGAATATAAATAGCTGCATCAAGTGGCCAACTGCCACAAACTCCCCGTATCACTCTGCACAAGTCATTTGATTTCTCCGTTCTTCAAGTTCTCTTGACAGACTGACAACACTGTTATTTACTTTCTTTAGAACTTAATTCAATTAAAAGACATAACTTTTGGCTGATAACTTGAAAGTGAGTGTATTTTACTTTTAAAATCAGAATTTCACAATCCAGAAACAAGATTTGGCAGTGAAAATGCTGTTACACTGCTACTTTTCCTTAAAAAAAATTGGTACGTCTAGAACTACAGGACATTGAAGTACAAGATTGAGATTTTGTAAAAATGTATTAAAAATAAGCATGCCAAACATCACGGGAATTCATACAAGAATATGAAAATCCTATTTTTACCATTACATATCAAGAACTCTCTTCTACAGACAAGTTACTTTAGTTGGACCAATCCATTTTAGCTATGCTTTACTTCTGCATGACAGGCTTAAAAAGGGAGACTAAAAGAACGAACATTTCCACCATTTGCAGTCACAATTCACACTACAAAAATATGAAGCTAAATACAAAGAGAAACAAAAAACAAAGGTCTCTTCTAATCTTATTGGAAAAAAATTCCCCTCAGAGTTTAATCGGTAGATGAACTTTTTACCTCGAGTACACGCGCAATGTTCACCAAACGTCAAAGTCATGATCTTCAGCATAAAGAGCAAAACGCCACTGTGCCTGAAGCTTTTGTGGTGATGAGGATTCATCAGGTGTGTTAAGATTGTGTGTCACAGCTGCCAAGATGATGAAAAACCTTCCCATTTTAAGAGGCTCTGTATTCTATGTTTATTTGGATATGCCTTCACAAAGACTGAAGGAGGAAAAACTTAATCCAACATCTGGGTTATTTTTCTGTAACTAGAAGACAGCAAAAAACTTTGTTTTACCTTTTATGTTTGTTATCTATTATTTCTAATTGCTGCTGGAAGAAAATGAAAAGATTAACATAAGGACATCGTCCCCACCAACAAACAGTAATTCTAATTGGCTTTTGAGAATCAGAACACTTTTAAAGCAGCCTCTTTTGCTAACCCATACCTTGTTCTAAAATAATGATTTCCGGTTCAGCTAACCCATTTCTTGGGCCAACTGCATGGGATAAAGTCTTTTTTCCCCCCACTTCAGATATCTTCTAAAAAGAGTACTAATTTATTGCCTTGTGCTCATCATACTCAAACAGTGAGAGAGAGATAATACTCATGGTCATTTCTTCCAATTTATAATGCAAAAGTCAAAATATGCATTCTATAAATCATGGTCCTGATTTGCCATTGTCTATAATTTGTTAAGTCTTCTCAATCACTGCAAACTAGCAATAACCATGGTAATCGTTATTTCTGGTATTATACCTTTGCAAAGCAAACATAAAAAGGACTGAACAAAGCCCATGGCAAAAGGCAATTGGATTCCATGGGCTCAAAGAGTTTAGGAGATCATCATATCAGTTAAATTGTGATAGAACGAAACCACATGCAAGTGTTTAGAGACCGCGCTCTATTCCAATGCACACATACACTGAGAAGAGGTCCAGTTCACTGAAGCATTGCAAATAAAAATGCAATCACTTTCTTGTGCTTAAAGTGCTCTATGAGGAACTGAAAGGTTAATGAGCAAGGTGGCTTTAATTGCTTTTTTCTAAATACCTGGCCTATAAACTAAACACAACTGCCTTTAAAAACTCCATATTCAAAAATTTCTATAGTAAACGTTCTTCTGTTGGAATTTTCTATTCGTGGAACTGGACTATAAATAGGGATATAATATCTTTAATAGGTTGCAGACACCATACTCTTTTCAAATATCCTGACTGTGCTAGAGGCTATAATGACAACAGCGAAATAGCTTAGATACCACTGGGAGCAATTTGTCAGTGCAGTGCACAGGGTTCAGTGTTTTCCTGTTGTAATTAGTGGCTAGTGCATGCTCACCATTACCTGAAGTTACTGTAGTAATTCCAGATTCAACCATATGTCCACTGACTAGTGGAGTGTGCATGTGTCTAGGTTTGGATAATGTACCTTCTGTAAATTGTTCCTGTTAGTCCTTTGCAATTTATTTCATGTTTCCAACAACAGTCTTGAACTGACAGTGTCAGCGACACGTGTTTTTGACATTACTGAGAACAGAGACAAGAATGATTTATGCCATTTTTCCCCTTCTCAGATTGAACAGGTATTAAAATTGTCATACGTAGAAAGTCATGGGACAAAGACAGTTTTAGAAAACTTGACTTAGATGGAAGGTGTGAAGATGAGAGTTTTACGTTACCAGAGTTAACACCTTAGGAGTCATTCCTCAGTTACTTAAAAGAAACAATTATTTTTTCACATTGTAAATTCCTTACATAGGAACTCCTGCCCTACACTTTTGTATGGTCTTTCAAAAATAAGTGCAGCATTTCTTCCTGCTTTGGTGGCGATATTGCCCATTACATTTCACACCAAAATACGTGCTCTGTCTTGCTCAACTACTGTCAGTGACAAAAATCCATTCGAAAGAAAGCAATATTAAGCCTGATCCAGATAAAACTTATTTCTCACTTTTACTGGATGGGCTCCAATAGACTCAAACAATGACTGCTTCAAAAATGTTATAACTGCAGCTTTTGTTATGAACCACATGCTCTGTGCTACACTCACCACTTACAGAAGATCAGGCTCACAGGGTGTGACAAACAGCAAGATGCAGAATTTTGCAGGGGCATGCACTGGCACAGCGCCCACCCACTATTTGGGTGAGATCTTCTGTGCAGATAAACCACATTTTTTATCAAATCAGAAAGAGCAAGAGTGGGACAAGAGTGGGAGGAGGCAAGATGACAGCAGCTCGCACTCTATGGTACTGTCACTGCACTCAAATCACACTCAATCAAAACTCACACGGTGACTTCATGCTTCACAAGCCAGTACCACAGAATCACAGAATCATCTGGGTTGGAAGGGACCTTTCAGATCGTCAAGTCCAACTGTTAACCTAGCACTGCCAAATCCATCGCTAAACCATGTCCCTAAGATGACACACCTACCCGTCTTTTAAATAACTCCAGGGACGATGACTCCACCACTTCCCTGGGCAGCCTGGTCCAATGCTTGACAAGCCTTTCAGTGATGAAATTTTTCTTAATATTCATTCTAAACCTCCCCTGATGCAACTTGAGGCCATTTCCTCTCGTCCTATCACTTGTTACTTGGGAGAAGAGACCGACCCCCACCTCGCTACACCCTCCCCTCCTGGCCCGTGCTGTGCTACTGCACACTCCAACGTTTATGTTGACTCTAAAACAAAGAGCAATACATTGGCTCTAGTAATAGTGGCAGAAGTCTTCTGACAATGTAAACGATTTCTCCAGCTACAGCGGTCCCCCCTTGGGCTTTGAACTATAACCATGCATTTATGGTGAATATGATTTGCAAGATGAATGGTGACACATCCCCAGTTTAAATCTGCCCATGGTGCCAGCAGTCTCACAGGCCTGCTACCTGTAACAGAGACAGGGTCTTTGTTCCACACAGCAAGAACTTGTACATAAAAAACCCCAGAAAACTAAACCTCCAAAAAACCCACCAAAACCCACCATGATGTTATCAGCACTAACAGCAGGATCGTACTCATGCTTGTCTTGCAAGTCTGCACTGTGTCATGGTCTTGTGTTGCACCCACAGCATTAGATGGAGCACCCAGGAACATGCGGCCTTGAAAACAGCTACGCTTCTTTGCAAACCCTACATCAGGAAGATCCAGAGTACCCAGATTCATATCGATAACCAATGTAACAAGTTGTTGCTTCTTTGCTTATTTTTCTTTTTTTTTAATCCTCACTTTTTTCCCCTAACAGGCCACAGGATTTCACTTGCTTGGTCCTACTTTTAGCCAAGAAACTTTTGCTTGAAATAAAAAAAAAATCATATTTGTAGGAAGACAATGAGTCTCTGCAAAAGACTGCAAGCAAACAACGAAAACCATAAAAAGTGTTGAGAAATTATCCATTAATTTGATAATCTTACCACTACAGAAAACTGAATCTGCCTTTTAACAGTTTCAAGCTTTCACTTCCTGCTGCTGTGTGCTTTTTAGGTTAAATGATGGTTTGGAATACCATCTGAAGATCTGAGGGGCTTTTGTCACCTTGTTGACTTTTGGCTCACGCAGTAACTAACTTGTTATAAAAGTAATTTAAAAACAATCGCAAGTATTCACTTGACTACTCCAGCAGTAATAAGAAATTCTAGTTTCACATTTTAGAAATTATTTATTTACTACACTATGGTCATGCCGGCGTTCCCTTAACATATATTATCTTTCAACCTGAACAAGTTTTGTGCACATTTACGAGGAATAAAAGGGAAGGTGCTTGTTATATTTGTGAGAAAGAAAACCTGTAAACAATAAAGCAAAATACTTAGGCAAATGGGAGGTGAATTCAGTGCTCAAACTAACTTGAAGCAAATAAACAAATGAGGGATTATATTATTTCATTAGTAGAATCCAGCAAAAAAAGCATCTTCTTACGCAAGAGTGAGTCAAAAAAAGAAGTAGACATAAATGATGACATTTTCTTCCTTGTCACTGCCAATGCCTAAAAATCCCTGTGTAGCTGTCAAGACCTTTAGTTTCAGATAGAAATTGTTCCTCTAACTCGACAAACATTTGCAGTTCGGCAGAATGCTAAGCACGTCCCCATGAGCACCATCAGCCCTTTTAGGAAACAAACACAACTGTTTCAGGAGGACGCAAACACTGGTGCTATTTCTGTAGGTAGGAAGAGAACTCCATGTGTCTTCTCAAACATTTGGGCCAGACCAAGCAGCTGACTGTCACTCTTAACATATTGTTAAATGTAGCTTTCCTTACACCTTATATTTTTACTATGTAAAATAAATTTAAGCTTGAAAAGAGATACCATTTACAAGTCAAATTGTAAAACACCTGAACTCAGCAACTTTCACCTCAACATTAGAAATGATGAGGCTGTGAGAGACAACAGTACATTATTTTTTGCCAATAGCATAATGATTTGAAAGCCTTTTCCCCAGAGCATGGCATCTTTTCCTAGCTGAAAGGGCAAGCTTAGGCTACTGCAACATTAAGCAGCTGATGAATGACCTTTTTGTCACACTTGTTTTAGGGATTGATCACGTCCAATTAATTCCTAGAAGAAATCAATTGTTCTTACCTAGCTCATTTACATTAATAAGAAAATATTAATGACTTCACTGCCTGTAAGTATTGGAAACAGAGGTTACATTTACATTTTGGCCTGCCGGTATTTCAAGAGGATTCATTACCTCCTCTTATAAGAGCAAAACAAATAAACCCACACAATTTTTCCCAGTTATTCAGCATTAAAATCAAGTATTTCTCTACACATTTAACTTGACAGTTGGATCACATAACAATTAGTCTCATATTGCTGGCTTATTTTTATGGGTGTAATTTTTATCATACACAACAGAAAGCACATAACCATTTTCTTCCATTGCTAACTTTATGTTGAGAGAAGCACTATGTACAGAAACTCAAGACCACAATTACGATTTCCTGTTCAGATAGTCATAAAGTCTAACACACCATAAGAGGAACGGAGATACAAACATGCAGGTAAAAGCAGTTCATATAATTTCATTCCTGGAAGCGATCCTTAGGAAAACATTCAAACGTAATCTTTGTGGTGGGATTTAAAACTCATGACGACTGCCAAAAACTTAAGTAACGCTTTATCAGATGCTGGGATTAGCCTCTTTGTGAGCTACACACTATGAATAGCCCATGTCTGAGCATTCATCCTGGACTTTCTTCCCAGAGGGAGAAATATAATAGGAAGGTACATTTCAAGGCAAAAGTCAGAATTTGATTGCTATATTCTCTGTTCAGTGCATACTGCTATCATTTCTGGTAAAATGTCCTAGTTAAGGGTTACAGTAAATTGATCACATAATACTACAGGAATTTATCTTGTAATAGAAAAGGAATTTAAGAGCTGAATACCTAATATTATTAATAAAACAGGTCTGTGAATAGAGACAGTTAGGGGATACAGTTTATATTATTACCTGATCCTACATTAAATTAAATAGCTGGTAAAGTCAGAACTGCAAGGAGAAAATAGACTCTCTATGGGATTTTTCAATTGGAAACTTCTGAGTGGGTAGCACAACAGTGGGTATTTACTCCCTGCATCTCTTCTGTGTCTAGAAACAGCCCCCGAGCTTTGCTTCTCCCTTTGGATCAGAAGTCCAAACCCATCTGTGCAGAGAGACTCTGCTGCCACCCTCTGTGGTATCTGAGATGATTCAAAATACTAACTGTAAGTAAAATGCCAACCACTCTAATTAAAGATTTAGGGACAAAGATCCTAGTTGTGAAAGAACAGACACAAGGAAAAACTATTAGGATATAATTAAATATGGAAAGCAATATCAGTAACTCTAAGGTATTGGCACACAAGGAATGAAAGTGCTGTTGGAACACGAATTACTTCAATATTAAAAAAAGCAGTAGTGGTTACATTAACCAGCTTACCATCTTTTGAGGCTGCATTTGAAAGATGATAACAGAATGCATCTTGATTATGTATTTACCTCTGGTCTAGTTCATTGCTACAAACATCTTTTTTTCTGAGATGTTTAAAAGAAATATATAGGTAAGGGAGAACAAACACATAACTGTTTCCAGGTTGTCTATCATCTCTTAATCTGAAATTCAGTACAGGTATTTTTCATGTACATGAAATGTAATGAGTACAATACTCATTAACAGAGAATGAAGTATTTGGTCAAAATAACATTTAATCCCTCATGCGACAGATACAATACTGAGAGCAAGCAGCTTGTGAGAAGGATTTATACTAATTATTAACTGATAAAAGCTATTTTTCCTGACCATACTTGTAATTATTCAAGTCTATTTTATACCAGGGCAGATAGCATATTGTTCTTTTGCTCTCACCTCTGTGAGAACAACCCCGATTTAAATAGGCAGTTTCCTACCCCGCACACACAGCTACATTTCTTCTTAATATTCTTGCCTGTTAAACCATCGATCCAAGTGGTCACTAGGGAAGGCAGAGACTGAGAGCTTTAGCAGAGCAGCCAACATCGAATCAAAAATCTTTTGATTTATTTATTTTTTTAATCACAACATTCACAGACCCAAAGCTGTCCCCAGAAGTAGCAAAGCCACTCAGTTTTGGTGAAGTGGAAATCTACCCTTTCTCCAGGACCTTCAGAAAGGAGCAGTTTTCTGCATTTTCTCCTCACCATCTCCACTTGCATTTTATTTTTCTGTAACTTTGCCCATCAAATTAAACAAGCTTCTCAAGCGGGTGGTTCCTGTGCTAGTGGTGCCTCTGCTGTATTGTGCATGGCAATGGTGTGGGACCTTCACTTGCACTCTGCAACTGGTCATTCATCCAAACTCTTCATGACCAACAGAATTTAGCTTTAAATCTTCCATCTTTCAGAAACAGCAGAACTAAAATTAGCCATACAACTTCAAGTTAGCTTTCCAGTTAAACCATACCTGAAAATACTACCGCCATATGATCAAAATACTAGTCTGACTCCGTGACCTAAAAAAATATTCTTACACACAAGAAGAAAAAAAAACAATCACTTGTCATTGTCACTGAAGAACAAGAACACTAGACTTTTATTCACCTAGCTGGGGCGTGGGGGAAAGAACCTTTGCGTGCAAGACAAGAATTCATTGTAATGCATTATTGGACTTGACATTTCCACTGGACATTCTGAATCTAACAAGTGTTCTTTCAGTCACAATTGGGCTCATATATTCATCTGAATGGTACCAAGCTGCTTATATTTTTTTCCTAAAATTACTAGAAAAACATATAATTTGTTTTCTTCTAAATTTTGCTTCGTAGGGTTATTACAAGGTAACAAACACTTCAGAAGAGGAAAAAAGCAACTTAGTATCAAGACACCTCTTAGTATGTCACTTGTGGAGTGTTACAGTACTGTTTGACAAAAGGTAAAGTGTTTTCCCTTTACTACTTTAAAAAAAAAAAAATCAGTGGTAGCAAAATGTATCCATCTTAGCTATTTATTGGCCAAGTAAAATCCTCCCGATTCACTATCTAAAATAAGATGCCTCAATACTTACCAATCTTGTGAAACAAAAATCTAACAGTTTCTTCAGTCATCATTTTAATAGAGAAAATAGCAGAGATCTGTTTCGCTTTATTAGTAAAAAGGGGAAGAAGGTGGTGGGGGAAGAGGCAGTAGTCTGTCATTTCTAATACCTTCTTTCCCATGACAGTTGAGATTGTTTAGGTCAAGAGTTTGCAAAATTTGGGGCTGCAAACCTCAGCATGCAAATACGAGCTGCAAATATGTAGAGGGAGGAGGTTGCAGACATCACACTTTTTCCTTTCCTGTTTACACTTTAATTAAAAACAAAGTCTCAAAATATTTTAATTAAGTGTCATTTGCACAGCTACCTGTCACACTTGACGAGCGTGCCAAATAGGGGATGTGAACTGGTGCATTTATTTCAATAAATGCCATATGGATTTTGGAATTCAGTAATCATTGATCTGGTACCTCTTTATAATATATTTGGGATAGATTAGAACATTTTGGCGAAATTGCTATAACCAGGTGCTTCTGCCTCACTGAGTCTAAACTACATTTTACTATTTGGTTTTCCTATAAGGAGGACAGAATCGGAAATCAAGTACATATGGTCTACACTGGCCCATTTCTTGCCTTCCCCTCCCTAATTATTTCTTTACTTTCTTAATAAAGTCACACTGAAGGGCCTATTACTTCTTAGCTAGTGCAGTAGAAGATTCTGTAGTTGCACTTAGCTAGTAAAAGGTGTAATGCTAAATTACTTGGAAAGAAAACATCTGTCTTTATGAACTCAATTTTATAAGTGAAAACTTCAGTTTATCAAAAAGTAAGACTTGAAATAGTGCAAATACAAACTCTCTACAAGCATCAGATTTATCCTAGAAGTAGTTAAAAGCTGCTAAGAGACTTAACTCCCAGTCAACATGCCAAGTACATTAGGAAACATATCTACCTTGACAAGCAAAACCAACAGTTAACTCTCACTGAAATTTGTTAGAGACGCGGGTACATGGGAACCGTCAGTTTTTAAACAGTTGAGGTCAATTATCCCTCACTAAGAGAGGGTATGCCAGCAGCTTTGACCCAACTTTTCCCATTAAATTTCCCATTAGAAGGAGCACTGATATGGGTTGGGTTTTTTTTGTCACTGTAACATTTGTAACATTACTGCAACATTTGATATTTACCCTTAACATATAGCTGGGCAGAAAGGAATGGCTTTGCCTCGTATCTTTGGATATATCATTCATCACGAACCTCCGATAGCAGAAAGTATTCTAACAGACAAAAACCCATATGCCTGTTAAAAGCGTTAAGAGCAAGCTCAAGTGAAGTTTCCATACCAAATGCCAAAACTACAGAACGCAGGGAGCTGTGGCTAGACAACATAAGTTCAAACTTCATACTTTATACTCCTAAGCAGTTTTAAACACTTATAGACAGTGCTCATATTCCTCTCGATGCCACAGAAATATTGACTCAGTCCTGAGGCTCACTGACATGGTGTGCTCTTTTAAGACTGATCACCATCACAAGTTCCAGAAGGGGGGACAACCCTGTTTAAGAAAGAGCAAGATGACTGCCTCAGCTGTAGCTTTTAGAATACGTTCATCTGCAGATCTCCATAACTTCATTGCCTCCCTCACATGACGTAGCAAAGAATCCAAAGAAAACAGTCATATTTTTGTTAGGAGATTAGCAGAATGTCCCTCTAAGAATTTAAAGCGTGCTACCCTTGAGTATCTGTTTTGTTTTAGAAGAGATGGAAGAATGTCTTTAATTATTTCCATCCATGTTAGAAAAGGCATTATTTCTCTTCCCAGATAAGCAATATTCATCCCTTTGTACTAATTGTTTCCATTTTAAAATCACAAGATTCCTCCCTCTCTAGTGTCACGGTACAGAAATATCTGCCCTAATTATATACACTATTTTATGTTGTAATACAGACTACTACCTCAATTAGCTTCAAATCCAGTTTTCACCTTTTAATGTCTTGGTTGCTTTTTTAAGCTCATAAGCAGAAGCAAAGCACCTTCTAACCCTTCCTAAAGGGACTTCAGCAACAGAAGAGAGAAGAGCTGTCTCAACTCACCTCGAACCTTTAAGAACATGGGCTACAGGAACTCTTTGACAGGTACTCCCCACAAAAGGTTAATGAAGACCTCTTTTTGCAGTATTTGCATACATTTCCCCCATCTTCCTCAACTGTTCTATCTCTTATCACACTGCTTGCTTTGGAATACTAGCTTACAGAGGTAAATACACAGGAACACGTTACCTCTGCATTACAGCATTCATTTTAGATGACAGTGATAAGGTAAGACAGAAACTACCCTGATCAAGTTTTATTCACAGAAATTGATTAAACATAAAAGAATGAAGTAAAAAAACCCCAAACCGTCATCTAATAAAAAGTTTGTCATTCACTCACTTTTCTGTTCCACAAAACAGAAATAAAAATCATGCAACAGACTATGGAAAAAGGAAGAAAACCACACAGAACACCCTACATTTTAATGCAGTTCTCTTGGGAAATACTTGCATATTATCATATAACATAGCAACTAATAAAGCCTTCTAATTTTAGAACTTTTCAAAAAGCTTTCCAGTTGGCTTTCTCTCACTTTCACTTAGACCCAAGGGCTGCGTCATATGCATGAGCTACAGAAGCATGAAAGCGGCCACCGGAGCAGACAACACAATGAAGACAGACACTACTAAATCAACCCTGAATTTGGGATTTTCACATTGGAAATTCCACCTTCCCTTTGAGCTTTTGGTTAGCCTCCAACAGTTAGAGACAAAACTACCATGACCATATCTGAACTGTATTATTTTCTAAACAGAAAACTGTTCTATATTTGAAACAGAAAGAATTTACTTCATTTTATTAGGTGAACAGCAAGTACTGAAAAGGAAGACATTTCCTGCAGTGACCAGAATTAGTAGCACAATTACAAGAAAGCACCAGGCCCCCCCGAAAGACTTCACACGCAGTCAGAAACAGTGTGATCAGCAGTCACAACAATGCTTGGTTTTCAACTCAAAGTGAGATATGGTTTGCTTGCCTTTCATATCAAATAGTTAAGCAGATTTGCTGGATTTCAGAAGTTTTCATATTGCTTTTGTGTTCATGCATTAGCGCTCTGCTGCTTTCCTCAGATATTCCTCTACTTCCATCAGTAAGTCAGTCCACACACTTAGGCCACGGACTTTAAAGTCTCCATCCTGTGCCTTCAGGAGTTTCAGAGCAGCTTGGGTCTGTCCCCTGAGCAACGCAGATCCCTGACAGAGGCAGGTGAAGCGCTCCCTCAGCTCCTCCCAGGACAATTCAGCCTTGTCAAGACAACTTTTAACCCACTGTCCCTTCAAGGGGTCATAGAGCAAGTGGCTTCCCCAGACGGTTAAGAGGTCCAAATAAGGCCTGCTGAACTGGGAATGGCGACCAGCTAGGGAGGCAAGAAGGGAGCCTGGGAGGAAAAGACAAAAGGCCGAAAATCGCCCTAGGTTCCCCAGCAGCCAGGTAAACAGGGGCCCGGCAGCATATTCGTCTCCTGTTGCACTCGCCTGGCTTCCGCTCAGGCTGTTCCCATCCTGACCCCTGTCTTCGGCCTGCTCAGCGCCACTCCCCTGCCTCACCAGCAGCAGCACCGCCGCCACCACCTCGAAGGCCCGAGGCTGGGGGAGCTGCTCCAGGACACCTGACAGCCAGGTCAGCCGCCCCGCAGCCTCTCCAACCGGCTCAGCCTCCTCCCCCTCCTCCCGCAGCCGGCTCAGCAGCAGCTGCGCCTCCGCTTGCACCTGCGGCTCCAGCCCCTCCGGGGGCCGCGGCGGGCCGCGGGGCAGCGCCAGCAGGCGGGAGGCGGCCTTCCGGCGGGCGAGGAGTGCTAAGCTGTGGGGCTCGGGGCCGGCCTCCTCCCCAGAAGGCTGTAGCAGGCTGCGGAGCAGGCGGCGGCAGGCGGCGTGCGGCAGAGCACGGTTCTCCAGCAGTGCTAGGCCCAGCAGCTGCGGGCAGCGGCCCAGGTGGGGGAAGCCCAGCAGTGGGCTCGGCTGACCCCGCCGCAGCCGCCGTCCTAGGGCCTCCCGGAGCCGAGGCCGAGTACGAAAGCGGTCGTGGAGGTGCTGGAAATACCGAGCCCACTCTAGAGCCCTGTCCAGGGTCAGGGAGTCCCAGTCCCGCACCAGCGCGGAGCGGGAGACGGCCAGGAGCGCGGGCAGCTGCCCCACCTGCTCCAGCACGGCCTCCATGGCGGCCGGGCCTGGCCTTGGCGCCACCGGTTTGAGCAGAAGTCCCACCTCCCGCCGGGAACTACAGCCAATCAGAACCGGGGAGGGGGTGATTTGTAATCCTATTGGACGAATTTGACGTCAATCCGATTCGGATTGATTTTCCCTTAAAGGAGACTTGAACCGGCTTCCTCCGCCGGTCGTGTATGCCTGATGCCTCAGGGAAGGGCGGGAAATTGAGCCGAATTCAAGCGTTAAAAACCGAGCAGGATTACGAAGTTTTAAAAAAAACAAACAAACAGCTAAGAAGCTTAGAGTAAACCTTAGAATAATATTCCTAAATGCCCCTTAAAAAAATAAAACTCTTCAAGAGCAAGCATCTGGGGGTATTTCCCCATTTTTATGGTACACCGCTCCCTGGAGGGCAGCCATAGTGAACTCAATGTGCAGCTCCCCAGCGCTGCCTGCAGCTTGGCACCCTGCCAGGGTGGGACCCTGCTCAGCCCGCACGGCTGGGCTTGCCCTACTTACTAATGGCTTTGTAGTTCATTAGCGGTTCCCTGAGGTACTTACAGTCTGTGGGCAGGCAGCAGCCTGGCACTTCTCGTAGAACTAATGGCTGACTCCTGCCCTGGCTTTCCAGACAGGGTTTCCCTCACAGATGCCTCCCAGACAGCATGGTGGAAATGTGCTGTAACTGTTCCCATCTGTATCGAGGAAAGGTGACCCCTTCTCCCTTTCCCGCCTCCACCAGCCAAAGGACAGTTTTACATGGCAGGCTAGAGGTATTTGGCATAACTTGCAGGATGCAGCTTACCCTTTGGAGCAACCGTTCTCTGGTGCTTTCCTCACGTCTGCTGCCTCGAGGGCTTCTGCCAAGCTGGGAGACAGGTCCTTTCCCTCCATCCTCGTCCCCACAACAGACCTGCCACGCTCAGCGTCCCCTCACGGTGCGGAAGGGAGCAGGCCAGGCTGGACCAGCTTCCAGCAGCTTCTGCAGGTGCCCCCTGCTGCCCCCTGCTCCTGAGGGGGTGAGGTAATGGCGGGAAGGCAGCGGGGTAGAGCTGGTAGCTTTGGGAGCTGCTGGGTGCTCCTCAGGGTGTTCATGAGCCCCGTGGCATAATCCTGGTCACTGGATCACGGAATGGTAGGGGTTGGAAGGGACCTTCGGAGATCATCTAGTCCAACCCCCCTGCCAGAGCAGGGTCACCTAGAGCATGACAGGAACACATCCAGGCAGGTTTTGAACATCTCCAGAGAAGGAGACCCCCACAGCCTCTCTGGGCTGCCTGTTCCAGTGCTCTGCCACCCTCAGAGTAAAGTTGTTTTTCCTCATGTTGAGGAAACCACTGAGTATTACCACTGAGTGGGTATGGAGGCAGTGGAGAGGCCTGGTGAGATGCTGGTGCCATCGGCTGCAGCAGTGCCCGGGGCTGGGCCTGTGGGGGGCCGTTCCCTCCTCACCACGCCGGGCAGGACGTGGCCCCATGGCCCACCCCTTGAGTGATGGTTATGAGGGACAACACAAATCCTGCTGCCAGCCTGCCTGAGAACCTGCTTTGGTAAGGGCTTTCTGAAAGGCAAGAGCAATGAGGTCTGACTGGAATTTACTGCAGGAACCAGAAAGAGAAACCAAACTTAATGCTACAATATTGTAGGGCAAGCCATAATACTCTTCTTCTTATGCAGAACTCATGTTTTCTTTCACATATCTTAGTGCTGGAAATGGTTTCCCCCGAGTTTGTTGTCTAAATGAACTGCATTTTTGGGTTACGGAGTGAGCGTGCAGTAGAATATCAGCAAATATTCATTAGCTCAAATAGTAACATACACAACTCTTGTAGCCTCTGAGTTATACCAGACTTCACACTAACATGGGTGAAAGACAAGAAAGAGACCCACAACTGCTTTATTTTCTGCTAAGGAAAACTGAAGCGGGTGAACAGAGCCACTGAACCCGTTAGTCTCATGCCTTGCTAGCAACATGCTCAGACCTTGTCCCCTGGCCACAGACCTCTGCCCTAAAGGTGACTGCTAGCAGTTGGTGACCAGCTTCTCTAATTGACATTGTACTTCCAAAGTAAAGCAAAAGAGAGAACAAGAAAATTGTAAGTAAGGGTTTAGATACAAGTCTCCCCTCTTCAAATCTTCCCCTGGACTGCCCTGGGTGGTTATTTAGGAAAGCTCCTTCTCAAATACTCTCAAGATAACAGAGCTGTTATCCTATTTTCTTATTTCAGTCACCTATGGTAGAAAAAAAGGCATTATAGACTTGATGATCTAGATGACCTGTAGGTTAAGGGCCTAATACAGGAATTAGAGTGACATTCTATGGCCCTTCTGGTTGAAGGAGTTCATAACAATCCCTCAGTATCTATGAACGTAGTGTATTGTAAAGTATCATTATAAAATAGATGTTTTTCTCCTGAAAAATCTCTTTTAAGCTTTCTGTTAACTATTTCTGGAGTAATAAACATGAAATTGGATACAGGTGGCTAGAGATTTGTTGCATTGTTAACAATGGAATTGCTTTTGCTATTAATAAATTCATCTGCCATGCCCATATACTCCAAAGCATATTATAAACTAATATACATTAAAGATAAGATGGAACACGCAAACTTTGCAGTTACATACAACTGAGTGCTACATTTTAGCATCTTTTACTTAATGCTTTACTTAAATGGAAAAGTGATAGAAACCTGAAATGGTTTGAATATGATTACATATTATGTACTTTGGCCTCTCAGTTAGGTTTAATGCAGCGTCTCTTGAATTAAGTGCTGTGGCATACAGGAACAAAACAGTTTCAGTGAATTCCAGACCCACGTTCTATTTTAGTGAAGGATATTTTTGGAGGCGCATATGGTCCGTGTCATGAAGAAGAGAAGAGATATTTCCCTTTATGTCAGAAAACTTTTCACAAGGAATCTTGCACATTATTGTTCTTTTTCTTTATTGGATGAAGTATATGGTTTTATATCCTGTGAATGTCTCAGTATGTTTCAGTTGAAAGAAATCAAATAATCACATTTGCAGCACCAGGAAACTAACAAAAACAGGTTGTGAAAGTCTAACCAGACTGGAAAAAACACTGAGTAATATGGTATCTGGAATACTCTTGCATGTGAAGGGAGATGGCCTGCTTGTTCTAATGGGTCTCTGCAGAGCTGACTGAAAAATGGAATTTCCGTTTTACAAAAAACTCTGAATATTTCAGCACTTGGTTTTGTCTCAAATTAGGATGAAAAGTCTATGAGCATTTTTCATCAAGGGGATACAGTTTGACATCTCTGTAATAAAATGGTTCATGCAAAGAGACATTTATGTATTTCTACGTATTGCAGCTGTATTTGGAGTCTTCAGTCATGACGGGGCACAGTTGATGAATATAATGAAAAATAGAGCCTGATCTGAGAAACAGGAGAGTTCTGCATTAGAAGATGAATTCAAGGAACAAACAAAAGAAAAAAGGTAACACTGAGATGGTTATGCTTCATGTAATAAATTGTTACACTACAATAGCCCTTAAAAATAATAATTATTTTTCCACACTCACCATCAAAAGAACTCCCTTTCTACTCCAAGTTTTTTGTTATTATTTGAGAGCCTAGCCACTTTCAGAATGTGTTTTGGGGTCTTCCACTGTAAGACTGGAATCTATTTATCTGTTGATTGATCTGCTGATGCTGGTGCCATGTAGTAATCAAATTAAATTGAACAAACGTGGTTTCTTTCTCACAGGTGAATTATTTTCCTGTAATTTTTAAGTGCTGGTACTCTCTCTTCTATGATCAGTTTTAGTTGTAGTTTGAGTAGCTGTAGGGTTTTTTCCTATAAACAGCATCAAAGTTTGCATTTTGTAGTTGCTGTCTATCAGCTTGCGATAAGTCTATTGCTACCTGATAGTATTGCTGGGTTGTGTAGGTGTTATTTAAAGGTACCTGTACAGTGCTGAGTTGTTTTTCTGCCTAAGGAACATCTCTGGGATAGTAGAGAGATACTTAGGAGGTAAGCACTGCAAGACTGAAGAGGTGAGGTAAAGAGTTAATGTGGAAGAGGATGGGAAAGGTGGGGCCAGGATGTCAGAGCACAGAGATGGGAGGGGGTTGCGGTGGATAGAGTGGTGAGTGAATTTTTCAGGTAGCTGTATGTGTGTGTGTAGGTGCTTTCCTACTTAGCTTGATTACTTTTTAAGAAAAAAATCCCTGAAAGTTCACTTCTGGGCCCCACATAGGTCTTTGGTTGTTTAATATCAATTTGCTTCCCCTATTAATGACTCTTGTAGTAGCCTCTCATACTGTTTTATGTTGCGTTTGTGTGTGTATTTCATGTCGCATAAACTATGCAGTCTCTTGATTCTTTTCTAACAAAAAATGGAACCCACAAAGATATCTTAAAGCAAATAGTACAGACTACATGTGTGAGCACATGAGGCTTCCTTTTATGAAGGAAGGATGGGGAAATATGTTAAAATAGCTTTTTTTCAACTATTTTGAAGAATTATCACTACTGAAAAGTAACCTCTTTGTTTTGTGTGATTTAAAAGCAAAGCAGAAAATGGAAGAGAGAACAGGACGTATTTTTGTATGATAGGCTAGAGTACAGATTTACAATTGCAACACGTCAGATTGTTTAAGCTCTCTGCTATATGCTTCTTGCAAGTAGCTACAGTACTGTGAACAGGGATAGCTAGTGTTTCTTGCGTTGTGGGTTTTGGTTCTGAGGGTTTTCTTTCCTTTTTTTCACCAATGAAATCTATCTTTTATTTTCATCTCTAAAATGAGCATTAAAATAAGAAAACAGTCTTTGAGAGTTTTCATCTATTGTCGTGTTAAGCTGTAGTAAATGTTTCTCTATTACAGCTTTTGATTGATAAGATACATGGCAAAGAAAGTTGTTGAGTAAGTAAGAAAAGTGTCTGTTAGATACAGAATCTGGGAAGTCATTTCCACAGCTCCCTGAAAACAAGCCCACTTTTCAGTGAAGCACTGCAAAACCGTTTCACAAGCCCTGCATTTTGTATGAATTATTGTGCTGTTTTATCTAAGTGGAGAAGTCAAGTAAAAGATTCATATGAAGTTTTATGGAACTAGTGAGTTTCTTTACTCTGGTTATGGAGCCAATAAAATTCACCCTGGCAGGGAATATCAGTTTTGAAGCAAAATTGGTCAAACTAGCCAGAAGTCTGGATTCCATTGTTGTATTTTTCTTCCTCTCAGAAGTCATATTGGCTGTAACATGGTTATACTATTTCTCCTGAATAAAAATTTAGTACTCTGTTTACTCAGTATACCTAGCATTATAAAACTCCAAAATGGTCTTTTCTTAGGTAGGAGGTGTTATTTCAAATTACAAAAATGAATACATTGGGAGACATGTACGATCATCTATATTTCTGGCACTAATATTCACTTTTTAACTGTAGGTTTGTTTAGCTGCCTCTAACTGTGTGCTGGGAATAAGGTTGCCACACTCATTATATAGCGACTTATGCATATTGATAATTCTGAACTCGTGGACCGTTCTTGTAGGATTTCTTCCTGTTTCTGCAACAAACACTGTGGGGAAAATGAAGTTATTAGTCAAGCCAGTACCTGGTAGACTCTGTCAGCCCCTCCATACTTTCTGGTGAAGTCCTTTAGAATTTTTTTGTCAATGTAAACTCTTACATCTCAAGAACTAGCAAGGTTGTGGTAGGCTTTTGGAATGAGAACAGAATAAGTCTACGATCATATTGCATAATAAAGGTATTGAACCTACTAATTTGTACATCAGCATAAGACTCAGAGTGTACAAAAGGCATATCTGTCAGGGGGTTTTCCCCTGAAATTTCCCCTGAAATTTTTTGTGCTATGCTTCAGTTAGGATAGTGTGGTAAGTCCTGCATGTGCTGATTGTAGTGTATCAATGTATTAATAGCAATGCCTGTTTGCAATGAGTTAGACCTATGATTTGAGTAACTGATGTCAATGATCAAGCAGTAGTTGTAAAATGCACTAGAGTGAAAACCCACTCTAATTAGGAATTTTGCTTATGTCTAGCTATACCAAAACTGATTTTTTAGGAAACTAAACATATAAACAGACAGACTTTGCTGCCTAGCCCCATTTCTGATTTTGATACTACGAGTCAGGACTATACTGGTAAAGCTACTAATCTAGGGTGTAGCTCTTCAGTATTATAAACATAAAAGTAAGTAAAATTGAGTGGCAAATTGTGCCACCTTTTTCTCACTGTGAATAGTTGATTAGAAGTGGTGAAGTTACTACACACTTGTGAACATCCCTCTCACCAGGTGAGCCGCATTAAATGATCGTGTGTGCACCCCAAAACCAGTTACAGTTGTTAAGTGTGTGTTAGCTACAACTAGTTTTGCCTTCAGGTTTTTTGAGCTAATGCGTTTTAGCTTACATTTGCCATGGGATAAGAGCATGCATGCAGGCAGTTAATGTTGCTCAGCTGATGAATGGTAAGGTATTAAGCTGCGTGCTTTGACTACTTGCCATTGTTTGTGATACCTTTTAGAGAGGTTTTATTTGCTGTCTGTTGTGGTGGTGGATTTGATAGATCACAGCAGGTACTTAGTAGAGTGTTTGTCTGCATGCCTTTTTCTAGGCTTTTCCTTTAAGCCAAGAAAACTCTTAGTTACTTATGTTAAGTATTTTTATTATAGGATCAGGTGCATAGATTGAGCCTTCTGAGGCAGTTTGAACCCATCCCCCCTTATTAGGGTACCTGTTAAGTAGTATCTTAAAGAGCTGTCTGTTTCGAAGACCATCATATCAGAATCGTCTGAAAATAATATTCCATAAAGCCTGAGTCATAAAACACTGTCTCTGGCTAAAGGTTTGTAATTTTGATATATAATGCTGTTGTACTTGTATGAAGTCAAGCACACGAGGATAAGCTTGGTTTAGCATCTCAGGTTTAGTATTTAACAATGAAGTGTCTTTAAGAGTATTTGGCGGGGGGGGGGGGGGGGGATCTGTACATTTGAGAATAGTATCTAAAAATTCTTTCCTACTCATAGATTCTGTGTGTTTCCATGACAGTTAAATTGCTGTCATTCACAAGAGTACAGGGAGATCTTATAAACACGCTTTCATGTTGGAATTGGTTGTATTTTTCACTTGCATAAAAAGATATATGAAACTCAATGCAAGACAACTACATATGTCTGGGTTCTAATAACATAAGTCACTTGGATTTTTCACTTTCATTGCCCTAATGTCCCGAAAACATCTTAAATTATCAGGTATACTACTATCGCTCCTTCATAGCTCTGTACAGTGTCTTTACGAATAATACATGTCTGTGTATAGAGAGATAGCTACATTAACACACACACACATGCACATGCTGGATAGACATTTCTTTTTTTGAGCACTAAGGCTTTTAAGTATCTGTTGTTTCCATTTTCATGTCTCCAAAGCTTTTATGTGAATTCTTCCAGCACATTTCTCATTATTCTCTCAACCTTTCCTCTGCTGGATGGCTGGGGTTTCCAGACGTATAACCTGAAATGTCCTGGGAGAATTTACATAAAAACAATAAAGCCAAGGAAATGGAAACCACAGAATATATACATAAATTTTTTTCAGTCTTTGCTAAGAAGCTCATTGGTTAGTATTTACAGAGGAATTCAATTTTCCATATTAACATCCTTTTCACTGTGAAGCAAATGTGGGAGAGTGGGATAGTAAGTATCATTACTTAAGTGAATGGGGGCTTATATGTTAATCTCATTAATGATTAAAAGATTTTACTTTTTTCTATCCTAGTATACCAAGAAGAACATCCCATGAAAAAAATCATACAAATGGCTGAATTAAGCAAATGTTAATGCAAAACTTTGAAGGGATTTTTCTTCCTATTTGAGAAAAGTTTAAGGGTTTTTTTTGGTTATTTATCTAAACGCATATAAAGGAATACTGGTTTCTGTTATCTATACTCATAGCATCCTCTGAAAGCAAATCATTAAAACTGATACAGCTGCTTATATGATCAATAGTACGGTAAAACAATTTTGGTTTCTATTGAGGCTGCTTGTTAATAATGAGTTGTGTACTTGTCTCTGGGAAATGCCTCTGGCAGGTTTTGACAAGACCTTCCTGATGGTAAGCTTCTCATATCACAGAAACCACTACCATAACTGTCATATTGTCCTGATACTGATTTTTTTTCTGCAGAAAGGGCAGGCCAAATAAACACAGACTTAAGATTTTTTTCTTAGCTCCAGAGTTTTTAACTTAATAGTTTTCGTTAAGAAGAAGTTTCCCCCACATTTTACAGAAAATACTGGTATTTCATTAGTAAAAATGCCCAGAAACCAAAATATTTGGATCTGGTGTTACAGTTTTCCACAGCAGTTAGGATTTGTGTATTTCATATTAATTCTATATTATTTTGGTTGTCTGACTAGGTTCCTGGTCCAGCGCTGAACCACACTTAAGGATTTGTATAATGGTGAAGGAGCCTTTGTGTATATCCAAAAAGCATCACAATGCATGTAACAGGTATATTAGAATATCCTAGTTCATAGCTGGACCTGAGACATTGCCGTTAGCTTTCTCAATAAGACAGGTAATTAGCAGTGCTAAAACAATGCATTGTAATTGCAGAAAAGAATAACAATGGGTTTAAAAAAAAAAAAAGGCAGAGATGAGATTGTAGCATGTAGGATACTTGCATAAACCTAAAAGCCAGGAGGAAAAAATTGCTGTGTAGTTCATACCTGTGGATAGGATGAAGGTGATGGGTAAAGATGAATTCCTAGAATTAAGGAAAAAGTCTGAGAGAGAGGTCTGCTTTATTAAAGGTCCCATTTTAGGGGTTAAATAAAAGGTAACAACCATCCAATTTTAAACCTGGAAATGATCAAATTCATATTAATTCAATTTGTTCTAATGAAAACAGTGAAAATACTATTCTTAGTTGAAACCACCGCTGCAAGCGTCCTCATATTTCTTGATATTACAATAGTTTGTAACTTCATTAGTTTGAGAGAAATACATTTGTAACTACATCAAGGAATTATTACTGTAATGAATGTGCTGGAGTTTTATACTCTGCATGGAGAAAATAACTCTCATGAAACAATGAAAAGTTATTGTTTGTATATGTTTTCTTTCTGTGAAATGCTGATGCTCATCAAGTGTTTAGAAAGAGCGTGAAGTTCTGTTAATTGATAACTTATGAGCCTTGAGGGCTGGAATTGATTCCCTTGCTTTTTGTAGGAAGAGTTGGATCTAATAGTTCTTAGAAAAGGGACAATATGGATCACGTCTTCCAGACCAAACTTGCCTATGATTGACAGTTCAAAAATACCTAAGGGAGTTAGGCGCCTTACCACAATAGCAAGTCACTGGGAACCAGACGCCTAAGGGTCTTAAGAGGTCTTGGAAATTGAAGTATTAAGAGGGATGCTTGTATCCCAGTTAGGGGTACTCGTTCATCTAGTGAAAGCATCTTGTGCAGCTGGCAATAGTCATGACAGAACCTTTACATGGGAAATTTAACTGTGTATAATCTGGGTATAACTTGCCTAAATACTGCAGTCCTAGTGGATAGATGCTGTGAACTATAGTACAGAAAAGTTTATCCAGGGGAATAGTACAAATAGTCTTTGTTATCAAACAATGATTTCCCTATGAATGAGGGGTTAGAATTTTCTGCTGAATGAACTTATCAAATAAAATGACTTGGGATAAATAAAAATGTTAGTTTAGAGAAAATCAGTGTGTTTTGTTTAATATTTTTTACTTAAATGAAAATTTTAAAATGAACTTATTTTAAAGATCTAAAAAATGAAACATTTCTTCGAAAATTTTTTCAAAAAAGCATTCTAATTCTGTAGTAATGTTGACGAAGGAGAGTTACTTTTACCTCAGGAAAATTTTTACTCTAAGCAGAGAATTTGTTTGGGAGGTTTAACTTTGCATAAAGGCAGTTTCCAGCCTTCCATTGAAATATTTTGAACCTCTTCTTATTAGTTTGAATGAATGCTCACCAGTTTGAGCAGCTCTTCTCTGACTTGTTCTATTCAAAGGACTTGGAAAAGAAGAAAGGATCGTGTCAGTCGCTATCCTGCTGACAAGATTGAGATACATGGCCTGGTTCAAAATTACCTTTTCTCTTGCTGATGTGGGAAGAACTGCAGAAGAGGAAGAATTGGAAAGCTAGAGACTGCCTGGTAGGATGCAGTGGTTCCTCAGACAGTAGGCTTAGCGTGCGTCAATATCCAAACACAAAATCATTTGTTTCTCCTTTTGCTTACGTTATATTGTTTTGTTTGCTTCTCTGAATATATAACTATTTCTAATCACATTTTGTCCTTCCTGGTTTCCAAGTTCTTTTTACTGTTTTTGCAAAGATTTCACATGGGAATGGTTTCAACACATGTATTTAGGCTTCATACTAAATGCGTAATGTTACACACAGCACATTGATTCTAGGTAATTTGTCCTGCAACAAGGTGCCTTCTGCCTAACTTGCTACTATAGCCAATGTATCGCTATCTCAAGTAATTTGAATTTACTAGCTTGATGGGAAAGCTGGCAAAGATATTGGTCAAAAATAAAAATATAGATGTTATTTCAATTTTTTTATTATTATTTTACATGCTGTTTTAATTAGTAAATTGCAAACAGTGGCTTCAGGCCTATTCCAAGTATTCCTCCAGTTACAATATTAACAGACATAAACAGAAGTTTAATCCATCAGATTTGGTCATGGATTTCCCATTAAATTTGTCCCCGAAGTGATTCAACATCCCAGTTCTTAACAGCTCACTGAACATACCCAGTCAGTTGTAACTGGACTGTATACAAATTACTGCCACGTTCAGCAAAATCCATGGAATTGTTCTGACTCCCTAGGGAAAGTTTTGTTGAACTTTGCAAAACTGTGAGGTTTTGTTAGATTTTATTTTATTTTTCAGTGTCTTTTCAAGCAGAGATATTCCAGACTCCTTTTTCTAAAATTTACATGTTGTGGGCCTGGCATTTTTTGTACGTGCTCCGCTTTCACAGTAGTGTAAATCTCTTGGCTTCATTGACATTTCTCCTGATTTCTATCTTTTATAGCATTTCATGAAGAAGCAGCTGGTGAGCCCAGTTTAATCATAGGATATGAAATATGATTATGCATTCTACTTAGGCTACCATACTTATTATTTTGTTCATAATCTATTTTTTATTATTAGACTAATAAAAATTAAAGTTACCCTAAGAAAGTAATGATTTTTATCTATGTCCAGTAAGACTTAGTGTACGTTACAGCAGCAGATGTGGATCACCAGTTATGCCTTGGTAGATCACTGTATATTTTTGTTTACCTTACGTTTCTTTTCTACGGATCAAAATTTCACATGCATAACTACTGGGATGGAAATAAAGAGGTCCTTATGATGGATTTAGACCCTAGCATTTGCGTATACTAAGACCAAAGTATGTCAAATTTCTGTCTTTCCATTCAACTTTCTTGTTGAATGAAGCCTGAGGGCCACAGGTAGATACACAGTACGGTATTCGCTAGCGAATTCCATATGGAATTACTAGCATCTAAGCATCTCATGCTATCATATCATCCAGATAACTGATCTGAATATTTGGTCTTAGCTGTTTGGTCTACTTTATTCCTAATTCTTCTTACCTACCAGGCCTATGATATTTTGCACAAGTGATTTTTCACATTTGTTGAATTATTTCCTAATGTAATTATTTTGTGTGCTCTTTGCCTGGGCTTGTGACAGATGAAGGAAAAGCAACGTACTAAATTAAAAGATTACAGAGGACGATTTTTAGTACTGCAGTTCTGACCTTGGTCTTATTTGCAAGCATGGCTAGAATGTTCACAAAGTTTAAAAAAAAAAAAAAAAGCTTTCTGTCTATAGCTTTCTCTCCTTATTATTGGTTTTGGGCATCTGGTTTCAAGGTTGGTCTGAAATTTGATCTTACTCAAATTGTCTCAATGCATTTCAGCAACATATGTCATTAATGAAGGGAGCTGGGTAACCAGTCTCACCATTGTTTGTAATTCAGCCTATGACAGGCAGCAGGAAAGCAGAACAGTTTCAGCCAGACCCAATTAGGAAAACATGCCCAAGGCATAGGCTATAGCATAAACAGAGATATGTCAGGCTCCTCCCTAGAAGAAAACCGAAAGTGTACACTTGGCAATGATGCTTTGTTTTTATTCTGAACAAGAAATCTGTTGAACAAAACCAAGTCCTTATTTTGACATTGGTATGGTTAACGGCAAGGATAAAGAATCATTCCCAATGAAGACAAAGATAAACTGGAAAAGGGTGATCTGTGGATTGCAGGTGCTGCAGTAATGTTTATGCAAAATAATAACCTCCTAAATTAAAAATGTACAGAATTACAAAAGCATATTTTTGTCTGAAAGAAACACACTCAAAATATAAACACTAGTCTTGTCAGCAATTAGATATTTCCCTATCACGTTTCAGAGTGTAATGCTGTGAACGGGGAAGATTCTTCTGAAGGGAACTGCCATTCCACAACATGCCCTTACATGAAGAATAATGTTACAGAGACTATTCTGGAATTGAGCAACTTAGTCACAGCAAGAAGAATGCTTGCAAAAGAGGTAATACATTAAAAAAGTAGTATTTATCATTTCTGTTGAATCCTTAGTCTGTGACATCAAAATGTTTAATAGGTGTCTCTTACCTCGCAGCCCTCCTGAGATATACTTAATAATCTTGCAGATTGGAAGTCTGAAGCATCTGGAAGATTAAGTAACTTTCCCAAAATCACACAGACATTTCTTGTTTTGTTATGACAGCAAGTGATTACCAGAGCCAAGATTATTCCCAAACTGCCTTACTTCCCTTCTCTAATAGCATCTTACCAGATATGTGGCTTGCAGGATAAGGAAGAAGGAAAGACAGAGAAGGGAAATATGTGCAGGACTCTTCCATAAATTGAATTAATAAATGGAGCCCATCTTTATATAACTCTCACTGTCCAGTAACGTCAGACTACTTTAGAAGAGAAAGTCTTTATTACTCTGCCTATTTTACCAATGGGGAAACTGAAATTAGAAGTGATTTGACAAAAGTCCTGCAACAGATAAATTTGCAGGCCTGGGAAAAGTAACCAAGTCTCCCAACCCCCATGAGACAGGAATAACTTATACTCATTAAATGAGCTGGCATTCGCCCTGTTTCATTTGGCAGTGTAATACAGTGCAGAGGGAATGGTGTTCTTTCCATTAGGTGCTTCAATGATGCCACTTTAATAGAAGAATGAAAAGGAATGCTAGACTCCAAGCATTCCCTAAGGTATAAGATTGACTGTTTGAACTGAGCAGTTGGAGGAAAAAACCTGGAAAGGAATAGCAACAGAAGTAGTATCTCAACAATAGCTTCTGAGGAAAATTAATTTGAAATGTTGATGGAGAAAGTGTAGGGTTGAGGAATAAATGCTGAAAAGTGGTGTCAGAAGCACCAGGACAAAGGCTGGGAGAACTATGAAGGCAGTGTGGCAAGAAAATCAAACTCACAGACATGTAAGTGAACACCTAATTTTTGCCTATAAGGGCCAACCTGTCTCTCTTCCTTTATGTTGCTGGCCAGGCAAGGAAGCTCTTGAATTTTGTTTTTGCAAAGGCAGGTTTATTACAAATTACACGTTTCATGAGCATGCATCACTTCAAGTGGGGTAGAATTAATTGTCTGCCATTTTTTACTTCACGGACAGAACAATGTAAGGGAAGTAGAACTGAACTTGTGAGATACTCAGAGAAGCTGCTGCTTTGTGGCGTTTTCAAATGGAAACAGGATCCTAAATTGGATTGCAGAAGTTGTTCCAGTGACTAGGCTAAAGTAGCTCTATGAAATTGCTGTATTTTCAGTAGGTAGCCAGTAGGGAAGGAAGACGTATTTGTCTCACATAGGCCTGTAGAGATACCTCTGTATGCCACATATTTTCTTCTGGGTTGAGCGTAACATTTTCATTTAGAGATATCAGATCACTAACTATCCTATTGAAATATATTTCTCCCCATTCAGTAAAATATTATGATAATGTCTCTGAGAAGCATGGACTAGAGTGATGTGGGGAAGTATCAAAGTGGATATGATGAAGTTATGAAGACTTTGAGTCCATAGGACTGTAAGAAGAGATTTAAAGCTATATCTGTGGCTATTTAAAGCTACATCTGTAGTTCTCTCAGATTTGGAATTAATGCTGATAATTTATTTCTTATAAAGTACATACAAAAAAAACCCCTCATATGATCTCATTAATGTTAAAGGGAGTTTTGCTGTGGGTGACATTAGGGACAGAACTGGGTCCTGGTTTATTATAAATAGAAACTCAACAAGTTATTTTCATACAAAGTCCAATAACAAAGGGAATAAGTTAATGGGAAGGGAAATTGAAGCAGCAAATATTGATGATTTTAAGAGAAACCTGGGTATGTGTGAGGAGAAGGAAGACATTGAAAGGCAAAGAGAAAAAGAGGGAAGGCAGGATTTTGACCCGCCAAAGGGGGAGCAGGTGGTCAGATGTTACTACTCTGTTAAGACATTTTCAGTTTAAAAGAATTTTTGAGTTCTTGAATAAGGAATTGATCTTCTGGTATTCTTGGTCTGGAAAATTTGTTGCTTTCAAGAAACTGTGACACGTGCATCTGGTCTGTTTGTAAATTGCCTCCCACAGAACAGCGCTTACCTGTTAATTCCTATGAAAACTGGTTTGCGTATTTTGAGTCAGCTACTATACAAGAAGCAGTTGATAAAATGATTCCAGAACACTTCTGATACAAGAAGACAATGTTGCTGTGGTAGCTGTTGGCATTCCTAGATCCTCTTTTTCTCATTGCTGTTCTTGTGCTCTTCATAGTTAAAATCTGATGCTTCTATGTGATCTTAGATAGCATCTTATTTTAATGACTTTTCCATCCCAATTAGAAATCGAGCACAAAATCTGGGGGTCTTGCAAAATAAAAGGAACAGGAACAGAGATAAATAAACAGATATGCATTTTTCCCATCACTTTATTTACATTTGGGCTAGTTCTGGCAGGTATTTGAGTTAGTTTCAGTTGCTATATGGTCTCCTGAGTCATTTCAGTTGCTACATTGTCTGGTGGAGAAGGCAGTGCAGTATGAGTTATAGTTAGACAATTCTGAGTTCTTTAAGTATCACTGATTTCACTTGAAGAAGGAAGGAAGGTGTCTTGAGGCCAATCAGACCTATGTGGGCATTTAAATGATCTTTACTAATGTAGTATCTGAGATCCTCATATTTAAGAAACAAATAATAATAACATTCTGCCGTGTTAATGTTTAAGGCACCGGTTTGTTTAGAGACAGCCCATTACACTTTAATTATCAAACAGAACATAGACTTTGCCCTGCTAATCATTGTGTCAACTCCAGTATTTTTCTTGTCATGTCAACTGCATGCTCTGTATCCATAAATGAACTATTATGACACTCAGCCAAAAAATTGCTTTCTGCATAAATCAGAATTGTGATCACTTTGTGCCAGTGGTGCATATTTCATAATATATGTCCCAGTGATGCACGTACCATACACCTGTAGCTTCTGGGCAGTCTATATATGCTGGTGCATAGTAAGTCAATTCAAGTATGTGTACTCCATGATGATAGAAAACTGTCTGTTATTGGGTCAGGTTTCATCCAGGTGTTTTCGCTGACACTGAGGAAGATTACTACAAAAGATTAGAAGTAGAAGTGTTTTAGTAAATATGATGCAAAAGAAACAGTTAACTTCTATATAGGCTTACAATGATGAAAACTTGTGGGTCTTTTTTCAGAGTACAGCAGTTAGTTTCACATTTAAGATTAAAACCAAAAAAAGTTTCATGAAAATTGTAATTATTTTAAGTCATGTACAATTATATGAATAAAAGTAAATTTCTGGCATAGTAAGTTTACAACGTGGAAAGACAAACCATACTACTTTTATGGTGAAGGAATTGTTTGCAATTTATTAGTAGAGCTTTAAAATAGGTATTCCACTGCAGGTCTGGTAAAAGTTCAGTTGATTGCAAAATCATTGTATGCATTGAACTGAATTATCAGATGATGTAACTAACTTACAACATGCCTTATCTTCATGGTAATTAAAATAGAAAATCATGCATGACTGCATTAATTTTGTTTTACCCATTCATGCTTTTTCCACATATTCTTCAAATTGCCAAACACGGGACACATTGTAACTGTGATTTATATATTATATTCCAACTGTTTTAGCAAAACTGTAAAATTAGGTGGTATCTGCCACCTGTCAGTGAGCTCCACAAGGATATATTTATCGATCATGGGCCCATAGGGCAGACATGGAAATCTTTTTGCAAAGGAAGTAGTATAATATTGGGACAATGCTAGGTCATTTATGAAACACGTTCTGTGCTCGTTGTGGCTGCTCCATAGAGTTTTCATGTTCTAGCAAGAAAATCAACAGGTATGACATTCTCTACTCAATTTACACTATTCATCATTTCTGCTACTCACCTCAGTTGTTCTCTCCCACTTCTGTTCTCTTAGCTGACCAAGGTATGTCCTGTTTAATGGCCGTATGTGCTTTAAGAGTTGATGTATAATTGGGATGCCAGTCATGAATTACATTGTATCCATTATATTTCACTCCTCTTATAATGGTCAGTTGTGACACTAATTACATACTGAAGAAAGGAGTATTTGGGGAATTTGGAAAATCACCAGGGAAACATGACCTAGGGATACACCAAACCAGATACCTGTGTCTCTGCCCACTGAGAACTTCAACCTCCTCTCTACATTCTCCCTCTCCTGCTCTCTTTTCTTCCTCCCCTTTAATGACTGTTGCTTCAGCTCCCCGTGCATTGACAACCCTTCTAGGTAATTTTCTCTCCACATTTGTAAGTCACCTGCAAGCCACCTTCTTAAGAAAATCCTGATAATGCCACAGAATGATATAGCATCCGCAAATCACCAGAGATGGTGATTATAAGACAGTTTTAGAAAAGAGCTAAGGAATTTCATGGTTAAAAATGGGCCATTGTGATCATCCTTGCTGACCTCATGCTCCAGAATTTCATCTCTAATTATCTATGCATTGGGATTTATAATGTGTAACCAAGTTAGAGTAAATCTTGCAGAATCATTAATCCTGAACTGTTGTCACAAATCATAGAAAGTTTATGACATCCTTAGATCTTTAGATCTTTGCTGCATCTCAGCCAACTAGACACATAGAATCATAGGGTTGGAAAGAACCCTCTTCTATTTATTTTGAGAGTTAATATTCCCTTCCTATTGTTAAAATTATCTAAATGACAATGTGTAGAACCATTTTGTCCTAGTCATGGTAATAATTTTGCTCAGGCTCCCTGCATGTGCATATGACTCCCAGACAAGCTTTACCTTCCTCACTGTAACTCCTCACTCCCTTTCTCTCTTCTCTTTCCCATGTCTGTCTTCAAATCATCATTTATTCCTATGCCACTCATCCTCTTATCTGTTTGGAAGTAGGCTGTGTCAAAAATATTATCAGAACACATGAACAGGGGAAGTTGGAAGTGTGGGGAGCTAAGATTGTGTGTGTAGAGGAATAGTGAAGAAATTGATAGCATTACACAAGGAAACTTTTGTGTATTTACGTTACAAAGTTTAGCAAGGATGTTATTGAAATAACCTTATGTAGAAAATTTATTTGTGCTGTGTCTCCGAAGTTACTGCGTCAAATTTGAAAGCCACATTCTAATGTTTAAGTGTGAAACAGAAAAGTAGTCCTGCTTGAAGTGTGAATCTCAGTGCATTCATAACTGTGGCGTCACTACTGAAACTTCCACAGCATTTATATAATGTACATTTCAGACGCACACTTGGCACTGTGTTCCACTCAGTCTTGCTTGTATAGGATTTGATATAACATTCAGGTTTTTGTTTTGCTTAACTGTTGTACTGGGTGTTGCATATTGCTAGTCTACTGTCAATTCTTTATGAAGTGATGGTAATAAACTGATGACTGAAATAATAAAAGGCAGGACATGTATCTATGAATGCATGCTCTTCTACTACCAGTTGATGTTAAATTATTCTTTGTTACAAACTGACCGTATCGAGGAGTGCACAACCAACTTTGTCTTCAAAATCTTCCAACTGTTTTTTCAGCCCTTCCATGTAAATGCACATACAAGATTTATTGCATGACACCTGGAAAAGCCTCAGCTTAACTCCCTATGTAGAGTTGCTCCTAAACTTTGTAGGAATCTTTTAACTTCAAGAGTACACGTGAACCTTGAGAAGCTTTTACTGGAGATGTAACTGCTGCTTAGGGGAATGTTTTCCAACTCCTCTATGGAGTGCCAGGACTTTTAAGTATAGAAGATGCCTTAATAGAATTGGTCTTCTCATATCAAGCTGTTTTTTGTATTGAGGTGACACGGAAATTGGGTTTAAATAGCTGCTCATTAGTGAAAGGTCAGACAAACCCTCTGTAAGATAATTAAGTGCATACAGGAATCTGCTTATCTGTTCCACACCAGTGTTTTTTAGGACACTTGAGGGCTTTTTTCTTCAATTTCTTGTTCAGAAAAAAAAATGAGCCAAAGAAAACCATCATTCCCAGGGGCATCCAAATGTTGCTAACCATTGATGCTAACCATGCTAACTATAGGAGTTCCTTTAAATCTGGACTGTTACTCACATAGTACATGGCTAGAGCTCATCATACTTAAATACATCAGCGTGCTGATGAAATGCTCTCATTTAAGTAGCACTCATCACAGCAGTTAATAGGCCATCAGAACAGCATAATATGAGTATAGGAATACAATAAATTACAAAATATGTGTGTATTCTGATTGGCCAGAAATGAACATCTGCTACTCAGAGAACAGGAATTTGCTTACAGTGCAATTATTGAGGAATAGCCCGGCATTAATGGTGCAAATCAAGTTTTCCCAGCAGATCAGAGTACAAAGAAATGAATGTAAATAAAAAATACGGGTCAGCTTGATGTGTGTTTCAGCAATCAGGTTAAAACAATTCTTTCAGTATAATTATATGTAATGTTCTTCGGCTAGAACAATTTAATTAAGTGGATCTACACTGTGAAAGAGAAAAATAAGTGTGCTGTTTGACTGGAGTGCTCTTATGGAAAGTGATAACATGATACCATTAGGAAACTCAACAAGACAATCTACATCCATGCATTAAGAGAAGCAGAAGTCTGAACATCTGTTTCCCGCTATTGAATTCACGAAAGGGGCTTCTCTGTGCAGGGAATAAGCGAATAAACAACAGTTGGAGAAGGTTATCTCTGACATTTAACAAAATGTTGAAATGTCATGAAAATGAAATAAGGTGAGAATGAAATGACTGAAATGAAGGTGTGCTAAGAGTTAGCTTGGCAAACGAAGCACAGACGTACAAGAGCAAACAAAACCTCTACCCACCACTCTTCTAGAAGTGTAACGTAAGAATGTTTAATTTATGAACAGCATACTTTTTTGTTCAAAATAGACTGCAAGGTGGCATCAAATCATCTTGGAGAAATATGTGATAAAGCAAAGCTCCCTAAGAAGTTCCTTTAGCCTGAAAAAAAAAAAAAGTGACAATTAAAAGAAGTGCTATTAAGTATTAAAAGATTCCAGAGACAACTAGTCAAATTAAAGAAAAAGAGAGTTTTATCTTGCATGTGAAATTTTCCCCCTTTTTTTTTTTCTTTTTCCATAATCAAGAGTCTTGGAAAGGAGTAATGATAATAAAAGAGAAACGGACCCAAGCACCAACTTGCTGCCAAGGGCTGTAATACAATATCTCAGCATTTCAAGGGTAAATCAGTGTGAACTGCGTTTGCCGTCCCTCCGAAAAAAAGTAAGTATTTAACTTCCGTTCAGTCTGTGCGGACTGCTGAAATATAGGAAATAGGTTTCGGAGAGGAAAAAAAAAATTGAAAAAAAAAAAAAAAAAAAAAAGAAGGGTTTCCCAAAGAGAGCAGGGAGCGGAGCGGACAGAAGTATGAAGAGCAGCAGCGCGGCTGCTGCTGGTCTGCTCAGCTCAGCGCGGGGGGACGGCGGCGGCTGCCGGAGGCGGGGGGACGGTGAGTGCGACCCCGGGAGCCCTGCCTGCCCCGGGGGAGGGGGACCCCTGCCTGCCTGCCCCGGCGACGGGGGGAGCCCTGCCGGGAGCCCTGGCTGACTCCCTGCTCGCCCCGGCGGCGGGGGGAGCCCTGCCTGTCCCGGCGGCGGGGGGAGCCCTGCCTGCCCAGCGGGGCTCGCTGCCGACCCCACGGCGGAGCCCGCAGCCCGGGCTCCTTTAAATTGAGAGCGTTTCTTGCGTCTCGCCGGCTGCCTTCGAGTTTAAAGCGCAAGGGGCCGGGGAGAGAAGCGGGAAAGGTGAGCTTCGCTCGGCGGCTCCTTGCTGTGGAGTAGGTGCTTTTGTTTCTTTCTCACCCGCCCCGTGTCCCCCGGGCGGCGGTGGGGGTCCCGCGGGGGAAGCGGCAGGGCTCGGTGGCGGGCACCGCGCTGCGGGCGGGGGGCGGTTTCTTTCTGCTTGTGGGGTTTTGTGTTTGGTTTTATTACTTTTTTTTTCCTCCCGCTCTGTCTGTCTGGAGTTTGAAAGCATCGCGGAGACGGAATGAGAGCGTGCGTGGGTGTGTGGTGCAGCTCTATGAGCGGTTCACCGGGGGCTCGCCGCGGTTAGCCCGGGGCTTGCTTGGCTGGACCGCCCCGGGCTATCCCGCCGAGGGGCCGGGGGCCGTGGCGGGTTTGCTTGGTCCTGCCCCCGAGGGGCAGACCTGGGAGCAGCGCTTCCAGCACTCATGGCAAAGCCATTAGCTCAGCCTTGCCGTGGAGGGGCCCCGAGGAGGACAAACGCATCCCGACGCAGCGCAGAGCCGGGCTCCGCGGCGGGTGAGAGCGGGGGAGGGGGGCACGGCTGCCGGGCGCTCGGAGCGATGCGGGCAAAACGAGGGGGGATTCCCCTTGCGAGGCGGCGTCGCGTTTCCAGCCCGTCTTTGGGGTAGTTCCTACTCGCTGTGTGCTTCGCCCCCCTCAACAACTGGTTTATCTTTCGGGCCGCTCCGCGTAGCCGCGGGTTGGTTGCTGGCTGGAGGAGAGGGAGAGGAGGACGGGGTTTGTACGTTTTGCAGCTCTCGTGGGAAATGCGAGCGCCCGCATCGGAGGCTGCGGCAAGTGGTGGGTGGGAGGCGGCCAAAGCCCTGCCGCCGGGTGGGTGGCTGCTCTGGGGCGCTCCAGGCCTGCCCCCTCCGCTGCCCCAAAGGGCAGGAGGGATGAGACCTCTGTTATTCCAAAAATCCATCCTTCCAGGTTCTTGCTTTCCTCTTCAGGCTCTAGATTCAAATCTCAGGAGGGCAAAGTTTGACTTTAAGAGGGCTCTGTTTTTTTACTAGCGCTTTACTTATAAGAAATGAAGGTTGATGTCTTCCTTATCTAGGATTGCTGTCAGCATCCTGCTGCAGTGGTGTGTGTCAGCTGAGCCTGCTGGCTTTACTGGTTTTGCGTGCTCCTAGGGGAGAAGGGCTCGTGGGGCACCAGGAAGGATGCACTGTGGGCTCCCCAGTGCAGTTCCAGCACAGTTCTGACATAACTCTGAAATTAAAAATGAACAAAAGAAGTATTCTTCAGTTTCTATGTATACTAAATTATGAATGGTTTCTTCACTATGGAGTAGATGCTGGGCCAAGTGTAATGGTTTTATGATGGTTTTGTGATTTAATAGGAAATTAGCTGACATTCCTAAATTCATATCATATGGTACCATAGGCCATCTGATCAGTATTATACCATGGTACCCTAGTTGTAACCGCAACCAAACCAAATCTAGATGGAGGTGGTGAGGTGAGGAGGAGTCAGTATTATCCTCAAGTTTCTGGCTCTTACTCACTTTAGGCTACTGACTTATTTGGTCACTTTATTTAATTTTACCTTCAGTCTTATTTAAATTGGCACTCTTACTATCCAAAATACCTCTTTGACTCCACTTTGCACCCCTCAGTTAAGCTTCACGCTAATTTCAGGAGAGGATTTGGAAATGGAACTTCCTAATTAAAAGCAAAGCTGATGATTGGGAGTCAGCTTGTAATACCGTGTGCATAGTGTGCTTGCAGCAAGAGACACGCTTATACTCCTCGTAACATGTGATATGTCAGTTTAAATATGTATTTCCTTTTCTAGTTGGTGGAGGTTGAAACTTATTTTGTATTAATTTTTAGTGTCTATTTTGCTTAGCCAAGCAGAAAAACATGCAGTAAGAGCCAGGCAAAGAGAAATCAACTTGAAAGTTTTTGGGCTGTGTTAGGAATCGGGCTCAGTTTCCAGAAGTTATAATTTTATGAGCAAGTAGATATTGAACATTCCTAAAGTTTTGTTTTGGTCTGTGTGAGAAGGATTCTTTGCTTTCCTTTTGGTAGAGGAGACATTATCAAGGCAACAAAATTGTTTCTCCTAGGCATAGTCCTGAAAACGTCTAGGCTTCCAATGATTAGCTCAGATTTTTAAGTGCGGTTAACTTCGTTCTGGTCTGGCTTCAGACCAAGGGCCTTACAGGTCTAAAGTATCGGTAAGCTGTTGTGCCAGGTTCTCTATCCTCCACTCAAAGTATTGCACACATTTGTAACAAGTATATTCATAACGTAAAGGACAAAGGCTTCTTGTGATTAAAGTTTACTTTATCAGTGTAGATCACATTTTGATGTAAGCCCTTAAAAATTCTAATTGATTAATGAGTTTCAGATGGTGGTTCCCCTCCAGTGCCCCTCCCCCTGCTCCTAACATGTACAGTATGCTCCAAGTTAATCTGGGAAAGCTCCAGAAACCTTGGGCTAAATTGGTTGTGGTATAGTTTATAAGGATAATAAAATAACTAGAAAAATTGAATTTCCTTACAAAAATATGCTTGCTGCATTTGTGAGCTTATGCTTTATCTGCTTGTTTATGGTAGTGAGAAAACTAAGATTACAGCTATAGGTATCTAGGATGATGCAGACAAGAATGACCTGGTGTTTCTTACAGAAGGGAGAGCTCTATAATAGCACTTGAAGAGAAGCAATGTGATGTAGTAGCAGAATCACTTTAAGAGTGATTGTGTTTGTTTTTACATTGGCATGGGGCGAAATGAGTGTGATTACTGTTTTGTAGCAAACTGGAAATTGCAGATGGTAAAGATTGACTGAGTAACTACCAGTGAGTGACAGGTCTCTGTTTTTTTTTTCTATTGCTTCTTTTAGTCGATTTTAAGGATTTCAAGTAGGGGAGCTTTCATGGTTTCACTTGGGGAAATTATTCCACTGTCTAGCAGGTCTCACCATAGGGAACAGTTTCCTGACAGTAAAAATATCAATTACAGAAATTGTTAGTTACCTCTGTGGCTCTCAAAGGAAGACATTCATATATCTTCCCCCCCCCCCCCCCTTTCTGCGTATGTGTGTGTGTATACACATATGTATGTACATGGGTGAGTGGGTGGAAAAACAAGAGCAGCCTTTAGCCTGTCAACTAACGATATACTCTCCAAACCTGAAAAATACACCAACACCGAGGGAGGAAAAACTGCAATCAGTTTTCAAATGTGAACATATTTATGCTCGGATGTGCTATGTGTGTAAAACTGGCACTTGCTTATGTGAAAGTGGTGATTGCAGATATAAGTCTCAAATTGTGCAAGCAGAAGTGAGGCTGCCCACAAATGTGCATTTTGTTGCTGCAACTTAATCTGTTTATGAACATTGACTGTTTTATTTAAGCCTCTTTTGCACCCAACTTGTAGTTACAGTAAGTGAATGCTTTGCACAGTCCACTTAAACTCCAGTAAAGTTTCAAAAGTTCTGTTCTTTTCCATCTGCTTGAGGTGATTAGAACTAGCAGGGAGATCCAGCAGAGACCCTTGCCAGATACTCATGAGCTCTGTTCTGGCTTTTGATCCTCTGTCTCCTCTCTTTCCAGGATGGCTGCTTTCCAATAGCATTACCTTCTCTCTAAGACAGCAGGAGATTGTCTGCAGTTATAGCCGATACCCCTCTGTCAAAGCCAATGTGCAGTCTAGTGCTCAAGTTCCAGTTCCTTCAGAGAAAACTATTGCTGCTCTTGTCTAAGTTGCTGTCTGCTCTCTCTGCTGCTGACAGTAAAGCTGTTGCACATTTGTGTGCGTGAAGTTTTGTTTCTTCTACAACTGATAGCTAATGTGCTTCCTCAATCATATTACAAGAGACCTCATTTCACAAGCTTAAAGCCAGCATATTTAATTATATGAGGATTTTATGAAATAGTCTTTGAATCCAGCGTCCAAGGCAGAGTTATGCCATCTTCTGTTCCAGTTGTTCCAGCTTTGTAGAGCAGCTGGGCCACCAAATTGGCATATGTGCAAATCTTGAGTCCTGGATGACTCTGTTTTAACTGCCAACAGAACAGAGCCAGTCAATTAGCTCGCCTGCTAGGCAATGGTACCTGGGTGGGCCAAAACAGATATCTGTTGCCCAGTGTCACAGTCAAGCTGGTATGATACAAAGGGGACATCGTATATGACCTTTGCATCAGAAATTCTTTGACTGGTGTCTAAACACAGTTCTGTATTTGCTTCATAGTTGTTTTTTTTTCCCTCCATAGACACTTTTAATATATTTTTATTCTTTTCTAACTGAATACACATAGAAGGAAAAATGCTTCTGTTGCTGGATACTGAATTTCTATGCTAATTCTTAAGCCTAGTCATAAAGAGCAAGTGACTGAGCGAGTCTTCTTCATCCCTGACCTGGAAGGATTGAATCTTAGGAGCAAGTTGAAAGGGGTGGTCCAAGCCTCCTTTTGTTTGAGAATTAATGCATGTGTTGTAAGTAGGAATAAGGCTGAAGTGACAATGAAACTAGGGTAATATGGAGAGGACTGCATAACCAGGAACCACTCAGTATAAGCCATTATGTATATATGCTGGAACTGTCTGGGTAATTTGGAGTAAAAACTTACTGGTTTGTATCATTAATTCATAGGGCGGAGCATGTGTATTTTCTGTGTATGTATATCTGTGCATACATGCACACATTTGTATACACATTTTCACTATCTAGAATAATTTTTTCCTCCTGATTATACTTGCCTTTGGTTGAAGACTACCATTATCACAATTTTACAGGTAAGGAAGGTGGTTGGAATAGGAAATGGAATTGAATCCAGGGATCTGCAACTGTGAGTGCCTAATTGTGTGGCCAGTTTTACTTTCTGGATCAAACAGTCTTTGCCTCCTGTGTGTTTTAAATATAGAGTCTATAATTCTTGAATCCTTTTGTTCTACCAGTTAATCCCAACAAAAGCCAGTGGAATTACAGAAGATTACTTGTTTGATTCTCATTGCTTTCACCTGATGATCACTGACAACAATCAGCAGGTAGTGTAAGTTACACTGCTGGCAAAATACAAGCAGTGAGCTACAATACACAGAAAACTAAATGTACTACTGTAAAGCAAAATAAAAACTTCACTGTTTGGTAGAAGGATGCAGAGAGAAGAATAACCTTTCAGTGTGTTGAATCTGTTACATGTCACTGAGCGTACTGTAAACTATCCCACACTGAATTCTTGAGCTAGACAATAAGTCTAAGAATTTGAGATGTCGTCCTCTTATTGAGAGAGGTGGAAAAAAAGGCTGTGCTGCATAAATATGACCTGTAACAAAACAGAATGAAAAGTAGTTGAAGACCTTTCCTTGTCTGCCTTCAGAATAGTAGGGAGAAGAAGTAACTTTTTGAGGAACAAAGCATTTAGAGGTAAGTTTTGAAAATGCTTGTGCATATCTCAAGTCAGACTCAATAGTTTATAGAGAAGTGTAACATTCTATAAAATATTTGACATGTTTGTGTTGGCTAGTTTTAAAGAGCTATATATATGATGATTTGATGTTGCTGTTAGAAAGCAGTGAGATTAGGAAAACCAATATTTTTTTGGCTACTTTGTTCATACTTTACATCTGCCAAAAGGAAAGGATGAAATAGTTGTTGGAGCCAAAGAGGCTTGCCTCAGCTGTGGTGATGTATCCTTCAATGCTACTGTCTATCTTTGTGGCAAGTTAGTCCATTTCTCTGACCAAATTCCTCACTGCTAAATTGCCAATAAACTTTTCTCCAGCTCCCCAGAAAATAAATAATGTTAAGACATTTTAAGGGGGTGAGTTGATGAATAAGCGAAGAATCAAGAGCCTGGCCTTGACTGCAGGTAGAATCTTCAAAGGGGTCTTGAAGGAGATCAGGACTCAACTGCTCTCGCCTTCACCGAACTATCTTAGTTCAGCTTCTTCACAGAGCCCAGCCAGTGTGTGATAAAGTTTTAATAGTTACTGTATAGTCTATTACAATTAATGAAGTAGATGAATATTTTAATGAAGCTTAGGTACTTCAGCACTGAAGTATCGTGGAGGCTTAAGTTTAACTTGGAAGTTCAGTTTGTGGTCAGTGTTCGCGTAAAGAACGATTAAGAGTTTGATAGCTTTTGGTGCTTGCAGTTTGATAAGTGACTCACAATATCACTTGCAGAATTTGTGACAGTAGCTACAGGTAATAAATTGTGCTCTGCTCCTTGAAGGCTGGTTTTGATTGTGTTTTGGTTTTTTTTTTTTAATTTTAAAAATCCAAGGTAGAAATTTTCTTGCTCTGATTCTAACAAGAAAGTATTTTACTGAAGTGTAGGACGTGTTTTCAGAGTAGTGGGGAAGGGGAAAATTCTTTCTTATCAGAAGTGAAATTAAAGAAAATTTACGCAGAGGTAAGGTTGGATTGTATGTGATTCATCTGTGATTCTTCAGGGTTCTTCCCAGTGGAGACTCTTCATCAGTGTTAACTTTCTCAATCCTTGCTTTGCATGCCTGCTTCACAAATTAATGCAGACATTATTGTTAATTCAGGGCTACTATATCAAGCAAACCTAGTCCCGGTACAGAGATACCTGAGTCCTTTTCATCTTCTAGGGATTTTTGTCACCTGTCTATCTGACTTTCCTTGTCATTCCTAGTTTTCTGTTCTGAAAACCTGTGTCCTATTAAAACTACCTTAAACTCAGAATACCTTTCTTGTCTCTGCATCTTCTCTGTTTTTACCACCACACTTACTACCAAACTAAAGCACCCATGCATCCTCTGAAATCCGAGCTCTTTATTCTCCCACTTTTCTTCTTTCAGTGAGTCTCAAAAATTCCTTGAGACCTTTGCACAGTCTGGTTGCTGAGTTTTATGAAACAAGAGGTAGGTCAGTATGGAATATATTTCAAGACAGCCCTGTATGTAAGAGCCAAACTGAAGTAACATCTCAAATCCCCCAATTCTCTGTCTGTGTCTCCACAGAGATTAGTGTGAAGCATAAACAGACTGCAGTACTAGTTTCACAGACTGATGGGGAAACCCAGGCTGCCTCCATGTAGCTGCTCCAGAAGCCTTTCCTCTTCTTTTTTTTTTTTTTTTTTCCTCCCCCTCTAGTCTTAAAGAAATGCAACTTTCAGACCTTAGAATTACTTCAGCTCCACTGGTGGCAGCACCCTGTATCATATCTGGCTGGCTGTCAGGTGTATTAGAATGTTGTTGGTTATTTATTAGCTTCAGGTTTCACAGGGCACTTCATATACGCGGTCTGGGCAGTGACAAGGTAGGTGGACCTTTCCTGAGATGAGAGAGAAGGATGTTGTCTCTATAGTTTTCCTGTGAACCCAGCTCAGCGTGTGTGCCATGTCTTATACTCCTAGCAGGGCAGAGCCCACTTATGGTCCCGGGATGAATGTTGCTGTGTGCATCCTTGAAATATAAAATTACAGAATAATTTAGGTTGGAAGGAACCTCTGGGGGTCATCTAGTTTAACCACTTTCTCAAAGCATGTATGAACTGTGAAATTATTTCCAGTGAAGAGGTGTAGTGTCAAAGTGGTTCCTTTAGTACAGTAGTGCTTCTTTGTTCAGGTAGATTTTTCCAATCTGTGTATCAAAAGAAACAAATTGCAGGATTTTGTTTTCTAAATATTTAGATACATAGGTATTAATAAACTGTAAAAATGATGCCAAAAAATGGTGTATTTCAACTTTGCTTTATTTGCATATTGTATATGAAGTGAACATCCAGGAATGAGAAACTTTTTTTTTATTACTTTTTACCGACATAATTTCAGACGTAATTCAAGAAAATAAACTAGTTTCAGTTCTGGTTCTTGCCTTATCAATAGAGTTTATAGACTCCAGAAATCAGTCAAAAAATTATTTTAATGCTTTTTCCTGGAAATAAAGTATATGACAGAGATATTTATATCTGATTTTTTCCCATACAATCTCTGAAGACATGGTGGTGTCAATTATCTTTCTTGCTTCTGTTTCCATTTGTCCAAAATAAAGCAGTGATATGAAGCACCAAATTGTGTGGTTCAGAGAGACTTGAAGCAACTTTAAGCGTACTGTCATTGTAACTCCTTAGCTGTTACTATCATCTAGTCCGAAGGGATCTATTTAGAAAGTGACATTCCAGATTGATTTTTTGCAGAGCTAATAGCCTAATTCTTCTCCTTCCATGCCCTTACAGCCCGCCCCAAATTAACAGGTATGATTTGGATTTAATCAACCAGGAAACCATAAATCCAAGCTGACATTTTTACAAAGTCAGTTTTCAGAACAGAGCTGTGCTTAAATTACATACTTTAGTCTATCTTAAACTCTGCTTCCAAAGGAACTTTCATACGTAAGGATCTCTTTTGTTAGAAAAACCGTAAAATCTACTGATAATTCAGAAATGTGTACTTATGCAAGGGAGTAGAGTCTTTTTACATCTATTTTCCCCCCTCCCCAACTGAAAAAATCATCTAATTTCAGTAAGAAGTATATTTGTGGTGAAAGCTGTGTCTTTCTCGAGGGCAAGTTGAACTTCAGGATTTGGAGTGAGGTACTCTCAACAAGAGCTTAAGCATATCTTTTTGCAAACAAGTTTAGTTACCCAGGGTATGGTTAAAAAAATGCCGGAGTATCTTAATGTAAGCATTAAAATATCCCAAATAGCACTTCATATATTTTGAAATGTCAGTTACCGCACAATTTTATGGAAAGGCAGTTGCTTTTTACATTCAGTAAACATTTTCCTTTTTTTGGCAAAGGTATTGGTTTTAGTATTCTTGTTATTCCAGGCCACAATGGAACAGTATAACAAATTGTTCTTTTTTGCTGTTGTTTTCGAGGTCACTATTACCTCTTACTGGACTTGAAAGGTATGCAAAGGACAGAAAGAAACAGTGTTTTTTTGGAATCTACTATGAGCTGAAGCCAGCTGACAGGTGTAACCATGCCTGGTGTGGATCAGCTGGTTGACAATAGGCAAAGAACTTTTCCTTAGGGACCTCCCATCCCAGTTAATGTCTGTCTAGTGCCACCTGTGTAAGACCTTGTGAGTGCTAGTTGGTGTGACTGGGCCTTCAGCAGGCTACAGCCTGCCAGGTGAGAAAATAACTCAGCTCATTGGTACAAGCAATAGGGTGCAGATCTGACTTTCTTTTCAGAGAGAAAAATAACCTCCTTTCCTTAGCACAATTACACCACAGATGGAGGAATTAGTCCTTCAGGAGCAGAGATATAGGTCCAGTGGGCCTAACGTCTCTGACTGCTGCAAAAGTCACAACACTTAACTAATATTTAACACATGACGTATTGTCTTACCTGTAACTAAAGTTTCAGTAAGTTGTCACTGGAGCAGAGGAGTATTTGTATAAAAGGTGCAACTGGGAAGTGTGGGTGACCAGCACTAGCTGTTGTGCTGCTTTCTGAAGAAATAATGCTATTTGGTAAATATATTTGGTGTGGTTTTTTTTTTCTCTTTAATTATTGTAAAGCTGTAGAATAGACCGATTCTGTTTGGTAACTGCATTTGTTACTTGTTAATAAGTTTGCTGTAGTAGTGTAACTCAGTTGTTTCTGTGTTTTTCTTGGGCCTGATCCAAAAATTTCTGAAGCTTTCCATTTATTTTGAATGGATTTTGGATCAGGCACCTTAGCGAGTTGTTATCTTTATGTAAAATGTTTATTTATTTTGATTTGATTTTAATCATTCCTTGCAGAATATTTGGTTATGTGTTGGCAACAAGTGTAGCTTGGTGAGTACAAATGAAGTTGACGTTTATCTATGATTTAATCACTTGCAGTGTGATCCATTAACAAAACAAAACTTCAGTCATCGATGTTGTATTCGTGTGTTAGATCCACATCTGTTTGTCTGACATCTGATTTCTTAGAATCATGGTTACTGTTCTCTTCTACAATTCTAAAAAGAGAATTTGTGAAACTCGATTCGGTATATATGAAGTACTTATTTTTTCTTTTTTTTTTCTTTTTTTTTTTAATCTTATATAATAAAACAGGTCCAACAAGCGGATAAGCAATGTGCACTGCTCTGAGCCCGAAGGCACGTGGGCCCGGCCTCTCTGATATGCATCAATACAGTCAGTGGCTTGCAAGTAGACATGAGGCCAACTTGCTGCCGATGAAAGAGGATTTGGCCCTGTGGCTCACAAACCTCCTGGGTAAGATACAATAAGGTAAAATAAAGATACTGGACAGTAAGAGAACTCTGTATGCTCTTAGCTGGGTACTCAGTCCTTCAGACTTTTTTGAGTTTCAAAAATAAAGGTAGTTATGTTTAGGTAGCTACCTCCATATAGGGCAACTGTTAGCAAGGTCAGAAAAGCTAATAAGTAGTTTGCCTCCGCAGCATTCTTGGGAGTTGCATCATTGAACTTTATTATTCATTTTGTGTTTATTTTTCCTCAAATTTCCTTTTAAATGTTCTTTTGCCCATGTTGTCTGTATTAATACCGTTAAGCTGAATGGTGCTAATTACTGCCATTACCTCCTCCATTTTTATTGGTAGGCCTCCTAAAGAGTATGGGTGTACTGATTGTTTTGAACGGAAGGAGCCATTAAATAGCTCTTTGCTGACCAAGCAGTCTAGTGATTGATGATTGCCGCTCAAGGTGATGCCTGCTAAGACTTGTGGAAGTCTGTGCATAGAGGGGTCTAATCTAGTGGCTGCAGCTGGGACCCGGGGATTTACTGGTTGCAGCTGTGTGTCTCGGTGTGCGAAGCTGAAACATGTTGTTGATGAAAAAGGATGCAAACCAAAAGTCAAGAAAAAACAGGTAGATGTGAAAAGAAAATGAGAGTAGGTCCCTGGCAGGAAGGAAAGAAATGGTTCTTTGGGATATACCACTCATTCAAGAAGGCAGCATTTAGAAACTATGAGCCAGGAAATAGTATGTTGTTTGCTGAGAGCATTCGGGGAAAATGGCTTTTGTGTGATCTCTGTAAGTCAAAAGGATTCTACCAAAGAAATACTTGACTTACACAATACCTCATCCTAAGGGAAACGCGCCAGTAATTAAACAAAGAAGAGAAAATACTTTAGAGGAGGTGATGTTTACATTAAACTTTTGCTGATGTTATTTTGGAGGAAAACTTTGAGCATTTTTAAGTGTGTGGGTTTTGGGGTCTTGTGTTTTTTTTTTTTTTGTTGTTGTTGTTTGTTGGTTGGTTTGTTTGTTTTTTTCTGGAAGTCTGTTCTGGTGAACAGTCCTTTCCAGCACAGGAGAGACATGGACCTGTTGGAACAGGTCCAGAGAAGGGCCACAAAAATGATCAGAGGGCTGGAGCTATGAGGACAGGCTGAGAGAGTTGGGGTTGTTCAGCCTGGAGAAGAGAAGGCTCTGGGGGGACCTTATTGTGGCCTTTCAGTACTTAAAGGGGGCTTACAGGAAAGATGGGGACAGACTTTTTAGCAGGGCCTGTTGCAATAGGACAAGGCGTAATGTTTTTAAACTAAAGGAGGGTAGATTTAGACTAGATATAAGGAAGAAATTTTTTTACAATGAGGGTAAACAAAATCCAGAAATCCTGACTCTTCATTCCAATTACCACAAGACAACAATCCAAAGGACTATTTTTTGAATCATAAGAAGCACGTTCCATTAAGGATTTAATATATTGTTTAAATGTTTTAAACAATGAAGTTTTAGTGAGGCACGCTAAAACAAATAGAAGCTTGTTTGCAGTTCATAACAAGAGTTCTCACAGTGACAAGTTTAGGAATGAGGTCACTTTTTTAGCAAGAAAGTAGCAACCAGCAGGAGGTTCTGAAATGCCAACTATAATTAAAAATCTGATTTTTCATATGGACACCAAATTCTGCAGTGCAGAACTAAACGGGCACAACCTTCTTTTAATTAAGCAGCATACACAGTTCATTTGCTTAATGCATTCCCCCACACCTTCTCACACCAAGCTCTGCTTTTCTCAGAGTTTGTCCTGAAGAACTGAAATGATAGTGATTTGTTAAACTGCTTTGAATTCCTTTGTAGACATTGTTATTCAAATTAATAATTCCATTAAGTTAAAATTCATATTCAAAATAAAGTGTAACTGAATTAAAGTAATTAATTTATATAAATATATTAACTCAGAATTCAAATTTTGTTTAATTACTGTATAATTTAGGTTAATTTTTAATGAGAGGAGGGACATGTGACAATGTTGCAGTAAGATAAAATAGGTATGAATTTATAGCATGCTGTTACCTTGTTTGTATTCTCTCACTTTTCAGCATCCAAGAGGATATGCAGGACTCTTGTTTGTTTTGTTGTGGTTTTTTTTGTTGTTTTTTTCCTCCATGGGAGAAAATATGTACTTTGCATTAATGGTCAGTAGATTTTCATGTACATGGATGTGTAGATAACACTGAGCAGATAAGATTCTGTGTATCTACACCCTAGTTTGCTCTGTGCTATAATTCGTTTGGCCTCCATGGTGAGTGTCTTTATGCCAGTTTTAATGCAATAGGATTTCTCAATTTATAAAGAAAATTAGTATGCATTTAATTTAACTTTTGCCGTGTTGGATTGTGTTTTGTTTCATCTGTATTTTGTTCATTCATTTGTACTATGACTCAACAAGGATACATGAACTTTTCAAATAAATGTAGATTTTTTTATTTTTTATTTTTAAAAAGCGTAGAAAGTATTATAGGCAAGAATAGAGCTGAACATCTCTGAGGCAGTTTGATCAAGTGATGGTATTTTTGGAAAGTTTTGTGGAGAGGCAAATAGGTCCTACACAGTGCTACTGGAAGTTAAAATGGTGACAGTTTTGCAGCAGCAAAGCCTGGTATGGGTTCGAAATTACAAACTAGAAAACACTAGAAGGATATTGTGCTTTATAATATGAATGAAGGGTTTTGATATTAGATGGAAATTAGGCATAGCTAGAATCTGACCTTAACCTGAGTGACAAATTGGAATACTGAGACGCATGGTGCAGCTGAAAAATAATGCTGTAAGAATTTTTAACCCTGAGACTTTGGACATTTTATTCTAATTTAGCATGGACATTGTCGTGGTTTTGTGTTGGTTTTGTTTTTTTTTTTTTTTTAGTAATAACTATTACTTTTGTAGGCATTTTGCTCGTTATTTTTGCAACCATGTCAGAGAAACTCAGAACTTCTGAGAGGACAATTTGTCATTACAGCTCCATTGCTGAATAGATTTTATCTGCCTGTGTTCTGGGGGCTGGAAAAAGGACATTGCAGATGAAATCAATGCATCAGATGGGATTGACTCATACAATACTGTACATTATAGCACCCTCAAAGTAGGACATGTTAGCATTGCAGAGGTAGGGGGGTTGTATGCTGGAGAGGACAATTTGAGCTATGGATGTTGTATCTCTTCCCCTCATTTCCCTCAGCTGAGCTCTGGTGGCTCAGTTGAGAAATCCTTGCAGTGGCAAAGTTAAGGAGATGTGTTGACCCAGCTGTCTTGCAAATCATGATCATCTCTCAGCCTTGTTTTTATTATGTATAGAGCCAGCAAAACACTCAGCAATGCTTTCTCTGCTGGGACACTCCAAATTTGGGAGATGATGTATACGCTTATTTTAGTAGAATGCTCTTGTGGATACCGAAAACTTCACATGGGAATTAGCACAGTTGACACAGTTGGGCCATAGTAATCTTCTAGCAGAGGCAAAATGGCAATTTGAAAGCAAATAGGGTTTGCTTGACTGCTGTACTCTTCAGTGCTGTCTTGTTTTCTCTTGTGTGTCTGCAGAGGGGAAAGGGCTGGCATCAGGAAGAGTGGGCCTCATCACCGGTCTGTAGTTTAGGACAGGTAAAGGGGGATGGTTTCTCTGTTTCCCCTTTGGCTATTGTGTAGAGCGCTGATCTTTTTTCATGTTCTCAGAGCCCATTTACCAGCTGCAGAGGCTTATGATATTGCTGCTTATTCCATCCAACTTCATTTAGCACATGGGACCTGTAAGATGTGCCCTAGGCACATGTCTGGACTCCAAGGTTGCAGTGTTGAGGCTAACAGAGCTTTCTGGGCTTCGGAAGCTCATAGGTAAGGAGCCGGAGAATGCAAGATGCTGAGGAATTGGACATGTAAACATTGAGTGCTGCATGAGGCATGTAAAAGTTGCTTGGGTGCAAAAGTGAAGTAGGCTTGGAGAAACGGAACAGAGAGGTAAGGATGTCAGGAGAGGCACTGAGCTGAAGACCAGGTGTGACATTTAAAGGCATGTTGAAGGAGAAGAAAAGTTTGGGGGGATGAAGGGTGGGAAGTCTTCTCTGAGAAAACTGTCGTTCTTAGATTCTGAATTAAAGCAAAACCTGCTTCAGCTCAGTGTTCTTGCTCGTTTTGCTGTTTAAGAGGATTCCGTAGCAGCGCCTTTATTTTCAACATCAGCGTGTTCAGCCCAAGCCAGTGTGAAATGCAGAATTTAAATATCCGAATATCAATACATTCATGATACTTCTACTAATTCTGCTGTCAGTGATGCAGTTTATTATTTAAGGCTTTATAATTTTCTTTATAACTTTATCTTCTTCAGTTGAGAGGCTTTATAATTTTCTTTAATATCAACATGCCTTTGAGATTGTTTATATGTCCAATTTCAAGAAAGTGATAATGTCTCAATGCTATCAAAACTATTTATTTTGCTGTCAGCTAATGAAGGAAATGGAGTAGCCTTATCAGAAAAGAACCAGTTTTGCATGTGCATAAAATCACTGGCCTTTGTTTTCTGTATTTTTATTGTGTTTTGTTATCGTGGGTTTAAATACCACACAATTTGAGAGGATCAGGAGGTTGTTGCACTGGTGCCTCAGTGTTATAGAAGCTCATCCTTCTGCTGATGTGTTTCAGAGATTTACAAGTGAGATATTTCTATTTGTAAACTAGTAGTTTTGTGTTACCACTTTAGCAAACAATTAAAATAGTCCATCAGCTAGGTGAGAGGCTGGAGTCAGTGTCTTGCATTGTAGTTATTAAACTAAGTGTGGAAGAACCCACTGTAATAATACAGGAATCAACCAGATTTTTGGGACTTTGTTTTAGTCTTTGAGTCCCTCCTCCTTGTCCTGAAGGTTGTCTGAGACGGCCCTTAAGGAATGCTTTACCTTTGGCCTCTTGGGCTCGTGCGCTGGGCATGGGCTCTTTTTAGTTGTTCTTTCATTCACCTCCCAGTCTGGTGTCATTAGGGCCCCCAGGAATAGGTGGCCTTAGAGATAGCTGCCCGCAGTTTCCAAGTCGTAGGTGTTCAGGTCAAACAGTTTGTCTTCTTAAGGGGCATCTGGCAATTGTGGTAAAAGAGAGGGTAAGCAATGCTTGGAGGTTTGAGACAGCCTTCATACTCCTGTTTTTTTTTTTTTTTCATACTTTTAGTGTTGTTTTTTTATTATACTTAATGTTATTACCATTCTATAAAAACATTGCAACTGCTTTCTTGTAATTGTAGGGGGAGTTATACATTTTTAATGGAGTTTAATGTTTTTCCCATACAAATATACAGAGCCATTTTTTTCCTCAGGCTATGAACATTACTCTCATTTGAATCAATACATTTCAACTGTTAAATATGTCAGAGTGTCTGTTTTAGCAAAGAAATGCCACCTTTTGGAGCCATAAAATACAGTGAATTGAAAGCTGACACCTAATATATTTTTCATTGGATACAGATGTTCAATGCAAAACTCATTCTTTCAGCTTTCATAAAAGTGAACAGAACTAAAATACTCTGGCTTAGTGTACAATACGCAGTGACCAAACTGCTAATGCAATTCAGCATTTAAAATAATATAAATGTATTGTTAAATAGCATAAGAAGATAGAAGAATTTTTCCATGCTGTGTAATGAGAAAAATGCCTCTAAATAGGTTTTGGGGTGGGGGGTGGGGGGGTTAATGCTTGACCAGTGAAATAATTAATCTATAAATCATAGGACACAATAGATACGTAGAATATGATTTTTCTTTTACCTGTATGTAAAAAAAAAAAACAACAAAAAACCAAAAAACCAAAAATAAAACCAAAAAAACCTATAAACAACCTTTCCAAAACAAAATAAAAATGTTGACTAGGCTAAAAATCTTTGAAATACAATAAATTATAAAATGCAATACTGTATTAAAAATAAAGCATTTCCTATAACATAGTCATTTTTCAGTTTTAGCTTTCTAATGGCTTTATAGCTTTTTGCCAAAAATGCTGATGGGGCAAATGGGAAGATATCTAGGTTTGAATGGTAATGAAGGTTTTTGAGGTGCTGAGATGGTCAATTTTTCTGTCTGTGGGCTATTATAGTTTCAGTCCTGGCTTCAGCTGAGCTGGAGGCACCGCTGAAATGTTGTCAGTTAACGCACAAGCTACCACTGAATGTCTGCAGTGCTGCTACTGCTCTTTGGCCTGGAGAAGTCATTTAGGTATGCAGGAACTATAAAGTGGCCTATATGGCAGAGAGAATTAAGGAGGAATAAAAAGGGGAAAAAAAACCCCTTCATGTTAAACAGGTATGTCTGAAGTAGAAATGTGTTAGAAAAAAAAATTTAACTTCAACTAAAAGTACTGTTGTATCTGAAGATGATATCCTGCAAAGATATTATCTTAGTCTTTGATTTTAACTGATGAAACTGAAAAGACTCACAGTTTTTTTGCTGAAAGCTTGCTGAAGTATTTAAAAGTTTTCAGGCAAGAGCTTAGAGAAATCAACCTTCCTTTAGCGTATTTGTAATCGTATTGCTTTATAATACTGCTGTCTTTAGTGTTATAAGTGACATTGACTATCAGATTACAATGTATGAGTGAAATAATGCAGAAGTAAAATATTCATTTTTTTATTATCTACTTCATTTTTGTTACTTTTGAGTGTTAGTTTTCCCCTGTCTTCTGAATGAAAAGGTATAGAAAAGCTTTACTTCGCTCTTTAAAATATTCTTTTCCTAGGGTTTTTTGACAAAAAACGTTCTGAATGCGTTCTAAGCAGATTAATGTTTTCAGTTTCCAGACATCTCATGGGAAATAAATTTCTTCAAACTAATTGGAAAAACAAAAAAAGCCCTAAAACGTTCTAGTCAAGCAGCTGCATGTTGGTCAAAAATCTGTGGCAAAAAACCCCAACCAGCAGTGGGCAGCCTTCTGCCTGCTGTCCTGCTGCAAACAAGCCACATCTGGATGGGATGAAGAACTGCTCTCACTTCAGATTTCTTTTTTTTTTGTAATTTTATTTTTTTTTTTGTCAGGGTAGAGAACTGTTACTGATGATTGCTGTCTAAAAGCCAATGAAAAATGAGTTGATACTGTTATTCCCATTCCCAAATGGTATATGTAATTACTATCTTAGTAGGAAGAGCAAGAATTAGTCCTTGATGCTCTCTTGATATTGGTAGAAGTTGAGAGAGCTGAAGAATACAGCTGCTGGGTCAAAAAAGTGTCCAAGGAGAAGGCAAATTTTCCAATACAAATGTGAAAATGGAAACCTTTCAATAAGAAATAGGAATATTTTTACCTGGAAATGATGTTAAGATGCTGGAAGTTTAGTTTAGGGTGGTAAATGATTCTCTTTTCATCTGGCCTGTCCAGCCTGGTCAGAATGCACATCTCATCATGGGACTCATGATCTCCTCTGCCAGGAGGATGTGTAATGGCAGGTCATCTGGTCTGCTGTAGCCAGCGAGGGCAATCTGTGGCAGCTGAAGTACAGCATCATATAGGAAGATAATAATTGATGTATTATGAAATAAAGTATTTTGGTTTTGTTCTTTGGGTGAAAATTTTAATCTGTGTGGCAAATAGACACATGACATGACATTTCACTCTCTCGCTTTTTTTAGTGTACCTAACTTTGTTTCTGAAAAAGCTCTTTCAAAGGAGCATTGCAGTCACTGTACTATCTTGTCATCTTCTTGCACGATCTCATCTTAAAGTCTTTAAAAAAAAAATACAGTCCTTTCTTTCTTGACGTGGTTTTCTACTTCTGTTACAAACTAAGCTGCAGTAGTGTTAGCAACTCTTACGCTATAGCTACCCAGGCACGCTGATGCAAACCACTTGCCTGCTGCACTCTGTCTTTTAAAGCACTATGTTAAAAGCACTGGAATTTCATAAATAAAATGAGATATGTGGAGTCTGATATGCTAGAATTATTTTTGAAATAGTACATGCCTTCCCAAAGCAAGCCTGTTATTTTTGAATAATTTGCCGTATGTCTACCAGTAAAGTAGTAGTGAGGTTATTCACTAAATATTCAAAGCAATGCAAGTTTTTCAGTTAAAGCATATTTCAAATTGTTGTCAAGATTTCTGTTGATTTCTCTCTTTACATAGATGCAGTCTATACTATTGCATGCTTTCTGCCATGTTAACTTTCTGTTTGCTGTTCAGGTAGAGAAATAACAGCAGAAACCTTTATGGAGAAATTGGATAACGGTGCCTTGCTTTGTCGGTTAGCCGAGACCCTGCAGGAGAAATTTAAAGAAAACAGCTTTGATGCAAACAAGCCTGGCAAAGTAAGTGTCGGTAAACGTTCTAGCATGTATTATCAGTATCTGAGGTATCTGACTGGTTTGGTACTGAACTTTTTTGGGCAGTTAAGAGATTTCATTTGTGGAGGTTCTGCAAATGGGCAGGGAGGTAATTGCACTGCGTAGAAAAATTACAATATAGAATTGGGGAGTTAATACTTCTTGGGTAATTATTGAGGTAACTATGAGAGGCAGTTACTCAAAAAATGACTTGTAACATGAGGATAAGACATAGAACAACATCCAGCAGTGTGATGTGGTAGCTAATAGAGAAAATGTGATCCTTGTATTTATTTGCAAGGGGAATATTAAGTAGCTGTGGGAGGTGCCTTTTCCTCTATAAACGGCTCTAGGGAGGCCAATGATAAAATTCTGTAGTTTGTTTTGGTGCCTTGAGTTTAAAGGTCCTGTTGATGTACTGGAAGACATTCAGTAAAGAGTTGCAGGGATGATGTGGAAAATGTGAATATTCAGAAGACACTGAATAGCTTTGCAAAAACCAGATTAAGATTTTGCTTGACTAGAACCTCCCTTTAATTTAAATTAATTTCATAGGACAATCTTATTGGGAGAAATTAAAGAATGCAGCAAGTTTCTTTCTGGGAGAAGTTAAATTAAGTGGTTGACATATACATTAATGCTTTTACTGTGAAACTGTTTTTATTTTTCTTGTTGAATTCAGATACATCTTCCTTGACAGCTAAAACAGGTAAAAAAAAAAAGCCTAAGAGGTGAAATCACATAATTCATCTTCTATTCTTTATGTTTTCATAACTAGTCTGTAGCAGAAATTAGGGCACAGCATAAATTTTATCGTCAGTTCTGAGAACTGACAGCCTTGTGTCAGCTGCAGCTGCGTAAGTTTTTCTTGGTTCCAAGCTCATAATTGTTGTTGCAGAAGAACTTGTCTGGACTAAGGCAGGCTTTATTTAATTATTTTTAACCTGCTGTGGGCTGAGGGGAATGAGCGAGCAGGGGGTGTTGTTTGCTTGCTTTGTTGTTTCTTTTGTTTGTTTGTTTGGTTTTTTTTCCCTAAAGAGAAAGGAAGAGATAGCTGGGAAGAAAGATAAGTAAAGTAGAGAAGGAAGGAAGCCTTCCTCCACAAAGGAAGAAAAGACAGCTGGAACTCATATTTCATATTTCAAATTATAATCAGGGTTTGGTTAGTAGAAGTACTGGATGACTTCCGAGTTCCTCTTTGTAATACAGTCCAGCTTGTCTTCACTTAAGTGGTGGCCTGTTAGTGTCACGTAGCTTCCAAGTTAAGAAAACACTTATCTCAGTCTTTTTGATTGAGCCTAGGAACTAGCCAGGCAGAAAAAAGGGTTGCTTGTTTTTTGTTTTTTATTTTTTGTTTTTTTTAATCCTTACCAAACAAACAAACTAAAGCTACTATTATTGATAAAAACTACTAAAAGCTACAGTGAATACCCAAAAGGTAAACTTGACTACATAGTTATAAAACATTCCCTTTTCATATCTTGTTCAGATGGCATACTAGAAAATCAATTAAATCACAAAGTGTAAAGCATTTTTTTTTTTTTTTTTTTTTTTTACACACTGACATCTCAGAAAGCCTTGTCTGTTTAATATAAAATTCTCAGGAAAATAGTCATAAATTCTACTATGAACTTCTAGTGAATATTCAGAAATTCAAACAGTATGTTTTTGTTAGATATCTAACTAATGCTTTCTGGGGTTTTGGTTGTTTTGTTGGGTTGTTTTGTTTGTTGTGGGTTTTTTTTTTTTTTTTTTTTTTTTTTTAAATAATCAGACTTTTGTCTGACAGTGGCGCATTTGGAGAGAGCTACCATTTGGAAAGCTAACCCAGAAATGTACCAAAGTTTGGTACTTCTGTGTTTTGCCACTGAAAAGAGGTACGAGGTCCTTTCTTGTATTAACTTCCTCATCTGAGAATATGACCTTCCTTACTTCAATTAGCTGATTCCCTTTTTCTTTTTGAATCTAACTTACATTAGAAGCCAATTAGACATCTGTAACACCATATGGTGTAATTACTTGTTGGTCTTTTATTTGACAAACTGGTATAACAGGCAATGCAATTAAAGGGAAAACATTCTGCTCCACTGCTATTTTCTCAATGTATATTATTTCATACTTAGTACAGTAAGACTTCAAAGAAATGGCAGACTAATAGATTTGTGTCATTCTAGACTATTAGGGAGTTGTTAATCCTTTCAGATCTTATTTCCCTGTGTAGCAGTCCTAGTCTACACATTGGAATATCTGACTTGTGGTGCCAAGGAAATTAGTAAGTAGATTATACTATATGAAATTTAGCATAGTAAGAATTCCACAATCCTCCCCTGCATCATTATTATGTATTCTGTTAATAATACATGTGGAATTTTGAAGCCAGTTGGCCATTTCTCTGTGCACAGCAAAACAGAAATATTATGGTCTTTCACCCAGGTGCCCTGGTGACTTCCTTGGCAGCTGGAAGAAGCTGCTGACTTCTATAGAGTTTAGCCTCTAGCAAAGTAGATAACATGCTTTTCTATCCATATATGTAACTTTTCCTTTTTTCAGATAGAAGCAGACTGATATAAAATGAGTGGCTGCCAGAAGGATCAGCTTGCAGGCAGCACCAGGTTGCAGCTGAGTGAGGGAGACAGGATAAGGCTATAGATAATGGCGGGGTGTGTGTTACTAGGTCTCTCCAGAAACTTGAAGATTTGGTCCGTTTTCATAAGTGAAGTTTTTCCTTGTATATGAACTACTTCCTAGATGGCAAAGCTCCATAAAATATTTTGGGTTTAGTTTTGTCTTAGAGGAAGATGATATATCCTGTTCTGCTTGATATTTACTACTGATCATGAATTAACTTGTGCAGCTCTTTGGGGCTGTCTGGCCAGTTTAGCAGCTGTAGCAACGCATGTAAGAAGACATTTAAAAAAACCCTAATATTGCATAGAGTGACTCATCAGTTGTTTGCCATAATTCCTTAAGATTATATTGCAATACTCTACAAAATGGCAGAGGTTAAATCCTACTGCGTCTGGGTTAACTGCTTGTGCAATATGTTTCTACTCACTGTAAGTTTTGCCCTTTGTTTCTTACCAGAACTGTATCATCCCCTTTCTTATTAGGGAGGACTGAACTGACCCCCTGGATCAGCCTCAGCCTTTTTGAGTGTGGAACAAATCAGGAAAGCATAAACCAAAAGAGTTGTTTTCCAGATCTGGAAGGAAGGTGGTGGCATTGATGTAAACACTCCCTTTTGTGTCATGTGGAGACACCTGTGCATACTGGGAGCATTTTCAAAAGGGTTAGGAAACTACTGGTAATAGGATTTGGGAATACAGCTTTAAGGAACTGAAAAGGAGATTAAAAGTGTGCAATGCAGAAGTAAAGTCTTCTTTCCTTAAGATTCAGAGGAAGGCAATGAAGGAGTGACTTTTTTGTGAGTGAAGGAGATCAATGGAGTAGCTTTTTATGAGTGACTGAGTAGGTTAGGAGTCTTCAGTGGGGAAAGAGGTAGCCTGGGCGCATATAATGGAACCTGCAAAATCAGGAATGGAATGGCAGATGTTCAGTCTTTTCTGTACAAAAACTATGGGACATCAAATGAAGCTAGTAGGAACCAACCAAACAAAAGGGGGTCCTTGTTTACAAACAGGGGTTGGAAATTTCTTGCCAATGAGTGTTAAAGTTTACCTGGGTTCAAGAAAACACTGAATAAGGTAATGGAAGAGAGAGCTCTTGGAACGCTGAATACACAGGAACCCCATACAGATGAGGAAGTCCCTGGAGCTGAAAATGGTTGGAGCTTGGGAAAAGTATTGAGAGGTGTAACATGTTTGCTATGGTCTTGGTCTTCCCTAGATATTTACGGACAGTCTGTATCTGTGTTAGATGAAGCTTTAGCTGACCCAGTAGGGTCACTCTTATGTTCCGTGCGTTATTGCTTCTTGGGGCTGAATACCTTGCTGCTTGTGCAGGTGGACATGGGCAAATCTATCCTTTCTCAAGGGTCAAACTTCAAAGGAATTATTTTAAATTAAATCTGTACTTTTTGTTTCTATATAAAGATACCTCTTTAGGACTGAATCCCTACAGCTAAAAATAGCAGTCGAGTTGTGCTCTGCTTTGGTATTTGTTATCCAGGGGAGTAATGTGTGATTGAGAGCACTGGAGGCTGGCAGCCTCTGGTGCCATTTACACAGTCTCTGCTCCTTGCCCTTCTGAGCTTAATGTCATAACAGGCACTTTTGGATATCATAATAGATACTCTGAATGCATCTTCCACAAGTCTAGCTCCCTAGCCTTGTGGTGTTTCATTTGTTAATCATTCAGTAATAAGTTATTAAAAGCATTTCAGTTTCTAAAGATGAAGCACTTGACAATTGCTCATTTCAAAGTTGTTAGGTGCTAGGTTCTTTTGCAAGTCCCAGAAGACAATATTCTTTATTGTTAAGCAGCTAAACCATGCTTCAAAACCTGATGATTCTGAAAACATCAGTGTTGTATCCGATCCTTTCTACAGACAGGTAAAACTTTGAGTTTTAAATGAAAATGGAAACTTTAAACAGGGAGGGCAGTATTAGACTGGTGTGACTGTATGCTGTATTTTTTAAAGAAGTAATTTTTTCCCCTTTTTGGAGATTTCACAGTCATAAATAAATCTAATCATGTATATTTATAAAGTGACAAGGAGATGACTGATATCAATCTTAATAAATGCTCAAGATTTGTATGGTAGTTAGTTGTTGGAACTACCTGTGCTGCTGCTGCTAATGATCTACTGTCTAGAAACTACAGACTTATTATTATAGCAGGAGTTATTCCGTAAAAGTGATTCATATCACAGGATGCCATTTTGTAATTTTCTCCCATTGGCTTGGATTTCATCTCCGTGCTCTCCTGGCTGTATTTTACTTTTCCTGACAGATAGTTAATTTGAGAATTTCACAGCTGTGTAAACAAATTCAAAGCATCAAGGCATGTGCAGTATGCACAGAGCCCATATTTGCTTGGGCTTAGTTTAGTAAGCCCATTAATTAAGATTTTAAAATAAACATAAATAAATTGTGTTAATAGTTATCACCATTTTAATAGGCAGGGCATAACAGTCTGCCCACCATCCTTGAAGCTGCCTATGTATTTATGAACATTCCACTGAAAACAACGTTCTCATGGCAAATGAATGAAAACAGGTTGAAGCTGGATCATCTTTTTTTCTCTGAGCTCTCAGAGGTTAATCAGATAAATCTCAACTCAAATCTCTCTTAGAAATACTTTTGAATAATGAACTGGAATCTAAAATTGAACCTCATTTTCAGGAAGCTGGGATCTAGGTTTGATTTGGCCTATAAAAGAAATAGAAGTAAGTACAAAAACAATCCAGATGCAAATATTTCTTAAGTCCTAGAATGTTTACTTCAAATATGCATTTAATTTTATTCTTCCAATGGGAGCAGATTTAATAACATTAAACCAAATGTGCACGGAAATAAAGCTATTGTGTAGAAAATAGTGAGCATTTTGTCCTTGGATGTTGATGTGCACTTCCATTGAAACTGTATATGAAACCAGTAACTTATGCATACACACATTATGTATGTCCTAAGACTAAGAGATTCTGTCCACATCTTACCCATAGTCCTAGTATTTGAAGTGTGTTTTGTAGTTGTTCCGTATCCAAAGCTTTCATTTGCTCCTGGGAAATATTACTTAGTGAATCTGATAGTTGGTGGGTGTAGATCACTGGGGCAGCATTGGCTTCTCAGAGTCATGCAGGTTTGTGTGAGATTTTTGGCCTAGTGAGAGAATTTTGAGAGTCACATCATGCATTTTGAGAGTTACAATTAAGAGAACCAAACAGCTTTGGGACGGAAGTTTTTTTGCCCTTAATTAAGTTCTAATGTTGAAGTTGGATCTCAGAGGCAAAAAAATTCAGCAGTTCCACAAAAAAAACCAACCAAACAAATTTAAAACAAACTCACAATTTGTTTTAAATTTCAAGATGTTTATGTTTCTAAAGAGAATGATGTATCTGTGGAAGTAGAGGCAGAATCTTGTAAACTAAAGGACTTGAAAATCCAGGGAATTGACTTGAATTCTGTCAATATTGAAAGAAGGTGCCGGTGGCAAAAGAACAAGATTATAAACTGATGGCCAAGTTAATTTCCCGTCTCCGCTGTAAGCGTATTGTTTGCTTTTGGGAGAATACATCTCTGTGCATTCATTTTCCCCATCTGTAACCTGGGAATAGTGTTCACTGTACAGTAGTGGCTTGATTTGTGAACATTGTAAAGTGCTTTGAGCACTTTGAGTATGGCTGCCCCCTTTGGTGAGCTGTGGTTAGCATTAGGTAGTTCCCATTACGAAAACAAATTTATATTTGACTTTGCTCATTTACAAGAAACGTGGGAACTCATGATTCTCTAAATGTAGATAGGAGATGGAACTTTGCTTGTGAAACTACTCCTTCAAAGAGCTTTGTGTCTGCTCTGCAACGGGGCCACAAGCAAATGTAGGGAACCTAGTCTTCCTAAAGTAGAGAATCTGGACAGAATCCCCAACCACTGAAAGCTGGGATTGAGTAACAGCTCTGTGATTGCTCTAACAGTTTCTAAGAACAAAAGATATGTTTAAGCTTGTTCTTTCTTTTCAGTCATTCCTTTGTATAAAGGGAATTACGTGAATGGAGAAATTATCAGAATCCTGGAGATTCACAAATGGAGGAGTAACATATGCCTCTGAGTCTTCAAGGCAAGCATCATCAAAGAAAGCAAAGTGTCTGGCGGCAGTTTAGAAATGGGGAAATTTGTTTTTAGAAAAAAATCTTGTGTATCTTCATACGGATATATTATCACATAGGTTAAATGACAAATGAATATGCTACCGTAACCCTCATTTGTAAGTAATTCAGGAAGACCCGTTCAAGTCTTGGGCAAGGTGAGACACTTGTACAGATACTGTATGGTTAAATTGTTGGTTTTGTTTACAGAAGACCATACATATCTGACAAACTGTAGAAGATGTAATAGATCATGTTAGTGTATTTTCATCTAAACTGATGAAATATCAAACCAGGAAGAGAACTGAGAAAATATTTAATAATTTCCCAAGGCAGCTACCTTGGCTGGTGGACAGGAGGACAGGCGGTGCTTGGCATAATTCAAAGGCTCAGTAGTCGGTTTGAGATCTAACTAAACCTGAATAAAGTATTAAAGACCACAGTATTTTTGAAGGGCTCTTGAAAATGAGAAGGCTAGTAAAAAATTCTTTGGGCTAGATATTATGTTTTATAAAATCAACATCAAAGGTCTTTGAGCTTCCCTTACTGGAATTGTCAAAAAGTGGGTGTGCATCAAAATTATTCAGGATATTAAAATGCAAAAAATATGCCAAAACACATAACTTTATTTTTCTTCTTCAAGTAGAAAGGGTCCTGCCCTAAGGAAAGCTTCCTCTCCACAAATGAGTGAGGTGCTGCACAAGGAAAATCAGTAACTTCCTTTCATTTGGTCTTTCTGAAATATAATAATACTTTTTGAACTTACTGCATCAAAGTATTCTCAATTAAGAATAAGATTAACAGATTCCTAAACAGAATCAGATATGTGTGATTGCTATGAGAGCATCCATAGGTACAATAGAGTTGCTTCAATGTTTTTTTTAAATTTGGAACACGTATAAATTTTCATGCCTGAAGGTGTAATTCAAGTTCAAATGGAAACAACTAAGAATAAATTTTCTCTCTGGACAGTCTCTTCTATTTTTTTATCTGCTTTGAAGTATTTTCCTTTGAAGCATGTGGATCTTGCTCTTCTTAGACCCTGGATGGCCAAGCTGAAAGTCTGATCTAATCAATATGGTGGTTTTATTTTTACTGTGGGCTTCAATTTCTCAAGGTTATCCGTGCCCCATAATGGTGTGGATTCCCAGCAATACGGTGTTCCGTAAGCTGGATGCCTTGAGCCTGTCTGCCCAGTGTAAAGAGTCCTCAGCTATAGCAGAGCCATACTCAGGTGCTCTCTGTAAGTTATAAATCTGACTCTCCAGTCGAGAATTGCATGAATGTGGTTAGGCTATGAACAGATTCTTTGTGGTCTGGGGCAGCAATTTGCTTGTCTGCACACTTGTACTTTCTGGAGACTTTTGTTTTGCAGTGAAAGCTCATGGAGACAATTTCTAATTGTATACAATATAGATATGTCCCTCAGTTAGTTGAGAGGGGAAAAAAAACACAACAGCATTGTCTTTTTCTGTATTAATCATTATAGTGACAGACTGATGTGGATATGAGAGGAAAAGAATAATCTTGCGAAATGACTCACAAGTGCTGACCCATCTGGAAGGAATCATTTCCACAAGACTGTAAAGCTGTTTGTTAGAGAATTCCTTGTACCTTTCTCAGACATGCCAATAGCTTGCTGAGCTCATGTTCAACTAGATTGCTACCAGGTTTCTTGCAGATACTCTAAGATTTGCCTGCAACAGGTCACGTGGACAAACCTTATATGCCTCAGCAAATAATTCTTACAACTAAGGCTATTCTGCTTGCAGGAGGATTGCATGGTAGGATAGAGTTCTGTTTCTCACCAGACCATAAAAGGAGATTTCTGAAATAAATTTAGGATATTCTGTGGTTGTCTGCTTGGCACCTTCCAGGTGAATACATTGAAGAACTTTTCATAAGCTTTTAGGTACGCTCGAAGCCACGCACTGTGGTGGGGGCAGAGCTACACAATCCTGGAAGGAGCACTGAGACATCATGTCTCTCCAGATCCTTCTTCATGCTGATACTTCTCATCCTTGGGAAAGCCGGGTTTGTTCCCTCACTCGGCTGGAGCACGTTTGTCTGTGTGAACTGGCCTTGCTCTTGTCAGTGAACGTGAGGTAGGGATTCCCCTGCGTACCCCTCCCTCCGCTCCTATTTGACATTGCAGAAATAATCAGAATCTGCATCTCAAGGCAGTTGTCATGGAAATGCAGCCCAGATTTAAGCAGTTAACTGCCTGTTAGATCCTGCTTTGGAAAATGTCCTCGTGATTCAGACTGCAATTCAAGTCAAGAGGAGAACCAAACTGTGATTTCTAATAATATCATTTAACTAGAAGACATCTCAAGACTTTTTAATTAACATTGGTTTTGTAGGGAATAGTAATACTTAAACACTTCATAAAATTTGTATTAAAACTAGAAGTCTTCATTACATTTTTACCATTACTTCAGTCCAGGTATTGCAAATAGGGATGGCATATTTTCTGAGAGAAATAGAGAAATGTATAAACTGCCATTTTTAGATTTGCTGCATTTTGCCTTTTATGTGAAATGCATTGTAACAATCCTATTATTTATTTTGTTAAGTCTTCAAAGCAAACTGTAAAAATCTTTGTAACAGATCTTTCTATGGGGCTTTTTATTTAGATTATTAGGAATAGTCTGGAACAGTAAATGTAAGATTAGGGACTTGAATGGAAATTAACATATATTTTTTTAAAGGCTTGAGGAAATATATTTGAGACCAACTATCTTCTGCTTAATTGTGTAATTCTAAGGTCAAACTTAGGGTTAGTAGTTTTTAGGGAATAATGAATAAGAAAGAATTATGGAATTTGCTCCATTTACCAAAAGCAAGTCTTGAATTTAAAATAATGAGCCAAATTTTCTGAAACAATGGGAACAGTGAATATACAACCGTAAGTGATGACTGCAATGCAGAAGGAGAAAACACAAGTAACTTCCAGGCATAGTCACCAATTTATAGATATCATAATTATGTCTAATTTTTTTATTTAAATAAACATTATTCCCATTTGGGCTTGTATATGTAAATTGGCCCCAAATGCCTCAAGTATACAGTAAAGCTTTGTTCGCAACTTTAGAGGCTGATTTAAGGCTGGTTTGGAAATTTGGCTGTATAGATTAACATTCCAACATGTTTTTCAAATCATGGACACTTTTAAATTCTACGCCAGCTTAGAATTCCCAGGGCTCTAGCAGTTTCCTTGTGGTTTCTAATTGGAAAACTCACAGAAAATCAGATTCTTTATCATAAAGGCAAAGATGCAATTTTTCTTAAAAAATGAACATACAGGCCTTTGGAGAATCAGACTTACCTGCAGTGAGCTACATGTGAAATTCTTTCTGAAAGTTTTCAGCATCTGCATAAAGATTGTATCTTTGTTAAACATCTGGAAAGCCAAGAAGCGAACAGATAAAGCATGTGAAAAAATTCTGTCTTCCTTTAGGCTGTGTAGACCTTTATCACAGTCTTCCTTGACACTTGGCTCATGTTAGGTAAAGCACCATTTGGAACTAATCTTACAGAAAGGGCTGGGAACCCCCCACCCCGCCTCACACTTCTAAAGGTCACCAAGTGTGAGATTCATCACCGAGAGAAAAACAGGAGGAAAAGGAAGAGGAGGCATGACTGTCATACAGCAGTATACCCAGTGTTATAATTATTACATCAAGGCATTTGAATGACTTCTTAAATTTGTTATTCAGACTGCCAGGGAAACGTTATCCGCTATAATTCCATAGATCAAAGAAATATGTTGGTTATTTGAACTATATTACACCACACTGTAAGTGAAATTATGGAAACATCTTTCAATATGAAATTTTAGAACCTACAACGTGTCTTGATGGAGTTCAGCTATTCTGACTGAAATTTTCTAAGCATTGTCCTTAGCTTGGGTTCCTCTGGAATGATTAAGGGGAAAAAGTGATTTTGAAATTTCTGAGACTAAAATGAGTTGTTTTTGCCAAAATTTAATATTTTTCATCTTTAACTTTATTTTGAGAGAATCATATCCCTTTCAAGAATGTGATGTTTGATAAGACACGATCTTAATAAGATGCTTTTTGAAATATGTCCTGTGAAAAGCCACTCAAATTTGACCAGTTGATATCCCATGGAAAAATTGCTGCTTATGCATGTAGTTGCCGTGTTCATTCACAGCTCCTGCTGTGTTACAATGAAATAGCCAAAACCAACTTACTCAAATGCAATCCTCCTACTTGTTTCATTAAATTATGATATAAATCGGGGAAATTCAGAAACTAGGATTCTTCAATACGTTGATCCAGCTCTGGCTTCAGTGGTTGTGGTAGGGAAAAGCTCACAATCGCGTAACAAAGATAAGATGTAATTATCCTCTGAAAGGGCAACTGTGAGAATTGCCCCGTTCTGTTCTAATCAGATATTATCTAAGAAACCTATTATGAAATGCCAATTTCAAAAATCCCCATCGAAATGTAAATTCTGAAAACCAGAAGTCTAAAGACGGAACATTTACTGAATGCGATCGAACTACGGAATCCCAGGCTTTGCCCCTTGTGTTTGTTTTCAGGAACACTGCAAGGAGGTCTTTGCTGTGACTTATCTTAATGTCCCTGTCTTAGTTTCTCTGTTTATAAAATTTTAAGAAACTTCTTTTCCTCTTTATTTTGATTCTAGTCTCTCTCTTTAATGCTATTTAATGGTAATCTCTCTCCTTAATGCTATTACAGCATTAGAAAAAAAACAAGCCACCTTTAATTTTTGTATTTGTCCTGGTAGCATTTTAAGATTGTAGATAAGTAGAAGTAATGGCTTTTAATTTGTGGTGCATACATGCCTGGAGTTTGTAAATTACTTTCAAGATCTCTGAAAGACTATTAATAAAAGTGAATTTGTCAGTAGGCATAGATATGTTATACAGTTAGGGGTCCAGAAATTTTGAAAGTCAATTTGTAGATCTCTACCAGACTTTAGACTATAGTGACTTAACCCCATCCTCAATTACACAAATAGAGTGGGCAGGAATAGGGTCTGACATCTGTTTAAATGGGTTCTTTGTTGTCAGCTTCCATTAATTGTGCCTCACCTACTCTCTGATGGAAGGTTTCTGGTTGTTAGTCTCTGTGTTACCCACCTGCGCGATAGCCAGCCTCTCATAGGTGGTCTTCTGATTCAGTCACGACTTGTCCTGCAGGTTTCTTCCTCTAGTTTCTCTTTCCAGACATTTTCAGGTAATTCAGTTGCCAAATATCAGTTGAACCTTAACAGAAGTTAATCACATGTCATATTTTATGGAGGCTTTTGCTTTCAGTTAGATATATGTCACTTATTCTGGCAAACATCGTGATTTTGCCTCCACATGTTGAAATGGACAAGTCCCTTGGCTGCATTTGAATTAGTTATTAGTCAAATAATCAAATGTGTTTAAGCTGGTGAAGGAAGCTTCTGCCTCGCCAATTTTTGAAATTATTTACTTCTGGGTATCCCAGTTGCCTGGTGCATTGATGTGAATTGAATCATCTCTTGTATTCCTTGGCTTTCTAACACACTGCTAGAAGTAGGAGTTGCAGTGTTACTGTTAAATTAGTTTTTCAGAACTATTTATTAACCCCATCTTTTTTGGAATGATAATTAATGTTTTCATCTTTTGCTGTGTGACCAGCAAGCTGTGTCTTAGAGCACGTAGACGAACAAAACCATGAACAAAATCTTAACTTTTAAAACTACATTGTTGTTAAATTAAGCTTATTCTCCCACCTATGCTTACTCTTAAGAAGTTAAAACTAATGCTACGTGGAAGAACAGGGAGAATGTATTCTACTTTGACAGTAATAGCATAGCTAAACCATTCGCTTAGTTTTGTATTTATTTTAACATTATAGTCTGTATGTTGATATAAAGCCTTGATGATGTTAATTATTTTTATTGGCAAATCATAAATCTGTTATGTATTCCAAAGTGATCACAAATGCTCTCTTAGAATCTAGGAAGTTGATAATGAGTGATTTTTGGCTTTTGATGATCTCTGCAGTGATTACACAGGGTAAAAATCTGGTCAACACATGAACTTTAGCATGAAATCCAACCTGTTATTCTGTTAAAATGACATCTCTCTACAGTACTTAATATGACAGTGCAAAGACTATTTCACTGAAGGACAATATTTTGCCAATTGTTAAGTGAATTGCTCAGGGATGCTTTCTTTGTTGTAAGTGCAATGTCATTTTTCATCAATCTGGAAGCTGTTCCTGGTGCTGTGACTGTTGAAAAGTTTGGCAATTTTTACTGATGTCTCCTAAGCCTTCAAAATTTCCATATTGAGTTTTTGTTTTTTAAATTTTCCTGGATTTTAACTTCTATTGCAGCTTTGGGAGGGATGTGTTTGGTTTTTTGTTTTTTGTTTTGCTTTTTTTTCCCCTTAGGGTTTGTCTTTTTGCAGTGGGAAGTGCTTCATTTTAAATTCTATGTAAGTATTTCCATATTCAGAGTTCCTTCTATCCATTTTGCATATGCATTTAGCACATTCTTTTGATTGTTGGTCCAGTTGTTGTATTTGGAAAGTGTTCTCTCCCATAGTAAATCAGGTAGGGGGAAAACAAAACTGTGCCCACCTTGACAAGGAGTATTTATTTTACCTTGTAGTTATTACAGTTTCATTTATTTAATGTCTACTTCATCCTTGTCAATACTTTATCACTACTCACTAAACCTGAATTTTGGCACTGCAAAGCAGTCTAAGGTAAACTTCATTTTCCTTTGCTGAATTGATTGTCTGGGGCACCAATGCTGTGATTTATAAATGGGATCTGAAACATTTTATGTTTGAGTTCCTGAAGAATTCGGAATAGTAACTGGATACATGATGGTTGGCAAGGGGTATTGTCATTCTGGTGAGGTGAATTGTAACAGCTCAATAAGAGTAAGTTCTTGTAGCAATGAGCTCCAGTTCACTTATGTTTAACAAATTAATACAAGACAAGGAGAAAAATAGTATTTACAGAGAAGATTGTGGCAGAACTTCTCTTTTGTATTCCCTGTTCTAAAGAGCTAATTCAGATTCTACAAGGGGAAGGAAGTTCCCCTTTTGCATAGGAAGTTCCACCTCAACATGAGGAACTTCTTTCCTGTGAGGGTGGCAGAGCCCTGGCACAGGCTGCCCAGAGAGGTGGTGGAGTCTCCAACTCTGGAGATACTCAAAACCCACCTGGATGCGTTCCTGTGTAACCTGCTCTGGGTGACCCTGCTCTGGCAGGGGCTTGGACTGGATGATCTCCAGAGGGCCCTTCCAACCCTATGATTCTAAGGAGGGCTTTCCTGAGAATACCTGAGCAAAATGAGGGAAGAATTTAAGGAGGAGAAGAATATCTCTGTGGCCAGTAGCAAAGTTAAAGGCAAAAGTGTAAGAAGTTCTAGAATAGATGCATGTTCTGTCTAGCTGATATACTCAAATTTCAGTATGAATTTATGTTGACGTAACACTAGTTACACGAGAGACACCATTGTAGTCTCCAGAGTGTAATTCCCCTCCCCCTTTTTGGTTAATGTAGGTCATCAGGCTAACTGTAACCCTCTTCCATAACAAACAAAATTGCTAATCTTTTTCCTTTTATTCAATTGCGAGTGACAGTTCAAAAAATTATGAAATCATCTATTCAAAGAGCGGGGTATGATTAGGGATCTTCAGAAAGTGGCTCCAGTGTGCTATAAGAATATTGGTGTTTCTAACATATATTTGTGGACCCTCATTTTGTAAAAACAGTACAAAAAAAAATACATTTTTCCATGTGACTTCAGAGCATCGGTGTAAGAGAGTCCCTTTTGGGTTTAGAAGTGAACCTGACAGCATTTTTCCAGGATTGCATCATATGTTTCACTCACACTTTCACATCCTGCATTAAACCACATGCATGCACATCAACAAGACAAGATTGTAAAAGGAGTGTAACTGGGGAACTGTTTTCGTGATATTTGATAGGAGTAATTGCGGCCACTGCTGTTTCAAAGCAACTGCGGTTATACTATACTGTGTCAACAAAAGTCACTTTTGCCATATGGAAAGCTAATTACTTCAGAATGATCTGTTAGAAAGCACTTTTGAGATAGTCAGGCCATTCATACAAATCAGTAAAAAATACTTGTGCATGAAACCTTTCTTAAATAAGAGCTTTCGTGTGTTACAGGTTGAACATTACAGTGATAGCTTTGGAAATATTAAAAGAAGTGGACTTCTATTTAAAAGGTGGTAGGGAAATTTATGAGGTGATAAGAAAATATGAGTATTTCCCTATGATTTCTGTGATAAACCTGATTGTGCTATTGCTGAATGGAGAGGAGGTTGTTTTGCTGTTCTCTTCAGCAAGACCCTAATATTGTTGGAAATGGGATGAAATATGGAATGCTATGTTTCAGTGAGATCATGTGATGCCAGGGGTATTTATCTATGTAGTATTTGTTCCATAAAAATGGCTTAAAGTTTTGTTTTTGTTTTTCTTTCTCTCCTTCAATAATGTAGGGTTTTTTCCCTTCTGTAGTCCAGGACATGCCTTGTTTTTACATTTGGGTGTTTGTCACTTCTGAGCTATTTAGGGCACCCGTTAGTCAGACGTATTTTTTCTGTCACTATGAAACTAGAGAATATCACAAGTTTGATTAGTTAAGTGTGATAGTTCTGTACCTAGACTCCCATTATTTGGTGTCAGTAGCTGTTACTACAAAAATGTACTTCTAAAAGACACTGTAATCTTTATAATTGTAAAAGAAATGTTGCGAGCTCCATGAATGTCTGAGTTTCACAGTGGAGCTAGGTTGACTGATGTGTTTAAATGTCTGTCTTAGTTGTCAAGGCATAGAAGTGTAATTTATGGATAGTCTGTTACGTACATGAAGTTTTAGATGGTTTATTTGCTGACTCTAACTGCATAGATTTCTGACACATAAACCATCTGTTCTGAATTTCTTTTCTTGAAAGCATTTCTATATTCAGTCATTATGTTCTACCTAAATCAGAAGACATAAAATATTTTAGAAGCAGATTTATTCATGTGTTGTTAGTACTGGGGAGCAGCAGCGACTCAAGGGAAAACTGGAGTTCTCTGCATTCCTGCCAGGCATTGCAGTGCCTTCCCAACAGCCCCTTATAAGAAAGGCAGGGTAGGTTCTCCTGGCTATCTCCTTGCTTCTAGCTGCTTTTGTACTGCTGAGGGCATCTGTGCCAAGGAGCAGCTCCTGCCCTCCAGGACCAGTGCTGTAGACTTGCTCATGCCCTCTGGGCTCAGGGCCGAGGAGAGCAGATTGGTCATGCTCGCGCTGGGTCCAAGTCTCCTCTGATTGCCAGATGGCAACCACCAGCTATATAGCACAATATTTCTCTTTTTTGTGTGTGGTTTTTTTTTTTCCTAGTTCAAATTTCCTGAAATAATACAAGGGTTTTATCACAGACTTCAAGAAATTGTTTAATACCCTTAGCATGACATGAAAGAATATAGGCTGGTTATTGGGGAATGTGGCAGGACAAAGTAGTTTAAAGGCAGAAAATCTGCTGGGCTGGAGTTGGAGAACTGAGTGGAAGGAAACAAACCTGGTATGATTCCACCTGTAATGCCCCTCCGAGCTGTTCCTGGAGTTATTATTATCTCCTCCTTCTTCCTCAGAGAAGACTCGCAAGTTTTCTGCAAAGGAAAGCTTGGGAGCAAAGTAACGGATAGGCACTGTGGAAAATCCAGAGATAAGAACTGAGGAGTGAACATGATTTGACACTGCAAGGCTGCTTTCAGACAAAATGTAACTGTAGCTTTATCTCCTTTCCATGTTCTTTGCAGTAGCTTATGCACAAGTCTGCGAGTGCCAAGAACACTGGAGCTGGCTTCTTGTCATCTTGTTCCTGTCACAGTGCTGCTATCTGTTATATGGTCATCCAGGATTTGTGCTTTAAAATGTGACAGTCATTCAGAAATTCCAAAGTCAGATATTATATTAACCTGTTAACTATGTTGGTTCATCACAGAATCATAGAATGGTTTGGGTTGGAAGGGACATTAAAAATCATCTAGTTTGCACCGCCCTGTGATGGGCAGGGACACCTCCCACTAGACCAGGCTGCTCAAAGCTCCATCCAGCCTGGCCTTGAACACTTCCATGCATCACTGCCTTGAGCATCACGCTTCCTTGAACATCCATGCATCACTTCAGATACTCTGGTCCAAGGTACTATGGGAAAAGAATTTAGTTCTGTTTGATTTTAATGGTGTTAAACCAATTTATAGTTGCTGGTAATTTGGTGAGAATATGATCAAGTTTGTTGTATGTACAATGGATTTTTTTTTTTAATGTAATCAGATTAACATACAAATGCTGCATTACTTCTTCCTAAAGGCTGGAAGTCACAAGGGGAAATTCATTGTGTGAAGCAGTCTGTAGAGTATAATGAGAATTTGCCTCAGGGCACAGATACGCATTTTCATTCAAGTCTAGAAATGTGTCTAGCGCTAATAGCTTTTGTGGTTTGTTTGGTTTTTTTTTTTGGGGGGGGAGGTGCTCCCCACCCTTTCTTTTTTGTTTGTTTTTAAGAAAAAAGAAAGCCCTGGTCTGTGAGGAACTGAGCACTTTTATCTTTTTTTTTTTTTTTTTTTTTTTCCCCCCCACAGAAGAATGGAAAGGGATTTAAAATAATGGTTAACAACTTCCTTGTGCTCTGATCTGTAAGGTTGTTCCATATTTAGAGCCCCTTGGAAGAATTCAGGTTTGGGGTATTTATTTATTTATTTATTTATTCTGGCTTTAGTGAATAGTTGTCTTCCCTACTTTCTTCCTCTTCCTCCTCTTCTCTTGTTCCAGGATGGCCTAGGAGGTGATGTGGTATCTATGACACAAGATTTACTTGGATTTCTCTTTAAAATATCATGTAAAACTGGTCCGTGTTTTCTGCTAATACAATATAGACAAGTATTCATAGAATCATCACAGAGTCATAGAATGGTTTGGGTTGGAAGGGGTCTTAAAGATCATCCAGTTCCAACCCCCCCTGCCCTGGGCAGGGACACCTCCCACCAGACCAGGCTGCTCAAAGCCCCATCCAGCCTGGCCTTGAACACCTCCAGGGATGGGGCAGCCACAGCTTCTCTGGGCAACCTGTTCCGGTGTCTCACCACCCTCACAGGAAAGGATTTCTTCCTGATATCCAATCTAAATCTCCCCTCTTTCAGTTTAAAACTGTTACCACTTGTCCTATTGCTACACTCCCTCATAAAGAGTCCCTCCCTATCCTTCCTGTAGGTACCCTTTAGGGAGTGGAAGGGGCTATATATAAGGTCTCCCCGGAGCCTTCTCTTCTCCAGGCTGAACAACCCCAACTCTCTCAGCCTGTCCTCATAGGAGAGGTGCTCCAGCCCTCTGATCATCTTAGTGGCCCTCCTCTGGACCTGTTCCAACAGGTCCATGTCCTTCTTGTGTTGGGGGCCCCAGAGCTGCATGCATTTGCGGTGGGGTCTCACCATAGCGGAGCAGAGGGGCAGAATCACCTCCCTCAACCTGCTGGCCACGCTGCTTTTGATACAGTCCAGGATATGGTTGGCTTTCTGGGCTGCACGTGCACATTGACGGCTCGTGTTAAGCTTCTCATCAACCAGCACCCTTAAGTCCTTCTCCTCAGGGCTGCTCTCAATCCATTCCCTGCCCAGCCTGTAGTTGTGTTTGGGATTGCCCCGACCAGCATGCAGGACCTTGCACTTGGTCTTGTTGAACTTCATGAGGTTCACATGGGCCCACCTCTCAAGCCTGCCCAGGTCCCTCTGGATGGCATCGCTTCCCTACAGCGTGTTGACTGCACCGCACAGCTTGGTGTTGTCGACAAACTTGCTGAGGGTGCACTCCATCCCACTGTCCATGTGGCCGGCAAAGATGTTAAACAGCGCTGGTCCCAATACTGACCTCTGAGGGATGCTGCTTGTCACTGGTCTCCACTTGGACATCAAGCCATTGACTGCAACTGTTTGAGTGAGATTAATATTGTAAATACTAATGTAGTAAAATATAAAAATAATAAAATATAATACATATTTTTATATAAAATATAAAAATTATTATTATTAATAATATTAATATCGTAAATATTTTGAAACGTAAGCATAATTTTTGCAGAACAAGGAAATGTAAAAAAAAGTGCAGCTGGAGTAAGAATCATGGGTGAATGAGAGCTAGATGGTGATCTGAGGAATAGGTGTTTCTGTGTTTATGTCTAAGACAATATGTAAACTCCCGTTGACATATTGATGAAATAAATAGATGGTGTTTACCTCTGTAGCCATTCTCTTTGCAGTTTATTTGGTTTATCAGCTATATAGAGGGTGAGTAGTTCTGTGTAAGTATATTTATTTTCCAATTACATTATTGATATCATACCTCTAACATAAAATCACATCTCATCGCTTTCTAAACTGCCTTTAAGTACTGGCATTAGTATTCTACCAGCAGCTGTTATAAGGATAAACCTACTCTGGTGTCGTCTTTTCCCTCCCCACACTTCCTCCATGAATTTCTCCATGATTTGGAGATTTCTAAACTTATGTAATAACAATGTTTCAGTCTTTCTTCATTTTGCCATGAACAACATCTATTTTTCATTTGAGGAACAGAAACCTTAAATAAGAACTAAACGCTTTTTTTTATATATATATATAAAATTTTTTTTGTGTCTCGCTAAATGTAGCAATACAAGCAAAAAGCTTGCTGTGGTAATAACTCTGCTTCAGATATTGATATGTCGTATCAGCAGCATCTCCTCTGATATTGAAATCCTGTAAATGGAACTACTCTGGTACAATGAGAGCGTGGCTGTGTGTTAGACCTTGGTCTTGTAGTTTCTAGATTACATTTGCTGTGGACAGGGTGCTTCCATGTGTTGTTAAGGGGATACAGTGGTGTTTCTAAAGTATTTACGGTCTTTAGTCCTCAAGACCTATTGCTTTATACTATAATTGCCTCCTAACATAGACCTGAAACTAATTGACTCTTAATTTTGCAAAAGTTCAGTTCTGGTTTAAAGTCTGTCTTTATAAATATTTTTTTTTCCATGATCTGTACCAAACACTAAATCCCAAAATTGTAGTTGCTAATATTGCTGAAAAGTTACTAACACTGATTCAGCTTTGAACTTCACATCCGCGTAGCTGATCATGATTCTTTGAAAAGACTTTGTGGTTGATAACTTTGTGCCATCAAATTTACTTCTCATTCTCCTCTGTCTGGAATTCTTTAATGGACAAGGAAATATGTTGGTGGCTCTGTAGTCATCCATCTATGCAAAACTTGCATATTGACTTAGGAGCACTTAAGTACTTATGCTTGTAGGTATCATTTATCTAAATAGACAACTTCTGTTTTTCAGACCTTACCAGTACGGAAGATTCCATGCAAAGCCAATGCTCCTTCAGGGTCTTTTTTTGCACGGGACAACACAGCAAATTTCTTATCCTGGTGCAGAGATGTGGGGGTGGATGATACCTGCCTGTTTGAGTCAGAAGGTTTGGGTATGTATTTATTTATATAACAGTTGGTAATTTTAAATAACTTTCCTATTTTGCCTTGAAAGACAGAATGGCTCTCAATAGATCCTGCCTCTAAATCTGACCTGTGTCTGGTTGTTAGTTCTGTCCCTTATCTGAAGCATGAACAAATCAAGTACACATCACTTAAAATTCATTTAAGTCAATTTTAAGAGGAGCTTAAATGAGACCAAAATCTTGCTATGATTTCTTGCACACTGATGTTTTTTCACCCTACACACACTTTGTTGACCATGGAATGCTGTTCCTTAGTTTGATGTATAAAATGGTGCTTTTCTGTTTCAGGAGAGTAGGATACAAGTGCATACTCAGTTTTGGCTGCAGACATTTAGTTATTTGTGCAGATTCAATGGGTTGCTCAGGACGCAAGAAAAATGAAATTTTTCTCTGCGTCCTATACTGACCTTTTTTGCAGCTGATTCAAAAGGATTGGACTGCTTAGGAAATCACTGTTCGAATAGCACGTGTTCTTCATTATTTTAACTCTTCTCTCTTCGAAGGAAAAGCTATGACTCTTACCTCGAGAGTTTGTTTCAGCCAAATATCATCAAATGAAGAGAATCAAGTGTTTGTTATCTGAACTCAGATAAAAGTGTAAAGCAGTTGTGATGATAGACAGCTCGGTTTCTATGGAAGGCAAATGAACACATGGTACTGAATCAAGAGACTTCTTTGTTCTGTTGCTCAAAAGGCCTTTGACTGCCCAGTTGAAGTTCTTATCTGTGTTGCAACTGATCTATTCCCCTTCTTTTTCTAGCACAACTATTTCTGAAGCAATTTTTTTCATTTATCTGTTCTTTTATCTTGTGAGGTTTTTTTAATTAAACTAAATGATTTTATATTCCCAGGAGAAAATGCTTGGCAGAGAAGAAATTAGTATCACAAAGGTGACAAATAGTAAGGAAGATATATGTATTGTCTCTGTTTTGTTAATTAAATCCTCAACATGAAATTTTTATTGGATGTGGTAAATCATGTGGAAGATGAACAATAATTGTATTTCCAAAGATTTGAACTGATTGAGAAGTTGGACATTGCCTAGGACAAAAAACCTTGCAAACACAAGTAGGAAGGAGACACAGACCTCCAGTGTCTCACATAAGCAGAAGAACCTGTGGTTAATCCAATGCTTAAATTAATTTAGACTTTGTACTGCTGTGGTAAACTAAGCAATTTACCATTTTTCCAATAATAGGTTAACTGTGTAATTGAGAGCATGTTTATAAGGAATCTTCTTGTACATTGTTAAAGAAAAAGAAAACAGATCTTGTTTAGAGATGAAATTGGCATAGCTGAAATACTGACATTCCCTGGATAAGTTAATTTTTATATGTTCACAGTGCTTTGCCTGCCACAGTATAACACTGGGTGCAAACACACCTGGAAAGTTGATGTTCCTCATGACTTCCTTGCTTGGAAAAGAGAAATGAGTTATGCCCAGATACACAGTGCACAATGTATATGACTGTATTGGATTTGTTTGATTAGTGACTGATTTTGCTTCACTGAAAATTAGGTTCTGGTTTTTTCCTTCTCTGGGTGTTACTGTTTATAGATGCGCATATTGAAAAAACTTATGGTGCTGGAAACAGGATGAGGACTTGATAATATTTTGACCTATTTTTCTGAACTTGAGAGTGGGGTAGTGATCATGACATTTCTAAAAAATGTCATGTCTCAGTTTGAGCTAGAACTCTTAAAGGTTTTGATTTCATTTGAGGCTTTACTAATGCATTAGAAATAACGCTGAATCATAACAGTTGCCAATCTAAAGCTTTTATGTTCCTCTGTCACCCATAAATCACTTCTTCACTGCTTAGGAAATAAAAACTCATCAAAAGTAAGGAATATCAAAGGCTTCTATTCAAAGTGGTGAGAAACGTGTGTGAATGACATCTAAGTGTTTGCGCTACTTCATGGAAGTCTGCTGTATTTTTGATAATAAATAATTGTGATGAAATGATGATTACAGAGGTATCTGACTTTTATGTTTTCTTGTGTTTTTTTCCTCCATGGCTAGTAAACTGTATTGATATGTAAATTGCTAGTGATAAAACACCTATTTTCTCTCTATAGTGATGAGCCTTACTATGTTAATGTTCTTCATTGATTTGATTTTTATCCTCCCTTTTTACTGTATTCTGTCTGCCTTATTGTATACAAACACTTTATTATTTAATTAGATGCACACAGTGATATTTTCTTCATGTTATTGTATCACATAAAACGTTCCTGAGGCTTTATTTCTCGTAGATTTCTGTTCTAACATTGTAAGAGTAATTTTTAAGATTTATCGCACAGAAACATTTGATGGATTTATGACACTATTGATTTAAAAAAAAAAAGTCTGAAGTCTGTTCGGAGATCAGCAAAATTAGATACATATTAGCTAAGAAATTATTAATTACTTAAAAATATGTTCTCACGCTGATGAGTTTTGAACTCTTTGAAATCTTGCAAGTATAACTGCACACCGATGCATCCGACACTTCTTTAGCACTCAGATTACAGTCATACGGAGGTATTCCTCGCTGGGATGGAACTGTGTCAAACAGACTTTGTAGCAGATAGGTGCAGTCCATGCCTGAGGAGCGTGGAGGCAAGTGATATTAATGGGAATCTTGAGTGTTCCTAGGAGCTTGGTTCTGCAAAGGTTTAACATTCTAGGGCTGATCCAGATGAGCAAGTGAGTAGACCTACTCATGTCACTTCTATGTCCTTGTTCATCAGTTGTGGACTAATTTAATTATTTAAAGTTAAGTCTGGGTTCAGTTGCTTTGTTGGATTTGGGCTATCCAGCTGAGCTAAACAAGGAAACAGGATCAAAACCTTTCTTCAAAATAAATAGAAGAAAAAACCCTGGTATTTTTTATGCTAGTAGATATGATTATGCCTTCTGATCTATAGAGTTACTTTAAAGATCCTTGAAAGAGATAGCTCAGAAGTTTGAAAACAATGCACTTGTACTACTAACTAGTTATTAGTAGTCTATAATATGATGTGTTTTGTTCTGCTGAATGTTATGATGTTTAACATATTGGAAATTGGAAATACAGTTTTCTGTAAAGACTTATAATACAGCCAGAGCTGACTGGTAGCAATTGATATGTATTTTTCCTTTGCACTTATCTTAATGCAGAGACGTGGCAGTAAAGTCTCAGAATTAATGCCTCTGCGAAGAAAAGGTGGATCCTGTGCCTGCAGAAAAAACATTAGCATCTCTAACAAATATAGCAACACGTTACGTAGGGATAATCCTGAACGCTGCAAGATAGATGGTTACTCTGTATGCTCCCTGCACGTATTGACCAATTTAGCATGCTTTTCTTAATTGTTACTTTTATAGTTAGTGTATTTCAAGAAGAAGGAATTATTTTTGTTGATACCAAAAACTATGATCTGAAGTCCAGACTTTCATTATCTGGGCAAATCTTGAGGCATGCTGTCTTTGAATGGGTTTCTTAGATATATTAGAAGTCAAAATTCGTCTCATATCTAGGACTTGGAACATAAAGCGCTAGCTCTTTTCAGTCTAAGAAAAGTGATACTGTCTGTAACTACTCTGTTCCCATGATACGTATATTTTGTAAGTTCCCCTTTGTAGGTTTTAGGGCAGCAGATCCACACAGCTGTGGTAATTCTATTTGTAGAAGCATTCTTGATGGAGAAATTTGTAATTATGGTGCTCAAGCCTGAAGAGTGTAATACTTGAAAAAAACTCTTCTTGGCCAAATAGTAAGAATGGTAAGACTTTCTATGATTGCTTTAGTGAAGTGAATTTAAACATAAGTTATGAACTCTTTGTTGGTAATGTAGTGTTGTTGGATGATTATAGGATTTGGAACCAATGAATATTCTGCATCTCTTCTGTGATAAAGACTCCACCCAGCAAGGAAATGGTTTGCCACCAAGTGTGCCAGCATGCCAACGTGTGTTGTTTGTTTTGGGAGTTGTTGGATGATATTGTTGCATTAATGTTTTGTGCTTGTATATTCTGTAACCGTGCGTGTGTACACACAATATATGACATGGACTTCTTTTGATGCAACTTATTGATATAGAGTTTAACGGACAGATTCCCTAAACAAAGGCCTCTAGTGTTTTAGTGGAAATAATTAGACTTAAACACCTCTGATCTCTATTCTAATGTGGGTTTTTAAAGTTTGTTTGGTTTTTTTTTTTTTTTTTTAGAAAAAACAAACACTCAAATGTTCATTGCTTGAAAATATTTTATGCATGGGGCAAATGATTTTTTTAATTAATACTCTAATTTATGTAATCTCATGTTACAAGACAGAAGTACACTTTTCACTGTTCTTTTACAGTGACACATTTACAGCTTGTGATAGCGTGTTAAATTTTCCATGTAGTTGCGTCAGAAGAAGGCTTTGTCCTCTGTTTCACAACATTTTACTAAACAACTCATACTATTGTTGAATATGTCTTGTTTTGAGGACTATAAAAGCATCCTGGACACTGTGTTATTACTGTTGGATTAGCATCTTAAATTAATGAATTCCAGTAAATTATTAGTGTTTAGGTGATCTCTGTATTCATTCTAGATTAATGCTTTACTATTCATAGATCTACTGTGTTTGAAACGTTAATTGTGTTGAGACTTCCGTAAGTGATAGTGCTGAAACTGGGAGGGGGGGTGGAACACAGCTCCTTGATTTAAATATGTCATAGTATAACTCTTTGATGCAGAAACAAGGATATGTTTGGGATAAGTTGAACAGAGTAAGTGTTGTCAAAGCAACTTTACAAAAGAAAAAAAAAAAAGACTACTGCAGGATCAGAAGAAAAAGTACTAAAAGAGAAAGTGAAAGACAATAGAAAGAAGGATCAAAGGATCAACCTTTTGAAAAACCTTCCTTAAACATATGTGAATTCTAATGGCAATTGGAAGGCTATGGTAAAAAATACTTAACCCCTTTAGAAAAATCTCTTGGTTTCTAGTGAGTAAAAAAAATGCTTTAGAAGCAGAAATTGTATTCACTTTTTTGATTTTGTTATGCCTGAGATCGTTAAAAGTTTACATTCAGAAGAAAAACTGACTCCACTAATAATAGTTTATAAAAATGTTAGGAGCCAAGGCTTGAAACTTGGCAGGGAGGTGTAAGAACCCCGCCCTCACATTTCTTATTGTGAACACTCTCAGTTTAAATGTGCTTGGCAGACACAGGGTGCATTCTGTCACCTCGCAGCCCCAGGGGCTGATCAGCACGGAAAGCAGAAGCTGTTCCTCCTCTGCTTCTCCTGGTGGCATCCAGGCACTGGGGAAGGGCGCGGTGAAGGATGCAGAAATGTGAAGAAAAGTAGGTAGGGAAGAAATAAAGTTACAAGGAAGGGGAACAAGCGGTGAGTGATCAGGAGAGGAGGACCTGAATGTAAAAGGAGAAAGGGGCGGCAACAAGATGGAAGCAGTGTGGAGAAAGAAGTTATAGGCAAAGAGGAGCAGGGGTAAAAGCTTGCTAGGAGCTAGAAAGGAAGCACTGTTAAAAAAGAGTGGCTGGAAGTAGCTTGAAAAGATGCAGGCAAAGAGGACAGCAAATAAGAAGGATTTGAAATGAATGAGATGGAAAGCAAAAGGGTCTGTAACTGACACCTAAAATAAACTGGACTTCCATGCACTATTTCTAAATCTTCACGTTGCTTTCTTGTCAAGCAAAATCATCAGTGAGATTCTCTGGCAAGGTGGATATTTCCATTCATCTTTTGCAGTAGATCTGTGTAGCGTATGTGTCTTCTACATTTACGAATTGCTACTTGCTTATAATCACCTACACGGATAATTGACCTTGCTAATATTTGATAGGGGAGGACTGGCCAATGATTCTCCAGGAATATTGTTTTCTTCTGTATATGAAAGCATGAAGAATTACAGGAAACTGCATATAAAAAACGTATTGGTGCTGCAAAGTGAAGTACTTAGGGTATAATTAAGGCTGGCTGTACTACCTTAGTTAAACTGTTTAATTGTTATGATACACCTATGCACTTTTCATGTGCTCATGAGCTACTTTTTCCCCAGGAAGAGCTGTGTTCTCTTTAGGATGGACCTTGCTCTGACGCTATCGTGGTACAGTATGGTTCATGAAGTAAAGAAACTCTTATTGCTATGTTATTTTCTCCTCACGCCTCATTTGTTGCAAAAATCTGAAGATGTCTGGAGAAGGATGCAAGCTGCTATTTTGATGTTGCTACTGAATGGCGTAGGCAGAAGTGACTGTGGCTCTATCACATAGCTCCTACATGCAGCAGGAGGATCCGTATGAGACTGTAACAGGTCACTTGTTCTGTTGGCTTTGATTCCATACAAAATGTAGGATTAGGAAACTCAAAAGTACCCTGGAGATCAGGCAGTAAGTATTTTAGAATAGCACCTAGACAAGTGTACTTTTTTGTATGTAGTACCTACACCTTAATTCCATGCATGGCATGGGGATAATAATACTCCTTACCTCATAGAAGTGTTAGAGAAATCTTCATTTTTGCTTTTTCTTTGAATCCTTTATAGCATACAGTAGCACTGTTGTGGCTGCGGACTTTAAATGATGTGGAGTGAATTATGTATGTGGCTGTAGATAGAATGAAGATGGTTTCTCAAAATCATTTTTCAGCTTCCCCTCCTCACCAAGTCTAACTGCATATAAATTGCTACAATTACAGAAAATGCGTTGCTTAGCAACTGTCTGTTTGCCATATAGGATAGATATCTGGGATTAAGTAACTGGTCAGGTCAAAAAGTTGAGGTGGTGCCTATTACTGAAATGCGACTATTAATACAGATTATAGTAAGTAATTCAGGGAATGGTAGATGTAGTTCTCACAGGATACAACAGAGTACTGTGGGCACAGGTGTTGTATTTGAACCGGAGCTTGTAACCAATCACTTCAGAAGGAATTGCTTGTAGTCCTCAAATGATTAGTTATTACCGTGTGTGTGCGTGTACGATTACATGTTTATAAAACTGCTTACATGTATGTAGTGTAGTTAGCCAGGAACTGCAGTACAGTCAGTACTGTAAATGTGAATTTAAATTTACACTACAGTGAGAGATTGAAGTGTGAATTATAAGGACTTCTACCAATTTTTTGTTTTAGTGGCATACTTATTTTAAATAATGAAATAAGTGATTTTGATGCTGTGTAGAGCGTTTGAAATAGTTTTTGCCATCTCTTCTATCAGATGTCTTGAAGTGCTTCAAAATTATTGATTGACTCAACTTCTATAAGTAAAACTAAGAAAGGAAATATAAGAAATGTTTCTCTTTCTGTACCTCTAGATGGAAAAGGTACCTTTTTTTTTTTTTTGAAAAGGCTTAGGAGGCAGCCTTTTGAAAGTGACTGTAAATATCTAGTTATTTCAGTTATTGTGGAATATCACGAAACAAAAAGTATCTCAAAATAAGTACTCAAAAATCAGGGCACTTAAAAGTGCTACTTGTTCCAAAAGGCAATGGTCTTATTTGCTTGCTCAAAGTTATACTGAATGTTTGAGACTAAGATAGGTGTGGAGATGCAGTCTTGTGCCTCTGTGGCTTTTGCTGTAACTCCTGACCGTTCTCTTGAGAGGTGGTAGCTCATTAAACAGCTGTGCTTTCGGGGAAAAAAAATAATGCAAATTTTGGTTTGAGAATCTAAGTTATTTGCAGTGGGTATTGCAGTATACAAAATAACATTTGTTTGTCTCTAAAGTTCCCAAATACGTATGCTGGTATAGTCCTCAGGAATGCTAACATTTTCGTGTCAGAAGCACTGTGTCACCGTCCTCTTATCAGATGACAAGATGTTTGTTTTCGTGGCTGCTTATTGCCTGCACAGCTCTTCATCCTCTAACAATGATTTCACTGTGTCACGTTGTTTGATGTGAAATGCATGAAATGTCTAGATTATGTTGGGTCAGATTTGCTAAAGGACTTTGAATTTTCTTTGGGTAGAGGAGCTTTAAGCGTCGACAGAAAAACATTTTACCTTTCTTAATCAAATCCTCTTCCAATTCTACGTATGGATCTTTTTGCACGTAATATTACTTGAGCCTTTGTTTTCCTCCTCCCTTCCACAAGTAATTCAGAAGTGTACATGTGTGAATTGCAATTTAGAAATATTGGCCTCCCTTTGTCTATTCCAAAACTAGTTTATTCCATTTTTATTTTGGAGGATGCCTTATTTCTTAAAATCAAGTTTTATTTTGGGGCAGTCCCAACTGCTTTAGAACCAAAGCAACAGAATACATTTCTAGAGTCATGAATGTAGCACTTTAAAAATGATGATTACTAGTGAAGATTAAATGTTTCATAAAATTACTGTTCTGTGGCAAGGAAGAATACTGAGAATAACTGAATGTCCAAGTCTGCATCTTATCGTCCTAATAACAGATGGCTGAAGGATAAAAAATACTTTTCATAGAGCGGTGCCATTTTAGTTTTCATGCTCTGCAGTTTCACTTCCGGAAATATATTTGGATGAGAATAATGCATACATCTCAAAGTGCTACAGCTAGTACAAGATGCCTAGTAAAAGTTATTGGGATGAGCATTCAACTCACACAATTTACCAGTCAGTGGAGCTGGAAGATGAAGTTGCAGAAGCTGAAGATCTGCCCCGGTAGGCATTAGTTATGTTTAAGCCTGTGGATTCCCATTCTGGGTCTCATACGTACAGTATAGGACAAAGCAATCGCTTTCAGAGTTTTAACTAGACATTGAAATATCTTTTTCAGGTATGGTATTTTTTTCTTCATGCATTTAAGTTAGGTGAGTCTTTAGATAACCAATATGTTTATACAGCAGGTGTATTCACCTTAACTCATTAAAAACAAATCAATTTTGTTGCTGTTTTTATTTTTCTGATTTAGACAAATATTCACGCAATTATTTTTTGGTGTCAATTCAATCTGAATTATAAGGTACAAATCTTATGATTGTTGTGGAAATTTCTAAACCCTGAGTTTTATCCACAACACGAGGATTTTACTGCAATAGGTATTTCTGGAGAGAAGATGGCAATGCATTCATAATTCCTTTTTTCCTTTTTCTTCTTTTTTTCCTTTCTTTTTTGGACTTTTTGGGAGTTGATTATGCAAACAGCCACAGGCCTACCTTCATCTATTGATTTTGGATTTTGCTTATATATTTTGATGGATTTCTCTACAGAACATTACCTATCTGAATTGTGGGGAAAAAAGAATTTTCTCGGATTGTGGTGGTATTTCTTACTGAGAAGTTCATGCTGTGTTACAGCTGCTTCTGAAGCTTAAAAACTACGGGTCTTGTGTGGAATCCAGGCATAAAAACTTGCATATATACGTGTATATATACAGAAGACAAGTTTTTTGTTTGGTTGAATTTTGTTTTATGATGAGCTGAATTCCTAAATTATTCAAGTTTCATATTTGTTTTAAGAGTAGATGTACAACAAATTCAGGACCAAATTTATAATGAGATATATCTTTGTGAGTGCAATTTTGTTATTTTTGTGATTTAAATAGGCAAGGAAAATAGTGATCTAAAGGATAGGAATTCTCCTAGTTTGTAGAAAGAAAAGCATTACTTCAATATTATTAATTTATTTTTCATATTCTACTAGTTTAGTGTTCTGTCAGAGCTCTTGATGATTTTTAAATAGTTGTGAACTGCTTGTGGGTTACCAAATAGCCTAAATAATTACTCAGTGATTTAGATTTAGAATGGTATTTTCAAAGGAACTAAAGGATAACTAAATGGGAACTTCCTAAATCATCTGCACTCTGAGAACCACTCCTCAATCCCATCCTTTTTATTCCAGTAAAACTCCACTACAAGCCAAAGAAAAACACGTTTTATCTGAGTCAAGATTTACAAATGTTGATTAGGTTCCATTCATCACTAAGTTCTTTAAAATACTTTTATTTATAAATGTTTTCTGTCTTCATTTTGCTCTTCCAGTTCTCCACAAGCAGCCAAGAGAAGTGTGCCTTTGTTTGCTGGAACTTGGAAGGATTGCAGCAAGGTAGGTGAAAATATTTAAAGAATGAAGAAATATTTACATTCTTGACAGCGGTGGCTATTGAGAGACTTGTTAAATCAGCACATCTCAAGCGAACTTTTATGCTCGTTAGGTTCAAGGAGAACGCTTGTCTTGATGTCACTCAAGAATATCTTGTGGGCAGTTGTGACGGTACAAAAATTTTATTATATTTGTTAACCTCAATGAAGGTATTTGTTGGCTACCCTCATATTTAGGAGGAAGAGGAGTTGAGAATTTTTTTCTAAATAAAGCTTTGAGCTGTTTCTCCTTCTAACAGTCAGGTCTCTTTATAAACAACTGAGACTTCATTAACTTTACTGATAATAAATTGATCTTCAGATGACATAAATCTGACTGAAGCAACACTGATGCTTATCTTATTTATTTAAATGATTTTATCTCTGGTTTTCACCAACAGAAACAATACAAGAATTGAGTTAACAGTCTGTGTTCTATCTCTGTCAGATGATTCTAGACAGCTTGGACCTTCAATACATTGCAGCTTGATCTTTGATGTCAAGACAACAGTGACTTTTGCTAGACGATCAAAACGACAGGAATTAGAATGTGATGTTTTCCCGTTTTTGCAGATGCAGATTTCACCAGCTTAGCGCACAAGATTTGCTACAAAATACACAAATAGCAGTGCTGCTGCCCAGTCTTGCATGTAAATTGCAGTTGCATTCATCCATGTGTATCAAATCGAAGTGCCTTGCTATTCAAATAGTTTCATTAATTTCAGAAGAATTCCTTGTGGTTATAATCAATGCAAAGGACACCTCTGTTTATTCCTAGCTTAAGGACTAGTATTTTCATGTTATAGTTGCGTTATGGATATTTTGTGAATCCAACTCACTTGAGAAGCTGCTTGACTAGAAATTTATCTGTTGGTCAAGCTTCAGAAAAGCCCTGGCTGTCAGTGGAAGCTTGCATAGGAATAGCATTGGACAGACAAAGAGTTTATTTCCAGTTTCCAGGAATGTTCTTACCGTCAAAACTTGGGTTCAGTCCAACATGGACAAAAAAAAAAAAGGAAAAAATTAACTTTCCATGAATAAGAAAGTATTCTGATCTGTAAGTGCTCAATGAAATTGATTTTCATTAAAATCTTAAAAATCTTAATTTACCTGAGCAAACAAATAGTGCTTTCAGAGCTTGGAGATAGTCCTTCCATCATCCAAAGGATCCTACACCCAGGGCGTATCTGTCAGGAATGTCTGTCCCAGTTTGATTATTAGTAGTAACCAGCTTCCTCAGGGAATGCAGGTCAGTGGTTAGGTAGTGTTGGATTCTGCTACAGTTGGTTGAGTTAGATGAATCTCATTTTGCAATGAGATTTGATTTCTCAACAGATCTACATGGGAATTAAGGTAGAATCTGACCCTTCATATTTTTTGTCTTAAGCTTCAATGTCTCAGATGTTCTGTGTAACAGGCATGAAAACAAATACTGAACCAATAAATGAACCATGTTTTCATTTATCATGCATATCTATCCCTTTGCCTTTAAAATATTTTTATTTTTTATCTATAATACATGTATATACAGTAGTATACACTGATACAGCCAAGTACCAGTAATATATTTTATATATTATATTTATGTTACCATATTTTAGTTTATAGCTTAGGAGTCAAATAATGTATGTCTACCTACTTGTTCCTACTCTAGTATCTCTTAAAAAACAGACAAAAACCCATTTATAACCTTGTAAGTGTCCAAAGTGCACAAAAACTGCAAGGGGAACATCAGGTTAATGTAAGTGAAAAGCAAATATGTGATGCCAATTTTGCCTGACATGTGCTACACTAGAACTATATGGAAAGGGAGAATAGGTAGTTACTTCCACTAAGCATAGGAAAGAGCACATCAAAGTGACCTTGTTTTTGTGCTGCTTTAAAATGGAGATATCAGTTGTATGCTTGCTTTGTAAAGCAAACTGGGTCTGTTGACAGTCTTAGGGGCCTGCTTTCCAGAACAGGAGCTGCAGAGATCTTTGAAAAGGTGCCTCAGTATGTTTTTAAAGAAAGAAAAGAGTAAGAGACGCTGCATAACATTACTTTTCTTTTGCTTTTCTGTTTTAGAAGCAGAAAGATATGTTCAAAGTGGTTTAGTCATCACAAGCAGCCAGCTACTGGCACACTTTGCCCGGCTAGATTACTGTTAGTCTTCAGGGTCTGTAATTCCCATAAATCAGCCTAGGTCTTCTTAAGGAAATAGGCTTGGGATTGAGGCACCAGTGAGTGGGAAGGGGGATTGTTTCAGGTGGAGATAGAATTGAGCTCTGCCCTACTAAACTTGAACCCATTCAACACATACTCTGTGGATGAAGGGAAAAAGTTGATAATTTACTTATGCTTTAGCATATTCTCCCCGAGTGTTCTTTTAGCCAAATTAGAGAGAGATGGAGTGGATGGATGGACTACACAGTGAGCGGAAAACTGGTGTGACCAGTTGGCTCAGACTGGCAATTCAAAGCTCAGGTACTAATAAAAACAGAATAGCCTGATAAACTATCCTGGATTTCAGTTGTTCAGGTAATCTGTGAAATTTCAATAGCTAAAATAAACCACTGTGTACACCAGCAGATGTCATGAGAACGTTTATGAGAGAGGGAAGTGTCCTACAGGATGAAACTGAGCCTTAACAATACACAGGGCTGTTGCAGTGGCTTGCACAGGTCCAACATTCTCCCAAAGTGTTTTAAAGTCAGAGCGAGTCATTTGAAATAAAGTGACGTGAGGACAGAATCGATCGCTGTGTAATCTTCGTAATCAAGACATCACGGAAAATGTAATTATTTGCAAATATATGTATGTGTGCTGTCTGTGTGTATGTTTAAAGAGAGATTATACAATGGAAAACAGCCAAATTATCTTTTCTGCAGAAAGAATGAAGTTCTTGGCTAACTATTAAACTCTGGAGAGTTAAACAACCCCCACAGGTCTTTTGAATTTACTCTTGGGCAATATCAAGATCTTTCTGCTATTGTACTCAATTTTTCCTTGGTAAAAATGGGAAGTGGTGCTCTAAGAAGTCTAGTGGAGATCAGGTTACAGTCCAATGCTGCTTCATTTGTAGTTATGAGAAGGCAGGCTAGAAAAGAGCAGAAAAGGAAATTCTCAGCATACCTTCCAGACTAGAGTTTGCACCTCTACCCCTCCCAGAAAAGATGTGGGTTTTACCATTTCAGCTTTGCAGCAACTTTACTGCAGGTTGATGCAATATGTGGAAAAAACTGTGTATATGTTTGTTCATTCGTTTTATTTTTCAACTCCGCATCAGAGGAATTAAAAATACTGGAAATACAGGGAACTTTAAAAGTCTGTCACAATGACAAAAATTGGAGATTATGAAAAGCAGTAGAAGCAACATTGCTTAGAGTGGAAGAGTTTTATTTGATGAGTAAGGCTGCATGCAGGTGTAGGCTTAGACCCCAGTGGGAATTTAATGATTTACAGCCTGTCGGCATCTGCAGACAGACAGGAAGTAAATGGATTGTATATAAGTGCTTGCTTCAATGTTGGATGACTTTTCATTAGGCAGACTGCACCAGTTAGAAGCCAATACAAGCACAGATTTGGTTCTTGGTTTTCTTTATATTAATTTTCTAGGTGGTAGTGTGATTAAATTAAAAGTTATCATAAAAATACAAAAGAGAGTATATGCGCTTTTGCACTTTCTCTGTACACTTTTAATATTATTATGGTATTTAGCTTAGATTTTCATAATATATTTGTTGCTGCTCAATATTTTACTGTCCAGATCTTTGCCTAGATAAGTCAGCATAGTTCTGCATCTGGGCTGTGGACTCTTCTACTACAAAAGAAAATATGGTTTCATTTATACAAGTAGTTTGCTAGGAGAAGCCTACCTGGCATAATAACTTTTCCAAGTTGAAGTTCTTCTCTGAAAAAGGAAATCTTTCTATTCTTCTGGGTTTTGTTCAATGTTGGCAAAGAAAAAAAAAAAACAGAGGGGAATTATCAGTGATCAGGAAAATGGGATGGGCTCTTAGACTTCTGACATCTGTCCAAGCTCTGCTGCTTGCTGTGAGATACTGACTTAATCACTTGCCATAAAGCTTTCAAAAGCAGGCATTGTTTTAAAGAACCTCACTCTCCAAGTGCTGTGTTTGACGTGCTCCATGCCAAAGTTGCATGTATTTTGTTTTAGTTGGAGCTACAAGTGTTTTGCCACTGGAAACAGAGATCTGAAGATTGGATGTCAAAAATTGGTTAGAAAGAGCATTAGCCACTTCTGAAAAAATATGGGCCATGTGTCAATTTTTTTATCTATAAATTCAGCGCAATAGTTGAGACCAGGATAAGCTTTAATCCCTTTTCATATGGATTTCTTTGGAAAGTAGTAACACAAAATAAAAGTTGTCAAGTAATTTGAAAGGATCTCGTTTGAGGAGTGGTGGTGGGGAAGTGAATCTCTCCTGCATGGTGTAGCAATTCTTGAGGCCTAGTGTCGTTCATAAATTAGTCATTCACCAACATACATGTTACCAGAGAAGTTGAGAACAACCTGTATTTCCTGTAAATTTGGTCAACTGAGAGATTTCATCTAAATTAATTTTTTGTATTGATTTGGAATGATGACATTAATGATGGCTATATTTTATACATGCTTACTAATGTCTGTAGCATTCTATTATTGCACAATAGTGCAATACAGAAAGTATACATTCTTGCCACTGTTTTCTTTTAAAATACATAATACTGTAGAAGGACTTGTAATTTGTTTGCACGTTTCCAAAAGGTTTGGGGTGGAGCCTCCTGGGTTAATAAAGCTGGAAAAAGAGATCGAACAAGAGGAAACGCTCTCAGCCCCCCTTCCATCTCCTTCACCGTCACCAACGAAGTCTCCTGGGAAAAAGAGCACAGGGAAACTGTTGGATGATGCTGTAAGTTGAGGGAGGAAGCTTCTTCCTTTCTGACCCGTTTTGGTATGCACTTACTTGCAAAGCACACAGAAGCCTGAGTTTAGCATCTCACTGTATTTTAAAGATTTGCAGACTGATAGAGTCAATTTATTTTTGACCACAATTATTTATGCCTGAAGTTTGGAAAAAATGTCGCACTGTGTAGGAGATCTGCAGTTTAGCCTAGCTTTGTGCTTAGGGCCAAGTTCCCTTCTTATTACTCTGTTTTCTTTTTCTGTTCACTTTTTATTCATCAACTCCCACTTAGTGTTTTGTCTGAGAAAGGACTGAGTCAGGAGTAGGAGATTTGGCCCATACTGACTTGTACAGATTGTTAACAAACACTTTCAAGTTATCTCAGCCTAATTTTTATGCTGCTATTCTGCATGTTTATCATGTGGTAAAAAAGCAAGCATTTTTCCCTCATTGTTAGAAAGAAAGTATCTTGCTTTGAATTTCATTAAACTCTTTGCGCTATACTGTAGTGCTCATTTCTCTGTTGGAAACCCTACAGGGGTTCATTTGAAACAGCTGGAATCAGATGAAAAGGACACATTTTGAGACAATGAAGAGGTTAAACTTGAAAAGTACAAATATATTCTATAAAAAGAAGGAGTTGCTATAGTAACCACTATATTACAAGGTAGATGTGCCACCTGGGAGTTACAAAGCACTTCTTGAAAAATCCATGTGCCACTTTTTTGTTACAAATAGCAGATGGAATATAATGTTCATTCATTTTATTGAAATAGCTTGTACTATTTGATGCAAATAATTACATTTAAGTTTTTTTACATTTTGTATTTCTTTCTTAGCTTTGCAAAACCACCCACTTATGTTTCAACAGAATTAAGAAAGAACAGTTACGTGTAGAAGGAGAGTGGTGACTGCATATCTTGTAGGAACAGAAGAGAGTATGAAGGTTGTCTCTAACCACCTCCTTTAATTTAGAAAGTAGTAAGGATAGAAACAGAATGGAATTCATCCAGCTAGATTCCTGACCCACACTGCCCCAGACACTCACACCATAAAATAACAGCAGTGCTCATATAGTCCAGACACAAAATAAAATAGGATATAATTCTTCCCTCTGCTTCCTTATTTGATTTCCAAATTCCACTCAATAACACTTCTGTGTCCTTTGGGGTAGTAAGGTAATGGAAGCCTTCAATAGCAGGATCAGCAGTGAAGGTCTCATTATCCTGTTTTACACCAGTATAAGTCTGTTGGCTTTCATTCTCCACAGGACTATGAGGGCTCCATTTTGCTTACACTGTTCAAAACAACCTTGAAACTGTAAGGTCCGACTGCTCTGGGTTTCTGCTTGCTTAGATGAACCCTAGTAGATGCAGCTAATAAGGCATAGTTCACATTATCCATTTTCAGCTTTGAATTTCAAGAGTGTCTCCAGAGGTGATAACTGCCACAGGTTATTATGTCAGAAACTGCTGATTATTGGTCAATGTTCAGAGAGCCATTGCCAAATAGTCCTCTAAGCACAATCCCAGTCTTAGTACCACATTCCAAGAGATACAGGAATGCACCTTTTGCATCCTCAGCAACCTGCACTTGGATTTAAGTCATTCACCATTGATTTTATTCTTATTGTACACTAACTATCTAAATAGTTTGATTCTCCAGAAATGGAGGCGAACACTCAGCCATTTGTTCATAAAAATCACTGGAATAATTAATGTTGAAATAATTCAGTGATTCAAACTGAGGACAACTCATCTAATACACACAAAGTGTTTCTCAAGTAAAATACATGTAGAGTTCTTCTGCTAAATGTTATTTTCAAATGAAATTTTTCACAAAAATATCATTCCCTCATTTAAAAAAAGACAAACAAACAAAACCAAACAAACAAACAAAACCCCCAAAACAAAAGAATAATTATAAAAAATTATTCCATGAAGTAAAAAAAGTTATTCAGATAACAACATTGAACAATTTCAGAAATATTTGGGAAGCCTTTAAATTGATCAACTGGACTAGTTTCAAAAGCATTTTTGCTACCCATTGTAGTATAGAAACATGGTATGGTTAACTTTTAATTTCTTTGTGGTTTATTTAACATACTATAAATTTATTCTGAAAGGAGATCTGAAAAACATTTGTTGTACTTCAGGAGCCTTACCTGTTCATTTATTGAAGATAACCAAAACACCTATCAGAGTGCCATAGCTTTGCCGTGATTTTTTTTTTTTTTTTTTTTTCTGAAACAGTTTAAGACTTTTATTTGTTAGCTATTCTGAGAATATTCTTCCCTGGACTTCAGACCGTTTTTCAGGCCTTGGTTTACAAACTGGATTTGAAAAGGTCTTTGGAATATTATTTGAAGTGGAGAAAACCTCTAGGAATTTCCTCCAGCATTTTGCATTGTTTGACATGCTAGGTCAGCATTCATCCAAGAAAACCGCAGTATATGAAAATGCTGCACTTGTTATTGCTGTTCCTATGCAGTAGTGCGATTTGAATGTCAAATAAGAGTTTCTCAAGCAGATCTGCTCTTCTGGCATTGACGGTTGTGCTACTTTCCAATCACTGACGAGTACCAAATATATTTTTACTAAGCATTAAAGTCTTTGGTAGCACGTGCAAGACCAAGTTTTCACAAGAGGCTGAAGTCAAGCTGATGCAGCTGATAAAAAGTAGGAAAGCAGTTTTCATCTGTATTTTCTCAGCCCTTATTGTTGGCAATGATAAAGTAGAACACTATTGAGGCCCCTTTAAATTAGACTCGATTGCACTAATGCCCTCAGGTGGAGATCATCAAAGGGTGGTTAGCGATACTGGGGAGCATCTTGGCATGGATTTGTGATTATGTCACAGTATTCTCTGTATGCTTTTTTTTAAGGTGTAAATGCACTATTTGAAAGTGCAAAGTGAAGGTATTGGGAAGGGCCTTCTATTGATACGCAAGATGCTTCTGTATTTATTATATTTATTTAGAAGGGAAACCACGTCATTATGACATCTTCATTTTGCCTGTCAGCTATGCTAGCTCTTTGACAGTTGAGCTGATTCACCATAAAATACTGAGAACACATCTACAAAAGCTTGATGCTAAACTAAAATTAAGAAACTGTATGTCTTCAGTTAAACAGTGCAAATTTTATGTTGAACTGAGTGAAACTCGTCTCTATTTTTACCTCATCACAGCTGTAAAATCATTCTTGGCATTGGAAGCACCATAGTCTGGGATTACAGAAATATTAAGAAAATTAAGAAAAACTAAGAAAATATCATCAATGAAGACTTAGATTAGTGATATATTATGGCAAATATCTTCCTGAATGTTTTCCTGCACATGTTATTTTAAACAGTTTCTATTAATAATGTCCGTGCTTTTCAGGTTAAACACATTTCTGAAGATCCACCTTGTAAATGCCCTAATAAGTTCTGTGTGGAGCGTCTTTCACAAGGAAGATACAGAGTTGGAGAGAAGATCCTCTTTATTAGGGTAAAAGTTTTATTTTTTATTTTGTAATGGATTGCTAGTATATGCTACCTTCCGCTTTGCAAATGATATAATTGATTAAAAGGAGAAAATATTTTCTTATTAACCAGCATGTTTTTGTGACGCTGTTGGGGAATAAACTACAGTGGGTTAACTGACTCAAGGATTTATTAGCATGTGGTAGATCCTTCTAACTTTAGGTCGTTGAATTTGCTGTGTCTTTGATCAATGGCAACCAAAAGTCTTCACAAACAGATGATGATTTCCTCTCAGTTTGGTTTGAAAGAACATCCACTTCATTGAAACAACCATTCTCCCACTTTGCTTTGACTGGTAGTATTTGACAGGTCAGGAAACGGATCAAAGACTTCATGATCATTGAGTTGCCAAGTCATGACTGAGATATATTACTCAAGTAGAGTGAGCAAAACATTAATGTCCGTAGTACTTCATTTGATCAACAGATATTTCCAAACCCAGTGCTGTATTTCAGACTTTGTATGTAGTATATTAACTTCCATAGCACAAAGTTAATCATTAATGTAAATATTTGCTAGCGTTAGTATCTGGCTGAATTTAGCACAAATATGCTATCCAAACTTAATTTTGAACCTCTTAATCGTCTCTATATATGCTTATGGTAACAATAATTAAAATATGCTAATCATATTATTCTGTACTAGTAGGTTAAGAATCTGATTCATGCTATGCTTCTTTCCATTTTCCTCGCTGCATGTGCTGTCCTTGAGTAATGACTTGACAAAATGATAGCTCTTGCCTTCAAATAACTGTTATCCCTATTTTGCTAATGGCATACTGCGGCCTGATAAAACTGAGGATTTAGCACTTGTGAGAACAAAAGAAGTCAGAGGGACTCCTTCCCATCTGTAGAAGTCAAGTTCCTAGTTCAACAAAACACCAGAGTGCTTGCTCTGCAATATACTTCTGCTTAACTTACAATGAAGTATAATTTAGATAAGGATTTAGGTTTTCTCATGTGTATAAGGTTGAGAACAGTTTAAGTATTGTGTTGAATAAGGATTGAAAACTCCCAATTAATTCAGTAATAGTTCAGAAAGAAAAAGAAATGCAGGATTTGTCACAGATAGTTTGAGATGTAACATGCTAGTATAAAGGATTAATAGCTCTTCTGTTTTGTAGCCAGTGAGACTTTTTTAAATTCTGCAGTATTTATAGGTACTAGCTTTATGACTAGCTTCAAACATCTTTGAAGAAGGTAATGTTCATTAACCAAAGATCCCAGTAATCTGGCATGGTTCAACACTTCTGTTATCTTCCTTTTGATTTTCATTTCAAATAACAATATCAAAGTATTTTTAATCTTCTACTTTTGATAAACTAAGTTTTTCTGCCAGAATGGTGAGTGTCAAATTCCCTTTAGCTGGCTTCTTTATTGTGCAATCTAGTCCAAGTCAGATTTCATTCCAAGTTTGCAAACAAAACACCCTTTTCATATCACGCTACTGCATTCCAAGTTGAATTGTTCCAAAAAATAACAGTAATATAGATTAGACATTAAACTACAGTATTAGAGATCATTCCTACAATGCTGCTATCAGTGGAAACTTGCCATGAACTTCAGTGGGAGCAAGCCCATATTCCTAGGTTTTAAAAGTCAGTTGTCTTTTGGTTTTGGTTAGTTTGAACCTCATTTTGGAATGCTTCACTGGATCACAGTAAGTTTTTACTCTTCATTCTACATGCTCTTATTGTGTACATAAGTAGATTTATTAGCCTTTCCTTGGAATCCTTTGGACACTTGTGAGGAAACACATTTGAGATGCATAGCTGACTTTTAATTTTGTTGATATTTGGCACCCTATTTGATACTGCTGAGATAGTTCCACCTATGTTATATGTTCTTTACACAGCATGACACAGTCAGATATATGCCACTTGTTTATAACCCAACGCGTTCCAGTTGAATCGAGATTGAAAATGTCATTGTTTTAAGTTGGCGTAGTATACCCATTACTGCCTCTATTGGCGTTCACTAGTAACCTATATAGGACTTAAAACCTATATAGTTTCAGTGATGTTACAAGTCTGCCGTGTGATAAAACATTATAAATGCTAAGTTTAAATTGGAGTTAACACCTGTTAATTGATAGTTAAGCTTTTTTTTTCAGAAAAGATTTAATTATATTTTATTATATTATATGGGTAATATTTGTTTTATTATAGTTCTACAAGTTCTGTTAAAAAAAAAAAAAGTGTCCAAGTCCCTCTTTTTCTTAACTTATATCTGTATACGAAACAAGCGAAAAAGGAATGGCAAAGAAAAATAAAACCTGGCAGAACATAGAAGTAATGCAAAAAAATCACACATGTCAATCTAAAGCAATATTAAGGAAAAACCCCCACTTTGGAATATGTAGCAAAATGCAGGGGGGAATGGTCCTTCAAAATTTCTCTTGTATCGTAGTAGCTTCTTAAGGTAATGGTCCTATTAAAATCACTTAAATAAAGGTTATTTTTTTTTAACATGGAAAAATGTTTAAATTTGAGATGAAAATAAACCATGGAAATTCACGAAGTAATGGAAATGATGAAAATCCATGAAAACATTAAGATACTTAAGTCTGCTGGTAAAAATGTTTGTCACAAAAGTAGTTCTTCACGCATGAAGTAGTTTCATAATGCATGAATGGAACATGATTACCATAATGCTGTGGCTGGCTTGGATGCTAAACATTTATTTTCCATAAAAATTTATCTGCTCATGAATTCTTTTTCCTTCCTGCTGCATAGGAATGAAAGTGTCTAAATTCTACTTACACAGAACTGTTGGAAGACACGTTTTACAGTAATGGATTATGTTAATAACTTGAAGTAAATTAAGTGACCGGCTTATTTGTATTGGTTTAGAATTAGTGTGATCTCTATATGTGTGCCGTATACAATCAATTATTTGCCTATTCACTCTTAGATTGTACAGTTATGCCGTGAAGTAGTTTAGGGAACAAGACTTAATCTTTCCAAGTAGAACTGAGTTAGTAAGACTATTTTTAAAAACAAAGAATTAGCAAGTCATGAAAATTTACCTTGCACAAATGCATATAACTTGGAAAAAAAAAATCACAGAGTTTGAAGTGCTTACTTCTTGCAGAAGGCAGTAAAGGCGTTATTTAGATTAATAGAGATTTTTATAGTAAGAAATGTCAGTCAGGCCTTAAAAAAAAAATAAATTATATTTCAGTGGCAAGTATTCTTATTTCAAGTTATCATGTGTTTATTACATTACATATGTGGATGTACACTTTCCACAATCTAGCAAGCTTCTCTCAAAAGATCTGTCCTGTTGCTTGGTACATTCAAATCGCTGGATGCCATTCAAATCGTTGGGTTCTGCACAGTGGAAAAATTATTTCTTCGTGCAACTGGAGTCAGATTGGATGATAAAATGGGTCCTGGCTTTAAAGCCTGTAATTTTTCCTATAACTTCCAGGTGTTCTCTACCTTGCAGACTAGATGATAAGCATGTGATTGCTCTTACACTTTTTGACCTTGGACTTTTAATCATTAATATCACTTAGCATTATTTTGCTGTAGAAATAATAAAGTGCTTGTTTAATATTAACTTCCTCTAAATCCAAGGAAATGAAAGGCATTATTTGCCTGCTACAGCACCCGTGTAGAAACTTTATTTTGGGATTCACTATCAAAATGTGTGTGTGTATATGTGTGTATAGACACTCTGCAGACAGTCTGGTGTCCGATATTCCGATATTGTCTTTTCCTGGTGGGAAAAATCTACTCATGTATAAATATGGAAGCATGCTTTACTCCAAACCATCAAGGTTGGGATGATACACCATCTAAGAACTGGCAATAATGAAAAATGGAAACCAGGCTGATTATACAGCTCTCAAGACTCAAATGTCTTATTCTGCTTTTCCAATCCAAATACATACGTCATGCTCATAGCTCTTGCTTGGTGTGCTTTTGCGTTTTGTTTTTTCTTCAGCATCATTTACCTGGCTTTTATTGTCCTCCTTATTCCACGGTTTTTAACAGTTCTGCTTTTCCCAGGCCCATTCACTTCTAGTCTACAAAATGAGTTTACTTTTTTAGCACTGAAATTCCTTACCTAGAGCTTTATCCACATCAAATACCTTTCAGGGATGTTTAAAATGTCAAAAACATACGCAGATCAGGAGTTTTAATTGAACTAACTCCAAAGGAGATGCAGCAGGATGCCTGGGAGTCCTCTTGTTGAGTGAGTTCTGAAAACACGTCTCGGGCCTCAGGACAGTGGCAGCCGTTGGCCGCAGCTTTGGGCTTCTAATCTCAGTCTGCTCGTGCTTATAGACGAACATACTAATTCTCAACTCTAGACTGCAAAAGACCCAGGGAAAGGCATGTCTAAAGTCCAGCCCTAATTTATGTGCCAGGTGTAAGATGTTTTTGGAGACCTTCCAGCAGTGGGTGGCTGGACACTTTTTTTACTATGTGTCAATTCCTCTCCAACTGCTTTATGCTCACAGAGTAGCTGGCACATTTCAGTCGTACTTGTGCTAGGGAAGGTGGAATTCTTCTCAACCTTCTCAGGTGGTTTTGTTTGTTTGTCTGTTTTTTAAAAAAGCCTTAAAGGGACGGTAGAATTCAGTCCACAAGACTCAAAAGCTCTTGGACAAACAGTGACACCGAACATGTCAGTGGGGGACTGGAGTCCTGTGCTGCCTATAGGACAGTCAGGAAATCGGTTTTCTTTTTCACTCTGCCATTAATCTGTTGAGTGACATTAGGCAGACCCCAGCCCTCTACCAACTGGTTACAGCTTGCTTGTTCTCAATGTTACACTTTCTCTCCTGCTTCTCCTTTTTTCTCTTTATTTTTTTTCCTCCGTCGTGCCTTGAACTTTTCGTATTCAGGCCTAGCAGCCTTCGTGCAGTGAGAAGCCCATGGACGTCTCTCTGTTGACTTTGTACTAGATGCTGCGGTGTTTGTGCTGAGCACAAGAGCAGCTACAGTTCCACTATCTGGTTCTGTGAAGACTTGACAATTTCTAGTTAAATGGTTGACAGACTTTCACTGAGGGTTAGCCAAACCCATAAAGTACTAGAAATTAAATATTTTTCCCCCCTCTTGATTTAGTTCCTGTATTTTTTCCTTCACTTGCTTCTTTTGCATTGCCATCCATGTTAATTTACCGTCTAGAACTTGTGTGTGCTGGGGTAGTTTGGAACACATATTGTGAGCAAATATGCTTTGAAAGGGTTCGTTGTAAACTTTACAAAAAAGCTGTGTAAGTCAAATTCTTAGATGCTAATTTAATGATAAAGTGATGGAGTCACCCCTTTTTGCTTTCATTCTAATGGTGTTCTCGTTAGTCTCCGTTGAAAATGTTTTGACAGAACGTATCTCCAGTGCAATACTCTGATTCAGTGGAACTGACAGGCTGTGCAATAGCTTAGCAGTTTTTCTCACTACCTTAGATTGTTTGCTTTAGTGACCTCCTTCTGTTGAGAATTAAATATTGTGTTGTCTTTAATTCCCAGCGTCTCCCTCTATGCAATATTGCTCAATAAGAACTCCACTTGGGTGTTTGAAAAATCTTTAGCAAATTATATTGTACTTTTGTAAGATGTAATGCATCTTCAAGAAGTGTCACATTCTAGTTCTTGAAATGACTAATACACCTGCAGCAATTTCCTGCCAAGGTCTTTATAATTTAGACTCCTAGAGTCCAAGTTACAACAATATAAGATTCCATGTATTTGGTGGAAAGAGAAATCTCCCTTGGGAGGTGGCTCAGAACAGGAGGGCAGGGTAGGGTATTCTGAAGCCATCCATGTAATATCTTTAAAAGCACCACCGAAAAATTGTGAAACTGTGATTCAGGATTAGGAAGCCTTTGGTGTGTACTTAATGCAGCCAGTGCCTGCAAGAGCTGAAGACTGCGAAGTGAGACCTCCCTGGGTGACAGTTTGCTCTCTGGCAGGGATGCGCCAGGGTAAAATCGCTCTGCATGCCGGCATCAGCAGTGTTTTCTCCGTAGTAACTAATTATACAAAAAATTTCTCAATGCTTTACAGGTAAATAAAGATGAGTAAAGATGCTAGGTGAATATGTTATGTATTACAGATCTCCCTATTTCAGGCTTGCTTGCTTTTTTTTTTTCCCCTTAGAATGCTGAGCATAAAAATAGACCAAATTATGTAACTCTGCTCCTGTTTGCCTCCCTCCCCCACCCCCCCCCGGCTTTTTTTTTCTGCTCCTCTGACCCCTTTTATATGAAAGGTACTGGATCAGCATCTGCATATCCAAGAGCACACACTGCTAATCCACTTCACCCTTAGTCTACAGACAAAAATTACTTTGCAAAATGAAAAAGCTTTTAGAGTTTATTATTGAGAACTACAGATTGGGTCCCGTAAGATTATACTGAACGTGTTAATAGGGGCAAGTATTCCCTTCTTGTTCAGTCATTTTCTTGTGGTTCTGTTTCATAGATTAATAATTCTGTAAGAATCCATTTTACACTTCCGAGACATTAATAAATTTTACATTAAAGATGAGACAGCAGTTCAAGATTGCATTTTGGAACTAGTAAGTCAGATGCATTAGAACTGGAGATGCAGCTAGTCGTGGTGTTGCTCTTGAGGGACAATAACACAAAGCTTTGCATTTTGTTATTTAACCTCCTTCCTGCTGAGGTGAAAAGGTCTTGTATGACAGTAACGTAGATAATATTTAACACAGTCGAGGTGAGCACATCTGTCTTTTATAGGACAATGCTGCAATATTTTATGGGGTGAATTAAAGTTGATATTCTTCACTGTAGCTTTAGATAATTAGTATACAATGCTAATGAAAAAGAAAAAAAAAACAACAAACCAACACTGATTCTTAGTTGTGATATACTTTGTGTACAGTATACTTCTACACTATCAACATAACTCATGCTACCATCTAGAGAAATGACGATAAATGATGATGTGGTGGCAGTAAACTGAAGTTTCTGCAGTGTTCATCAGAGATTCTCATTAAACATTTAGGATTCAGCCATAAAAGTACATCAATTATCTATTGCAGTATTCTTTACCTTTAGGGTAATATTATTAAAGAACTTGCAGCTTACATGAGAATTTCCAACTGGGCTTTCTATCTTGACTCAGGAATGATGTTTCTACATAGAGCTGAATTGGCAATGATTTAACAGAAAAGGTATGTAGGCTTTTTAAATATTTCATACTATGTGGTTTGGCCTTTCCATTCCTGAAATAACAGGAAAATGTTAGTGCATTTTAAAACGTGTTTTATTTCTTTATCGTTCTCTTATCAGTATGAAAGCAATGTTTTTTTCCTCCTGTTGCATCCAGTTACACTTTGTATGCATTCATGTTGTTCACTAAAAACTATTCATATCTACCGTATTTTATTTTGAAATTAAGCTTCATTGCACCTCTGTGGCAACGTGCAAGATGAATGTAAAGTGCTTTTTACCATAAATAAAGGAGGCAGGATTTTATCCCATGTGTTTATTTATGAGTTTGTCCTCTGTGCTGCCTTCTAATTCCAACCAGTAAAAAGTAGTAAATGCTCTGTTTCCAAATCCTCTTTTCCACGTTGAAATACAGAACGTTGTATTTTGACATTGTAGCACGAGAGTATTCATGGCTTGCATACCAATGAATATATCAACCATTCTGTTCCACTAAGATTTTTATTTTTTTTTCTAGCAGAATTTGTGAGATGCCCACACTTCCTAAAGAGACTAGGGGGAGCTGAGATTTTATTTTTGGTTTTTGTTCTCTTAAAAAATGAATATTGTTTTTAGAGTCTGTGGTGTGGATTCATCTCACCTAGGTTTGCTGCCTACAGGGTTGTTTTCAGTGAGGAGGAGCACGTAATTCCTCACTATTTCTATTATGTTGATTAACTGGATTGTTAATCAATTTACAGAATTATATGGTATATTATATTATTTATCTCATAGGTTAAAAAAATAAACTGTCCATTTGAGATATTCTTTGTTCTAAATTATGTTACGGGGGATTTTTTTACATTGATTTTTCAAGATTCGACCTTGAGATGTTATGTTCTAATTTTAAAAGAAAACAAAACAAAACTTCAGCTGCATCCCTGTGAGTCAATAGGAATTGATTTCTCTTTCAAAACCCAAAATTTATCAAGAATAATTTTATTCTGGTGGAGAAAGGATAAAACAGTGAGACATTTATCTGTAACAGTTAGGTCCTTGAATTATTTATTAACCTGTCTAGGAGCCAAAAACTATGAAATAGTCATGATAATTTGGTGTGTCTCTCTTATATATGCAATGGCGAAGAAATAATACTGTTAGGATATAGTGAGCAAGTGGAGGTTTTTAGGTTTTATGTAACTACAATGTAATATTTTTTTCCTTTGAAATGTAATTTGCTGTTAATAATTTAGCACAGTATTAATAGTTAATTTTACTTCATGTTTTAAAATTCATTTGCTAAGTTAATAATTCTAAAAAATGGTTGGTAAATGTTCTTGCTTACAGTAAAAGAAAATTAAGGAAAGAGGTTTTGAGGATCTGTGCACTCAAATTTGATTGTATATTTTGCTCTGATAACTTGCCTGTTCAAGCTGTTTGTGCAGAACACATATAAAATTTAGTTTATTATCAAAATACATGAACAGATTAAAATATAGGTTTTACTATTTCTTCCGGGTAACCGTCAGACCCTAGATTAGACTGTATCAGTTACTGTCTCTGCTTCTTTAACGTGTGACCTCTTTGTACGGTCACAAACAGAAATAGTTGCAGCAAACAACTGCCAGTTCACGTGGGACCAAAATGATGCTTCCATGGCTCCTGCTCTCATCAACAGAAATTGCAAGTGCTCGACCAAGGTCAGCATTTGAGCCTGACTTTATTTGTTTAATTTTTTCTTCGCCTTAGAAGTAGCATTTTTGAGTCCAATTCCAATGATATACTTCTGTGAAAATTCATTAATTTATGCACAGAGTTATTTTCTACATAGTTTTACTCCTTTAGCAATGGAACATTAAAAAGCTATAATTGCCACATTTTTTTGCTGTTATGAAAAGTTTATTAGTTATCACATGAACACTACAGAGTAAGTGACAACTTAAGGACATAGATGTAAGTTGGTGGACAAACACAGCAGTCAGTGGTAGCCCACAAAAGCCAAGGGAGAAAACTTCTAGCAACTCCATATGTGGAATTTGGAATTAAGACTGCATATGAAGTTCTGTTAAAACATATACCCAGTGCCATTGTTTAAGCTTTTCTGAAAACAACATTGTTTTCTATCCATAAGTCCAGAAGTGATTTCTTGTGATTGTCTTGTAGTAATGAGCTATTTCATGAAGGGATAGCTGTATGTGAAAAAAGTTTTTACCATATATTTTGATTTTAAAAATGGTGAAGACACAAATTTCTAAAAAACTTTTTAAAAAAAGTTTAAAATAATCTTGTTCTGCAAATCTCATTGAGATCTAATCTGTGTAAAAGTGATATAAAACTTTTGAAAAGATGTTGTACTTGTTTTAACAGAAGATTAGGAGCATCTCTCCTGCTCTTTTTTTGTCATTAATTTTTGAAACTCGGAGCAAAACAAGAAGAATCTGTTGCTCTAAGGAAGTATTAAATATAGCAAACGTTTTCTTTGGCAAAGTTTAGTAAACTCTAGAGATCCCAGACTCGAGTATTTATCAGAAGGGTATTTTCCAAAAACCAACAACTATTAAACTGAAGACCAGATATAGATTGTTCCTCAAGTCATAAATCAGTGTCAGTTGATTCAGACTGCTTTGTGGTGTGCTATTGTGCCTTGTTTTCAACTTGCCAGAAATTGATTTACCTTAAGGTTTAAAAAACAACCCAAAACCCCTCAAAAAGTCACCATACCAGATCATTAAAATTGTAGTATTTTATCAAGTTAGTATTTCAGTCATGGCAGCAGATGTCAAAATGCTTTAGTTGTTATAAACACTCTGTTTAGATAAATACATACTGAAATCAGAACTGAATAGATCATTTTAGGTTTTGCTGTCAAAAACAGGCCTTTTGTCTTCTCAACCATTTGCACTTCTAAAAAGTCAAAAGAGAGGCAGAACCATTGCCCTAAACATGCCATTTACTGTTAGTTATGAGGTTGGGATTGCTTTTGTAAACAATGCTGAAATATCATTAAGTAACTTTTTAATTTGCATTAAGATCTTCTTTTAAACTCTACCACAAAAGGAAAAGGAGCTCCTTCCTCTGCTGTATTTACTACCTAAAGCCTTTGCCAGTCTGGCTTTTCGCATACCATCTTAAACATGTGACCATCTTAAATACAGCAGTGTTCCTGTGAAGTTAAGAGTAATTATTTATTCATAAGGAGATGTGTTGATAACTATTTGTCCAATGCATAGCTATAATACGTTCCTGTCTCATTTGAAGGAAGACTTAACAGTCTTAAAGACTTCCTAAATACAAAGGAAGTGTGTTTGTGCCTCAGTCTCCAAGTTTTACGTGTGTTAGACTACCTCTGCTTCATGTGAAAGAACTGGTTTCCAGCTCTGTTGTGTTCTGTCCCAGCAGTCCCCAATCCAAACCCTTTCCTTCTCCTGGATTTTTAATTTTTCTTTTGAGTGACATAAAGGTGTAATCTTCAATCTCTACACATCTGAATTTCAGCCTTGATCCCAGGCACAATTTGGAATCTTGCCATTACAGCAATGATGCATTTAAATGTGCTTGATGCAAATGGTTCTGGTGTTGCAGGGAGGCCCAAAGACATGTGGCCTTTTGGCTTAGCAACTGACAGCTTCCTGGTCCCCTACTACTAGTGTTATTTTACATGGAGCTTATTAGGAGGTCAGCTAGGTCATAAAATGAGAGTTTCTATTATTTTATTTTTCTATCAAAAGCATGGAAAAAGCAAGTCTATAAAAGGGCTTTACATGGGATGAAGAAGTAGAATCCAGCATAAATCCATCAGAATTATCACTCTTCCTGGTCCGATACTCTGCTAGCTGGCTGAGATTTATCAAGGAAGCAGGGAAGGTAGTATGCAACTGGAATGTTTTAGTTAGGCAAATGTAAACATAAAGTGAACAACAGCAACTCCCGTTTTCTCTTTTTGCTAGTGTAAAATTTTCAAACTGCTTTGGTTAGCTTTTAAACGTGGTAGTTCTTCTGTTCCAGGATAAATTTTCAATGTGGAAACCACAACAGATATTCACTAAACTTGTTGCGAAACTCAGTGGATTTTTCTAACCAAACGTTGATTAGACCATCTTTAATTGCGTAATCTAATTATGCTGTATATGGGAAAGCATAGCAAAAGTTAAAAAGTGCACCACGTTGACTTTGGGCTGCCCAAGTGTTCCTGGCTGGTACAGCAGCCCATTAAATGCCAACAGGTTATAATTTCCACTTGTAAATAAGGTAAACTTCTCTCTTTTGGCATGATTAGAATGGTGTCCACTTTCTATGTTCCATCAAATATATTTCCAGTCTGTTCCCTATTCAAACACAAAAAATTTCATGAAAGCCAAAGAGATCTGCAAGTGGGAAGTAAAATTAATACCTAAAAGTAAACTGCAGGCCAGTTTACAGCTTGAGCTAAAAAAAAAAAAAAAAAAAAAAAAAAAAAAAAAAAAAACACCAAACAAAAACAGCCCCCACAGACCCCCTCTGATGTCAAGGCATAATTACTATTGTGATTTATTCTCTGTATACATGTAAACCACAGACATCTGTTACAAAGAACACATGGATAATCCTGTCTGGCCTGAAAAAATCTTCTTTGCAAAAAGTCTGTATTTTAAATATCATTATTCTGTTGTGTCTAAGGTCTAGAACTACAGTGGTGTTCAGAATTCTATGTGAAACCTTCTAACTAGAGTCACATAAATCAGGTAAAATGACAGGCTGGCATTTTAGTTAAACCAGGTTTTCAGAAATGACTATGCTGTTTGTGCTAATTTCTTGGTTCACGTTACTTAACTACTTCCCTGTGATTTACTGAGGGGCAAGAGGGAGAAGAAGTCATTTGGTGTTTCATAAGGGTACAAAGAACCCTGTTTCTGTTTCCTTCCCTCCTCCCCACCCCAGTCTCTCAAAGTATATATATTAGCAAGCCAAAGAATGATATCATGGCGCTTTCGTGCTGAAAGTGTACATTGTTCTCAAGTCTCCCTCCTTCTCTTTAGTCTGCTTTGGTAGAGTGGTGGGGTTTTTTTTTGTTTAAATTAAATATAGTGTTTGCAAAAGAAACTATATGGAGTCCCACATAAGTAACTGTGAGCATAAGCCCTGATTTTGCAGGGGTCAATGAAAGCCTGGTCTGCGTGTAGTGATAATTGTGTTTCATCATCTTACAGATTCAGGTATAAGGTATCTAATTTGCTTGGGGTTAATGTTTCACTGGCCTAATTTTAGAACACATTTTCCGACTAAGGAAAAGTAATAGAAAAGTGAGGTATTTTGTTCATTTTGGATTTTTTTATCAGATATTATAATTTGATACTGTAAATGACGTAGCCCTTACTCCCTTGCAAGCAGTGGGGGAAAAAAAATTAAAAAAAAAAAAAAAATCTCTGTGAAGTTGGTTCTCAGTGCTTCAGCAAATCCCATCAGTACAAAAAAAAGCTAGTAAGGATAAGTGAGCTGCCAGTGGGTTAGGAGCACCTGAATACGTGCGGAAGAGTAGGGGAAAGACCTTTTGTTAAATGTCCTAAGCGTCCAGATCCCTTGTTTCAGCTAGTGAAAAGCATTGCAAAATGTCCTTAACATACTGACTAGGCTTGTGATACTGCTTTTTTTTTTTTTTTTTTTTTTTTTTTTATTTAACTCCTCTGTCTTTTCTCCACCGTGGTTTCAATTTTGTCCAAAAAGCTGGCCTGAAGGTTAGGCTAGATGAGACGCCTTCAAGCTCAAAGCTTTATGCTGTGTAATATGATGTCTGTGGTATGAAATCTTTGCTGTAGGAAATGCGGAGATCAAGTGTTCGATCCAGGTCTGGCAATGTATCTCTATCTGCATAAACGGTTGGTCAATGAATTCTTCTCTAAAGCCAAGAGTCTGGCTGCATTTGGCTTAGAGCCATCAAGTAATTTTTTGCAGATTCTAGTGAATATTAATATATTGCCATTTAATACTTCAGGAGGTGTTACAGAATATCCCCATTTTGCTAATAGTGAAGTAAAGAATCCTATGCAAAAACACAACTATACTGATGATGAGAGATGATGTTGACATGAAAGTAGAAATCATGACATTTTAACACTGTCATCTTCACAAGAGGAATTCATTCATGTTTCATGGCTGTTAAAAATCCGTAGTACCTGCTTTGGAGATATTTTGGGCAGAAAACAGTATGGTAAGCATTTCTTGGAACTGGGGCTTGGCATTAGCAGTACTAGTCTAAGGGGAAGGTCTGTGTAGCTTTGTCTCTGTCTAGGGCTACTGCTTGGGGTTATCTATGACCAGGTAAGAAATTAAACACAACAGTCTTACCCTAACAATTAGTTTCCACTTTCAAGATAAACCTAATAACAAAAAACTGCTTTAAAAGCAGAACCCTTTTAGAAGGAATGTTAAAATTAGCTTAATAGATTCTCCAGCTTGAAGAAGCTTTGTTTTACAACACGATTCTTTGGCTTTAGTCATAATGCAGAAGTGGAAAAGAATGTTATGAAAATATTTTATGAACCAGTTGACCCACCACCCAAATACATGTGTTTGCATTTAGGAACTCTCGTCTGCTTTATACACCATGTTACCTGGCCACAGTGTACTTTGCATATTTTATGTGAGGGAGCACATGTGTGTACACACCTACACATGGATGTGTACTAACACACATGTGCCACACTCTTTTGTGACTCTAAACAATAGTCCTCTGACTAAAATTCATATGATGCCAACTCAAGATAAATCAAAGAGTGGTAGCGTCCATCTGATGGTTTGATTTGCTGAACGACAACTGTAGTTCAGATCAAAGCGCAAGGCAGACCCTGAACTGGATCTGCGTGTCAGACTGCACCTTCACTTACCGTGTGCACGTTTGTACATGCTCCCAGGTATAATTCCTCTGTCAACTGGGTGGTTCTGTGTTTCCACTCTGTGCTGTACTTTGGTGGTAGTTGTAGGGCCAATTGTGAACTTAGTAAGATAGAGGTTGAGAAGACTAATAAGTTTAAATTTAGAAATATTCTCTTTCCTTTTCCTGGTGCTTGAAACTCACCACTCCTTCTCCAGTGTTTATCACTGTTTTTCATTTATTCCCCCAATCTCCCAAGTGTAGATATTTTCCTTCTCACCTATCCTAAGGGCATGCTTACTGCCCTAACTGCTCCACAAAATGCCTATGGCTTTAAGCAAGTTCAGGCTAGCTGACCTCCTGCTTCTCCACGTAAGCTGGTCACTTGAATGCACTGACTGACCTGAGTTTGTTGTTCCCTCCTCTTGGTGTCATCTGACCCTGCCAAATTCCAACCTTGAAGAGATGAGAATATGCATGTGGTGAGAGACACTGTGAAGACAGTAAAAATTAATCTCCCCAGTGCCAGTTGGCAAAATGATTTCTCACAAACGGTACCCTTGAAGTAAGACCTGATTTCTTTTAAAAGATAGATGCCACCAGGGTCTGCTTTCAAGCAGATATGGCTTAGTAACTGTCTCTAACTTGCCATGCAGTTGCAATGGATTTCTTTGCAGGACTCAGGGCATGAAGATTTTAGTATGTCCTTTGAAAGGATGCATTCATTCATTTCACTGTTTAATATGTTACATTTGTAGAATTTCAGTATGTGGTTTCAAGAAGTCAAGAATTGTTATACTTTGTTCTTAAATTATGTGTATATTTTAATAATTTATTCACTGTGGATGGCCTAAGGGATCATAAGAAGGCTTTAGGGATTTAACAGACCTGTAGATTCAACTAAGATTTGTAGGAACTGCAACAGTAGTTCCTTGTAGGCAGCTCTGACTATGTTTAGATTATCAAATAGATGTTATTTTGGATACACGGCCTTTCTTGGATGTCCGGATTGAGTATGCAGCTAGAGCCTGTTGTGGCTTCTCTTCTGTGGAAACCTGAAGATAAGAGGAGAGAGAAAGTTAAAAAAATTGTCTTGTTTCCTGTGGATTAAGATGTGGCCAGGGCACACCATACAGGTGTGGAACATAGGAAGTGTTTTCTACCCCACAATTCAGATGTAGCACCGATGAATGAGAGAGACTATTTGAGAAGGCATTTCAGCCAAGTTTCAGGCTTTACTTGGAGCATCACCATGTCACCTTAAGGGAAAAAAACTTAAAAAAGCACCAAAAACCAACACAAAACCCTCAACCCCCTCCCCACATAGTCATTCATATAAATGTCGTCACTGTGCAAGGTCATCTTGTAAACGTTCATTAAATTCTCTATCGGAGCACTATCAAAGGAAAATCTGTTATGCTGACAGTAAGCAAAAAGCACCTCTCTGAAGGAGAGAGGTCTAAGGATGAAGTATTGAAGTACGCAAGTATCCTTGCATACTGCGTTTCTCTAAAGGTAATTCTTCCTTTTCTTAGAAAGACTTCTTTTTAAGGACTTTTCCATAGTTCTTGCTATTGAAATCATGGTTAAAAAGCATACATGCAATAAAAGTATTGTTTCTGTCCCTATCTTGTGTGTGCGCGCTGTCTCCTGCCACGTAGGACTAAATGGTATAAAACTCATTTCTGCTTCTGAGTGAGTGAAAACTGTCTTGTGTCTTCTAAGACAATAGAGCCGCGCATGGTCCAGCTATGCACAAACTAGCAGTGAGGAAAACACCTTTGCCAGGAGAGTCGGTTCTAAATCAGAAACAAGTTTACATATTAAAAGGAAAAGGATAGAAACTCCAGGCTACTCTGTTACAGTAATCAGTGCCTTTTTGGCAACTAGCACGTTTTCCCATTCCAAGATCTTTGCCAGAACCTAAAAAGATCTTTCTTCTGGTATTTGCGGAAAGATATAAAACTGATGAGTGCGAAGAGATCCAACATACTAGAATATATACAACAGGGGATTTCCATGTGACTAAATCTAAGTGCCGTCAGGTTACAGCTGGCAGCTATCAAAACTAAACTAAATTACTAACACTAACTTTAAATAATTCATTCCTGTGTCAAGAGAGTTATCAAGTCCTAAAATTATTAAATACCCTAAAGAAAAAGAGCACCACATGAAAAATCTGTGAGCTGTTTAAGTCCGATTTCTTCTCCCCTTGACCCCATCGGTTCTCTATCTTGACTTCCACACCAAGGAAGTGGCTTTTTTTTGGTAGCACTCACAGCTCTTAAATGGATTTCAGGGCTTGGCACCTGGTCAGCCACTCACGAGTGTCATAAAAATCCAGTACAGTAAACTGTCCTAGAATGCATTCCAAAGATAAACTTGGAATTCTGCAGAACAAAAGTGATAGTGTTACCATGATTTTTTCCTGGATCTGTCCCATGGAAAAGTGAGGATTAGGCACAACGTTAATATCAGATGTGCTGTCTAAGTAGTGCTGAGGAGAATGAAACCATCGGTGTTTACTGTTTTATCACCCAAATTTACCAAACTGTTAAACCTTGGCAGTTTCATGTCCGTGTAAAATGTATTGTCTTGTGTCAAAACAATTAAAAAGTAAACATTACACCCCAAACTAGATAAGACTATGATTTCAGCTGAATTTCACTTAGGGCTAAACTGTTTTAAAAGAAATGCCTGATTAAAAAAAACACTCAGATGATTCATATGTGTACAATTTAGAACATTAGAGATATTTTTTTTTAATGTTACTGAGAACTGAAATCACTCGAATTTCTATGTTCAGATATGATCAGTATGGATGGAGTAATGGTGTAAGACTATATATGGGGTGTTGGTAAGGAGGTCCAAAAATGAGTGTAATGACTGTGACAAAGTGGTTATGTGTGTGAAATGAAATAGTCAAGTTCAATATGTAAAATTCATACGTTTTGTAAGCTGAAATGCAGATCCTTCATTTCTCCATGGCACTATAATTTCAGAGTAAACCCACTTTAGATTCAAATGCATTGGAAATTTGATTCAAGATGACTGCAAGTGCTAATCTGATCCCAGAAAGAAAGGAAAAAGGTGGAGCAAGAAACATTGGTAATAGTGAAATATTGTGCAGCCATGTTGTTCATAGGTTAATTTGCGCTTATGCTACCCTCATCGATGCAATTAAATCACGTCTGATTTGCATTTGGATTACTGTTTTTAGAAGCTGGGATAGTGACCAGATGTGGATTTCCTGCATTCACATTTTATCAGGAGTAAATTTTGTCCACTTGATGTGCTAGTTTAAATTCTCCAACCATTTTCACTCTTCCCCAGTTGTTGTACCTGATATGTAATTTCCAGTATTATTTATACTTTGACTAAATTGGGCCCAAAGACTTCCATTCAAGCTGCAGTCACTTGAACTATGGTGGATTTGAATTTAGGTAATAGACTACAGATTTCACTTGACTGGGTTTGACTCTATAGCTAAATATATAGATATTTGGATCTATATTCAAGACTGATGATTGCTGTCTCAGATAAATAATTTCTGGTCTGTAATATCTTAATTTTATTCAAAGTTGTTTATTCCATTCAGATTGTTTTCACAATTTTTAACACATTAGTAGAGCTTTGGTTCGTTACTTACAATGTTGCTTTCATAGATTTGCAGTGACATAACTTCATTCCAACATTGTAACATCATACCCCATAGACTCACACTGACATCATTTTGAAAACTTTGAGAGGATGCTTTGTACTATTTAAAGGAAATTAAGCCTAAGTATAAACATTATTGAAATTATGCTACCCTCGTTCTCCCCTCATTATCCTAGTGCAAATTAGAAGACATTTAAATGATTTAAATGAAACCCATGGAGTTAAATAAATTCATTTCAGGCCTGTCCATTTAAAAAAATAATCTGTAGTCTTAATTCAAGCAAGATCTGATAAAATAATCTGTCTGTAGACACTTTCCAAATGTAATTTTCTCGGTTATGCATGTAGCTCTGTTGATTTAAAAAACAGAGGATGGAGGTAGGAGGCAGTTTCCAAATCTCTGCATCTTACTTCAGGACATCTGTGACTGTTCTCATAATTTTGGTGTTACCCTGAACTGTTCATATATGGGACTGTGGAAAACAATTTTTGAGACTTTTGTGTTCTTTGTCTGTTAGATCTTATCTAAAAGCACATGGACTAAGGTTTCCAGCATAACCAAGAGTCACAAAACAGAAGCAATCTGGGGCAGCCAACCAGTATCCCGGGCTACTTATGCTTTGCACAAGTTTTCTGAAATATCTGAGAGAATCCTGACAGTTCTTGTGAATGAAATCAGTCAGGGATGGTTGCAGGAATGTTACCTGAATATTGCCAGCTCACAGATACGTTTTATTGTAAGCCCTTTATAGGTGCTAGTAACCAAAAGATGCGTCTCAGATAATTTTCCCGTAGGAGCTATAGCCGTGCCACTTCCAGTGATAGGTCATTGTAAGCAGTCACACAGCAGGATAGAGTTGGCTGTGTACTTACCGCTTGGGATCTTAGATCCTTAGATAGTGTTTATCCCCTTATTGTGTTATTTAATTCCAATTTACATGAAACTTTGAAAATTGTTTGTATTTAGACTGTACCACATATGTAATCTGAAAAGAAATTGAGCTGGAATTTGACAACAATGATAACATTGTGTTGCTAGAAGAGATAAATTGGGGGGGGAATTGACAGCAGAGTGAGGCCGTGGGACAATTACAGTGCAAAGACTCGCTGGCACTCAGGACTAAGATAGAGAGAGAATGTGAAGAAGAGTGAAATAAAATATACAAATGATGCATATTTTCAAATACGACTGCTGTACAAGTAAAATAGCCCATATAAACCTAGACTGAAATTAATAAAGAATAGCTGTTAGAATGAGTGTATAATATACTGGTATTCAGTATAATTAAGTATTGTTAAATATCAATTGGTAACTACTATCTGTTCACCAGATACATGACAAATAATAGAGGAGATATAGACATATGCGTATCATGACCTTTAATCTTAAATGTTGGTCAGCTCGTGTTTTTTACCTTACCGTGCTCTGCCTACAGGGTGTGTGAATCTAGGAGGGCATTTTTCAAACAAGGAAAAAGACACCTAGTTGAATGGAGCCGTAGAGTTGGAACTGTATAATTTTGAGAAAAAGAAAAAAAAAAAGTCGGAAAAAAAAAAAAAGTCTTTTTCTCTTCTTAACTATTCTGTCCGTTATTTATCCTTTTGTCCATGTACCCTTCTTTATATACGTGACATACCCCAGATGAGGCAGGAGTGGTGCTGGTCTGAAGCCCAGAGTTCCTTACTGCTTATGATAAGTAGTGAGGGTGCAAGGTGCTTAATGCAATGTGGTGCTCTCCTGCAACTCATCAAGGCAAGGAGGTGGAGCCTGGAGCAGTGGAAACATTCCTGCCAGAGAGACCGTGAGTGGGAGGAGATGGGATTACAGCTCCTGCCGCACTACACCATGGGGGGAAGCAATCGGAGGCCAAGCCACAGTCCAGAACTTTTTGGAAGATAGTCAAACTAGAAGATCTGTTTCAGTATATTAGGAATTAATTTACATCTCTATAGAGTTAGATTATGCTACTTAGATTTTTAGGCAAATTAACCAAGTTACTTTTAAGGTGTGAGTTAGCAGCATGTCAACTACTCCATGAGTCAGTCTTTCACCTTTAAAGTAAATGTTAAGCAATAGTCCCTACTGCACTGGTACTAAAATTATATTGCACATATTTAAGGAATGTTCTGGCCTCAGAATACCAGAGAGCCTGGAGACTGAGGTGAGAACAGTTCCTTGTTTTCTTCTCCTTGCCATTTTGGAGTAGGGGATTGCCATGGGCACTTGTAAAGAGAAGGCTTGTGCCCTTCTCCATTTCTCTACTTGTTCCTTTGTGCTTCCATTCTTTGGCAGGTTTTAATTTTCTCTTGCCTGTAATGAAGAGAGCAGATTTCCCTAAAGTTTGTGGGTTGTGGAAAGTGAAGGAAAAACCATCCTGTAGAGGAAAGATGGATGGATTAAATTATTGAGATGTAACCCACTCTTTAACATGATAAACGTACTCAGTAGTGTTTACTAATTCCTCTTGCTATTACAAGAGACTTTGTAAGCAATATCCTCAATCTAGCCACATTTTAATGAGTCTTTTTCATAGAGACTAGTATAAAGGAATAGTTTCTTTCTAACAGACTGCATTATTAAATATATTTAATGATAAGACTAGACAGTAACATGTAACCTTTTGAATTAGTCAGAATAAAGGCCCAATTAATTTTTTTACATCTCTATTCTAGGATCACTAAGCAACCAAGGACAAATGGCTTTATGTCGGGCTGGTATATTGTATTGCTTTTAAAAAGAACATTAGTTCTTTGGCACAGGGATAAATGGATTGTAAGTATATTACAGCTCCTCTTGAATCAGGACACATTTCTAGGTTTTGGCACGTGATCACCCCGGGCCAGTGTATTCACATGGCTGGGGCTTCCTCAGTTTTAGGTTTCTCATTTTAATTAAACTTCATAACTCTCATAATTACAATGCATTGTGTTGGTGTTGGTCTTTTATGTTTGTTTGCTGACTTTTTTATTTTTATTTTTTTAATAAGCTGCAGTCACGCTGAGATAGGGGCTTAGTGCACATTGATATGATGCACTACAGTTGCTGCATCTTTGGGCATGTGTAGGCGGCTGGATAAGCACAGACCAATTTCATCTGCAAGCATTCAGTGAGGAGCCATGGTAATGCATGTCTTAGTCTTAAAAACTGCTTTTAATTTCAACCATCGCTACTATCTGATTGCTTTACATCAGTTATTGGAAACTGTACTTTCTAATTGTGATGTTTTATCCACATATATTCAAAGATCCTATTTTTGAATAGCCAGCAAGCCAGTACACAGAAGAAATGGAAAAAATAAGTCTTGTTATGCCCAGCCTAGAGACTTGAAGTATAGAATTATAGTATATTTACTTGCTGAAGGTCATGAGAAAAATACATCTTAGAGCTTATAACTAAAACTACATCTCTCATAGATTTGAGGAAGTGAAATGGTATTATAGTCATTGTATATTATTTACCCCTATGGGTTGGATCGGACACCCCAGCACCCTGCCAGTCCTGAAAGTAATGCCATGAAGAGGTTAAAAATCTGAGTAATAAAGGCATTATTGAACTTTTCATAAAAAAAAATTCTAGGCAACTTCTGCACTTGAAAATGGATGGTTATTCTGAGAATGTTCAGAAAAATACAAATGTTACTGGCATTCTTTTGTTGGGGCCCTCACTGCAGAGTGCTTTGTAGGGTTTTTGTTTGGGTGTTATTGTTGCTTTCTTGGAAAAAGACGTAATGAAATAAGTTGATCTAGTTGAAGATGTCCCTGCTTACTGCAGGGGGCTTGGACTAGATGAACTTTAAAGGTCTCTTCCAACCCAATGCATTCTATGATTCTATGACTTCCTATGTAAATTCCAAAGGCAATGTCACCTCAGAATAGCACCCGATGGAGGAGACACAGAAATGCTGGTAGATGCAGCAGAGAACATTATGGTTGTGAGAACTTCCCTTGGTACAGCAGCAAGCTTTTCATGGTGGATAACTAAGCCCAGACCACACAGCAGGAGCTGTTGCCATCAGCTTCAAGTTCAGTATAACCGTTCTTGCCTGGTGATTGTTACTTGTGACATAATTCAGCTTGTAGAAATCAAATGTATGGATACAGGAAGAGAGCAATAATCTTTTTCAAAAACCTCTTTGAACTAAAGGTAAGCCTGAATGGAAACTGAAAATAGGGACATGCCTACCTACCCTTTTAGGTATCTGTACTGGAAACAATGGATTTGTGTTCTGATTTTCCTCTGTTTCCAATGATCAAACAAAATTTATATCCTCTTTTCCATCCTAGGAGCACACAGTCTTTGTGATCTCTGTCTCATAGATAAGATACAAGGCATGTTGCCACCGTGCACTCCATTTCCCTTTTCTCCATTCTACAAAACACCTCAGACTATTGCCTTTCCTTTCACTTCCTTGATAGTGTCAACCAAACGAGGAACACTAATACCAAATGAGCTCATAGACTGCAGAAAATTGTCTAAAGTCAAGGTGCTGGTTATACTACTGATTGGTGCAGAAGACTTCTGCAGTGTCAAATATTTTTTAGTTCTTCACAAAGATACATCTGCAAATCTAAAATACGTGGCGTTCAGTTTCTTGTAATTTGTTAAGGTGTCTGGAAACTTTTAGTTTTCATTACACTTGCAAGCGAAAAAGTTCTAACTATCCTTTGTGGGATCTTCACCTGTCCTGAACATCCTTTTTTTGTTCCTTTCTCTCATGCATTTAACTGATTGTGGTGTTTGTCTGCCTCCTTGTGATTTCTTTTATAATTGCAATCCTGATGTGTTCTGTGGTTTTGGTTTGGGTTTTTTTTGTTTTTCTTTTGCATAGGCCATGCTAAGCAATTGAACTGTATTGCAGTGACTCTAGCCATGCCATTTTTTAGTTCTCAGAAACACATAAGAATGATACCCTTGAGAGGCTCGTTAATGAGCAGACGAGCGTGATCCCATACTCTGTCATCATTTTTCCTTCGTGTAAGCGATAGCTGATGCTATCATACCTTCCCATTGCTGACTAGGGTTTTAATCTTGTGACTCAGTAAGACATTACACTATCCTAAAAGTGACTTCATCTTGTGTGTGGCATTTTGCTACTCCAGGCAACAACATTTTCTATTTTAAGTAATGATGTATTTGTAGTATGGGATGCACAACTATGGAAAGTAGCTGTTTCACCAAAAAAGAGATTGAAAGTTGAAAAAGAGTTGAAAGAGAGTTGAAGGGTTGAAAAAGAAATAGTTTGAACCAAATCCAACTGTAAAAAATCCCAAAATTTGGGAATTGTAAATAAATTTTTCTGTTATATGTCTGTTTGTTTAAAGGTTGAGACAGATTGGTGATACTTTTGCAAATCTATGGTTTGCAGCATAAGAAAATGGGGTAGTTCTGTTTTTTAACTGCATTAACATTATGCGTTCTGGTTTTATTCTGTAGTGAAGTCTGCAGGACCTAAAGAAGATCAGGTTTCATGTTAGACATTGTTAAAACTCATACTAAAAGCTGACTCAGTTTAGGTTTTCAGACGATCAGACTAGGCATAGTAAATGGAAGTGTAGTGAAAGAAAAAGGAGTGTGTTCATGGAATTAATATGTCGAGGTCATGGAGAAGGTCATCATACAAACTGGAATAATGGCCAGTCATGCATCCAGTTCTTGATCCGTCCTGTCTCGGTGACCTGCTTGGACCTGAGGTCTGTAGAAGCTCAGAAAGGCAGCTAGGAAAAATGTTTAAAAGCACTAGCTGTTGGGGTTATGCTTTAATGTTGGGGTTTGCGGTTTGGGTTTTTTCTTCCATAGTATTATGACGTTGGATTTAAACTGAAATCCTGACAGCCAACTCGAGAACGTTGCCATGCCTATCTCAACTGAAATTAATTTTGAATGTTGGGTAAATCAAACTATCTTAAACATAATTTTTAAATTTATGGGTCATGATTATTACCACTAAGGGAGCTGACAGCATCTTTATTTCAATAGGAAGCAAAAGATGGGCATATTATTTTTCAACACAACATGGTTTCAACTGAAAGAAAATCCAGACGTGCAAGTGGGAAAGGGATGAGGGGACCAGAATTATGGAGGGCAATGTGAACTGCCTTTAGGTGCTGGTGGTTTAAAACAGCTGCTAGTGAATGAAAGTATGTGAAATGCAGTTGGAACTCCCATTGTTTGAGGTAAAGTAAGAGATTTCACCTTCTGTCTCTGAGCAATTTATGCTTATGAATGCTTTATAGCAGTACCTCTGTGTGTTAGGAAAAATATAATTACACATGCTGAAAACTTTATTTCAGCAAAATATGTTCAGCTACTTTACTCGAATGTTTTTCTGCTCAAGGACATTCCCATCTCCACACGCACCTGACTGTCATATGCTTTAAGTGGAATGAATGACTTCTAATAATGAAATTTCCCTCCTTCTTCCTCCATGTCTGTGAGAAACTTGTTTGCTTTCTGCACTTCGGGTGCAGAAGTTCGGCACAAGTTTTCCACTTGTTTGCTTTTCTGCACTTCGGGTGTGCTCCTGCTGCAACACTGCTTCTGAAAGCATCCTTTTAGATTTACTGTCTAGAGAGGTCAGAGCCTGTCTTCTCCACTGAGGAAAATAGCGGTTTGGGGGAAAATGGCCTACAGTCACTTTTGTGACAAATATTACATAGATCACAACTGCAGGGAAGTTATTGCTGGGTCTGCTGTACTGGTATCCCTGAGGATGTGGGTGCACAAAGAAGGAAGCAAATTAAACATTTTTAACTCCAGCTTCTGCATTAATCTTGCATATACTTGAAAGTAGCTGTTTAAAGCAATTTGGAAGGTTAAAAAAAAAATAAAATCCAGGCAGAGTTAGGGAAACGTTATATGTTGCTGCAGCTGGATGCATGTGATAAATCAATCTGTGCTACACTTATGTCTGTTTTGCTTACCACATGCACATCACTTCCATAGGCAGGCATTGAGAATTCTGTAGATGAAGGTAGGTTTTTTAATTTGGTTGCGGGTAATATTTTCTTTTATTTGGCTGTTTTGAGGCTGTTATTCAGGAAATTAAGAGAGACAGAATGAGTCTTGAGGAAAAAAGCTAGAAAACAGATGGCACTTCAGGGTTCAAAAGAACATTTTCATGTACTTCTGCAATGCTATAACACGAGCGTGTTCACATGCAACCCACGCACATTTGCATGGTGAAATCCTAGATTCACTGAATTCAATGGCAAAATCTAAAGGGATGATCAGTCTGTGCATGAATACACTCTGTAAATGACTCAGTATACTTAAAAGAATGTGAATTAGGAGAATCTTGGTCGTCTGGGTAAAATGAATTCTTTTTGTACTTGGAGATGTTTCTGTTTTAAATTTGTGCACTATTTGTAAGCAGAACTCATTTTTATTTCTCATTAACTTTTCCTTCTCTAACTCATTCTGAGCAGTATCTCACTGCTCCAATGTATGATTTCAGTGGTATTCCTTGAGGGGTAGAAACTTCCTTAACTTTAGAAAATGAAACAGAGTTGTCCCCTTAGCTAATTGTTTTTAAGAGAGCTTGTCCAAAGCTCAAAATGCTAATAGAAACATTAAATATCTACAATTAAATTATTTATATTTTTCTTAATTCGAAGGTAAGAGCAAAGCCTTTTCTTTCTTTTTAAGCAATCACTTATAGATTTATTTTGGCAGCCTCATGCTTATGTTTTTGAAATGTTTTTTTCTGAAAGACAGTCTTTCCCTCCCCCCATTATTTGATGTTAGTACATCTGGTTTTCCATGTCTCCATCCAGAGACAGCATTTGCCGGTTTATGCTTTCTCTTCCACTTAACCTCATAAACTCTGTCTGATTTCTTTTTCTGTATTTAATCTGTTTGCCATATCATCTCTTCTGCTGAGCGTTGCATAAAAAATTTCTTAGGAGTCAGTGCCGTAGCTAGAAACAACTACATTTCTGTGAAATATCACACATTTCAGTTGATAGGGACTAGGTGGTCTTTGTGGCTGGCCAACACATAAATGTCTGGAGGAGAAGCAACAAGCATCATCCTTATTGTCCCCAAAGTCAACCAGATGCAGGGTCTCACCTAAAGTGCTTAGAAATGCACAGTCCCTTTACCTACAAATGCCATTCTGAACAAGACTCCCACATCTAATTAATTCTCCTCGACAGTATTCCTCCTTGTCCAAGAAATAAAAGCCTCCACTTGTCAGAAATTTACTTGTCTTTTAATGAATAAACAAGTGTGTTTACTTCTATCTGCATCTGAGTCATTTCTCGCACACAAAGTCCTCGCCTACGCAGGATGCTTTTTTCAAACAGCAGCCGAGGTCTAGTGTTAATTAGACACCAAACGTGTACTATTCCCAAATTCTATAAAATTGTGTCAGACGGAAGCTAAAAGTAAGGTTTGAGGGAAAGTTTAATCAAGACTGAGAATCCCAAATGTCCAAAGTCTCATGTTATTTATATCAGTACACATCCAAAGACGTATCTTGACTTCAGTTAGTTGGGCAGGAATACTTTGACTAATTATTTCAATGAGTCTGCTATATTTACATGCTATATATAACATTTGTGCTATGGACAATACTTTAATTGGACCTTCTCCAGTGCTTTCCTTTTATAAAAATGCTTTATCCAATTTTGCCTTTTCCTTCACGTCTAGAGGTCAACAAGCTGTTGACCTTAGGGTGTCTGTGCCGTGCAGGATTGACATGGCTGTGGCTTCACCCTCTAAGCCAATTCCTGGCTTCTTCAGGTGTGTGAAAAGTGGCTAAACTTCTGTTCTGTTACAATCTAGAGCTCTGCAAACAAGGCTGGCTCCCTGCATGTGTATTCAATCCGGAGCTGAACCAGTGGAACAGGCAATTTTCTTCAGTAGTTTCTATCACATGCATTAGTGTTTTAAGCCATTATACCAAGCATATTCACTGCATCTCTTGCCAAGAACAAATACAGGAAGGAGGCTGCATTTTTGCAAGGTGAAAGGGGAAAAATTCCAGTTTCCTTGCTTAATGATTTCTTTTGTAGAAGGCAAGATGTTATTTCATGGATTCTAAGCACCTTTAATGGTGGAATCACAGCGGAAATGCTACTCCTCAAGCTGGGACCTCTACACTAATCAACTGCGTGTTCTTCAGTGCCTCAAGCTAATGAGATCTTTCCATTCACTTCACTGTGCAAGTACACTCTTCTTCTTTCCCACCCCATTCCTATAAAATTCTCAGTTCCACTGACACCGCCTTCCCTCTATGTCTACGTATCTCTCTCAGGTCCAGATGCCAGGTATAACATCCGATTCTCTTGATCACTGCTCCGTAGTTTCAATCTCCACTGTCTCTTCAGGTAATTGGGTGTCAGCTAAAAATCATCTCTATGCCAGATCCCGTAATTTATGGGACCGTGTTGTCACTCACACTTCCAGTTTGTCCTTTCAATCTCTAAATTGTCTTTCAACAGTTTCAGTAATTACTGTTACTTGCCCCAAGATCTCCCTCTCCATCCTTTAGTATTCCGTGTATCACATCAGTTCAGAGTCTCAGTATGCTGCTTGATTCTTGCTTACTTTTAGATGCCTGCTGGAAAGAAACTTTCTTTCCCCTGGCTCTTACGTACTGCTGTTTCTAATGTTTCCGTGGGTGTTTCTGGGTCACCCATTTGTTATCATCTCATTCATCCCCACATCCTGGGACACCTTTTTTTCTAACTCTCCCATTCTGTCACCACCCTTCTGTTAACGTACTTCTGATAAATCCACAATTGCTGATCTTCGTTGTTTCCCCTGTACGCTGTTAGATTAGATTTACAGGAGTGTTGTTTTCAGCAAGTGCCGCTGCCCCTTTTGGGAGGCTGTGTGCTGTTCTAGTATGCTCTGCTGCGGAAATATCAAATGGAAAAATCTTCCGGCATGTCATGCCTGGTACCAGTGTAAACATGCCATTTGCCTGTTCTCTGACTGCTTTGAGTGGAGGTCATGGTCCTAGCTATTCTCCTATCCTCTGTATTTCCCTCAGATTGTATGGGACTTTAGTCATTGACCGTTCTATTTATTCTGTTTTCTTGGATACCCTGTGTTTTCGTGCTCAAATGTATGTTCCCTGGCTTCTTTCAGACCTTTATAAACTGCCCACTTTGAGCAACTGTTTGTTATAAATGAGGATGTAACTAAGAAGCCATCTCAACATTTCCACGTACATACCTCAACGAGGGGAAAGCTCTAGGAACAATTTATAAACTCTTTCCCCTTGGTATTGGGTTTCTAACCTGATTACATGCTAGTTTGCTGAGCTGTGACTGAATCAAAATGAATTTTTGGTTTCATTTCATATTGCTGTGATGCTTGGTGAGAAGGATTTGCCTCCCGCATAAACAATAACAGAGGAGCGGGATTTAGCTCTATGTAAGGGTGAAAGGCAGAGCCTTGAGGTACTTGTTAGCACTGTCCGCAGATTTTGAAAGGGTTATTCAAGTTCCACCTGCCTTCCTGCTAGAGGGAATTTACAATCATGTATGAATTATATGTCATTTAAGCAGTGTTAGAGCATTTTAACTTTTTTCAGCAGATGACCGGGTAATATAGGTCATGCCAACAAGATATGTTAATATATGAAGGCCTTGTTTTTGATCTCCAGCAGTCTGATTTCAATTGAATCACGAGACACTTATTTTTATGCCCCTCTGCCTTCAGCAGGATACAGATGTCTGCAGTTCCCGTTGCATCGTCAGCCCTGTGCTGAAAATGTGACATCCTATAACAGTGTTTCATAAGCACTATAAAGAAGAAGTTTTGACTGATAAGATAGTTTAGCAACTTGCCTAAGTATTGGAAAAATAAATTGACAAGTTGTGAGGTGGAAATCTCAAATGAGGTCCAAAGAACCTCTAGCAGGAACTTGCAAATGGAATAAAGAAGGGTTGAAAAGAAACGGAGTCCCAAGAGGCAGGGGTGTTCTCATTTCAGGTTAGCTTTTATTTGCCCACTTTTTGCTTAAGTTTTTCATGGGAAGGAGTATTTTGGCAAGTGGAAGCCGTTGCCAAATGGACAGTTGATGAATGGACAGTAATGTCAGTCTAGAAAAAGGAGAAATAAACATGCAAGCAAAATGACTGATTAATTAAGTAGGGATGAGTTGGATAAAAGCAATTCACTTCCTATTCTAAAAGAAGAGAACTCTCCAGTGTCACTTAGTGAAGTAAAAAAGTTGCTGTTATGCTTCTTTTCATAGAAATATCTGTGGGGTGAAAAGGAGGATGAGAGGGCTGCTTTGTAAGGCATGGATTTAATTAACAAAGGACATGGTGGATGTGGTTTTAAAGCCCTTATCCATGGGGCTTCTTCAGAAGAGAAAAATAAAAATTATTTATTTTAGCAAAAGGGTTGGGTTCAGATTTCAGAAAAAGATGGTGCAAAATACATTTTGAAGAATTGGATAAATTCCCATTGAGTTCAGTAGGAACTGTATCAGTCACTTAATGAAAATGTTGTGTAACAGGTCTCATTCAGTTTTGTTAGATCTCATTATGTTTCCTCTGAGACCTTTTGGTGCATATGTTAGTTAATCTGCTAGGAGACCAGCAGTTAACTTATGTACCTCACATGGATCACTTTAATGTCAACGTTTCAGTATTTGGAAGCTTGCAAGCATTATACTGTAAGTATTGTTAGTGAGCCTTCTGGTTTTAGAAACATAGAGTGGTTTGGGTTGGAAAGGACATTAAAGATCGTCTAGTTGCAACCCCCCTGCCCTGGGCAGGGACATCTCCCCCCAGACCAGGCTGCTCCAAGCCCCATCCAGCCTGGCCTTGAACACCTCCAGGGATGAGGCAGCCACAGCTTCTCTGGGCAACCTGAGCCAGTGCCTCACCACCCTCACAGGAAAGGATTTCTTCCTAATATCTAATCTAAATCTCCCCTCTTTCAGTGTAAAACCGTTACCCCTTGTCCTATCGCTCCCCTCCCTGATCAAGAGTCCCTCCCCATCTCTCCTTTAGGCCCCCTTTAGGTACTGGAAGGCCGCTATAAGGTCTCCTTGGAGCCTTCTCTTCTCCAGGCTGAACAACCCCAACTCTCTCAGCCTGTCCTCCCAGCAGAGGTGTTCCAGCCCTCTGATCGTCTTCGTGGCCTCCTCTGGACCTGCTCCAGCAGGTCCATGTCCTTCTGATGTTGGTGGCCCCAGAGCTGGACACAGTACTGCAGGGGAGGGTCTCACCAGGGTGGAGTAGAAGGGTAGAGTCAAACCCTCGACCTGCTGGCCGTGCTTTTATGGCAAAGTAGTAATGCTTCTTCATATTTCAAACATCTTTCCCTTTGCTGCTTGAAGATCGGCATTTTCATGTTGATGTGTAACAATCTTAAAAAGTCAAGTTCTATTATCACAGGAAAAAACCCTGTGAGCAAGGGAGGATACATAAATAACACAGTCAAATAATGTAATACCTGTAATGCGCCCCTTTTGAAGAACAGAAATTAGAGGCAACTTTGTCTTTTAAAACTTCTTCTGTCAGACTGGCAAAGGCCTAAATTAGCAGCATCATTTTGAGGAACAGGAGTTCAGACTAGCCACGTCTGTGATCTTTTTCACTAACATCATCAATAAGAAAACATGATTTACAATTGGGCAATGGCTCTCAGCTTTGAGACCACCAGCCGTCTCACAAGACCCGCACAGACTTACATGTTTCAGGTCAGATTTGAATAAGCACAGCAGAAGAAAATCTCTATATACTGTCTACCCAAACTCACTACATTCTGTGCCAAGTTTTACATTTATTAATTCCTAGTTTAATCCTTCCTGAAAACAAACAAACAAACAAACAAAAAACCTTAATCAAAGAGGAGCATCAGTCTCATTGATGTTAAACTTCTTTTCTTATTGGAACGCATTGTGGTTTGGCTTTTTTTTCTGATCACAAAGGGAAAAAGATACTAAGTCCTACTAATTTTGGAAAAGGAATAGGAGATAAAAATGTATCTGTTGTTGAGCAGGCTTCCAAAATTTGGAGAGTGGATCTTCACTTTATTTCTATACTTAACCATTTCCATTTCTACTTTACTGCAAAATCTGTTAGTAGATTTAAGTGTGAAACAATAGGTAATACCTATTTAATTTAATACTATACTGCAATAATACCTATTTAATTTAATACTATACTACAGCAATACTATATTATAATAATAAATTTAGTACATAATATTCTATCGTATAATAATACTATACACTGATACCCCATTAGAAATGATGAAGAATTTCTACATCATTTTTGAGGATCAACTGTGTAATAGAAAACTGACAAATGTCTTGGTAGACAAGACAATTTAATGAAAACACAGTTAAAAAATAATTCAAAATCAAACATTTTTGCCCTCAATAGAATAGTAGCCGTTAAAGGTGTCTGATTGCCCACTAAACTTTATGAGTGTGTCATCGAGACTTGAAGATAGGTGGCTTTTTAAAAAAGGTAAGTCTCGCTATTAACATGAGTCGTGTGTGTCTGAAGCATTTGGAGTTGAATATGGTAAATGGTACCAAAATATGTCATTGTACCCTAAATCCTTATTTGTTGTGTGATAATACTTTTGGGCACCAGGCACAGCTCAGGGTTACTGCCATATATATATATATATATAGTGTAAGATAATGTTTATCTTACAGATGACACCATAATATATGACAACCACTAACATTCCTTCTTGTATCTTTATCACTCTAATATAATAATAGTTCTTGCCTAGGAGAATGTATGGAAATTAGTATTCAGCTCAGAAAGCCTCACTTACTAGATTTTAGCTTCAAACCAGAAAAGGGTAAGCTTAAAACCACTGTCTTTACTGTGGTTGACCTCCTAAATGAAAGTCCCATCTGCAGAGAGAGAAGTCTATAGTACTCTCTGATGAATTTCGAGTGAGTGAAGTGATAGCCAAATTTTGAAAAGGAGAAAAGCAGATACTGCCACCTGCCATTTTCTGTTTCATACTTCTCATGTTTAAATTGCCTTTTGGGTATTTACGTGTGCAAATGATGATTTAGATGCCTTTTGCATTTGCAAACGCAAAGTCTGCTCCTTCTTTTGATATGAAAGAAACTTTGAAAAAACAACTCAATGAATTATAGGAGGCTTGTGATCGATATTTAGTGTAAGGCCTGGTCTATATATGCTTTGAAGCCTCTCTGGCTGCCTCACCTGGAAAATCTATTGGGCTTCAGTGACTGATCAGCAGCCACTGAAAATCATTCCAGCTGGAACTATACTGATAGAATTTTTTCTACCACCTATTTAAGTCAATACTTCTTTCAGTGTCATCCTCCCCCATATATCAGTCAATAGACATGAGCAATATAATTGTGATGGTGTTGCTGAAGCGATTGGGAACTTTATGAAAACTGAGCTCCTTGTTCAGTGAGAAATATCACTCGCCACAAAGAAATAAAAGTTATTCTGCCCAAAAATGGAGATTTAGGGCTTCTGATGAATGCCTCCATTCTGTTTTATTTTCCACCATTAATATTTACTGTAAGAATCAGGAATGTTTGCATTTGATTTGTTTCAGGAATACAGACTTGAACCAATGAAGCTTATAAATAATTTATCAAGTATCATTCTATCCCATTCTTTGTTTATACAACATAGTATAAGAGATTGTTTCAATAAACTGTGCGGAGACCTGTTAATGCGTTTGATACAGCCCAGGATATAACATTAAAATAAAATTCTGTATAGTTCAGAAAGTGTGTTAATTATCAAACTCAACTGCAGCACAGCTAGAAATATTGTGACAAGTAATTAATCATACGAGCATGCTCTTGACATCTATTTTTCAAGCCGAGCTTTTTTTATAATGCTTTTTCCAGCTAAGTGAGATTCATTTAGTGTGATTTACTACATATAAATCCCTGAAAATGGGCGGGAGATGTTAATCCAGCGAGCTGTCTCTTTTCCATGTCGTTATCACGGTGTCTGCGGAGAGGGGAAGTGCAGGCTCCTTTATTGGGGTTTTAGAACGACAACGCAGAAACTCAGCGGAGGTCCCTAAACAAAGCCATATGCAGTGACTGGGGTGATACAAGTTGCATCGTTGGGAACTTTTAAAACTAGTAAACATAATCCAAAACAGTTCTGTAGAATTCTATATGAAGAGAGGTCCTAGGCAAAATGTGACTTAATGAGGGATGACAGGGAAAAATGAGGAGTGCATTTTTCCTGGTTTTCAGGCGGGGAAGGATTTTTTTAATTTTTTTTTTTTTCTTAATACAATCAGATCATAGGATAATTCAGGTTGGAAGGGACTAAAATAGTATTGCCTGCCAAAATGCACATTAATATGCTATAAGTAGATTACTTCAGTGTGGATGAATAGTTAATATCTGGAATTGGCTACATAATTTGCACTTGCTCAGATTTGCAGAGTTGAGGTCTGAGTTCCTTAGACGTGCACTTAGGCACATAAGTGAGCTCTTATAAGTCTAAAATAAGCTTTATGTTTTATCAGACTCAAACTTTTCTCTAAGAAGACAACACACACAAATTCAATGACAAAAGGTGAATGAAAGCCAGGAATAAGAATAGTTGGAGGGAAGCTTTCTAGCTTTCCAGCTGGAAGCTGGTTTTCTTCCGTATCCTCTTGGGAATTGCTCCCACGATCCCTTGTGTCCGTAAGGGTGAACTCTATGTATGTAGCAGCAGTAATACCTTTTATAAAATGTATGCTACAGTGGCTGTAAACTTCTTAAAATAGGAATGTATCTAAATCCAACCTGACTGGTGTTCAAATCTGGTGGTACTGCAGGATTTTGCAATAAATTTTACAATGAACTCTAGTGATGAAGTTGTGTAACCTCTGCTAACAAGGTATTTTTAACGTCTGTAATTACATGGCTTGCAGCAATTCATCAGGAGACTATTATGCATTCTTGACGGTGTTTTCAGGTCACTGAATTCTCAGAGAAGTAGAAAAACTCCATATAGCAACAGTTACCTACAAACTTCTGAAAATTCACTTCCCCATTTGAATGGATTTAGAAGACTTGGTGTAAATGCCGACTACTGCACTCGCTGCACTGGAAATGAGTAAACTGCCAATATGATAACAGAAATATGAGCTTGCTATGCATCATGATTAAGGATCACTAATCCACGGTCCACAAGGCAGCACTGCAGCTTTTTTTCTTTTGGCCAATGCCCTTGCACTTGCTCCTGTGAGGTCCCCTCAAAACCTCCATGGAACAAGCAGGAGTCTGAACTCCAGTCTGCTACTGGCTTGCCCCATCAGATGCACTCTCAGCACATGCGTCACATCCGTGTAGTTTCCCTCAATTTCTTTTTTAATCAAACACATTTTCAGACCAGTTGTCAGACCTTTATCAGACCAATGGTCAGTACCCATTCAGGTCTCCTCAGTGTCCTCCTCTTGGCCAGTCACCACCTGTTTCAATGGAGTATCGGCATTATCTATTAATGTGAACTTTTGTATGTTCTGGTGACTGTCAGGGATGTTGAATTAATATTGTCGGAGCTTCTCTGAAGGCATACAGCTAGATAGGCTTCTCTGCATGTTGCCAGTCTTTCACAGAGTCTTTCTCAGGGCCTGACTAGGCTAGACCTTCTCCACATTAAATGGTGTGAGAATTTCCAGTGGTGAGCTTCGAGAGGCCTAGGTAACTGCTAAGCATCAAAATTGCTGGGGAATTTGAGGACTGTATTTGTGGACTTTAGAGCTTTACCGTTACGTTTGTTTTGCTGTGAGACAGAGTAAAATTTTGACATTTGACAACACAGGCTTTGTTCTTTGAAGCAATAGTCTCTCAAGTCCCGAAATAATAGTTTTTTTTCTTTTCCATATAGATACACATACCAAATTCCAAGAAGAATTCACCTTCTGTCAGCCACACACACAGCCACAGGCTGCAAGTTCTCTCCTAATGTCAGTTACTAGGAAGATGCCGAGGGAGACCACAGTCTCTTGTATGGAAGAGATGTCCTGCTCCATGAAAATGTCCTCATGAGCTGTGCCCTGTGGGACAATTCGTCATTACTTGACAATACCATATTCTAGATACAGGCTCAGACGCTTATTAGGGAAGGCTGGTAGCCCAGATCTGGGTCCTGTTCTTGGTCTAAGTTTTGTGCTCTGCCCTCACCTTCTTTTTACCAAGACTGGTCAGTGAATAACTAATTTTTTGCATAGACAGGAGGGTAGATCATCAACATAAATGGTACAGACAAGCTGGAGCAAAATGACTCCTAAGTAGCATCATCTGGGCTTGCAGCACAAACATATAGTAGGGGTGCCATATCTGAGTGTACCGTGTGTGTACTTACCTCAGGCCTTGAAGGGTAGTGGTCTGACACAATAATGCGGATAAGTCTAAACAACAGTGGGCTTTCCTTAGTGTTGGCCTGCGATGTCTCTGGGATCAGTGTAAAAATACATTGATGTAGATGCCCGTTTCCTGGGCTGAACACCTCTCAAAGAAGGTCCTCTAAATGCTAAGGTATGAGAAACAAGGGTTATATCTACTGATGACAGTGAGTCTAAGTGACTCATATTCAGTAAAAATTAATTGATGTGTTTTCAATTCTTCTCTCTCCCAATCATTCACGTTTCACTTTTGGAGCGCATTATTTGCTTTGCACAGCCACTGGTGCAATGCACTGCGTTGTTTTGCCAAACACCTTTGGATTTTATAGCCAATATGCTCTGAGTATGTAGCCTACATCGGTTCTGAAGTTGGCCTAAAATCACACCAAGGAACGCCAGGCTATCATTTGCTTTAGGTTGCTGCGTTTGGCTTCCAGAGGCCAGCCCAGGTTCCTTTCGAGTCAGTAGGATTCTTTCCGTTGGCTTTTGCAGTACTTGGATCAGATCCATAGTGTGTAATTGCTCCTCCTGCTTCCCCTCCCCTCCCTGAAATAGTCTTCATGAAAGTTATAATATAATCTGAATAACAAGAATATTGGGCCAGATTTTCGGTTCCTGTAAAACAGAATAGATTTTTTCCAAGTCAGTAAAACTATGCTCATTTATACGAGCTTAATATCTTTACATACCACCTAATATCTCTTTAATAAACCATAAAGCTCTCTAAACTTACTTATGTGAAAACCAGAACCGTTTAGACTATATTTCACTTTGATGCCAAAGTCCTATGCGACGGCAGCTTAGTTCACCTAACTTTTATTGGGTATTTTTCGTGTTATCTCTTGATACAGCCTTAACGCATACCAAACCAATCGATAATGTCTCCCCCTGCGATGCGATTGTCTGGTCATCTGCTTCGCCATAGGTTCAACCTACCCGCAGATTCTAGAGGGAACCGCTTTAGCGACAGCCCTGCTTCAGACACAGCTGGTATAATGACGATTTACGGCAGTCGTAAACATATGTTTGATTTATTTTACAGGAAGGGTTTTCTCACTTTCAATTGGCTGGATAGCAGTGTGAAAATGCATGCATGTCATCAATTTATTTACATTGATAACTGGCTGATAAACTTTATTATTGTAGAATCCAACTTTTTCTTTCTCAGAGATCTCATGCAATGGAAAAGCTGAATGGGGTGAATCATAAAATCTCAAAAGTTTCATCTTCAGCTAAAGTATGTCAGGAGAAAACTGCTTTTTCAGTTAGAAAGTAGAGCAAGTTATTTTATTCTTTTTTTTTTTTTTCTTGGTGAGAATTCTTTTATACTTCTGTGAACCTGGAGCAATTCTGAAGGTAGCAGAATTATTCGGGATTTGTGCTGCTATTACTAAAATCAAAATATGGCCGCAGGAGTAAAATGGTGCTTTTGTGGCACAGCACAACGTGAACAATGACTATATTTAGGACGCAGGAAAACCCAGTCTCTATAGAAAGCAAGCATTCAGTGAATTTTATAATAGTATAATAATACAAAGAGAAAGCAAAAAGAGGGGAAAACCAGAAGATGTACATTTAACCTGAGCATCAGGAAATAACGTACCAGCAGTAGGTTTTATTTGTCTGCACAGTAGTCCCTAAGGGCAATTGAACCGAATACACTTTTTGCTAACTTTCCATTCCCAACTCTTAATCAAAAGTCCAGATACTCGCTGCTTCTGGAACGTGAACCTCCCCGTGACAATATGTGGAAGCTGAAATTCAGCAGCAGTTAACTCCTTCCCACAGCCGCATCGCGCGCCGCAGTGGACCGAAGTTGGGCTTTAAATATATTAACGTGAAAAGTTTTGGGGGCATTGCTCAAATGCTTTTTTAGATATTCAAAGAGGAGAAAGTTTCTAAATAAAATTCTGCAGGCACTTTTGTCTCAAGGCTGTGTCGCCACTTGAACTGCCGTTTTCAAACTTGATGTAAAAACCATTTGCTTCTTCCATGATATATTGTCCAGACTAAAGACTTGGTTCAAATCTCATGCCGCAGAAGGCTGATCGTACCGTCGTCAGTTCAAAATGAAGTCTTGAAACTAAAATACGAAGCTTGAGTGGAAAGAGAAAAAGCGTGATTGATGAAGATGTCAGTCTGAGTATTTCATACCCTTGTAAATCTAGAGCAAAACCTCACTGGTGTATAGCTATTGCAGAAGCAAACGCTCCGACAACCCACAGCAACAGCACAGGCAGCTTCAGCTGCTGAGAGATGTTAATTAAACTGAGAGTATTTAAGTGTGCTCTCGTTAGGATGGATCAGAAGTAACATTATTTTTCACTGTCTGTAAAGCTGATTTGACTTCCCACCGTGTTTCACGTAAAAAACAAAATGCAGAAACAAGAATTTTCTTGCATTAAAATGTTTTAAATGAAAACTTTCTAACATGAATTCATTTGCAGCTGCTTATTTAAACCAAGAGTTTGGTTCTTGATAAGCTTATCCTGATTTTCAAACTTCAGAAAGTTGCACAGCTTTCCGTGCTTTCTTCGCTCCAGGTGGATCTGTCACCTCACGTGACAGAAGTCAAACCACTTATTTTTAGGCTGAGATGTTGGTTTGTTGGTTGGTGTGCTTTTTTCTTTTTGGAAGAGTTGCATTTTTGCCTTTTATTTTCTGTGATTTTGTTTGATCGGGCATTTTTCTTGTTTTGTTGTCTATGCTATGTGTGCTAATCTGAATCGTGCTGTTACCAAAGGTTTATGTGCCACCTAAGTCTCAACTGCAAATACCCTCAAGGGCCCTGGAGGGAGTTTTGGACGTGTAGAAGAGCCCATATACATGTCACAGCCATAAATCCAACCGTCGTTACCCAGACTACGTTAAACATCTTCTGGCATGCCTTTTACAGGGCCAATTTTTAATTCCTGCCACTACGGCTAAATGATGTTCAGCATTTCATAAGATGTACTAATCAAAGCACTTTTCAACGCGTGATTTATGGTGCGGCTTCTATGGCGTATCCTGCTTTATGATACCTCACTGGTATTTGTTTGGCTGTTGTGCGTGGAGAGCCGGAGCAGGGAAATGACAGTGAAATTGCTGACTGAAATCACAGGTGCAGACGCGGGAGAAGTTGCATTTGTACTTGGGGAAAAGTTTTGTTGGAGTTCAGTCAGAATATGAGTGTGGATCTGGAGGATATACGTTAGAGACAGGTTCCTAATTTGGCAGTTAGATGCCCCTCTCAACGTGAAACTGCTCTGTAGGTCAGGCCCAGTGTTTCTGGAATAAAGAGAGCAAGGGTAAGCAGTACTGAGCTTTCCCGCTACTAAGAGCCTGGGGACTTTTCTTGTATTTTTTTTCTTAATTCAGCATAAATTCAGGTGTCTCCAAACACTTCCAGATACAGTATTTCTCATGTCCCTCATTAGACTAACTTCATTACAACATCAGGCTATTTTAGTTAGAATGTATGTCAGCAATACTAAATTGTTAAACTAAGTGGTACTTCATTTCCTTAAATAATTATTTTGATATTTTAGGTGATAGAGGTGATTGTTTGGGTTGATTGTCTCTCACTACTCCATTTCTATAGGTCCGTAGCTTATAAAGAAAAGCCAGTTTCAAGACATATAAAACGGTGTCTTTACTAACACTTTTCAAAAAATTAATCTGAAAAACATTCATGTTTCCTAACTGAACGCGTGAAGAATAGGATCACTCAGTGCTGCAGGACAAGAAAAACATGTAGCACTGTTTACATAAAATAGGAAAATCTTTAGTTTTAAATCCTACCTAATATGCTTACAGTTTTTATAATTTGCTTACTGAATTCAAGTAAAAACCATTCTACTATTTCTTTTCTTTTCCTTTTATTACAAAGCAGACTACTAACATATGCCTGTGACTTTTAATTAAAGTAAGCACAGCCTTTCCCAGTAGAAAGAGTGTGGTTTCCCAGTGAACCGTTCACTTTCAAGAGTTTTTGTGGGTTTTTTCTCCTGTCTGTGTAATTTCAGATGCTGCACAACAAACACGTGATGGTCCGTGTTGGAGGAGGATGGGAGACTTTTGCAGGTTACTTACTGAAGCACGACCCGTGCCGAATGTTGCAGATCTCCCGAGTGGATGGGAAAACTTCTCCGATCCAGAGCAAGTCTCCGACCCTCAGGGACATGAATCCAGACAATTATCTGGTGGTTTCTGCCCATTACAAAACCAAGAAGGAGATTAAGTGAAATAAGCTTCTCATGTGATCGGGACTCTATGTATGTAGGTCCAAATTGTTTTCTCAAGTGTAGTAAATTTAGTTTATGCTTTAAAAGGACTTTGGAAAATTTAAGACAGACTGGAAATGGCAACCCGTTTTGAAGATCTTTGAATTGTAGAACTATTTATTTCTAGTACTATATCTTTTATAGCAAATTACCCTCGATAGGCTAATTACTACAATCAGATAAGAAATAGACATATATTTTTAGCCAAATTATTACTCTTTAATATGTGAATGTATACTTAGAGTTACATAAAGGAGCAGATCCTGTTAATGGAAGAAAATACACAATACAATATATTTGTATGAAAATCTTATTACATTGAATCCTTGACTGTTAGGCTAGTTGAAAAATATATATGCAGGTGGAAAAAGAATATTTGTGGGAATTATTTGGTAATGCCTCTTGAAATGAAGTAAAAGTTGACTATTTTTATGGGTTGCAAGATTTTCTTAACCAGTAGAACATAAAGACTTTTTGCATGCCAAACAACTTCCCAAAGCGATTATTTTATAAAGAAAAAGCCCGAGAAAAAAACCCCCACACCTTCTACTCTTTAAAGCTGAAGACAATGCTCGGGGCTAGATCTGTACGTAAATCCTTCCTGTTTTTCACCAAGTTGCCCGATATAGAAGCACGGGGAAGTTGAGAGGTTGCCCCTTCCTCTGTCAGACAATGGCCATGGCCGGTTGCGTTGGGGGTTGATGTACCACGAGGGGAAGCAGGCAGAGATGCGCAGCCCTTTGACCCAAGGAGGAGCTTCAGAAGATGCTAGTCCCTCCTGACTCCCAAAACACTCCACTCTTCTGGAATCTGAGCTTTTCCTTCCCCTTATTTTTAATTTTCTTGGTCATGCCGAATGTGAAATATGCATTACCTTGTCAGTAGAGTGATTCACATTCTTGTAAATCATTCACACACCTCTAAAATAGCTAAAGGCATATGGGGGCTTAGTTCATTATTTTGGCTACTTTTCTATGTTTATATTTGGTAATTTATGTGCCTTGTAATGTCCTAGAAAAATCATTTTATAGGATTATTTCACTGACTGTATAAATTTGAGCAGAACTCAGTTGTTTCATTAAAAATGAAATAAACTTTTTTAAAATACTCATACCTTTTGAAAGTCTTATTTATTATCCGTAATCTGTGTTCCCGCACTTCGCTGCTACTGACTGGATGCAGTAGATATGTGTAGTACACAATAGCTAATACTGCTTGCTAACTTAATTCTGAGGTACGCAGTGAATGGGGCGAGCATGCACTCACTACGGAGGGCACAGAAATACCTGGATGTTAGTGAAAATTAATTTTCCTTTGCAGGGAAAGAAAAAATTGAAAGCGTTCTTGCTCATTTTTGAAGTACCAACCTGTATTTTTCTGTATTTTTTGAGGTTTCGTTTTAAAACATAGCCTTAAGGTCTGCTCCTGTGGTCTGTTAAAATTAACTGCAAAATAGCTACTGGCCCGACAGGATCGAGCCCTCCTTCTTTCATGTTCCACACCTTCTTAAAGTCAGCACGTTGTATCTCGCTCCCGTGGCACCACCTGTAAATATCCGCTCCATACAAACACTTCACAATTCCTTGGTGCACCATGCTAAGTAGCAGGACATAATTCCAAATGTTTTTAGGACAAAAAAATTGCAGCCTTTTATTCTTATTTTGAGACCTTTTCTAGGAAGATTAAACATATAGTCAAGCAGTAAATCCTTTGCAAAGCCATAGGAAAACCCAATTCTCATAGAAGCGACATATGCAGCCCTTCTGGGAGCGGAGAACAGACGACAGGCACCATTATTTTTAAAAATACAGCACAGCTGAAAAAAACCACCCATGTTCTTAATATATGCACCGAGAAACCTGTTTTCAAATGAACAGAGAAGAAAAAAAAAATCACTTGTGAAGGTGTCAAATGTTATATTTTGAAATAATGGCTATTCTTTTAAACATAAATAGTTGTATTTCCATTATCCAGGATTCAGTTTGCATTACTGTTATGTTTTTTCTTTAAAATATTTGAAGGTGCTTACATGTTAATAAATAAAGAACAGATACTAGTATTATAAAAAAAAAGTATTCTTTGGTTTACTTTAATGCTAAACTTCAACAAATAATCCTGGTAAATCCAAACCAAGGCTTCAAATTAAACACGAACGGCTTTATGCGCTTGGACTGTAGCTATCAGAATAGTCTTTTTTGATTCAGAGCACTCAGGCATCTTAAAAAAAAAAAAAAAATCACATTAAAACACTTCCTGACTTAAAACTTCAACTTCACCAGTTCCAGAATGGGACACCTATACAGGATTTTTTTTTTTTTTTTAAAGTATTGGCACTACCACCTAATCTGTGTCAGAGGCTTGCAGGTGGGACTTACTGCATCTGATCCACCTGGTGCGGGCGTGGATACCAGGGGAGGAAATTAAAGCAGGAGCATCAATAAAACAAGCAAAAATAAATAAATAAATAATGCAGTAAGTTGGCTAGCTCTGGAGGAGGGGGCTTGGCAATATCTGACTCTGAAGGTAAGTGTTGCTAATTAGATAAATGGCATTTTCTCAGTGCGTCGGAGCCTGTAGCAATGTAGGAGTTGGGGAATTTCTCATCATTCAGCCTGCTCAGAGGAGTTAGGAGCCGAAGGCTCAATTTCAAAAGCCAAAGCTGAGCAGCAAGGTCTTGCTTGAATGGGTTTGGCCCCTGCTGCTTGTAACAGGGATGGGGACAGGACAGGCTTCTTCACGGAGATGATACGTGGGGAGGAGACCCCCCCCACACACCTTTTGACCAGCTGGCTGTAGTGCATGACTGCTCAGGTTTCTATGCCACGGCCTGTCTATTAAGGTATTCAGTGCAGATTTTTAGCAGGCTAAACTGAATGGTAGAGTACAACGGGGAAGACCTGCAGCTCTTGTGCCCCCAGGGGAGGGGAAAGCTGAGGCTGTGAAATAGTTTCTTACTAACAGAGCGGCTGATGAGATGCTGAAATGTTGAACTCGCCCTGGAAGCGGACTGTAAGGAAGGGCGCCATGTAGTGATTTTTAGCTTACTCTGTTGCTGCGTAACTCAGCTGAGGAGGCTGAAAGTCCTAAAAAGCTGAACTGCAAGGAAGCCTCTTCTCGAAGCCCTCGTTGGGCCATAGAACAAACCCCACGGCAGCTCCCGCTGGCTGTGAACAAGTAACTCTGCTAAAACAAAACTCAAGATGGCTAAATTATGTAAGACCGCTCTTAAAAACCATTATAATAATGTCAAATAAGCATTTCCATGCTGGAAGTAATTCAGAATTAGTTTGGAAATGTAACTGTAACATTTGCTATTGCTCTTTACAGGAGGTACCTTCTGTCACCATGCTGATCATATATCACCTGGAATTTTTCTTCCAAGTAGGATTATTTACATAACTGATTGAGGATAGGCTTTTTTTTTTCTTATCTTTATTATAGTGATAATTGCTCCTTCTTTTGCATTACCACCTTTTTTCCAACAGCAGTTCAGAGATGATACGTAATATCTACGGAAATTAGTTCAGGGGCTGTTGGTGGGGAAGGGTGTAGTAGGGAGGTGCCAATACACTTGTGGGGGAAGGTACAGCAAGGTTCTTGTAACTTAAGACCCAACACCGAATTCATTACATGTGTTCATTTCCAGTCAGGGAGATGAGCTGTTTCCTGCATCGTGGTGTTACAGAAGCATCTGGTTACGCTTACGAGACTCACGAGGATGGGTTTCTTTTGGGTTTCTTTTGGGTTTCTTTTGGGTCTTATGTTCTGTAGTGCCTGGCTGGCTGCTGCTACGCGGTACCTGTCGGGGAAGGAGGCAGAGTGCTGCTGCTTGGCTTTGCATCTCCTACTTCCTTAGCCTGTGGTATGTTAGGAATCTAAAGTAAGGTGAAACAGAGACGTGGGATCACGTGAACATTTATGGGGCTGGAGAGGTTTTTCCACCCCGGTCCAACTCCTGGCACCACCTGTGCCTGATGAGCGGCGGCCCAAGGACTTGGTCTGTCGCCCGGCCAAATCCACATGCTGAAGTCACCTGCTTTCCTGAGGGCCCGCAGTGGTGCCACTTGCCCTCGTGGAGACCCAGCTTCTGTGTCCTCCCGAGCCTCAGGGAGTTCTGCCCCAGACGCGCTCTCCCTGGCATAATCTCTGTATTTTAACAATGTGCAGTAGCGGCTGGTTTCATTTTCTGTTACTGCCCCGAAGGTTCTGCTCTGGCAGGCAGCGTCAGCCCCAGCAGTTCAGCTTGGGAGCGCTCCTCTTGGACTGCCGGCAGCTCTTCAAGTGATCTGCAAGAAACTGAAAAAGCTTTCAGAAGGTGGAGAAGAGAGGAATAGCGGTACTTGCTGTAGAGCAAACAAAACGCCAACTGCCTACGTAATCTATGTGAATGGATGCATTTTAACAGCCTCTGAGGTGAAGTAAACATCTAGGATTGGGGGAAACAAGGACAAAATTCCTACTGTGTTTCAGATTTACTTGGTGCAGCACTGCGTGGCAAGAACGAGCGGGGAGGCAGCTATTTCTACAAGGACGGAGCAGCTCTAACAGCACAGCTCTCAGCCTTACCATTTAATGGTACACTTCGGGTAGCTGACAGTTGTATATTGCTGAACTGCAGTATCTTCTGCTTTCCACTCTCAACTGAGATTATTGTTACCAAAAAACTTAAAACAATGAGAGGTGTTTTTATTTACCCAAATCATTTCCCAGATTCAGTTCAGACCGGCCATCTGAACAGTTAGATGGGTAGGTTATGGAAACTTCCTTTAAAAATAGCTTCATCAATCGGTGATTTGTAACAGAGAACTACGGACCCCCAAATCCTGGCATGTTTTTCAGCTGTAGGAGTTAATCTGACTTTCAAAACAGGGACTCTTAAGAAGGAGAGATATCTGTTCTTTACTTAAAGGATGGAGAGAGAGAAGAGCAGTATTTTCTTCTACTGTAATTCTACGTTGCAAGAATTGCCTCTTAAATACAAGGTCCACTCCCTCTGAGGCGGTTCAGACCTTCCAGAAAAGCTGCCAGGCAGCCAGCCGCCAGCACGCCAACCCTCTTCCCAGGAGGAAGAGCCGGATGAGGAGCAGCGTGGGTGGTCAACTCTCACTTGAAGGCAGAGCACGACTGGTGACAGACCCAGGGCGGAACAGGCTTGCCTGGGGCTGCGGAGCCAGGGGGGGCAGCGCAGCACGTCACAGCCCAGCAGGACGGGCGCTTCACACCGCAGACTCCGCCAGTGTGGACAGCATCGAAATATCAACAGGTGACCCTGGAACTGTGATTTCTTTCACCAGGTTATTTCCACTGTTTTAAATGAAAGTCTTCACGATGCCAGCTGAGGCGCAGACTCCGGTGCTAGCTCTTTTACAGGGTAAGGGCTTGGATGGAAAGAGCCTGGTGGTTATTTCCTCCCCTTTATGGCTTCCGGGGAACAGTAGGACGGAGAGGAGAGTGGAAAGAACAATGTATGAAGTTCAAAATACCCCAAGTGACCAACCAGGTGTTAAGTGCTGCTTAAGTGTCTTTGTGGGACACCCACCGTGACAGACGTTGGAGTGAAATTCACATTTCAAATTAACATTTAGTACATCTTATTATATTTCAATGCATTTTCATTAGAATTTGCTATGACCAATTAATACACTAAAGAGAGCAATTGCCAGCAATCAGAGGAAACTGTAGGTATTCATCTGCCAAGGATGCAGCCTTTTAGCTCAGACGCCATGACATTAATATTGGAAAAGTCTCCCTTCTCAACTCAATTCTGACAGCCAAGCCAGGAAACTCATTGTGTCAGGACTGCGCTCCTAAGACAGCGTGAGACGCTATTTGGGGAGGTAAAGGAAGAAATATTTAGGTTTTCTTAAAAAAAAAAAAAAAAAAAAAGCCTCTGTAGGCTAAACTAGGTCAAAAATGGGGCCAGTAACATACTGAGGCCAAGCATAATGCTCTCCAGGGAAAATAAGATCCAGATTCCCGGTGTGGATCACGCTGCAACAAACGTCCCTCATCTCTCAAAGCAGTGGCTCGAGGCCACTAGTTTGAAAGCCCAGTTGTAACCCTTAGGTAGCTTAGGTAGCTCTAACTCATCAAAGGCAGCTTCACCCTGGGGAAGGGGATTACAGACATTGCTGAATATGGAAGAAAAGTGACAGAGCTGTGGGCATTTGGCAAATGTTACTGCACTGTAACGAACCCACCGAGATAACGCAGAAGCTTCAGGAAATGAACTATCCAAGGGATGACGCAGTGAAGGCTTTTGCCGTTTGTTTTTCAAAATCCTCAGAAGTGCAGCATTGCCCTCTTGTGGTAATAAAGGAGAACAACTAATAACAGTATTTTTAATTTAATGTTTAACTTCCAGTATTCATTATAAATACTTACAGACTCAAAAGAAATCCACATCAGAAAATCAGAACAATTATTAGACTCAGAATAAAACAGCTTGCTTCTTATAAGTATACAGGGTTTACCAAGGTTTCTTTTTTTTTTTTAACTAGTGTCACAAAATGCTTCCATTTGTAAGGACCCACCATGAATCTGCTTTCTTTTTTGAAAAAGGCACTAAATCCCTAAGCAGTTCAAAAGTCATTAGGAAACGGAAGAGAAATGCTGTCACCCACATATTCAAATATATTTATGAACAACTTTCTACATGAGGACGTAAAGAAGGGCTTAATTGCGGAGCTTGAAATAAGCATCAGAAACAACACATGGGCACCAGAGCTGTGCCTAAGCCAGTCATACGCAGACAGACAGACATCGATCGACCAGACAGCACACGTACACTGGCTGACTACAGGTGAGGAGGCCACTTCCACGTGCGAAAACCCATCTCACTCCCTTGGCAGGGAAGCAACAAAACATGCACATAAAACAAACAAAACAAATTTGGCCAAAACTTAGTGTTCAGAGTTAGTTCTCGGGTTTCTTAGTGTATGTTTCCACTTCTGTCCTCCCACAATGGCAAAGTACTGCTGAGTCTTCATACGCAAACAGCAAAAGCCACACGACGAGCAACTGCCACTCTGCTGCAGAAACTGGCAAGTTATTGGCAGTAAACATCAATCTTCTCTTCAGATTTATCCAACCTGCCACTGAAGACAAAAACAATAAGATGCACCACAGGTTTGTACAAAGATAGGGATAAGAAAAAGAAAAAAACCCAAGGAAAACAACAACAAAACCACCACAAGGTTGTCTAAAGACAATAAACTCCCTGTTATAGCACCGTTTATATCCAGCAAGTGAAGGACATGCAGCCCAGCAGCTTATACAAACTCTTGCCCCCTGAGTCATATATAGCAACAAAGGAAGAGGTTCCGAAGCCTGTGTTTCAATAACCAGATGCATCTATTGCTTTGCAGAGATTCCAATTCTTAATTACACCTCCGTCTGGCCTTCTGAGACTTAAGTTTACATTAGAAAAGTAGTAGTAATGAAGTTCATCAGTATCTATGCCAACACTGTACGTTTCTTTTGTAAAGAGAGACATATACATGGAACCCAAAGCCATTACCCTACTTAGTTCAAACATCTTCTGTAGCACCTCTTCCCTCAGAGGTTCTCCCAACCAGTGGTGAAAAGGGACACTGAGTACAGGTCAACTCAGTGAGGAGTGTCCCCAGTGCCAAGAGTACCGTAGAACTGACACAATGTCGGTGCAGAAACTGGGGAGAAAGAAGGGGGGTGGCAAACACTCTCTGCCATCCTTGCTGTCTTTGCGTCCCAGAAACGAAGTCTCATTAAGAACGCTGTGTGATAATGACACAGCCTTCCATTTCTATTCCATTTCCCTTCCTCTTGGTTTTTATTCGTTAGTCAATCTTGTAGATGACAACAAAACAGGATTTTCTCAGTGAATGTAAGGACAGCTGCATCATGTTTCTTTGTTTAAACTTACTCTCAGTCCTCCTTCTCCTCCAGAACCCGAAGCTGCAATTCTTTTTTCTATTTCTTCCTGTTTCTTTTTCTTCTGCTCTACAGAGTAAACGTTCTTAATACCTCGAGAGGAAGCCTGGGAGAAAACACATGTGGGTAAGAGCAGTTGCTGTTTTTCGGGATATAAACCAAACTCCAAGTCTTGACACCACCATTTTGTGAACTCTGGTTTGCAAGAAAAGACTGAAACATTAAGCAATGCTACTATTACACAATCCCAGACCTTTCAGGGTACTTCTTCATACTGTGAGCTCTTGGTCCTGTAGGTATGTGAGGGTGATTTTGTTTCACATTGTTGTTACACCCAGGTGAACGTATTTAATGCAGTTACATGTACCTGCTTTGCATCCTAAGATGCAGAACCAAAACTTCCCTTTCCGGAAGTCCTGTAAATTTTTAGTCTGTGTTTTTTCCAGCGTCAGGGCCTACTCTTGCCCCCACAAACAGAATTAACTGGGAAGAGACAATTTGGGCAGCCAGAACTTCTAAGAACTTGAAGCTGTTTCATCATCCATTCACTTCTTCCACCCCTTTTTATCAAAAGGCTACCTAGAGATAGGATACAGATGATGGAAATCATAATGACAACTACTATTTCAACACTCAATAAGCCGACAGAGAAAGTCATAAGCTCTGTATAGCTACAAAAAAAAAAAAAAATCAATGGGAACTTTACATGCAGGGGAGAAAAAAAGGTCGCGTTAATAATGCTAGCCCAGGCTGCCAGAAATCCAACTTCTAAATTGTGATCTGTGACAAATAACCTGTGTGACCGTCTACCCTTCAAACTTCACAGGACGTGTGCATAGCAGTAGTACAGCACTAGCGAGAAATTTGTTGTCAACTGTCTGCTTCATACCCTCATGCTGATGGTCTAATGAGGACCTAGGCTAGATGGTAGGAGTATCAGAACTACAGACAAACGGTTAACACTGCTAACTTAGGAAGAGGATGTTTTGAAAACTAATTCTTGGGTAAGTTTAGAGTTACGATACTACAGCATAAAGCTATGCAAAAGATGTTAAAATCTTTCAAAATCTGTTAAAACAGCAACGCTCTCACCCGAAATTCAAGGCCCTGATGACAAACACAATTCTCAACGGGCTACTAAGGCAAATCTTACCAACAAACACTAACATACTTAGACCCTGTGATTTCTCACTTTTAGGCAACTGGCATTCCAAGCGAGTTAGGCACCTGGATTGTCTCTACCGCACCCCAAAAGGAAGAACACCTCACGTGATTTCAGGCTGAATAACAAGCAGTTAAGCAGCATGTACAGGAAATCACTAAGCAGGGATGGACATGAGCTTCTCCCTTGTCCCTTACGAGGAAACTGAATTAGGCTACTTGCAGGACATCTCTACTACCCAACGTGCAGAGGCTGAAATGCTCTCAAAGATAGTCCTGAAAAATCCTGGTAGATGTTTTATCTACAAAACAAGAAAGTAACAAGAGTGTGATGCTTCCATTTTTCTTTAACGGCTACTACAGAACTTCAAAGCCATCTATAAGGCAAGTTGCTTCATTTCTCCGTCCTCCCAGGAAAGCTTTTTAGCAATTTAAGAGCTAGATGGGGACATTTCCCTTGCACATGCTTCTCAAAAGTATGTTTCCTATAGTTATGCTTAAAGAGCCCTTTGCGACTTAAGATTACATGTGAATTGCTTTTAGTTTGTAGTCTGACACAAAATCAAGAGTTTTTAAAAGGACTCCGAAGCATCACTCAGCTGTTGCTCCAATTATTCACCAAACTCCCTTAAAACCAGCTCAACATGGCCCTCGTCAATAATGGTCGATTTTTAATTCGATATCTAACGTCACTAACACTCATACAAACAACATATTCCCCTCTCTCCACAGTTCAGCTCTGGTGTCCATGATACACTTTTTACTTATCATAGATTTTGCATGGTGTATTTTATAAGCCTTTTTTGAGAAGCATGGAAAAGAAAAAATAGGCTGGCTATTTCTACATTCTGCTAGGACGTTTGCATCCTACCTCTCCTAATTTTAAGGATATTTAAGTGGTTAAAGCTTAGTAAACTTAAAAAGCTAGAAGAACAAGTTAACACTTCTTCTTTGCTGGAATCTGAGTTGAGACGTGTGCTCAACTGTTGCCGCATTGATAAACTGAACATGGAAGTGCCCATAACCCGCATTTGTAAGAGAAGTACAAGTGCAATACCACTTGAAATTGCCACCAAAACAATTGTTTGAAAGATCTGGTTCGAAATATTTCTCAATCTTTTGTTTTCAAGTCTTATGGGGGGGGGGGGAAATAATGTGGAACCTGCTCTTCAGTTCTTAGGTTGTTTTATAACTACTGCAAAACTTCCAAACAACTTGTTATCTTGCAACGGTCTTTCAGCACCTACCTCACTGTGAAAACTCTACTGTAAATAGATATTTTAAAAAATGGTAAAACATTAATAATACTATGAAAGTATTTAATGACAATTCCCACAATGCAGGCACGATATCCAGTGTTCCCACAGAAGCCCTAGTTATTTTCCCCATAAACCTGTTACCAAAATATACTTTGAATAAATGGCATTTTATCAGACATTACCTCCATCTGCCTCCTTTCAGCAGCTTCTGCTAGCTGTCTTCTTTTTATTTCCTAAATAAAATGTGAAAGACAGTGAAATTCTCTTCCAATACAGTCTGTACATTCGTTTGAAAGTCTTAGTTTTTAAATATGACTCAAATCTGTAATGTAAACTGCCACAAAATGCCAACCTTAAGTCAATTAGCATCATCTTTCCCTCCACTGCCAGTCTGCAAGAACAAAGTGGCTGCAGTGACTAATATGCTAGAAGAGCAGCTGCTGACATATCTAGTCAAACCCCACCAGAAATCCATATTCAGCTGTCTGCGTGACGCCTTCACTCCAAAAAATTCAGACTGGAATGAGAAGGCATGCAGTGTGTGAAATGTCCTTGTGGAGTTTGAAAAGGGGAAAAGCTCACTCTTCCAGGCTGAATGGGCTCCTCTTCTTCTCCCCCATAAAATCCTCAGCTGAGGGGTAAAAAAGCACGGGGATGGGTTCCTACCCGTGTAGGAAAAATTTCATCCTATGAAGGTTAGTTAGAAGTAAGCAGCACTGTGCACTAGAGAGAAAAGCACAGTTTTCATAGAATGGTTTGGGTTGGAAAGGACCTTAAAGATCACCTAGTTCCAACCCCCCCCACCCTGCCCTGGGCAGGGACACCTCCCACCAGACCAGGTTGCTCCAAGCCCCATCCAGCCTGGCCTCGGACACCTCCAGGGATGGGGCAGCCACAGCTTCTCTGGGCAACCTGGGCCAGGGGCTCACCACCCTCACAGGAAAGGATTTCTTCTTAGTATCTCATCTAAATCTCCCTTCTTTCAGTTTAAAGCCATTCCCCGATGTACTATCACTAAGGGTCCCTCCCCAGCTTTCCTGTAGCCCCTTTAGGGACTGGAAGGGGCTCTAAGGTCTCCCCGGAGCCTTCTCTTCTCCAGGTTGAACACCACAAATTCTCTCAGCCTGTCCTCACAGCAGAGGGGCTCCAGCCCTCGGATCACCTCCACGGCCTCCTCTGGCCCCGCTCCAACAGGTCCATGTCCTTCTTGTGTTGGTGGCCCCAGAGGTGGAGGCAGCACTGCAGGCGGGGCCCCAAACACCGGAGCGAGCAGAGGGACAGAGTCCCCTCCCTCCACCTGCTGGTCACGCTGCTTTTGACGCAGCCCAAGATGCGGGTGCCTTTTTGGCTGCAAGCGCTGTTTTTGCCGTTTCTGGTTAAAACGCGGGTCATCTTGGCCTCAACTGTGCCACAAACCCCCCCTTCACGGGAGACCCCCCCCAGTCCCCGCGCAAGCGCCCGCCACCGAGAGGCGGGACGGAACCGGAGGAGGCCGCGGGCGGCGGCCCCGGCAGCTCCCCCAGGACAAGGTTCCCCGGCCCAGCCGCTGCCTCAGGCGCGGCGACAGCCACAAGGCCTTTTACCCGGGGCTGCTGTGGAGCCCCGGCCTCCATTTTAAGGAAGGCGGCCCGTCCTCTTAGCCCCCTCCCGCGAGGGCCGGTGCCGGTGGGCGTCACCGCCCGCTTACAAACAACCGGGCGGAAGGAGGGAGGAACGGAGGGAAACTGGAGCAGCAACTCACCGGGTCGGGCGTCTCCACCACATCCTTGACGGCGCCCCCCATGCACGGCAGGCACAGCCCCATGGCGGGCCCCACCGCCGGCAGGGCCGGCCAGCGTTGGCGAGGAGGCGGCGGCCGCGGCCCCGGCCCCGGCCCCGCCCGCGGCCCCCGCCAGGCGCCGCGCTCCGGTAGGGCCCGCCCCGTCATGGGGCTGGCGGCCCGGCGTGTCGCCGGGGGCGGGCATGGCTGGCCGGGGGCCGGTGGGGAGGCAAGCCTGCGCTAGTTCCATTGCCCCCCCCGGCGAATTAAGCTAAATTAAATTAATTCTATTAGGGCAAAAGAGACGCCGGTCTAATTAATTTCCAGCTCGCCCCTGGTAAAGCTGGCAGAGGGATTCGGAGCCTGCTGGAAGCGCGGTGCGGCGGCGGGGAGGGCTTCCATGCCCTGAGGCGGGGCTGCCATCCCCTGGCGGCCGGTGCTGCGGGGGAGCTGGGCCCTCATGGCAGGTGTCACCCCCTGCCTTTGAAGGCCTAACACGGTTCTGGTGTCTCAAATCTTCTTTTGAACGCTACTGCCCATTTGCCTATTGCCAAACCCATAAGTGCCCTCATACGGTTGTAGCCTGCAGCCATCTCATCAGTAAGTGCTGAAAGCAGCTGCGTGCACGGCTTTTTCCTGAAGAATCATAGAATGGTTTGGGTTGGAAGGGACCATAAAGATCATGTAGTTCCAACCCCCGTACCATGGGGACACCTCCCACCAGACCAGGCTGCTCAAAGCCCCGTCCAGCCTGGCCTTGAACCCCTCCAGGGATGGGGCAGCCACAGCTTCTCTGGGCAACCTGGGCCAGGGGCTCACCACCCCCATAGGAAAGGATTTCTTCTTAGTATCTCATCTAAACCTCCCTTCTTTCAGTTTAAAGCCATTCCCCGATGTACTATCACTATGCTCCCTGATAAAGGGTCCCTCCCCACTTTCTCCTGTAGCATAAAGATCATCCAGTTCCAACCCCCCTACCCTGGGCAGGGACACCTCCCACCAGACCAGGTTGCTCCAAGCCTCATCCAGCCTGGCCTTGGACACCTCCAGGGATGGGGCAGCCACAGCTTCTCTGGGCAACCTGGGCCAGGGGCTCACCACCCTCACAGGAAAGGATTTCTTCCTAATATCCAATCTAAATCTCCCCTCTTTCAGTTTAAAACCATTACCCCTTGTCCTATCATTACACTCCCTGATAAAAAGAGTCCCTCCCCACTTTCTCCTGTAGCCCCTTTAGGGACCGGAAGGGACTCTAAGGTCTCCCTGGAGCTTTCTCCAGGCTGAACACTCCTAGCTCTCTCAGCCTGTCCTCATAGCAGAGGTGCTCCAGCCCTCGGATCATCTTGGCCTCCTCTGGACCCGTTCCAGCAGCTCCACATCCTTCTTGTGTTGGTGGCCCCAGAGCAGGACACAGTACTCCTGGTGGGGTCTCAAACCCGAGAACAGCTTCACCTGCGTGAAGGCGTATGATGAGAACACAGGGCTGGGAGGGGATGGCATGGACCTGTGCAGCCCATTGCAAGACTCGTATCTGTCTTACCCATCAGCCTTCAGCCTTTTTGACTTGCCTGTGTAGCCAAGGAAAACATTATTTACATTCCTTTGCTAATCATTTATGTTCATCCTGAGGTGTATGTGGGGTTTTTCCTATTTTAATATTTTTGAATGCTCGTGTCATTTACAAAGCACATGGTTTTAGATGGATTAATGCTTTATTTCGCATTCAGTCTTTTGTCCTCTTTGAAATGGTTTGCTGTTCCTTAGTGCCAGGAACTGCTGTGCAAGAATTTCTGCCCTTGCTGTCCTTCATTGGTTTCCTGAGTTTACTGATACTGAGTTTTCCAAAAGTCTTTTCCTGTTTTCTGGATCTTCTGCTTCTCTTTCTTAAAATTTTGCCACCTTCTCTTCTAGTTATTTGTAATAGACCCCAGCATTATCCTGTTCAACAGCATTTCCCAAATTTGGGTGTTGGTGTGTACATCCCTCCCCCAGGATTATGTGAATAATACGTGTTCTTCATAAACAATGCAACATCTACCCAGCTTCTTTCTCGCCTCTGTGATTTTGAACAAGGTATGTCTTTTTGCACCAATGTTCTTGTCCTGCGATTTATTCCATGAGTCCATGATGCCCTACATTATTGTAAAGTACTCCTTTAAATTCTTGTGTTTGTTCCCTGCAGCTATAATTAGCCACCAGAGAAGATTATCGCGTTGCTGAACTAAGTACTGTACATGAGTCACAACATGCTCCTGAGCTTTCTGAACCGGACCTCAAAAGTCTCACTGTCATGGTGGGAGATGAATCAGGCTTGTGGAAGGGGGAGCAGGAGGAGGCTCACCTGACACCCATCCCTGGCTAGCGAGGCCGAGATTGTCTGCAGGAGCGCACAAAAGCTCTACCACACACAGCTCGGCTCTGGTGTCTTGTCCTAGGAGCTGCAGCATGGTGTAGTGTGTTGTAATTTAACTTTGTGCTTTGTAATGACAGTGTTATTTTCTTTTTATCATTTTTAAAGTGTTAAGATGCTTTGGTTTCATGGTTATGTGCATTGAGTGCTTAGTGTTTGTCAAGCTTCAGATTAGAATTGAGGGGTTCTTGGCTTGTTGCAGTTCCCTGGTTGACCCATTGGATGATAATCCCTGAGTGCAGCTAAAATACACTTAAGGTTTAGGGGAAGACTGAAGCACACTTGGACAGAACTCTGCATAGAGAAAGAGCGCAGCTTGCTGTTAGTATGAGCTGCTAAGACACATCCCTGAAAAGGTGAGTGGTTCAAGCAAAACTTAGTTCTTTAGAAGTGCCTGCATAAGGTAGTCAGAATGTTATGTATTGAGAACTAGCAGGAAATATGGTAACAACTTTTTGTTCTATAACAAAGGGCTCATAGGTTATCACTGAGGGTTTGAAAACCCTCAGGCTTATGTTTGTACTGATGAAGTTTTAGGGACAAGCTTTTGGTAAAGTCACTTAGTTTGAGGTTGTTCAATAACTGATTCTTCTTGAGACTTCACGGAATGAGCTTAAATTCTGAGTATATGCAGTTTGAAATGAAATCAACAGGATCCTGGTGTGCTAAGATACACTGATAACCAGTGATAGCTTGAAAAATAAATACAAATTCATGGTTTTGGAGTAATTTGGGCTTTCTATGAGCAAGGACCTAGCCTTGCTGTATTCCAAGAGCCAGGTGTGAGGATTGATAAAGAACTTTCTGGCCTGGAGCAGCTGATTCCTTGGGGTGCGTGTGTGATCGCGCTAGTAAAACACAGACTTGTCCTGCAGTTTTTGGCTGAATTCATCTGCGTTGCCTCAGGAAGCATATCTGAAAACATGCAGTTTCAGTTAACTGTATTTTCTTTCTTAAGAGAGAGTCTCGTCATCCTTACCACTGAAGCTCTGCTTTCCTTTCCCCTGGAAACTTACTCCATGTTGGGTATGAACAGTGCAGAGCATCCCTCTCTCCTCTGCCTGGAGAAGGGGCGAAGCTCATCTTCATAAACGCAGCAGTGATCGCTTGACAGAGTGAAGCATGCTCTTCTCAATTACGGGTTGCTCTTTCATTAATTATGGGCTGAGTATTTGTTGATGCTGTGAGATCAGAAATATTAATGCCTGGTAGCTCGTTACTAATAGATGAAAGGAGATTTTTGGTTGTTAGTTTTAGTGGATTGGGGTTTGTTTTGTCCACTTCCCCACCCTGCCAAATAATATTGTAGTGGAATAACGCATTAGTTATGTAATTAACTTTTTTCTTAAAAAAAACAAAACAAAAAAACCCCAGACTTAACACTGAAATTAATAGTAGTAGCACATTACTTTTAAATGGAGCTACTAGGCTAACCGATTTGATTTTTTTTATTCATGTGATGAATTGTGTGCAGTGAGTTTTGAATATCTGATTTAACAAGAAATACATCTTTAAAATGTCACTGACTTTTCTGCAGGTTTTTTGGCAGCTCATTAGGAGATCTGGCAATTTGTTATCGGTTCATTTGTAATGGTTTAGTTAAGGTGGCATTTGTGCAAGAATGGTATTGAATTCCATCTTAGCCTGACTTTTATCAATGTTGATTAGTCTCTAACTCTCCTATCTTCTGGAAATCCAGCAGGTGGTACTGTTGACACAAAAATTTCCTGTTATTTCCCAAATGTATAACTGCACCTCCGATTTATTGTTTTGTTTTGATATTACTGGCAGCGTGGCTTTGAATAGGAATGCAGATGCTACTGTCTGCTATGTTTCTGGAAATGTCAGAAGGCTTTTTACGATAACCATCAGGGACTGTGGAGAGGAAAAAAAGGCAGATTTAACCTTCGCTGTGGTGCGTGCAGGATAATGCAGGTACAAGGGAAATTGCTTCAAGAACCCTGGCCGAGTGACTCACAGGCTCATGACTTTCACTTACAGGGTGAAAATTAGCCTTTATGTGTACTCATTCTGTCCCATAAATGTCTTTTCAATACCACTGTATTCTGAAACAGTTCGTGTTGTTACACCGCTGCAGAAGAGAATCTGTTGAGTACGAGGTCAAGAGGGGCACAGCAATTGTGGGGTTGATCTTTGAACGTGGGAACTTAATGATAATGGAGGATTCATACTGTTGTTATTGCACATAAACTTAGAGAGTGAATCCATTTCTGACTAATAGTTTAGCAAGTTATTATGCTCATTTAATTATTTAGAAAGAAAACTTATTGCCGATTTAAATTATAGTTGGGAACTAACTCGGGGATGTTTAGTTACTTATCATACCTCTCTTCCAGCTAATAGAAATATTCATTTGCATTTTAAATGTTGGGAATCTTTCTTCAAGGAAAGGCACGTGACTGTAAGTGTGGTTGTGACTCAATGTGGTTTGGGAATCAGCAGTACTTCCTTTTGTCGTAGGCAGCTTTTGAAGCAAGAAAGAGACAGAGCCCTTTCCACGAACGTCGCGTCACGCAAGAGCTTAGTGTCAGGCTACCTACTGGAAAAGTAACTGCAGCATTTCTGGACATTTATATAAGCCTTTGTGGCCCTGATATATGTTACTCTATCGTCGTTAGCCATCGGTTTAAATATCAATAGGAAAGGACTGAAGCTAATCAATACGAAGGCTGTTGTTGATTTCCATGAGAGCAGGCGCGGTCCTGACGGGCAGTGATGCGCAGCGGGCGCCTGTCAGGTTTGGTTAGCAAGCCTCCAGGTCTGATGCTCTCCACAGCAGTTCTACTCAGTCAGTTCCGCTTAACTTGTTTCTTCTCTGACTCTACTGTTGTATGCCACTATCCTCTCAGAGTAGTGAATTAAAGGGGAAAATAAATTTCTGGTTGTAGAAGAGTTCTTATCTCTGTGTAAATGCCACCTGCAATACAGGGGAACATGCTTATGGAGTCCTGTCAGTTACAGAACAGCAAGTTGGTCTGGAAGGCAGCATTTCCACCTCTGTCCTGTCCTCTTCAGGGCCATTTAAATGCTCTATAAAATATGTATAACCCAGCCAATACATGGTTAGCCACAAGAAACGGGTGGGCCTTAGGCATGCTGACTATTTTGAGGTTGGCGATGGTGCTGGTTTCACATCCTCGGCTGCTTTATTCTGGCTCATTCCTTCTCAGGGGGGTTCAAGAGCAGCCGTGCGTGGAAAGCCTTCCGTCCAAAGGGCTGTAACCAGAGATGCAGCCTCTAAGTTCTGGTGTAAGGAATTAATAAACAGTGCAACTCTGATGTGTCTCATTCATAATGTTTTATTTATATATGGGGAGGTGATTCCCACCACGGAGATCATGAAATCTTAAGATGTAAGTTCATTCTCAACTCAGTACCTTAAGTTCCATCAGAGTTCATGTCAAAAAAAGATAAGGGTCGTTTCTTACTGTTGCGAAATTAGGGTCTTAATTATTATGCTTGATTGTGGGCCAAGAGAAAAGCAACAGTTGCATAGGAATAGCACAATTTAGTGACTTAGTTTTTTGTGTCTTTATTGGGTGTAACTCTTGAGAAAAAGAACTATAAGAACTTTAGATTTGTACCTGTCTGGAAACATATGACAAGAAAAATGTGTAGTCGGTGTCTGGTTTTGGACAATTTAGAAAACTAGCTCTTAAATCACTAACTTTAGACAAAAGATATTTTATATACGTGCATAGTAGAATATTAGCAGTGAAATAATAATGAACTTTAATTTTTCCCTCTACTTAAATGTATATAATCCCACATAAAATGTAGGGAAGGGCATGTGATCCGTAAGGAGCAGTTAGGTGCAAGTACACAATTAATGCTTCATAACAGTAAATGTACTAGTTCTCGACATCATTGAAAGTTTGAGGATTTTTTTAAAGAATGTAGCAAAGCTGGTTGTTTGTTTGTTTTTTTTAATTTATTTGTTGTTCTAACCAGAGGTGTGCAAATATAGCATAGTGCTTAATTATAGATTCTGGATGCAGATATTCAGTGTTCAATTCATGAGTTTCCTCAGATTTGTTTTTATATTTTAGCTTAGGGATTGCTGGGAATGTCAGACTGCAATCCAAGCTCTGTATGATCTCTGAGACTACAGCTTTTGTTGAGGTCCATGACAGTGAGCTTTTTTTAAGCTATCGCTTAACTTCAGAAGCTTGCAGCTAATCTTGGTAGTTTTCCTTCATTAGCAATGAATCCTTTTCCATTAGTTGCTCATTTTTCCTCATGGCTTGTCACGATCGGCTCCGCAGAAGCAAGACAGCTTTTCTGATTTAAGGATGTTGCTGTTTGCTCACTAAAAACTCGTGTACTGCATACAAGCCTTCTGTCTATACATTTTCCTTCTGTGCAAAAAACTGTACACATGAAGCACTGAAACTTCTGTGAAAATTCAGTGTACAACTCAGTAGCATCACGTCCTTGAATAAAATCTGTAAAAGCACATGGAAATCCTGCCCAATTGACTGTCCAGCATCTGATGACGAACTCTGAATCCTGATGAAGGTCCTTCCAGTTTCTTTTCTAGCTAAAACAAAGGATGCTTTTAGGTACTGTGCTGAGCATGTTCATACGATGCATTTATCAGCTCAGTATACCTCAGTTAGACAGTAATTAGTGACTGCCAAAAGAACACCTGTTTACAGTCACCACTTCTAAGGATAAATTTGCTTGAGTACAAGGGCAATTAAAAATGAGAAGGATGATTTCGCTGCTTTTTAAGGTCAAATTGCACGCTGCTTGCCTTTGTGCCTCTATGCAGTTTGAAAAAATCACTGATTCCTCCACAAGACACACAGCAATGCGTATGCTTCCTCCCTCTAGCGTGTTAGCAGAGATAGGCTTTGAGGTATTGGGCACAAAATAACTACAAAACAAGTGAAGTGCAGACCGTGTTCCCACAGTTGGATAAGGATGGCAGCAGAGGATTCTTGGCCTCTGTACGTTCAGCTTAGTTTCTGCAGGCACCTGATATTCTCTAGCCCTGGCTGGGGTGCCAGTTTCATATCTTGGGTACAGAACAGAAGTAAGCTCTCACACGTCTGGCTTCTGTGTGTCGAATAGCCCTCACCAATTGGAGGAGCGGTTCACAATCTGTTCCCTGCCACAATGTCTCCGTTCCCGGCGACTGGTACAGCTTCAACGTACCTTATTAAAAGATTATATTCTTGCTGAAATTTTGTCCTGCTCAAAATTGGCTTGATACAGCTGCTTTAACACTTTCCTGTTTGGGTCTTTTACTGGTTGACCACTCACTAACCTGGGTCATGCTGTAGAGTTGCCTTTTCAGACTTGAGAAATGCTTTGGCCCTTGACATACAAAGAGCAAGGCTGTGGGAGCAGGGACATCCTACAGTTTTCTACAAGGCTATGGTATTTTCATACCTAAGTGCACTTGTACTATTTGTGAGTGTGTTTTGTTTTCTTTTTAAAAAAAAAAACAAAACCCTCTTGCACCTGCTCAGTGAGGAACACTAGGATACACTTCCGCATTTTAAATCAGTGTTGTGGCGGGGGGAACCCGAAAGGTGAAGGACACTAAGATGCATTTCTCTTTGTCTTATCCTGGAAATGTGACTTAAAAATGAAGCTTGTACCTGAAGAAAAAAACTAATAGTCACTTCTTGTACCAAAACAAAGCATCAAAAATTGATATTTGCAGTCAGCAGATGCTGGAGTGTCTGACAGCATCCTTGGCTGAAATCTACCTTTTTTTTCTTTCCCTTTTGGTGTAGAGTATCAGACTAGATCTTAAGGATAAAACTTTTAGTGATATGTAAATTATTCTGTCACCAAAACCCATGGGTGAATGTTCTGGCATATATCTGCAATGTTGATGTTTCATGGGCTCTTCAGTCATATGGCAACCTGTCTGTGTGATTCCATGAACGTAGCAATATTTCTTTGCCTTGATTATCTCCTTGAAATAAGAGAACATACCCAGGCACGTGGACTATGTCTAGTGATAACTCCAGGAATAATGATTTTAGGACTTCATTTACAGTGTAATGCCACATTGTAGTCTAATAAATAGAATTAAGAAAGCTAAAAGTAAAAATCAAGCATATAAATTATAACGGAGTTACAGGAACCTCTAATAATTTAACTTGTCAGAGCTATAAGGAAAAACAAGAACATTTGCCAAATCCTTAGAATAAATTTATATAATTCTAGTAGGCTGCTTAACAATAAACGTCTTCATTATTCCATTTGAAATAGCGTGTTTTGTAGGAAATTATATATATAAACCTTTTAAAATTATATAAACTTCTGCTTTCCCATGTGACTGACTCTATTAACGAAGGCTGTAGGAATGACTGAACAGAAGTCATTGTGCGGACCTTAGAGGTTGCATTTCGATAACTGTAGTGAAATTCAGGAAATAGAGAAGGTATGGTAAACTTCCAGATCTTCACCTTTGTATCACATTACTGACAAATCTTGTTGCAGTAAGTTGTCTTTATTCACTGGTGTTTCCAGAAATGCTTGCCATAGTTTTCAATAAACATTGGTCTCTGATATTGTTAATGTTTTAATCATGTACTAGAAGAGAATGGCAATGGGAAGAGGATTTCATGTTCCCAGCCCTTTACTGTCCTCTGATATACGTTCATGATGAATAAAGTGTATTCTTATTAATTAGCAGCTGCAGAGCAAACAAGCAGGCCATGATCCAAATGAGCCTTCCTAGGGAAACACTTTTTTATCTCTAGCAGAGGCCTGTGCATGCATGTACTTGTAAACACAGATAAATGCTTAATGGGTGCAAAAGTGAAAAGTTTGCTTGAGGGATAGCAAAGGGATTTTTCATTGCTATAGAAACGCTGTGAGAGTTTGCTTTGTCTCCTAGGTAGGAAGTTTGCTGGTTGGAGCACTGTTAATTGGCTTGGGAAAGGACGCCTTGTAGCTGTTCATGAACAAGAATCCACTGCTTAAAATGCTGACCACAGAAGAGTCGTGGGTACGCCTTGTCAGAGGAAGCAGGTCAATAGTGTTTCATACCCTCGTTCCTTCGTCCTGTGACATCTTAACATTTATACTCCATGTTTTGTGTTTTGACAGCACTTCAACTTTCATGTTCTTTTCTCTCAGCTGCTCCTTATAATTTTCCAACTGCTTTTGTGGGGTGTTATCTTGCAAAGCCCTCTGTCCATATACTGACCCTGCAGAATACTGTCTCAATTCTGCATTTCTACCTCTGCTTATCATAGACAGAAGTGTGTGTGTCACTCCATTAAAGTTTCTTGACACTTACCATGACGAGATTTGGGTTTCGGCTTTTTCTAACGCTGCAAACTTGAGCTGCTTGGACTGAAATTCTTCACGTGGGTGTTTGCCTCAGGCTGCCTTTCTTTGAGGAGCTTCAGCAAAAAGCTTAGCTGCTATAGGTAGTATTTGGGAAGCACCAAGTCGGATGCTTAATGCAAACAGCTGCCCTGAGCCTCTTGTTTGCTACAGCTCTTTAGCCAAGCTCTTACCCTGGTGTCAGGGCTGTGATGGTGCTGCTGCAGGGATAAGATGCCAGCCCTTGGCAACTCTAGGTGTTGGCCAACAGTGGGAACACATGGGAGTTTTGACGACAGGTGGAGGAGAAAAAGCTGCGCAGGTGGAAGAAGTGGAAGAGTAAGTGGGAAACACAACTATTTCATGCTGTCTCTCGTTTCAATATTCTTGACGGTATCTTCAGAAGCAGTGCTCGCTAACTGGCTGCAGCAATTAAAAAGTAATGCTTTCTTTGCTGTGAACTGGAGATCAAATCCAAATCTTGTTCGTGTAATGTCTCCATGGCAACATTTTGGCCGTTTATTCTGTGTAGTTGAGTGCAGAATTTGAGTTCAGACAAACTTTTTTCCAATGCAAGTAACAAGTTATCATTTTTAAAACTGAATTAAATCAATTATGCCCAGCTACTGTAGATTGATATGTACTTTTTGGTGGGATATTGGTCCTAATGCTGAACGTGAGTCACTTCCAATGGGTAATTGACTATAAGTAAATGGGAATTACAGATTTCTCTTTGAGCCTGCACAGTTATCAGTCAGACTTTCTTTATGAGCGACTCTTGGGACCACAATAGTTTCTTTAAGCACTACATATTATGCATATTCTGCTAGAAGTAATGGTTATAGCATCTGTAGAAGGACTTGCCTTGTAGAACTAGCTTCTCGTCCTCATCCTTAAGGATTCAAGGAATCTCAATGAAATCCAGGCTGCAAATTAATTGTGAAGCATGATTGCTCTGTATCCCAATATAGTTTCAAACCATATGTAAACTGAAGTTGCATAAAGTGTGAATCTGAGCTGTATTATCAAAATCTCATATTACAGGAGCCGTTGAAGCGCAGCAGTGCTGGATACAGATGGGCACTACTGGAACTAAAACTAAGGTTTTAGTTATTAGCTTGTCAATGACTAATTTCAGCTGGCATTTCATATATATATATATATATATATATAAGCAGAAAAAACACAACTGGATTGCCAGGGTAAGAGATGTGACTTGTAGCTGTATTTAAGGAATTTGTAAAACCAAAGACTGATCTCACAGGTATGAACTGTACTCACAAAATGGTCGTTGTGCATCAGATTAAGAAGTACACCTCAGTGTCTTCCAAGGCAGCGTTACTGATATGCTATATAAATTGAAAGTGATCTTCCACAACACTTTCAAGCTGGTGCCTTTTTTAAAATAGTACTCTAAATTAGGTTTGGAATATATTTATATTTAGTACTTGAAATGGAAATGTACAAATCTTGTAAGGGAATCTATGCATTCTGCCATCTCTCTCTGTGTGTGTGTGTATATATATATACACATGCCCACACACACGATTGTCAAATGTGAGGTTATGACAAGCGCTGTTATAGCAGCACATCTTCTCTATTGGGTATACTGGTAGGAGCACAAATTAAAGCAAACCAAGAGGGATGCTGGTGGGCACGCTCCAGAAAGCCAAGACATGACTTGGAAAAATACCAGTGGAAATTGTGTTTCAACCGTGAAAATAGAAACTGGTATGTAAGAAACAGAAGAGGAACGATACAGCACCATTAGATATCTGATTATCTGTGACAGAATTTAATAGCAAACAAATAATCAGTGTATCATTTGAGCACAGATGTTTCAGACTGTCTCAGGAATTACGTCTAGATATTTGAAGAATGGCTTGTATCTCTATTTTTAACATTTAATTCTAAAAGCCAGCAGCTGATTTTTTGGGCAAAAGAAGAGTTTGTGATGATCAAGATTCCAGAACTCTACTTATCGTTCGACAAAATAAGCTATCCTGGGGACCTCATGATATAAGACCTACTATTAGGTATGAACAGTAGCACAGACCACATATTCATACCATTAAAGCAACCAGTAACATCAAATTATGTATTTTCTTACTTATTAGTACTAGCTGATTGTTGCCTTCCCCTGCCCCATCCTCAAGCTTCCTGTGCTCTGTTTAAGCACTACAGCTGCCAGAAACATGTTTGGAACCTGAAAAATGTGCTTTTCTGGCTTAAAACCGAGCAGATAAAAAAGATTAATGCCTTTTAATGGGGAAGATCTTGTCATGTGGTCCGAGTGATTTGACATGAAATGAGAAAACTCCAAGCCCCAGTAAACTTTGGGGACTGTCAAATTTGGTATTTCATAGGAGGGAGGGAAGACTTTGCAATAGCCTCCATGTTTAAGTTGCTGTTGCCCATGAGTTATAGCCCAATCTTCTTCCACTTAGTCATGCCACTTGCTCTTTCTTGGTGTCATTGAATTTAGTTGCTTTTTGGTGAAGAAATTGTACTTAATCGAGGTTTTAGTGTGTTCATGTACTCCCTAGTTCCACTGGAGTTTTCTTTTATAATGAAAGAAAAGTGGGTCAGGAGTTAAAGAGACTTTGTTTGACTGGTGTTCTCTTAATAAAATCCTGAAGCATATGCTCTTGAGCTTGATCTTTCTTATCTTTTAACTGAAGTCCTGTAAGTAAAAAGTTTCTCGAGTAGCTCATGTGGCAGCGTTTAAAAGCCCGTACCTGCTTGATATATTCTGTGTTTTCTTCTGTCAGCCACCTAAAATTTTCAGATATAAAGGTAAATGCTTTTCAGAGGTATTGATTCAGCAGTATGGAAGAATAATTCTGGTTGGTAATAATTGATTTTTATGTTAAAGCTTCCAAGATCAGTGCTTTGCTTTCTGCCGTTCAGAAAATTTCACTATACCTTTATGTACACTTGCATTCACAAGGTGGAAGTTGCTGATAAATTACCCTGAAATCTAATATTTGTAGCATACCATCTTCTTAGGTTATCTCCTGCCTAATGTAAAGTAGCTTGTGTTTATACATCTTGGAATCACAGGATATTTAACTCATGACTAAGACTCTTCATTCACTCCTGAAATACAGTAGGCAAGAAGCTATGTAAAAGTACTCATAAAATATGAGGACCATAAGAATAGGAGCTATTACTGTAAATGAAGAATTAGAAGTGATGAAAGAAAGAATTAACTCTCCCCGTCATTAGAATTATATTTCTTATTCCTGCAGGAATAATGTCTTGTATCCACTGATGTCATGGTAACATTTACAATAAGTTTCATTTCTGGTGAAACCAGTAAGATGTAAATGTTCATACTCATCCACATAAATTCATTTTACAGGGAAATTCCTAATCAAGATGAGACCATTTATTCTAGTACATCAGTTTCAGATGTCCATCATTAACTGCATGTTTTGCAGAAACAGTACAACTTTACATCAGAATAGAACCAAGCTCTTTCCCCAAGAACTGCGTCTGCAAAGAGAAGCTTGCCCTTCCCTACTGCAGAACATTGCATGTTTCTGGCATCTAGGGAGCTTGGAGGCTTGGTGACAGTAATGTGTTCTTTTTCTCCAAGCCTGTGCTTCCATGAGCTCTGGTGCTCTCCTTTTATCTCCCCATTAAGAAATATGGACGTTGAAGACACAATACTGCTTCTTAATGATCCTAAAGAGAAATGAGATTCCACTCTACAATGTCGTCATGTGCATAGTCGTTACTGAGACATTATTACCCCATCAAGGTGGAGAACAAGCCCCAGGAAGCACATGGGCAACTTTATGGCTGGAGAACTTGAGGCACAAAGCGTTTCACCAGACTCAGCGGGAGGTTCCTGGTGAAGTAAGGGCAAGGACGCAGAGCTTTTGAGGACCACCAGCCTCGCGCCTGCACCTCAGGACTGACTTCTTAAAACAAATGCGAGTTCCCGCACAGCCCAGCTTCTCCCACAGCCTTGTTCAGGTACCAGTAGGTATGTTCATAAGATATATATCCCCTCCATCTAAAGCGCATTTTAATGGCGTGCAAGTGAGAGGGTGTAAAAAAGGCTCATATATATACATGCATATAGATGGACATATATATATAACATATTTTTAAAGGAAAGTAATTAAGAGGTTGGAAGCTTTAACTAAATGGAAAGAGGTGATATTGATCTTCAGAAATATTATTTATTCTCTTGAGATTTTTCCAGAATGAAGTATAACTCATTTACTATGGCTGTGCATCCTGCAGTTTTATCTGATAATCCATCTAAGATATTTGGGGCTTTACTCTTCTTTTTAGAGCTCCTGTTATTTTTCTTCTCACTTAAGATGTAAATGCAAAGCAAACCACGTTTATCGACTCGTGTTAATCTCTGGATTAACGGGAGTTGTTAAAATGATTTGCAGGGCTTGTTTTGAGAGCTATTAAATTTCACCTCTTTCCCCATACTTGATTGAATAGTGATTTTTAGGATTACTGCATAGTTTAAATTCTCTTCAACGCAGAAACCACAGTTTTGGAGACTTGCTATGAATTGTAGTAGAAGCAGTGCTGTATTCCTGTTTACTTGTAAACATACGTAAACTTGTAAATTTATGGAATATTTTTACTTTATACTCACTATTATAGAAGAAGAAATTGAACTTAAAGTCTTTTCAAGATATCGGACGCTCTAGAGTTTGTGTGAATGAAAAGATGTGGGTCTGAGTGGAACTTCATGTCTAATGTTGTAGGCCTAACTTAACTAGCCATATAATCTAGAAATGAGTGAAGAAATCTCAGAGGACTTGTGTTTTCGTTTTAGGCTAGCCCCATCCTTTTTAACGTAGGTCAGAAAGTGGTTTTATTAATTCATGGGATTAAATAAATTTAAATGGTATTTTTTCTTCTGAAATTAATTCCATTATGGAGACTCCTATGGCATTTAACAGGAATGAAACCAATAAGGTTTTCTACATAAATTACATTAGAAATGTGCATATTTTAAAGGAATTATCTGGGTTTTTTTAAGAGGGGTTTTGAACCTGTCTCCAGAATTGTATTGCAGGGATAGAATTCTTTTTTTCAATGCCAGGGGATACTTTAGGATGGCTGTTCCTTTTGTGATATTTTAATAAAACCTTCCACAAGGGTTTCCATTATAAGATGTTCTGCTATAATGCAATTTGTGACATTTTCTTTCAGGTGAGTCAGGTGTTCTGCAGACTTGAATTTAAACATGAGGTAAAAAATGTTTGTTTTATTTTAGTAGAACCATAGCAGAGCAGGTAAGGGGAAGGAACAAATTTTGCCTGTCAGATGTTTAAGGTGTGCATGAGTCATATCTTGGCTGACCATGACCTGCTTTGAACCACACTGGGCTACGTGGAAAGTTAGCGGCTGCAGGCGTAGTCATTCAAGCACTTAAGCGCAATAGGTGAGTGAAATGTAGCCTGGCACACTCTTGCTCCCCAATAGGCATCCAAACACATAGCAAAAATGTCTTTTCAAGTTTCTAATAGATTACAAGAGATGCATGCGTATATTGAAATCAAAAGAAATTAATTTTTTTTTTATTCATAAGAGAGGAACTATTACTCTCTTTCAGGGCTACCAAGATGATTAGGGGACAAGAACATCTGTGTTATGAAGAAAGGCTGAAGGATTTGGGTCTCTTCAGTCTGGAAAAAAGACGGCTGAGGGGGAATCTTATCAACACTTATAAATACTTAGAGGGTGGGTGTCAGGAGGATGGGGCCAGGCTCTTTTCAGTGGTGCCCAGTGATGGGACAAGAGGTAATGGGCACAGACTTGAGCATAGGAAGTTCCATCTAAACATGAGGAAAAACTTTCCTGTGAGGGTGGCAGAACCCTGGCACAGGCTGCCCAGAGAGGTGGTGGAGTGTCCAACTCTGGAGACATTCCAAACCCACCTGGACGCGTTCCTGTGCCACCTGCTCTGGGTGACCCTGCTCTGGCAGGGGGTTGGACTAGATGATCTCCAGAGGTCCCTGCCAACCCCTGCCATTCTGTGATTCAGTTCTTGGTCATATTTCACTTTACCAGGCCTAGTCAGCTTGGGAGAATAGCTTTTCTGTCTTGTGTGTTGGTGTCACAGCTGTTGTAGTTTGAGATAGCAGCCTTAAAATACTTTTGATCGATACATACATACTTAGAGATTTAGGGTTAGCTAAATGCTTGGACTGTTTGGCAGAAAAGAACATAAGGTAAAGTGGGAGCCCCTGTGAGTATATGAGCTATTCCCACCCTGGGCGTGGGTCCATGAGGATGTCACTTGTGGGGATTAAAAAAAAAATAAATAAATGCGATGCCTGGTGTGTGTAACAGGGAAGGGGAGCGCTTTGGTTCTGCTTTTACAGTAACTCAGCAGAATTGTGGACAGAAATGAATTATTTTGTATGACAGCTCTGGGTCACAGCAGAAGTGTTGCTTCTTAGAGCAGATCTTGAATGTCAGTGCTTCCTCTCTTGCTTTCCCATCGGAAGTCTGGTGGCAGAAAATAGTCTTGGGAGGTTGGAAGTGTTTTAAATCTGAGGAAGAGGAAATTGAATCATGTCTCAATCCTGCACCATCTGACCCATGCCTTAGTCCTGGCCCATGCTTAGCGAAAGGGTGCGCGATGCTTGCTATTTAAAAAATCCATCCTGCCTTTATCCTTTTCTTCCTTGCTCCCTTTAGAAGAAAAGACATCGATCAAAACTTCTAGGAAAGGCTTCCAGATCTTTGGTCCAAGTAAAAGCTGAGGGTGAGGTGCCGAAGCTCCAGAGAGCAGAATTCAGGATACACTTAATCCTTGTTGTGTTAGCTGTGTCTCTTGCCAGATAAGTGACTGGCTTTCTCCTTGCCAAAGTCTGCTTTGATGCCTAACTTACTATCCCTCTGCTTAACACAAGGCTTGGCACCCTGTTTTCAGGGTGGGTATTTTTAAGCGAGGTATTGCAATGCCATTTCTGATGTCAAAATCACTTTATAGCTGTAGTCCTTATGCTGCATAAAGACTAATTATAGTCAAATACAGTGTTCACAGATGTCATTATGAGAATGTAATGACTTCAACACGCGTGACAGCCTGCAGCTGTGGGCCTCCATTGAATAATTTTATTCTAGCGAGTCTTTTCAAAACAACTTCCTCCCAGTTCTTTCTTGTCACCAAGTTTGAGATGATAAACTGGAGATAACGATGATTTTCTGAAACGCGTCTATTATTAAAAAGCTAGCAGCAGCAGTAAGGGTTGAATATTCAGCTTGTGGAGAATTGCAGCGTCTGCAACGTCATTGTGTCAGAATAGCATGATGTGCATAGCTGCCCTGGATGCCGCTGTGCTGCTCTCTACTTGTTAGAGAGCAAAGATCCAACAGGCAAGAACAGTCCGTGAGTAACACCTCTCTTAAAAATCTCTGCAAAGGTTTCAGGGTAAAAGAAATATTAAGTTTTGAGCCCTGGGAAGTAACAGCCTTGGAACAAGGAAGGAGGGTTTTGTGGTGCTCAGATTCACGGGCCAAAATGGCCTTGTAAAGGAGGCTTGTGCCTACAGCACACTCTGCAGAGCAAAGCTCGGGCTGGGGCTCGTGCCAGACACCGATCGATGCCCGTAGCACTTGGTCAATATCTAGTGTTACTCCCTCTCATCTGTTCATTGCATAATAAAGCTACAGGGCTCAAGCAGCATCCTGGCCCATGTTGAGAAGCTAAAGGTCATATTAATGAAAATGAGAAGACTAAGGGCCAAATGGAGTGCACTTGGTGTTAGGGCAAATTTGAGTTATTGGTTTACTACTGGGGATTTTTCTGTTGAAAGGGCTCTTCCATGAGTATGCTGCTGGAGTTTAGTCCACACACCCATGCAATTAATACTGTTATAGGATAGTTTGTTACAGAGCTGACGTGTGGCTAGTATGGTGAGGAAAATGATGCAATATTGTGCTTAAAACCAGACAAACTTGTGCCTTGTTAGCCAGTGTGATGTATGGTGCTAGCTTGAGAGGGCTGAATTGAATTTTATTGCGGGCTCTCATGCATCTGAACCTGGGCAAGGCACTGCATTGGGTTTCTGGGTGCCCCTGTCAGCTCCTACCGTAGGACCCCGCTGCTTTCTACATGGACCGAATCACTACCCACCTCCATCTTCACCACTCTGCTTTCAACAAGGAGGCAGTGGGGGAAATTCTTCTACATATTTAAATACTTGTGATCTTTGTTCATAAATGCAACATCCTCTAGTTGCGTTGCCACCACCATGGGTGACCTCTGGGTCTGCTTCTTGCTGCTTGTACAAAGCTCTTTGAATGTGAGAGATTTTTCTCTGGCTGGATTTGAACCTCTGTTAGATTGTTTTTAAGCGTCTTTTGTATCTGAAGTGCCCTGACTTTACACACAAAATGCTGAGCAAATGTTTTTGAAGATCGAGGTAGAAAAAAGTGCATCCTGTTTTCCTTGAATATTGGAGTATTCTTTGCTGGGATACCTGAGAAGTAATCAGTATGCTATTTAGTTTTGACTGGTAAATTGAAAAGACATAGCAATTCCATCAAAACGTTACCATTTAAAAATAAAAATAATTAAGTTCTAAACTTTCAGATTAGTTTCACTACTTGTTTTCTTCTCAGCCTAATTCCTGTTGGATGAGTATGCTTAATACAAAAATCTTTTGTCTGTGCTCATGTGTGAATAATATTTTTGGAGTTCATCTTTCAAAGCAGATGTGTATTAGCCTTTAATAAACCAGAAAGTTTCATTTTCTGATTTGAACAATGTGCCCTTAATATAGAATCCTGACCTTGTACACTTGTCTTCTGTAAACTGCACTGTGGGCTTGGTTTTGGTGTGTTTGTTTTATGTCCTTCACAGACATGCACTAACCTTCCAGCTAATCTAATATTGATTTCTTTCCCAGAAGTTTATTGTTTGCAATTGGAGGTATTTTTCAGATTGGATGCTATACTGATTTCTCACCGCAGAGTGCATGGGTTGCTAGCTGAGATAGTGAGGACAGGAGATCCACAAGTGCCCCAGGCCCAAGGTCCTCATCTCAGGCGTGAGCGTTCCTGAACTACATGGTCATCTCAGCGAGATTTCATAAGGCTCTAAAACATAGAGGTACTTATAAGATTCCTAGTCAACATCAGCCTATTCATTGCAGTGGAGCAAATCCTGTATTCTGTTATGCTTTTCTCATGAAAAGAGAGTTGTGTCTTATGCCCAGGGGAGCTTTAGGGGCTCGGTGGTAAGCTAGAGGCCAGGGAAAACTACATGGAGTCTTTCCATCCCTAACAGTGCTTGCTTTTCAGTCCTGGTACTTATTGGGTATGTAATGTAGACTTACTGACTCGAAACTAGGTATTTTATTTCCCATTTCAATTACTCTTTAAAATGCATCATCCATCACAGTGTTTTAGCATGTGAATAGCCCCAGTGATTGCAGATTGAATCAGATCAGGGTTTACAATAAGACATCTGTCGAGAAAATACACTTACCAACAATGTAAATATTGTATTCAGATACAAATGTGAATCCTCTTGAAATTATGCATTGATTTAGAACATGGTATTTATCTCTCTTAGCACTGTGTCCTACCATACAGGAATCCTTCCTACCTGCGTTACGCAGCTCTCTCTTTAGTGCCTGCATCAGGCTCCTGGGCTGCAGAGAGGAAAAGTAGATTTTGGGATTGGTGTGAATACTGTTCTTCATGATGAAGAGCATGTTAGCTTGAAACTGCCGTAAATCAATTCGTGGGCAAATCTAGGTTGGAGTAAATTTTGGCCCACTTCATGGCAACCTGCTATTAAAATAACTTCCAGTTCTTGAGCTAGCTGCTAAAAAATGTTGCCTGCGGCAGGCTCTGCTTCCTGCTGCTACTGCACCTTTCAGGAGCTTTTGCTGGTGTTTGTTGACAGAATGACTCTTGTGGACTTTGTGGTGGTTTTTTAGCTCCAGTTCAGGGGACCGTGAGGACAGAGAGTCCTGCTGGTTTCCTGCTTCTGGGCTGCCCTTTGTCTTGAAATTATTTTGGCAATTCTGCCTCTATGAGGAAGGAAGTGAGGACTTTGTGCAAGTTGCCAGTGACGGTGCAAGTTGCCAGAAGACTTCAGAGCTGTATACTAAAGGTTACAGCCGTAACGTTGGGGGAGCATGCCTACAAACATGTAAGTAATCTCTCCAGTAATTTTAGTAATTCAAAGTACTCCAAGATTCCTTGAGCAAAGGCTTCATCCTCTTCAGAGTATCTAGCACTTCATACCTGAATCTATGTGGGGGCAGTCAGCCAGGTAGGCCTCCCCATTGCGTAAGGGAATTGCCCCTCTTCATTTTACTTCAAATCAACTACAGCTACAGGAGGCAAGATGTTTGTTCAGGTGAGTAACATTTAGCTTTTCAGCCAGAATGTTTTGGCCTTCCCCCGTGTTCCTCTTTTTCTCTCCCAGCAAAAGGCAAGAATAGTTAAAATGACGCGTCTCCTGGGGGTCTGTGGGAATTCACTGGATGAGGGACGTTGACTGTCTCTTCTTACATTAGGTGTATAGGTCTGCAAGTGATATTCCACTGCAGTGGGTTTTTCCCCATGCAGATTTCCTACATGTACAGCCCTGTCTGCTGTTTCTGCTGCTATTCAACCCTCCACCATTACAACTTTTTATTTTTATGTGAAGAGGCAAAATGGTTCTTCTTCCTATGTCCAGCTGAAACACTTGAATTAGTCTCTTTCCTGTGAAATCCTGTGCCTGGCAACTGCTTGGCTCCTGCCCTCTGGGCTGCTGCATAGTTAGTTGGTTTACAAGGTTGGTGCTTGTGTTTTTATTAGAGTGAGGGAGATGTAAGATAGCATACGATTTTTGAAAGTCTTAGTGTGATTATTTCTTTCAGTAGCTCATTTCTTGGTTATCTTTGTGGATTACTTTTTTTTTTCCTACTTTAAGAATATTCCCCACAAGCCAATTCCCTGACAAGAAAGGTGACCGTTGTGATTAATGTGGAGACTCACTTTTCAAAACATTGCACTAAAACACCTGCTGAAATTATTTTTCTACACTTATGTATGGCTCCTTCTCCCACCTTTTTCTCTGAAACCAATGTAACGTTGCAGTTGGTTCTGTCAAAAAAAAAAAAAAAACCAAAACCAAACTGAAACAGTGATGTCAGGTTCCTGCCTCATGCTGATAAACTTCAGCTTGACATGTTACAGGTAACAGAAATACGTCTTGCAATCAAAAGTCAGAGAAAGCATACCCACTTTTACCTGAATTGTGTTTTCTATGAGTGTTTAAAAAAAAAAAAAAAAAAATTAAGGCAAATGCCTCCCAACACCCCCACCCCCTCCCAAAGAAAAACCTGCCAAAGCAGAAGCCTGCTTAGGCTTTTCTGTTTAGACAAGTACAAGCTGTGCTCGCAACCGCTTCAGTTTGTGGAAGAAAGGCTCTTTCAAGCATGAATCCCTTTCTGGAACCCCTCTATACCTTGAAACACAAGGATTAAAGATGCCAAATCTCAGTGAAAAGGTTTTGGACAGCATCAGCGAGCTGTATGCTGCATGCTCACACTCTATTCTGCCTAAATCCAAGACTTGGAAGGACTTTCTGTGGGTTGGGGATCTTTGCAGAGTTGTTGGGGACTCCATGCTGGAGCATGGAAATCTCTGGAAACCTGGGGAGCAAAAGGAGGATTCATTTGACCATGTGTTGAAAAGCAATAACCATTCTTCACCTACATTGTCTGTTCTGTATAAATAGATTTATTATGTATAATATGTCATTAAAAATGAAACAAGCTAGCCATCGTAGTGGCTGCTTTTTGACAAGCCATTCATAAAGCTCTGCGACATTTTGCAGCATTGAAAGCTGTTTTGTTTTTAATGATGCTGCTGTTGCATTAAACAATATGAGCTTGCAGTGGCTGCTGGTCTGTGTAACAGTTGTGTGCCTGCAGAGTTATTTTTCAGGCGTTGAAGCTGTTCTGTGTGCATCTTGTGTTCATGCAAATTTTCAGTCTTTTACTGGTTTTAGGCAAGTAAACCCTCTGAAATAGTCTTACACTATTAAAGGCCAAATCCTAGAGTTCTTTTCCACCTAAATGCCTCCTGAAATCAGTAAGGGAAGTCCTGTAGCCCTTGCTCAGTGAAAGCTTTGCTTATTTGAGGCTGGATCCAGCCCTCTATTAGTTATTTTCATTCAGTGGCTGTATGTCCCCTCCTTTCTTTCTCCCAAAGGAAATCTGGCAGCTTGTCTGTTCCAGAGGCTGTGAAATATTGGCAGGTTTCAAAACTAAATGTGTCAGCCTCTCTGACAAACAGTCAGTCAAAGGGCAGATGCATTCCTATCGCTTTTTCTGAAACCCGCCAGCTCCGCGCTAGAGAGACCGGCTCCATGGAAATAAAAGCTGCAACAAGACATTTCCCAAAGTGCTGCCTGAGACTGTGCATTAATGCTGGAGACCGCGCAGGCTGCACCTCCAGCCATACTTGCTTGCAGAAAAGGAAGAAAAGTATCAGGCCCGTGAGACTGCGTCTTTTCTTTATGCTATGGAACCCCATGCTGGTGGTCATTCTCCTGGCTCTGGGATCAGATAAGGAACTGTGGTGGGGAGGCCCCGGATGCAGCTGCCTCTGCTTTGGTTCTGGAGGAGCAGGCTCTTCCAGTTTAAAATTTTTGAGTTTGCCGGTGGTTTGATGGAAAACTTGGACTTGATGATGGAAAAGGCAGGAATTTTCTTTTGAGAGAAAAAAATGAAGCGTGGTCTTTACTTGCCTAATGTCACACGTGTACTCCTGTACCTGATACAGCCATAGAATGGCTTGGGTTGGAAGGGACCTTTACAGATGATCTAGTTCCAAGCCCCCTGCCATGGGCAGGGACATCTTTCACTAGGTCAGGTTGCTCAACGATAACGTTGGTTGGGTGTGAACTGTCAGTCCCATGTGTTTGCAAGAGTGTGATATGAGAGTCGTCCTTGGGATCTCAGTCCGGGTTTACGGTGATGTGGGGAGAACACAACAGAGCATTTAATTGGTGCTTCTTGGCCTTCGTGTGGGACCTGGACAGGCCAGACATTTAGAGTTGTCCTGAGATCAGATCAATCGCGACTTGAAGGTTTTGCAAATCGTAATCTTTTAACCCTTAGCTTTGGCCAGCTGCTGGTACTTCACCAACAAAAAAATTAACTGTTTCAAGTTATAGGTGTGTTTTGGTTTGTTTGGTTTTTTTAAATTCTGATTAGGAGACCATACACCCAGGGCTTTCTAGTGATGTAGTAGTAATAATTCTGGCATGACATTGCTTAAACTTGCAGCCCCTGGCTTCTCTGTTGCATTTTCAAAGCTGTCAAAATAGCATCACTTTGGAGATTCTCTACCTCAGACCTGATGTTACTTAGTTCACTCGCCTTGTCCTTGCTACCTTTAAGAGAGGAGTTCCAGTGTTTCCATTAGCTGGGGGATTTCTGCCAGAAATGGTTTTAAGTCTACTGTGGAATAAACAGTTCATTAAACTGGGAAATGATTTTAAAGCATTCAAAGGCCTGGGGCTATCATAACAATCAAGGTTGCAAATGGTCCCCAGCTTTAAGGCATGTTTCTTACTATTTAGCAGGATCGGGGATGTGAGTACTGCTTGCAACTTTGCAAACTCAGTGGTTTAGTTTTGAAGTTTTGGTGGTGCTTTCTTCTGTTAAACAAAGTTGTAGTTTTATTCAACGATACTTTTTGAGGATGAGAAGAACCTATGTCCTTTTCTAAACCGCTTCTAACATGCCTTAATAGATGAATGTACTTTCCTGCAGCAGAGGCTAGAAATACTGAAATACCACCAAGCAGATTGTGTGTATTTCTGGTCTGCTTGGAAGCAGGAAGGGGAAATCTTTCAACAGATTGTTTTTGCGAGACTGATAGCCAAATGCTACAGATTTTCAGAGCTCTGCTTTAAATAAAAAATGCTCTAATTGAGGGCATGTTCTTTTTGATGGTGATTTGGTGTGGTTTTTCTTTTTTTTTTTTTTTTTTTTAAAGACAGAAGTTGATTTTTAGAGTTCCATCTGTAAGTGTTTGGATTTGGTTGTTTGAATTGTGAAGCGTACACGTAGCACTTGGGGAGCAGTCTACAGTAAAAATGCATTTATGGAGATGTATTATGTAGATGTTTTATGTAGAAATAGATAATAAAGCATACAAAGAGTACTGGTCCTGGAAGTAATAGAGTTATTGTGATTACCCCCCTGAAGTAATTCACTCATGTCGGAAGCAAACTCAAGGAGTCGTGTATATCTGTGGGTAGATTGATGCTGTGTGTCATGCTGTGTATCACAGTATGTACTTTGCTGCTCTTTGAACATAGAAAAGGAACTTTGAATATATCTAAAGAAACTTGATAAATATCTGGCTGATGTAAAGGTGCCATAAGCCTGAAGTAAAATAGAGGACAGCTGGGATGTCATGAACGAGTCTTGCCAACGTTAATCGCTGTGGCTGCAAAGTATCAAGACTGATTTTTAGGGACTTCCATAATATATAAAGAGATGTTTAAAAAAATTGTCAGAGAATGGTATTTTTCACTAAAGAGAAAAGCAAGTAACATGCATTTTAATAGGGAATGGGAGTATATTGTGAAGGAAATTTTTCTTTCTGTTAACACTAGGGAGAAAAAAAAATATATTAAAAGGGTTTTCTAATGAATTTTGAAAGAGAGTAAACTTGGCACCATGGTTCATGATCTGATTTTCAGACTACTTGAACCTCTCTTGTGAATAGATGTGTGTTATATATTTCATCTTCAGGGGAAAATTTGTTAGGATTTTATTCATTGAGACAAGAAGCACCATAGATTCATATTCAGCAGATGATGAAAGGGTGCTGAAATTTTCTCGTTTTCTTCCATTATTTGAACTGATATGGGAGGTTAGCTTTCCTATTGAAGAAGTAATATTTTTCTTGAATACTCTGTATTTACACATCAAGTTCCTTAAATCACAGAGAACTTTTTGTGTGCATCAGGAAGCTAGAAGGCTTCTTCTTCATCTGTTTTGGTTTGGGGTTTTTTTTAATACTAGCATTAACCCACAGTTTTACTACGGTTTTGATAACTTTTTTTACTTAAGCAAAACACTGCCGTGTTTATCTTCAACGTGCATCAAGATAATCAGTTTCTCTGGTGACTGTGCAGAAGCTTTTAATCTCTAAATTCATCATGACGTTTCACTTTCCCTTCTTGCAATGAGAAAAATGTTCGCACCTTGGAAGTCGTGATTATTTTATTCATCCTCTGTTTCTAAATGATCATTGTCCATATTTTCTGTTTCTACGTGCATTTTTTTAATACATTCTTAGTGCAGTTGAAAGCCTTGGCTCTCTGCTAGGGTGCAGGGTAGATGGTGTATTGCAGTCATACAGTGCATGCAGCTGGACCCGGGAAACGCAAGGCTTTTGATGACAGGGCTGTGTGTTTAAGGATCCTCCTCCATCTACTATTTGCACTAAGAGCACAGTACAAATGAGCAAAGCCAGTTGAGAAAACTTATGTTCAAGTGCAGGTCCTTATTCTTGCACAGAATCTCTGACGAGCAGAGAGGCTGGTATATTGATGTAGTGTTTTCTGTAGCCCAATGCAAATCTAAGGTGTCTATGTGACTATGAATTGTGAACTGAAATATATTTATTGTGAAGCAATACTCTTGGTCTTTATCAAAGTGACACGGCAAATATAAATCATAGAAACTATCTGCCGACTTCTTGTTTACTTGCTTCGGGGGAAACTTTCCTGCTGATCATTATCCTATATTTATCATGTCTTTCTGATACTTTGTGTGCTTCTAGCTCCAATCTGTGATCATTATGCTGATAATATTTTGAAGTCCTGTCTGAAAGTAATGTCAATGTGGAGTAGTTGGAGAAATGCAAACAAAGTTACTTTTTTTTTTCCCCCCTCATCATTGTGTGAGATAAAAGTGTGAAGGAAAGAAACTGTGAATATAATTATTTTGATTGACATAAATGCCATTTTAGCAAAAGTTGAATGAGTAAAATCAAGTTTTTGAAACCAAGCTGTTTTCCCATGTCAGCCAGCATGCGAATGGACACTGTGAATAGCAATAAATACGCTGATTTGTTGATGAAAGGTTGTCGTAACCGCTTTCAGGGCAAATAATTGTTTAAAATAGGATAAGAAACCACGTTTGAGTCCCAGTAAAGATAAATAGTACTTGAAAATAACCTGTATAAGTTGTCTTGGGCAGCAGAAATTGCTTACAGTGGCCATAACATCTTTAAAATGGAACTAACTTAAATTGTGTTGCGTCTGCTCCCTGTCCTGAAATGTTAGTAATTGTAAAGAACTTGAAGGAGGTGGGGGAAAATCCCCCGTAAGTAGGTTTCATGAAATCCAACTGCTGTTTGATACACAGATTAAAAAAAAAAAAACCTTCCACTTCCTGACAGCCCAAGGGAAATTCGTTATTCATTGCCATACAGAGTAATGAAGTATCTTTTCATGATGGATTTCTTAGTTTAGGAGACATTCTGTTTGCAGTAATAACGTGGGAAAGGAAGCAAGTCCCAAGTGGAGGCGCAGAGCTCGGAGCAGAGGCAGACCGACTCTGCTTGGCAACATTTTTCAGGTTATTAGAAATCATTCTAAAGTTCCAGAGCAAAAAAAAAAAAAAATGCTGTAAAGAGCAGATTACCAGAGTATTAATGCCCTGCATTAATTCCTTTGTTTGTTCTAATATAGGCAACTGTTTCATAAAGCAAAATAGATTAAGTTAATTCAGATAAAAATATACTCTGTATAGGCGACTTCATGCACTATTTAGTTTCCTTAAACACTTGATTAACAAGCATTAATATTATCTCTTGTCACTTCAAAGCACTTAATTCCTTTATTGCTTTCTTTGTTTCAAAATGACTTTAAGAAAGGCAGGAACGGGGTGTAAGAGTCAAGGGCTGAGCTGAGCTTTTGATTGCAGCTCTACCCATGGATTCGCTGTAGGAGATGCATTTGCTGAGCTGCTGCTTTTCCCAACTGCAAAACGGATATAATCGCCTGCACCGTTTTGAGACTTGGTTTGCTTCTGTTTGCTCAACACTATGATAGCCTCGAGTAGGCAGTTCTGTGGCAATGCCAATGAATCTGTAAAGTGCTACGGTGATAATTATAAATTGCTTCGATCAAGCATTGTGTGGTCGGATAAGTAGAAAACTTGGTCATCAGTGCTGGGCTGGCACCGGTTCTTGTCAGAATTGGGCTGCTACTGGCCCAAATGCAGCAGTCAAAGAATGGTAGGGAGGTGGTGGTCAGCTGTGAGATGAGTGTGTGAATAGGAGCCTTTGTCCTAACTCTTAGGTTATCTCCCATGCTTAGCAGGCCAGATAATGAATTTCTCTTCAGTGAGACAGTCACTCCTCCCTTCTCATCAGAATTACTGAGATGCCCCTCCTTGCTAATGTCTTTAGGACGTGGCATGCTGTGCCTGACTGTCCCAACACAGCGCTTGGCTTGCCTGGTGGGTCACTGTGTATCAGGTACCCAGTGGGTCTAGGATGTCGGTTGTTCCCTCTCCCATGAGGTGGATGGTGGGCTAGCATAAAAATGACCTTCCTCACTTTCACCTTGTTCCACGTCATAGTTTCCTTCGGTGACAAAGTGAGTCCATCCAGCCTGAAATCTTCTGCAGTCGTTTGAAGAAAGCTAATTCAAATGCTTTTTGTTATTCACTGTGTGAGACTAGTGTCGGTGTGGCAGCGGGTGGTTCGATGGGCTATTTGCCAAGGTTGGAGTGCACTTTTGTAGCCTTAACCTCTCATGGTTCATGCGCTCTCTCCCTTTTTTTGTGTACCTTTGACTGTACAGTGGAGAGTTCTCTTGCTGTTACTTTATTTTACAGCAAAGATCAAGTGCTTCCTTACTTGAGAAAGTTTGATTGATGCTTTTTTTTTTTTTTTCTTTCCCCCCTCCAAACTTCCACGCAAGTAAATTTGTGGGCATGTCAGAATGGCCTTTCTTTTCCAGAAGTGCTATAAGCTCCCGTGCTGATGGATGTTAGCAGTCCCCAGGACTCCAGGATAGATTATATGGAATCATCCTATTAAGTTTACCACAGCTCAGCTATACTGTTTTTGCAACAGTAACTATAAAATCAATATGGAGAAAACATCCAGATAAATCAAAGGTTGAAAGAATGATAAATAGAGGTTCATTGAAACAGAAATAAGCTTTAAATACACCAAATGTAAGCGATTCCTATGGGGGGGGAAAAAAAAAAAAGAGGAGTGTGAGCTTACTTTGAATGAGAAATTACCCTGGAAGGCAGCAACTAAAAGGGCCTGGGGGTAATAATTACGAGCAACAGAACATATGCTCTCTGTGTGATGCTGTAACCAAACAAGGTGAGATGCTCTGCAGGGGGATGAATAACAGAGCAGTAAATAGGAGCAAGGAAGTGGTAAGTCTCTTTACAGCACTAGTGAGAACGGCGATACTGGTATATGGCGCTGTGTTTTCAGTAACTTCTTCTAATGTTGTGACGTGCAGTTGATGATCGAAAAGGAGAAAAAGGGTCCAACGCTTTTGAAGGCAAATTAAAATTCATCATAATGACAGAAGGATCACGATATTTAAAATCAAAGGAGAAAGGAAAGAGGAAGTGGCAGGGTATACATAAATCTAACAGGAGGAAAAACAATAAAACCTGAACAACCCACCCACTGATCACCAAAGGGCTTCAGGCTGGTGGTACTCAGCAGCTGGAAGCTGAAGCCTGACCATTTTGTGCCAGGACCAGTGAGGTTTTTTTTGTTCTTTGTTTGTTCCTGCCCCCCATTGTAATGTGGTAATCGACCATCAGAGCTAATTACTAGGGAAGCTGTCATTCTTTTCCATATCTTACTGTTCTTTTAAATCAAGACTGACTGCATCCCTGAAAGATGCATTTTAGCAAATGCACGTTATTGGATTCAGTGCAGGAGCAACTGTGTGAAACACTAAAGCCTTTGGCCTTACAGGAGCTCAGGGTAATGAACTAATATCCCTTCTCAATTTATCTCTGTGCTCAGGGCCTGAATGACCTTTTCTGTCAAGTCAACTTTGTAAACTGCCCCACATGGTTCAGGTTTTTTTTGGAATATGGAATGATTAAAGGAATTTGTCAACTCTAAATTATTATTTTTTTTTTTGCTACCTTTTAGCTTGTAGTAAGTGACTTGAATGATAAAATTAACTATATATATTTTATATATTTTTTCCATTTCCCGATTTATTTGAGTGGACAACAGATGTTTTCAAGATTAAACGGGACTACCCTTCTTGCTATGGTGCATAATAACGTCACATACTGGAGCTTTTGCGCAGCTTGCATGCACGTGTACACACACGTGTATATGCATATGAAAAATAAATATGTGAAAGCATAGGAAGAGGCTTTTAGATAAAAGAAACTAAATATTGGTAGACTGCAGGGGGAAGGGCAATTATTAAACCACTTACCTCCCTTTTAACCTGACTGCAAAGTTGAGATCTGGGTTATATTAACTAATAACACTTTTTATACATCTAAAACATTGCTACGGGTGCCGCTTCTCTCAATGAACAAGTACTATTTCCAAATTCCTACTTTCTGACCTCTGCTCTTGGAGGCTTTATGTTCCTCTGGACACCAGATATTGGCCACCTAATCCTTAAAACCAGGCTTTGAGTGAGGCATGTGGGGCATGCCATAAAAATCATGGTTTCAGTTGATTTTATGCACCAGTGATCCCTGTCACTGTTGTCCTTCCAATTTGGGGTTTATATATTAATCTCAAAGCAAAATTCCTATTAAACCAACAAGTTTCAAGGACAGCAGTGAATTTCTTTTTTGTTACTGGGCAATGCTTTACGAGTTCACTCAATGCTTTGTGGACTGTTTGGTGGCCATGAGCCAGGTGTCGTAGACTAGATCCTTGGCTAGCGTAAATGACTTTCACGCTTACTGCATCATTGATCTGAATGAAACCACAGTGCTGTGTAGGAGCTGAGGATCCAACCTCTCTCTGTAAATCCCAGAGCCTGAGAAATTTTATATATTTCAGTTTTCGTATTTCAATTATCAGTCTGAGAAAAGACCGACTTGTTTCAACCTGCTTACTGCAGCTCTTCTGAAGTGCTGCCGTGAACTACTTACCAGCCAACGTATGCTTAAAGCGAGTGGCCTGATGATCTGGTTGATCATGGAAGTTGTTCTGTAATACATATGGGAGGAGGAGTCCTTTGGCTGTGTCCTTCCAAATTGCTTTCCTCACTGAACTATGCGTTACAATCTGTGCCGCATAGCAGTTGAGACAAAACCAAATCTGATGGGTTTGAATCCTTAGTCACCGTGGCTGAATTTCTGATGCCCTGGAGATGCATTGCAAGAAAAAAAGGCACATAATTTCTAGTTTATTAGTTCTGTTTCACTGGTATTATATTGCTTGTTTGGTCCTAGTTTGCTTAAGTATGCAAAAAGGGGGCATGAAAGTGACATTTATTAGAAATGTGTTGACTGACTTGATAAAATTCGAATTCCAGCACACTGGAGCATTTTCTGGTCTGTGCACAAAGCTGATAGTTTGGCATGGGTTCTGCTATTTTCTACCCAAAAAAGGTTTTCCTATGCTTGTGTTTTCCTATCAAAAATGAAATTTCTAGAGAAAATAGTTACTATAAATTTGGATAGGAAACTACTATGGTTTTTTTCAGTAAACATGAAGTGAATATTTATGGAAAATCTCCTATCATTCGGCTAGCTATTTGTGAACAGCTTGCAAATACAGATAACGGGAACTAATGCAACTCGAGCTTTTTATTCAGCAATCTGCCCAGTGGCAAAACTTATTTTGTTGTGGAACTTAATTTTCATCGTATGCATCGCTAGAGATGATCCCTCAAATTACTATTTTCTTAGGAAGTCCTTGGGGATCAAACCTACCACATTCCACCACCAAACCAGAAATAACTTTGACCATCTGACAAAGCCAGTGTTCATTCATTATAGCATTTTTTTTTTGCGTTCAGCTAGCCCTAGGAAAATAACTGCAGTGGCTTCTGGTTACAGCATAAAGAAAGATCTTTCTCTCTTTTTTTTTTTTTTTTTTTTTTTTTTCCTTCTCATTAGCCTAGTGCAGAAATTTCAATGTGGCTATTCCTGCTGTGACTATACGGTTCGTGGTTCATTACTACAGGAGGGTTTTTCTAGCACATCACGTGTATGTATATTGCAGCTAATTTGAGATTTGTATGGACTTTTTTTATTTGAGACTGCTGCTTCACAAAAAATAATTCAGGGTCTGTGCTATCCATTGCTTGTAAATATTATATTATGGAAATAAGCAATCACTTGTCAGAGTTGCAGACAGCACTGATTTTAATTTGGGATAATACAAATAGCTAGGTACTTCTCTACTAATTTGCACTGTGACCAGATATGTCAACTTTTCATAAACGAGCCCATTCAGTTTGGGGTTGTTTCTGCTTGCTTTGTTTTGGTTTTGAGGTGTTTTGGTTTTGTTGGATAGAGGGATATTATACTCTGAAGCACAAATAAACCCATATAGATAGGAAGAGCTTCAGTCTCCTTAACCTGCTTCCCTTTGTGCTGAAGGGTTAAATATTTGTTGTGATGTAGCAAATAGAGCCGGCATGACTCTAAAGCCCGGTGGTTCTAGTGGTTAGCTGGGAGATAAGGAGACGTCCATCCTTGTGTCTGTGCAGTTCGACCCTTTCTTTACATTAAGCATTCAGCAGAGCAGGACAGAAAGCTGTGTTTCCCTGGCGAATAATCAGATACCCAAACCAGTGGTCTATGAATCCTTTTGCTCCTTTTCTTGGCTCAATGAATATTTAACTCATCCCCGTGAAAGGTTTAGCTCCGGTAGAAAGGGTTGATACCGTTGCCTTTCCTTCCTCAGACTGTCCTGTATCTGGAGGTTTAAATGTTTCCTGTGGCAGGTGGCAGCTTAAATAAGATGAAGGATGGAACTGAGCTCATCTGCTGTATCTTCTGTCACAGGTTTAGTGCTGGCAGTGAGGAATGAGAAGAGAAGACAGAGCAGCACCATCGCCATCTCTTTCCCTGGCACCTTGTCCACCAGATACACTTGCAGATCAGGTGCCAAATGAAGAATGTTCATTTGGAAAATATAGGGCCTGTGGATTTTGAACTGACTCTGCAATTGAGTAGTAGCTAAGGTGGGGAGGAACCTCTGTGTGGATTCATTTTGTGGTGTTTGAACCTGATTTTCTGCCGAAGGAGCTCCTGTCTCTGCCTACTCTAGAAAGAAGAGGAAAATAAGATGGAAATGTCGAGACTGGCTTTGGTTCCGTAGCTCTAAACAAACTGCACTCTAGTTTTGAGTAGTTACGTGCACTGAAATAACTATGTAATACTTTCATAGCTATAGTTAAGTGTGTTTTAAAGCCACTTCCAAGTTGCATTGCCTTTTCTTAGCTGTGGGAGGACAGATTTTTTCTGAAACCTCAGACTCTGGCTAGAACTTCTAATCAACTTGGTTGTTAATTGATCAGGAAGGGTGTACCAAGTTTGTCTGGGCTAGAGTCACTTCAGGGGGAAGACTGAAAGAAGATACTGTGTATGGACAATGAGGAGTACTGTGTCCAGTTTGGGGCTCTCCAGTTCAAAAAAGGCAAGGAACTGCTGGAGAGGGTGCAGCAAAGGGCTACCAAGATGATTAGGGGACAAGAATATCTGTGTTATGAAGAAAGGCTGAAGGATTTGGGTCTCTTCAGTCTGGAAAAAAGATGGCTGAGGGGGAATCTTATCAACACTTAAAGGGTGGGTGTCAAGAGGATGGGGCCAGGCTCTTGTCAGTGGTGCCCGGGGACAGGACAAGAGGTAACGGGCACAGGCTCGAGCATAGGAAGTTCCATCTAAACATGAGGAAGAACTTTCCTGTGAGGGTGGCAGAGCCCTGGCACAGGCTGCCCAGAGAGGTGGTGGAGTCTCCAACTCTGGAGACGTTCCAAACCCGCCTGGACGCGTTCCTGTGCCACCTGCTCTGGGTGACCCTGCTCTGGCAGGGGGTTGGACTAGATGATCTCCAGAGGTCCCTTCCAACCCCTGCCAGTCTGTGACTTTAGAAAGGCTGTTTGATTGCAACGCAGAGATGAGCACGGTGTGTGCAAACAGTGGAGAAACATTCTTCCTTCTCCTGTACAATTCAAGGGCGAAACCTTCACCGACTCAGAGGTGTGTGTTCAGAGGAAGATCCGGAAAGGACAAACTGGAACTTTGCTCACCAGGAATTCCCCTTAGATTTTGTTTTGCTTCCTCATTTTGCTTCCCTGGTGCTGGTGCCTCACGCTACCGTGTAATCTGCGTTATTTTGGCAAAGCCTGTTAATCTCAGTGGGACTAGTATTCAGTATACTTCCATTCGGTGTTTGGTTTGTAGCTGTACCGGTATCGCTATCAGAGCTGAGAGTAAGTAATACATGTTTCAGTTTTCCCAAGCGGGGGAAGGACTATCATTCAGATTCTGTTTTTCTAGCTGTAAAGTTATAGGATGCAACACATCTACTTATACTCATTTGGGATATTAAACAGAGGAAAGGCATTGGAAAACTCTCATACTAAACATTGATCTTGTTGTGATTATTTCATGAAGTGCTTGTAGACATTCCTCTTCAGGATAGGAGTGCTGTGCTGGAATATCGGTCATATGGTAACAGCTGTCAAGCAGACAGGCAGATGCTGTTCGTGTATATAAGAAAAGGCTTGGAAATACTCCAAAAAATTACTGGATTCCTTCTGTGAAACTTCTTTGTTTCTAGTTAGGTTTAGTACTCAGATGGCTGGGACATGATGAGTTATTTTTATCTTCTGAAAAATTAATTTGAATTACTGCATTACGTGTGGTACCTGTGAGCTGTAGAGGAGGGAAATACAACCGCACTCTAAAGCAGAGTGATGTTTGGAAATTTGAAGTGCCAGGCATCTGATCTTCTCTACCTGATCCCACAGCAGTCCATGTTCGCAAGCTGCCCTACAGAAGAGACTTGTACTCCATTCCCTGCCCGCCAAGCCACTGTAAGTAGCAGCAGAGCGGGGAGGTTTTGAGTTGTGTTACTCTCCCTGTCCCCTAAATGAGAGATCGCACACAAGTGAGTCCACTTAAATATCCCTCTTTTCTGGTATTCTTTTGCCTAGCACTTAAATTAGCTATTTCAAGGGTTTTTTTCCAGGGTCAACGTGGAGCATCATGTTATTTAATGATGCAAGTGGACAATACAGAAAGTAGAGAACATGCAATGCATAACTTGGCTTCTGGAAAATAAAGTAGAAGTCTTATCCCCAAATACTGCCATAACCAGTTTATATAGCTCAAATTCCTATACGTTTGTGCGTGTAAGCCTTTTTAAAAAAAAAAAAAAAAAAAGTGGCAGCTTGTGTCTCCTGATGAATGTTACCAGTTAAACACGCTTCTTCAGGCTGGTGCGCAGAGAGCTTTGATTCAGCAGTGAATCAGACCAGAGATAAACATTCATTCCTGGTGTTTGCAGTGCTCTAATTTCTCCACTCGAGGCATGAAAATAAATGACACTAGAGCCCGGGAGCTTAACTGCGAGATGTTTGCAAAAATCTCACTGGAAGGTCTTTTAAATTTGTGATATCCTTACACTTTGTATGCTGACTTCTGTTACCAGCTCATTAGGCTTTCTGGGTTGTCGTTCTCTCTCTGGTGCTGTCTTGCATTAGGTATTTATATAAAGTAATGCTTTAAAAGCCTGGGGTTTAATATTTTTGTAATAAACACTTATATGTATGCTTGTATAAAACTTATGTGTTATATAAATATTCAGATATTTACGTAAAGTTGGGTTGATGTGATCCACGTGTCCTTTCCTACAGGAGAATACTACTACTTGGGTCGTGTGAAATTACCTAACCAGGACAGTTTAGCACGCTTTGTCTGGAAAACACTTCCTATGTGTTTTGAAAAGTATTAGAAATGTGCATATTATCAACTCCACAAAATTTCGATTAAGCACGCATTGCTCTCTACTTGGAGAGGATGCGGGATTTTAATTATTCTTCAGAATAATAGAAACAGATCAATATTTTCTTCAAACCTACCTGTAATCAAAATTCTATTGTTTGGGGCTTTTTAAAAAGGAAAAAAAAAGGTACTGAGGGCTGCTTACTCATGCAAATTCATGTATAATTAAATGCCACAGCACTTTCTTGGAAGTCAAGAGATTTTGAAAGTGAATAATAACGTAGACTAGAGTCCACTGGCAAAACATCACAGCAAGTCACTCCTCTGTTTTCTGCAGGCTTGTGAAAATATTCATGACCCCAGCCAGGTCCCCAGTCTTCCTTATCTTTTATTGCTTTATTCTTACAGACTACAAAAATCCCTTATTTTGCCACTGTGTTTTTCGGAAACCTCTTTCTGACCTTCTGAAGTTTGCAAATGACTGCAACATGTAAATGAAATGGTAATCACCTAACTGTTTATTACCCAACAAATGAGAAATTCAGTTGCATCTAATAGTGAGTCAAGTCACGCTTGGTATTTTAAAGCTTCTCTTTGTGTGTTTGTCTGTTGTAAAACAGTGTATATTCCAGTGGAGGATGCGTCAAGGTTACATTAGAGTGGTTTTGCCCTATTTGAGTTCTTTAGTTCTGTCTTTCATTTGTGTAATGACTCACCCCTACAGTTTTCAGTGAACTTGGAAAAAATGGCATCTTGTTTTGTCTTGTTCACAAATTTGATACATTACTCTATTACAGCCTCAAAGAGATATAGTTCTGTCAAAATCTGCTTTGCTCTACAAAAACAGACCCTGACCCAGAGGTATCACAGTCATAAAAAGATTTTGAGATGGGCTGCAGCACATTTATCTCTATGGCTTGGCTCAGAAAGAACACGCAATTTTCCAGCATCTTCTCCTTTGTTTTTATATGGATCACGACTGAAAGGCCAGGTGCCTAACAAAATGTAGCCTGCGCCTACGTGACGCTGTTCCTGTTGTATTTGGATTAGCTTGTACTGATTGCCTGGGAATTTTGGTGCATTCAAATACAATGACATTTTTTTTTTTCCCCTAAATAACAAGAATAGAAGACACCTGACAGGACAAGGTGGGAAAATATAACGTACAGGGAAATCATACCTGTTAAATAACTTTTTATTAGGTTTCTCAGAAATTTTTATCAAATGGAAATACTGAAATAACATGCTAAGAAATGGGGTCTGTGTTGTGTGTGGGCTCCCAAATTTACTGATGCCTGTACTAATGCCACAACTGATTTTCATCTTGGAAGATCATCAAAGGAAACACCGATGGATTTAATATAAACAATGGTGTATATGGAGACTGCTACAATTGCAAGCCCTCCAGTTCTTTTAATTTTTAAATCAAGATCTACGACACTTAAATAACAATATGTTTTCATTCAGTCAAGAATGATGGCATGATGCAAAAAATATTGAGTGAAATTCTAGGATTCATGTGTCTTTCTGGAATTCAGAATATCTAATACCCCTTATTTCTATGCTTGAAAGGCATAAATTAAGGAAACTGTGAAGGCATGTTAAGAAAATAGTTATTTCTGGGAAGAAGCCAATCTGCATGAGGAACAATGTGCTTGGATTTGGGTGGGCTAAATATTAAATTAGTGATTGTCTTTGGATGCCTGAAAACTGTAGCAACTGAAATTGCTGTAGTTGCAATTGCACAGCTGTCTGATTTGTAAATAATACCCTGGGATTTCTTGATATCACAGCTATTGCTCGCTCTTTCGATTACTAGTCTGTTTATGCGCATATGGAAGATGCAGACAATTTTTCCTATCAAGAAAGCTTCCTTTAAATACGACCTTGCCAGGGATTTATCAGAAGAGGTTACAGGAAAAAATTCTGATTAATATTAGAATCTGTGTCCTGCCTATCTTCTTGAAACAGCATAGCATTGCAGTAGTTTTTCAAATATTATTCCATGCATGGTACATACATTCTCTTTTTTTTTTTTTTGGTTGCAATGTAAAGTCTGTTTTCTTCATAATATGAATAACTGGGGAAAAAAATTAAGGTGGTTTGCTTCTTTTTGATTATTCACACTCTACAGGGATTTCATGGCTAATTTGTGCCACAATGTGTCTGTTCTATGGAGAATGGCTTTCCACACCTATCACGGCAAGCTTAGCAGCTTCTGGTCTGACCTTATTCTTCAGCAGAATAGGTAACAGAGGATTTCAGTATTTGAAAGGACAATAGAGAAGAGGAGATATTTATTCACATGCATTATTCAGCGCAGAAAAGAACAATTGCAGCCCCGCTCTCCTGTGCCCTGAATCACTACCATGTTCAGATACCTTCAGAAGCGAAGTGAGTGTGAAATATTTCGATTGTAGAACACTGTCCACCTCTTCACTGCTGTCGCACTGCCAGGAGTAGGTCTGAGCGATCAGCTGGCTGGTGGGAAGGGAAGAAATGAAATAGGACACAGGAAGGCTGAGGCTATACCAATCCTGCATAGTTATAGAAATACTTTCTTACTTTTTCCAAACAAGTCTCATCAATGTGTCTGGCATGTAAACCGCTTTGCAATAGCAGGAGCTACTTTGAGAGGTCTGCAACGATGTTCAGAAACCTGTTATGTTTAGGTGAAAGCGTCTTCCTCCTCTTCTTGCTGCGTACGATTAGGGCAGTAGTAGTGTAACGAACCAGTATGATGACCATTAACTAAAATTCTAGTCAAACTGATCAAGTCTGAGTGTGAGATAAATATTTTCAGGTCTTGTTTGAGGAAAAACCCTGAAACACAAATAACAGCAGGAAAGGCTTAGGTTCAGAACAAGTCCGAGTGATGTTGTTCAGACATGTGTTTGTGTGTGAGTGGATGAGGGTATAATATACATAGGTCTTTTGGGCACTTTAGAACTTCCTAATTTGTAAGACGCTTAATTTCCTGCAAATACCAGATATCCCCAGAAATGCGTTAGGCGTGTAGCTGCACCAGAGATGGGGTTGGAAACCTCACCGTTGTCTTAAATGGTGCGGGATAAAAACAACCTGTCGTTCTGAAAAAGGGAGGGAGGTAAATTCTCAGCCACTGTGTTTTTCTGTAGGTCACCATATCTGTATCATTAATTTTTGCTTGGATTTGCTAAACAGTGCTACCTTGTTCAATCGAACACAATGACTTCTTTCTTGTACCTTTTTTTTTTTTCATGTTTTCCTGAAATAGCAGAGATTTCTCAAAGTGCTGAATTGGAGTAGTGACATTAGTAGTGATGTTGAACTCAGTTATTTGTGGAAATAGAGTATTTGAGTTTGAAGATGCTGCTGTGACAAATACCCTGGGAACTTTAGTATCATTTGTCTAAATCAATGAAGGTGCACATATTTCGTTACTAAAATTGTAACAGAGCTGTCGGAAACCAAGTGAAGAAAACAGTCTTTCAGATAAGTGTATAAAAAATCCCGGATGCATAAACAGATTTTTGGGTTTTGCAAAACTGTGCAGGAAATCTGAGACTGACAAACATTCTGCTTTCTACCCGTGTTGGAAGAGCTGAGGTTGGGCTCATTTTCCTTTGCGCTCCTGCAGTTCTCCCCGTGCTTTGCATAAGTTTTGTAGTGTACTGATATTGTCGTTCCCTGACGGATTATGCGTATGAATGAGACAAGATCTGCAGGAGAAGTAATATCAGATATGGTTGGAAAAAACAAAGTTTTGCATGTACGAGATTGAATTTTTTTTTTTTAAAAATGAGCCTGTAAAATCTCTTTCTCGAACTATCAATCAGCATAACAAAATATACTACCTCATCTTACAAAACCCCCCATTTAATCAAGTTTCTGTGTCAATTGGAATTTTTAAGATAATCTGTAAAAAAGCAGACTATGGTAAATATATACATAAGAGCCCGGGATATCATTATTTTGATCTCAGTGGGCCTTAATGGTTTTGTACCACAGTTAGTTTCAAAGTATATGGTAAGTGTATTACTAACTCTGTATACTTTCCTTAAATAAATGGAGAGAGAAATAACTGCCTGTCCCAGCTTTACGAGGGGTATTGTGGCATATTTTCTGCATTATTGTTGTTCTGCTGGTATAGCATAATGACTTTGGGGGGCTGGGGTGTAAAATTAGCTTTGCCCTGAAAGGTTTTAATTTGAGATGCCTTGCATGCATTTATCTGAACTATATCATTTAGATTATGTGCTCTAATATCTCTGCTGGCCAGTAGATCTTGCAGCCAGAACTCTGGGTTCTGGTAGTATTTTAGTTTTCATAGAAAAGGAAGAAAATGTGTAAGAGTATGTCTGAACAAGGTATATCCAAGGATGAACCAAGTCTAACAAATGCTGAGGGATGTGTACGAGCAACATGTGCCACCGTACTCTGGTGACTCAGGTCAGTGGAATATTGCTTATGGGAAGAGCTTGAGTTCAGCTAATGTGTCTCTTCCTTTGTAGTTCAATTCTGGCTCAGGCAACAAAAAGGAGGGTAAAATGAGAGAGAGAATAAAACTGTCTCTAATCAACTCCATGCTGCTTTCTGATCTGCAGGTGTTAGTGAAAATACCTATGGTATATGATGAGAAAGGGCCTGCCTTCCTAATTATTTTGTTTCCCCTCCTTTTTCTTTTAAGGGTTTAGTTAACTTAGGGCACGAGAAGAAAAGATATGAGACAAAAAGCAATTATAAATAATAAATAATTCCTTATTAAGTCCTCCGACTTAAGAGTACCTCCCCCTTCACCCACACAATTTTTTCTGTGGTAGGTTTTCTATATAAGGCCAGTATGGGGAGAAGAAAGGATTTTTGTTGTTTTTTTCTAGCTGCTAGCTGTCACAGCTAATCAATATGAACAACCCCCAATCAGGCTCGCCCCAATATAGGGGAAGAATTGAGTTTTCAATCTTTTCGTATAGTCAAAACCAGGCAAAGCAATTGCATTCTGTGATGGCAGAAGATTGAATTTCTTATCGGGATCAGACAAGATAGTTTTCCTGCCTTCCAGAATGATGTAGAAACTATCGTGTCCTGTTTTATAGGTTATGATTATTTTAAAAGCTTATACTGCTTATTTCTATACATTGTGTGAAAACAGAAGGATTATGGATCTTTGTATGGAGTTCCCCATAGGAATAGCTTCCTGGTACTGCTGCTAATTTGTTATGTGGAGTGCTTTTTCCCTATTATTAAGTGAAGAACAAGCAAAATAACTCTCTTAAAACTTTACTGCAAAATTAGGTATAATTCCACAACGCAGTCTTTTTAAAAGAGAACTGACGTATGTGACTCATTCAGGTCGTTTAGATGTTACTGTGGTAATTTCTTTTTCCTGTAGTTATTTGTCTTGAATACCTGGATCTCAGTTTCTCTTTTAAGACTGTAAAGGAAGGTAAAATTCTCCATTTTAAAAAAACCCAAACAAACAAAACAAACCAAACAAAAACACCCAAAACAAAACCAACAAGCCACAAACTTTTGGTATGGTTATCTCTATTTTTAATTCATATCTTTTTCCAGCCATGAAGCTTCTGTATTATTTTTGTATCAGTTTTCTCTCTGGGACTTAGATGATGCGGTGGAGGAGAGGTCAGCATCCAAAGTAGCAACAGCAATAAGAGCAGTATTCTGTGGGGTGGGGGTAGAGCTGTTAAGTCCAATAGCAGAACGTTTTTTAACCCATTTTCTCTTTGAATTGGAAACCAATGAGACTGTCTCATTGGCTGTACAAAGGTAAATTTGATTTGATTTATTTATTTATTCTGAAACTGTCTCAATCTCAACAGCAGTAGTTGTTCTTAAAGGCCCTCCAGCTGTTGGTGTCCTGGGAGTGGGTGGCTCTTGGGCAGCCTGAAGGGTCACTTGCTCACAACAGAATCATTCGTCTAACTTTTGTGGTGGAAATCCCGAGGCACAGAGCAGTTCTGTGCCTGGGGTCATGTAGCAAATAATCAGCAGAGAGGGGAACAAAATAAAGAGCTCCAGACTCTCATGTGTTTCAACCACTAAATCATTTCTCCTGCAAGAAGCCAAGAAAAGTTTAGTCCTTCCATTTGGTACCCAATCTGTGTTCTCCCTGGCTCCCTACTCTCATATAGCCTTGCTACCACATACCTTCAGCTTTCACACTCCACACCCCAGTCACTTTTATCCTCTTTTCCGTCCATGTGGTAAGTGGGGGCCTTGTCCTCTGCACCGCAGTGTGCCCCAGTAGCGGTGCAAGGTGATGCCATTAGGATGCTTAGCCTTTCTTTGAATCCCTGGGTTGGCTCCCTTTCCCACCATGGTAAAAGAGAGGTTTCTTTTCCATCCACAGTAGTCCTTCATAACCCTTGTGCTTGCCTGTGTTATTCTCTCCCTCTCTCTCTCTTCATCTGCTCAGGGATACGAGCCTCATCCAAAGCTTGCTTGGATTCTCACTTATCACCTTATCTCTTATATCTCTATCCTGTAAATATTCAGATCCCTCCTGATCAGCTACTCTGCTGGATACTATGAGGCTGCAAAAACTCAGAGCGAGTCTAGAGAACCATTTTTTTTATTTGTTTCTTTTTTGTGCCTTAAATTTCTCTTATTAGGGCCACTTTTATTTTTTTCTACCTGTTTCTTCTCCTTTGTCTCATTCTCTGTGTTTGTGACTTCTAAGTGTATTATTTTTTAGCCCCTGGCTTCTGCTGGTCTTTCCAATCCTCCCTTCATTTGGAAGCAGCAACGCCTTCCAGTCAAGTTATACTGAGAATAAAACCAGCTCCTGTGGCTCCTTGAAAAGATAAAGTTTTGGCAACGGACAGGCCGTCTTAATTTGTAGTTCAAGGGTGAATGGATATACTGTAAGTACATTTGAACTTCATTTTTTTCCTCAAAGAACAGTGGGGAGAAGAAATGTGCTACAACTGAGGCTGAAGTTAAAAACATTAAATGCCTGGACGAAATATTGGTAAATATCCCTCATTTCCAGTTGGCTTTGAAACTGAGTCGTTTGGGGTTCCTGGAGCCCCAGACTGACTGTCACTAATCTTCTAGCCTTTGTCTCCGAATAACTTGAACTCCTCTAGTCTGCCTTCCTTTAAACTGGAGCTTGTAATGCTCCCCCCGGATCATATGTAGTGGGTTTTCCTTATCTGCTCAAAATACTCTCCAGGTGCACCCTTTTACTCAGTGCTTCAGCTCATCTGTGTAGTGTGGTTTTTTCCCCCCGCCGTCTGTACCCTTAGAAAGACCAAATGCTTCTGAAATTATTCATTCTTTTAAATTATTCATTCTTTTAAAAGATTAATGGAAAGGCAGTGTGTGTTTGTCTCTGCATCTGCTTTCTGTATGTGTGTGTATATATGTGTGTGTGTATATATGAAGATATATTTTTTTTAAAAAGTGGATGAGGTGTCGCAGCACCACTGTACATCGAAGGACAGTAAGTCAAACAGCTCGACTGTCCCCACGCTACCGTGCCTGCAGAAATGCTTGCTTACCTGGCACCAAGGCATCACATAGGCCCTGTAGCTGCTTTTTTTTTTTGGAAACTAATGGACACTGTTGCGGTTGGCTCTTCTAAATCAAGCACCGACTGTGTGCTATTGTGGTTGACAGCCAAGGACTAAAATTCACTAGTAACTTACCCGAAGGGGAATTACCAGAAGACTCTATGCCTGGTCACGCACAGCTCCGTCCTGTTTGGGGTGGGGTTTGTTTGGGTTTGGTTTGTTTGGTTTTTTTTGGTATATCCAACAAAATAATATCTGGGCACCAGTACTCATAAAGATAAATGATGAGCATGAAGCTTCAACCATGAAGCTCACTTGACATAATCAAGCCCTTAATAACCTGTGGTCCCTAATGAACCTGGTGAACTGAAATGCTTAGGGACATCGAAGTGTTGCACTGCCTGTGGAGCAGAATGGCTGAGGAGGGCCGAGTTGAGGAGTACGTGAACTCTAACTTTGCCGCGCTGTCAGGCATGTTATTTTATTTGATTTACCACATGCCTTTGAAAAATAAACCGTATCTTGCCATATCTGTTGAACGCTACAAAGATACTGCCCAATTTCTTTATATTCAACAGTTTTTAGAAGTCTGGACACCGTTATTAGATACAGCCCTCCATGAATGTCTCAGTAATGTTATGTCATGGCCATAGGAGTTTTTTGTTTGATATTCTGCTGTGAACCCGTTGAAGGATTGTGTTTTCTCCCATTTGCATTGTCCTAGCATCTTATTTGTACTTGGCTATTCTTTATGTTACAGATTTTGAATTCTTCAGCTTACCTGTGACATACATTCTTGGTCCCTCATACAAATTTAAGTTGAACTGTATTCCGTATTATTTTTTAGCAAAGCTGAACGTATTGTGCAATATGAGATTTCCTGGGAAATAACTGTCTGCTTACTTCTGCATCACCTACAAGGCTAACAACCACTGCATTTCTGTCCTTTTCTGTAGGATTCATAAAGATAATGAAAGTGCTATTTCAAGAATAGATTTCCAAGGGACTTTCTTTAGAATAGCCTTGATTCAATTATACTTTGGCGTTTTCCATTTCCATTTTTTGTTAATCTATCAATTAACTGTTTATTAATGAATGTAATAACAATTTCAGTCTGCATTTATTACAGTGCAAAAATTATTGTCGTACAAGACCAGATTTCTGAACACATTAAGACACTTATCTCCACCATAAACACTAATTCTGAATCAGAACAACTCTGAAATTAAGGCTGAATGGGTATTCTTTACTGATTAAAACAACCCTTGGAAGCTAAGTGATTTTCTTCAAAGCTTATTTCTTCCAGCATAAGAACAGTGAAATTTCCACTGATTGGAGGTAAAAGTAAATTAGAATGCCCTATTCTGAATTAGCTTAGCTTGGAATCAGACTTCATTTATTGCTTTAATTACACTAATATTAATTAGTTGAAATAATATTCTTCTCTAAAATACTCTCCTATTTAGGTCACTAACTCAGCAAAATGATTTTCATCAACCAAACATATTTCAGAGGGAAAAAACTGAGCTTTGTTTAACAAAACCTGTTTGTTCTAATGTGTCGGCATCTGTTTGCCTAGCGAGGAGGGATGGGGCATTCCTACCAGGAGACACCTCTTAATATAAAGCAGAAGTGCAGTTTGTTTTTAGCTTTTTATTTAAAGGATCTTTTCTGCAACGGGTAAAGAAAAATAAGAATGAGCATGGTATATCTATAATAAAAACCTAAATTTTGACACCTTTGGTTTAGTTCGTGTGTCTACATGCCAATGTTTGGGTTGGTCTGCACGTGCTTGATGTTGGTGATGCTCACAAGTCTTTAAGACGCATTGACCCAGACCCACTGTTAAGGCGATATATCTACATGGCACCCAAGTCAGAGATGATCGCAACCTCCCAGCCCAGTAGAGGATTGGAATTAGATCATGACTTTCTATGCCTGCTCCTGGAATTGTTTCATAAGGGATGAAAAAGCCTTTTGCCAAAAGCAGCTGAGATATTTTTTTTTTAAAGAAATAAGAATGATATAAAGTTGCTGAAAGATGTTTAGGGAAATTTTCAAAACCATTTAAGTGCTTCCTTTTTTGAAATCTTATAATGTGCCTCCTTCCTTTTAAAATCCTATTAAATAAATTCTAAGGTTGAAGATAAATGATAAAATACTGATTAAAACTGGCCTTCCACTTGGCTTTTTTGATGTTTTCTTCAGCTCCAGGTGATATTTTTTTCCTGTTTAATGGCAGAGGATTATAACTGCATGAAAAAAACCCATACAGTCAAATTGATCTGGTGCCTTTCAAGCTTTCATTGAAACTGCTTCTTCTGATATAGCTAGCTAAGAGCCTGGGGAAAAGTAATGAAAATTCATCGTACAAAAAGCAGATTCACTTCTGTAGTTTATATGTATTATGGAGTATGCTCTCTGGGAACTGTTGAGAGCGGTTGGATTGCTCTGGCAGCAGAGACGTTGGGCTCTGCTCTGTGTGGGCTCTTTGGAGCCCAAGAAGTTGTTGCTTCAGGGTATCAATGGGTGATCGATTTCATTATTTGTTAGTAGTAATATAACTGAGTGTTATATTTTCTTTAAAAGTAGGGAAGCTGCTGATTGATCTGTCATGCTGTGTGGGCTTCCAAATGTCTTCTGCTTCTAATGAAGAGTGTGACGTGACACTTTGATATAGGATCATCGCAAGACAAATAAAAGTAGGACTTTTTTTCTCGATAGAATAGAATGGGTCAGTCTGTCCTACCTAGCAGCTTTTTCTTTTTTTTTTTTTTAAATTAAAAAAGTATTTATAGTATGTACTTTCTTCCTATGCATAGTTGTGGGCACTATTTGAAATAGGTTACTGGGCCATTCTTGTGCTAAGAAAGTAAAATACAAGCTGCTTCATCTCTTCGATGCGTTATAATACCTGTACTGTCATGAAACTGTAGCAAATTACAATTTTACAAAATATAAAGGTACAAAGTGAGAGCAGGTGTTCTTGTAATCATATTTCAAGCTGAAAACTTAATAAAATTACTTTGGGAATGTAAATTGCGTAAAGAAAAACATTAATACACTTCCTATGTTTGGGAAAATCAGCAATGGCAAATAGATGAATTTATAATTTCGAGGAAGTTTCAGTAAACAGACTTAACTTTTAGGGGAACCATATTGGATTATGAGAACCAAGTTTGTGATAAAGTGGCATTAGCGTTATGTTCTCTTAAAGTGTTACTGAAGAGCAGCTGATGGAGAAATCCTCATAGTCACTTCATCTTTATTCATGTCTTTTTCGAAACACACTGTGCTGAGCGTAAAGGTCAGCTTTTTTACTTTGAAATGATTGAAATCCAATTAAATATGGTGTTATAATCAGAAGAAGAACAAGATGTACTTTTCTCTTTCTGGGATCCCATCCTATTTCTAAAAAAGACCATAGTTTACAGCACAAATAACTGAATGAATAATATTGTTTCCTATTTTTTTTTGAATTAAAATTCTCTATGTGATGGTTCAAGAGGTTTAACTTCTGAGACCTTCACAACAAATATAAAGTGCATGAGACCACAGTAGAGGGAAGTGGCTGGATTAGTCCCTTTGTGCGGTGGAGCCGGGATGAGCTGTTTTGGTTTATAACCAAACTTTTTCATCCATCCCACTGATTTCTTTCTACTATTACTGTAAGAGAAAATAGTTGTGAGCGAACTCAAGCAGTTCAACCAAGTGTCTTGGCAGCAAAACCCCCATGAAAGGAATCATTCAGAGCAGGTTTATAATTTGTTCTGCCCCAAAGAATATTTTAGGAATAAAAGAGATACTTCCCCGTGAGAAATTGTGAGCATCTGGGCATTTTTAAGAACCAAATGTATAATTTCAAGATTAGAGATGAGATTTGTCTCAGTACTATCTAAATGAAGTAATATTTTTGTAATTTTGATGACATTGTAAATATTAATTAGACGCATGATTCTGTTTAGACATTCTTGAAAAGCTGAATTGCAGAAACTGCAATCCTTTTATTAATTGGAGCACTCTGATTAATAGAGATAAGTCGAGGTCAACGCTGTTTCTGAAAAGTGTCGTAAAAGTATTTACAAATATTCAAAAAATCACACAACAACTTTCCTAATACTGGTGACTCTTCTCTGTCAATCATGTTTAAAGCAAATTATCCACTAGAAGATTTGGTATGTACAGGACTGTTCACACGTGCGGTATACACAGCTATTTTGTTGGAGGGGACATCCAATTACGTCCATATATACTACTGCATTACGTTATACACAGTATCAGGAGTAGAAATAACATAGGGTTAATTTTTGGTCTATTTTTTTTTTTAATACACTTCAGATCACAGCTGGAGCTACAGTTGTTCAGGATGGTAGGAGAGAAAATAAATTTCTCGTCTTTGGGAAAATTAGTAACGATTTTTGTGGGAAATAACGGGCCTTTTTTGAACTATACCTATTATTTTTTTATTTGATTTAATTTTCAGTTCTGAACAAATAGCCGAAAACTAGCTGCTATTGGAAAAACCACTGTAGAAATGGCCACCAAACGCTGCAGTGATTCAGACCTTCTTTGTGAATGATTCCATCTCCAGTATTCCTCTATTTCATCACTCGGCATTCTTATTTTAAATGTAACTCATGATGATGAGGTAAAAGTAGTTACAGGGAAAGATGCTGGAGGAGTTAATATTGGAGAGCTACAAGCTCATGCAGAAAGAGTCCTTGTTGTATTGCCAGATAAGACCTTCCCTGGAATGTAATAACTTTGAAATTACCCTGCAGGAAGGAATACCACCTGGATTACCGAGCATAAGTAAAACTTTACAGTCCAATATCTGGATTCAAGAAAAGAGGTGGAGGTAGCAACAGATGTGTAGTAACACTATCCTTCTACTGTGCATAAAAGAGCCACAAAAATTACTGTCTGGAACAAGGCAGCGATCCCAAACTGCTTTATGATGTCCAGTCCGGTTATAAAGAAAAAACACCAGCTTTAGAATGGACAAACTTTTAAAACACAGAGATGAAGAAATTAAAAAGATTTTCACTGAGGAAGATAAGTAATATTACATACTTTCTTTTGGTCTCTTCGTCATTAAGTAGTTAATATTTTTTTTTTACATGAAAAAATTTGTTCTTAATAAATGAAGTGACACTGCTTAAAATTGAAAATAAAATTAAAAGGTGCTCTGAATTAAATATGGAGGAAAAATTGAACAAAGAGCACATGCAAAAAATACAGTGATCAGAGTTCTTTATTACTCTGGCAACTAAGAAAATAGAGATATTTCTGTGTCTGTTTAAAAAAAAAAAAAAAGGTAAAAGAAAAAGGCTTTGAGAACTGTGGAAAAAACGAAGCAAAAGAGCCATTTCTTGTCTTGAGACTTTTGAATCTTCAAACGCTTTGGCTTGAAAAAGTTTTCTCCCTTGTGACAAGCAGGCAGACAAGAACCGGAGCAAGGGCTGTGTTGGCCTAATGAAAACTGAAGTGCGGCTCCATTTACAGTACATTGAGAACCGCTGAGAGATTAATGCAAAGATTGTACAGGGCGTTGCTGAAACGCCGGCCAGGCACTCCTGGGAGCAGCAATCAGCTCCTCGGCGCTCACCTCGCTGCAGAAGGAGAGCCCGAGTGTTCTGCATTTGAAGACGCATGTGTTCATCTTGGCGCTCCGGTGCGAGAGAGGCAGAGAAGACGACAGCGAATTTGTGATCGCTGCCCTACCTCTGCAGGAAATAAACCCCCAAACCTGCAGCAGTGAAGATGTAAAGGTGCCTGGGGTTTCTCTGTAGCCCTCGCCCAGTGGGAGAGGGTGGTGGGGAGGCAGGGATGCACCCACGCCGCACCATTCCCGTTCTGGAGTGAGGTCCATGAAGCCAAAGACCAAGTTTTTCCCACTATTGCAATTAGCCCTGTGCCAGTCTTGGTTCACTTGTACCGCTGTGGGCTGGTACAATTAGATATCTGCATAATAGCTTCCTAATAATAGGAAATTATTCAAGCTGGACAGCTAGCATTTCAAACTTGACTAAATCTTGTATGCTTAATAGAGAATAATTCAGCTATGCAGGGTTTGAAATGAAAGTGTTAGATAAATCGGAGATAATGGGACAAGCTAGATGTCGCAGAGTACCTGTATCAGCTTTCTCAAATGTGGCGGTAGTTATCTTGACAACAAGTATTTGGTATCTCTTGTTTATAAATAACCAGGATCTGAAAAATCTGTCTAAATGGATTGGCATCTTCGGGACAACATTTGTATTTATGTAATCGCTGTCAGACATACAAGACGTGAACTCAATATACACTTTAACTTTCTCTGTATCTTTTGCATTCATCCATCAGAAGAAAAACAGCCTCCCCGCCCACCCCCGATGTCTGCTCTGAAATGTAAAAGACCCATTTGTGCACCATAGCCATGTATTTATTTGTGCTTCTCTGACAACTTTGCAAACAGTCCGTGTTCTCTGGGTGACTCCCTGGGGAGCCGGAGGATGATTAGGAGCAGGATTTTACCAGTGGGAAGAGCGAGGCAGAGGCAGGTGAAGCATCTCCCCTGGTGCTGCGCGGGAGGTTTCTGGCAGAACTGGGAATAAAACGTAGCTGTCTTCGCTCACGGATCCCCGCGGCATTCGAAACATCAGTGCGCACATGGGAGCATTACACGCTAATGTGACTGACAGTTAAAATAACCCGCTGATTTGCAGGCAAGCGTTCAAGTAATGCGTCGGTCTGATGGGTCTGAAATTTAACAAATTTAAAAGGTTTTCTATTGTATTCCCCTCCCCAAGGCTTCCAGACTCGGTCTTCTATTTCCAATTTACTACTTCAGACTTCTGTTGAAAGCAGCATAGATTTTTATTATGAATGAGCAGTTCTGGGGATTGAGAACAGCCTTTGGAATGTTTCCTCCTGTATGAACTTAATGGGCAATATTTCTGACTGTGCTTCCTGAACAAGGACGTTGCATGTTTGATTAAACTTTATGAGGGAATTGCAAAATAAATTGCAAAATACCTTCTGTGATACATTCCTTCCCAAAAAAAAAAAAAGGGAAATCAGAGTGAAGTGGACTTTGTGGGATAAATTCTTGGCTCTGCCTGGAATGGGTTGAAAAAATAATAAAATTGGGGGATGGATGAAGCGTCTTCCATGTGAGTGCCAGTCCTTGGCCCGTTTGCTGTTGAGAAGATGAGAGCAGTTTCTGATTTGAGGTCTTTTTGTTTCTATCTGCTCAGGTTTGGGGATCACTGAAGTACCCTTCAGACTACCCAGAGCGGGATCTCTGCGCAGCCGGCTGCTTAAATGGGCTTTTCATTCTGTTTGCCGGCTGAGCGGCGAAGAAGCCATCGCAGGGTGAATACCTGGCCCATCAATTCATCACATCTTTACTGGAGTGTGCACCTTGAGGTTTTAGAGACATGTTAATGTTAATGATCTGCCATTTTTCATTATGACAAATGAAAACCCTCTGCATGGAGAGCTTGTCTGAAGAGCGAGTCTCTGAAGGAAAGCCTCAACTCAGTGTTTCACATTTGTTCTCCCTCGCTGATTCCCAGACAAAATCTATTCAATTTCCATACAAAAAAACCATGACGTTGTGTTTTAACTGTGAGCCTCACCTGAATCTAGGAATCAGTCCCCAGGCTACTGGTGTTATGGATGAACGATGACGATAAGGACCGTGGCAGAAGCACTGGTAATTCTGATAATCACGTTAAAAAGAGAGGAGGCCAGCTCGTTCCTCCTCAGCCAGCCTGGCTCTGCAGAGCAGGCAGCAGGAAGAGCTCATTTGCTGTTTTCTATAAATAAAGTAATTACAGAAGGAATAGAGTGATAACTTGTAGCAAATCATAGATTCACGTGTGTGTGTGTGTATATATATATATATATGTGATCTTTCTGTTCACAAACTGTTTGCAGTTCATGTTTTTGGGGTTTGGGGTTTTTTTTGTTAACCTGGGCTTTTTTGGTGTGGGGTGATTGTTTTTTTTTTCCCAGATTACTTCCAAATAATTTGACTGATTCTTGCTTTATTGACGTGACCTTGAAATGAGGTTTTTACATGGAGAAAATTCTTCTGCACCTAGTTAAGATGTCTTTTTTTTTTTTTTTTTTTTTTGCAAGCATATGCATTACAACTCGATATAAAATTTTCCAGAGCAGTAGCTGAGGTGATCATCCTGATCCAGAAAAGCAGAGGAACGTGTGCCTGAGCTGGTGCTGGTGATCATATTATCGATTGGACTTGGAGCTGAAATTAATTATTTTGTTGAGCAGAGGTCTGTGAGAATGTTTTATAATACTATTTGCAGCTGCAGGGATTTTATCACATTGTATGGAAAATAAATATGTGGGTATCAGACAGGTCGGTACCAGTCAATGCTGTTTAATGTGCTGGATAATACTTTGCAGTTATTTTTCAACAGCTGACCACATGTTGCTACTCTTTCGAAGCATTAACTTGTTCCGAAAAGCTGTGATCAAAGGGAAAAACCTGTATGACTGTTAAAAATACTGGTCTAGGGCTCAGGAGAATGGAGTTCTTTTCATAATGATACTCTCCTTCACTTTTTCTTTCCCGAAAACAAAGATCATTCTCCTCTGTGATCCATTTGGCCACTTACTGATGAAAAGTGATCTTTAAGGGCTCAGAAGTTAAGACTGCTAGAAAACTATGCAGAATTTACAATTTCTTATGACAAATACAATGCATGTCCATAAGATACATTTCCCAAAATTCTGGAACTAGTAAAATTTGTGAAATCCACAGGCATCAGAAACTTAGCCATAATCTTTTCTCAGTTCTGCAGAGGGGGAGATGGATGCATGGAGAACTGGAGGTGGTTTTCTGACGTTATGCTTCAGGGGCCTGACATCCTGAAATTAGGTAGACTTTTGTGTTAGATATATCAGAATTAGAATCTGTTTTTATCACTGGATTTAGCAAAATCCGTAGACAGAAGTTCAATTCGTGGCTCTTGAGGTTTCTGACTACAAGGTAAGCTTTCACTCACCGGTGATGGCCAAGTAGTTTGACTGGAAAAATCCCCAAATGATGCTGACTGTGCCGCACAGCCTCGTTGCAATGGGCCGCTTCAAGGACTCGAGTAAATTGCTCTGTTGTACTTTGCTGTGATGGCTTGCCCTCTTATTAGCTTTGTCACTTCACCTTGATTTGTTTCTGAGTTTCTGTCTGCAGTTAAAAATCAATAGACTTTTTTTCTTCTTGGCTTTCAAAACATCATAAATAAAATTCATTTCTTAAAATAGGTGCCCTGTGCTTTCTGAAATAACACCACAACTGGATGGGGGGAAAAAAACCCGGAATGCTAGTAGCGCTTCGAAGTTTAAATATCCATGCTCAGCCTCCTTTCCTGTCATTCAATGCCTGTTTATAAAACCTTGCTTTACAGTCTAAGCACTGAATCTTTGTGGGTTTGGGGTTTTTTTTGGTGGTGTTTCTTCTTCTGTCTGGGTTCATCATACTATTTGTCCAGTCGTAGTTTCAATAATCTCGTCTTCATCAAGTCCTGCTCACTGCATAGAATTAAGAGTCCGCAGTTGTAATAAGAATAAAAATGCGCTGCTTGTCTGTAGCAGGTATTTGCGCAACAGGTAGCCAAGCGTTTTTATCTCCATGCTACTGATAAACTGATTTGACAAAGATGGCACTTCAGTTTATTGGCAGAACTGAGAAAAAAGGAAAAGGGGAAAATACCCAAATCAGCTCTGTGTTTAACCAGTAGCCCAGGATGCCAGACAGAGTATGGTTTAAAATCCAGATTTTTCAGTAGAAGGAGAGCTGGGTTCCTTGTGCAGTGGCTGTGTGCGTAGTCACTTAGCTACTCTGATTTTACAAATACCTGTGTACTTGTTAGATCCTGCTGAGAATAACCATCTCATAGGTGGAAAAAAAAGTGTCATGCAAGGAATGTTCCTTGGGCATTAAACCCGTGCAAGACAAAAGGAGATCGAAGGGTCTTATGGAGTCGGGCTGTTTTGCATAGCGAAACGGTGGCGATAGTTCAGAGAGCAGCCAGGTTGATACTGAGACAAAGATTATGTGAAAGAGCAGCCAGACGGTGAGGGGTGGCAATGGGGGTGACCACGAGCAGCGGTCCACGATGGACAAACGCCATGGGGAAGGGAGAGCCTTCCTCCAGCACCAGCTTTTGAAAAGACTGGGTCTTTTCCTGTGGCAAAGCCACCACGTTATTTCCTCTCAGCATCAGTACTGCCTTTCTTAACTATTTTTGTAAATGAGGTTTTTCCAGCTAAGATAATTTCCTTGAGAATTTTCTGGTTGGCTATAATAGTTTTCAAACTCTAACCACATGCTAGTGAAAAAAAAAATAAAATCAAAACATGAGTGGAAATATGAAAAAGCATTGTATGACCTTTATTCCCCATCACTAAAATATGTTTTGTTTTCTGCACTGGAAGTGCAATTCACTGTCAATGAGAAGTCTGTGATTGTAGCCCCATGGTATACATCTAATTACAGTATGACAATGCCTTGTTTTTAATATAATTGTGGGAAATTTTAAATAGGATTGAAATTGTAATGACTGTTTAAAAAAAAAAAATCAAACATTAGATTAAAACAACTTGTTTATTCTTTCATTCTGTTTTCCCACTGCATCTTCTGTTTTTCTGATGTAGTCATATATGTAGATAAAGAAAATGAAAATCTGTTTTCCGTTCCAGAACATATATTCCTTTTCAGTTGCCTAGATATCTGGAAGAAATTACTAAATCAGTCTTTTAACTGTTTTGTGTATTGAGCAAATGAAAAGATTTTAGAATAAAGTAGTCCTGAAAAGCACATGACAAAAGTTTTCACTTAATCAGAAAAAGTCTGCAGTGTTTTGGCATTCCCTATATCTCAAGCTTATCCTAGAATAGAAGACAGTGTCCGTTTAATGGCTGTGCTGGAATGATCCTGTGGCTGTGAGCGTAATTCAGTAATCCCATGAGTGTAATTCAATGATTTTGCTGGAAACTACTGGATTAGAATCATAGAATCATAGAATGTGTTGGGTTGGAAGGGACCTCTAGAGGTCATCTAGTGCAACCCCCCTGCAGTAAGCAGGGACATCTTCAACTAGATCAGGTTGCTCAGAGCCTCATCAAGCCTGGCCTTGAACGTCTCCAGGTCTGGGGCCTCCACCACCTCTCTGGGCAACCTGTAGGTTTTGTAGGACGTTATTTAAGCAGGTCCAGCGGAAAACTTTAAGTGTGGTGTAGGTTGGGCCAGGTATGTGCTTTTGAAGTGACTCCACTAATTGTCCCTATCGCTGGGCTGTGGTCTGCACCTCCTTTGCTGACCTATCAGACTTTGTTTCTGTTCCTGCCATACCTTGGTTGCATTTCATGTGCCGGGTCCTCTCAGGAGCCTGGCTCACTGGAGAATGACACCTCTTAGCATGCAGTCATAGACCTGAGTGGCCAAAGGGAGTGACATGGTCCCATCAGGAAATACGATGCATAGGGGAAGAAAAAAACCAACCATGCCAGGTTACTTCTGTGGACTATGCCTTTTATAAGACAGAAAAAATACCGTCAAGACTCGTCAGAAACAAAACGTGATGTTTATGCTTGACTGAAGAACTGGAACACGAATATCAACATCTTATAGCAGTTGAAATGCAGAATGAACTCTCTGTAAAAGAAAAAATTTCTGGAGTTAGTGTTCCTGATAAAATATTTAAAATTGCACATTAAAAAAACAACAACAGCAAACTCCAAAAATCCAACCAACCGACCAAACCCAAAGCAGTAAAAATTTATCACAGTAGAGAAGCTGTGATAAGTTATGTTTTTTCTTTCCTTTTTTTTTTTTTTTTTGAATGATTGTGCAGGGTAAGACTGGATTGATGTGCTTAATGCCCCCCTCGCCCCCAAAAGGTAATGTTAAGAACACGTAGGAGAAGCTTCATTTACTGATGTTCTTGAGACCACAAAGGACCAATCTGAGAACTTTACTTGCTCGAAGTAAAAAGGGGTGGATAAATTCTTAAAAATAGTAAATTAAACCATTTGCTTATTTTAATTAGATCGTTAAAGATGTGTAAAATCTTCTTCTCTGAGGAGGTCTGCATGTACTTAACTTCGGAGAATCCTTCTTAAGTAAAATGAGTCCTTAATCAGCAATGCAAGGAGTCTAAAGTAATCATCAGGCAACTACTTTAGGCTTTAAATCCCTACTTGATGATGCTTTGATCCACAGTAAATATTTAAATAAATGGCGACGTAGGTATTTGTTGTCCACTTCTGAGGAAAAAATTAGGTAGCTCAATGTGTCATAGCAAAGCTGAAATACAGTGGGGTTGCCTGTAAGCAAAGGCTTTTGCAGATGTTGCACTAAGGGGAAAAAAAAAAATCAAGATGAAGACTAGAAATAGGAAAAGCATAAAAGCACAGTGCACCCATCATAATATACCCCTTTTCTCCTTCATATCCTCTCTAAGCACCCCCAGAACAGAAATTAACTTACTGATGGGACTCCGTAAGGTAACTTGAGAAATTTCATCCAATACTTTTCTATCATGTATAAAAAGGGAGTTTATTGAATTTACCATACTGCTCTGTGCCTTCCCTAAAACAAAATAATAGTCCCTGTCCCTGATCTTCTATTAGATAAGGGTGTGCTCAAGCCACTGCTGAGCTTCGCTGCATTCACAAAGGTGACCCATGAAACAATTAAGAAAACCCTATATAATATGCTAAGCGCAATTTGAGAAGTAGGTTTGCCCAATGCACAGAGCTTCCGGACGGCCCCGATGCTGCCGCCTTGCCACATCCTAATCTTTTCTTTCCTAAATTGACAGGTGGCAGCGAGCAGCCTCGCAGCCCTTTGGTTTCATCTTTCAGGCAACAAAAGCAATGAAATGGGGACACAGGAGTTCACCTTCACGGTGGGGAAGACGTTGTGCAATAGGGTTGATGCTGATAGCCTCCTCTTATCTGGCCAAGCAGATTTATTTACAGATCTTGCGTTTCCAGGCTATTTGTAAAGATCTAACTTGCTGCTGTAGACTGTATGCAATTCCTACCACATCTCACGCTTCCCTGGGGAGTCCAGGCTTCCTGTGCTTTGTGTCCAGAGTGAAGGAGTTACTATTACAGAAGCTGTTACCGCAGCCCGCGCTGCATCTCATTCGGAAGAGGCGTCTGGGTCACCCAGCTCTTTATTTTGTTGTTCGAGATGACAAAATATAAAAAAGCTTGAAAAGATCTCTCCGGCTGAGCTAAAGTACAGCAGCTAATGGAAATACACAGCTTAGGAAATTGCGGCGTGTCTCAGCAGAGGGTTTTTGTCACCCTTGTACAAACACTTCTCGGAGAAGATGCAACGTGACTTTGCTGCGAGGAGCAGAGCAGACGGGATTCAAGCTGTGGAGAAAGTCAGCTTAGTTTATATAGGAAACTATGAGGGAGTTTAGACCAGAAATGATGCTGTCCTGCTTAGCAGCTCTGACAGTTAATACCCTTTTTATTTAAGTGACTAAATCTGGATTATGTTTCTCAGTTCTGGGTAGCGTGTCTTAAAAATTTTTGCTGTCATGAATAACTAAAGTAAAGCAAGCTGCTTTTTGCTTCATGCTGCCACCTCTGGAATTCTGCTTTTAAACTATGTTTGTTTGTTTTGTTTTTTTTTTTTTTCCAAAAAGGTGGTAACAGTTGGGAGGGGGGAAAACCTCTACTTTTTAAAATTATAGGAATTAAAAATCTATGAACTGCTTAGCACAAGAGAAATGAGGGAAAAAGAGGGCTGAGTCTAAACGTGTAGCACAGAACTAGTGATCTTTGCATAAAAAAAATTCGGACATTTTTAATAGTTTCAGACGGATCAAGAGAACTGTGAGACCTCCGCGCATCTGTGGAGGATTTTCATAATAATTTGAAGACTGTCCTTCTGCTCAGAAGGACTTTCTGCTTTGCCCATTAGGAAATTGCCTTTGGTTTATTAAAATCTCTTTGTTTTTCAAAATCCTAGTCATTCCCCAGGGATGCTCCTGGAGGAGCAGCGAGCGATGCCAGTGGCAGGGCAGCACTTTGGGAGGCTGCCGTGTAGCCACCCCACGTGGGAAGCCCATGATGTCCCAGAGTGGTCTTCTCAGCCACTTTGAGCCCAGCAGAAGTGTCTTCTGCCTTCCTCCGTGGGCTGTCTGCTGGTGATTCCCTCTTAGTGGGGTCGGGGTATCTTTCTGGAGGGGATGGGGTTATCTTACCGAATTTCTTCTCACTCTTCCCCGTTAGTGGCCATCTTGAAATATTTTTATTGTTCTTTTTTGGTTTGCAACCTGGAAATAATTTGTGTGTAGGTCTCGTGTGACGACTGAGTATTTGGAAATGGTGTCTAGGCTGGGTACCACAGCGGTCCCTGCCCTAAGAGAATACAGGGCTGCATCCTCTGGTTCCCCAAGGGTGGTACAGATCCCCGAGTGTGGTCCAGATCCCCTTGCAGGGTGGCACTGCCTCGGTGCTCACAGTAGACAGGCTTCTGAAACAGGTCATTTGGGCGTTTTTGAATAGAAGAGCGTAAGCATTCATTGGTGTGTTGCTTGGGGGGAATGGCATGTACATCCTGAATCAATCGAAGGATGCCAGCTGCATTATTGTCAGCTGTCTGGTAAATGACATGACGTTATTAACCGAGGGTCTTTTCCAGCACGAGAGCCTGTGCTCGTACACCTACGATGCTTTAGACTAGAGAAGAGAGTCCTGTATTTCTTTTGCAGGATGTACCCTCTTGGCCACAACTGACTAGCACAGGCACACCACTTCTCTGTAACTTTTCGAAAGGGGAGAAATAGTGTTGAAGTACTGCTGTGATTTAGGCGGATAACAGAGAGAAGGGGCAGGGAGGTGTAGGGAGGGGAGGGAAAACAAATAAAACAAAGTCAGGTCAATTCGAAAGCTTGTCAAGGGATCAAACACTGAAAATCCCATCCCCAGGGCTGAAGAAACGTGCTGTGGAGAGAGCCATGACAGACACATCAGATGATGATGCGGTCTTTTACCAGTGAAAGATGTTGGAAGAGCGAGCAGAACTGAAACCTGCTTTGATTGATAATAATCCTCTGGTCGGTGCCTGGTGATGCATTCGGAGGAAGAAAAAAAATTATACCATGTACTGAAAGGTGTTAAAAATTATGTAATATACTGCAACGAGTAAGACAGTGGTGGAAAAAGAAAACCAACAAGACTTTTTTATTTATTTACGGTGTTACACTGAAATTGTTTGTGTGTGTCTATATATATGCTTGTATATGCGTACATATATACAATGGTTTTCTTAGCCCAGGCACTAGGTCCAGGTAAATTATAGGGATATTATAGGGATATTATTATTATATATATTTATATATAATTATATATTATTATATATATATTTATCTTTATATATATTTATATATATTTGTATATAATTATAGGGATATTATACCTTGTGGTCCAGGTAAATTATAGGGAAACAGGCTAGTTATTAATATCTACATGTGCTGACTATGCTTGGCACAAAAACTTGTGTTCAGTAAAGCAGTGATATTCCAACCAAGTGTAATGAACAGCGTAGGAAAAAATTAAGCCACTTATTGAGAAGGATGCAAGTGGTAGAGATGCTTTTTCATTTACTATCAGATAATTGAGAAGGAATGCTATACGTAGTCAAAGAATATATTTGAAGAAAGCGTTGTTTAAAGCAAACAAACCCCCTGAAAATTGGTACCTGGCACTGTATAGATATAAGCATGGGTACAATTTAATGAATGAGAGTAGTTAGCTGAAATTGCATTGAAATAACGCCGCATTCACACCAGTACAGGTCCAGAACCTTTGGAATTTTCTTCTAACTTCTGGGTCATGTGGATAATGGGGTAATGCTTCAGTTATGTCAAAAGATTCTTATTTTTTTTATTTTATTTTTGAATTTCGCAAGATGCCATGTGGGAAGAAGGAAGCTTCACCTGAGACCTGAGCATCTAAACGCCATCAAAGGTCTGGGCTTTAGTTTCTGTTTCTCAATTTAATAGCCTTCTCCAGTACTGTTTTCCAGGTAGTCCGTTTTACTTAGGGATCAATAATAATGTCCCAGCAGTTTACTACTTCACTTATTTCAATTGAGGTTGATTGCTTCAAGTATGTTCTGGGCTATGTAGCAGGAAGGTTGCTCAGCAACTGTGATGTGCAGACAATAAAATTACGTGGACTTGGCCACTAACCATGTTTAGGGATGAGTCTATTATTGTTCCACCCTACATTGGCGCTAATCTTCTGAAGCTGCCTGTGGTACCTGCTGCACTTGAGAAGCTGCATGTCAGAAGCAGATAGTCTAAATCATGTTTCCCCTGGGTTTTTGGGGCAGCTTGCTCAAGGGCACATCCTGTAAAACAAAGCGTTATGTGAAACTGGTGAAAATGGACGCTGAAGCCAGCTCTAGCGAGGACAGGCTAAATCACAAGGGGCCTGATCCCAGTCCCACTGAAAACTATTCCAGCCTTTCCACTCCTGTCCATGTTAGCTTTCAGATCGAGGTTCACATTCTAAACTTTCAGTATTTGAATGCTTGAGAACTTTATTTTTAGCCTCTTCAGATGCAATGTTCCAGAAATGTAATGAAAGTTCATTACAAATAGCTTTGATTGGCATTATCGTCTATTTTTCTTGCAGAGCAAGGTGGGCATAATCTGGGCATAATCTGATGCAGATTTCATTGCATTTAAGAAAAAAAAAAGGTAGAAATTCTGCTTAAAAATTCCTATTAAAGCTGCTGGTCGGTCCTAATCAGGAATTGACCTACTTTGTCTTTTTACTTCAAAATAAGATTTTTGTTTTGAATTTTTAGTGTGGGTATGGAAAAGATTAAAAAGGAAATACACAATAGTGCAGAATTATTAAAAAGATGTGTGGTCCTTTCTTTTCCAAAGGAAAACAAAACAAAAATAAAAAACCCTTCAGAGCTCCTTCTATCTTGGAACAAAATACATATTGGCTCTTGTTAGCACTGGGCAGAGATAGTTCCCATGGTAAGAAGATCGCTTTTCAATCAGGGAAATGGAACAGTAAAACAACCTGGGATAACCCAAAGAAGGCATTAACTAGAAGACTTTAAAAATAATTTTTACTAATACAAGTATTGACTAGGTGCTTCAGTAAGTATTTTAGCAAAATTTAGCCTGTGAATTGGAAAGGTACTGTAAGGTACTAAATAGGGTACTAATGTCCCTCACTGAGATACAGCGGACTTGAGCCTTTGCTACTTTGAGTTGTTACTTGTGGGGAGCCACCAGGAAGTTTCCTGAGGGAAGAGATATTATGGATTTTCAAGATTAATAGAAAGTCCTGCAGAGTGAAGCAACTGTGGCTAGACCTATACCATTTCTCCCTTGTCCTGGTTTGGGAAAGTCAACCAGAGAAGAAGCTAATAGCTGGACCAAAGACTGATCCTTGGCTGGAGATCACTCCAGCATACATTCACAGGTGTGTAGTTTACAGTTTCCTAAGTCTCTAAATGCCTGTCTTGTTTCCAGATTCTTGAAACAGGAAAGCAGTTTAAGATTTTATTCCTGACTATTGCTGGCTTACTGGGCAACCCCATGGAAACCACAACTGTGTTTGTCCTCTCCCTCTACGCAGTGACAACGACGGGACTGCTTCTCTCTTTGCCTTGTGCCCTGTGCGTGATGATGTGTGTGAGCGTCACTGGTGTGGGATTCCTGGGAACTGCATGATGCTCCAAGAAGCGGTGCTATGACTGCATGGAATGTGATGCAAAGCATGGAGATGGTAGAGGAGGTTTTCTTGGAAGCCCTGAGGTTGGCATCACTGGTACTTAGAAGTTGAGGTTAAACATCTGTAAGGAAGCCTGTAATGTACTCATGAACTTTTCAGCCAGTGAATTGTGCTGGGCAGAAGACAGCAAGAACATGTGAATTGAAATTAGAGCTTTTCAGGTGTTAGGTGAGTGCTTCATAAACACTTGAGTGTTGTATTGAAGAGCCCTTCAATTATTTTTTTACCTAATACTTGGTAAAAAAATAAAAAAGAAAACCTGCTTATAAAGGTCTCTGGTTTAACTATTAAAGCCTCACCATATGTCACCAGAAACTCACATGGTGTACTTGACATAATTAAATACCACGTTAAGGGCATTTTTTATTAGTTTTAGAAAAGAAACCAACCAACCCACCTCTGTTCCCTTACAAAAATACAAATGTATGCGTGAGAGTTCATCTTGCTTGCTTTCATATCAGGTGAACTAAAGGTAGAGAGGCTCTGACAGCGTTTCAGAGGAGGTGAGGAATTTTCCATGCTAATACCGTAAATGGGAATTATCGGAGGAGACCTGCCTACCCACACCTGGCAAGGTGTTTTCAAGGTACGTCTGAATCCGTTTCAGCTGGCGTCAGTGGCAAGGCTTCAGTTGACTTGCGGTGGGAGAAGGATGAGGCCTCAGCCATGCCAATTGCAGTCGTGAATGATAAAAGCAGAAATGCAGTCTTGCTGCACAGCGTGAAGTTATTTTTGTAGATTTCCGGAATCAGCAGGGATGAAAATGGTAGATACTTCTGCAGGTCATACCTTTCTCCTTACCTTAGTTAAATTGCCTCTATTTGTGAACTCATTAGCAAAGGATCCATTTATTCTACAAAGCATTCGAGAAGAAGGGAGTGTCCATGTAGCAGCTCCTCAGAAGGGTGTTAGATGAATACATTTTTGATGAGCTATCAAGCATCATAAAAGCCGTGGACCTCTGTAGATGCAAATCAAACGCAGAGCTACCTTTTCTGTGACTATAGAGGACCTTGCCTGTGACAGAAGCCGCAGGTTTGAGGGGAATTAATTTCTGGGCTGCTTTTGAACAGGGATTTTCAATGCGCTTTGTGCTTCGAAGATCAGTTCGTGCGTGTTCTCGCTATTTTAAAGCTTCGTGGAACTTGGGGTGCTTGGGGAAACTGCCTTGAGGTAGAGAGAGCCGCGATAATTAGGCTTTTGCTTTTACCCTGGGAGACAGGGATTCGGTACTGCTGAACTGCACTGGGCAGCAGCTTGGGCCTGACGGTCTTTTTCTGAAGTTGCAACTTGCTGAAAAGGAAAATTCCGTTAGGGAAGAGTTGCTGTCAATGATTTTCTTAAATTTTAAAATAATAATTGAAGATATATTTAATACTTTTATCATTTAGTCTGGAAATTTTGGAGGCTTAGAACTGCTGGGTTGGTGTTTTTTTTTTCATGTGGAATAAAGATATGTAAGAGATGCAAATAAAGAGAGACTTAAAGTTGAAGGCCTATTGAAATGGATTATTCTGATTGACGTGTGTATAAAATGTATCCATATTTGCCACTATGTTTCATTTTGGAATTTAAAAGGATTTTTAAATATCCAGCTTATCTGCATGACAGGGAAAACTCAAGAAATCTTCATCAACTTCAGGTTTACAGTAATGGTTTAAGTGCTATTCCTGTGTAATGTGGTTGAGGCGAAGAGAAAATGAATGTTTTTAGAATTCTGTGACTGAATGTTTAGGAGGAGGGGACTGGGAAAAGAAAAAATGTCCAATTAATGAAGTATGTTTGAGATTAAAAATTTCCATAGGGAAAGAATATGTATCAGTTTGGAAAGTCTGGTTTGAAAGTTGAAATATGCACTGTATTTGCTTATTTGTTCAGATACTTGTTTTTCTTAGGTGAGAAGCTTTCTATCTTAATTTTGATTACGATGAAACCTTTTGGTGCCTGAGGCCCTAGAAAAGGAATATTGTTAGAAAGGCTGCTTCCATGTGAGTGTTTGAGTGGTTTCTCTATGTCCCTAGAGGTCTGGATGCAGAAATGGTTCCTTTGAAAGCAGCAGGCTCAAGAGATGAAAAATACATAGCGTGCAAAGGTTTCCCAAGGACTGAGGAGCTCTGGTGTCTCCTGCCCCGATGGTTTCTGCGAGAACTGGTGGCTGCAGAAAGTGGGCACCTGCTGAACCTCTGCGTGCCCCCCTGTGTGAAGTCCACGCGTGGCGTGAATAGCTACCTGCTAGTAACAAAACCAGCTGGGGTCTGTCGATGGTAACACCGTAGTGAATGCAGGGCAGTCTAACAAAAACTGGTTGTAGACTGGGTCTTCCCCGATTCAATACCCCGGTGGGGAAAAGGAAATTTAAAACAATATTCAGGGAATTCCAGACGCAGGCAATTTTCAAGGGGGGAAAAAAAAAGTTACTTTGATCCCTGTGTTCCCAGCTAAGGTCTCTGACAGGTCACTGGTAGGAAGAGCCACTTGTTAGAAATTTATGTGGATATGTAGTCAACTATGAAAACATTTATTAACCTTACACGTTACATCCAATAAGTATGTCTTCACGTGAACCCAGATAAATGTCTAAACTTTCTCCGAAAGTTGTGTGACAACTGCTACTGATGTCAGTGGGAGAGGAGCTCTGGCAACATGATGATTTTTGATAGTGTGCTGAGAGCACAGGACCCAGTGCTTTGCTCTCCGTTCGTGTAAGTGAATATTCCTGCTCAGGTAGCCCCACACAACAGGGAAACACCCAAAGGTAAACCTTGAAGTGGAAGGTGCATTTTGTGACAGCTGAAGCCAGCGTCGTTAAAGATGCTCTCCTATCTATGAGGACAGGCTGAGAGAGCTGGGGGTGTTCAGCCTGGAGAAGAGAAGGCTCCGGGGAGACCTTAGAGCCCCTTCCAGTACCTAAAGGGGCTACAGGAAAACGTGGGGAGGGACTCTTAATCAAGGAGGCGAGTGATAGGACGAGGGATGAAGGTTTTAAACTGAGAGAGGGGAGATTTAGATTACATATCAGGAAGAAATCCTTTCCTGTGAGGGTGGTGAGCCCCTGGCCCAGGTTGCCCAGAGAAGCTGTGGCTGCCCCATCCCTGGAGGTGTCCAAGGCCAGGCTGGATGGGGCTTGGAGCAGCCTGGTCTGGTGGGAGGTGTCCCTGCCCAGGGCAGGGGGGTTGGAACTGGATGATCTTCAAGGTCCCTTCCAACCCAAACCATTCTGTGATTCTGTGCTCAGGGACCAGCCAGTCTTGTTGACTTTCATTCACAGCATCTGCGTGGGTGTAGGAGGTGGAGCGGAAATGCAAGAGAATAATCAGGATATAAAGGCAAGACGAAACCATTATTTTTTGGCCAACTCAATTTACTTCATAATTGTCTGTTGCAGGAGAAGAGTCAGAGATCACTCAGATCTGAACCAGTAGTCAGTTAATTGAGTTCTAATCATTACATTTAGGTATGTAAAATATTTAATAAGTACAGATGGGTTGGTGGTTAAGTACTCTACTATTTCAAGGCCCACTTGCCGAGCATCTGCCTGGACCAAAGTTCAGTCAGTTCAAACAGGAGGAGTGCATCCATCACACAGTCCCTCGGAGGGCTGCTGTTCGGACTTTTTATTGGTGTGTTAAACATTCCAAAAAATATCATTTTGTGCAAAGTTTAACTTATTCTCAGGACTCATCAGATAAGAAATACTGAGTGGGATCAGTTAACTTCTTCCAGTTGTGCATAATTTCAAGATTTCCTGACATACGCAAACTTGATTTTGAAATTGAGATTCGGAATTTAGATTTTACCTGGCAAGTTTATAATTACACGTGCCCATGGCTAAATGAAGCTGCATCAAATCGTTTGGCAGAGTTACAAAATGTAATAGCCCATGGCACCGTCTGTCACCTGCAAGGTGGATTATTGTTGCTTTGCTTCATTTTGCTGGGTTAAGCAAGTATTGAAGGGTATTGTCCCAGGAATGCGTTTTTTAACAAACATATGGTGTGAGTTCATTGGACATTTCTCTTGCTTTTTCATCTTTTGGAAGAAATTCCCACCTGAAAAGATTTTTAAAAATTATTATGGCAGGTTTCAGATTTGATTTTAATTTTCTGTCATAATGAAGGCAATAGAGACTTGAATGAAACGATGACAGACGCACAAGTGATGCCCCATCTGCTACACTATCATGTAGAATATTATTCCTCAAAGTTGAACTTCTAAGATCAAACAACCTTGTAATACAAAGGAAAATCAAGGGTATGTTTCTTTAGAATTTTTGGTAGTAGCGGGGAAAATTGAAATTAATTTACTGATCTTGATGGCTCAAAGGGAGATATGAATGAATGCTTACCTGGCCATTTCGTGCTTCTCTGCAGTCAGTTTCTCTGCTGGGATTTTGTGGGGTCTTGTTGACGCTGAAGCTATAGATTTAGTTATTTATTTGCTTAATTTTTTTTTTTTTGCTTAGAAGTGTGCTAAAGCCACCTTGTGTTGTAAGTACAGCTAGCTGGGCTCCCCCACCAGCTTCGGACTTTCAGTCCTTTTTCAATGTTGTGCTCAATGACTAGCTGTGGACAACCACTTCTCTTTCCCTCTCCTGAAGGGATGAAAGGAGCACCATCATCTAGGGAAGGGGAGAGGTCAACAAAGCTTATATGGATATTGCATTATTGTCTTCCAAAACATCAGGGCAAAATTAGAACTATAGTAATTATTTTTTTCTTAGTTTCAAGAAAATAAATAGGGGAAGTGAGGTTTGGATTGACGACATACAACCATTCTGAAAATTATTTTTTCATTAAATTTTGAAAAAAAAAATGCTGCTAGATCATGGAAATATTTTTGTTTAATTCTAAGATAATTTATTTTATTCTATTTGTATATTTCAGAAAAATTGGGGTTTTTTTTTCTTGCTTTAAAACCCAACTTGAAGTTTCATCATAAAAATGCTGAATTGCTGAAAGTTCTGTCTTGGAGGGAGTATAGTTTGTTCTTCATATCAGTCCATTGAGTTAAATCCCGCACAAATTCAAAAATGCTGGAGACCTGAACCTGAATACTTCAGTGGGAAAATTGCATTCAGCTTTAATTTTCATCAAGTGTAGCAGTGAGTGATATTACCCCATACTGTTACGTATAAACTCCCAAGTTTAAAGCAGTGTTCTGAATGGGATTTAAATTCTGATGAGAGAGGAGGGGGAAATCAAAGAAGAGATGAATCCAGGATAGGTTTTCCTCCTGTGAATATATTTTCAAAATTAGGTGCATTAGATCTCTTCTTGAGAAACTTCAACCCCCACTTTCTAGGTAAAAATTTCTCCTGCAATTGTGAGAACTTTTTCAATAGCTTTGGAAAATGTTTGGTTTTATATAAAAGAAAGCCCAGTATTTACCAGCTAAGTTGTGCAGCACTAGATGTGTAAATCTGTGCATTAGTTGCTGAAACTGAGTGTTTCTCAGTGTGCTCAGCATCTTCTGCACAGGAACTACTACCTTTACAATCTTTTTTTTTTTTTTTTTTTTTATCTTCTATTGGCAGTGTACTAAGAGAAATGGTTATTAATGGAGAAAAGTACAAAATTTCAGTCTTCACAGATGTCATCAATAATACATGGTATGTCTCCCTTTTAAACTTACATATTCTTTTTAATTTTTCATGCAAAATGTTTTTGGCAGGTTTCAAACTGATGTATGAAAAGTTACTGTTCAATTCAGGGGAAAAAAAAAAACCCCACGATTCGACACTCAAAAATACGATGGCCTCATTGCATCTGCATTAATGTGTGTAGAGCTCCTTGAGAGTGTCTTTGGGATGCTGTTCTTCAGAAGGATACTTTGAGGGCTCAGTGGCTCTGGAGACACCAGCTGTATTGCAACGGATCGGTAATTCTTGGTTGTTTTGGAAAATATGTATGTCTCTCATGCCGTCTTTTTTTGAAGTGGAAAGAGTATCTTAATTCTATTAGTAGTCAGGTGCTGATGCATCAGGTGCTATAAAATCGAGACGGTAGATTCACCGGAGTGTATTTGTCTACAAAAGTGAGCAATGAGTTGCATTAGAGAAAACACTGCGGCTTTTTTCCTTTTTTCCATTTGCATTTTTATGTAATGCCACTCTGGATTGTACAAATCTTAACACCCGTTATTAGAATTACGTTTAGCCCATTTCTCCGTGTAGAGAGCTTTTTCACTAGAATTATGTCCTTATGCAAAGGAACAAAGACAAATTACAATGTGTTTTCAGGACACGCTAACAGCCTTCAGTGATGCTAAATCCATGGCCTGGAATCCAGGCAGAAAGTTTTGATTGGAGGGAAATACTTGCAGATTCACAACTGCGTTACCTTTTCTATACACCTACACAAGTCCACATGGGGTTTAATTGCTTTTCCTAGGATTATATTTAGTAACTGATTGCAGGTGGCTTTTACAGACAGCAGGAAGGAGAAAAAGAAAACTTTCTCTTTTATATACAATCATGGTGAAACTTTCAAGGTGCAAATATGTTTATTTAAAAGAGACTGTCACCCTGAAAAGGTTTCTTGCGTTAACAGTGCACGCTTCTGACTCAAGTGTCATTCTCTTGTTCCCTACCCATTTGTGTATGTTCACTTACTGTCCATTGTCTCATTTTTTCATTTCAAACCCTTTGAAACTGAAACTATATTTTTGTTCTTGAGTCGCAGTGAAGTTGTGACACTCTCACACCCTGGCGCTCCTAAACGCTATCACAAGCCATGTTTATTCTGATGCGTTTCAACATTTGATATGTCTCATTGCTGGTGTGATATGTAAATCCTTTTGAGCCGCGCTCTGTAGGAAGTTGAAATGCTCCTGGTCTTACCTGTATTTCTTTTCTCATGGGTTGAAGCATTGCTTGGAGTAAGATTTGCGGGTTTTTATTTATGTAAGACTCGTGTTCATTGTTTTTTTTATGAATTGGTAGTGTAAAAGTTTAAAAAAAAATAAAATACTATTTCCCTCCTTGGGGATTGAAGGGGATGGTGGAGTGTTCTGGTACAGTGGTAACTGACTCCCGGCGTGCTGGTGTGAGCGCTCGTCTCCTTGCCAAGGCTTCGCGTGCCTCTGTCAAACCTCCGCAGTTGTTAATGCCATGATGCAAACAGCCCTGGAAGCAGCAGGATACAACTGAAAACTTGTTCTTCGTTTAGGTAACAGGGGTGTATATCCGTAGTGTGCCAGGTCATGTGAAATTTTCGGTGCATATGCCAAAAACGTCCTTTCATGAAAGGGAATAACTTCCAAAACAGGCTGGTCTTTTTTTAGGGGACAGACAGACACGTCGTGATGACGAAGATGCACAGAACAGATCTCACAGGAAAAATCAGCTTTTCTGTAGAGTTGCCACATTGCAATGTGTCAAGGATGCTAAGGTATTTTCCGTATATTTGGCAGAAATAGCAACATATCGGACAATATGAGGAAGCAAGAATTTTCTAATAGTGGTCTTTATTCACAATTAGGAAAGATTAAAGTTGTTTGAAAGAGTTTATATGAGACAATTGGAGATTTCCGTAGAGGTAATTGACCTCGGGATGCTCCGTTTGACAGCCTTTGCAATCTTCAAGTTAGGTAGGTGAAATATAAAGCGTAGAAAGAAGAAATTCAACTTAACTTTCTGTTCCTAATTTCCCTAGGCTATCTAGAAGCTTTTCATCTGCTGGCACAAATTTGAACAGTCTGAAAATTCCTCCACGTTATATCCTAAGGACGGAGACACGGCAGCCTGCTCCGTGGGTTAGAGATAGCAAGAGTGCAAGGCCGTCACGGTATTACACTTATTATTTCAGACAAGTCCCCTCCACAGAGTCACTCCAAAGAAACGCGGAGCTGGATTTCTCTGGTTCCCTGGTGGCACAGCTTCTGGGCTGATGAACAGTGTACAATGAGAAGAAAGAAGCCGAAACCCCACATCTATTTTTTTTGTTTAATGAACTCTCGGTAACTTGGATCGCGTTACAGTTTTTACTGCTCGAGGTAAGTAATCAAACTGCTTATCCCTTCCCACTTAGATTAATGAAGCAGTCCTGTCGGCAGGAATTCATGTAGGAATGAATCCTAAAAATAAATAAAATATAAGAGGGGAAAACAGATGGTTCACAGCTATCTTTCAGAGAGCTGCAGAGGCAGTATAAGAGACTTCTGAGGGCTAATCAGTGCTGTGAAAGCACTGCCGATCTGATCTGCTCCTATCTTAGGAGAAGGGGAAAGGAAAAGGGATTATTGATATTGCATTTCTTGCTTTCGGGATTTGAATGCTGAAATGCTTACAGAAAAGCAGAAAAGAAACTCTCGGTACTGTGGAGTCCTGGTACCATTTCATCAGTGTCATCTTCCCAAAGGGACAGTCAGAACCCAAACATGTCCCTCCTCTGCCAGTTACAGAGAAATAAACACCTCCAGCAAACTCCTTAACATGCAGTTTTCACTTTTTTTTTTTTTTGTCTTTTGTTTTCCTTAAAGCTGTGTCAGTTATGTCCCACAACACAAAACCAAGAGGGCAGGAGAGACCGTCACTTAGTGCCAGGCCGAACAGAACAGAGTAAGTGACGAGTAAGTCTCCAGCTCTGTGGCGATTCTGCAGCAACCCAGTTGCTGTATAAATCCGGCTGCTGCAAAAGTACAGACGTTGTCACCTTGTCCTTGAAAATGCTGACTGAAACAAAACGTGTTTTCCCTCTGAGCCCGAGTTTGTGCTTTATTACCTCCATTATTTTCTTCATTATTTTTGTTTGCAAACTGAAGAGTGTGTGTGTGTGGGGGGGGGAAGTATTCACCATATGGGTTTTGGTTTTTTCCTCCTTAAAAGAAACAGGACATGAAATGCCATTGCCATTTCCTCAGACATTCAGCTACAAAGCGTTTACGGAAGGCTGTTACGCTTTCTGCTGGTACGTGTTTGTTCCAGTTGTTCAGTCCACACTGCAAGAAAATAAAAGACAGGAAAAATACATTAGCTCAGCTCTCCCCAAGATCAAAACCCTGTTTTGAAATCAAAATTTCAAATACAGAGTCATACTCTTTCTCGTTATTTTCTGGGTTTGTACATGTGTTTTTATCCCACGAGGTTCTTGCTTTCATTGTGTTTTATGTGAATCTTAAGCTTTAGGATCTTAAGGTGCTACAGCATTTTCCCTCTGACTGTCAAGAAAGCTTTAAAATGAAACTGAAGATTTTTTGTAGGTCATTGTGACCTTTCTATTTTTGCATTACACAGGCTATTAACTGTGGGAATGAAAGCTACAGTTCACAAATATGTTTACAACCATATAAATGAGGATGTGCATTAAACTGCACGGCTTGGAAAACATATGTTATTTGTACCTTGACAAAGCAAAAAAGCATGATTAAGGATAATTGTAGGTAACTGTCATCACGAGAGAAATGTTTATGCAGTCAGAAGTACCAAACAGCCTTTAAACAGTTTCTCTAAAGGGAGCAGTAAGGAACTAATGGATGCCTGTACATGCCTTGAAAACAATTTGACTTAACGGTTTTCAGTTGTTTTTTTTTCTCCTTTATGAATTTAGGAAAATAGTGATTGTGATAATTGTTGGTTTTAATGAGGACTCAGAAATTTTCACTCTTACCTATGTTATCACAAAGCTTGTTTTGTTTGAAAAAACTAAATTTGAAAAACGTTTCCTCATGAGGCTCCTGATGCTGCTTTTTCTGGTAAAGCCAGCAACACATCGTACTGAAATGCAACTTAGGTTCGTAGATAATTTGGTTTTCATAACGAGGACATTTCTGCCCATCCTGGTGCCAGATAGAAGTTTGACAATTCAATCCATCTTAATTTTTATTTCAGAGAATCACAGAATCGCCCAGGTTGGAAGGGACCTTTCAGATCATCGAGTCTAACCATCAACCCAACACTGACAAAACCCACCACTAAACCATATCTCTAAGCACTGTGTCTGCCCGTCTTTTAAATACCTCCAGGGATGGTGCCTCAACCACTTCCCTGGGCAGCCTGTTCCAATGCTTAATAACCCTTTCAGTGTAAAAATTTTTCCTAATATCCAGCCTAAACCTCCCCTGGCGCAACTTGAGGCCGTTTCCTCTTGTCCTATCGCCTGTTACTTGGGAGAAGAGACCGACCCCCGCCTCGCTACACCCTCCTCTCAGGGAGTTGTAGAGAAGCATTTAAGAGAAGCATTCTGCTTGTGTTTATGTGTATATATATAAAACCATATATATATTTTAAGCAATAAGTATAATTTGGGGGATGACTTATTTATGCTTTTGTATTATGGGTATTGGCCATACTGTACACTCATTCACATGAGGATGAAGTATGTGAAAAGTACGGGAAAAGAAGTATCTCAGGCACCAGAAAGAAGTCTTGGTGATAATATGGGAAGCAAAATCTTTGGGGCATAAGTCTGTATTTTGTAGGATTGGCGTGGGGCAGGAATTTCCCTCAGTTTTCTTTTTGAAGGAGTAAGATTGCACATTTTTGTGTCAATACCAGCAAGGAAACATATTGGAGATTGCCAAGTGCAGAATTCTCCCTGGAATGGGAGGTCCAAGGAGATGGTTGAATTTGCCCTCTCTGGGTGGGTCCAAAAAATGAATCATTTTCAACACCTTGTTTTGAAAGGAACCAGATTATGGCTTTTATTTTTCATAAGAAAACCTAGAAAAAGATGATTCACATTTGGAAATGCGTGTGTAGACTAATATTTTCTATAATGATATTAGATGGTTTGCAAACTTGTCTGGAAGGCTTTTGTCCCAGCTGCAAGCTCTGAAAAGACTAATTTTAGTGATCTTGGAAGAATGTCTGGAATTCTAAAAGCCTGAAGGACAGGAGTGAGGAAAAGAAAAAGGCTTTTGTCAAATTCCCCCAAAATGCCTTGTCAGTGATCATTAGTTTGCTGCTGGAAGTGAAGAGGTTCGTGTTCTGTGGGAAGTGAGACTGGACTATCTTTGCAGCTATTTATGGGCTTCGAATCCATAAAAAGAGAGAAAAACGGATTTGTGAGTCATGGTAAATGAGGATTCAGATGCTGGCTCCAAACTGTCGTTGTGCAGCATGCCTGGGCATAAGATTTTGGTTTGCATTATGTGATATTTATTTGCATTTTTATTTATGAATTTTTCTAGATTTGTCAGCACATCGATTTTCATGACTTCTTATACAAAATAAGACACCTTAATGGCATTTATAGTAATTTCGTACTACGCACATATTTCAGGATGCTGACAGATAGTGGTCATGATTTTTGATGTTTCAGCGGTAGAGCAGCAGCACATCCCTAATAAAGCAAAGGGCTGGTTTACGCAATTTGGATTCTCACAGTTCTCCCGCTGCCTCCTGACGAACTAACTTTTTATAGGAGTGAAATACGATTCTCATTTTGGTTTTATGCTAAGCTATACTTCAAAGCCAGAGAAAACCCAGTGGTCTTGGGAGGAAAATTATTCCCAGAAGACAATGGAGGAAAAAGTTCTGGAGAAAAATGATAACCCCACAGGCAGAAAGAGTGGTTTATCCAATGAGCATTATAAGGAGTAGTGTTTAAAAAAAACCCCAAACCACAAACCCCTCTGGCGATAATTAAATGCAGCTTAAACTCCTACAAACCTTGATCGAAATCCGTCACTGGGATCAGACTCCCATTACTGAACAGTCCAAGATGAGCTATCGCTGATGCTAGAGATTAATAATTCCTTATTAGCAAGTCCCGTAGTGGTATCACAGTAAGTGCCGACTGGAAAGCCACCTCTTAAACTGGTTGAACTGCTTCCATTGTCAAGCAGATTATATGTAGGGGCTGGGTTTTACGCAGTGCATGCTAATAGATTTTTGTGGGCAGGGTGGTAGGCTTTAGTGCTGTGCTGTGTCCCCAGAAGCTGCAGAAGACTTAATTTTATCTGCAATTACCTTTGCCTGGCCGAGAGCTTGGTGATGTGGATGTACAGAACACACCTTTTCCCTCTGAATGGTGCCTGTTTGAAAGTGAAGCCGTGTGTTCAAAATAACCGAAACTTATGAGATACAAGTGCCTGCTATATTTGCTACCAGCTGAATTCTGAAAAGTGGCCGAGTTTGAGGGTGTATTTTTTTTCTTATTGTTTCTCTCACCTGTAATTGAGAGGGCTGCAAGTTCACAGCGGGGGAGGAAGAATCTGCTGCAGAAATCTCTTCAGCAGGTGATACAGGTGCAAACACTAATTGGGCCACAGATGAATAAGCCTGGGGTTTTTATGCCAGCCCTCGCATCCGTGTGGGCGCTGCCAGTCGTTTGCTGCAGTTTGTCACAGTGGCTCTGTACGAGAGCACGACTGAAAAGGTTTATTCAGGGAAGCGCCAAGGTGCGCTGGCAGAGCCGCGACGAGCTTGGAAGCCCGCACGGTGTTTGCCAGCCCTTCCCTCTCCCCAACATGCTAATTCCTGGCTATGTTTTCCCAGGGAGGTTGAAAATTTCTGGGACTGCTAGTCTGCGGGATGCTATCTTTCTGTGTGAAAAATTGCTCGTCTCATACACAGTATCTCCTGAAAAAACAAACCAACCAGAAAGGCCTAGAGAAAAGAAGTGGAGTAAGACAAGGGAAAATAATCCCTGTAAAGCTCTTTGCGGTCTGTTCCTTCCCCAGCCTGCCTTGGCATGATAAGGTATACATTAAAACCAGACCGGTGCATCCCAGATAACTTTGAAAAGCATTGCCTTCAGAGCCAGTTCGTTCTACATTCTCACTAGGTTTTTACTCCTTTCCATATTTCTCTTTCTTTTCTCTTTTTCTGAGAGTATGGCAAGTTAAGGTCCGCTACCTGCTCTTTTTCACCTTGAAATTGTAATCCACAACTTGCAACACCATTTTTGGTTGCAGTGAAACAATGCTGGTTACCAGTTACTGGAGTCCCACTTCGAAACCCAAGTTCTCAAAGACCAAGGCCATTTGCATATGCAAATAGGTACGTTAGGGTGAGTTGCGCTAGAGACGATGCTTCATTAGTTGGTGAGTGAAACTAGACTTCAAGGCCAAGCCCCAACTTGCATGGTGAGACTGCTAAATTGAAATACATTGCTAGTAAGACCACCCACGTCAACCTATGTCAGTGAGTGAAAATAAGTTTTCTTTTAAAATTAGCGGTCTATTCTCAAGTCATAAAAACGTTACGGTACACAGACGCATTGTGTGTTGTCTTGCACTGGGAGAAAACAAAGCAGGAGCCTTATTTTGCATTGGGAATAACAGGATTTTCTTAAACAACAGCCATAATAGAGCTCTTTTCTCCCTTCCTTTAAATGTACGCTCACAAAAGTAATCCTGGAAATGTTTTTTATACTTACATACAGTTATCTATGAGTGGGAAAACTCATAAAAAAAGATAATCCATTCATCAGAAAAAGGAAGTTTGTTCTGTATGTACCTGCTATTTAGCAATATAGAGTATTTTTAAGATATTCAGAAAAAATGTAATATCATCAGGAAGCTCGCTAAACAGACTATGTCTTTAGTACTTCCAGAGCGCCTCTTGAACTTCCTAGAGAAGATAAATAAGCCAGTAAATATTTATGGACTATATTTCATTCATGGATAAGACATGATGTAGACTAATTGATCGATGATCTCAACCGTGAAAACTAAAGAGTTTAATTAAAGTTAACAGTGTTAAAGTGAGATCATACTTTACAGATGAAAAATTAGATGTCACTGAAATGATCAGGAGAAGCAATTTGCATTTAAAAAAGGAGTGAAAAAAAGGAAGCAGAGACTGAACTAAATCTCACTCCCACCAAAATCAGAACTTTTAGCCTTTAATTCTTAATCTTGGACCGTAGGTCCCATTTGGTGCTTGTTTCTGAGTCCTGAATAGCAGTCTACAAAAAAACCTCAAACCCCAAATAACCCAAATAACAAACCCCACAACAAATCTGTGATTTTTGCAGATAATAAAATATTTTCTTTGGTAAAGAATCCTTTTTTTTTTTTTTTTTTGAGTAGTCCTATTCACTTCTAAATTTCACAAGGCAGAGGGGTAAGATGTTGCTTTCAGATGTTGTCTTTTGATATATCCGTACACCCCAATCCCTCACGTATTTAAAATAACATAATGCTACATACAGAAGAACTTCCACTGAGTTTATGGCAGGTACCCGCAGGGAAACTGGAAGTGGCTGGGGTTAGAGCTGCGTGCTGACAAGCAGTACTCTTACTGGTTATATGCCTCCAGTGTCGAAAAGGTGCTGAGGTGGGGGACGTTGGCTCTTCCAATTATTTTATTCAATACAATGAAATCTGAAATGCTACTGCCAGCTCAGCAGCTTTTCAAAAGTTTTATATATGTCTTAGTTTCTTTTTTTTTGTTTTGCTTCGGACTTAATACAAATCCTGAGTCAAAACCTCAAAAATACCTGTGCGCTGGCTATTTTCATCTCTTTGCAATATATATTATGAATTGGTTATGACACTTGCAGCTTTAAAGGTGACTGTTGTCTGCTTTCACTCTTCTGCTGTCTCTTTCTTTCAACCTTATAACCTTTTAATGCTTGTGACTTCAATTTGTAATACTCCTTTTGCCTAAAATGTACAGATAAATTATGCAACCTTAGTACTGTGATCTGGCGGGACTGAGAATTTTCTGTAAAAAAACACAAAAAATACAGGTTCTGGAAAATAGAAGTGTATCAAAAAGGAAACATTTTGGAAAATGCGCTGGTAGCCCCAAATTTCCACTTAAAGTGGGGAAGAAGTTCAGACTAGAACTTGATTTTAGCCTATTCTGGCCCTTACTAGAAACTCTGTTGCTTTAAAACTTTGATTTTAATTTGAAATTATAATTCAGGGGTTTTGCTTTGCTGAAACAAAGTGTTTCTGCCAACTTTTTTTATTTGACTTCAACAAGGAATCTCATCGGTAAGGAGTATTAAAGGACTACATCAAACACAACAGCAACATATACTGGCCATGCTTGCATGATGTTCCGATGGTTGTTTACTGAAATTAGAAGTGTATAATATTGCTCCACGCTTTGCTTCATCAAAGGTGACCAAATTCACAATGTTGGATATCCTCTGAGTTTTTGGCAGACTGAGTGCTGAAATAACCCGTGATGAGTCGCTGAGCAGTTGTTTACCCAGTGGTACCATTCAATATTTGGAGGCGTGCAGAGCCCCAGTGAGCTCCACAGACCTCCACTTAGATGCAAACATTTTCCGGAGGAAATCTGTCTGCTAAATTGTAGCAGTCCTCTAAAAGGATCTGTCTGGATTTGTTCATTTTTCTTCTGGGGTAAAACTCCCCTGTAATTTCCATGAGCAACTCAACTGGTTGTGTAGGGTCTACACTCAACGCATGAATGATACCTGCTGCTACTGTCTGAGGGGCAGGATGATTTCTCTGTTGTCATAGACAGAGGCTGAAGGCAACAGTATATGCAATTTTGGCAACTTTTTCCCAAGATAACATCAGCAGATAGAAGCTGTTTCCTCCCCAGCCCCTCAGCTGAACATCTGAAAGTCCCTCTACCTGTTGTACCTGCAATTCGTTAGCCAGTAGTTTGTACACCCGTAGGGTTCTTCAAAATGAGGGAAAGAAAAGCAATTAATAGTGCAATGACATACTCAGCAGCTCTTCATAAGCAAAGCTCTTTACGCAGAGGGAAATTTCTTCACACATCTGTTAGGTACTGTCAGAGACATGATGAGAAATTGCCATGGGCTATTAAAATGTATTTATTAACTTTTGTGGTCCTGTTATGCATAATTATGGTGACATAAGTATCAATTAAAAGTTTAGCCATTTTAATTGCATTAGTTCCATTTGAAGGTAATGTCTGCTCTGTGGTGGATAGAACAGATAATTCTTTATCTTCCGAGGGAGGGAGATGCAGTTTTCCATTCCAAGACTTATTTCCAGGTAATCCAAACCTTTGTTAGATTTTCCATGCTTGTAACAACTCAAAACCGCATTTTTCTCCCTGAAGGATTTTTTTTTTTTAATTATTGGAACATATATAACTTTGAATTAAACATCATGTAACACACTAACTCTGGAAAAGCTGAATATCCAAAATCATTAGTTAGAATGAGCATGCACCGGACCCAAGGTATAGCTCATCTACCATTTGCTACGCCTCAGTGACACTGAAAAGTCAAAACTGGACATAAAAAGGCAGGTATTATTTTTTCCAATACAAAGTGGGGATGTTCTTCTTTACATGCAGACTGCTTCCCCCCCCGCCCCCCCCCCCCCACTTACAGAAAGCAGGACAGAGCAAAAAGCGTCTTTGAAACAGCAGTCTGTTTCTGTAACCCCAGGGTGGGACGGTGCTCCCGGATAAGGTGGCAGAAGAGTACAAGAGGTACTCAGAAATGCAGAGAGGAAGACGTAAAAGAACTATCTATTTTTTGTCGATTATTTTAAACTTGCAAGCATTTAAAGAACAACGTGCATCTTATGTCTTTATTAGAGAAAAAAAAATGCCTGCACAGTTGGGTTTTTTTACGATATACAGAATTTACAAAGCCCCAGTGTATAAGTACAGTTCTGAGGGTGGAAATCCAGAACCCAGCCTTTAGAGAGCTGGAACCTGTGGAATCCTGCCAGTCTCACACCAGACACTCAAACCCCGGGTCAGGGCAGTTGCTGGCGACGTGCGGTGGAAGTCTCGCGGCAGCGGAGGCGAGTGGATGTGTGGGTGACAGGGAGACCCAGGGCCTGGGACAGAAACGCTCCTTCACAGATGAAAGCCTTTTGAAAAAGTTTCTGCTGCAGTCAGTTTTGTTCTCCATTACTACAAAGCAAGTAGACCGTGTATCAAGAAATAGCTGCAGCTGGTATTGTTTTTTATTGAGGTAGAAAAAGGAAATTAGCTGCTAATAAGCTCATTCTAGTTAAAAGGTATTTGCTACAACTTCCTAGTGTTATCAAGTTTTAAGCTGAACAGGATCCAAGCGAAACGAACGGAGCCGTGTTTCTGCAGACGAGGGACATCACTTGAATGGTTCTCTACTGTTCTGCTACAAAAAATTATAAGAGCTTCCTGAGCTTGCCCAGACAGCGTTCATAGAGATGGTCAGGGAGAGCCGTCACCTCACGTGGGAGCCACCGGGGCAATATGCAGTAACACACCTCAGAAATAAAAACTGGTCTGTGCACAAAAGGACGAGGAATCACAACCATTTCATAAAACCGGGTGATGAATACAGAACAAACACATCTGGTATTAATAAATACATAGCATTAAAAAAGTGCTGTTTGGCTAATAAATTGAAATGCTGATAGATTCCAAGGAGGGGAGATACAAAAAATGATAACTCGGGTGAAATTGAGATGAAAGAATGTGATCTTCCGAAATGATGTGGCTAGGAAAGAACGGAGCCTCACCATGATTGTCATGTAACGTCTACTAGATGGTAATTGGAACCCAAAGGTTTGCTGTAAATTTAATCTGAGCTAGAAATCAGCACATTGCTTGCCAGATTGGATGGTAATTTGAAAGAAAAGCATAAAGCTGCAGCTAGTACAGGCAAGTGCCTGGAAAAAGATGAGCTAAAGAGAGAAATCATTCAGGGTAAGAAAAGGAAAGCATATAGACGCAGTTCTGGTTGATATGCACTTTTGGTGGCCTACAGCCAGCGCTGCTGTGAGAATAATTCGGGTCTTTCCTAATACCACAGTGCCACTGGAGGTAGTCCGAGAGGTTCATTTTCAGAAATGCTCTGCCATTTTTTCTGTGACGTTTCTTTAACAATATGTGTTTGAATATATCACTCGTTAAGGCTCAGTCAAGTCAGTCGGCAAGCGCATTTTAGGCACTGGGAGAAGCTAATGCAGAAAGCATGGGAGCTTACTAACACATTGCAATAAGGAGATTACTTTTTGCACGCGTATTTACCGCAGTAACTTCTCAAAAATTAATTTACCAAAAAATTTGTGAGGTGGGTGGGAAGCTACAAAAAATATAGAAAAATATAGCTCGTTCTCTTGCATGGGTACATAGCAAGGAAGGGGAGAAATGAAGAAGATATATTATTAAGCAACTATGAACCAGGGACTTAATAAAAAAAGAAATAACAAAGAGATGTTTTGATTGTTATGCGATAAAAGTTTATAGTGGTTACAAGTTACGTCACCTGAGATAAGTGAAAATTATCAGTATACACTGGTAGAGAAAAAAGATAATAAAACTGAGAAGATAACATTTCTGTTTCTCTATTTCTACCTTTCCTTACTAAGGAAGAGCAATTAATAATTTGGGCATGCTTTTCTCTGCCAGACGCATAGTACCAATCGTATGGCAAATTGAAAGCTAAACCTGTGGGTTTTATCTTTATTTTCTGACGCTGCTGTTATTCTTTGAGAAATTTCTAAGGGATAGCGTAGTGCACTGAGAAAAAAATGGGGCGCGTTAAAAGCATTAAGGTAATACACACATATCCTAACTGCAGATTAGCTTTGGGAATGGCAGAAATCGGGGTTATAACTTCTGAGTTAATGTTTGAGTTATACTTACAAACAGGGAGATTTTCACGAGTGAGCTTTTGGGGGCGGGGGGAAGTTGTGCACTGAAACTAGGGAGTCTGGATGTCGGGTCAATTAAATATCATCCTTTTTCTTCAGAACAAATATTACTGTTTCTTAAACAGCCGTGCGTAGTACTTGCAGAAAATAAAAGCTGAGGCTTTTTTGAGTGTTTCTTTAAGTACGTTAGATAAAACGCGGACACTTGTGCACAGTAGCTCATGACTCTTCCAACACAGCACCAGCTGATTTTGACAAACAAACTTTTTACTTTTCAGGAAACAAGCAAATCCCCTTTAAATTCATCCAGCTGATGATTGTTGTCTTAGCCAACAATAAATTGTCATTCATCAAGAATTTAAGAACCAGCAAGTAATTTAAAATAATCCTGAGAATACAATGGGGATGGAGAAGGTGAAAGCTGATATACTGTATGAAACGGGATATTTTTGTGCGGAACATGACTGTGCTTGGAGTATTCGCCATGGTTTGGGTTTGGCTGGGAATTCTCATTGTTTCGGCAGGGTTATCCCGTGCGATGAAGCACAAGCAGATGGGCAAGCGCTGAGTGGCGCAAGGTGGGGGAGAGGTGCAGGGGGCCTCAGGTGGCACTTCAAAAGCAGTGTACTGGACTGAAAAACTGAGTCAGTGAAGAAAAATGCTGAGATGCAAAATGACAAAGAAAGCACGCTGCTAACCTTAAAATTGCAAATTGTACTTTTTGTTTCATATATTACAAATGCTCTGGGTTAGCGGGGATTTTCAACCACCCAGCATCAATTTTAGGATATGTCCACCTATGCTGTGTCTATAATTTGATGACTCTGTACATGTATCATAGGTGTTTAGCTCATATCTAGTTTTTTAAAAGAGAGAAACCTTTTTTCCTACTTAGGAGATTTCCTAGGAAAAAAATACCCAGAACTTCATGCGCTTTATAAACAACTTCTGATAGTTTTTCAAACCTCCTTAATATTCATAAAAGAAATCTCCTATAAAGTGATTGTCTAATTAAAGATCTACTTTTATCAATTGTGCTTTACAATCCACTTGAGCTTTCAGAGTTTCAGTTAAGCACTTGAATTTTAAAACTCATGGATTATTGCTTTGAGCACCGGGGATCAAAGCAGTAATACCACCATTAAATCCCATGGTACTTACTTGTCTCTCATATTGTCGATAAGCAGTATTTTAGTTCCTCATTTAAATTAGCCACTTCTTCTAAACTGGAGATTACTCCTCCTGTGGCTTCTTCTAAGGGGCTGGGCTTTGGAGGGAGAGTGTGCTTTAAACACCTCATTTTGTAAGTGGTCATTAGCGGTAACCATTGGAAGATTATTGATTTCCTTGCAGTCTGGAAGTGAATGGAGTGCTGTATAATTACAAGGCTTTGAACAGTGGAATGTGTCTAATTTGATGTTTTATGGTGACTATTTAGTTGCTTTTTTAATAGGGTTGTTAGGCAGCTTATGCATGGTTTTGTATGGGAGACTGAGAACATAGGGCTGAGTTGGACCTGAAACCTGTTTGTAAGACTAGCGGTGCCTACTCCTCCCATGGCAAAGGGCTCGGGGACTCCTGAGGAAGCACGGAGAAGGGGAGGCTTCTTCAGCAATCTTCCAGCAGCCAACTAGTATCATCTCCAGGAACTTGCTGGCTCAGTTGTGGTTTCTGGTGTGTTTAGTGATTTTTGAATGGCCAAATCCCGTTAGCCTGTTGGTCCCTCAGATGGCTGTCATTGCCTTTGTTGGGAAGAGGTATCACAGGTCTCCCACCTGGCGTGTGAAGAACAAGTTCTTTTGATTTGATTTGAACCCGACCTCTACTTTCTTCACTCTATTCCCCTAGGTTTTTGCTGGAGAACACAGTGAAGAGCTTCTCTGTACGTCATTCATGATCTGCAGACCACTACTGTATTTCTCTCTCACTAATAACTGTTCTCTGCCTTCCCCTCCAGAAGAGCAGCGTTGCCTGTTAAAGGCACTTCATGAAAACTGTGTGTTCATTCCAGGAATTACGACTGAACACAAGTGGCACTTGCCAGTTTCAGGAAGGGATTCAATTTGTTTGGACCTGGCCCTTCTGACTGCTGATAATGAGACATCTCATCATCCCCCGGTTCATTTACCGCTTCAATCCCAAATGAATCATAACCAACGCCAAAAAGGAGGAACTCTCGGATGGGAGGGCAGCAAGAGGAAAGCCATTTCAATGGAAAGATGCAAGAGTGGAACGTATTATTTTGCAGAATAAGTACACTGAGATGTTTGACAAAGTACATATAGTACAATACCCAGATGAACTTAATCTATTATGCAGCTCTGAGATATAGGGCATCTGTTAGGCTGAGCTGTGAGGTTGCAATGTTACTTCTGTTGCTAAAGCTATGACAGTCTTCATGTACAAATCTAGCCAAGTCCATCTGAATATGAACCATATTTGAAAATTGTGTTTCTATGTAAAGGAGCTCTGCCTAAATTAGGCTATTTGCAAACAGAAGTAGCTAAAGGTAACACAAGAGAACTAGAAAATCCTGTGGTAAATGTCACTTTTCCTGACTTTATGTTTTTATCCTTTTCTGATTTTAATTCCAGATTCCAACCAGGTAGGTCAGGTAGAAATCAGGCACTGCTTGATGCTTGACTTGTGTGACTGCCAGTTCTACTTAAAGTCCCCAGAGTATGTTTTTACACCACCAGGTCATTATTTTTAATAGAAAACTGTTCTGGTGGATAGTGGAACTGTACTTCAGTTCCTTACCAGTGTTTCTGGAGAGGGATACTGACAGTTTTTGGAAAGTGCTTTGGTAGACTCACAAAGATGCTGCGTAAGTGCAAAAGAAGTCAGTTGAAATATTTTTCTAGACAAAACTCCCCTTCCATACATGTTGAATTTGGTTGCTAATTGGTAAATATTTATCATTATTTTTTCTGTGCCTGGATTATTTGCTTTGTCCCCCTCATAAAAACTATATACAACTCTAATTTTCAGTTTCTTGTAACTGTATTTACTGCATTTTTCTTGTGGACTGAATAGCTAAGGTAGGAGCTGTTCCTGTTTTTCAAGTATTCTGCTCATGTTAGAAATTTATCACCTTGATGCAGCCAGTTTGTTATCCTTGCTATGTATAAATACTTTCTGCCACTACCAATGACTGTACTAGACTGTAGTCTTTAAAGAGTTTTCAGTGTCTGCAACCCAGAGCTTAGCTGCATCAGAAACATTTTATAGTGACTAAAACTTCATGACTGTCAGGAACAAGAGAAAAGTAATTAAGTAAATGAAATGTCAGTTGTTGCTTTAGACATAAAATCAATCCTTTTTGCAGGAAATCTCTTCCAAATTTTGGCCTTTGCAGCATCAGGCAATTATCAGTCTTGTGATCCTGATTTAGGCCGTTGCCTCGGGGAAGTCGATAGGTCAAATTTCACTACTCTTCTCGTTGACGTGCTGAACCTAAGTGGAAGAGAGACATTCATTTCTATTATGAAACAAAAAAAACCCACCCTGGTTTTGTGGAGGAGTTCTGGCTATTGAAGTGTTGAAGAAGCTATAAGAAGGTGTGTGGACCCTGAACCCTTTTTGCCTGGCAGTTCTGCCCAGCAGCTTCCAATAACGCTTGGCCATTACGCAGAAATTGTTCTCTAGAGTGGCCAAAAGGAAGGTAATTCGTATGCTTATAACTCGCAGAAGACCCTAGCAGAACCCACAGAGCTAGAGGCTGTTAGAGGTGGGGATTTGGCCCATATGTTGAAGCCAGATAAAACTGGGAAGACAGAACAGAAAGAAATACTTTAGTATTTTGCTGTATGCTCTAGCTCTGGTATTCTCCTCAGTACTACTCACTCATGTAAGTACTAGCGTAAAGCTGAACGTCATTTTGAGATGTATTTGTACAGCATAAAAGCACTGAGAAGAAGGTGACAGTAGGTGTTTCGATGAGTAATCACACATTATTTTCTTATGGAAAATATTTTCTTATTTCTTAAGAAAATAATAATTTTCTTATTATTTTATATGGAGGAGGTAATACTGCTGGTATGGAGTCTTGCTCAAATGGAAAGGCCAAAAAAGCTGCATTTGGATAGCTGGGCTCTGAAAAGAATGGAAGGATGGACTTCTTTAGGATGGACTACACCCCTTGTTGTACAGCTGTGAATAAAGCAGTCCAACATTTGTGCTCCTAAGGTAAGAAACACCTTCACTTAAAACTTTCAAAGAAGCTTTAAAAATTATACATTTTTTACAAAAGAAAATCAAGCTGTTATGTCAGCTTGGACTTTATCAGCACAAAATCAATTGTTTCATTCAACCATAATCTATTGAATCAGCAGAAATATGTAACATGATTTACTTGAGAGCACATAACTGTTAATGAGTACCCAATGACTATAGCACAAATCGGTAAAAATAATAGCTAAATTACAGATACTTCGTCCTTCTTGCTCTGGTTATTCTTCCTGATGAAACATGCTCTCTGTAATACCCTTCAGGCTGCAGTGCATGCTGCAGATCAGTCTTAGTCCTTACTATGTCTCTGGTTGGTGGAAGACGGTTATCCCACCTCTTGCTATGTGCAGTGGAGAGGCTATTACAGTTGTGGTCAACTTGTGCTTATCAATTTGGAGATCCCTGAGTACAAAGGCTTTGTTTGTTCTGTCCCAGCTCAAAGATTTAGAAATTTCAGTTTTCTTTCCTCTGTAGGCAGCCCAAGCTACAGTTTTCTTCTTAATTGAAAATCCTGACTGTGATTGATCAGCTAACGATAATAGACTTCTAGATAGACAATGCTAATTAAGGATTACCTGTAGTTGGCTCACTGCTGGAAATTATAAATAAAAGTTCTCTAGGAGCTCAGGTCTCTTCTGGTGGAAAAATGTTGCCCCAGCTGCTCTGCTTGCTGCCAGGCAGAAGGGACCCCACTGAGGACTTTGTGCTCCTGAGCCATTCGTCTGCCTAAAAGCTAGGACACAAAAGTTGTTGCTCTAAAAGCCAAACGTGATAGCTTGTAATATACTCATGCAACAAGCTAGGTAGGACGTAATAAAAATATTTAGCCTATTAGTGAAGAGTGCTTATCTCCAGTAATTATCTTCTTGATTTCCTTGCCTGTTTCAGAGCATACTGTACCAGCAGACAAAACTCACAGGGAATAGGGCCATAGCAAGGTTGGATGATGGGGTTTGCCTGTGAGAAGGGTGCTTGGCATGGAAAGATGCTTGTGCGGCTGCTGCTTGTGATTAGGAGCTGGCAGTCTGCCGTGGCAGGCTCAGCTGGGCCGAGGGCCAAAGGGGTGTCGTCCCCACCCCGCACCATGCCAAATGTCCAGAGCTTCACATATCTCACTGGATGCTGGGCCACAGCACACAGATATGCCCAGCCCTTTTGGGTAACGTCCCATCTACTTCGGTGAAAGTGAAGGCAGATGTCTGAGCAGGATGAACAACGCCTTGACTGGTCCTTCTGCAAATCCTGCTCCACTCTGCCTTTACGCCATGACAGGGAAAAAAGAGATTCATCAAGTATAATATACTTCCAATGCATAAGAAAGATGCATTATGTACTCAGTGACCGCTGGTTTACCTGTATTTTATATGTCGTTTATGAACACAGATGCCCATAAGTACACACATTGTTATCGGGAATATAAATATTGAACTTTCACAGAAACACTGGCCTGATTAATGATGGAAATTTGAAACAAAAGGCTCTGAAGTGCTCTTACAACAGCATGTTAATCTGTCCAAAGTAATGATAAAACCTCTAAACTAGTGTGCTGTAATTACAGCAATAAGTAATTAGTACATTTAAAGGGCAGAAGCAGCGCTGTGCCTGAATTCAGTGGAGGGTAGCCAGGCAACAATTGAAAGTGGCATTTTGTGAGGCAAATGTGAGGAAACGTGCTTTGTCCTGAAATATAATTATCTTTAGATGGATGAAACTGTCCAGGTACTTTTATGAAGAGAGTATTGGGCTCTCAAAAGCTGGAACTGTCTGAAACAGACATATATGCAGCACACATCAGATGTCTGACATGATTATCTTCCTTTGTAAAAGGCTTCCAAGCTTCCTACATAGTTGGTAACGTAAAGCCAAAGTGGCTGGGCAGCTTCCAAAATCAGGGAACGGAGGAGTTTCGCGGGAGGAGGGTAGACATGTACATCAACCACTAACAGGATGCTATCGAATAACCCATGACGTCCTCTTTTGCTCTCCGGATGCAGCATTTTGGTTGTCCACGCTATGGTTACTCCTTCCTGTCTTCTTTCATGGGTGGGTGGACCAAAACCAACAACCTCTCTGCCAAACCCAAGAAGCTGTTTTTGCAAGAAAGCTGAGTGTAATTCCACAAGGGAAGAGTCCGCCGCAGAAAGGCGACAAGCCCGTGCCGTGCCTGGCTTGCCCCCTTCCCAGGCACTAGCTCTGCTGCTCTTCTGTCGTCGAGCACCTCCTTGCCCTCAGCACCATGCCCAACAGCTTGCTAAAGGTACCCCGGGCTTCCTGCCACGGAGACCCCATTCCTTGAAAGCTGCAACGCTTGTCCTGTCTTGTTTTAGAAATTTTGAGCTGAGATAGAAAAATAAAAACCTGGGACTGATCTTTGGGAAGGATGTTTTTTGTGTTGTGGGCATAGACAGTAATAGGTTTCTTTTAAACGTTGTTTTTGTTTTATACACAAAATGAAATGAAGTTTTCAATGACCTTTGCCTTTCTCGGTTCAAGGATGAAATGTGAAAGAATAAAAATCCATCTAGCACCTTTCATATATATGAGTTTAAAAGCTGCTTATAATAAGTTAGATCTCAGGATCTCTTTCTTTTTGAAATAGTGTAATGTCACCTCCTGTTCAGACAGCAAGAAAGACCACCTGATTCCAGTTTTCAAACCTGTGTACCTACAATTAGGCTCTTGTATCCAGTGCAAATGATGGGTGTTCAGAGAACTGAAAGCAGGGACAAATTTGCCCCTTCTCCTACCATCAACAAAAATCAGAGCTCGGACAGTGTTACCTTGACTTCAGATCTCTTGCTCCGGGTGCAAAACCACAGTTATTTAGATCACATAGACTAGATCTGACATGTGTTGCTACAGCTGTAATACAAAAGGGATTTTAAGAAGGATAGGCATTAGTCTTTGGTATAAAACCAGGCCAAATCATTTTGGAAAGAGGTGAGGATAGGGAAGATATTTGGTTATTTATTGTATTTGCAAGGAAGGGGTAGACTTGATTTATCCAGAGAGTTTTGTTTTAGAAACCTCCTTTTAATTCCTCAGTTGTACTAAATGTCCAATACCACGTCTTTAGATCCACAATTCCAATCTATCACTTGCTGGAAAAGAAAATACAAAAGCGTATGGCCAAGAAGAACACTGAAAAAGAATTTTTATTTATTTTTTATTTTTTTATCAAGGTAGCTAGCTCTCAGAAGGCAATGCTAGGAGGTTTTCTGGAGGGGCTGTTACTCAGTTCAAAAAGTTACTGTGTTAAATACATGCATATATACAAACACAAACTCTCACACTTTGTTTCTTGTTAAGAGGGTTGTTTCATAGCAATAATCACTGCATGAGTTTGCCACTCTTATTCCAGATTTAGAAGGACGTGATTTCTTTTCAAATGTATTTTTTTTTAACGATGCGAACATGCTGTGAGGTAAGAAGGAGAAGGTAGGCTGAAAAGATATATTAATTTTGAGATCTTAGAGTAAACTAATTACAGGTGACTTTCATTAGAATATCAGACAGTAAAAACTGACATCTATCAGAGTTAAAGACAGGAATTAAATTTGAAAGACCGCTCGTGTTATCCGCCTGGAAGTTACTTTAGGGAAAGAATGACTTGAAGTATTAAGGAGCTAAATACCGTTCATGCCATATGGGGTAAGAATAAGGGCTGGATGCTTGGTTAGTCAGAGAGGAAACAGTTTTTCAACTAATAAAAGACAACGTACAGTAAAAGCAGGCTCCCACAAGAGGCGGGATGCATACGGGAGCAAAGACGTGGCGACTCACAGGCTTTTCCTATGCTCCCCATAGGTATGAGTCATGTTGGCTTCGTACACATCAGCAAGTAGGCAGGACAAAAAGGATCCTGCTGATGCCTCGCCTCTGCCTCACAGAAGGCTTTTGGTTTTCCCTGCTCTAGTCCCGTTCAAGGCACACCTGTGAGGATCTGGGGTGTCCTACATGCGCATCTTCCAGTTTAGTTACATCCAAAACGAATCAAAGCTGTGTGCTCTGAGACTGAGCTATGGAGAGGGAAAACCCCAGCAAAGGAAGTAAAATCAGAGATTTGCTTCCATGCGAGCTTCTGATCTGAGCTGCAGTGCTGATGTAAGCGTATAAAGACGCTTACATCAGCATTATGTCTATGCAGCTATTTCCGCTGAGAATGGGAGGAAATTTCTTGTGCACACTGTATAAAGACTGGAATAAGCGTCTGATGCTTGGTTAGTCAGAAGGGGAACAGTTTTTCAAAAAGAAAGCAAACCTGGCTGAGTCACCACCTCTGGGAACAGGAGGATTAGTGAAGCAGAAGCAAAGGAGAAGGCATGGAGTAGTGTAGAAGATTAATGGAGACCATTGCTGCGTTTCACTTTCATGATCTTGCCTCTTCAGCAAAAGTTTAGAAAGCTGCTATGATCATTTTTAGTCAGCTCAAACTTTTAAGAACATGGAGGAAATCCAGAACCATATTTTCACTAATAATAAATTTATTATACCCAATAAGCTCAAGATGATGGAGGTGGGAGAGGGCTTAGTCTGCTTTTTGACCACTGATCTTAGATGCTGCAAATTAGAATATCCATCCTTACGGATTTTTTTATATGGTGGTTGAATCAGGTAAGATAAAAACATGGTTTGCATTCCACGTCCTGATTTGTAAGCGTATATTTTGTATATGCACCTCAGACAGACACTTTCAATTTTTCTAAAAGGGTTCAATGAAATGAAACTCTGAGAATGTTTTCTAGACTGTTTCTCGATATTATTGTTGGCTATTTGGAATTTTCTAGAGCAGTATTCTAAAACTTTTGTTTCTACTGTACAGGAGGTGCAAAAGTGTCATCTTTCTAGCTTTTCTTTTCAGGTTTAATTTCTATTCAGAAATTAACTGTTTTATTTCAAACTTCAAAATTTTCAGTACTTTCAAGAACCCCTCATGCACTTACAGAATGCAAATGATATGAATTAAAATTCAGCTCCAACTCACAAAAAACTGTATTATATAATGTGTTTTTATAAAGATAAGGGTTAATTGAAAAATGTGTCGGCCAAATCGTTTCTCTGAACATTTGCACTGTGTGTATCACAAGCAGCAGGCAGCCGTTGGGTTATGAACAGGTTCTGATGTGCTTCGATGCGTAAGGATGGAAGGACAGTGTTAACTGAGCACCGTACGCTGGCAGGTTGGCATTAGCTGGTGAAGGCAAGGCTTATTTTACCCTTTACAGAGAGGACCCTGTGCATTCCTGGCATGGGGCGTACGCAGGAGGGACGGGTCACGCATGGGAAGGTGCAGCACACACACATAGGCCTGAAGATGTTTTTGAGCGGTTAATAACCATATCGATAATCAGGGCAGCTTTCACCTTAATGATTCATGCAGAGATTGTCTTTGTTCCTGCTGAAGCCAGTGACAAAGCTCCTTTTATCCCGTGTCCTGTGTTGAGCGTTGGGTTTGAAGAGAGAAGATGCTCGATGTGCTAGCTTTTCTGGTTAAGCCCTTGCCAGGTCTGTTCTTTTCAGTTCCAGCTGGCTTTAGCTTTCTCATGTGTAGACACTCTCATCTGCTTGAGTTGCCATGAGAGGGTTCGATGTTGGGTAAAAGGGGGAGAAAACAGAATTCCTCACCAGCTGCGTAGGTTTGGACTAGATGATGTTTAAAGGTCCCTTCCAACCCAACACATTCTATGATTCTGTAGGTGTGTGTGTACTTATATGAAATACACTAGGTACGGTTTTGACCCATTTCTGTAAAGTTTTGAACCCTTGCTTCCTCATGTCAATCCATTGATTCCTTTGGGATTCTATATCAAATCACTGGGACCCATGTCTCTGTAGAATGGATTCTATTTATATTTTCTATTAGACGTCATTGCACCTAGAAAGTGCAGAATCCCACCTGAGCCTAAACCCGCTGCCACTCCACACTACCGATCTACTGGAGCGGGGCAGCGGAGCTGAGAGCAGGGGAGAATTTGAGGAAGTTCCTTAAATTTAAGGTTACCATCAAGGATGAATTTATCCCCTCAGAGAAGTGGCCTGGTGTGCCTTCTGTCCCACCCCCCTCAGAGCATGACATGAGCGACATCTTACCAGCGGGGCTGGACAGACAGCTCAGCATAGGTGGAGGAAACATCAAGTTTCAGGTCTCAGGAGCAACTAGTGCTTCAGGATCCCGAGCTTGGACTCTCTGTTAAGATCAAGGCTGTATGTGCCTTATCGCAAAGTACGGTGTACAACTCGTGAAGGTGTTCCGGCTTAGGTGTGCTGTATGTTATGTTCATGTATGGCTATCCATGCTCGTATTTTAAGATGCAAGCAGAAGCGAGCAGAGTTAATGTGGAGATTTCATCTTTGTTCTATACTGCTCCATCCCCTGAGTACTCGCTTTTCCATCCTTCTTATTACAGGAACAGAAGATTCTTTCAAATAGAGCACAGGTAACACCTGAAGACGAAGGCAAAACCTGGTAGGGTCACTGTGATTAAGCTTACTCTGTGGGAAAGAGACTCACTGTTTTTTAGTTTTAGTAATACATACACACGTATATGTGTGCCCCACGTCTGGCATATTTGAGTTGCTGTGTTAAAAATTGTTTTATTTGCAACTCGTAACTCTGGCTGAAGCAAGTCCAGTTTTATTTTACTCTAGTGAAAATCCTTTCCATTTGTATTCTGGATATATTTACATAAAATATGAACAAATATCTCCTAATGAATGAGTATTCGCCCAAGTTTCCCTAATTTCAGGGTTTTTTATTCCCTGAGTATTTCTTACATATTTTTAGCACGCAAATATTTTGGGATCTTTGCATTCTTCTTGCCAGCGTTATTTTTCTTGTGCAGAGAGACCATTTATCTGTTTTGTACCTGAGGTCCTTTTTTGTGGAAACTCTCTTTCTTTCTCCCTGAGTATTAAGAACAAATCAATAAAAAGTGAAAGCTTAAAAATATTCCCAAGCTGCATGTAAAACAAATGGGGTTTTTAAATGCTGAGTTGACATCCCTTCCCACCACGCTTCTGAAGGAGATATAAAAATGAGGTCCTGACCACATGCAGTCATTTAACAGATCCCATGGCACTTTTTTCAAGAGTAGAGGTGAAAGCTGCAATGTCATGGCTTAATTTCAATCAGATAATTACATTCTACCTGCTTTAAAATTCCTCACTGGTTTCTGTTAGAAAAGATATTCCTCATTTTTCTCCTAAACTGTTGTGTTGTGCATTGCTAAAAGGCTTTTGCCCTTTACCCCAGTAGAAATGCTTGTTCCCGGACATTTCAGTAATGACCGAAGCGATCATTATATATCTCATTTGCAATAAAATTTCCTAAAGCTTCTCAAATGCCACAGGAATTGTGGAAATAAAACAGATGCTCTTCTCTGCCCCTTATAGACCCGACAGCGCACCTCATTGTCCCGTGTTTTGGGAGAGTGATTAGGAAATGTAAGCATAGAAGCAGCGGATGAAATACATTTATTATAAAATATTCCTGGCATTATAGCTAGCTTGTGGGTGGCATTTGTTGCTCAGGCGTGTGCACAACAGCTACGTGTGCTTGTAGTATAAACTAATTTAAGACTACAGGGCTAAAGCTAGTAAAATTATCTTAATTATTTTCTTTTTAATCTCACCTGACAACACTCTTCTAAATATGTTGACACCGTCTCTCATGCAGGCGTAGCAGAATTCTGCTGAAGGTTCCTGAGAGCTTTGTGAACATGATTTTGATGAAAACATAATTTAGCTGAAGCCTGAGGACTGTGGGGACCACTGGGGCGACAAGAATACCAAAGTATTTCTAAACGGGGCTACACTGTGTGAAGAACGTGCTTTGTGAGCTGAGAAAATGAGTGGTGGGGATTTAATCCGGTATTTAGCCTTTGCCCAAATAAGGAGGTAACTTGAAAAACCTGGAGGTTTTTCATGCTGTTCAGGTGTTTTGAGTTGTCCTGTGTGAAGTTTAGCACCATTAGGAAGAAAGCTATTTTAAGGTTAGCAGTCTTCCAGTTAAACATCTAAAGTGTGGTTGCATGTTATAGATTGAGCTCTTCTAAAAGCTCATCAGGACGGATAAAGCCTGTTTTCCTCCCTCCTATAAAATTCCCTGTCCCAGGCATTTGTTTCTGTTACTTAACCTTTTAGTGGCTGTGGCGCTTCTCTGACCAACCTTATTTTTTACGTGTGGAAATGCCACGCAGGGCTGGACCCTCTGGTGGTGGGCAAAAGCGAACGCTCAGGGAAGGAGAGACAAGCAGATAGCTACATCCCTCCCAAACACCCGCCAGCAATTTGTAAGTCCAAGACTCTCTAAGCCAGAAGCGGCATCTAGGTATGCGATAAACCTCAATGGATTTTTCAGCAGAGGAGTTGTCGGGGAAGACTCGCACAGACTTTCCTTGAACGCTGATAAGCTTTTATCACTCGCAGCACCCTGTGGAGAGGAAGCAGCATTTAGCTATGCACTGTGTGATGGACCACATCCTTCTCTTTGCTTTCAACCTGCCACCTGGTGGAAACCAGGTAATACCCTCTCCTCCTCCTACTGGAGGAGGCAGCAAACAGTTCATCTGCCACCCTCTCTCTGACATTTATGGCTTCATCCAGGTCTGTCTTATCTCCCTTTGCTCACGTATTTTCCAGGCTGAAAACTCTTAACCTTAATCATTCTTTGGACACAAGTTGTTCCTAATCTACGATCATCCTTGTTGCTCTTCTCTGAACCTCTTTTACATCTGCTCGGTCATTTTTGAGATGGAAGAGCCAAACCATATTATTCGGTGGTCAAAAGTTCTCTCTTTTGTTCTCTTCTTTTACCTTGTAGTTCCTAAGACTTTATTTGCTCTTTGACTGCTATTGAGCTCTGTGCTGATGTTTCCTGGAGTTATCTATCATAATCCCAAGATTGCTTTCCTGGTAAAGGTCAACTCAAAGCCCATTATTTTCTTTCTGAAGTTAGGATTGCTTTTCACTGTGTGTGCCATATATTATTCTACACTGATTTTTATCTGCCTTTTGACACAAAGCTGCTCAGTGTCATAAGGTCTTTGTAGAATCCTTTGCAGTCTGCTCTTATCTTTTTTATTCTGAATAACTTTCTACCATCAACAAGTTTTGCCACCTTTCTATTCAGTGCATTCCTATGCTATTACAGATATGTTAAACATCAGAGATCTTGATGCAGAAAGCTGCAAAATGGCACTGGAGATCACTCTCCATTGAGGAAATTATCCTATTCCCAGTTTCCTACCTGTTCACCAATTATTTTACCTATTTTCCTTTTTATGCAGGGGTTGCTTAGATATCTTCAGAGCTTATAGTAAGGTAGTAAGGAGCTTGGTTGGGAGTCATTGGGAAGTGTTAATGGATTGTAGCAACTGGAACTGCCCATGTAAAAACCTTGTGGCTCCTTACAAAAGCGTCAGGTTTGTGAAGCTTGGCTTTCCCTACAAGTGCTGATAACATCCAAGTACTTCTTCATCACATGCATTCAAGAGTAAAATGGTAAAAAAGAGAGCCAAGGAAGTAAACCAATAGCACTTTGCTGTGTTAGCAAGGGGACCTGACTTACCTCCTGGGCACCATGCTGGTGGGTGCCCGTGATCCCTCAGCAGCAGGGAGCTGGTGCTTTGGTCAGGACGTGAAACCAGCTGTGTGGTGGCAATGGGACTCCATGGGCAGCAGCTGTGGCTTCTTCCCCAGCAGATGGGCACGGTGGCTGCTGGGCTGGGCCAGTGTGCTGCCACTGGGGCTGGCTCATCTCACCATCCTTTTCTGATAGAAGGGGAGTCCTACCAGTTGATTTATTATTTTTTTCAGAAATAAAGATTGATGTTTTAGCATGTAAATGAGTAATATAAGCACTCTTAAAATTATGCCATTTCCATTATATTTCCGTTTTCCATATTTCCATTTTCCAAACATGGAAATACAAGTCTGAGGGGGGTTTCCATGCCTGTTCAGGGAAATTACTGGGGCTGGGAAGCATTTTGTCACTCAGGTGGGCAACATTTTGTGTATACAAGTTCTCACAGGAGTGAGGTCCGAGGCGTTCTCCTCCCACCCAGCTTTCCTTGCCATCAGCAGAAGCCGGGAAGAGAGCTACGGATTCACGGGTCCCTTTTAAACAGAGACATTGTGTTGGTGTGCTGTGGGATAACATGCTTTAAAGATTCTCTTTTAAGTAGCAGTCCCTGCAAGAACCTGGTAAGGGTTAAGTTCTTTGACTGGACTAATGGAGTTCCTAGGTGCACCCCAGAGACTCCATTTAACTCCTCTGACAGATCCAGATATTTAAGGCTACTTAAAACTTCTAATTGAATTTTCAAAGCAAAAATCATGTGATTGTATTTTAAAGCATTCAAAAGAAAAAAAAAAAGAATACATTAAATTGTTTATAAAATTGACTCATAACTATGTAAGTGCAGTAACATACAGTGTAAGTTCTGTCACTCTATTAAAATGTACAAGAAAAAAGAGAGAGGTCATTTTTGCTTACTCAAATGTCCTACTGAATTCAAAACAACAAATTAAAATTTAAATTAAAGTCCCTTTTTTTTAAATTTTTGCAGATGCAGAAAGACTGTGAAGATAAACTTCAAACATTCTGATGACTGTCTCATTTTCTCCTAGGGAACTTATGAACAACATTACAACGTGGGAGTGCAAGATAAAAAAATATCTGCTGGCTTCACCAGGCTATTGTACTTCAATTTTTGCTTAAAATCAAACACCTAAGTTAAGTAAATTTAGACAACTTGAAAGTCTTCCAAGTGCTACAGTGTTCAAAGAGTAGATTGGGGATGTCAAATTATTTTTACACAGTAAGTTAACTAATTGAAATCTAACAGTACTTCATTACTTTGTGATTATTTTTTACAAGGAAACAGAAAATGCGTTTGTAGTTGCCTGTATTTTGAATACAGCAAAAATCCTGTAATTTGAGTCCTGTTGGTAGCAGTTATCAGAATCCTCTTATGCAATTGTTCATGTCTATTTTGTAAGCTGTGTTCAAACTTGATGGAGAAGAAATAAATAAAAATAAATTCCTTCTACAGCAGCAATTTTCTTTATTTCTAGCTCTTTATTTTGAGATGATGTATTTTGACTGCTACACCAGACAAGCTGCACTTGCAGGTCTTTATATCCGTGTTTCATTTTCCACGTTATAGAAGGTTGCAACTTCACTGCTTTGAATAGAGAAAACAAATGCACGTGTAATTTCCAATTTTTCAAAAATTTACACCATGCAAGTCTCTGAATAGATTTTTAAATTATTTTTTTCTAAGATTATTGAGTAAACTTAAATTAATATCGTTACAAAGAAGTAAACATGGAAAAGAAGGTACTTTAAGTAATTTTTTAAAAGTAAACCTATTTCATGGGAAAAAAGGTAATTCTTTAAATTTTCTATAAAGGCAAAATATATGGTAATTTAATATGTAAGCTGGTTGTGGAAGCAAGCGCATTTAGGCACAAATATTTAAACCAAAATATTAGCTGTTGTCGTCTTGTTTCTTTTTTGTGTCTTAAACCAGTTTGTCCTTATTGAATATGGTCAGAATGTCCCATAAGGTGGCATGAGACAGGGAAGGTGGCCTCCGTTTGTCCCCTCCGGCGTACTGGAATGATAGACTGCCTATAAGCCAAATCTGGTTGCCTTCTCTTACTATTCCAGTTAGGTATCTAATATTAAAAATGACAAGTATCTGCTGGGCTTTTTGTTGGAAAATATGAATGGAAACCTGTAAGGTAGGCTATGTATGAGCACTGAATTCTGCCATCCTGCTTGTAAAATCATCCTGAAAAGGTGAGCTGCTGCTAGGCTGAGTAATGTGCTGGGGTTATTTAGGTGTGCGGGAAAGAAATGGCATCTCTGAGGCATTACACGTCTTCCACTTCTGAAGTAATCAGACCTGCCAAAAGACATAAACCTTGGTTTGTCTCAGACCTTTCTCTGTCTTTGTCTCATGATGCTACAGCACAAACTTGCAATATTTTCCTCAGTGCCTTTCAGGGGAATTGACTTTTTCCACATCACCGTCTTGATGGGAAGTCATCTCCTGTGAATCCCCACTTTGTTCACTGCGTTGTCAAGACTGGGGCAAAGCCCAGAATTTCAGTCTGCCCTGTAGAGAGTTGGGCTGACTTGAGGGTTGACAAACCCATCTGAAATAAGAAAATTAGATAGCATGTCAATAAACAATAGTTTGGGGTTTTTTTTTTCCTGTCCTGCTGTCCCTTACAATATATTCTGGATGATGTGCTCTGCCTGTGATATTTGCAACCTCTAATAACTTCTGGGAAGAACCTGTCATTCAATGTGCAAAAACTCATTCTTGACCACAAAACAGTGGGCAGGTTCAAGCTGCTAATACATCTGCACTTATTGGTAGCAGGCTGTGATTTCTTTTTGTTTCAGTAGTTTTGGATTTGCATAATGTTAGAATATTTTTATTTAATGAGTCTGCCTATGTATTTTCAATGGAATAAATAGGACGGAGTTCTCACTGCTTTGTGGGTTTGCTGGTTTTCCCTCTGGTAAGTCTAGCAGAAGTTATGAAACTCTCCATTTTAATAGTTCCGTGGCCCATACGCGTGGATCTCTATGGATTTAAAGTTGCCTTTGAAGTCAATGAGAACACCAGGCAAAGCTAATAGTGTCTGTGTTCGCTCTTTTGTCACATCAAAACTAAGCTGGTGTGTGACGCTCAGTTTCTAGGTTTTACTTTCCAATGGCATAACAACAGCTGACACTCCGGTGTGCCTTAGTAAACAAAAAGCATTGACATCTCTTGGGGTTTTTAGAATATTTTTGCGTTAATAATGTGTTTTTTTGACAACCTTCCAACCGATTTTGTTGGAGATAATGAGGACTTGTCGTCATACCTGTCTTCTGTTGCACTTTATCTGTGCTGCTGGAATCTAGCTGGAATGAAGCTGGTTGTTCCCCTCATGACACAGTAAGGGGAGGGGTAGCTTCTTCCTGAAGTTCATGTACTTTCACTCGCTGGATTTACTTCAGTCATACCAGAAGTGTTTTTCTCTTGATTGGCTGCCTCTGTCATCTAAACGATCTTGTATGTTGCTACTCTTTCTTCTTGAGGCAGTTGCAGGATTGGGAGGTGTGGCTCAAATCCTGTCCGTTATTGTACTTTCCTTCCATCTTGCTTGTGTTCTCTGCATCATTGGCACCAGAATGCCTACGTTTTGTTTCGTCTCTCAATCTCTGTGCTTACTAGCTGTTTTCTGTCTGAATTTGCATGCCTGTGTTCTGCTCATGCCAATGAGATGTCTCTTTGTTGGTTGTTCCACATGTAAGGTGGGAACCTGTGTTTTATGGATGGTCCCTCCTCTGCTTGGAGCATCTCTCGTTCTCCGAGACTACACTCAAGTGTCAGATGACTCATACTTAGGACACCACAGCAATAGCATTTGATTTGTGTTCAGTTCCGTTGTTTCAAATAACACCCCACACCCTATACCACATATGATTAAAATGATCTCTGCGGGCCTATCCTGTCACGATTTTCATAGAACCATAGAATCATAGAATTGTTAGAGTTGGAAGGGATCTTAAAGACCATCCAGTTCCAACCCCCCCTGCCCTGGGCAGGGACACCTCCCACCAGACCAGGCTGCTCAAAGCCCCATCCAGCCTGGCCTTGAACACCTCCAGGGATGGGGCAGCCACAGCTTCTCTGGGCAACCTGGGCCAGTGTCTCACCACCCTCACAGGAAAGAATTTCTTCTTAATATCTAACCTAAATCTCCCCTCTTTCAGTTTAAAACCATTCCGCCTCATCCTATCATTACACTCCCTGATCAAGAGTCCCTCCCCATCTCTCCTGTAGCCCCTTTGGGTACTGGAAGGGGCTCTAAGGTCTTGCCAGAGCCTTCTCTTCTCCAGGATGAACAACCCCAACTTTCTCAGCCTGTCCTCATAGGAGAGGTGCTCCAGCCCTCGGATCATCTTTGTGGCCTCCTCTGGACCTGTTCCAACAGGTCCATGTCCTTCTGCTGTTGGGGGCTCCAGATTCACCGTATTTCTTTCTTGCCTCTCTTGGCATTTGGGGTGGGGCAGTTTTTGGTATTAGTTTGGCAGCAGAGGGCTTGCCCATACAGAGCAACGTGTCACAGATTATGTCATGAGATTCTATTAGTAGCACTAATTAAATCACTCTGGAACTGGATTTAGTTCAGTGCTGCATTCAAACTAGTTGTGTGGGGAATGGAGAGTTGTTAATTTTAGGACAGAGATGGCGACACCCTAACTATACTTTCTTTTCCCTGCATAGAATATGGGTGATGTTCTTCCTGCTTTCAAAAGACAACTCAAAATTTATGTACATCCGTGCTCGCAGGCTTGAGATTTAGCTGACATGTGGAGCTTACGTTCATTTTCTGAAAAAGAGATTAAATTCCTCTCATGGACTAATGTTTCAGGGTAAATAAGCAGATAGATAGCATAAAGATTGTCACTTAAAATGAAAAGTTATTACAGCTTCTGAACGAAACGCTGCTGAGGATGCGCTGAGCATCAAATTTTCTCTTATTAAAACTAAATCGCAACTTTCATATTTTGGAAAGAGTTCATTAAAACTTGTCTTATCTACTTAATTAAAGGCAAGTGTCCCTATATAGAGACAGACAAACAAATTAACATAATATGCCTCAGCTTCTCCTGAGGAACGTAATATTCTTATCTTTAGAACACTAATTGCTGCAGTTAGGGTTTTGTTAAAAATGAATTGATATTTGCTAAGAGTACAGATTTGACATGCAGAAAAAATGAGCGACTACAACAGCATTCTGATACTCAGATGAAACAAGGTATTTAAATGTTAATATAGTGTTTTTCTAATAAGAGGAAAAATATTAGTTTAGCAAATTAATCCCAGTGCATTGATATCTTTCATGGGATTGTAGTGCTTTGTTCATCTATCACATTACAGAAAGATTCAAAGTAAAAGCTATTTCTATCATAGTAAACTGTAGCAACATGTGTAATAACAGGGAAGATTAGTTCCTGCCTACACAATTAGGCAATGTATTGACTTAATACAGTTCAGGCACATACATAATAAATGAGAGTTTATTATAATATGCATGCAGCCATCTTGAATACACTGATTAGCAACATAATACAGTCAAACATAATCATATATATTTGTATTTTGTCGAGTGCAAATTAAGTGAATGTATTCCAATGTTCTGTATTAGCTGTGTTAAGCAGACGAGCAGTATGGAGATGAAAGAACTAACTGATATTTATTTCAGTAAATCCTTCCTTACGTTGACAAGTAAATATCCCACGGACTACAGATCTCCTTGAGAAGAAACAAGGCGTGTACCGGAACAGAAGCAATATATTAATGGGATACATTAACAGTTTAGAAAATAATCTGTAGCAATCAGCAAAGTGCAGTAACAGCTGAAATGATTCTTCCTGGGTCTCCCGTGGGAAGCCATGTCTGCTGGGACAGGGAGTAAGAGCAGTCTTATAAATGACCGGGAGGGGCTCTTTACCTAGACCTTCTCACAGGGTATTTAGCTTTGCTGGGTGCAGCCTTCTCACTCCCATTTTGCTGTGCAGTGACAATCATCTGGCCCAAGTCCTTTAGCCAGAGGCGTGCTCCCCACAGATGGCTTGCTTTACTCTGATTTGGGGCGTTTATAACCTTATTTCACTGGTCTTGGTCTCAACTACTTGTCTCAACTCGTTGAGTTGTCCCCTCAACTACTTGACAAAGATGGCAATGTAATTGAGAAATCTATTTAACATGGCTCACTGTCCAGGTCCCTTGCTAGTGGTATTGATGTCCCTCAGCTAGACGTCTTTTACGTGGTCTGTCACATAGATGTGATAAGAGCTGATCCAGGATTTCCGTCCTTGCTAGGGATGCCAATAGGTCATGAATAGCTCCTCTAGGTCATGACACCAGCATGGCTGAAGGCTTTTCATTATCTCCTTAAACGAACTTCCCTCTATTAATTTCTTGACATTTAAAACAAAAACAAAACCCAAACAAAACACAACAACAACAAAAAAGGAACCCCAAAACCCAAAAAAAACCCCAAAAGACCCAACAAACCCTAAACTGCAAATGCAAGCAGTGGGTCTGTAGGAAGAGACATCTCTGTTACTTGGAAGATTTTTCCAAGTAATTTGGAATTTGCCACTAATTGGCTTGGAGCAACTGAACTGTCAGTGTAATTCCTTTCATCGTGGCATGACTATTAAATTTAGTTAAATTCAGGACCGTCTTCTGTGTAGCGCTGTCTAATATAACATTTGTCAATCATATTAAAACATCTAGTAACGCACAGATTTTTTTTAAGCAGCAAATGGAGCTTTGTTTGGTATCACAGACGTGTTGTTAACACATTAACTCAGGTAACAGATTAGCATGAACGGCCATTCTTCTGTGGTGCTTCGTTTTGGACTTGTGACCAATTTTGGTTGGTAATACAACATGGTTCAGTTATTGCTGAGCGGTGCTTGCACATCATCAAGGGCTTTTCCATTTCTCACACCGCTCCACCAGTGGGTAGACTGGGGTGCACAAGAAGCTGGGAGGGGACACAGCTGGGAGAGCTGACCCCCACTGACCAAAGGGATATCCCGTACCATACGATGTCATGCTCAGCAATAAAAGCTGGGGGAAAGAGGAGGAAGGAGATACATTTGGAGTTACAGAGTTTGTCTTCCCAAGTAACTATTATGGGAGATGAAGGTCTACTTTCCTGGAAAAGGTTAAGCACATTTATATATATAATGAGTTTAAAAATAAGGATAGACGTATTATGGAGCCCTTAATGAAAACTTTCTGTGGTAGCCAATACATGGCTACGATTTCTTTTGCACCAGAATTCAAGCATTATGCATACTTGAGCATTACCCACCAATTAAAAGGCAATTTGAGAGAAGGAACAGCATCCTTGGTGTCAAGGGAGCCAAGATTCACAGTCGTGACTGACGGGCTTCCCTGACTGCAGCTTCACAGCGAGGCATTTCAGTGACACATAATTTACAAGACAGAACCATGTTGTGTGAGTTATGCAAATGACTCTAAATTATTATTCTGCCATCAATAATACAGTAATTTTAGGAACTCCTAATTTACCCAGTAGGAGAGGGGTTTATGTGGCATATGGAAATGAATGAGTAACACATCCTTCTCTTGCTTAAAACAGAGGGCTTTGGGCTGTGTGATAACCCTATAACGTTCACATGTCAGAAGGGATTTTTCTAAACAGTAAAGTTTCTGCCCTTGGTATTAAAGATAAGGGGAGTGCCACCTGGGAAAAAGCGGGACAGTCATTATGGTTTGTTGCTGGTTTTACATTGTGCAGTCATCTTGTTTTGAATCTTCCCTAAAAATAACCCAATCTGTCAATCTAGGCAATCTGTCAATCTACATTCATTTTGTGAATGCTGCATTCACATAATATAAATGCTATAAAAAAATATATTTTTTTTCTGTTAAAAAGAAATGTTAAAATATGAAGGCTAGATCTTTCAACTTGCTATGAATCCACAAAATCTGTTCACTCCAGGTAAAAGCAACCTGATCTGGAGCGGAGGATCTGGTTTTTGACATAAATGCAAAATAAAGATTCAAGAACTACTTTAGATTTCTAATGAGAAAATAAAATTAATTAGTTTAGCATTGGGTGACGTTCCTTAAAAATATTTGAAATTGAAAGGTCTGAAAAATAATTGACTCTCCTTGAATGCAACCATGGATCCTGAAAAACGTGAAGCTTCAGGAAAAGTATATTAAAAAACCATGACATATGTCATGTGTGCTTTTTCGTTAGTAGAAAATGGGTTGCTTCTTATATAAAAAATAAACAGCAAAGGAATAAGTTAAGAATGTAAGAAAAAAAATCAATGTTTAATTTAATAAGGGGTAACTCAAAGTATGCTTGAGGAGCTTATGGAAATTATCTGCAGTTTGGACTGAGGGAAATAAGGACACAAATCTCCTTATTATAGGCAAGTTACAAGGTAACTTATAATATATTGCTTAAAGAAAAGCGACAAAAACCAGTCCCTGATACCTTTGTAGTGTTGCTAGTTCCTTATGGCAGAAACCAGGAAAATACAGAAGTGAAAAATAGTGAAGGGAAATAAGGTCATTAAAATATTTCTTAAAATGTTACTGGATCATGATACTTAAGCACTTAAAACGGGTGAAGGCGAACCAATATTTTGTGTGGGTGTCATTATTAATTTTTTTTGTTAAATGCTGTGCAGATGTAATATGTGAAAAAAAGAATGAATACATTTAACAGATATTTTTCATTAAAAAATATACAAAACCCAGCCTCTTATTATTTTTTTTTCCTATATATAAAGACATTTCAAAGGTGTGGATGTTTCTCCCTACACTTGTTCTTTTCCCATTTTTGTAATATTCCAAAGAAAAATGGGAATGAGGCAGAGCAGGAATAAGAAGGAAGTAAATTATAGACAGACGGGTAGTTTCAGTGTGTGGGGCTTTTATAAAATTAAAAAAGTGAGAATTTTCTATTAAACTAATTTCCAAAAAACGTCGTATTAGTCATCATTAAACACAAACTTTTGCCAAGGTTGCAATACAAGAAATTATCAATGAAACACTTCACCTTTGTTTTCTCATGGTAGTATCAGGTTATTTAGGTTAGGGTGTCTGCTTTATCCCTGAATTTAAAGGGGGAAAATACCAAGTAAATATTGACCACATCTGACCTTGTCTGTTGTGTATCATTAATCTAACAGTGACATCAAGCTGCAAAAAATTAGGGAACACGTATCGATCTCACTGGTGACCTAAAAGTGACGTATGGAATGGTATCTCAATGCACCTCAATGAGAACGAGGACAATTTTACTGCGGCACTGTTACTTTTTGTTCAACTTTTCTGTCCAGAAAGAACTCCAAAAACCTGAATAATTTCAATGTGAGAAGGTAAGGTTTGTGCAATGTGTCACATGAAAGTGAAGTTCTAAATTTGCCTGCTCTTCCCTCTCCTACCGAGGAGACTTGACTTTGTTTTTTAAGAAGAGCAAGGTACGGATCGCTGCAGAGGGAGTTACGGGATTTCGGCTTCATAATGTAGTTGCGTTACTGGCTTACTTTATTTGAGTCCAGCGTAACATATATGATTATAAGTCATATAGCAAATTGTTGCCTACCAAAGTTGCAAATAGCTGGTGGAAAATAAACACATACAAAACGACGCAACAAAACAATGAGGAGGAATTAGTGGATGATTAATCAATCAGCATTCAGCCAGAGCTGAATAAACGCACAGACCAGTTAATAAAAGCTTTCCTTTTATGTAGTTAACACAATTCTACTTAGTAGAGTACTGAAGTGGACAACTGGAATTACTAAAATAATGAATAAAGTTGACATTTAAAGTTTTTTGAGTGGACAATGAGGAAAATAAAGACTGAGAAGTTCACTGGGTCATGCATTATTTCTCTCTACAGGGACACCATTAATTCATTCTGTTCCAGAGATTTCTTTGATCTATTTTCAAACGTAGTGTTGATTTAACACAATCATTCTGAAATTTGGATCAAAATTATGATAGTGCTCATACTGTGATACGTATACTTAAGGGACTGGGCTCAGTGTTTGATGGTGCCTCGGTTTATTGCTAGTTGCTGTTCTACAGCAGCTCCGGGGCAGAGGGTTGGCAGCTCTTTTCCAGTTGTCTGGTAACATACGCTATTACAGCTCCTACCCACAGATAATATCATAAAGATACAGACACATTAGCATCTCTGTCTCCTGCAAATTCTGTTCAATAAATGCTAGCTAGTTGTGTATGGAATACACAAATGTTGAATTGCTGCTGATGGAAGGAGAAGCTACCAATAACCACATTTAAACTGGAATGGCAATAAAAAAGAATTATTTTTTTTTTTCTGAAAGTGTAGTCACATAAAATAATTGCAGACCATATTATCCATTCTGCTCTTCCGAGGAACACAATGACATTATTATAAAAACATTATTCATTTGATATTAAAACTACTATTTATCCCTAAGTTCCAGCTATCTTTAATACAGCCTTGAAGTAATAATATTAAAAATTTTCTCTATCAAGTTATGTAGCAGTGCAAGTCCATGCAAAACACCTTCAGCAAAATATGCATCTTAAAAGTTTGAACCCTCTTTCCCTCCAACAATCTTCCAGATGGTGTCTAGGAAATAAGAGGACGTCAGTATCTGAATTTGATCCAGGTTTGATTCTGAGTCTCCAGCAGCCCTGGCAGCAGCCTTTTCTAAAGTAGATTAATTCAATAAGCCAAATAACAGCATGATCACTGCATCCCGGCAGCGTGACACCTGCAGGAAAACCACTTCAAAACAGGCTGTTCTGTACAGACTCGGTAGTGTCTCAAGTTTTGATTCTGTGGGAGAAGGAGAAGTCCTTTCTGGAGCGCTTAGTTCACTGCCATGCTGATAAGTACCTGATGTGCTGCTGATAATCACTTTCCTCTTCATTAATTACAGCTCTGTTTTTCTATCGACACTTCACAGAGCCAATGCTAGATATCCCAATACGAATGAATTTGGTTACACTGTACAAGATAATGGACCAAAATAGCACAATATCAACTCTTCTATGAAAGAACGTAAACATCTGCATTAGTATTTTATGTTCGAGCAGCTTGCTGCTTCCTTCATGACATTGTATTTATTCTGTCTTGATTTCTAGCTCTGAGCATGATGAATGCGCGTATTCTTAATTTCTCATAGGGAGGGTGGCAAGCGCTGTAATAGATAACTTCAAAGCATAATGAAAAGAAAAATGCAATGAGCCATATTTAGGACTCTTACCATTTTTTTTCCTTATCATTTTGACTGATGAAAATGGAGCAGTATGATCTATGGGAATGTGTAATCCTTTTTTTACTTGGGAGGCTTCAAATACTGCCTTGCTGGGCTTTTGAAATGGCATGATTACGACCGAATTGCACGTCGCCAAGAAGAATTCCATTTTTCTAAGAACATAGTCAAGTAAAATTGTCAAGATTATAAAGAAGTTATGGCTTACTTGAGCCAGCAAAAAGACAGCTGCAAACTGACCATTTTATCAGCTTTTTTTTCTCGTCCCCACATGTAGTTTAACATTTATACATTCCTCTTAACTTTCCAATTTGCTTCTGAAGATGGTATTATGCATGGTCTAGTAGAAATAAGCTTGATTTTTCCAGGAAGACGGATAGAGAAAAAATGATGGGTAGACATCAGCCAGTGTTTTGAACATTTAGGTCAGTATGTTCGTTTAGGGAGTAGGGAAAGTAATCCAGAAACCTTAAGCGCCCTGACCCTTAAAACTGAACTTGTCTTGAATAGGTTTCAAGTCTTCCACATAAACTGCACTAACCCCGCTAAAATCAGAAATAAAATGCTTTTCTAAAGAAAAGAAGAATGTTAAGCAGACATATTGTTTTGCAAACTGTATTATTTTAAAATCATCCAAAGTAATATTTCGAACAATGAGCCTTAGTTTTCTGGATAATCTAGTACAATTTTTCCCCTTTTCAAAGGGTCTGGGTGCAATTTTAGAAACATTCAATAGCAACAAAATGGACATGGGCAGTATGGAAATACAGGCAATCAAAAAAAAAACCACTTGTGGTCAGATCTATTTATTCCTGCAGCAGAATTCCTCACTGCACAAGGAGCGCCGGTGACTCCTACGGCGAGCTGCTATTTAGTGCAGACAGAGCTGGTGGTCCCAGGCAGTGGTCCCAATAGCAAAGGCAATGTTGAAGGTGCAATAACCAGCTTGGTTTCTAAAACCATTTTCATAAAAAGGTAGACTTAAGTTTTCAGTGATTCTATCTGTTCAATGCTTTCTGAAATTAAAATCCTCTTGAGGAGAATCACTTTGAAGAACTGAGCCTAGTAATTAATTTTATCCAAAAAAACCCCTTTCAGTGCCTGAAAATACTCCAAATATGGGAAGATGTAGATGGGTTTGTGGCCTCTCATGGAGAAAAACCTAATAGCTTCCAAGAGCTCAGCAGTACAGATGAGCAAACGAAGGTACCGTGGAGTCAGAAGGTGACAGCAGTGTCTCTAGCAGTAACCACCCTGGTTAACAGGCCACCATTAGGCCAAAGCCTGAAAACTTGGGAGTGACAATATAGGTGAGCAGCATCCGCTGCTATTCAGTCCAGGTTTGCTTGTCCAAGTACAGTTTCTTCACTACCTGGAAGAGATGAGTGATGTTTTACTGGAAAGGCAGCCAACACAAAACTGTGCCACACACGGGTTGCACCTATAGTGGTGGAACCACTGAAGCAAAACGTAGAGTACAGTCCTCAGAGCTGGAGCCAACATATTTTTCAACAGTTTTAAGGAGGCAGTATATTTTTCAAAAGTATGAAGGTGATAGTTATTGAGTATTTGGAAATCTGGTCAGAAATGGGAGGTCAAAATAACCACGTGTGGGGAAGAAGCAAGTGTAGACCTTTTTTTTTTCCCCACAGAAAACCCAAGCCTCTGCTAAACTTGAAATGGAAGTAGATTTAGGAGCAGATCCTGAAAGAAATATGGCAGATCTGGGGCATACAGCAGCCTGGTCTAGTGGGAGGTGTCCCTGCCCATGGCAAGGGGGTTGGATCAAGATGATCTTTAAGTTCCCTTCCAACCCAAACCTTTCTGTGATTCTAAGATACAGTAACCAGACCCTTAGCCCTTGTTGAGGAGTTGTGTGTTGAGATAGTGTTCAAAAACCCTTAAGCGGGTTAATGTTATCCCTCCGTCAAGGAGAAATAGGTAAGGAAAGAACCATGAATCATAGGTAATAGATCCAGTTTGGAAGAGCCCTCAAGTGGTCATGACCTATTCTGTCTCCAAAAGTTTGGATGGCAAAGTTAAAGCCTAAGAAAGTGGCATACTTTCAATCTTTCTTCAAGTCTGGGGCAATAATTAAATGTTAAAATATTCTTGGTTTCTGTCGATTATGAGGAAACAGTATTATGAAATCTGATCTCTCTCCTAATAACACAAATAAAGCATCCCCATGGGATCTGCAGCAACTGTTTTCACACGAGGCTAATAAGATCTGTAACTTTAATTGGCTTTCATGTGACAGATGCTTTTGTCCTTTCTAAAGCACCAACCATATTGTTTGCACTTTCACTAAGTTTTTTTTCAAGCCGCTGCTACGTTTTCTCTGGCTCTTTTTTCATCCTTTCATTTCCTTTGCCCGTTCCTGGTCCTTTCAGCCCTCATCATCGTGCTTCCCCACCACCCCCTACTCAGTCTCTGCTCCTCCTAGATGTGGTACCCAGCCCCGATACGCCCTCATAGCTGTGTACTCTCTCCGCCTCAAATCACAAGTCTCACTGGCAGCACCCAGCAATAAGTATATCCAATAGTAATTATGATTGTCACTGCTCATGGGGTGACGGAAAAAGGAAAACAGAAGAAGAGAGGGGTTTTTTTTAAGGAAGTTGCTTTATGATTTAGCAAGTTGAATTTTTATTTTCAGTGCTTTCTATATGTATTGCAAATCTTCTCTACCTCATCACACAGACAAATTAGTAGATTACTTTGAAGCAGGTACATATTCTAACAAAACTAACTACTTCAATCTATAGTTTAAAAAATTATGACCAGTTATTTCCCTTTCTGCTATTCTAGCAGTTTTGTACAGATTCTTGTGACATTAAAGGAAAAGCATCGGCTGTAGTTGGATCCTGGTCCCTGAGGTTTATTGTTCGAAGATTATATCGTCTATAACTCTGCCATTGCAGACCCTGGGCCCAGGACGTTACAGAATACACAGTCTGAGTGCAGCCATGCAGAATGTCTATCTCCTATCTTTAATGAAGTGAAAAACATCACCAATTGCTGCTCTAGCTAATTATGTAACTTTGAATAAAGTAGTATGTATTTTTAGCTAACTTCAAGGAATTAATAACTGTATATAATGCATTTTCAAACAGATACAAACATGTCTGGTTCAGCAGCATTTGCATGAAACATAATGTGTAATTGCTCAGACTTGCACTTGCTTTTTGTGTGTGCTAATTAATGAAGAATCTGCATGTGGTTGAGAGGGGTAAAAAAGGAAGGTAATTAGAAATGCAAGACTATATCTTCATATACGCACATGCAGAAGCCGAGGTGATAGAGTTCTCTATATTCCTCAGTTTACTTTTTATTGAGATCAGACTAGTAAGTTGCTATTTCTACTCCCTGCATACTGGGGCATTTTGCATTGTCATGACTATTCTGTTGCATAACTAACATGGTAGCCTGCTGAAGCATTAATATAGAGTTACATATATGGGCCCTAAAATATATGTTAGATACCCATTTTATTTTGAAAATCTTCATTCCAGCTACTTCTGTAAAAGAAGGATTTTGCAATATTGAAATAATTTTGCTCAGAGTATTAATCGTAAAGCTTAAGAAGGAAATATTTTATTAAATAAAGAGTAGGGGGTATGTTGTCCTCAAAGACGATGCTCTTAAAAATACAAAACCGTCATAAGAACTTCCCTTTGTTGTGAAAATATTGCAGTTGCGACAGGTGCTGTAACTTGCTGGCCCATGTAAGTAACGATGGTAGAAGCAATATTAGCTGTGCCAAAGTTGTCCACGCTAGTTAATCTAGGATCCCTCTTCAGGCAATTGAGAGATACGGGATGCTGCAGAAGGAGAAGGAAATTTGTATCCCCCACCTCAAGTGTTTAAAGACTGGATGGGACTACTCACCTTCTGGAGGTGTCTGCCTCCCCTCATTACAGAAGGAACATAGATAAATATACAGCTGAGGTGACTATCCCTTATTTAATTAAGGCTTCATGACACACGGACAGTGGAGCTCCGATTTTGTTTTCCACACATACATAAACTTAGTGAGTAATTAGCTAACAAAAGACTCTGCTTACTGTTCCAATATTATTGTTTTGAACCCAGTCATTCAAATATAGTGGTAATGGGCATAGGTGTCCATGACAATTATATTACAGCAAAAATATGTGTGTTCACCAGAAATAGAGCATACCTACACGATCAATAACTTTCCCATTCATTGCCTAATGTTCTTAGATATATTACACCAGTGGCATTTGGGAAATGAACTGACACATCAGTAATAAAGCAGATTTGGGACACAGTATTGTGCATCACATACTAATGCATCCTATAAAGTTGATTGCTTTCCAAAGGTGGAAACATTTCAGAAAGCACTGATGTAAGAGAGCTGGGCATCTAATCATATGGGGACGTTTGTAATTGGATGGCAGATGTAGATTACCGTGATTGTTAGTACTGCAACACTGTGGTAACGGAGGACTTCCTCACCACGTATTTTCCCTCTGTTAGCTTGATGAATACCAGGAGGAGATTGCTTCCACAGAGCTGACAGAGAAACTCATTTAAATTAGAAGTTACCACAAACACACAAAATGAACAAATAGTGGTTTTCCTGAGGTGTTTTTTTGTTTGCTTATTTTTGTTTCATTTAAATCTCTTGAGCTGTCAGAGAAAAGGATTTTAATTTAGTAAGTCAATAAACCCTCTATTTTATAGCGCATTGTTCTTTGGGTTGTTTTTTTTTTGCCTAGGCTAAAAGCTGCCATTCTGCAGTGACTGATAACTCATTTTGCTCTTTTGATTTCTTGCCATGCATATTTGAAGAGCCTCTTCTCTTCTAACTTACACACGGCTCATTTTCCTTTCTCCTTCTGATTGGTTTTGCTCCGTGTTTATTTTGTTACCTGTGCCTAAAGGCTGTTCCCTTGTGTGGGAACAGCCCATGCATCTTCTGATTTTTGCCATATGGTATGTTTTACTTCTCTGTGTGATATACTCTCGATGACATCCGTCAGCATGTTCCCTGAAAGGCAACTTCGACACCGCTCTTTGCGTACGCAGAAATAAGCTTTTGCGCTTTCCCGTTGGATGTTGCCGAATAGACCTGCTCCCTGGCAGCGTAAATTCTGCCTTTTCGCTTCTTCGGATGGCTACGGGGACGGGTGTTCTGGAGGTACGTGCTGTTATGAACTTCCTCAGGGAGGAACTGGTAATCCCTGCGTGTGAAATGCTGTGCTGTGCAGGCAGCGATAGGGAAGATCAAGCTCCTGAAGAATTAAGGAGCGGGAATTATGGGAAGGGAGATTTGTTAGGCTATAAATTCCTTATCTCTTTCCGAAAACAGAACGCTATAATCGTCTCTGTGGGTGAAACCGTTTCTGTGAAGAAACCTTACACAAACCTAAACTTTATTTTAGGCCTCATTGTAGCCAATAAGGTAAACTAGTACAGTACCATTGTATTGTATGTAATTAAACTCTACGCATTTACAGAAAATAAGGGTCATCAATACCAACACCTTGTTCCAATACAACTGACTTCACAGACTGAACGTCATCAAGGATATTGTCAAACGATTTGAAGCAGTAAAAAAAAAAAACCCAAAAGGTTTTGAGTCATCTGTGTAAGTGTGAATAAAGCAAGATCTTGTGTCACATCATTACACACCGTACCTGTGCTGGCATCCTCCCTTATTACCCATCAGTTATACTACAGGAGTTTTACATAGTTATGTATACATTTACTAAATTATACCTGTTAATAAGCAATTTTTCCCAGTCTGTTATTCTCATTCTCCACCTCCCACTGTGTTTTGGCTGCCTTTCAAAACTCAGCAGTACCTGCATCTTTTAAAAACAACAGCAAATGGTCTCTTGAATTAGGATTTTCCTCCAGCATCTCTTGGCCAAAGCACTAACGTGTCTGAGCTCCAGCACTGCCTGAGTTCTCCAACACGCAGCGATGAGTTCTGCCAGCATTACGGGAGAACCAGGCCCCCCAGCCGGTCACCACAACCGGAATGAATCTGTCTTATCTCACTTACCGATAACGCACAAAAGTAATCATATTGCAGTGGAAAGCACATAATGAAATAATATCTGTTATAGATGTCATGGCAGAAGAACAAATCTGCACCTGAGAGCAGCAGAAGATGCAGATAACTGGCTTCATTTTAACCCAGTGGCTATCTAGATTAACTCACAGTCATGTCCTCCAAAAACACAAATCCTAATCTTCCTTCCCTGGGTTTGCCCACATGTGTTGCTTTGTCACACTGATTGGAGATGAATGATCTAGATGTCTATTAAACCAGAATGCACCTCGTTAACTTCTTCCAAGCTGATCACAAAAATTCACATCCAGTCTCTCTTAGGAAACGATATCACATAATTTCTGGTTAATCACGATGTGGGCCAAAGCCTGTTTAGAAAACCCTGGTGAAATATATCTGGTTTTTTCTACTCTGAAAAGAGAGTTCAGATCTCAAAGCTGACAGTAGGAAACGGCCAACCAGAGCAACTAATGCTAATGCTCAGGTGAACTCAATATGTCAAGAGCTTACGGAGATTGGAAAAGCTGCATGGAGATCCCTGTGCTGCTAACACTCCTGGAGTAAGGATGTAGGCAAAAGATTAATCTTAATAACCTCATTTCTGCACCTTTAATTCAAGAGACAATTTTGCACACAAAACAAACACACAAACAGCACTCAGAGGAGACAGTACCACCAGTGATAAGATGCTCACTGGGGTAAATCGACTGGTTTTAATTTATGTGATTTTATGAAACATGAGGGCGAGAACTGTATGTGCTGGGATGAATCTGCAGGTGGTTGCTGTTGAAATGAGAGCTGTGCCATTTGTTTGGCTTGCTGCAGAATTACCTCATAGGCTGGTGCGTTAAGATAATTGGCTAATTGGCACCGAGTTACCACAGTTTGCTGGCTAATAAATAGCAGCAGCTGAGAAGCTGGTTTAGATATGATACCATGAGTGGATGGTGGGAGTGAAGTGGGAGTGAGCCACTACAGAGCGTACAAAATTAAGGTAGCCCTCTTTGTCATCTGTAGTTCTTGTATAAAGTTCCTAAGCACTTAGCTGAGTTGTTTCTTAGTACAGCAGAAGGTTAAAATGCCTGCATAATGATGTTCCTCAGGTAAAAGCAACATTGTTCGTATATCTTTATGGATTTCTAAGCTGAATTTTCTAGTTACTTCCTTAGAAGTAGTAAAATGACTTAAGGTTGCAGTTCAGCTGTGTGTTTCATTGCTACTCTATTTTAATGGAGTTTATCAACTCTTTGGAACACTTGCTAAGTAGAGTGATTTTAATGAGAGATATTCTATTTTCCAAGACCAATGTAGTAAGATAAATTGACCATATTCCCTTTCGTACAGGGGTATTTTTGCAAAGAAAGTGACATTGAAAGGCGCACAAGAACAGGTGCCAAGATTCATGTTGTGTTAAGAAATTGGAACAGGTCAGAAGATGGAAATGTATTTCAATTTCATTCTATATACAGCAGAACACTACTTTGAGTGTCCCGGTTAAATTAAGAAAAGCCTGGGTGTTTTTGTGGCACAGTAGGTAACAAGGGAGTGGAAGGACACGATGCTTCCTTTGGTCTGCCCTCTGTTGGTATCAGCTCCTCAATGTGCTCCTTTGAGAGAGCAGGTCCCTCTGAGGCCAATGTGCAGATAAATTTCCTGTGAATCGGATAGATATTTCTAAAAAGCATGTGTATTTACCTTTGATAGGTACTCAGTTTCAACAAATGCTGACATTCTGCAATGATTTCCCTAGAGGGCTAATACTTCAGCTTCTCTACAGTAGTGTTATTCTCCATCGGCCAGTTCCTCAACTCTTTAATTCTTTGAGTTCTAGTGAGTTGCCCAGATTGTTTGCACCTGCCAAACAAAAGATGGCATGGGGTTCTTCACTGCCGCAGGTAACCTTTGAATTTCAGAAAAGTATCATCCTGTGGTATTTAACTATAATGTAATAGGTTTGGATAGCTTATTTTCCCATCTTATTTCATGCCTTAATAGTTTTACAAAAAAAGAGTTTGTGGGTAGTCCTTGGGCATGATCAGGTTTTGTTCTTGTATTACTTTGCATGGGGCGGGGCAGGGAAAGCCCTCAAAAAGTATTTGCATTATTAAAAACAGCAATAGAACTCATGGGACATTAAAGTAAACTTCCCTAATTACTATAATTTAAATTTACAACATTAATACCCAGAAAACCTATTATAAATAAAAGCTTTTAAGCAGGGGAGAATTAAATCCACTAAATTCCATTAGTGACATCTGATATAGAAACACATTAAGAAGGCTAAACACCACACTGGTTGCTTAGTTAAATCCATTAGTACTAAATACATTCATTTCATCAGCTACTCGGTTCAAGGGATCGAAGCTCGAAATCTGTTCTTCTGAAGTGAATAAGGTGATTTCTTTTAGATGAGAGGTAAACAGTGACTGGTCTCACAGCTTTTGCATCTTATGTGCATACCTTGTCATGATAAAAGAAATAATACGCAACTTTGACTTAACAGATCTCAAATACGTGAATGTGGTGAAAAATGTATGCAGCGGTCTGAGGTGAAGAAAGACGTAGTCTAGAATTAGGCCCCTTTTATACTAACCCTTCAAAGAAAACCCCACCATGAAGAGACCGGGAAAGAGACGAACGTTATTCTTGGGGACTCAGTCCAAAGCACAGAGAATCAAATGGAAATTACTTATTTCCTTTGGGTTTAATCAGGCTTAGATTTTGTTTGCTTTTAATGAAGCCATGCAGTTAAGAGAAAATTAAAGTAAACACACCTAGAGCATTGTGCAGCAAAGTCTTATGCATCAGAATGCTCCCAATCCTTAAAAAGGGAAACTTTTCTTGAAACAACCAAGTAAAGGTGTGGGAGAAGCAATAGAAGTGTCTCCTAGGAGAAAGAACTTGATGCATCAGGTGGAGAGAGAGAGAGAGAGAAACTTTGGCAAACAATTCAATGGGAATGGAGGACTTCCAGTGCGGTGGAGAATAACTGGCAAGGATGTGGGTTGTCTGACAGCTGCTGGGCGTTCGGTGCTGGTCAGGGTGTGAGAATTCCCCCCATGACACCACCAAAAAGCAGACAAGAATGATAATGGAAGAGATTCAAAGAAGTTCTGTCTTGGCAGTTATGAAGATAATTTTCCACATGTTGATCTGTGCACACATTTGTATGTTGACGAGGGCCAAGTGCATATATGTGCAAGCTGGCGTGTAGGGTTATACCATTTAAACTGGTTATTTTAAGACAATACTGATCTGTAAAGGGTGCCATGCAGGTCTAAATTTTCTTGGCACATAATATAATTTCTGCCTCTTCCTTTACCACTTGTGGTGCCACTTACTGTGAGCTGAAAGGATAGAAAATTGCCCTCTGTTATTAGTTCTTGGATTTGGTGCGTGTTTGAGCTTTCTCTATTTCAGTACCATAAGCGTACAGTCCCTAGTTCCTTCTCTGTCTGTTAAATTTCCTTAGTCCCTAACAGAATCACCTGAGAATCACGCTGGATTGTGCATTAAAATGTCCGGTTACGGTTTGTTTTACTCAGTTCTTGTAGGACTATAGAAAGCTGAACTCCACCTATCACCTGCTTAAGATTTGCTTTTCTTGTTTTGACTAATTCTTTTCTCTGAATTGCAAGGGAAAAAATCAGTTGCTTTTCTGTTAGTTTACGTACGTGCTGCTTGTTTGCACTGAAACTACTTTTACGGGTCCTTTGCAGGCCACACTAGAGATATATTTTCATAATTAATATAAATGTTACATGTTCCAACATCTCCAAGTCCACTGCCTGTAAACCAACTCCTGTACTCAGACAAAAGGAATTAATCCATCATTAACTTGCAATGGCTAGTATGTTCTGTTATTTTTTTATTAATTGATAAAAGTCTTAGTGTAGTATATTAATAATAAATACTTTATTACATTTATTTATGCTTTTGACTTTCTCAATTAAAGAAGAATCATCTAAGAAGATTAAAGTCTGGTGGAGAGAGAGATACTTGAAAAAAAAAAAAATCATTAAAATGGGAGTGGAGAACAGTCATCACTGTTGAGGAGGGAGAGAAATAGCGTATGACCAGCTATTGTGAATTCAGCTGCTGAGCGTTCAAAGCCACCGATGTTTGGAGAAGGCATCTGAAAAATTCTCCTGTGAAATCACCAATAATCATAAATGAATAGACATGGCTTTAGTCCAAGAAAATTCAAAAGTCAGTTTCAATTTTTCTACCTCTTACCTGGGACAACGCCAACTTCCATCCAGGAAAATGGAAAAACAAAATCTTGCTCGTTTATGGGTTGAGTGTATCCTTCCATGTTTGTACGGCACCTAGGACAATAGTTCTCCAGTGCAAACTTCAGCCTTTGGGTGTTACCGCTGCATAAATATTAACTAGTAATTGGAGCCAATACCCTGCATTTCCCCAACCCTTTACGCAGTTCCGCTCATGTCAGCGCTGGGCTTTTTATTGTGCTGTGTTTATGGCTCATCTCCTTTTAAACTGGGCCAAGGAACTGAATCATTTTGCTCCATTAGCTATAGAAATCACAAGAGAGGAAGAAAGCAGAAATCAAGAGGACAGAACATTTTAATATGAATTTTGCTTGAACATATTAGAACATATTCTAATGAGTGCAGTCTAGATAGTGCCACCATGAATGAAGTTCATAAGTGATTTCCACTATGACAGTTATGTTTTTTCCTTAAATTCTGGATGCTTAAAAGCATTTCTTGCCAGCTGTGTTGGGTTTTTTATGAGTGTTTGGGACTCAGATTGAAATTTATTACACTATCATTAGCAGATTGGGGTTTTTTTGGTTGGATTTAGAGGTAATTATACTTAATGCTGTGATTATTTCCATTATCATGTGTACACAGTTGATGCTTTATTTTATATGTGCTTAGCTTGGTTTATAATCTGACAACTGGTGTGTTAACTGTTAAACTCTTAAATTCGGTCCAGCTTTCTATCCGTGCATTGATGTCCAATGAATCTAATGCAGACGATCCTTCCAAAATTAACTCTTAAAGTTCAAGACTGCTGCCACATACTTAAATTCTTAGGTTTTAAAATAGATTTGGCTTTTTATTTAGTTTCTGGGGGAAAGTACTTTTTTTAACCATTCTATTCAACATTTGCATGAGTTCAAATTTCAAGGTTCAGATGAAAACAGAAGTGCTAAAACACAATGAAAAGCAAGCTGTCTGTATCCAGCCGTTCTTATCGCCCTGGTACGTGACTGCCTTACCAAGTCTTCAGTACCTGAGCAAGAAGTTCTATTTCTTTCTCTTTCCTCTTGCAGTAGTTCCGTGTTCACTCATAGTTGTTTATGAAGAGGCATTAGACAGTAAAATTGAAAGTGAAGATAGCAAAAAATAAGGGAAGAAAAAGATACTCTGAGGTTTTGAATAGACCTGCCAGTAGGATAATTATGTTTTACAAAAGGAGTGTAAACTGATGGAATGAAAATCTCTAGAAGTCTCTTTATCGTTATAAAGCACATATATTTCTAAATATTGCTTTTGCAGAAATTTTACGGTAACCTTCCTGCAGGTTTCTGGGAGCAGTTCTAAATCTGGTCCTCTCTCCTGCCTTGAGAATACCTAAGTAATGCTGGTCTCTTTTTAAGGAAGAGTCCTTACATTTTTCTTTGTTCCACCAATCAGAAATAGGCAAAAGTTTTCTGAGGAACAGATTTTAAATTGGCTGAACCAAAAGATTTAAAAGAGGACTTAATTTGCTATAAAAACCCTCATAACCCTTCCTTTTCATTTCCCCAGCACAAGATGCGTTTGGGTCTCTTTATTACTTTAGAAGCCCAAAGCTTCCTAACTTGCTTAGATGCTTTTTGACAGTTTTCAGAAGTGCAAAATATATCTCGCAAGGCATACAGTATTCCACCTTTATTGCCCGAGAGGATCTGCGCACTCCTGTTACATCCAGTTCTGCGGAAAACAGAACGTGGCTCCTTTGGTAGTTATAATAGGGTTCCCCCCCCCCCCCCCTTGATTTGTGTCTCTCTTCCCCACCCTCCCACCCCAGTAACCTAATCATTTGCCCAGCAGAATCAAAGCCTCATTGATTCAGGAAACTTGGATTCAATCTTGAATATATTTCCATAACTATCAGTGTGGGGACTTGCTTAGGAACAGGTGGAATATGGGCTCGTGATTCCATCAGAGATTTATCAGTACAGGGCTAGACCAGCCTAGATGCGTTTACAAAAAAGCTGGACACGAGGAGGTTCATGTGTAGCCAGCTTACATATTTCTACACCTGTTTCTCCCCTCCTCCTCGCTCTGGAGCGGGTCTGCGCAAAGTGTTTCTCAGTTTGTTCCTCCTGTGCCTGGATTTCACATGACTTCAAAATAAGGTCAGGTACCAAAATGGCAAAGTAGTAATAAAAACACCGATTAAAAAAATAAAATTCTCTATAGCTTTCCAGACAGCGTTTCTCCTTTTGATCAGAAATGGTTGTTGGTTTAATTCCTGAATTGCTGGCAGGTCTACAGTTGCTTTGTAGAAGATCTGACGGAGCAGGCGTAGGACTAAAATATAAGCAGCTTGGGGAAAGGGAGCACAGGCAGCAGATCAGGTAAGAAGAAAAAAGCCGTATGTTACTGCTACTTCAAGAATCATAACGTCTTTGGTTTGATAAACTATTTCCCCATGTAAAGTGACTTAAGAGGAACATTTCCACTCTGCTGTATTTTGAATAGAAATAAGCTTATTCCTAATTCTCTGGGGTTTTATGATGATTCTGCGAACAACAGGAGGCAAATCTGCAGCTTTTCCCATTAAATTCATGCTGGTATGTACTTGTCTCTATACTTTATCTTGGATAATGATAGCTTCCCAGGAGCAAAAGCTATCTTTTGATTTCAAATGTGCATGAGAGAGGTATTTTGGCTAGGAAACCATAGGTCTATTGCTATGATGAGTATAAGATGTGATTCTTGTAGATTTTTTTGGGAGCCTTTTAATTACTTTTCAGATATCATATGGATATTAACAGGGAATGAGAAATACCCATCTTCCAAAGACATATCACATCATCAATATCACATCATCACAAATGTGTCCCTTTCTTCAAGGAAAGGTTTGAAGACCTGGCCTGAAAAAGGCAAGTTCTAGGGCATCTGAAACGATATCTCATGTCATGCTGCGGCATCCCTGCCAGACACCATGCAGTCATCATCGCTACAGGATGAAATGGTAAAGGCAACAAGAAAGACTTCGTTCAAGAACACCGCAAAAAGCCACAGCGGATAATGACGACTGATGTGTAGCAGCAGTAGCATAAGGTCATAGGAAGGAAAAATGAAACAGCAGAAATATAACAGCCGGTCGCTTCAAGAAGACATCGCCTTCTTTTTTTGGGGGGGGGAAAAGATGGCGCTCCTTATCACTTACCACTGTTAATGAATTGAAGGTGAAAGGAAGGCAAGGCATTTTGTAATCTGAGAGCTGCCTAAAGGGTTTAATTTTGTGTTTGTTTTCACTTACTGAGTAGGGTGAGGTAAGAACATAACCTTTTCCTAGCAAAAGCAGGTCATATCCTGAGGCACTGAAGGTTTTGCTGCTCTGGACATTTTGTAGGAGGAGAAGAACTGAGGAATAAGGGAGACATGTGGAAGTAAAGGGGAGGAAAAAGCAGAGGACTTATCCTGTTCCAGATGTTCCCAGACACTAACTCATCCAGTGGATAGTGAGTAAGAAAACATAGATATTTACTGATCCATTGCTTTTCTGCAGTCTGACCTTCTATTCATTTAATGGTAAATTTACCAGAGGCAGGTTTAAGTGCAAGATCAATGAGGATTTAAACCAGAAACACAGCACAAAACGAAAATGCTCATTCTGTCCTCTGCCAAATGAATCCATTAACTGACAATCTGGCTGAAAGAAAAATGAAGCTTTAACTTCATACTTGGAGCCAAACTCAAGGAGACCCGTGTTACTTCCTAAATTATTGGAGAACACATATATTCTTTCAGTTCTTTTCAGACTGACCATAAGCAGTGCATCAGATTCAAAATAGTCCAGTTCAATCCTGAGATTTCTAGTCTTTTGATGCAAAAGGTGTACTAACTTTGGGTGAAGTGCAGATCTGTCTCTAGTTTTTGCTGCTTATCTGAAGAGAGTTCCAACTTTGAGACTCCTGTGTTTTCTTCATCACTCCACGCAGAGTCATAGCGAGTACAGGCAGCTGCTGATGGGCAACTGAATTTCTTCCTCAATCTCAGAGGCCAAAAGCAAACGGGCGTGTGAAAGGCACACTTACTACTGCTACTCACTGTTCTAGCCATACTACAAGAAGCTGCTTTTATTGCACAGTAAATAAAGGAGGAAGCTTAATAAGTGTTGATTCATGGTTGGTTCTGAGCAACGCATAAAGAAGATTTGAGTGATGGTAGGTGACCAGTTGGGAAAGTGACTAATCTAATTAGGTCTTCCATCAGGGTAAGGCTGAGTAAGTAACACCGGAAAATAATAAGGTAGAACTTTGAATTTCAGGCCACACAGATAGGCAGAGAAAGGCCAGGACTTGGAGAGAGACTCTGTGAGTCAGGAATAGGCTGAAAGATTCCAGAAAGAAATGAAAGTGTTGAGGAGAAATTGCTGTGTATCCGAAGGTTGTGTGTGAGTAATACAGAGGGGGAAAAAATTAGCTTTATCAGAGAAAGGGCAAGGAAGTTGGGTACAGAAGTGCAAGAAGCAACCAAAGTTAAGAGAAAATGTGTAACAACCTGTTCTGGGAAGAATGAGAAAGCTTACAATGTGAAAGCATTTGGGGAAAAGTTACCATGAAACTGAAATGAAATTAGAAGTTGAATGGAATTATAGGTAATTAAGAAGGCATTCTGAAGTGTGTACGTATGTTTCTATGTACATATACACACACATAAATGAGGGCAGTCAGGTTTCTGAAAGACAGTGAGGATAATCCTAGTTATGGTGGAGACAAACACTTTCTGGCACTGTGAACTAATTGTGTTTCTTAGAGCTTTCAGGAAGGTTGCTGGCAGAATATCAGTAGAAAAAATAAGCTTTTCATGCTAGGGAAAAAAGAAATATTGCTAAATTCAGAAGTTTGCCAGAAATCTTTACTCAGATGCTGAGTTTAACTTGCAAAGTGTTAGATGTGTTCAGGTTTTATTTTGGACTCCTGAACCCGGGTACGAAGTGCCAAAATTGTTGGTAGAAAGTAAAACAAAACATCTCAGGAAATCTGTAACTTTATGTTAAAGTCTGGATTTGTTCTCCTTTTGGAGAGGTAAGAGAGAAGGAATGGGTCTACTTTTATTGTCTCCAAGTGGTCATACATCTGGATGCCCAGTTCAAAAAAAAAATCACCCGAAGAATATGATTTCAAGTCAAGGGCGATGTAGTAGAAAGGGTTGTTCTTTTACATGGCTTTAAACTCCTTTGGTGCCCCAGAAACTGACCTTCAGCTGGCACAGCAGAACAGATCCTGATGTTCTTTCCCCCCGTTACCTTCAGTGGGAATACCTTTGGACTAAGAACCAGTTCAGTGTGAACGAGAATCTCAAACCAGCTTTACAATAGGTAGAAATCCTTCAACTAGTCAAATTGTAATCCTTTCTTTCATCTTGTGCTATAATTCTTTTACCACTGAAAAATGCCTTATTTCAATATAACCAATTTAAAGCAGAAGTCAGAATAAGAGCAGAAATAAATAGTGCTGAGTGAGTCTCCAAAGGATGTCTTCATGCTAGAAATTCTCTTGCAACTTTGTGCCAAAGTATTACTTTATAATCTGTCAACTGTTTAGCCATAATTACAGCTTCTCTGTTTTGTCCCGACACGGGAATTTGTTTCTTTTATAATTTGTAATTTCCCAGGAGCTCTCATTAACGGTTGAAACCATTTGCTTGGTTTCCCTTTATTAAATATACTGAAAAGTCAGCTGTCTTGGGGATAAAATACGACTTCATAATTAGGAATACGTGTTTATTCCCTGTGCTGTGTTTCAGCTTTGTTCCTATTTCAGCGTCTTCTCTGAAAGTAAACATTTAGGATGGATAAGTAAAGTTGGGGAGAAATACAACTTATTCCAGAATTTTCTCCCAATTTTTTTATTCTTTTTCATGTAGCATGCATTTCCTTTTGAATTATTTATAAAATTAGTTGGGTAATGAAGTACAGATCTGGAGTAAGTGAGAAATTTTTGTCTTGTAGTGAGGGCTCTGCGTGATGGCAAAAATACCCTTTTCTTCACTTTTCAGGGTTTATTCCTGTCCTTTGTTTGACAACAGTTAATTTCCCTAAGTAACTTTTTTCTTGATCTGGTAAAGATAAAGCACAGCTGTAATGAAACATCCAGCTGAGCTGCAGATTCTTGTGTTCTTTCTATCAACACTTTTGTGGAATTTGCTCTTTCTCCTCTAATTTAATATTATTACCACTTGTTACTTATGTTCTGGTGTCATCCTTAAACCCCAGCATAGCCTGTCTGTCCTGCTGCGCTAACGCGGTGTGTGGGCAGTGATCAACATGTGGAAATTACAGCACTGAGAATTGAAATTGCTTGCCCAAAGTCACAAATGTAAGTCAAAAATTCATCTCGCTTAATTACGCATTAATTATGCAATCCACCAGACGGCATTGCCTCCGTTGCTAAACGCGATGCTCCTATTCTGAAGTCACCTTTGGCTCCAAACACAACAGTTGCCTTTAAATCCAAACTCAAGGTTTTACAGAGTTTCCTATCATCAGAATTCTGCTTATTCTGATGATCGCTGTATCTTTCATCCTTTCCCCTGTAGCTGCTTCGTGACTTCTCCTATGCAGATCTGTGTCTTAGCACTTAAGTATATCTGCTTATTTATTCATTCATTCATTCATTGATTCAGTAATACAAAGGGGGATTTACAGTTACAGAGACTTGTGATGTGAAAATGGGTGAGAAAAGAGGAAACCAGATGTCTTGAGGACAGATTCTTTGTTTTCTTTGCTTTACCCTTTAGATTTTTGCACTGAACACGCTTAGACAGTCATGAATTAAAAAAGGGAGTAGAGTAGCCAACAACATAAAAAGAAAAATCTCTGTCACATTAGCCCAGGGATGAGTTTTGGTATTTTCACGGGGTTTTTGTCTTTTTTTTGGTTTTTAGAACAACCCAGAATGGGCCAGTATGTGACCCTTACACTTACATTCAATACTCTCCTCTGCTTGGTGAAATTTCCAGCATAGACTTCTACACCAGAGAAGACTCTTTTTTTCTTTTTGTGTTTGAATTGCAGAGTCATTTGCTCCAGCTGAAGTCAGTAGGTAGAAGTAAGTTAAAACAAGTATTTCAGCTGCCACGAGCTCCCCAAGGGTAAAACATGGTGTGGGGGACATGCTGTATCACTTTCTGCACTGTAATATCTATGTGGAAACTAGATTTCTTGCAGTGGGAGCCTGAAGAAAAGGCTGGGTCCTTAAGGAGCATTTTCTTTGTGTTGCTCCATCAAGAAAGCGGAATTAATTTTCTGTTTCTCTTTAGAGCTTCCCATCTGGTGTGTGGCTGTGAATAACAGCGATGGGGAGAGCCAGAGAGATGCTTTGCTAGCCAGCTGAGAGGGAAACCTTTGGAGTGCAGATTCTTAAGAGAAAGGTTGTGCAGCCGGAGCCTTTTCCACAGTCTCTGCCTCAAGCTTAGACAGCTGGAGCAGGGAGCTCTGATGGATCTACTGGAGGCAGTTTGAGGAAGTTCTTGAGAATTAATTACTCTCTCTTTGGTTTCCCTTGGGTCTGGCTTGCAGCATAGAGTTTTTGCCAGTGACGCATGTGGATAGTCTGGGGATAAACGATATGTCAGTAGAAAGGATTGCTGACACTTCTATACAGTCAGTGGATAGATTCCCGGAGACTTTCTCACCCACTCTGTTGCATCACGAGAAGTTTTTCTAAATACATGTACAAATACCACTTCCAGTGAAGACACTTTATCCTTTCCTTTAACACTCTCCATATCCACATGATACTCTTTGCATCTGAGATATAGTAAATCGTTCTTTCGGTGAAGCTATTTAAAGCCCTGGATATGAATGTTTTTCTCCTATGCGAAACTATTCAGTAGTGCAGCTCAGACTACTCTGCAGACAGTTAAGCTTTTTATTATATTTATTATACCTGTGATTTAGGTAGGGTAGACGATGTGTAAAATTTACATATGCTTAAATAAAGGTCAAGAAAGGCTCTAAATGATTCAGATTGGTTGGGAAGGAATCAAAAGCTATTGTCAATCAAAAACTTAGACAAGTAGGCATTATCTGCTGCGATGCCTACATTTTAGATTCTTGTCTATAGAGCAGACTACAGATTTATAACTGAGGTGCCTGAGTCCCTGTAGAGAGCAAAGGGGAAAGAAACTAGACGATCATTTCAAAAACGGTGTTACGAGAATCCTGTGTTTCCCAGGTGCTTTTCTGAGAGGTCTAGGATCTGTACCTGGAGGATCTCTACCTCTTTAAAACTGGATTTGCAGCCTGGAGTCCTTAAATAAGCCTAGATGTCTGTGAGCTTTCTTCTAAAGAGCTGAGCAAAGGAAACTCTTCCCTCTTGTTCCTCTTGCTGTGGGTTTTTTTTCTTGTTTGTTTGTTTTAGTTTTTTTAAGAAAAACAAAACCAAAACCATCCTCTTGACTCATTCCTGCCTACCCCCTCCCGCGCTAGTCCTGGGAGTCTGGAGTGGGAGATGGGGCTCTGCAGTCACAGGTTAACAGCATGATTGCGGGGCTCTACAGCCCATTTCTGTTACAGGACACCTCGCATTGCTTTCTGCAGTGTGGCCAATATTCAGATTTGCCCAAAATACCCTCATAAAGCACCTCTTAGAGGTAGATGGCATACGTTCCCTTTCTGTCAGGCAGAGGACAGACCAGGATGTCCCGGCGCAGGATAAATTAGGCAGGCTTGTCGCTGCCTAATACACCTCGGAGGCGGCAGCCCTGAGTGGGGGGGCAGTGTTTTATGATTTGGTTTTATTTCTCTTTATCCTCCTCTGATTTGATTGGCAATAAATTAAATTATTTTCCCGAAGTCAGGCCTGTTTTGCCCGTGATGGTAATTGGTAAGTGATCTCTCCCTGTCCTTTCCTTAACCCGCAAGCCTTTTCTTATTTTCTCTCCTCTGCCCAGCCGAGGAGGGGGATGATGGAGCGGCTTTGGTGGGCACCTGGCCTCCGGCCAAGGTCAACCCACCGCAGTCCTCAGTGTTAGTCACTTACTGGCTCTGGCCCTTGGATGCTACTGCTCACACGTTTCTCTTCATCAGCGCCCTAACACTTCCAGTTACGCCTATAAAATTAACTTGCTGGGTGGCTAGAAGAAGTGTCAAATTCATTACTTCCAAAAGACATCTATATCCCTGCTGTGACTGTCTATTTACTATCCTAAGGGGACAATGAAATGATAATAAAGCATATCATTTGCTAGAAATGGTAGGAAAGAAACCAGTGTAATGAGGATCAGTAGCTTTTCCTTATTACAAATGAAAAATGGTAAAAGTAATGAAAATGGAAATAACGGATTTTGAGATTTATCTGGCTTTTGATCTGGAAATCGGCTTCTGAAGTGCAGGAGCAGACCTGTGTGAATCGGGGCAGAGATCATCAAAACTAGAAAGAGGTTGCAGGAGGCTTTCTTAATAATCCTGGTGAAGCTATACTGGTATTTTTCCAGGTGTAGTTACCAACAGCTTCCCGTCCCCCTTATTAACGAGGAGAGTGTAATTGGCTTTGTAAATTATATATTAGAGGATGCATCTGCATGCTGCCATGTTTTGCCAAGTAATAAAGCAGATGCTGATTGAGTTTTTAACAAAGGTATTATTAATAAAGAGTAGCTGAATTACTAAACTGAACTAAAGCTAAGCTGCTGAGACCCCACAAGGTCAAATATAATTTTTACACGTGTGTCTCAGACAAAATGGCTTCACAAATCGGTAAGGTCCTGCTCTCACACTCAGTCTGGGTTTTGTAAGGGAAAGCTAAAATGAAAACCCTGTGATGAGCATACTTGGGGGTGTGAGAGAAGAACCTGTTTGAACCTCGTTCTGCTAACGACTCTCATCAGGCAGCACTGCAAGAGCAACCTCATCGAAATAGTACTTTAAACTAGGAAAATTGTAAGGGTTGTCCAGTTTTACATTGCATTCAACAGGAACATCAAGAGAAGTTTATTTGTGATGGAGAACACTGAATGCTTATACTGGAGACAACATTAAAATCTCTGGTATCCTCTTGTTAGTGTGTTTTCATTTTGATGCATTGGATATATGTGCTTGTAACCCTTGCCCTTCAAATACTCAGATGTGAAACTGAAAATAACTGTCTGTTCCTTTTCCTGTCAGGTGCGTGATAAGACAGAGCCACTGAGAACTCGAAAAAAATAAATGTTAATATAACTTACGCTAACGATTGTGTGGAAACGTGCTATAAAGAATAGATATTTATAAGCACTCTCTGAATTGCAAGGGAAGGGTACGTATGGTCCTGAATATACAAAACATTATGCATTAGATATTGGTTAAATGCTGAAGTAAAGCTGGGACATCTGATAACTGCAAAACTGTTTACTGCTAGACATATTCCAATGCAATGAACATTACTCTTGACAAGATAAAACAATACAATGAGCTATAACATAAAGTAGAAAATATATTGCGCTTTTTTTTTCCTCCCACGGGGGTTAGCAAGTGCTGTATTTCTATTTTCTTAGGCTGTCCACTGACTTAATGCAGGGGAATAAAAAAGATGAATGATATTGGGTCTCTATACTCTTTGCAAAAAAACTTATCCAGCAACTGAATCTATTTAGATGGGCTAGAGTGCCCAGCTCAGTATAGAGACCTATAGCATGTCTCCTGGGAAAATTAAATCCAGACAAACAAACACCCTCTGGGACTGCTGCTTAGATCACTTCCATCACCTCAAACTTAAAATGAGGAAGAAAGGAATTTTCAGAGGAGAGACACAAAGGACACAGCAGTCGTAGTGCTGGTGAAGAAAGGCATCGTTAGTGGTAGAGAAGTGTTTTAAAGAACGCCTCTTCACAGATCTATAACCATTTCAGACTCTGGCTGGTCGATGGTCACCGTGTTCCCGGTGAATGCACTAGTCCATCTAAAGCAGTTCAGACAGGTTCTCATGATGGGCTTCCAGCAATAAATGTACAACTTTGGGTTCTTCAGTTAAATACGAATACCACTTCTGGGAACAGTTCATATGGTTTCTTCTGCCCGCATTAGTGTTACCTTCATTCTCCCAGAGAAATAAAATATCAAGTGACGAGTTGCTGCGACATTTTTGGTATGGGGAATTTCTGTAGATTTTCTTCCTTAGATATATCCGCAGTACCTGGGTTAAGTACTTTTCGTCTTCCATTGAGTGAGCAATACATGTAGGAAGAAAGTCCAGAAATAAGCATACAGCATCTGTTTATTCCAGCAGTGTTTTAATATTGGATCTGTGTATCTCCATGTAAAAGATATGCATGGCCCATGATTCCAGGGCATTGCGTCTGTCACAGTTCAGTCACAGGATGTCCAAAATGGTCTTTTGCAATTTCATATTGCTCACTTATGACTTAAATTAGGTGGAATACTTATCATCTAGTATGAGAACTGTATGCAAAGACCTTAAAGTAATTTATGTTAGACTTTTGCCTTCACCTCTGTACCTTACTGGTGCATTTTGACCCATTCTGGCGGAGAGCAAGCTAAAAACTGTATAAAAATATCACAGTGATTGCTGAAGTAAGTTTCATGCTGTGCATTACGCTCATTATTCATAATTATCTCTTTATGATTAGCCACCTGAATGACATATTGTTTTGCTTCTCCAGTTTGGATGATTAGAACTGTAAGAAAATGTGGAGTGATAAGTATTAACTAGTGGAATTTCAATTCTCCCAAAGAAAGGGAAATAAAAAGGTATGGAAGTGGAACCCATTTGTCACAGCAAGGTTTAGGGACTCTGCATTACTATTTCTTGTTTTGAATAGAGCCTCATGCAAAAAAAAAATATCACCACTTGAAAAAATAGAGGGAGGTAATTAGAATTCAAACGTAATTTTCTGTATGCTTCTGTGTGAACAGAACATAATTTATCTAAGCACTAATATAAAGCAAAGGGAGGGAAAGGACATAACAATGTGATAAATCTGACTTTCTAATTAATCTAAATGTTGAGAAATACATTTCTGCACTATAGACCTGACTTCTGTTAATAGCACAGAATAATGATGTTTCAGGCACTGAAGAATCGTTTTCTCTTATTTCAAAAGTGGGAGGTCTTTTTGGAAAAAAAAACTGAAATAAGAAATTAAACATGAGGAAATCTGGGGAAATAAAAGTACCGATATGGTCTCTTCCACCACAGAAGCACTTTCTATTTGGGAGTTCTTTCACATACTCTCTTGCTACTTCCCCCAATCCAATTCTTTGTCTAAAATTATAATTTCTAGTTCCACAGCAGTGAATAGATAAACCTGGGAGCACAATTATGAATGGAGAACTCACAGCAGCTGTAATAGCAGGTATTAATTCTGATGTTATATTTAATATTTTGGGGCATTTGCTTTAACCCAAATGTTCTGTTCCTTACCTTATTTACATGCCAGTAATTCCTACTGGTCCAAATATGCTGTGTCATCTGACAGACCTGAAATATGTAGATGGCTTCTACCCTCTCCTCGGTGGTCTCTATGGTTTGTCCTTCGCTTTCAGTAGCCGGCCGTGACAGCCTCATCGCTTGCAAATGGTTGTGGCAGGTTCAGCCTTCAGGAGATGGGGATTGTGAAGGCAGCAATTACTTGGCCAGTTTCATAAGGCTTTTTAAATTAACCACTGTGTATGCAGATACAGAGACAATTATGGTGAAACAAAACTCGAATGAAAGCTGAGAAGCACTTAGAGTTGTTGTTGATCATCTAAGCAGAAACAGTCGGTAGGTTTGCCTGTTCCAGTTCCAGTGGAGCTATTACAGCCTTGTCATTATGCCGTGTAAAACTCTCCCTCATATAGCTTTGTCTTTGCAGTTTCATTAGGATTTCCAAATATGTAGAGTGATGCTATTTTATTGCAGTCTCCATTTTTGGACTGTCTGCCTAGTTTTTATCTTTATTCTTTACCTTCACGGTGAATACTGCCCGACATTATTACCATTGTCACGTCTTTCTCTGTTAGATCACGGTGACTGTCGCTTCTTTTTAATTTGAAGAGCTGTTTTGGACAGTGGAAGAAAGTGGCTATTATGTTTCACACAGAACCAATTTGGAATTTGGTTGTGAAAGGATATTTTAGTGAAATAGCAACATAATACAGGAAGGAGATGAGGGAGGATGGAAAACTCGACGAAAAATGAAATCTAGCCACAAAATCAACATTATGCGAAGTATGTGTAACAGCAATTATACGTGGTGTGCAATGTGCTCTGTAAAAATAAGCAAATAATTTGCAATGAATAATTCAGTTTACTAATTTAGCTGTTTATAGCTCTGTAGAATATTTGCAAGCAGGCTGCAGTGTCCTCGAATCTTAACTGCATGGGAATAAGGTTTCCCAGGAAAAAGAATAATCAAGTTCAGCATTCATTGGGTAGACAATGCAAAGGGGTATGTCTTTCTGGGCTCCTTCGGTGAGGGCAACACATACTGCTATTGAGCTTGTTTGAATTTATCCTTCAGTAAGGGGACACTGAAGAAAAGAAAGTCTGAAATCAGAGTGTTTATTTAAAAAAAGAAAAAACCCAACAAAACAAAAAAACAAAAACCAAACCAACAACTAAACGCCCAACAACCTAACCAAACAACAACAACAAATAAGCAGAAATAAAAATACTATGGAGAATTTCCAGGTTCTAGAGTTTTAATGTTGCGCGTTATGATAAAAAGGGAAAATACACTGTGGGAGCTGAAACAAAGAGCTCTGTTAATTAGCAGCAGTGAAAATAACTGTGCCATTCTTTCAAAAGTAATTGTATGCAAAACCATAGTTTGTATACAAAGGGATCATTAACATAGAAAATGCATAATTATATTACATACAAAGGAATAATTAAATCTGAAGTCTTAAATGCCTTATGAACAACTTCTACAAGAAAGTACTACATTTTTGGTGCCAGTAGGAGCACTAAGTTTAATCATGAATCCATTCATACTCATTCGTAATTGCTACTTTTTCTCTTAAAAGAAAAACTGAAGAAGGAAATTTACCGTAGGAAGGTAATGAGGCACCTTCGCAAGGTTACATGAGATCAAGAGGAGCGGCACTGCCTGCAGACTGCTTGGTGTTCTCCTACCTGGTGGTGTAAATCCTTCACTTGGGTTAGCAGTAAAGTCATGTTGAAATGAGCTGCCACTGTCTACAGAGCCTGCCATGAGCTGTACCGCTCTCAATATGAATTAGAAATCACAACTCCTGATCGTTGTGGAACTGGAGCCAAAATACCAGACCAAATCTGGTTGGTGCTGGGGACAGGGAGTCTCCCACCCGGGACAGGGCTCTGTTCTGCCCCTCTGTCACGTCCCACTCTCAGTAAAGCGGGGGAGTAAGTGACTTCAGATTCCTAAATTCTCAATGGTGTGGACTAAGGTGAGATAAATCTCAAGGTCCATATAGAAACATTTATTAACTTACCAAAATGGTTAGTATAGGCCTTAACAAGTCCATGATAACTGGTTAGGTATATAACAGATTATGGCAAGTGATGAGGTGTGCATTGTGTTACTGAACAACAGGGATAGGACAACTTATGGCAAGCGGTACTTAAGATCATACTTAAGGTTGTTATTTAACAACTCTAACTGTTACTTAACAATTCTAAGAGAAAAGAGAAACTGAGGGATAGAGAAAGGAAAAGACGGAGAAAAAGACAGAGATAAAGAGAACACCAGTCCTGGTTCCAGTGTCTTTTTCAGGGAATCTTCCCTGGCATAATCTTCTTTCTTGGAAAAATCTTCCCAGGCGTGGTCTTCTTTCTTGGGAAGAATCTTCCCAGGCACGGTTGTCTTCTATTGTTTCTTCTTTGTTCCCCCCACCAGGGGCACTTATTTTCCCCTTTTACTTTTGCTGGATTAGCACGGTCCACTCCCCTTGCTGAGGACAGCCTTGTCTCAGGTTTCTCCCTTCTCCCACATGATGGGTAGCATGAATTGGGGTGGAGAGACAAGTGCCGTAGTCATACATGTTTAGCATGATCTCTATAATCTTCATTAGCATATGCAGGGGTGTCTTCTACCCTGTCTTCACAAGACAGTTCTCCCACGCTTTCAGGCGGCAGAAGTGTTAGCCTTATCAGTTCTTTGAAGGCCAGGCCTGCATTATTTGTTTCCTTGCGAGTGTTTGAGGCATTCCACCGAAGGCTTGGAGGGCCTTGTGCTCCTCGTCAGGGAATTTACAGTCCGTCCCTTATACCCTCCTGAGACCAGACTGCAGGAAGATCTACTGGGGGCTCAGCTCTGCACAGCCTGAGGAACAGCCAAGCTTCAGCAGGTACTTTACTTCAGGATTGTGTTTAGAAATATGCTGAACTTTGTGCTTGTTTCTGTGGACCAGAGCATTTTGCATGACCGAGCCCTGCAGGAAAGCCTTTTAGTTGACTCATTGCAGTGAAGTGAAACAATCCCAGGCAATTCGTTATGTACAGAATTTCCATATATTAGGTTTCATTCAGTTGCATCAGGCAGCTCCGTGGTGTGCTTTACAAGGTGCTTTATGTTTTAGATCAATCCATGGCATCGTATGCTGATTTTAATAGGCAGAGAAAGCTTAATCCCTTCAGAAGTCACAGAAAATGACTGTGATAAAACCCCAAACACTTCCCAGCTAAAATATTGAACATTCAAGTAAACCATTCCTGGAGAATATTGACAAATATTAAAAATATTGACAGTTCAGAATGTCAAAGGATTAAAAATCAGTGGGACTACTCATAAAATAGGTCCTAGAGCGAGGCTTTACTTTATTCAGCCGGAAAACTAAGCTTCGATCTGCAAGATATTTAGGTACCCAATTTCGGTTGGATTAATGAGAATTAGAAGCACAAAGTTGATTTAGACAACTTGCAGTACTGAGGTGTCTGTGAATTTTTGATTTAGTAATCTTTGGATATCCCTGAGCAACTTAGCTCAATAGATTTACTTTTTTTTGCCTGAATATCTTTGAGTCCCAGAAACATTTCTCTCTCTTGAAATCATTCTTCACCTAAGCCTCTGATAGAAAAAAATAAATGAAATTGTCTGATACTCTCTTTAAATCTCTATTATAAGAATGCGTTATTATACAATTTAAAAGCCTGGTTTACTGTGTAAGTTATGGGGTTGAATGGCATGTGTTTGTAAAGTATTCTGTTCATTGCTTGGAAAACAAACTACCGGGAAATAATAGTTCAAACTAAGAGAAGCAAATAGATCAAATGGACAGTGCTTCAGATCTGCTATATGATCATATATGATTACAACAATCTTTTGAAAATAATTTTGTTGTAGGTAAATAGGCAAAGTCTCTTATTAATAGCTATCATGTATACCTCTCATTAAACATTCATGAGACACAGGCCATCTAAAGCAGCAAATCCATGTCAAAACTCTCCTTATGGCTCAAAAACTGACACACTAATATGGGCTCCTCTCTCATTTCTGTAACTTTGGAATCATAAGCTCTTCATATAACTGAATTCAAGATACAACAATGACCTGCATGTTCTACTTGATCAAGTTCCACCCTGAATAAGTATGCTGCGTTGGACTGGGACCTCAAATGGGAAAAACAACCCTAAAACTGAGAAATTACTACGCTGCAAAGTTGTGATGGTTTCACTGTTCACAATGTCTACTGGTGTCAATGTTTCTGGATCCAGAGGTAAAATCTCTATAAATTAGATGAAAAAATATTAAATGACTTTCATATCATGTTATCTCTCAGTGCTTTTACAGAAGGTAAAATATTTGTTTTTAACTAGCTAATGAATGCTTCACACTTCAGTTCGCAATTCTCTGAAAGTAATGATGCCACAGTGTTGCTGCTGCTTAAGCAAGAGCCTAACCCAAATATAGGACCCCTCAAATCACAGCTAGAACCTGGAAACCTTCAGAAGGCTTTAGTTGTAACAGTATGGCTGTCACAAACCAGTGATGGTTCCTGCAAACGCTTAATTTGGATGCAGTGTTTGTGCAAAAAGATTTAGTAGAAGGTCAACTTAATTTCATAAGGTGTTTCCATAACCTTAAAGTTTGCTCTTCAGCTCCATAGCTTGTATATCATTTTAATAGAGTTCAGCCTCTACAATAGATAAAAGACAAACGGGCTCCTAGGGAATAAATGTGTTCGGGAGACTGGCAAACAGAAGTGAAGAAACACAGTAAAACTTGTCCCAGGGGCAGGGCAAGTATCTAACTTGCTCTTTATTAAAAAACAAAGTGGAAATATCAGCAACTGAAGGAGCTGGGAGGGATGGCTTAGTTATTTTAATGTACAGCTGGACATTAAAACAACTCTGGACAGAGTCTATAAATTACAGTACAGATATTCCAAATATTCAATGCAGAATAAGTGTTGATTCCAAATACTTAGATCTTATCATTAACTGTGAAATGTAGCTATTTTATCTTCTCAGTTTTTAAAAAATCAGGAGAACAGCTTCATTCTAAGAGTGAGAGTCCCAAGTTTGTTTACATGATCAATTTATTTCTGTAATACCTTAGGCGAAAACTTGATTTACAAAATCTCGATTCAGGGAAAGACTAAATATATCTAAGTTTAAGCACTGGATTAGTCCTAATTACTTCCTCAGAACTCTTGCATGTGTTAAGTGACATAAATAATAAATTCATAATTTAATAAATTCATTTACACATTACTCATTTCCCACTGAAACACAGAAAAATCAAAGCTTTAGTTCCTCTCAGTCTGAACCAAAACTCTCACTGATCTCGGTGGTGCAGGATGACGACCTGACATCCTGCCATACTAACAGCGTGTTGGACAGATTGGTTTTGTTTTCAGCTTAAATGTTTCATGTTCTAAGCTGAGTGGTGACAGCACATGATTAGTACATTCCTCCTACTGCCTTTTTCATGTTGTCTTCTGCTTTCCAGTGCTTTCTATCTGTTTCAGGCAATCATCCTGAAACTCTCCTCTACCTCTCTTTATTTGTTAGGTTAGAGAACTTGCGGAGTTGCTTAGCTTTCCTTGAATCTATATATCCTCTTTCATTCTATCACTTAGAATCAAAGAATCATAGAATCTTCATGGTTGGAAAGGACCTTTGAGATCATCGAGTCCAACCAAACAACCTACAATCTCTGCCACTAGAGCATGCCCTGAAGTGCCACATCTAGATGTTTCAATAAATTTGTGCCAAAGTCCTTTAAAATCAAAGATATTCTGTTTACTTCAGTGGACTTTGGGTGAAGTTTGGAGCATACTTCCCATTTTATATACCATAAGAATGGGTGCTATAGTTTCTGGATTAAAGGATGGCTCTGCTGCTTCTGGCCTCCCCCATCATAATCAGTGTAGGAGATACCTGGATGACTGAGACCTTGTTGAGGGCAGAGTTTATGCTGGCAGAAACTTGAATTTAAATGATTGAACCTGAGGTTTGGAGTCAAAGATTGCTAGTATCTTCTCGAACTTTACGCTGGGTGAGGCTCTAGACCTGGCAGGACAGCAGGTGATGCTGTGATGTTACCAGCCTGCTCCTGCTCCTCTTCTCTCGGCTTTAAAATGCTACCGGGCTTGCCAGTGGTCTTTTAAAAATGAGATATGAAATAGTCACAAAGTATGCTTGAAAACAGAAGAGTTTTTGAGAATTGGCTTTCGACGTTGTTGCAGAGTGCGTTTCCAAGTGGTGTGAAATGGGGGTTTCCTGCCCACACCTGTCATCGAGCTCAGGACGCTGCAAGATGTGTCAGGAGTGTAACGTGGGGCCTAACCAAAGCAGAGTCATATCATCAGCTTTTGTTCTTCCAACTCAAATTCACTTCCCTTAAATCCTTACCTTGCTCTGTCTTATCTGTAAAAATCAGCTGATGTGTCTTGCCTCAGCTGCAGCAGGCATGGAGCTTTAAACTCTCTGTTATCTCCGGGTTCCAGCTTATTTCTAGTTGTTTGGAAAAACTCTAGCTCAGTCGGAGATGCTTTCTTTTCTCTCCCATTTAAGCAAGAACGCAACAACTGGTAAACCCAGGCAGAAACACTGGTGGATTAATCACAACTTTCTTGCAATAGTTGTGAATATTCCTGCAGCCCTACGAATCTGTCACCCTTTCATATATATTTCATGATTTTCTTTTACTCTGTTCATTGTAGTACAGTGCTGGTAGCTCTTTTTAAAGAGAAGAGATGAAGAAAAGCCTGAGGGGTAAAGAAAAAGGTGGATTCCTAAATACACCCTAATTTGTGAGAATTCATAAGCCTAGCACACAGCTTCCTGAAGCCTTAGTAAAAAGGAGGAGAGAGGGGAGAAAAAAATAAAAGCCAGCCAAAATAAGATAAATTAGTCATGGCTAAGGAAATATCCTGGTAGAAACTAACAAGAACCCTAATTGAAGCCATTTATCTGCACAGTGGGCTTATTAACATTCTGCTGCTATTATTTGTGTCAACGTATCTAAAGGTACAAGCTCCTGGAAAGTTCTGATGTTCCACTGGGGTTTTGGGGCTAAATAGTCAAGAGCTTTAAATTGCATAGGTGCTCAAGTAAATTAAGCTTCAGGCCATCCTGGTCTTATATTGTTGGGGTTTTTTTCCTTAATACATGAGAGTTTGTTTTCGCCAAGATAGAATACTCTGTCTTCATTGCAGACATCTGTGTTTTCCTGTTCCTTTGGCTCTTTTCCCAAACTGCTCTTTGATAGTGATGCTGTCCTGAGAGAGAGAAGGTGTACGATACAAGGTTTTGATATTTGCGGCACTACCAAAAAATCAACCACGTCTGGAATCCTTAATTTCCGAAGGGTCATATTGTTTTAAAATAGATTAGGAAACGTTATCAGAACATGATTTAAGCTTTCACTTTTGATATATCTCACTGGATGCAGTACTGATATGACAGAATGTTGCTAAAATGTCATAACGCCTTTAATTATTAGTGATAATTACTCCAAATTTCCAAAGATAAGACTATACTATAGGCTTTCAAAAATAATGAAGTATAGCTAACTTTCTCTTGCGCTTGTTTGGGTCATCATTTTTTTTTCAACAACTCATAACTCACCAATCAATGAGATAGGAAAAATATATCAAATATTCCTTAGAAGGTCTTAATTAAAAAAAAAAACAACAACACATCACATTTGCACCTTGAAGGCAATCTGTGTTTCCAGCTGGGATGGGTTACAATGTTAACTGAACTGAAGTCACAATTATAATATATTAGTAAGCTAATAAAAATTAATAAAGAAAACAATTTCCCTTTTGCAACGTAAACACTACCGAATGCACTTTACCGTGTATGTCTCTATGGAAACAATTAGAATTTGATAACAAAATCTCATGCCTGCATGCCTTTCCATTTTTGTTTCACTGCCCTATTACCTGAGAAAAGACTAGAAAAGAAATATTGGAACTTTTTTAGTAGCAACTTAATATTGTGTTTTGTCTAAAGAAAATTTTCCCTAGTAGTTCATTATTTCTTTAATCTGCCAGTCAAGAATCTAGGCCTTAAAAATAAATGAATGCAATTATAAATTAGTGTATTTTTTTAGAAACAAAACTAAGATTGTCTGTTATGACTGATGAACAAAACTGTCTGAAACTTGTGAACTATTAGCCTAAGAATAACAGTGGTAGCTGAGCTTCAAGATTTCTGTTATTTTGCCTATCGAAATGATTAAGGAGGTAATTGTCAGAGCAAGGCACTGTCGATACAGACAGATCATGGGCTACATGGAATAGTCCTGGCTCCAAGGCCCAGCTGGGTCTTTCAGATGTGAGAGGCCAGTCACAGAAGTTCATTGACACTTTTTTAAAATGCAGCAAACGATATAGAGCTTTCTGGCCCGAAAGAGGTTACTGTAATTCTGGGTGATAAATTAGTATCTGATAGAGACGAATAAAAATAGCTCTATAGCTATTTAAAGCTGAGCAAATTGCTAAAAATCCAGATGGGAATTACCCAAAGGTAGGCTTCAGTGTCTAATAAAGCGCGATCCAGAGAACCTTGCAAAGTGTGCAGAACCTTCCTGCAAATGGGTGGCGTGTGAGCTCAATGGCCTATTGCACCGGACCATTAAAGCTTTGTAACAACTGCTCGGAGACCTGTTCTGCATGGACTTACTGAAGGAGGCATTTCAATTCTGTAGCTCGGGCTGAACGCGTGATGAACTTTTCTGTCAAAAGCCTAATCCTGTAAAGCTGTTACCATGGACATCTGATGTAAATCCGCTCAAGTGGGTGAGAGACTTTTAGTGTTGAGGTCCAAGAGGAAGATCAGAGTGCTATGTAGCATTTCCATTTTATGAAGCTCATTTCTTTTAGTTATCCGGTCCTACTAAATCATTGAACTGGGCACTAGACAGGTTTATCATTGGGCTAACCATATCAATATGGTGAACAGGTTTTATCTCTAATTCAGTGCATGCTGACACTGGAGTTTCAGAGAAAAACGGTTCTGGGATTCTACAAGAAAACTTGTCAGTTATTTCATGCTGAAAGGTGGTTACTGGGAGCAGTAGATGGCATGAACTTTTATTTAAGCTATAAATCATTAATTTATCTTTTTCGTGTACTAGCATAACACGCCTACAAAAGAGAAATGTACTCAGCACTAAAGATGAAAAACACATGAGTTTCTAACTAATCCTTCCCCTTTGGCTATTCAGCCACTGAATTTCTTCCTGAGATTTGTGAAAACCTGCGCATAAGAATGTACCTTTCAGTACGAGCTCACCCAGCTCTGAACGCGGGATGCTGAACTGTTTTCCTTTTTCTCCTTTGTTCTCCCTCTAATGCAACGAACTTATCTACACAGGCTCTCCTTAAATCATCTCTGAGTTAATACAGAACTTAAACCCAGGCTATAAGAAGTCTGAAACTTCTTTGTGTTGCCAGCATTATACCAAATAGCCTGAGAGGCACTTTTGGCAAATGTGGAAACCTATAAAAACAAGTAAGGCTCTTGTGAGACAGAGAAAAGTCAAAAGCGATAGTCTAGGTAAATTTCCATGTATTTTTATTGATGATGGGCAAGAAAAACAAGCAATAAAGTATTTACGGTTTAAACTATACATCTTAATGCTGGTTATTTCTGTCTCTTAGAATTATAGAGGAACATGGCTTCTTCGGTGTTGTTCCAGTGGGTAGTACGAGTTAGTGCCACTTTTCTTTGTTCTTCCTCTTCAAAGCTAACATAGCCTCCCCAACAGGATGTGTAATAACAGTGACAACTATAGAGTGGGACTGGAGATAGGGCCACGAAAATGATCAGAGGGCTGGAGCTCCTCTCCCATGAAGACAGGCTGAGAGTGCTGGGGTTGTTCAGCCTGGAGAAGAGAAGGCTCCGGGGAGACCTTATAGCCCCTTCCAGTACCTGAAGGGGGCCTATAAGAAAGCTGGGGAGGGGCTGTTTGCAAGGGCATGTAGCGATAGGACAAGGGGCAATGGTTTAAACTAGTGCAGGGCAGGTTTAGATTAGACATTAGGAAGAAGTTCTTTACAATGAGGGTGGTGAGACACTGGCCCAGGTTGCCCAGAGAGGTGGTGGAGGCCCCATCCCTGGAGACATTCAAGGCCAGGCTGGATGAGGCTCTGAGCAACCTGATCTAGTTGAAGATGTCCCTGCTTACTGCAGGGGGGTTGGACTAGATGACCTTTAATGGTCCCTTCCAATCTAACACATTCTATGATTTGAAGCAATATTTCTTTTAAATCCTCTGCGTATTAGCTCGATGATATTGCTGTTAAGTATTGACATTGAGCAACAAAACAAAAAGTCTTATTCCTTTTCTTGAGTTTTCTTCTACTAGTCTGACTTTCAAGAGGAAACCAGCTTCATCAAAAAATACAATTGAGAGCAGCTGTACATGGACTGAAAACCTTTCAAGTCTCGAACAATATTTTTTTTTTGTCCCAATTTTTAGGCAGAAACTGTATTTGAAAACTAGCTTATGTAACATCACATTGCATTCTGCCATGTCTTAACAGGAGGGCTTTTATGATAGCAACGGAGCAGCAGGTTGAATAATGCCTGGGGTCTGTGTCGCAAGTGTGGATGTTAGTCTTGAGCCACTTTGGTCCAAACCAAATGTCCACTCATTTCTAAGAATGAGCTCTGAGAATTGACAAGGCGCTCTCTTGGCACCGATACAGATTTTGAACACTTTACTGTTATTGGAGAAAAGCTACTTGCACAAGTAATTCCTCTAGCCAGAACTACGTGCATGAATTGCATGTGGAAAACACTCACAGTTGGATTATTGGTTGCGTGGATGCAAGATGGCTGTACTTGCTGTTACTCCCTCCTGCTGCGTTCATCTAGAGATCTCAGAATTCCATCAGATCAGCATGTTGCTGGTGCTCAGCTCAACTCTGTAAATGGATCTAGCCACATTGTTTTCCACATCTTTCCCAGGGCCATCAGCTTTTCAGGTCATCTTGTTTTGCCCAGCTGAGACCCTGATTAAGGAAGCATTCCTGTTTAAAATAGCAATCAGGTGTTTGTAAATAGATTTCATTTTGGTTTTTTTCCTAATGGGAACGTAAACATGCTGTGTCACTTTCCTGAAGGACGGATGATCTTTGCAGCTTCTGAGGGAATTGGGAATTGACCCTGGGAAGTTATTATGTTGCTGTAATAAAGAGACTGTGCCCACTTAGGAATTTTCTCTGAGAGGCTGCTGCTCAACTACCAGTGTTATACTGCTTCCCCTTTCCATTAAAATAAAAGACTCAGTCTGCCAGACGTTCATTAGCATAAACCTTTGATCAGTGTAATTATCTCCAGGCAAAAAATTAGTTCTTTTTTTTTTTCCAAATTAAATAATGAGCAGAATATTATAATGCAAAAAATGTACCCCCAATCTAATTTAAAAACTGTACCTAACGTGCTGCAGAATGCTGACAAAGTAATCCTCTTTCTTAAATCCTCTTCCTGTCATTGATTTGTCACAGGTTTGTTTTCAGCAGTCTCATAGCCAAGGTGAACCTTTACTTCAAAGATTATGTTTTTTCTTGGTTTTTAAAATGACCTCTTTTTTCTTTTTTTCTTTCTTTTTTTTTTTTCCTTTTCCTCGTCTCACTCCTAGATTTGACTCTGGAGCAAATTCAATGAAGTCATGAATGTTACATTAGGGACAAACTTGACCTTATATTACTTGATACATGTCAAAGTAATGGTGATTAAGTGAGCATACAAAACCCAAACACTTTTCATTTAAGTGTTAAAACCCTTCAAGTTGGCCTTATTGCTTTAACGAGTTTTCGTCTTATGCTCTTTGAGAGGAAAGAAAGAAGCAGGAAGGGTGGACTACATATGTGGGGGAGAAAAAGTTTCAGAGAGTAAATTCAGATCACTAATAGGTGCTGAGAAAAGGTGCTCTCGGGCCTGTTTTTAATCTCTGCTTACAGGGGTAATGCTGTACAAAATGAAAAGGAAGGAGGCTGGTTTGTGAGCCTCCTCACAACAAAGTATGAAACGGAAAACCTTTGAACCTTCCCTCCACCTTTTGTCAAAGGAAATGTTCTTGCACCACTTTACTTCCTTATTTAAGTCTCTGAATCTAGTTGCCTGTATGCTGAAGGCATTTATTTATTGAAATACTGACCACCGTTCTAATTCTTTATGTTGCATACATTTTTGCATCCTTAACAATGAAATCTTGTGGTTTTTCTTACATACTTGCACTCATATCTTGTCTTGTGATGGTTTTTTTATTATCAATTTCTAAGACTACTGGATTTATTCCCCCCAAAAGTATGCATTTTTAAATTTGAGCATGTGTTTAGATTAGAATAATACATGAATCTTTGCTTAATTTTTTTGGTATGATCTAAGAGATCATTTAATTTAAGATATTTCTAGAGACAGAGGCTTCACAACTTCCCTGTTCAACCTGTTCCATTGTTGAATTATCCTTACTACTAAAGTATTTTCCCTAGGGCCAGCAGCACTTTCCCTTGCTGCAAATTGTGATTACGGTTTCTAGTCCTTTCACTCCGTGCCCCTAAGACAACTCTGATCCCACTTTCTCTCCAACATCCACTTGATAGTTGAGGACATCAGTCGTCTCCTCCATGCACGTACTCCCAAGCCTCTTCCCTAAGTGGACAAACCTGGCCCCTCAGCCCCTGCTACAGCTTCATGCGCTCCAATGTGTCAAAACTTACTTTTTTTTTTTTCCCTAAACCTTGATTTTTATTATTTTTGTTTTAATTGGTTTATTAGCATTTTGAATAGCACTTCCTTGAATTTCTGAGAAAAAAAGCCCATTAGGTTGTCTTACAGGGGATAGTAACTATATTTTATTGAATACTTGGAAAAATCTGTATTGTATTAATGAAGTGTAATAATTCAGTATAAGAATAATTTGAAACCGCAAGTATTTGTTGCACTGAAATACTCTGCTCTATTCTAAATTACAATAGAGTAGCAAATTCTAAATCCTCAATATAAAAATAAAACTGAGTGACTAATCTATGACTTCTGCAGAGCTGAACAGGGCAAAGGCATGGTTTTAGGGGAAAGAACAAGTTTTGAAAATTTTTTTATACCTTTCCGTTACAAGATTGGCTTTCTAAATGTTACCTCTTTCACGGAAGCTTGCGTTCAGAACAGACAACAAATGATCTTCTTCCTCTCTCCTTGTCACTGTCTCTGGTAGACAATACCTTTCACGTGTCGCATTATGGAATTTCTGGGGGGAAAAAAGGCAATGAATGTGATGGATATGTGCTATGACACTGCAAACCTGTTAACCATCCTCCCCCCCGCCAAGTTTTCTAACATGACCGAAGTCAGCTAGGAGCTTTAGGTTTCAGTGGTAATGAGATGCAGCCTAGTTTCTACCACAGATTTTTTTCTAAAAAAAAAAAAAAAGACGTTTTGTTTTCAGGCCAAATAAACATTGTGCCAGTAAACAGATTTATCTCTTTAAAGTCTAGCATCGGAGGTGCATACAAGAATTTAAAAGAATGAGTCATAAATGCACAAAGAGTATTAGAGCCAAGCTTTTCTGAAATGACCGCTATTTGTATGTCCTTCAGAATTTGCGTTTTTAATGTATTCTTTGACAAACTTGGTTCAGTTTGTAATACTGGAATTTTTTTTTCTACACTCCTTTTCAGTTTCAGCTTTCTCTGTACATAAATTAAACAGCAAGAAAATGTATGTCGGCCATTTTTAAAACAAATCAGTGAAAATTCCCTGTAGCGGTAGTCCAGCTGTGGATCTGATTGAATTAAAAACAAATCTAGAAGCTTTTTATTCGCATAAATGCAAACCTTAAGTAATCAAGAGTGTGAAAAATTTGTGAAATCTCTGTAGCTGTGGAAGTTCAGTGTTCTAAGTAATAGCACTGACAGAACTATGTTAACCATGCTTTTGCAAATAAAAGTTACCTTATAAATTCCCAACTACTTTTAATTAAAAAGCCTGGGAACTAAGCAACAAAAATGAAGAACTCCAAAAGGCAGTTTTTGCCTATTTTAAAAAAGAATAATATAAGTCTGGAAAAGACAATCTGGCTTATTGAGTTCTGGCCTCTTCTGCTCTGTTGTCAGAGGTTGCTGCATTATTGCAGACTCTCTCATTTCTCTAAAACGCATAGAAAATGAATGAACAAATGAGGAGTATGTAAAGTAAATATTTAAATTTATCTGGTCTGCATTCATTATTTAACTGTACATAATTTATAAAGATGTTTCTCCAAAGGGAAAGCCCATATACTGTTTAAAACCGGGTAGCCTGTTTTCATGCTCTAGTGTTTAGTTCAGTAAAGGATTTGGTCTAGGAGACTGTCTTACACAGACCTACGGACACTGGGTGTGCAACACATTCTCTACTTAATAAAGAACGTATGGAGGAGGCAAGGAAGGATTTATCAGGGATTAGGTAACTGGGAGTGGATCAGAATTGCAGCATTTTGTTATATTATCGCTAGAAACAGGCATAGAAACTCAGAGGCTGTTGCAATCTGAATATAAGCCGTGAGGAGTCTCACTTATTTCATTGAGAGTCACTTCTACCTGCATCAGAGCTGTATTTGCTTATTTGGCTTTGTATTATTGACACTCGCTTTCCTTGATCTCACCCCTCACGCAGCAGAGAAGAACACAGCTGTAGGGGAGAGTAAACTTCATATTTCTAAACTATCGTTTTAATTTTTTTTTTGTTGTACGTGGGAAGAAAAGAGGAAATCCCAAGTAAGTTTTACATATGAATTGGTCAAAAAAACACCCCAGAATTCCTGATTGTAACAGAATAGTCATGATTTTGGAAAGCATTTAGGAACATCCATAGCTCTAAGCATGTACTTCAATCCCATTGCTCTTGTTTTGAAGACAAACTTTCACGCAGAGCTTTAACATCAGTGCTGTCAGGAAAGTGCATTATGCTCAGTTTCTGTTATTTTCAGTAATTTTGACCTGAAATCCTTCCTGGGTTTTTGTTTATTTTTCATTTGGTCTCTCATGGGCCTGATGTGCTGCTTAGGGCCATCCAGAGTGTAGTTTTCCTTTGATCTGTGGGCTGAAGCACAGGGGATGTGCATTACGCATAGACGAGCCTTATCTTTGTGGAACATTAATTTACAAACTCGAATTTGTATCCTTGAATATCTTAAAGGAAGATCAGAGCTGAGCGCGGGTAGGGGTGACAGGGAAGAGAAAGGACAGCTGGAATTCTGCCTAGAGAGCAGCAAAATGTGTTTGAAGCAGCCTATTGCAAGTAGTGACTCCCTCCGTAGTCATCCATGGCAAAATAGCAACTGATAAAGGACTAAAAAAGGCTGACTGAGTCCTCAAATGGGTACAAAGTTCAGATAAACAGAAAGTCACTTTGGTGCATGGATTCATGGAGAGGGGCAAAAGGAGTCAGCCTCATCCCTCCGCCCAGGCGAGCTGAGCATAAAAAGTTCTGGTCCAGAAGCTGCATGGTTACATGGGAAGAGACTTAAATGGGCAGCTTTTTCTCTCTATAACTCAAGTTTGGGGATGTGGGTCAGAATTGTCCTCCACAAATGGGGGGAGATTTATAGGAAGGTGTTTTCAGGACCAGCTGGAGCAGCATCTGCAGCTCTGCGACTTCCCTTCCGGGTGCAGACCACTCTCATTCCACCCGTGGTCCTGGGTTTGGGCACTTCTCTTGCTTTGCATCCTGCCCTACTCCTACAGTTTTCTTCCCTTACCATGTGCTTTGTTTATTTAGCTTATTCACTCTTCCTTTTGACGAAGAAATGTCCATATGGAATTTGTATCCAAAGTTTTAAGTGAAGACATAAAATATTTTCTCCATGTCACTTATTCTCCACCAGAATGATGCGCAATGATTAAATAAAATATCCTGTAGTTCATATTGGTGGTGAGGGTTTCGGGTGTACTTAACATTGTAGTAATGCTGATTTTGCCTAAAGATCATTTTCTATTATTTTTATAAGCAGCAGAATTAGGACCATCATGAAATTTTTCAGAATTCTTACAGTTGTAGTCCCTGTTTATTAGCAAAAAGGCACAGAAATAGATCTGAACAATTCAACAGAGATTAAATTGGACCCAGCTCCAGTTATATGTCTAGAGAGTTAATCTCACCATGAAAGAAATAAACAATAAACCAAGTCAGGTATGATTATAGTTGGCAGTATGTTTAATAAATCAAACCAGCCACACTAATCCAGGAACATAAGTAAGGGGAAAGAAAATCTTTCCTCCTGTAAAGCATTAAATTGACAATACGTGACTTCTTATGCAAAAGCAGAGCTGTGAACTGCTTAATTCAGAGCTGTGTACGCTGGCAGGGGGGAAGTGGTCATCAGCTTCTGCTTTTATTGCTGTTCCCATACAGAGCAATCCATTAGCATTATCATTTTGCTTAACGCTTTTTCACATTTATAATTTTGGAGCCGGTCTCTTGGATTTGTGCCCTGCTTTGAAATGTTGTTTTTCAAATCTTGTCCTTCTGGATAGAAAGAAGGACGAAAACTTGTCTTTTAAGTGATTATAAAACACATTGCTCAAACGCTTCCATTTTTCCATTTCAAAGTGTTTTTTTATTAGAAATATAGCCTGATCAAACCCAACCCCTCATTTCCCAAGAGATATCCTTGAACCTTCGGTGAAATGAAGACAAGCTGATACTTCCACAGCAGAGTACAAAATTCCCACACTGAAAAGGGGAAGGATTTCACAAGGAACCTCTGTGAAACTCAGAACGCATCCGCGTCAGCTGTATAGATGACCTGAAATTGCTGTGAAAGGTGGCTGGGACTTCTCAAGAGCGGGGCTGAACATGCTTGAAAACACTCATGATATTAACTAACTGACTTTTAGTAAAATGCTGCACACTTAACCTTTCTTCACCATCCTGTGCAGCAGCCAATACAAAACAAGCCGTCAAAATGTCAAAGAAGAAAAAATAAATAGCAGAATTCAATCTGAGTAGGCTTTAATTGCTGCTTCTGCTAATACCATTTGACATTCAGGGGTTTTTTTTAAATTTATTATATGGTGAAATTTAGAGCAGCAGATGCAACAATAATTCAGTTCCAATATTATTCTAGCCAAGAGCTGAGTTTCCATCAGACAGCAGTCACGCAGTGTTTTGTTGCCCACAGAGTAGCGTGGGCTACTTGTAACGATGGGGTACTCCTTGTAAGGTATTGAGCAGCAGCGTGTGTTTTAAACTTGGCATGATTAATGGTGAACTGTTAATTACAAGCAACCTCAGTAACTGTGGATGTGCACAGCTTTTGCAAGCAAGCATTTCTAAAGGCAGAGCAATTCCCAGCTGTAGGCCAAAGAATTAGAAAAATACCAATTTAGTGGCATCAGCTGGGCATAGGTGGAATGACCTGAGAGGGAGCTTGCTCTGAAACTCCAATCTTCTGGCATACAATGTATCGTCAAACAATACCTTCAGAAATGTTATTTTGCAGGAGAAGGGATGATTTTATTGTAGTACTCATCGATTTTTGCTTTATTTGTGTATACACATACATACATAATTCTCGCTTACATATTTGAAAAACTCATACATATAACTTCATGTATTTCCTCTCATTTTCCACCCTTCACCACTGGATATTTGGATGTGGCTGCCTCTCTGGTTTAGGTCAATGATCTTACCTCTTGAAGACAGGGATGGCAGCTTACACTCTCCATGAGGGAACCAAAAGAAATTTTCTAACAGGAACTGGAAAGATGTATAATGTAATTAAAGACAGACCTCCTACAGCTTCCTACTGTCAAGAAATTGGGTTTGCTTTTCCTCATCTTGAGTTATTTCCAGATGACCTATTCCTACAGCTTATGCAACAAGCTGATATGCTAGGCAAGCCCAGGGGGAATGAGATCGTAGGGGAAAAGATGCAGTTTTCTATCACTATTTCTATAATTAGCATATGTGGTAACGTAGGATACTTTCACAGTTATCATTGGAACATGTGAAATTTCCCACTGGAAATGACTAGTCCCTCATTTAGTGAGAAGAGGTTTGCATAAAAATCAACAGTGAAGGCCACAAGATCTCATGAAAGAATTATGGTTTCACACAACTCTACTCAATCTATAACTCCATCATTTTGGACATGTGCACTCAAACACACATTACATATGTTAAGTACAAGTATGAAGTCATCTTGGGTCATTTGTCTGATTCATTGCAATTCTTTTGTTTATTTCAGGACCTTTGAGACCGGATACTTCTGTAAGAGCTCCTTCCTACTGAGTAGTGCGTGAAGGAAATCAATCTCTGTTCTTCTTAGATTCTTGCTTTCATAAGCAATAATTAATCACGTTAAACTACTGATATAAAAATAGATGGTGTGTAAAATAACTCTTTAATTTCCCTGCAGGCCTGTCTCTACTTTTCATGGAACTTGATTTAATTTTTTGTTAGTGGAAATTTCCTTTAAAAACCGGTGTGGTCACTTCCCCCACAATAACACCTTAGAATTTTTGATGAATTTTATAGCTTTTGCTGAGCATTCCCTCCTGTGAAGTGCTTGCAGCCTTTTATTCCTCCAGGGATGCACTCAGCCTCTTGTAAGATGCAATCCATTACCCCTCAGTGATGCAAATTGTTCATTTAAGTATGGATTTTTAGGATTCATCTCACCCAGGTCTTCAGGTTATGTTCTTGATCACAGTGAAATTTAAAACATTGCTGCGCTTTAGATTTTCAGTTTAACCAAATATTAAAAAAGATGGTTCTGCATAATTCAGATCCATAATCACAATATTTAATAATTTTTAGAATTGGGTATTTTGGTCTCTGATCACTTGATTATATCATGTTTTTCCAAAATTACTTTTAAGTTCATATGAGACAGTATTAGTTATGGGAATATGCTTCAGAAGTGTGAAATTTCTTCTCATTTCAATGTTATTGACTAATATAGAAACATCTTCTCAGTATTCAATAGAAGATGATAAAAGGATCTCTCAAAGAACACTTCTCTCTCTTCACAAGCTGAACATTGCAGGATGATTCCAGGAAACACATCATCCCTCTTAATTTTCCCTCATTTACATTTTGATGAAGGACTAATGGGCAGCGATAAGCCAGTTGTCAGCCTAAGAGCATTATCAAGTTGGCAGAGAAGTGTTTTCTGCAGTTACACCCAGTTCCCTGCAGTGGTAGGACCTTACTACTGCATTCCTGGAAATGCATTACCAGCACTCTCTGAGGGTTAAAAATCGGTACTAGAAACCTTCTAGTAAGACAAAGACTTCTAACAGATGTAACTTTCTTTTTCTTTGTCCAGTGTATAGGCAATATCTAATTTTCTTATGCGTAAATAAACATACAGATGTGCATGTATATATACACACACATACATACAGCATACAGGGGCAAACATTACAAGCTTCATCTAACATGTAATTTCAGACTCTTTCATTGTTTAAAATAGTATTTGAGTCTATCCCTTAATTTAATGCTAGACGGAGATTGGTCTATCAGTCAACCCAGGAATTCTCTTTGTTGTTGTTTTATCTTTGGTGTTTGGGTTGGGGTGTGTTGTTTGCTGGGTTTGGTTGGTTGTTGGTTTTTTTTCCTGAGAATTATGAGTGCTTGTTAGGCTATAAAGTATATATGTATTTATGAAAATTCTGTTATGTCTATGAGTTGATTATCAAGGTGCATAATACACTTGTGAAGCATGATTATTTAATAATCACATTTTGTCTGTAATGTTTTGTCTGGAGGAGGTCGGTCTTTCTTGTATTGCAGCTTTGACCACGCTCTGACCTTGCATATTGAACCACTGTTTTTTCAATTTTTTCATTTACAGGTTGGGTAAATTTTTTTTATTGTCAGAAATATTTAACTTAAAAATCTATTGTATAGCATTTTCTACTTAGTTGGTTATGCAGAATGGTTTTATTAATTGTTATAATGGTGTCATAAACTAACTAATAGAGCCATTAGGCTGAATTAAGGACTAATAGTTATTGTTTACCTCATTTGTTGAAATTATGTTATAAATATAAATATTTATATATATTATATATAAAGATATACTATTCTTGTGTTCTTAATAGTGGTAACCATGAACTCTATGACTTATACAGAAATAGTGTATATGAGGTACTTGCTGCATTTTTTACATAAAAATGAAAATGTTATTGATTACAAAATGCAATGCTGAAATCCTAAATCACAGTAATATTCTACCGCGTAAATAATACAAAGTTGATGCTACACCAAGACTTTCTCTGAAGGACTAGATAGGAAATTGTGTTTCTCTTCTGTGTTTTCAGCTTTGTAAGGACCAGACAGAAATTTGACTTTTGGTAATGAAATACTGGGGACTTCAAGAAACAACAAGGAAAAATTTCATGGGAATTACTTTGAGATCATAGCTAACTCCTTGTAGCCAAAGAGGCAAGTTTTGTCTTGAGCCCACTCTTCCATTTCCTGCAGTGCCTGGCAGTTCCCCACTGGTTCTCTTCTGCTTCTGCATTCTGTTAGAAGCCACTAAATGGCTTCTACCATGTAGTACCTGAGAAGATAGAAGATATATATAATTCATCAAATCGTCTCTTCTGAAAATTAATAAAACATACACATCCAAGTATGCATCAAAAAGCTTCCTATTCTCTTGTAAAGCCAATAATTACTACCTCTGAAGAGGTCTGTGTAGCAGTGTTGGATGGTGAAATTCCTATTTTGTATAATATTTTTTCAGCTAGAGATCAAAGAACTCTCTTCTTCCACCTCTACTTATTAAGATATAAAAGAATTCCATTGAATGAAACCTTTTTTTATGTGGTGGAAGTTCTGTTTAGAGAACAGCCAAACAAAAAATACAGTGTATTCTGCAAAAATGCATTACAACTGCATTTTGTATGACAAATGAACACCATTGATTTTCCTGTAATGCCTTTCATAAATATCATCTGTATATAGGAGTCAATTAAATGCTGAAGAGAACAGAAAGGTTTAAAGCTGTTATTTAAATTGGCATATTTCACAGGAAATGCACTGAGAAAGCAGCTCAGGGTTAACTGTATCCCCTCCCATCTACCAAGATTGATATGGAAAGCTTAAAAAATATGTGAAATGTAAAGAATCATAACAAACAGTCTAGAGATCTGATTCATAAGAAGTCAAAAAGTGAAGCCGTGAAGCCCCCAGGAGTCTGAAAAAGGGCCATTTTATTCAAGTGCAATGATGGAGTTCAGAGGAAAAGAGAAAGACTGGGAGTAATATAGTCCCACCTTTCTGAAATTCTGAGAGTATGTTTTAACGTCTTCCATTGCAAAGAGATGGTAGGAAACGTGAGTACAGTTCTGGTAAAGAAATATATTTTCAGTCTACTAAAACTGTCTCAGAGAGAAACAGAGACTACCAACCTTTGTGTACTGTCGATACTATGATTACTCTAAATGAATACTTTACAAGAGTTTGTAAGAACATATTCCAAAACTTAAAAGTATTTATTAATGTCATAAAACAGATTCTATAGAGGTCATCTGAAAACACAGCATTACCACTTTTTCAGTGTGTAGGGGTGTTTTTAGGGAGTGAAGTTGGTTTTAGGTATTGCTTCATGTTGAGTTGCAATGGCTAAGCCACCTACAAGCTTCCTTGACATTTCCAAAAATAACTTAGATGCTTTGAAATCTAGGATTCATTTCTCCTTAGGATTTTGCTTAAGTCACTTTTGAAAGTGAAGCACAGGTTAGCATTCATGCTGCCTAGCTTCATTCACGGAAAAAAAAAATAATTAACTATCTAATCTCACTTTTAGTACTCTCTTGTCACAAAGAGAGAGAGACACAGAGAGGAGCCTTTTAATCTCACTTGTTTAAGCCCCTTCCATCCCTGAGATCTCTTTCTTTCCACTCATACAGAAGAATACTTTGTAATAGGGTTATTATTTCTGTCATGTTTTATGTTGGTTGTATAATAATGCTTTATATGTCAGTCCAACAGTGTGCTCTCTGTGACTTGGATTTTATGGGGAGCTGAAGGCTCTGAAATCATGTAGATTTGCAAAGGGCTTCAACATCCAGTCTCTGGTGGACCCTGGTGAAAATGACAGACCTTTTCAGCATTTTATGTCATTAAACTGCTACATTTAGAAAATGAGAGGAAAATGCTTCTGTACTTACATTAACTTCAAGAAATACGTATAATTTCAGGAGGAATATAAATCAGCCACTAAGTGATGGGACTTAGCAAAGAGCTTATCCTAGCGGGAGAATTTTCTAATGTTCAGAGCCGCTCACTTTTTTGGCAAATTCACCTGACGCACTCAACTGAGGAAACCTCAGAAGAGACTTTCATCTGACCTGGTACATATGGCAATGGCTACGTCTCCCATAATTATTTTATACCAGCCACCAAGGTTTTCATGTACATTACCTAACCCTCCTTTGATAATTTGCTCTGCTTAGGAGGGGTTCCCATCAATATTTCTAACCTGCTCATGAATAATTCCACTTTTCTCCATTCCTATTAGCATACAACGTTTCAAAAATTTGCAAGTGTACCTAGTTAGTTAAGTGCTAATGCTCTAACTCTGATTAAATTTTTTTAGGAGGCATTTTGTAAATTACTTTTTTTTTCTTTCATGTCCTTGTAATCTTACTAACAAATAGTTACACATATTGAGTAATTGCCTGTAATCAGTTGGATTATGCACCAGAAAGCAAGAAGGTCTTGTTTCTTTATAATTTTTGTTTAGATTGCTTTCTGATTGTAAACAACTCCTGGAAGACTGGGTACTGTAATATATACCATCCTATTACTTTTTCATATAGCTTAAGAAAAGAAAGGTCCATTTAAGTGTTAGTAAGAGATAGACAGACAGTAGCTATAGGTTACTAAGAAGCAACTTGAAGTCAATGGTTGATGGAATAAATTCACTGATCCGAAATAAAGGAATTCAGGTGTAACCCTGTTGCAGACTTCACCCCCTCTATGTCTCCAAAATCTGCATCTATTAACACAACACAGTGCATCCATTTCATTTCAACTTTAGAGTGTTATTGACTGCAGGGTTTTATGGTAAAACTTTGTCAGTAAAAGTTGGCACTTGAAAAACTTTCCAATTTAACTGGGAAATTTGCTGTCTCTCTATAAATAGGTAAGTCTTTAGTAGCAGGAGTATAATCTTGCTTGTCGATATTTCCAACTGTTCAGCATTCAGATACTAAAATTAAAAGAAAGCAGTGCTAAAGAAAGAAAACGCATCCCAATTTCCACATTCATTTTGTCTTAGCTCCCTACTGAGAGCAGATGTGCCAGTAATAGCAGTTTTCTACATGATGATAAGTATTAGTAGCTCATAACGAGCTAAATGCCATTGCCAAAGAGTTGTCATCTAAATTTTTTTTCCCCAATCATTACACTTATTCTAAGTGAATGATGTAGTTTGGCCAGATCCAGAGCTTTTTTGAACAGCAGAAGAGGTTCGTCTGCCCAGCGTCTCTCCTGTAATGTGACCAGACTTAATGTGTGTGCTTGCTACACTCAGTCTTCAAATGTCCACTGCTTTCTAGAAACTGCAGGGTGTGTTGTGCACGCAGGGGCTCTGTTGCAGGAGATGCCATACGCAGAAAGGATGGGGCTCACATCTCCCACATTGCCCCAGGGAAAGCAAACAACCTGAAAATGGGCTGAAATGCTTTTGTCAGAACAAGTTACCACGGCCCATGCCAACAAGTCTGCAGTAGTCGCAGAAGACTTGTAGACATGATTGCTTGTTCTGGCTGCAGCAACTTTTTCAGCTGTCATCATTTCAGGGGGCATGATTCTGTTCTGTGCCTGGGTATACATGGACAAATATTAATGTGAATCGGAGATACCGAGATCTCAAATGGGATCTCCAGGAAAAAATGCTTCCAGGATTAGATTCTGGGGAAGGGTTCTTACAGGCTGAGCGCCTCTCCTTAAAGGACTTCTAGGAAAGAAGTTGGGGAGAGCTGCTTTGTCACATATATTATCTCAGTGGGAATTCATACTGTAGAGCATTTTAAAAAAGGGTGAACCTCAAACAAAATCTCAGAGCTGTACTCCTCAAAAGAAGTGTTTTTCTACATTATTAGATATCTCGGTTTTCCAACGTGGAAAAAGTAAAAGGTCAGTTGCCTTCTCTGGTAACTTTCTGGTATTACTTTCTTCTTGTCAAATAGAAAGGAATATTAGCTTTATTCATTTTAACCATCAGACCTCCAGATCTGACTACAATCTCAAATGAAAATATTTATTGATGATTATTTTTCTCCTTAGAACTGGTGAAATGGTTCAGTATAAATGATTTTTTTTTTTATTTTATAGAGGATGTTTGGTTCGTTCTGTTATGAAACTTTTTGTGGGAAAAAATCATACCATTCATGAAAAGATTTATTTATATAATCACTCATTTTTTTAGCTGGAGTGGCATGCAAGATTTTTTAATTTCAAATACTAATGGATTTTTGATAAAATCTAAAGTTGCATAGCCTCTTTTTTTCATTTATGAGTCTGTAATATGAAAGCAAGGGGAATATATGGGTAGCAATGGATTTTACCCTTTATTAATCATATATCCCCTGTTTTGCTAAGCAAACCTTATTCTCCATCATCTCATTTACCTAATTGTTTTCAGTTTGCTGTTCTCTAGCATGATGCAGTTATAAATAGGAAGGAGTTAACAAAAATATTTTCCTTTCCTTCCACTCAGCGGGGAAGCCTAGGCTCAGTTACAACATTTTTTACTATGCGATATTCTGCAAGATCTGAACGTCTTGCTCTTTCAGTGTTTGAAATTTCTGTATTGAAGACTGCAGAAATCAAAATCCTAATCATGCAACCAGTGATTAATTGTAATTGGACTGGTATTTAAAATCTAGGCCCTATAGGACTCATATGCATACTTTAAATGTATAAGTAGGTGTTACAGAATCACATAACATCCAGCCAAAATATATATGGTATTTCCATTAATAAGCTATTCCACTTATAACAGTTGAGTGTCTGTGCCTGTTACTTTCAGCCATTATTGACAGTATAATCAAGACTTACAGGAGAGCAATTGCAATAGGACCAGAGCCCCACTGAATCGATGAGATCGTGACTTGATGCTATTCTTTCTTGGAAGAAGAGAGCCGTGGGGTGTAACATTAAGAATAAATATGAAGACTAGGAACTTATTCATTTGTATGCTTGTTGTTTTTTTTTTTTTTTCTGTGAGCAAAGATGAGACTTAAACTCTTAGTTGAAAACAAATACTGTTGTTTTTTCTTTCCTGTGTAAAAATTACATTTATTTTTTCATGTTATCAGTTTACAATTGTTCAGTCACACTGCTGGCATCTGTGCCGTGCTGTTAATGACCAGAACATGTTAAGAGTTCGCAGATCATATAAGGACATTTAGAGGGACATGAACTTTCTGCCCATGCCGATACTAGTATTGTTTCTACAGTAAACTTCTACCAAAGGTATGACGTATGTAGGTAGCGTTATTGCAATTTTATTTCTACAAGTTCTCAGTGAATTCTGTTGCACATGATAGGAATTTAGCTGCACATCCTAGTTATTTTTACCAGCTACAGAGTTACCACAGGTGTCATGGACAGGATACGTCTGATAGTATGACAAAACATCTGGAAACTGCTGTGACTCGTTCAGTCTTGTCCATTGTGAACACTAACACAATTCTCCTAACTTTTCTAACATAGCCAGCAGAACTAATCCTGCAGGCAAGGTTTAGGGCCAGCCATTTGGATTTTGTATTTTTTTCCCTGAGGTAGGTTAGTAATCGGACTTGTAAAGACACCAAACTTTTTTATTTCTGCAAGATAAACTGCATTTTGATGCCAGAAAAAACGAAAATATTACAAAGAGCTATAAAACACACTTGTAGAGTACTACATAATTGAAAAAACATACATTTATTATGGAATACAAAGAAACTTTTATAAGTTTGTACCAAGAGAATTTTCATATTTACAGTTTGTGTCATCAGAGCATTTTCTGTAAATCATAGCTTTCAAGCACTTGATGTTCTATTCTTCTGAAAAATGTATAACACTTTCTTCTTTTAAATGCAGCCTATATAGTAAGGCTAGGAATCAAATTAGTTTATAACTGTAGACTGTATAACATATTTTTCTTTTGTTAGACTGACTTTTGGATCATTATTGACCTTTCAAATATTTATTTACATGAAGAATAAAGCTGGACAAGGTAAATAACATAATTTGACAGCTGTTTCTTCAAAAAGGTATGGAAGAAAGAAAAACATGTTAGTAGTGTATGATCATTTTCAGTTTATTCATTATTTAAAATATATTTAAGAATTTTGCACCAGTATCCTACTTCTGGAGCTGAAAGAGTCCTCTTGTCTTAAGAAATAAGTTTTAAAATTGTCCAGTTTTTTGGATAAAAATTCACGCAATTTGAAATCAGGGGCAGTTTGAGCTGTCTATGCAGTTTTAATGAGAATCCACCAGATGGCATAGGAAAAGGAACCTCATTAATAGAACTTCATGAATGGTGGTATTTTTGGATTGCTGGCTTATTTAGTCAAAAAGTCTCGTTTTGAGGCAAAAAAATTCTGTCTTGTGATCTTAAAATGCATAAAAATCTATTTCTCTTCCTTTGTCCTTTTTTCAAAATGTCTTTTCCATAATAATTCAAAGGTATTTCTCATTGCCAATGTAATCCTGACCAAACACAGCTTTTAAGCATGTTCCTAGCTTTAAGTACCAAGTGTGTCCAGTGTGAAGGTTATGGATAACAGCACTGTTGAACTTTGGACCCAAATGATAAATTCTTTAGACTAAGAAGCCAGTAAATATTCTCTTAGGTTTAAGGCATAGGGGATGGTCAGAAAAGGGCTACAGCAGGCTCTGCACAGTCATTAACACTCGAGATTATTGTATTAAGTTTAAGACAGATGTGAAGTATTAATATTGAACTGGCATCCTTCCAATGTAACTATGGAAAAGTCTTAACAAAATTCTCTCTAGAAACACGTCTATTGATCTTCCATCACTGTATTCAACGAGTTCAGGAAGAAATGCAAGTGAATAAAAAGTGAATAAAATTCCTACTCTTTTTTTCTTCACTTTTAATAATTGGTGTAACAAGTTGTGTGCTTGGGTGTTGTTTTTTTTTTTTTGGCTGGAACTGAGAAAGGTTTATGAAATTGAATTGCAGTGAGCTAAATAAGCACAGCAGCCTGAGGAAGATATTAATTTTTAACATATTAATTTATCCCTATAGAAGTCAAATGTAATTGTTTCCAAGTTCACTCTACATCATTTTTATTGAAGCTAAAATGGAGTCAAGATTTAAATGCATCACTTCAGGTTCATCTATAATTAACCCAGAATACTATACTTATGACCACATCTTGGAGTCATTACTCAAAGCTTGATCTTCCTAACCCTAAAGTCAAGCAAAAATTCCTGTTGAGTTTACATGAAATACTATCAAATGTGAATGCTTAGACAAAATTGCTTTGAATTCAATGGGGCAGTATTGGTCTTTCAGGCCATGTTTTCATTAGCAAGTAGAGAAGCACAATAGGAGGAAATCTGAAGATCAAAACAGTTGGTGGTGATGACTCAAAATCAACTAACTCTATATTTTGGGACTTTTCTGCAGAGTAGCTCTAGCTTTGTTCTTTGCACATTGGAGCTTTTGTCAGCTAGAATCCATTAGCGAGCTTCTATGGTACATCCCCCACATCAGTTTTATTTTCAGTGAGGTTCAAGACACCCCTAAAGCAAACAAACACTCAGTAAGTGGGAACAAACAGAACATTTGCTTCAGAAGTGCCCTCTAGACCTGAACTAAAATGCAAGTGTGAATGCACCCTCCGTCATTTCAGAGGACGTTTGGTTTGAGTAATAAGGACTGATAGATTTTTCTCCTTATTTGCCTTTCAGTGATTTTTCAAACTTTCCAAAAGAAAATGAGAAATACCCATAAGTGTGTTCTCTCTCACCTCTGACTTGTTGTGAATATTTTTATGATTTGAAATTTGATTAAATAATAACAATTACATACAGTCTCATCCCACAGATATTTGCCTGAATTTTAAATAAGAAAGGTCAACAGTGTCCAGGCTTTTTCATATTCTCTTGTTTTATTTACTTCAGAAGGAGATGTACGTTACAATTAAGGAACTTAGATTGAAGTCTCAATGCATTTTCCAGTTTACTCCATAAAGTTGTATTCATCTTTGGTTCAATATAAACAGTCGCAGTCATTTTTTCTGAAGAAATAGTCTCAAGTTTTGACCACCCTCAAGATGGAAATCTCGTTTCCCCTATGCTTAATCAGAATTTCCCACATTCCAGCTTATGCCCATCACTTCTCATCCTCCCTCTATCTGCATTTGAGAAGAGTCTGGCTCCATCTTCTTTAAACCCTCTTATTACATAGCTGCAGACAGCAGAGATTTCCCTGCACACTTAACCATCCCTATCTCAGGCTGCAGGAGCACAGAATCACAGAATCTTCACGGTTGGAAAGGACCCTCTAAGATCATCGAGTCCAACCAAACAATATGGAGCACCATATGCTCCAGACCCTCCACCTTCTTGGTGAGCCTCCACTGGATTTACTCTAGTACGCCAATGTCTGTCTTGCACTGGGCACCCCAAAACTGGACACAGAGCTGCAGATGTGGTGGTGTCAGTTTCAGAAAAATTAATTGCCTTTGCTTGAGGTGTTAAAAGGCATATGGAAAAAGTCTGGGGTGAACCATGTGTAACTTTCAGTCCGATGACAACTCTGTGCTAGGTATTCCAGGTGATTAGAGTGGTCAGTGAGAATTTGTTTGTGAATTTAAGCAGCCAGGAGCAACTAGAGATTGCTTCCTCAAGTTTTGATGAAGTCTCTTCTCCATCTGCTCCAGGCAGTTGCACCAGCCTTTGTTAAATTATCAACAAGCAGATCTTGCAGTGATATTGTCAAGCTTTTTACTTTCATAAAGAAGATAGCACTTGGCTGAATGTGAAAGAAACTTACAACTTTAAGAAGTCATCAGACAAAGGCTATACCATGCAGATGATTTCTGAGTCTGAAATAAGCCTGTGGGTTCAGATAGCACACTCATGGATTTTGCACTTCATGTTTAGTATAGCCATGAGGACTTTCAATTGACATAAATTATTATTTATTGATTGTGTTTGGTAAGTATGAACAAACCCAATAGCAAGTGTGGATGAGTCACATGGCATGTTTCTATATGAAATATGTTCAGTCTCTGCCCCCAATTTCTTAAAAACTAAATTGCCAAGGCAGATGGCAAGTGCAAGAGGTGAGTGGGGTGCATTGCAGGATCAGTGCCAACCTCTGGAAATTAACCTGGTTTTGTGTTGTTCTCCCAAAAGCCAATATGTGTATTTAACTGGCTTCAATTAAAGCATGTTCTACCTACATGTTGGAAAGTCTTCCTCTTCCTCTTTACGTTAACTCTGTCATGGGTGGAGTGACAGCTTGAAATCAAGAAGCCTACACGGTACTGTTAAGCACGTAACAGCATAACAGCTGTTGCTGTGTTGTGAACTCTTTTAGATAAAGAGCCAAATTTAGGCTGACTTTTAGTCCTTAAAGCAAGAGAACAGGTAGCAAGATAAACTGACAACAGGAAAATAGACCCACAGGAATAACAGGTAATCCTGTTATCTCAATGCTTATATTACAGCACACACCAAGTACTAGAACTGTCTTCTGTTATTTTTTGATTGTTAGCTTCAGGTAGAAAAACATGTCATAAAGCAATCAGGACACTGGAAATTTTATTTTACTGTAAAAACAAATTGTAAAGAATTATTACCAGGTGTTCCACCAGATAGATGTATAAATACATTCTCTTTTCAAACAATAGGAGTTGTGCAAGTGTACCTGATAGAATAATATCACTCTTTCTTCATTGGTAACACCTGAGAAAGGCGTCAGCCCATATAGAGAAATAAAAATATACGTTCAGATGAAAAAAAATAATGTGCTGCAGTCAAAAGAATACATAGAATCATAGAATACCAGGTTGGAAGGAACCTCAAGGACCATCTGGTCCAACCTTTCTTGGGAAGAGCACGGTCTAGACAAGATAGCCCAGCACTCTCTCCAGCTGAATCTTAAAAATGTCCAATGTTGGTGAATCCACCACTTCCCCGGGGAGATTATTCCAATGGCTGATTGTTCTCATCGTGAAAAATTTTCCTCTTGTGCCCAATTGAAACCTCCCCAGGAGTAACTTGCACCCGTTACCCCTCCCCTTGTAAAAAGGGAGTCTCCATCTTCTTTGTAGCCACCTGTTAAATATTGGAACATGGTGATAGAAACTGAAACATGGTGATAAACATATCTCAGATCAAGCCAGACTTGTAACTGTCTCTGATGTGCTGACCGTTTTTAAAGATTTTTAACTTTTTCTCCCAAATCTGGATGGGCTAAAAATATAAAATGTTGGAAATTTGCTGGAATGAGAAAATAATTTGTGCAGCAAATTTCAAACTGACTCTGACTGCTGAATGTCTCAGGAGCAACTTTCTGCTTTGACCAGTCTAAAGGTAGACAAAAAGAATTGAGACATGGGTTTGTATTCTGGGAATTCATTACAGTTCAGCAGTGCTAAATGTACTGGGTTTGTTTTAACCAAATATAACAATAAAGATGCTGATTATACAAGCAGGACTCTGTTACTGATCACAGACAGAAAGCTTGTGACATTCAGAATTATTGATCTTAAAAAGTTGTTAACAATATCAAACAAAAAAACCAGTGTCTACACTTTGATTTTTAGTTCTCAGTTCTTATTTATGACAGTTCAAATTTGTGTGTCATAGGATTTTTTTTGTTGTTTTCTTCAGGCACCTTTCCCAAAAATTCATCAGAAAGTTAAATATTTTTCACATATAGAATGCTTCAATAAACTGAAAATTGACCTGTTCCATTATTAGCAACTTTTAAATGGCATGAATCCCATAATTCAACATCATTTATCTTTAAAGAGAAATGCAGCATGGTGAGAGTCGACATGACAGATAAATCTTTGTTTTCAGTTTCTAGCAAATAAGAGCAATGAAAGAACAATGTTCTGTGGCACCAAGAATAGTCTTTGGTTCAGCTGTCTGTCTCCCATCAGTTCTTAAAACATCAAATGGATTTCTTCCAAGTTGCGTGATTAATAGTCAGCTCCTACAGAGCAACTTGATATTCTGGGTCAAATCTATATTTATTTATCTCACTCCAACTAAAAAATATGCCAAGAACTTCCTTTTTTACCTGTTTTTACCTACCAACATTACAGAAAATTGACCTTATCCTATTGAGATGATTTTTGCTGATGCAACAGAGTGATTCGTGCTTGGATTTGGCTCATAATTATGATAAGAAACATGCTAAAATTTAATGCAAAATCATGGCATAAATAATCGGGATAGAATTTTTTTTCCAGTTTTGCTAAAGAAAATGGATTCTAATGCTGAACTGATTCTGATACTGGTTCTCAGAAAAAAAATATGTTTTTAGTCTTAAGATGCCATTTCACAAAGATAATGGGCCAAATTCTGCTTTCCTTTTACCTTGCCGTTTTTCCACAATTTTGGTAAAATCAGAACACTTCACATCTTAATTTTAAAATTTTTTTTTAAAATGCAGTTACAAGAAAACCAGGCAAATTGTTTCAAAAGTTAATATCATTCATTATAAAGAGGTTGTACTTATTTTTAAAAAATTAATTAGTTTAGTATTCACATCAAATGTTGGATCATAGTACATCTTTTTGTTAATTTAAAGAGATATTTTCAGAAGTCTCTATTCCAAGTAGTTAACTGTGAACATCTGTGAAAAACTGTGATTGCCTCTCTTCTTATGTAACTATGTTTCTTCACAAGGGATAATGTCCTGATGGGTAGTCATTTCTGTAGTTCTTTTCGACCCTTTCCAGTGTATCCAGTTCTTCTGAGAGAGTTCATATCTGAGCCTAATTTGACAGAGCATACTATTTCTCTTTTTTTTTTCTTCCCTACAGTAACTCCTGGCTTCAGAAACTGGCCAGTTCATGCCAAAAATTATTGTTTGCATTTAGTAGCCACTGTTTTGCTTTATTACTATATATATACACTATATGTTAAATAAAGAGTTCTGTGGCCACCTGTGTCCCCACAGCTGTTAGTAACTACTGTGAAAAAAAAATATATATTTTTTTTAATCTATGTTGTATCATTTAATCAGGTGATCCTGTGTAATTTTCTAATGATTCAGTGATTTGATTTTTATGGTAACATCCAGTTTCAGAGAGGACAAAAAATTCCTGTGATAAATGCAGAGGATTTCTGACAGACTTGGCCTAAGAACTCAGTTTTGGTATAATGCAAAACTGCAAGGCACTAATCAGCCTACTAATCACTCTGAGTGTGTAGACAATTTCTTAATTGCAGTAAATTAATACCTCTGGCAATTTGCCTCTGACTTCCAAAAATGGTACATTAGGTTTAAAGGTAAAAGTGCTGTCTTTTTAAGGAGATATTTTATTTATAAGGTTAAGTAAAATAAAATGTAAATGTTAAAATTAAAAATATAAGTATCTTATGTATAACCACATCTGATATTGTCCTGGTTTAAGGTATCTCTCCCTCTCCTCGGAGTGAGAGGTGGGGGTGAGCATCTGTCTCATCACTGGCCAATCTGGCCAAAATGACGACAGATCTCTAACGAGAACAAGCACTTCTCTGTGATAAAGCCATTTGCCAAAGGAGCTCATAAAAAGTATACAAATACCTGCTAATAGGTAAACCATATATTCCATACACTAAAGCATACCTGGCCTCTTTCTCTGACAAATATCCTCATTAAGGGAATCTGTAGACAAGATACATCAGTCCAGTTTTTGGCACAGTCCCCAGAGAAAGAGAGATGCTCTATGGTTGGAATTCGTTCATTTTGTGTCATTTGAGCAGTACAGAGCAGGCAAATAGAACAATCCATCCTTTGCTTAACACAAAAATGGACAGCAACTGCTAAAGAACTTATTCCCTTTTCTATAATTTGCACACCTGAGTTTGCCATCGCAAAAGCCAATAACCCATAATAAAAGACAATGTTGACTTGCCGTTTACTTCATTCTTAATGAAGTAATAGAAATATAACTCCTGTGGAAATCAATAGAGTTTGGATCACTGACCCTCAGTAAGAGTCGAATTGTGTTCCTGGCTCTTTTAGCAATAAGAGTCACTACTTGCTTATGAAAACCACAGCATGTTCTTGAAATACAAAAAGAATGTCACAGTTCAAGGTAACTGAGTGTAAGAGAACCTTTTCTTGAATGAGAAATTCAGAAGCTTTGGCTGGATACAAAATCTCTCTCTGCTCTGTCATGCTGCAGAGTATATGAATTTTGGTTCAGATTCACTGTGAAATTACTGCACAGCCTATGATTGATAGTAATTATTAACTCTCCATTTCTTTGTGGTAGCATGCAAGTTATTTCAAGGAAAGGACAGGAAACTAAAAGGAGGATGAATATAAATATTTATTGTGAGTAGAAAATATGAAGTGCAATATCATGAGAGGCTGGTATACTAACAGTATTACTCTAAATTTCAATTTCAAGGTTAATGTCTGATTTTCAAGGTCAATAAGATAAGATCATACAGTCTCAAATCCCTGCTTATATTAATATAGTCATTTTTTTGCTTATTTATCTGTCCTGGAATTTTTACAATAATTAATGATTTAGGTTTGGCATTCATAGTTGGTTTTAAATACATAGTTTCTGTAAATTATTTATTTTTGAATGACTATCAAAATCCCCACCCACAGAAATCTGCTGCTATGCTATTGAACTGCTATTTGGGGTGATGTTTATTCTATTTCACTGTCCCTCAAACAAAAAAACCCAAAAGTCCAAAGGATCAACACATTGTCCACATCATCTAGTCCAGTAGTAAGTCTCCAGCAGTGGAAATACCAGGTGCTCTCTAGACAGAGAATATTTAGCACACAAGCTAGGTCATTTCAAGTGGTCCATTCCCCTCATGCTTTCACAGCATTCACAATTTTTACATTAGGAATGTTTGGGGGGACATCTCTAGCCAGTTTTTTTAACAACCATTTTGGAACATGTTGCCCAAGAATTTGTTTAATCCATTTTTCAATTCCCTGACACTGTCTGTCTCTGTACCCTCCTGTGACAGCAAGATCCAGACATTTACGACTTGCTGGTAAAATACTTATGCTTTTATCTATCTTAAACCAAAATATGTAACTGAGCACATGCCAGCACAACGTGCTGTATGTTTTTCAGGAAAGAAGCTCATGCTTCTATTGAGAACCAGAGCTTTTTAATGCCTTCAAGCTTCTGGTCCACTGCACCATGCCAGGGGTCACTAGTTTCTTATCATCAGTATGAAGGTAACAACAGGCTCAAGACCAATGTGAGCTGAGAGGAAAGACTCATCATACCCCTGTCACACATAGGAAGTCTGCATATGCCATCCTGTTATTCCCATACCTCCAGCTATGAGCGTATGGCTAGAAGTGCTGCTTTCAGGCAAGACTGCCTCTGAATTCCCAGAGATGGCACGGTTTCATGTTGTCTGTGCTGCAAATCCTGCAGACTTGACATGAATTTATAATAATATGGTAAGTGGTCTTGAGGAGCTTCTTTTGCTCCATTAATTTTGCCTCCATTTACTTTCAAGTTAAGGAAATCAGCCTTCCTGGCTTGCTTTGACCCTTGGGAACACTTGATAAAGTTTCCCCGTGTCTCACTTTAGGTCCTTAAATTGTTAAATTTAGAATCTTAAATGGTTCTTAGGTCCTTAAATTCTTAAAGTCTTAGCCTTAGGCTTTTAAGAAAGTCACGGGACTGGGAGTTGACCTTATGATGCTTTGATTCTGTCTGGTTTAGTTATTGTGACAGTAGTAGCAGTGCTGTATCAGAAATCATGTTACAGAAACTGCAGAGGTGGTATTTCAACTCAGGGTGATATCATTGTACTTATGGTTGGGAAAAAAGCAGGAAAAGCCAGCAGCATTTATTGACGTTATTATATAATCAAGTATATCCGATCACTTTAACACAACTGCATTTTTATCAGCAAATATATATATGAGTTCTGTAAGATCAAATCCAGGTACTGCCAAAATTAAGGGTATTTTTGCTCTCAATTTCAATAGGAAGCATATTTACTCCAAAACATATTTGCTCCATGAGATAACTAGAATCTTGGAATTGGTTTACTGCAACACATCTTGGTGTTCTATAGAAATGTTTGCTCCTGATGAATTTTTCACCCATGTCTTTATAGGGACGCACAGGAGACCAGCTGTTGCTGCAGCAGCAGTGAATTTGGTCCCAAGAAAGTGAAGATTTTGACCTGACAGTACATCCTCATTAAGGAAATGTTAGTAAATATGTAAGATCTTCCTTGTTTTCTTCTAGGCGAAGACATAGTTGTAATAGTTTCACTGGGTTATGCTGGCTCTCTTGGCTTTTACCTGAATGACTATTATAGCTTATATTTATGCAGAATATAGTGTTCTTCTATCCTGAGTTATTCTATACCTATGCACTGTGTGAGCATTACTGTAAGTCACATTGTTTCTTTATTTGTAAGATTTACCTTATGGGAAGCAGTATTTTGCTAAAGGCAGCACAGCAGTGGTGCAAACCGTGTCTTTCCCATTTTTGAGAACTCAGAAATCTTCATGGAGATAGAGGATGTGAAACCGGATCCCACCAGGAGCAGAAGAGTTTCGCTGTGGGTGACACAGGATGCTTCAGCATGTCATTAGCTTATTTCACTTCAGTAGATCTGAGCGAGTTAGTGTGACTCTTCATGTGTTTACTGTTAAATATGCGTTAAGTACTTCGCTGCATTGGGACTAAAGTGCTAATAAAGTCCTTAATCCTCCTGCATATCCCAGCACTGGGAGTGCTGTGTGCTTGAAAGGGCGCACCCAGGCCTGCAGATTTAGATGATACAGCAAAGTCAGTCAACAGATTTTCCCTCTTTGCGTTCACTCAAATGTTGTTCTTGGTTTCAGTCTAATAATACATCAAATTATCCTCTGAGGAACCGGGGATGTGCCTTCTAGAGCAGGTAATGCTCTGCTTAGGGAAAGGCAGGCAAGGAAGGGGGGGAGCGTCCCCTGTGCTTGGCTGCTGTGTGAGCTGCTTCTGGGGTGACCATTTCTGCTGCTGCTGTGCTGATCCTGTCCGTCTCCGCTATGTTTGCTCCCCTGGAAGCAGCATTTTCTGTCGGTGGCAGGGGGAAACGCTGCCTCTGAGACGGCGGTGCCAGAAAATCACTGCAAAGCATGTGGCAAAGTCCTCTCAGCAGCCCCACTGACAGAAAAAAGCCCTTAATATATATACTACTAGAATAATAATATTTGACAGGTAGTGGATACTAACTGATACCATCATGACCATATAATCTCTAATGTTCTTTTAAAGCATATTCTTATTCGCTAAAATATGACCCCCGTTTCCTTCTGCCGCCAGGCCTGCCCGCCATGGTGAGGAGGGAGCCATGACCCCTGGGCAGCCACAGCTGCAATTAGTGATTTGCCTCGTTAGGGCTGAGTGACAGACACGAGGGGCACTTGCTGAGGTAGGGGGAGAGTGTGGGGGCACCTGGACTCGGCTTTGTGCCCTCTGTCAGGGCAAGGCCTGGGGCTGCAGGTGAGGCCATCACAGCCCGGGCTGCAGCCAGCGCCACACCTGTGGTGGGTTTCCCCGTCAGCTTTTAATGGTGGACAGGAGCATTTCTGCTGTTTGCCAGCTGAAATGGGGAGCTTTTGTGAGAGAGTGTGTGGGGTATGGCTGTAATCCTTTGCGCTGTCTCCCTTTTTCCTCACTGCGGCCTAGGAAGGGCGTAGGCAGGCAGCAATTTGCAGGTAAGCTTGTAAGAAATTTTACTGTGTTTCTGAAATAAGGCTGGGAAGGTGAGGAGTAAGTGATAGAGAAGGTGCTTTATAACAAATAAAATGTGGGAGTTAGATCCTGTGGACATCTTAAGAGCAAGTAGCAAGGTCCACAAAGCGCCTTCTGAGACAAAGCAGTGGCAAGAGTGACTGTCTCATTCTGCTTTCCCCGGTGTGTATGGCCTCCCCTTGAGGACAGAAAGTCTTTTGCTGAGGTGTTTCTTCCATCTATGGCCGCAGAAAACCACCTTGTTAAAAACTGTGTAAAATGTGCAGGTATGGGTCAGAAGTGTTTTTGTTGAGTGTGAGAGTGCAGTCGGTGAGTCCTAGCAGTAAGGAGAGATGTATTAAAACTCTTCTTAAAATCCTTAAACAAAGAGGTGGGGGCTAGTCATAAGGCATGCATTTTATCCTCTTCCAAATGTAGTTGTTGTTGGCTTAGCAGTCAAAGTTTTTTTTTGTAAAAGTAACAGGCTGTTGCTGTTCTCTTGGAGCTACAACTGTGTTGTGTTGGGAACGAGCCAGGTAGTGCTTCCTTCTCAGAGGTTGTATGTTTTGTTTTGTGTTTTTCTTCAAGAATAAAAACAACAAACCTTTATTGCTCCTACAAGTGGAGAGAGAAGCACCAGTTCATCTCTTCAGAACATCAAAAATTTTAATGTGAAAGTAGTTCAAAACCATCCATACTCGGCTATGTAAAAAGCATAAAAACTTTAATATGGTTGGGTGTAGGAAAGTAATAGTGCTGAATGGAAGAGAAATGCATGTGACTAGGATAATAGATGCACAATTATCCTGACTCTCCTTCTACTAGCTTGGGCACCATTCCAGATGAAGTGGGTGGAATTAAACTGCTGTTTAAATGTAAAAAGAGTTTCATACGTTTATAGCAAAAGCAACGAGTGTTTGAGCTATGAGATGAAGCATCATTTATGAACACTGTACTCTTTCCCATAAGCAACTGTCTTCAGTATCAAAAACATCAGCAAGACCTGAAAAATAACAGTGGATTTTGAACTATGACAAAATAACTGGTATTTAATTATTTTTTCAGATAAAAACATCTTTATTACTTGGGTAGGAACTGAAGGGCTTATATAGTATACTCATACTGAAAGGAAGCTGAATTCTGCTCTCTATGCTCAGATATTCAGTCAGGCTTTTATGTTAGGCAGGGAGGAGGCTTGGAAATGCAGTTAATGCAGAGGTAAAAGGGGAGGAATATCAGCCAGTGTAGTCACTCTTGCCAGTGTACCGAAACCAAGCTACAAAAATATTTTGATATTTTCAAAGGAAGAATGCTCTAGGGAGTAGACTAAGAGTAGACCACCCCTATAGCTAACTGTTGGGTGAAAAGAGAGGGGAAGCATAAAAATCTGGGCCAATTTGTAATACACTGCTGTAATTCCACCTAAGATTAAGGAAATCTCTTTATTTATATCAGCTGCAACAGTGAACTCTTGAAGTTTTGCTGAAGTGCTTGCTGCAGTTTTTCCCCAGGTATTTCTTCTTGTGCTCTGCAGCTTGTATTACAGGCTATCCTGATGCTAGAGGGAGTAAATGAAGTAGATTGTTCAAGGTTGAAGTTCCCTGTTTTAGAAGACAAAACAGTTCTTCTGCCTCACTATCACACCCCCCCCCAAAAAAAAACACCCCAAAACCAAACACATAATTATCAAGGAGAATATAGAGCTGTATTTCGTATTGTCACAAATTATTGCAATTTCTTGTCAGTGTCCAGTGTTCAAATGTTGTTCTGACATTATATTGACTAATACAAAAAACCAAAACATGTACATAAAACACTAAATTTATACAAACTAACATAGGAGTAAAATTTTAGTTTTGAACCAAAAAGCACATTTCAAACTTTGTAACAATTTTGCTTAAGCTGGATTGTTTTTATAAACTTGTTACTGGAGAATTCTACTCAAGCAAATGTTTCTAGTGCACCCTCCTAAAATTATTACTGTGTTCCTGTCCTTAACACCTGCAGGTCACATTTTGAGAGGTATTGTGCGTTCTATCCAGGGTTCCAGCTGGCTTGTCTCTCTACATATAAACCCATTGGTTCTGTCTGCAAGCAGGCTGCAGTGTGCAGCACTAAGGTTTGTTGGGGTAAATGAAAAAATAATATTAAAAAAACCCAACAACCAACTGTGTGTGAATTCTTGCTACGTGAGCCACACAAACAGCATGTGCTCTGGGACTTCCTTGTATTAAAATAATTGCTTTGCATTTGTGTGATACTTGCACCTAAATTTCCAAGTTGTGAATAATAGAGAAGAAAAAGATTTAGTGCAGTCTAACAACTGAAGAAATCTTTCTATCAACTACTCCTACACACAATAAAGACAGACTTTGAAAGCAAACAACTGTGTAAAGCAGTCCTAGTTGAATGGGCTACTGCCTCTCTCAAAGATATCCTACAGAGGCAGCTGCTTTTACAGCATGCCCTAAGTAAGACTTAATTGCCTCAGTTACAGTTCACTCCTGTTTTAGATGGGAAGCACCTGACATGCTTATTCCTAGTGTGGATTGCTTATTAACTGGATGGATGTTTGGGAAAGGAAGAAATAAGGTGTTTTGCCTTTTTTCTTCAGCTAAGCTGGGTTACCTGTTCTGGTCCCCGTTATTTGCTTCTTTACATTTAATGTACATTATTAACAGAAAAATCTGTCTATAAAACTGTGACTGCAGGCTTCTTGCATCTTTCTCTGCATTTCAAATTAGATTTTAGCCTCAGCCTCTTTAGGTTTGTCATAAATACTGGAAAACCTCAGCCAACAAAGAGCAGGAGCTGGGCAGGAGAGGCTGAAAGAATTGCTGCTTAAGTTCTCCACAAAAAGGCAACAGAAAGTCTGTTGTTATTTTTGCCTCCCAACAGGGAAAGAAATACTTTAAACATGCTTTTCTTTTAAAGTTATGGCATAAGATGGTTAGTATCTGTACCTGTGGTGAACTAAAGCAACGTGAGGAAGGCAGGATTCAGTGGGCTACATGGATATTTTAGTACTCTGTGTTTTAGTATGGTTATTTTTTAAAGAGCAAGGGTCGCAGAATGTGGCCAGCATGAAACAGCCTGAGGAGTTGGTTCAGCTGGTTTTAAAGGTAACTCAAGTCTGAACATATGAATATTATTTAACAGTGGCCCCGAGTAGAGCATGTTGCAGTGGCATAACCTAGAGGTCACAAGCAAGGCAGTTACGAAGTGAAGCCGTGCCACAAAATATGTTCAGAAAGACAGTCCTGAAGGCTTAAATTATCTACTGCTTTTCCATAACAGTGACCTCTGAAAGGAGCTATGTGTGATAATACCATGGTAGATGGCTATAGCCATTCAGTGAAGCACTTCTGCATCTATGATAGAGAACATCAAAGAGTTTCTTGCAGCTTTCAAGGTCTTTGTAGAGCAGATGTGAATTTTCAGACAGTCTGTTTAGTTTAATAACCCCAGCACATCTTTCACCTAATCATTCCTTGACTGGCTTTTAGCTCCGCTCAGCTAATTTAAACTGCTACAGTTTAAGGGCACAGCCTTGTAGTGGCCATTAAGTAAGAAGGCTGCTAGCTGAGGATCTGGAGCTAGGAGATACATTATCCTAATTACCAAGTGAGCAAATTTATAAAATCTAATCAACTCCACTGCATCCGCTATTGCAGATGATCAGCTCGCTGTAAACAAATAAGATTTTGGCGAAATGCTGTAGGCAGAAAAGGTATCAGTATGTGTGGTGTGTGTGTATGTATACATACATAATAATTTTGGGGGAGGGGAAGTGAAGTGTTCATGGGAGCTGATTGCATTTACTCTGTGGGCAGTTACTTCATGCTTATATTACACCATGTAGAATATTTTAGGAAAAAAAAAAAAATCTGATTTTTGAGCCATTATTTCAGTACAAGTGTCATTAGTTTATAAGGTAATTTGCATATGAAGCACAGTCACGGCTGTAACTGCATCATATACTGGAACCAAAGTGGACTGCTTCACAGTCTGTTTCACTCACTCTGCTGCTTCTCTCTGAACATGCCATTTTTACTAAGCTTCTAGTGTAATTTATTTTTCTTGACAAAGAAAAACCCTTCCTGAGAGTAGTTAAGTCTGAAGTCTTAAAATACTCTAAAATTCAAAATGTGCTGGGTTTTTTTAGGAACAGTTCTATTACACTGGTGTGTTATGTTAACCATTGGTGTAGTTAATGAGAAGGAAGAGCTTTGATATCTCATTAGGTATCATTAAATATTTGCTGTTATTTACCCAAACCAAAACACATTCACGTCCATCAGCAGTGGTGAAAATTGTTACTGTCAATATAGGGTAGGAACTGGCATAAGAGGAAGCAAAAGGAACTAATGCTTTAATAAGAAGGGTCTAAAAGGAGACCAAGCAATCTTACCGTATATATTTAAACGAGTGAATATTGTGAAGCAAATGTTTTAAATCCTCAGAGTTTCCCTTTATTAGTATTTTAAAATGTATATATTTCCACCTACCTAGCTGTGTAGTAGATAAAAAATATTCATAAAATATCACTGTAATTTTACAAAAATTGTCTGCAAAGATAATGATATATTGAATGTTCTTTTATATAGAGCAGACTCAGGTGGAATAGCATCATAATGCTGATATCAAGACCAAATTTGGGAGAAATCTTTCTCCAGTGTTCTTCAGTTTTGGTAAAGTACACTGCTTTGTGCTTGCTTCTAATTATCTGTAGTCCAAATATTAGTGTTAAATAAAAGTATATGGTTTTTGTGAGGTTTAGGCCAAGTTCTTTTTGCATGGAAGGACTTCTGTGTGGGCCATTTCCTGGCTGTTGAAGCCTAAATGACTCCATATAGGCATCCACAAAGAAAAACAGTGTGTAATGTATAAAGAAATTATATTACATAATGCATCCTTGCAAAAAAGAAGACTAGTAAATGTTCTGGGCTGCATTAGGAGGGGCGTTGCCAGCAGGGTGAAAGAGGTGATCTTTTCCCTCTACTCAGTCTGCAAAGGCCGAGTAGGGTGTCCAGTTCTGGGGTCCCCAATACAGGAGACATATGGAACTACTGTGAAGTCTAGTGAAGTGCTATCAGCATGATGAAGGGACGGGAGCATCTCTCATATGAGGAAAGGCAAAGAGAGCAGGGACTATTTAGCCTAAGGAAGAGAAGGCTTTTGGGGTGGGGGATGTCTCATCAATGTGTACATGTATTTGAAAGGAGTGTGTAAAGAAGATGAAGCCAGGCCAGTTCCACTAGGACAACTTGATAAAGCCAGTAATTTCAGGTGCAGTCATAACTATGGCTGAAATTTCAGCAGGGTCCTGAGATTAGCACTCTTCAGAGAAAGTCATAGGATCACGAATGAAAATGGCCAATGCCTTCTTTTTTTTTTTTTAATCTGAGAAACACCTTTACTGGTAGCACGCTAGTCATTAATGTCCCCAAGATCATTGGCTACTGAGTCTCAAGGGGAAGGAGAGTGAGACTTCACTTAAACAGAAATACATTCTAAACTTCGAAGTTTCCCAGATTATGCTTAGTTCGAAAGACGTGGCAGGATCACACTGTTGCTGTACGGTTGCAGCTGTTTCTGATGCATTTATTTTTCTCCTGTCCAAAATGTCTGACAAGTTTTCCTAATACAAGAAAAATCTTTTCCCCAGCCCTCAAGAGTAGTTGTAAGCAGAACATATGAGACAAATAAAACAAGGTCATATTGACTGGGTATTTTTTGAACAAAGCTTTGGGAAGGTAAAAACCAGTATTACTTTAGCTCCTCTGTGAAAAGCTAAAATTTTTGCAGAGTAAACTTTCATTTAAGAGAACAATGAACAAGACCAAGTGCATGGTTTCATGAAAGAATGATTTTCTGTGTTACATAGAACGTTATATATAGAATAGCACTACGATAGAATTTATTTGAATTGGCCTACCAATATGGAATTAAGTCAGTAATATTTTGGTCGTGGTGCGCATTCAGTGACAAGGCCTGTAGACCACTAATGCTTTGTCCTGAAGGTACAATTTTTTTTAGAAAGCTAAACAGGATGAAAGTAAGTCTTCACCACAAAAAAAGAACACAATTAGTTGATCTAATAACCTGGAAGAAAAAGTGTATCTAGATGCAAAGGAAGATATGCTTTGTTTTTTCCAAAAATGTGTAGATCAAATGACAGTTTTCTAATGAAAATGTAATTTAAAAGCTGTTAAATGATATTATGTTAGTGGTGCAGAAACATTTCTAAAAATTCTGATTTTTCATATGTGTCTCTTTCATTTTACAACAGAAGTTTTTAAAGCGGAATTGGCCTTTGAGCCAGCCAGCGTCTCAGCTGTGATAATGTAATTTTTCACTGGTTGAGTATATAACCTCAGCCTTCAATCTGTATTCTATATGAATGTTTCTTGGGTCAGATTTCTTCAAAAGAATTAACCTACTCTGATTTACACTTAAGATTAGAACTGAGATTCTGGCCTTTTGACATGTAAGTTAGTAAGAAACCAGAATAAGGAAAGTGACTTCTGACCAGCCCTACAAAAACTGTGGAACATTGAATTATTTTTTTTTAAACAAATATGGACGATATTACATATATGCTACTTCAGGTGTGTGTATGTATATATACATATGTAACAATCAATTACTCATTGAGGAGCACTTGAATATTTACTGGGTTAGTATTTAAATACTCTGTCTATTTTGATACCTGGGATAGTTTTTACAAGCCAGTGTCACTAAGCAGTAGATCTGAGTGGGTAATTCAGTGACTAAATTACTCTCTCAGCATACCTAGTCAAAATATCCAAGAGGGAATTATTTTCTTACTTAATTGCTTTGTTGCTTTTCTTCAGAAAATTTCTTCTTATTCATGTGTTAGTTGCTGTTCATATCCTCTGCTCTGTGCTCAAAATTTAGTTTCAGATGTTAAGTCGTGTTTCGTCAAATGACCTGTTATGACTGTTTAAATGAATAATGCCTGCCACTTTTTATTGTTATGCTTGATGTACATCTCAGATTAGGTTTAATTTAACAGTAGCAAATAATGAAGTGAGCAAATTTTAGAAACTCCATTGCTGAACCATAAAAAAACCCCAAACTGAGCTATATGATCGGACCCTATAGCTAAATCCATTTGTGTCAGCTTAAGGTCCTGATCATTACTTCAGTAGGGGTGGGAAAGTAACTGTGAGATGTATTTCCTTTGTCTTGTGCTTATGCCAATACAGTTAGGAAATAATGATTAATATTTGTGTGTCTGTACATTCATTGATCAGATAATGCGCGGTTCTCCTTGACTGCTGCCTTGATTGGGCCTCAGCAAAACAGTTGCCATCTCTGCTGTATGAATCCCTTTTGTATCATGCAGGCCAGTTTTAGTGTGAATATGAAAGTATGCACCCTACTTCTTTCTCTTCTATCAGAATGACTTATGTTCACTTACCACTCAAATTATAAAGGGACAAAAGCTCTGCCAGTGTTGTTTAACTGTTAAAATTTGATCAAAGGATTGAGAAAAGCGTGCTCTTCTCCCAGCTCTGTGGGGAGATGAAAAGACCTGGGGCTGCTGCTGATTTTGTGTTTTGCATCAAGTCTTTTGAAGTCTGCAGTCTTGCTGAAGGAATAAAGCCCCTTCTTTGCCAAAGCTGGGGCTGTCGCAATAGTGAGCTCCCTCTTTCTCAGCTCCTCTGGCTCCCGAGCAGGTGGCGCCTGGGAGGAAATCGCACCGATGGCGGAAGGCTGGGACTCTAGTGAGCTCTTACCCTGCTCCTCCTGGTGGCACCATTTCTAAAAGCAGCTTATCGCCAAACTGGTGGAGATAACAAGCTTTATCCTTCAAAATTGTGATATGCCCTGCCCAACACCCAAGGGTCAAAAGACAAGTTTTTTTTGATTTAGGGTTAAAAATGGGGGATGGGATATTAGTGCAAGGAGATTAAAAACAAAATAAATAAAAATCCCTGTAACAGAAGGACTTCGTATGTGCTACTATTGCTTTGAATAGGGGGATGTGTAAATTTTCCTGCAGTCTCTCATGCAATATACCTGTTAGCGTTGCTATAAAGTAATAATGTTACTTTGTAGCCAAGTATGATGTGATTTTTTTAGGATTAGATTCTGCTTCCTCAAATGCAGAAAAAGCACTGTAATGTTTGAATTGAATGGCTGTGTGCTTAGAGTGCCTTCCTTGCTATCCTTAAATGTGAATTACTTCCTAAATATGTACTGGTATGGTAAAAACAGTTGCAGTTCTGACATGATGTGTGTGCCCTGTGGTACTTTGTTTATTTAGATCTTGTGAGAAAAACCATATACTTGACTAAAACATATTAAAAATGTTTTCTTCAAGTGAAGAAGGTGGCTGTTGTTCCAAAAGGAATTAAAATTTTGAGCTAAACACTTCCTTAGCTCCTAATAACAAATTACTACTCATAATGCAGTACCTGTCCATCCCAGTTTGGGCCAGAGTTTAACAACTGTCCTTTTATTGGTATGGATTCTGCTATAAATCAAGGGTAGCGTGTTCTTTGTGGTGGGCTGGTTGTTTTTATTTTCTGCTGACTTCAGAACATATATTCTTAAACAGCAAAATACCAGCATAAGGAGCCAAAATAGGGATGAAAATCTTTGTACTTCTTATAATCAGGTTAGGAAATGAGAAGATTACTATTTGTGGAACCTTCCTTATGATCAAATGTCAAAATAGACAGTTTCTGACACACAGTGCTGCTTCAGTAAGAAAAAAAATAGTTTTGAAGAACACTGTTCATAACATGTTTCCTTGAAAACTTTTATGAGAAGGCACTACAGCAACAGCAAAAAAGCCATCAGCAGCCAGTTTCTTATCAAATGTAAATCAGTAAGATGGTTTTGGGGTCAGGAAGTCATGCTGTTTCATGCCAGCTAGGAAAGCAGCTCAAGATGCCTTCAAAATTCCATTGCATTTCATTTTGGCACCTAAGTGAAATTTGCCAGGTAGAGAGTGCTTATAAAGATAAGTGTACTCTGTAGTTTACAGCTTCTGCACTTATCTTCAGGTTTTTATCTCTGAAAGCTGTGACATGCTTGGCAAGTAGCAATGCTCTTACATTTCTCTGAAGGTGCAACCAGCTATAGAGTTCTCTCTCATTTCTTTCCTGTAGTCATTTAACAGTACATGACAGCTCTGCTGGTGCCTGGTTAAAAGGAAGCTCTGCTGGGGCTCATTGATGTAATTTTCTTACGTACAGGATTAAAATATTTTTGTGGTATTTTAGTACTGAATATGCTTTGCAAATTGTGAGAATTTTTTTTATAAAGCAGAACTTGGCAGAAAATTTATTACATGGGACTCAACATGGTGCTAAGTGGAACTCTGCATGTATTATGGTTTTACTTGTTGAATAAATTATTTCTGATCATGGGAAGGGAAGGATTTAACAACAGGATGTTTGCCATGAAGATTATATCCTTACTAGTTACCTCTTTTGTGGCACTTGTTTGCAGGATGTTTGATCTGTAGCTTCTCCCTGCTCTGTAGTTGCTTAAATAGATGTTTCGTTATGGTCAGTAGAATAAAGTGATATAATGAAAATGCTAAAGGTCATAGTTTGTGGTGTGATTTAAGCAGCAGAGTAGAAATTTTTGCTTGTGTTTCTGACATCTCAAATTTTAATGGTTCTTGGCCCAAGGCAAAATTCCAGTATCATTTTTCTATTCATAGAGACAGTCCAAAAATATTGTCAAAAAAAAAGTTCGGGGTAATTGCAAATGACATATTCAACTTTAATTTTAAATGTTTTTTACGCACCTTTTGCCTGGGAGGCAGCTTAGTTTAATACAGAAGGATCTTGAGTCTGGAAGGAATCCCACAGCAAGAAAAGGGCAGATAAGTAGATAAGCTCATATCATCCATAAAGTTTATGGTAAAGTTCACGTTCCACATATTAATGGATGGTGATGACCAGACTGTTGATATCAAGAAATAACTGATGACAACAGGAGTGTTCAGGAAGGAAAGTGGAGACAAAGGGAAAAAGAAGTGGGGAAAATCTACTGCAGTTGGAGAGTGTGTGCTAAAGAACATCCCAGGAAGCTGAAAAGACTATACAATTTTTTCCTGGACACTGAAGACACATCACTTGAGCTATGATCCTATTAGTGTTAATAAAAAAACCCCACATCTCTTAAGTGTTGTTTTCCTTTATTAGGAGTGGGAGTGCTGAAGGAGTATGTAAAACCAGCTTTGCAGAAAATTGCAATATCACTTTTCTAGATGGTGCTCCTTCACCTTGCTTTTTGTTATATGGAAACCCTGATATGTGACTAAGGAGGACTCTGATCCTGGAGAAAGCATATGATTATACTTGGCCACTACAGTTAAAGACAATAAGAAGAGATTCTTTCAGTATATCAATAGAAAAAGGAAGACTAGGGAAAATGTAGGCCCACTGATGAATGAGACGGGTGCCCTAGTGATGGAAGACACAGAGAAGGCAGAGCTACTGAATGCCTTCTTTTCTTCGGTCTTCACTGCTAAATCCCATACCCTGGAGGCAAGGGGCAAGGTCTGGAGGAAGACTTTCCCTCAGTTGAGGAGGACCAGGTCAGAGACCACTTGGCCAATCTGGACATTCATAGGGCCCTGATGGGATGCACCCGCGAGTGCTGAGGGAGCTGGCAGATGTTATTGCTAGACCACTCTCCATCGTCTTTGAAAGGTCGTGGGGAACAGGAGAGGTGCTTGAGGACTAGAGAAAGGCTGACATCACTCCAATCTTCAAAAAAGGCAAGAAGGAGGACCCAGGGAACTACAGACCGGTTAGTCTCACCTCTGTCCCTGGGAAGGTAATGGAGTGACTCATTCTGGATATCATCTCCAAACACATAGAGGAACAGGAAGTTATTGGAAGTGGTCAACATGGATTTACCAAGGGTAAATCATGCTCAACCAATCTGATAGCTTTCTATGATGTTATAACTGGTTGGCTGGATGAGGGCAGAGCCGTAGGTGTCATCTACCTTGACTTTAGCAAGGCTTTTGACACTGTCTCCCATAACATCCTCATTAGGAAGCTGAGGAAGTATGGCCTAGATGAGGTGACAGTGAGGTGGATGGAGAGCTGGCTGTGTGACAGGACTCAGAGGGTTGTGATCAGCGGCATAGAGTCTAGTTGGAGGCCTGTAACCAGTGGTGTCCCCCAGGGGTCAATACTCAGTCCAATTTTGTTCAGTATATTCATTAATGACCTGGATGATGGGACAGAGTGTATCCTCAGCAAGTTTGCTGATGATACCAAACTGGGAGGGGTGGCTGACACTCCAGAGGGCCGTGCTGCCATCCAGCGTGACCTGGACAGGCTGGAGAGTTGGGCAGAGAAGAACACAATGAGGTTCAACAAAAGCAAGTGCAAGGTCCTGCACCTGGGGAGGAAGAATGTCAGGCACCAGTATAGGTTAGGGGTGGACCTGCTGGGAAGTAATCTGAGGAGAAGGATCTGGGGGTCCTGGTAGACAGTAAATTATCCATGAGCCAACAATGTGCCCTTGTTGCCAAGAAGGCCAATGGAATCCTGGGCTGCGTAGGGAAGAGTGTGGCCAGTAGGTCAAAGGAGGTCATTCTCCCCCTCTACTCTGCACTGGTGAGGCCACAACTGGAATACTGCATCCAGTTTTGGGCTCCCCAGTTCAAGAGGGACAGGGAACTACTGGAGTGGGTCCAGCGAAGGGCAACTAAGATGATTGTGGGACTGGAGCATCTCCCTTATGAGGAAAGGCTGAGAGAGCTGGGGCTCTTTAGCCTGGAGAAGAGAAGGCTGAGGGGAGACCTTATTATGGCATATAAGTATCTAAAGGGTGGGTTGAAGGAGGATGGTGCCAGCCCCTTTTCAGTGGTTCCCAGTGACAGGACGAGGGGCAACGGGCACAAGCTGGAACATAGGAAGTTCCGTTCAAATACACGGAAAAACTTCTTTACGGTGAGGGTGACAGAGCACTGGAACAGGCTGCCCAGGGCGGGCGTGGAGTCCCCTTCTCTGGAGATTTTCAAGACCCGCCTGGATGCAGCCCTGAGGGATGTGCTCTGGGCAATCCTGCTTTAGGAGGGGAGTTGGACTAGACGATCTCTAGAGGTCCCTTCCAACTCTGAAGATTCCGTGATTCTGTGATACTTAATCAGAGACAGGATTTTTTTTCCACTCTTGTTTTACACTGTCTGAAGTATGCATGGATATGTGAATTACAAAACCTGTAATTCACACATAAGAAGGGGAAGTTCCTCAGTGTCAGAAATGGTTGCTTAGGCTTGAACAGCAGGGAGCTGAATCAAAATTGTAACATGCTAATTGGACAAGCTGGAAATTCCTGGGATTTGCAAGTGGATCATTTGAAAATGCATGGGGTGATAATTGAAGGCAAATTAGCAATTTGGACACCAGGTGTTCTGAATTTGATCAGCAAAGGAGAAGAGACAAATATCTTTCTGTTCAGAAAAAAAATAGTTGGAAGTGCCAGACTGCAAAACTCTGACACAGATGAAGTTTACTTGTGATGTGCACTAAATTAATCAAGAAAACTTGTTCACTGGGTGGAACAGTACCTGTTCCAATTTATATTGGAACAATAATTCTAAAAGACTTTATTTTGTTAAACTATTGTAATAGCTGCATCCATAAATACTATGTTATTGACCAACCTACATATAAACTGCTTTTGGCTTTATATCATCTGCAGAAGAAAAGCAAACCAACGTGCTTTTCCCTCATTCAGTTACATTGTTGTATACAAGGGTTTGTACAAAAGAAACTGGCGAGTTGAAGATGATTTTCCCCCTCCCCCCCCCCACTACATTTCTTTCTTATTCTTAAAATCACGTCAGAACTGTCTTTTGCAGAACACTGTAGCAAACAATAGAACAATGTAGTCTTAACGGGCTTTTGTGCTCTTAACTTCTGCAAGGTCTGTTGCTTTATTCAATTGGCTTTTAGGCGGTTTTGTTCAAAATATGCATAGTTTTTGATCTTTTTCTGTTTGCAAAAAAGTGAAAGTTTCCATGAACAACAAGGGAAAGAGAAAGAACAGGTCATAGACTGTGATTTACTTGTTTGTGTTTTTTGATTGAATACTGGATGCTTCAATGTAGTTAGTTGTTTGGTTCTAAATGTTAAGTAATGTCTCCTGTGATCTACCTAAAATACTGTTGAATTTCTTTCTGATTGAGCCCACAAATCCTAAGCTTTAACAGTCTAAATGCATTTCCATTTGTATAATTTTGAACACCACTTGGCAGGCTTGCGAGGAATCTAATAGGAGTTTGAATAATACAAATATTTTGGGTTTATTAAATTGTTTTTATTTGTGCCTGTATTTCCCTTCTATATCAATCAAAATGAAGTTAACGATTGTCACAAGTCTGATGAATCTTATTTGGGGACTTTTGCTTAAATGTTGAGAGGAGAGACTAAGAGACATGCTGTTGATTTTAAACTGTTTAATAACAAGCCAGATGATTCCTGTAACATTGCTTTATGAATAGCAATTGTCAATTAGGGCAAAGCATAAATCTGCTAATGTGCATTTAATCACAGAAATATCTGGACTGTATTCTGTAATGTTCATGTGACAACATCCATTGAATGCAAATGAAACAGGAGAAGGATGATCATATGTGGAGCTCCTCTGGTTCTGATTAAGCTAAAACCTTGATTGTGGCACAGTAGCTGGCCGTCCTCTGACTGCTTCAACACCCAGGCTTCCATAGTTCTGCTGTTCTAATATTTATTACTGGTATTCCATTATCAGAAATTTAGTGATTGACATAGGATGGTTGCACAACCTGACCGTATAAATCATACGCAGTTTGATTTATTTTCAATGTTTTTCTCAGGTTATCTATGTTAAGTGGACACACTGATTTAGGAATGTATGTTTGGATAGGATTGGTATTGCTGATGAGTATTCTTTTAAATAAATCTGCAGAGCTTGGTCCGTTTCTGAGCCATTTGTTAAGCAAATTGTAAAACTAGCTCATGAACACGAGCCCATCTCTATGTGGTCAGCATAGGCATTGCTTATATACCTCCCCACTCTTAATTTTGGTAATTTGAAAATTTAGTCATATGTTTTAGAACACACAAGGCAAGTCAGCTGGCAAGTCTTGAAATGGTTTGAAAGCTGAGAAGCAGAACAGCTGATTTACTGAAAGCTTTCTTGCTTTTATCTCTCTTCTTCATTTTAAATTCAGTGTTCTTTGGACAGATTTTGGTTGTCTCCAGTTAATTTGAAGTGAGGACCTGGGCTTACAGCCCTCTCTCTCCCTCACTCTTTCCGAGTTCTTCCAGTTCTCATTTTGAAACTTGAAGACCTTTTGTTTAAATCACTCAGCTTCTAGCTTGGTCAGGAGTGCCTGAAAAAAATGTACAAATCAGGCATAGCGCTTTACTGTGCATAAGGAATTGAAGACTGTAAGCCACGCTCTATAAATAATCCAATATACTGTCAGTAAAGAATAACTTAATCTATTGTGAATAACCCTTTCTATTAAAACCTTGGAAAACTACCAACCTAATAGCAATCCTTGTGTGCTAGAGGTGGCTCAGGTATGAACAACAGAAGAACTGAAGTATGTCAGGGCCAAACCTCAAGATAACTGAGGGAGTTTGTACTTTAGATGAGCTGAATCTCTCCGCTAAACAAAAATGTTCCAACACTTCTGACTGTACCCCATCCATACCTCCTGAGTCCCTCTCGCACCTCTTAATAGCTGTATAGCAATCTAGGCAGAACGTGGTCATTGTATTTCAGAATATGACTTCCATATAAATTTATTCATGTTCATTGTTAACTTTGATCCTTTTCAGACTTCAGTATTCCCATTTTTGCATTTTTCTTTTTTTTTTGTTTCTGTTCTTTTAAGTGTATTTTTTGCCTGTCATCTCAGAGGAGCATGGTCTTTAGTTTCCTAAGCCTGGCAACACTCTGGCAGAGTGCTATGCTTCCACACATATCACTTTACACACCTTCATGCCATATGCATCTTGTTCAGCCCATGAATGAATTTTTCTGACCCTTCTTTATCAGGATTTATTTTTCAATTTCCTGAAAGTTTTATGAAAAATTGTCTTGTTTCTCTTTCTTACCTTCAAGTTATATTTCACTTAGGCAAGCACTTTTTCTGCTTGGCAACTACCACTTAGGCAAATCTTGTTGAGTTTGAGTACCTTTGAGGCTCGTATTATCTATTACCTTGTTTGGTGGGCATAACAGCAGTACCAATTTGTTTAGAGTAACATGTCAGTTCATAGTTTTGCATTATCTATTCAATGAGTCATTACATTTTTAATAGTAATTTTAATTTTCATAATCGTGTCTAAAAATGAAACTCCATCTAACTTAATTCTTCATTTTTAGTAATGCTTAAACCTATTATGAATGAGATGCAGCTTACATTTCCATAGATAATGAATAAGAATTGCAGGGAAAATATAGTTGGTATTTTAATAGCAACATTTCAAAACTAAATGAAGGTAAATTAGCTGTATTCAGATGAAAAGATTAACATGAATTCTTACAGATTTTTTTTTTGGTTTCTTATCTTTTGACTTTGACTGTCTAGCATGTTGGAATGAAGTTTTCTACCAGTCTTGCATTAGTTTTGCCCAAGATGCCCAAACATTTTGCTACAATTCTGTCATGAGATAATACAGAGATGCTGAGAGAGTTGCAGAGCTTGGAGGTAACTATTTCTGAGGCTCCGCGTGCATTGGGGTAACAATTGACTCTTATGTTCATAGCACACTGAAAGCTTGCTAGGCTGAAGTAGGTATTCCTTCTAATTTCAGCTTGATTTCCAGCAGGTATTTGCCTCATAGAGATGGAGGGGGAGATACAAATACAAATCCTGCATTATGATCTGACTCTGTGGACTTATGGACTCATAAAAGTCAATATGCAGAACTGGAGAAAGACTGAAATTTTCTAATATTTTTTTTTCCACTTCTCATCTAGCCCAAAGTTTAAGTACACCTGTCTCAAACTTTTTCCAACTCGCTTTTCTTTCAGCTAAGATCAAATACTGATCTCTCTTTAGCAAAGAATGTCAGGAAAAGGCATGAAATAATCCCCAGATAGCTATAGGGATTTATAATGGAAATGCCATGTCAAATAACAGAATTGACCACAAGTATTCTACTATCAAACAAGGAATAGTGTGCTAATGTGTATGCAAGTATTTAAATCTCAAACTTCAGTTTAAAGGGCATCTTTAAACCTCAGAAGTCTTCTTTAGGTATCATCAACCCTTTTGTAATAAGTGCTTCCAGAAGTCTGAATATGGTGAAATGGTCAGTTTTACATAGTTTGCATATTATTCATTAGTCATAGTTAATGTGCTTAAGGCATATTGGCATGTTCACTTATTAGCTTGAATTGCTTGATTTGTTTCAAAGCCCTTTAAGCAAATAAAACCTCTTATCCTGTAAGAGAAATACTCATCTTCTAATGCGTAAATAATTTACCAGTCTATGAAATATAGTCACCTTTGTGATTCAAATGGTGTCCAACCAGGCTTGCACAGGCTTATATTTTAAAGTATTTTTATAGTGAACTTTCAATAAGTGTTTCTGACCATTAAAGTCAGATATCTTGCTGCAGCATTGGCATCCTTTGTATGGAATATACCATTGTGGGGCATAAAAACATATTTAAATTTTTTATAGTGCTTTTCAGTTGCTGAATTTTCTAATAATTTTTCAAATAATAATAAAAAAAATCAGCATATGTAGTCTGGGCTCCTTGTAGCTGCAAATCACTTTTGCAGCCCAAGAGTGTGTGTTCTGTGTTTTCATCAGGTGTAACTGTCTGAGGAATCTGGCCTACTAGATTTCAGTGTATTGATAAACTACATTGTTGTACTGAAGGAACTTGCTTTGTTGGTTTGAGTGCTGCTCTAATAAATGATTGTTCCTTGTTTTAACTCTTTTTTTGTTCTAATTAAAAAAAAAAAACAAACCTCGCCCTCTTCCCCTGCCAAATCCTAACAGCGTGAACATTCAAGCTTAGTAATTGTGATCAATAGTAAAAGACTCAGATGGTTATTAAAGCAGATCACAAAAAAGTCTTAATTTTTAAATGCCAGGATTCCAACTTGTCCTGTAGCAGTGAAGCTGTTTTGAATTGCCCCTCCTCTAGCCTGTGTTTTGTCCTCTAACCTATTGTGATACAACTGTTTGTGGGATCAGCCATATACACCAAAATGAATGTGATTCTCTGTGATTTCTCTGAAGTAGTTTAGCTGTGCTGACATCACCGATTCCTTGAATTGCTCTATAGCTGTAACCTGCAGATCAGGGCAAGAAAGAGGGATTCAGCTTTGTTGTCAAAGGAATCATGTTATGGATCTGCTGGAGTCTGTACCTCTCAGTAATTTACAAAGTATTTCCACATCGTCATTAGACTTGGGAGTGCATCTGTATCTGTGCCTGGTTCCAAAACAAATTGGATAAATTTGACATTTTCTCATTGTCAATAGATTACATTAATTTCATACAAACGGAGTCTCTGGTTACTGTGCAAAGGGAAATGTTTTTGTCCCCAGATGACAACTGGGTTAACAGATGCAATTTAAATGTCATTTGCAGCCACTAATGAGATCATTTAAATTTCACTTGTGTATATAAATTGCTGCTGTGTCTATGGGGAAAGTGGGGAAATCATGGGTAAAGCTGACTAAAAGGCAATTTCTCTATCCTGAAGAAACTTTAACATTTCAGTATCTCTTCACAAATCAGAATAAGAAGCTACTGTCTGATAGATAAATGAGAAATTTAAAATATCACAGAAAAAATATTTCTGGGGAAGAAGGAAGAGTTGGAAGTGTCAAACTGTTGTGAGAAATGCTGTAGCTGCAGAACAGCCTTTCCCAAGAGATAAGGAACAGCTGTAGAATGAAGTCTTCCAGGGCGGAATGGAGCCATGAAATGCCAGAAGTAGACTTTCATGAAGCACCAGTTGAATTTGATGCGACATTTATGTGACATAGCCTATATTTCCTTGGAGATGACACCCATTTTCCCCTCCTCAGTCTCAAGAACTTGGTATATTATGTTTGGT